>NW_027362768.1:366670688-367958188 GCF_046119375.1 Phyllobates terribilis
AGTTTCCTGATAACAGGAGCTGAGCTAATCTCGAATTTTACGGAAAAAATTCAGATTCGCATGAACCCAAATTTTTTTGTGATTCACTTCTTGCAAATTCAGCCGGCAGCCATTGTCCTGATGAGTAAAGAGGTGAAAATTAAAAATAATGCTCACCATGCGGCTCATCTGTCCCACTGCCGCAGCCTCCCGTGCAGTCCTCCGGCTCTTCTTTACTGCTGCACCGCACGTGACGTCTGCTATCTTCACTCTGAGCCAGGACTTCCGTCACAATGTGCGTCGCTCAAGGTGCTGATTTGGCCTTTGGCGACGCTCGTCAGAGCCCGGCGCACAGTGAAGATGGAGGAAGAGGATGTTGTACGTGCTGGAGCATTAAAGAAGAGGCAGTAGGCAGGTGCGCAGAGGACCAGACGGTGGGCTGCGGCGTGGGACAGGTGAGTATTATTTTTTGTTTGTTTTTCACCCTACGCTTATTATGTTTTGGGGTCTCAGGGAACCCCAGAGAATAATAAGGCACATGCCATTTACTTCAATTGAATTTGATGCATGTCATATTTTCTGCCAAAGTTGGACCGAATTGGAATTTTGTCAGATTCGCTCATCAGTTGGGGTCCGATTGGCGAGACCTCAGCGATTTCTGGTATTCTCATAGAGAAAGTATAACCATCATACACACTGTAGCCCGATGCTGGCTATGGCGGGGGTCCCAGCGGTCGGAGCCCCCACTGATCTAGACGTTATCACCTATCTTTTGAATAGCTGGGAGTGTCTTCTTGCCAGAATACCCCTTCAAGTGAGTGAAATACCATCATTTTATGAGATGAAAACTCCTTTAAGGTTGTGTTCTAGAATAATCCGTTGTAGATTCATGCTGGGTTGCGGCACGCTATACCCAGTCTCCACATCGCCCTACTAAGGTCTTAGTCAGGCCCTAGGGCCACAGTCGACCATCACAGTAATTATCTACGAAGAACATCTCTTACTCTGGAGGACCCGGCAGGTCCGTGTGTTACTGTCACGGGTGTGTCAGAGGTGACAGACAGTTGCCCTACAGTGGTTTGCAGGAGATCTCCACGTTTGGCAATGCAGACAGCGGCCTAGATAGAAGGCTGTGTTTAGGACCCTGCGACTACCTCCCTTTAGTCTGGGTGTACATATACCTGCTGTGTCTAGTGTCTAGGTGGGCGTCGCCGGTTATACTCATTTCTACTTGGAACTTGGCTGAAGCAGCATCACGTCCTCTCTAGAGTCTTGAGGCCGTGAGCCCTGTTGGAGTTCTTCTAAAGCTGAGTTATTGTTCCCCTGTGTTGTCTTCCCATTTTGTCTTTAGAGTGCTAGCGGAGGTTGATTAGTGCTCATCTCCTTCCACCCCCAGCTATAGCCTTACGCCAGGGATAGTAGGGCGAGGCACGCGATTGGCGACAGCTGCGGAGGCTGTATAGGGACGTTAGGGGGAGACAGGGTGACGCTTGTCCAGATTAGGAGGTCACGTCTTCCCCCTTTCCCTAGTGTCTGGGCTCCCTTTTCCCTCTGTGTTGCACTCACACCTGGCGTGACTCTCTGTGTTGCACTCACACCTGGCGTGACATTATAACCAGCCGAGCATGTTTTGAAAAAAAAAACGACACAAGATTGACATTTTAGTTTTTTTTATCTTTGTGTGTTTTTGGGCGTGCACCTTTTTTTTTCCCTTACTCCCTTTAGTATGGGATCAGTTGCAGAGCTCGCAGAGCAGTTCCGCTGTCTGTCTCTGGAGGTGAATGACCTCCGCTGTGAGGTTCAGCAGCAGTATCACCGGTTACAGGCTGCCAATGTGGGGGTCTCTGCAGGTAGGCCTGTCCAGTCTGAACCCAAGGTTGCCCGTCCGGACAGGTTTTCAGGAGGTAGGGACAAGTTTTTTGTGTTTAAGGAGGCACACAAATTGTACTTCAAACTTCGTCCCTACTCCTTCGGTAATGAGGAGCAACAGGTTGGTATTGTGATCTCTCTATTGCAGGGAGATCCTCAATCCTGGGCTTTTTCTTTACCGCAGGACT
This sequence comes from Phyllobates terribilis, assembly GCF_046119375.1. Taxonomy (NCBI): domain Eukaryota; kingdom Metazoa; phylum Chordata; class Amphibia; order Anura; family Dendrobatidae; genus Phyllobates; species Phyllobates terribilis. The sequence goes on from NW_027362768.1 coordinate 366,672,725, forward strand.
CGGTTTGTCTCCAGTCTGTGGAGGTTTTTTTGGGGGGCTCTTGCATTCATCTATGATGACCCTGACCGAGTCGCCTTGGCTGAGTCCAGGCTACGTCGCCTTCAGCAGGGGATTCGGTCAGTGGAGACGTACAGTTCTGAATTCCGTAGATGGGCGACTTATTCCAAATGGATTGACTCAACCCTTACAAGACAATTTTGTGAGGGGCTTACTGAAAGGTTGAAAGATGCATTGGCTGTATATGATACCCCTCAGTCCTTGGAGGCTGCCATGTTGTTGGCCATACGTCTTGATAGGCACCTTCGGGATAGACGGGTTCAATCTTCTTCTCCGGGGCCTTCTTGTTGGGGTTGTGTACCTTTGCCAAGGGAACGGTCTGGGGGTGAACCAGTACTGGGGGAGGTGGAGGAACCTATGCAGTTAGGGGGTGTCTCTACATCATACGTCTCCCTGGAGATTCACAAGAAAAGAGGTGTATGTTTTTTTTGTGTGAAAAAGGGACATTTTGTTGGGACCTGTCCTTCAATTTCTAAACAAAAGGAGACTTGTTTAACTCTCGGTAGTCTGGAGTTGGATAAACAAGGGGCGCATTTGTGGCCAAACTGCAGTTCCTGCTTTGTCCTGGCAGCAGAGGTGGTGCTAGAGAGCAAAACCGAAAAAAATTCTGTGTTTGTTGACAGTGGAGCCGGGGTCAGCATGGTTGATACTGAGTTTGTGAAAACTCATGGTCTCGCTTGCTGTTTAGCTGAACCTATTTCCATGTTCGCCATTGACTCGGCGCCACTTGCTCAGAAAGCATTTACTCAGATTGTACATAATGTAAAACTGAGGATGGGGTCAGTTCATTGTGAAATCATCCTTTGCTATGTTCTGGACAATCTTCTTACTCCGATTGTTTTGGGTATCCCTTGGCTTGTTAAACATAATCCATTGGTGGATTGGCAAACCGGGGAGATTACTGCCATGAGAACTGTCTGGATGTTTCCATTGCTTTTGTCTCTACGGAAATATTACCTGCTTTTCTGTCTGGTTTTGAGGACGTTTTTTTCTGAGGGGGGTGTCAGGATTTACCTCCTCATCGTGCATATGACTGTCGTATTAACCTGACCCCCGGAGCTAAACTACCGAAGTCCAGACTATATCATCTTTCTGGCCCTGAGAGACAAGCCATGAAGGATTTCATTGCAGAAAGTCTGGAGATGGGACATATCAGACCCTCCTCTTCGCCCATCGCGGCAGGGTTCTTCTTTGTGAAGAAAAAAGATGGCGGTCTACGTCCCTGTTTAGATTTCCGGGAATTAAATCAAATTACCATCCGTGATCCATACCCTCTTCCTCTGATTCCTGATTTGTTCAGCCAGGTTATGGGAGCTAAGGTATTCTCCCAGTTGGATTTAAGGGGAGCCTACAATCTGGTTAGAATCAGAGAAGGGGACGAATGGAAGACGGCGTTCAATACCCCGGAAGGACATTTCAAGAGTCTGGTTAAGCCTTTTGGTTTGACCAATGCACCTGCGGTATTCCAGCATTTCATAAATTATATTTTTCATCATTTGGTGGGGAGGTTTGTGGTGGTCTATCTGGATGATATTTTGGTTTACTCACCTGATTTTGAGACTCATCAGGGGCATGTTAAGCAGGTGCTTCAGATATTAAGGGATAACAAACTTTATGCCAAACTGGAAAAATGTGTTTTCGCTGTTCAGGAGGTACAGTTTTTGTGGTACTTGTTGTCATCTTCAGGTTTTCGGAGGGATCCGGAGAAGATCCATGCAGTTCTTGACTGGGAATGTCCCGAGAACCTGAATGCCCTACAACGTTTTCTGGGCTTTACTAATTTTTACAAGAAATTCATCCAAAATTACTCGGTGGTAGTGACACCCCTTACTGACATGACTAAGAAGGGGTCTGATTTTTCCAAGTGGTCGGATGCTTCCCTCCAGGCTTTTTCTTCCTTAAAGAATCATTTTGCAACTGCACCTATTCTTAGTCAACCCGATGTTTCTCAACCCTTTATTGTGGAGGTCGATGCTTCGGATGTCGGGGTTGGGGCTGTGTTGTCTCAGGGTTCATCCTCTGGTAAATGGCTTCCATGCACCTTCTTTTCTAAAAAATTGTCTTCGGCTGAGAGAAATTATGACGTGGGTAATAGGGAACTTTTGGCGATCAAATTGGCGTTCGAGGAATGGCGACATTGGTTGGAGGGAGCTGTCCAGCCTATTACTGCTATTACTGACTATAAGAACCTGTCATATCTCCAGTCAGCTAAACGTCTCAACCCCAGGCAAACCAGATGGTCCCTGTTTTTTACTAGGTTCAATTTTGTTGTCACTTTTTGTCCAGGGGTCAAAAACGTCAAGGCTGATGCTTTGTCCCGGAGCTTCCCAGGTGGTGGTAACCATGAGAACCCTGCCCCGATATTACAGAAAGGGGTAGTCATTTCACCTCTTTATCCTGAACTGGAGGGTGAGGTGTTGGAGGCTCAGGGGGACGCCCCTGCCTTCTGCCCTTCAGGAAAGTAATTTGTACCATCTGATCTACGCCGCAAAGTAATTAAGGAACATCATAACTCTGTGCTTGCTGGGTATCCAGGTGGTAAGGCATTCGCGGACCTCCCCTCTCGTCGTTTTTGGTGGCCGTGGTTGCATCGGGATGTGATTGAACACGTAGCTGCTTGTAGTATTTGCGCGCGTTCTAAGGTTTCGCACACTCGTCTTCCGCTACCTATTCCTAGCAGGTCATGGACACACATGTCCATAGATTTTATTACTGACCTACCGGTTTCTGCAGGCAACAAAACGGTGGTTTTGGTAGTAGTAGATAGGTTCAGTAAAATGGCTCACTTTGTCGCTTTACCGGCACTTCCCAATGCCAAGATACTTGCTCAGGTGTTCATAAACGAGATCCTGAAGCTTCACAAGGTTCCCTCTGATGTGGTGTCTAATTGGGGGAGCCAGTTTGTTTCCAAGTTCTGGAAGGCATTCTGTTCTCGACTGAGGGTGCAGCTGTCCTTTTCCTCTGCCTTCCACCATCAGTCGAATGGAGAGATCGAGCGTGTCAATCAGAATTTGGAGACCTACCTCAGGTGTTTCGTCTCCGAAAATCAGGAGGATTGGGCATCCTACTTACCGCTGGCAGAATTTGCCATTAATAATCATTGTCAAGAATCCACTGGCAGGTCACCGTTCTTCGGTGCATACAGTTACCATTCACAGTTTGGTACTTTCAGTGGGGGAGGAGGTTCAGGAGTTCCTGAGGAGAAGCATTTTGCTTCGTCGCTCTCCTCGGTGTGGCGGAGGGTTCTGTGTAATTTGAAGACCATGGGTGACAGGTATAAACGTATGGCTGACAGAAAACGCTTGCCAGATCTAGACCTGAATGTGAATGACTTTGTGTGATTGTCTACCAGGTATATAAGATTGAAAGTTCCTTCTTGGAAGCTGGGACCTAAGTTTATTGGTCCCTACAAAATTACCGCCGTCATTAACCCAGCAATGTTTCGTCTTGAACTTCCTCGGGCCCTTAAGGTTCACAATGTGTTTCACAGGTCCTTACTCAAAAGGTACGTAGAACCTCTTGAGCCCTCGCCTCTACCACCGACCCCAGTAATGGTTGATGGTAATTTGGAGTTTGAGATTTCGAGGATTGTAGATTCTCGTCTCCAACGTCGTTCTCTGCAATACTTGGTGCACTGGAAAGGTTATGGTCCGGAGGAGAGGACGTGGATTTCAGCGTCAGAGGTGAACGCTCCCAGGCTGGTTCGCTCATTCCGCAACTCTTATCCTGAGAAACCCAGTCCTGAGTCTCCGGAGGCCACTCGTAGGGGGGGGGGGGTACTGTCACAGGTGTGTCAGAGGTGACAGACAGTCGCCCTACAGTGGCTTGCAGGAGGTCTCCACGTTTGGCAATGCAGACAGCTGTCTAGATAGGAGGCTATGTTTATGACCCAGCGATTACCTCCCTTTAGTCTGGGTGTATATATACCTGGCGTGTCTAGGTGGGCGTCGCCGGTTATACTCATTTCTACTTGGAACTTGGCTGAAGCAGCATCACGTCCTCTCTAGAGTCTTGAGGCCGTGTGCCCTGTTGGAGTTCTTCTAAAGCTGAGTTGTTGTTCCCCTGTGTTGTCTTCCCCTTTTGTCTTTAGAGTGCTAGCGGTGGTTGACTAGTGCTCATCTCCTTCCACCCCCATCTATAGCCTTACGCCAGGGAAAGTAGGGCGAGGCACGTGATCGGCGACAGCTGTGGAGGCTGTATAGGGACGTTAGGGGGAGACAGGGTGACGCTGGTCCAGATTAGGAGGTCACCTCTTCCCCCTTTCCCTAGTGTCTGGGCTCCCTTTCCCTTTCCCCTCTGTGTTGCACTCACACCTGGCGTGACTCTCTGTGTTCCACTCACACCTGGCGTGACTCTCTGTGTTCCACTCACACCTGGCGTGACAGTTACACAGGCATCTAGTGATTTCAGTAGTACCTCATTTGTCCTGTGGGGGCGCTGCAGAGAAATCAAACACTTGCTGCCACAGTTTACAGCTAATCACCAGTGATCCCAGCAGCAGGACACTATTGTGGGGGGTAAAAAGTGGAGAAACCCTTTAACTTGAAGGAACTATGGCACATGTAGTGATCTGATTTACTTTACGTCTTATTTCAGGTCTTGACGAAAGGTTTAAATCTAACGAAGAAGAAATCAGGTCGAAAATATCAGAACTTGAGGAGCTGGAGAATAAAACGTCCGGTCTGCTGGAGCACATCCGAGAACGATCCATCGTCTACTCCACTTGTTAACAACAGCTCCCATCGGTCACATCACTACTTCCCCCTCTGAGGATGCAATGATACAGGAACATCATGGAAAAGCTGGGTGACAACCAATATGGCCACCATAATCACTCACATAGGGATTGGCACCCATATTTCCCCACACCCCAATAATAATATATGTCCTCCCTCCTTCTCACTAGGCGGAGTTGTTCTCCTGGAGTCTGGAAAAATTTGGTGACAACTCGGGTGGAAGCTGTAATGGCTGCCATATTGGTTGTCACCCAGCTTTCCCAAAACCCGAAAATCTAAGAATGGAGGAAAGGAAGGATGAGGGCAAGATTATAACCCTGGACATGGGTCATAGGCACTGGTGCCCAGTGTGGAAGGTGAGACACCAGAAAAGCCACCCGGGTGACATTGTAACGTACACCAGCACCCAAACCCTGATGACAATCCTGTGTATTAGGAGGGTCCGGACCCCGATGTTTGTATACGGTGACGGGGATGTATTAAAATAAGTAATGCTAAACTTCTTCCTGCTGTTTTGTGTCATTTTCTAAAAATTGCCTGAATTTTTAATGATTTCCATACTAAATCTACTGTGCAGACTCTGGAGGACTCAACATAACATGTATTACATGGACAGCGATAGGAACCATGTAATGCCTTACTTCTCCTGTGGGGGAGCTGCAGGGAATTGTACACGTGCTGTTGGTATCATCTTGGGGTAACACATATACATGGACAGCGATAGGAACCATGTAACGCCTTACTTCTCCTGTGGGGGAGCTGCAGGGAATTGTACACGTGCTGTTGGTATCATCTTGGGGTAACACATATAACAGGAGATGGGGGCTATGTATTGTGGGGGTTTTATAGATAAGAACAGGGGGCAAAACAAGGTCCAGGTGCTATATCTTTCCAGATATGATGCGCTGACCCTGGTTCTGCAAAGAGAAGTGGAGGCCGCTGCCAGGAGGGGCCTATAGGAGAGGTGGAGGCCGCTGCCAGGAAGGGACTATAGGAGAGGTGGAGGCCGCTACCAGGAGGGGCCTATAGGAGAGATGGAGGCTGCTGCCAAGAGGGGGAGTACAGGAGAGGTGGAGGCCGCTGCCAGGAGGAGACTATAAGAGAGGAGGAGGCCGCTGCCAGGAGGGACTATAGGAGAGGTGGAGGCCGCTACCAGGAGGGGACTATAGGAGAGGTGGAGGCTGCTGCCAGGAGGGAACTATAGGAGAGGTGGAGGCTGCTGCCAGGAAGGGACTACAGGAGAGGTGGAGGCCGCTGCCAGGAAGGGACTACAGGAGAGGTGGAGGCCGCTGCCAGGAGGGGACTACAGGAGAGGTGGAGGCCGCTGCCAGGAAGGGACTATAGGAGAGGTGGAGGCCGCTACCAGGAGGGGCCTATAGGAGAGGTGGAGGCCGCTGCCAGGAAGGGACTATAGGAGAGGTGGAGGCCGCTACCAGGAGGGGCCTATAGGAGAGGTGGAGGCTGCTGCCAAGAGGGGGAGTACAGGAGAGGTGGAGGCCGCTGCCAGGAGGGACTATAGGAGAGGTGGAGGCCGCTGCCAGGAGGGGACTATAGGAGAGGTGGAGGCTGCTGCCAGGAGGCACTATAGGAGAGGTGAAGGCCGCTGCCAGGAGGGAACTATAGGAGAGGAGGAGGCCATTGCCAGGAGGGGACTATAGGATAGGTGGAGGTCGCTGCCAAGAGGGGACTATAGGAGAGGTGGGGGCCGCTGCCAAGAAGGGACTACAAGAGAGGTGGGGGCCGCTGCCAGGAGGGGACTATAGGAGAGGTGGAGGCCACTGCCAGGAGGGGACTACAGGAGAGGTGGAGGCCGCTGCCAGGAAGGGACTACAGGAGAGGTGGAGGCCGCTACCAGGAGGGGCCTATAGGAGAGATGGAGGCTGCTGCCAAGAGGGGGAGTACAGGAGAGGTGGAGGCCGCAGCCAGGAGGAGACTATAAGAGAGGTGGAGGCCGCTGCCAGGAGGGGACTATAGGAGAGGTGGAGGCTGCTGCCAGGAGGGGACTATAGGAGAGGTGGAGGCCGCTGCCAGGAGGGACTATAGGAGAGGTGAAGGCCGCTGCCAGGAGCGAACTATAGGAGAGGTGGAGGCCGCTGCCAGGAGCGAACTATAGGAGAGGTGGAGGCCGCTGCCAGGAGGGACTATAGGAGAGGTGGAGGCCGCTGCCAGGAGGGACTATAGGAGAGGTGGAGGCCGCTGCCAGGAGGGGACTATAGGAGAGGTGGAGGCTGCTGCCAGGAGGGGAATATAGGAGAGGTGGACGCCGCTGCCAGGAGGGGCCTATAGGAGAGGTGGAGGCCGCTGCCAGGAAGGGACTATAGGAGAGGTGGAGGCCGCTACCAGGAGGGGCCTATAGGAGAGGTGGAGGCTGCTGCCAAGAGGGGGAGTACAGGAGAGGTGGAGGCCGCTGCCAGGAAGGGACTATAGGAGAGGTGGAGGCCGCTACCAGGAGGGGCCTATAGGAGAGGTGGAGGCTGCTGCCAAGAGGGGGAGTACAGGAGAGGTGGAGGCCGCTGCCAGGAGGAGACTATAAGAGAGGAGGAGGCCGCTGCCAGGAGGGACTATAGAAGAGGTGGAGGCCGCTGCCAGGAGGGACTATAGGAGAGGTGGAGGCCGCTGCCAGGAGGGGACTTAAGGAGAGGTGGAGGCTGCTGCCAGGAGGGAACTATAGGAGAGGTGGAGGCCGCTGCTTGGAGGGGACTATAGGAGAGGTGGAGGCCGCTGCCAGGAGGGACTATAGGAGAGGTGAAGGCCGCTGCCAGGAGCGAACTATAGGAGAGGTGGAGGCTGCTGCCAGGAGGGACTATAGGAGAGGTGAAGGCCGCTGCCAGGAGCGAACTATAGGAATGTGGAGGCCGCTGCCAGGAGGGACTATAGGAGAGGTGGAGGCCATTGCCAGGAGGGGACTATAGGATAGGTGGAGGCTGCTGCCAAGAGGGGACTATAGGAGAGGTGGGGGCCGCTGCCAAGAAGGGACTACAAGAGAGGTGGGGGCCGCTGCCAGGAGGGAACTATAGGAGAGGTGGAGGCCACTGCCAGAAGGGGACTATAGGAGAGGTGGAGGCCACTGCCAGAAGGGGACTATAGGAGAGGTGGAGGCCACTGCCACAAGGGGACTACAGGAGAGGTGGAGGCCGCTGCCAGGAAGGGACTACAGGAGAGGTGGAGGCCGCTACCAGGAGGGGCCTATAGGAGAGATGGAGGCTGCTGCCAAGAGGGGGAGTACAGGAGAGGTGGAGGCCGCAGCCAGGAGGAGACTATAAGAGAGGTGGAGGCCGCTGCCAGGAGGGGACTATAGGAGAGGTGGAGGCTGCTGCCAGGAGGGGACTATAGGAGAGGTGGAGGCCGCTGCCAGGAGGGACTATAGGAGAGGTGAAGGCCGCTGCCAGGAGCGAACTATAGGAGAGGTGGAGGCCGCTGCCAGGAGCGAACTATAGGAGAGGTGGAGGCCGCTGCCAGGAGGGACTATAGGAGAGGTGGAGGCCGCTGCCAGGAGGGACTATTGGAGAGGTGGAGGCCGCTGCCAGGAGGGGACTATAGGAGAGGTGGAGGCTGCTGCCAGGAGGGGAATATAGGAGAGGTGGACGCCGCTGCCAGGAGGGGCCTATAGGAGAGGTGGAGGCCGCTGCCAGGAAGGGACTATAGGAGAGGTGGAGGCCGCTACCAGGAGGGGCCTATAGGAGAGGTGGAGGCTGCTGCCAAGAGGGGGAGTACAGGAGAGGTGGAGGCCGCTGCCAGGAAGGGACTATAGGAGAGGTGGAGGCCGCTACCAGGAGGGGCCTATAGGAGAGGTGGAGGCTGCTGCCAAGAGGGGGAGTACAGGAGAGGTGGAGGCCGCTGCCAGGAAGAGACTATAAGAGAGGAGGAGGCCGCTGCCAGGAGGGACTATAGGAGAGGTGGAGGCCGCTGCCAGGAGGGACTATAGGAGAGGTGGAGGCCGCTGCCAGGAGGGGACTTAAGGAGAGGTGGAGGCTGCTGCCAGGAGGGAACTATAGGAGAGGTGGAGGCCGCTGCCAGGAGGGACTATAGGAGAGGTGGAGGCCGCTGCCAGGAGGGACTATAGGAGAGGTGAAGGCCGCTGCCAGGAGCGAACTATAGGAGAGGTGGAGGCTGCTGCCAGGAGGGACTATAGGAGAGGTGAAGGCCGCTGCCAGGAGCGAACTATAGGAATGTGGAGGCCGCTGCCAGGAGGGACTATAGGAGAGGTGGAGGCCATTGCCAGGAGGGGACTATAGGATAGGTGGAGGCTGCTGCCAAGAGGGGACTATAGGAGAGGTGGGGGCCGCTGCCAAGAAGGGACTACAAGAGAGGTGGGGGCCGCTGCCAGGAGGGAACTATAGGAGAGGTGGAGGCCACTGCCAGAAGGGGACTATAGGAGAGGTGGAGGCCACTGCCAGAAGGGGACTATAGGAGAGGTGGAGGCCACTGCCACAAGGGGACTACAGGAGAGGTGGAGGCCGCTGCCAGGAAGGGACTACAGGAGAGGTGGAGGCCGCTGCCAGGAAGGGACTACAGGAGAGGTGGAGGCCGCTGCCAGGAGGGGACTATAGGAGAGGTGGAGGTCACTGCCAGGAGGGGACTATAGGAGAGGTGGAGGCCACTGCCACAAGGGGACTACAGGAGAGGTGGAGGCTGCTGCCAGGAAGGGACTACAGGAGAGGTGGAGGCCGCTGCCAGGAAGGGACTACAGGAGAGGTGGAGGCTGCTGCCAGGAAGGGACTACAGGAGAGGTGGAGGCTGCTGCCAGGAGGGGACTACAGGAGAGGTGGAGGGTGCTGCAAGGAAGGGACTACAGGAGAGGTGGAGGCCGCTGCCAGGAAGGGACTACAGGAGAGGTGGAGGCTGCTGCCAGGAAGGGACTACAGGAGAGGTGGAGGCCGCTGCCAGGAAGGGACTACAGGAGAGGTGGAGGTTGCTGCAAGGAAGGGACTACAGGAGAGGTGGAGGCCGCTGCCAGGAAGGGACTACAGGAGAGGTGGAGGCCGCTGCCAGAAGGGGACTACAGGAGAGGTGGAGGCCGCTGCCAGGAGCGAACTACAGGAGAGGTGGAGGCCACTGCCAGGAGGGGACTACAGGAGAGGTGGAGGCCGCTGCCAGGAGAGGACTACAGGAGAGGTGGAGGCCGCTGCCAGGAGGGAACTATAGGAGAGGTGGAGACACCTATAGACCTTCTCTATATGACACATAGTCTGGTGATCTAATGTACAGGTATTGCAGGTGTACTGTCAGCTCATCACCACTAGAGGGCAGTGTGTGTTATTGCTAAATGCAGCAAAGAAATCATAGGAAGGTGGAGAAATGTGCAGCTCTAGATTACTGAATGCAGCTCTGGATGTAACTAGAGCATGAAATGTGATATAATTGAAGATGGACTATATTGAAATAAGCGGCACTGGACGCTGCTGCTCTCTTCCTGCAGAATTCACAGTCACAGATCAGTTTTTGTAAGAAATTTCTTCTTCTGTTCCAAACACTGATTGAAATGTAATGAACCTACTCTGATTAACAAAGAGGTTCTTCAGCAGCTGCAGAATGTTTTACAGTACTGTGTTCTAGTGGCTAAAGAATAGAAATATACAGCTGTGCACCTACACATCTACAATATACTGCTACACAGCTCAGCTGCTGCAGAACCTCATCATACACCTCAGCTGCGGCAGAACATCATCATACACCTCATCTACTGCAGAACATCATAATGCACACCTCAGCTACTGCATAACCTCATAACACACATCTCAGCTGCTGCAGAACCTTATAATAAACATCTCTGCTACAGTAACTCATATTATACATCTAAGCTGCTGCAGAACCTCAATAATCACCTCAGCTGCTGCAGAACCTCATAATACACCTCAGCTGCTGCAGAACCTCATAATACACCTCAGCTGCTGCAGAACCTCATATTACACCTCAGCTGCTGCAGAACCTCATAATACTCCTCAGCTGCTGCAGAACCTCATAATACACCTCAGCTGCTGCAGAACCTCATAACACACCTCAACTGCTGCAGAACCTCATAATACACCTCAGCTGCTGCAGAACCTCATAATGCACCTCAGCTACTGCAGAACCTCCTAATACACCTCAGCTACTGCAGAACCTCATAATACACCTCAGCTGCTGCAGAACCTCATAATACACCTCAGCTGCTGTAGAACCTCATATTACACCTCAGCTGCTGCAGAATCTCATAATACACCTCAGCTGCTGCAGAACCTCATAATACACCTCAACTGCTACAGAACCTCATAATACACCTCAGCTGCTGCAGAACCTCATAATACACCTCAGCTGCTGCAGAACCTCATAATACACATTCGCTGCTGCAGAACATCATAATACACCTCAGCTGCTGCAGAACATCATAATACACCTCAACTGCTACAGAACCTCATAATACACCTCAGCTGCTGCAGAACATCATAATACACCTCAGCTGCTGCAGAACCTCATAATACACCTCAGCTGCTGCAGAACCTCATAATACACATTCGCTGCTGCAGAACATCATAATACACCTCTGCTGCTGCAGAACCTCACAATACACCTCAGCTGCTGCAGAACGTCACAATACACCTCAGCCGCTGCAGAACCTCATACATAATACACCTCAGCTGCTGTTGAACCTCATAATACATCTCAGCTGCTGCAGAACCTCGTAATACACCAGCTGCTGCAGAACCTCATAATGCACACCTCAGCTGCTGCAGAACCTCATAATGCACACCTCAGCTGCTGGAGAACATCATAATACACCTCAGCTGCTGCAGAACCTCATCATACACCTCAGCTGCTGCAGAACCTCATCATACACCTCAGCTGCTGCAGAACCTCATCATACACCTCAGCTGCTGCAGAACCTCACAATGGTCATCAGCTGCTGCAGAACCTCATAATACACCTCAGCTGCTGCAGAACAGATATAGTACAGCTGTACACAGACTGTCCTCCCGCCAGTCCCGGGGGTCTCGGGCGCACTGTCAGTGTCACACAGCGGTGCACAGCGTGGAGTGTAACCTGAGTGCGGGCTTAGTACCACCCTCAGTCGCAGCACTGGGAACACTCCAGCTTTGTATGAGCAGCTTCTGGCGGAGTCTGCAGTGAGGGCTGCGCGGAAACGTCTCCTCCTCCTCCTCCTCCTCAATAACAGAACTTTCTTCTGACACAAGATTCTGGATAGAAATAACTTCAGAGCTCCGATGTGACAGCCTGAGGAGAGAGGACACACGGGGGCTGACAGCCGGGACCCCTGACCTGCACCACACAGAGCGGGTAAGTGGCGGGACCCCCGGAGACATGGGGGTTAATAACATCTACTTACCTTACAATGTATATGTCTCCGATGTGAAATAACCGTTATTTATCCATCCATCCATCCATCCATCCATCCATCTAGAATACATAAGATAGCGGCACCGTCCTCCGTCCGTGTTGCAATCAGTCCTTGGGTAGAAACCAAGAAAGTCCTCGAGATTTACAAAACTAAAATAAAATAAGGCAGCGCTCGAGGGGTCCAAGTAAAACAAATGTGAAGTTTTATTCAGCCATTTATGTGCGACTTTCAGCTTCCCAGCGAGGCCGGGGGTCTCACGTCTCTGTCCCCCCCACACGGCATGTCAGTGTCAAGCACAGGTGTGGGGCTGGGGAAATACAGCAGCTGGGAGTAGTAGTACTATGGGACAGACCAGAAGCGGACGGGAAAATTAGGAACAGTTGTTTGGCAGCTCCAAGTCGGAGACAGAATAGGAGATGACGCTCCGTGTCAGACTGTGACCTACGAGGATCCAGAGTCTGCACTCATCTCACTAGACGGCTCGATGATATAATGAGTCACAGGAGGACCCCACCCAGAAGAATCAGGTGGAGGAGTCGGGGTAAGAATCTAATAAATGACACCTATGCGAAGGGGGAGACGTTATGCACATGGAGACTACTGGACCCAATGCGTCTAAGGTTAACCATTTGAGAAGACTGAAAATATTTACTATTTCAGTCACCACTAGTGGGCGCTCACTGTATATGAATCTATTAAAGTGTCCAAATGGGAGATGTATACATTTGGAAGAAGTGAGCTCCCCCTAGTGGTGGCTGTATAAATCTGTATGTAGTGAGCTCCTCCTAGTGGTGGCTGCATAAATCTGTATGTAGTGAGTTCCCACTAGTGGTGGCTGTATAAATCTGTATGTAGTGAGCTCCCTCTAGTGGTGACTGTATAAATCTGTACGTAGTGAGCTCCCTCTAGTGGTAACTGTATAAATCTGTATGTAGTAAGCTCCCTCTAGTGGTGACTGTATAAATCTGTATGTAGTGAGCTCCCTCTAGTGGTGACTGTATAAATCTGTATGTAGTGAGCTCCCTCTAGTGGTGACTGTATAAATCTGTATGTAGTGAGCTCCCTCTAGTGGTGGCTGTATAGATCTGTATATAGTGAGTTCCCACTAGTGATGGCTGTATAAATCTGTATGTAGTAAGCTCCCTCTAGTGGTGGATGTATAAATCTGTATGTAGTGAGCTCCCTCTAGTAGTGACTGTATAAATCTGTATTTAGTAAGCTCCCTCTAGTGGTGACTGTATAAATCTGTATGTAGTCAGCTCCCTCTAGTGGTGGCTGTACAAATCTGTATGTAGTGAGCTCCCTCTAGTGGTGGCTGTATAAATCTGTATGTAGTGAGCTCCCCCTAGTGGTGACTGTATAAATCTGCATGTAGTGAGCTCCCCCTAGTGGTGGCTGTATAAATCTGTATGTAGTGAGCTCCCTCTAGTAGTGACTGTATAAATCTGTATGTAGTGAGCTCCCTCTAGTGGTAACTGTATAAATCTGTATGTAGTGAGCTCCATCTAGTGGTGGCTGTGTAAATCTGTATGTAGTAAGCTCCCTCTAGTAGTGACTGTATAAATCTGTAAGTATTGAGCTCCCTCTAGTGGTGGCTGTATAAATCTGTATGTAGTGAGCTCCCTCTAGTGGTAACTGTATAAATCTGTATGTAGTGAGCTCCATCTAGTGGTGGCTGTGTAAATCTGTAAGTATTGAGCTCCCTCTAGTGGTGGCTGTCTAAATCTGTATGTAGTGAGCTCCATCTAGTGGTGGCTGTATAAATCTGTATGTAGTGAGCTCCCTCTAGTGGTGACTGTATAAATCTGTATGTAGTGAGCTCCCCCTAGTGGTGGCTGTATAAATCTGTATGTAGTGAGCTCCATCTAGTGGTGGCTGTATAAATCTGTATGTAGTGAGCTCCATCTAGTGGTGGCTGTATAAATCTGTATGTAGTGAGTAGAGATGAGCGTTGTTCTACTCGAACTGTTCGCCAATCTCAAATTCGAGCTGTTTTGGGCGGTGTTCGAGCCGGTCGGCGAACACGAACAATTTGAGAAAAATTCGGCTGTTCGAGGTTATGTTCGATAACTGTTCGTGCACCAAAATCATAACTGGATTTTTTCTCAGTAATGATGAAAATTAATGTTAATACGCAGTTTGAGTGTACAGCGGGGTGGGGGGAGGGGCAGGGGATGGATCTCTGCAGGAACAATGAAGATCTCCATTTTTTTTTCTCTTTCCCGCATTTGCAGTGGGGAGGTGCAATCTGTCAGCCTATCAGCAGCGCACACACGGAGCGAAGTGCTTTTTTTCACACAAGCAAGGGCATGTGTCATTGGCAGTGTATGTCACATGTCCTTGCCCTATAAGACCAAGCCATTTTCCCCGTCGCCACCATTTTCTCACTGCTGCAGCTGCGTGTTAGACGGCACCGCTGTTGCTGTGTGCGCTATACCTTGTTAATTTCAAGCCAATTTTCGCACAAATATACAGATAGCTTGGGAGTAGGGAATAGTTGTGATTGCAGTCCTTTTAAGGACTAGGTTACAGCATTTCCTACGACTTTTATCAAGCAGGTCTGTGCTCTTAAATAGATAGATTGTGGGAGTAAAGACTAATTGTAATTGGAGTCCTTTTCAGGACTAGGTTACATCAGTTCCTATCAGTTTTTGCCAGGCAGGTCTGTGCCAGTGCTGTGCAAGTTTTTTTCACAGCATTTGGCTGAATCTAGCAAAGCTAATCCTTTTTGGCCTATTGCAGAGTGTGTTAGTCAGTGGAGTAGCCTATCTGTGTTGCAAGATATACCACCTGTGTATAGAATACCAATTTTTTTACTGCACCTAGTGAAGTAAAATCTTTTGGGCATAGCATCATTCTATTAGTCCATCTATACTGACCTCCATCAGGTTGCAAATTAAAACTAATTTTTATCTGCATCTACAGTACCTCTGAAAAAATATTGGGCTTCTAGCTGTGTGTGGGACTTGTTCTATTAGTCCATCTATACTGACCTCCATCAGGTTGCAAACTGAATATAATTTTTTTCTGCATCTAACCCAGCCAATAGTTTTGGCCTAATACCACAGTTTGGCCACTCAGCTCTGCTCGGTTACCATCCATTGTTTTTTTGTGCAAACAACTCCAGAGTTGTGAATTAGTTAACCACCAAAATGAGTGGAAAAAGGCCTGCTGCTGGTGGAAAGTGGAATAGGCGTGTTGGGAAGGGGAAAAAAGGTTGTGTCCGTGGGGTAGGTGTTAAAGCAACAGTAACATCTGCAGAAGAAAGACCATCTTCCAGCCAAACTAAAATGTCTACTTCTTTTAGCGAACAATGTGATACGATCCCTTTCTTACGGCCACGCCAATCGCTACAAATTCCAGATGAGGCACAAAAACAGCAGGTGCTTCAACGGATATCAAGTGCTCCTTTAAGTGGGCTCTCCTCCACATCAACTTCAACATCACAAATACTCCAGTCCTCAAAGGTGTCACCCAAATCGCACTTGCTTCCTCACAGCTCCCAAATCTCCAGCTGCCCGTCTGAGTATGAGGTAGAACAGATGGTTGAGTCTGCAGAGCTGTTTACTCATACTATAGCCTGGGAATCAGAGGTCGACTCCAGCGCTTCTGTGAATCCAGACGAGGAAATGATCTGCACTGATGCCCAGAATCTTTATGAGTCGGATCCAGGACCAGACGCAGAAGGTTCTGACCATAATGTAGACCCTCATTCCCAAACTGTAACTCCTGTTGGTGGAGACAATGAGGAAGACGATGATGAGACTCAAATACCTGATTGGAGCGACAACTTTAGTTTTTTGTCAGGGCAGGAACAGGTTGGCTCTGAGGACGACGGGTGTGATAACACACAGGGTGATGATGATGAGGTTGGAGATCCCACTTACTGTCAACCCACAGTCAGCCAAGAGATGAGGTCAGCAGAGGAGGTGGAGGAAGATGCTAGTGACGACGAGGTCAGGTTACGCCTTCCTGGACAGAGACGTAGTACTGGAAGCACGTCAACAACTGCATCCTCAAACACAACTCTGCCTCTCACCACAAGTCGTGGTGGCTCTTCAGGTCGCATGGGTGCTAAGCCTTGCATAGCCTGGGCATTTTTTCAGATCGATAAAGATGACCCAACTCGTGTTATCTGTAACATTTGTCAGCAAAAGCTAAGTAGAGGCCAAAAAATACATAGTTTGAGTACTTCATGCATGAACCGGCACATGGACATGAAGCATAAGTTGCAGTGGGAAGCTCAGTGTGCTACAATGCGGCCTAGCCGGCCGGGCCAACCGCCGTCTGACATATCTTGTGCATCCGCGGCCTCTTCATCCTCTGTGACTGGGGGGACAGCAGTCACACCTGTTTTGGGGCGCAGACCTGCCACCTCTTTACCCGCAACAGCCAGCGTGATTGGCAGGTCATCATTTTCTTTGGAGGTGGTAACACCAGCTGGTGTTGAGCGCTGTCCGACATCGATAGCACCACCTTTGGATCAAGGCAACCTAACATGTCCGCCTGCATCTTCCTCACAGACCGGCAGTTTGCCGGGGACACCCTTATCAACCCCGTCTAAGCACAATAGCCAGCCCTCGGTCCCTCAGATGTGGACAAGTAAAAGACCATTTCCTCCTAGCCATGAGAAAGCTAAGAGGTTGAATTTCACCATCTGCAAGCTCTTGGCTACAGAAATGCTGCCTTTCCGCCTGGTGGACACAGAGGATTTTTGAGACCTTATGTCCGTCGCAGTGCCCCAGTACCAGATGCCCAGTCGGCACTACTTCTCAAAGAAAGGTGTGCCTGCGCTCCACCAGCATGTCGCACACAACATCACCGCTTCTTTGAGAAACTCTGTGTGTGACAGGGTGCATTTCACCACAGACACTTGGACGAGTAGGCATGGACAGGGGCGTTACATGTCGCTGACTGGGCACTGGGTAACTATGGTGACAGCAGGACAAGGGGCTGCTGTCCAAGTCTTGCCGTCCCCACGAGTTGTGCGTCAATCCTCTTTATGTCAAAGTTCCTCCACTGCTTCTGCCTCCTCAACCTCCTCTCGGTCTTCCACCTGCACCCAAAGCCTGTCTGGTCATGCCACAAGCTTTCTAACTGCGCAGAAGGGATCCTGCACACCTCCTTACTATGCTGGCAGTAGGGCTCAACGTCATCAGGCAGTTTTTACATTGAAATGTCTGGGAAATGTGAGTCACACAGCTGAGGAGTTGTGGTCAGCTCTGGAGAACCAATTTCATGAATGGTTGTCTCCACTGGACCTGAAACCAGGGAAGGCCGTGTGCGCGACAATGCTGCAAACCTGGGTGCGGCCCTTCGCCGGGGCAATGTCACACACGTGCCTTGTATGGCTCACCTGTTGAACCTGGTTGTCCAGCAATTTTTAGCCCACTATCCCAGACTAGATGGCCTTCTGCAGAGGGCACGGTCGCTGTGTGCTCACTTCCGCCGTTCGCATCCCGCAGCTCAGCGACTTACATCTCTACAGAAGTCGTTGGGCCTGCCACTTCACCGGCTAAAATGCGATGTGCCTACCCGGTGGAATTCAACTCTGCACATGTTGCAGCGACTGTGGCAGCACCGACAAGCCCTGGTGCAATACGTTCTGACATATAGCCTGGGCCAACGAGATCCAGAGGTGGGGCAAATCACGCTGGAGGAGTGGTCTCAGATCAGGGACCTATGCACCCTTCTGCACAGTTTTGAAATGGCGACGAAGATGTTTAGTGCTGACGATGCCATTATCAGCATGACTATTCCGGTGATTTACATGCTGGAGCACATGTTAAACAGAATTCGGAGTCAGGTGGTGGCACAAGAGGAGGTGGAGGAAGTAGAGGAGGAGGAGTTGTATGCGGAAGGGCTAACATCTGCAAGGTCCAGACGGTCGGCAGCACCAAGGCGGCAGGCATGTGAGGGTGGGGGAGATGGTTTTACCAGGGCGCATGGTAGCAGCCAAACTAGTGAGGAAGGTGCAGGAGCCCAGGAAAAAGTGGAGGACGAACTGATGGAAGACTCATCAGATGAGGGTGGCTGTGTCCACCGAAACGCGTTGTGTGTATATTAATAAATCAGTCCTTTTAATATTTTTGCCCTGTTATTGGCGCTCTGGTACCGCTATTCATATCCATTTATCATCAGATGAGGGAGACCTTGATCACATTTCTGTTGTGCGAGGTTGGGGGGAGAGGACAGAGGAAGGAAGCATGATTGTTACCTCGCCACCAACACAACAGGGACTTGGTGCTCCTGGATGCGCAACACACATGAGTGCCTTCTTGCTGCACTACCTGCAACATGACCCTCGAATTGTGAGAATTAGAAATAATCCTGACTACTGGGTTGCCACACTGTTAGATCCCCGGTACAAAAGTAAATTTGCAGAAATTATTCCTGCCATAGAAAGGGATGCACGCATGCAGGAGTATCAGCAGAGACTGTTGCAGAATCTTACATGTGCTTTTCCACAAAATACCAGTGGTGCACGTAGTGAATCTCACAGTTCCAACTTGCCAACCGTGGGACCGTCAAGTGTTCAGCACTCAAACCGTAACAGAACCACAGTATCTGCTGGTAACATCAATTTTGCGGAATCATTTCACCACTTTTTTAGCCCATCCTTTGCAAGGCCACAGGAGACAAGAAGTCTGACACATAGTCAACGCCTAGAGACGATGGTACAGGAGTATCTCCAAGTAAACATTGAAGCCACGACTGTGTCACTGGACCCTTGCTCTTTTTGGGCTTCCAATCTGGATAATGGCCGGAGCTAGCCACTTACGCCTTGGAGATCTTGTCATGCCCCGCAGCCAGCGTTCTGTCTGAACGTGTGTTCAGCGCTGCTGGTGGTGTGCTGACAGATAAGCGCACGCGGCTCTCCACTGATAATGTAGACAGACTCACGTTCATAAAGATGAACAAATCATGGATCCAAAACGACTTTTCTACCCCTGTGTCATCCTGGGGAGAGTAAAAGCTTGATGATTGGTTAAAATCACCCTACCAAACGTTTTAAGCTTTCAAATTACTAATCATGTTTATCTGTATCTTGACTGGAAAATAATTTGGGCTTTGTAGCAGTGTGCAGCACTGATCCTATTAGGCCATCTATACTAAGCTCCACCAGATTTAAAATTAATAATAATTTTTAGCTGCATCTAGCCCGGAAAATAATTTTGGGGCTCCGAGATGCGCAAGACACATAAGTGCCTTCTTGCTGCACTACCTGCAGCATGACCCTCATATTGTCAGAATTCGAAGTAATCATGACTACTGGGTTGCCACACTCTTAGATCCCCCAAACTTTTCGATCAACCTTTTCATTTTAATAAAGACCAAAAAAATGGTCATTTTTGAAATTATAAGCATTAGCAGGTTGTTAGAAACTGAAATCAAACAGTTTTCAACTCAAAACTTTATTCTAGGTGATGTTACATTTGCACATAGGACCGCTTGTTCGAAAGGAGCTTCTGAACTCTCTCGTCCATTGAATTTGTCAGGTTTTGGATGGTTTCTGCTTCAATTGTTTTGCATGAGGACAGAATACCCTCCCAGAGCTGTTGCTTAGATGTGAACTGCCTCCCGCCATCATAGACACTCCTTTTAATGATGCTCCAGAGGTTCTGAATGGGGTAGAGGTCAGGGGAGCATGGGGGTCACACCATAAGTTTGTCCCCTTTTATGCCCATATCAGCCAGAGATGCAGATGTTTTATGTGCAGCATGAGATGGTGCATTATCATGCAGAAAAATGATCTTGCTGTGAAATACACGGTTCTTCTTCTTGAACCATGGCAGGAAGTGCTGTTTGAGAAAATCCACATACATTATGGAGTTCATCTTTAGCGCCTTCAGGGATCCTAAAGGGGCCGACAATCTCTCTCCCCATGATTCCAGCCCAAAACATTACTCCACCTCCTCCTTGTTGGCGCTGTAGCCGTGTTTGCGTGGGGTGTCCATCAACCAGCCATCCTCCACTCCATCCATCTGGACCATCGAGCGCTGCACGGCACTCATCCGTGAACAAAACAGTTTTGAAATCAGTCTTCATGTAATGTTTGGCCCACTGGAGCCGTTTCTGCTTGTGTGAAGTGGATAGAGGAGGTCGACAGGATGGCGTATGCACAGCTGCAAACCTCTGAAGGACCCTGCATCTTGTTGTTCGGGGGACGTTGGAGGCACAAGCAGCTTCAAAAACTTGTCTGCTGCTATGACAAGGCTTTTTTGCCGCTGCTCTTTCAACCTGACGTAATTGCCTGTAGGAAAGAGTCCTCAATTTGCCCTTATCAGCACGCACACGTGTGTACTGTGAATCAGCTACATACTTCTTGATTGCCAAGACACTTCATCCTGATCATCGCACAATGTTGATTGTAGTCATGCCTTGACCTAAACACTCCACAATTTGTTGCTTCTCAGCAGCCGACACATCCTTTTTCTTTCCCATTTTGGCAGAAAATGTAGGCTGCTTAATAATGTGAGAGAGCCTTCTTAAGTAGTCTTGCCTTTCATTGGACACACCTGCCAAACTAATTAGCACAGGTGTCTGCAATTGCTTACAGTGATATAAAGAGCCCTGACACACATCACCATCAATGAGTTTAACTGACAAACAAACAAATTCTTCCCTTATCACTCCTAAACACTTTTTGCATAATAATTTGGAACGCGGTGTACATGTGCTTTTCCACGAAACACCAGCGGTTCACGTAGTGAATCTTACAGTTCTAACTTGCCAACCGTGGTCTGTATGGAATTGTTCAATAAAGGGCCCAAAATTAAGATAACATAGATGGGAGAGGTCTCTATGAATAGGAATTCCTAAGTATTTGATACCCTGTGAGGGCCAGGCAAAGGGAAAGTTGGACTGGATGGAATCCTATATGGATTTGGGGAGGGAGACATCGAGGGCCTCAGACTTCGCTGCATTGATTTTAAAATTTTACCATGTAACAAAGTGATCTATTTCAGCCATAACAGCATGGATGGATATATGTGATTGAGTGATATATACTAGGACATCATCAGCAAATAGAGAGCACTTGTACTCGGTGCCTCCCACCTCAATCCACCTAATATTGGGGTTATGGCGAATTGATGAGAGCAGGTGCTCCGTCACTAGGATGTATAAGAGAGGGGACAGAGGACATCCCTGCCTTGTCCCATTGGTGATTGTGAAAGGTGATGAAAATGTTCTGACGCACCCCCTGGGCCTTGGGACACCCGGAGCCGGACCCTTTTTGGTGGATGCTGGTGGTTGTAGTCTTCGTGGCGGCGACCCGGTTCCGTGGCTCAGGGCGGTCAAACCAGTGGCGGAACTATTTATGTGGTTTTGATGTTTAAATGTCCGACTACGCCACCCGTGGATTGCGGTCAGAGTGAACCGCCGCTACAGGGCAGACCGCTGAGGCTGGTGTTGTGGGTGCAGCAGAGCGTAGCATAACTCCCCACGGGAGGAGTATAGCCTCAGGGCAGTGTATGCGGAGGATGGGGGTGATGGTGCAGGGCAGCAGCAGTAACGACACGGAGTCAGTGATGCAGTCCAGGGCCTTTACTCACAGTTCTTATTATCCAGACCACGTCTGCAGGTAACGGCTGCCCACGTCGTACTGTGCTCACCAGGTGAGGGGCTCAGACAACTCCCAGATAACTTTGGAGCACTTCACAGGACCCCCTTTGTGTGTCCTTTGTCTGGCCTTTCTTACCAACACTTCTGTCCGGCTGCCTCGGGCCTCCTCTTGGTAAACTTGGCGCCAGTTTCCCTGACCCTATGTGGTGCCTTCCTAGCGGGTGTAGCGAGGGGCTGCGCCACATAAAATGTCAGAGCCTCCGGTTTCTAGCTGAGGGTCGTTTCCTGCCTCCACTAGTTCGGGGACCGGTCACCCCCTTTGGCCTGACCCCTCCACGCAGGTGGATTCGGGCGTGCGGTGGCGACTCGCCCGTCCGCACCCCTGAGATCCCTTCGTTCCTCGTTCCTGGAGCCTTCTCCGCTCCTCTTCCTTCCTTCTCCCTCTTCCAGGCCTGGGCCTCTGTTACTAGGCCCGCCTCCGGAGCAGAGCTCATGCAGAGCCCCTGCTCCCTGCCACTTCTGCTCAGACTTCTCTGCACTGAACTAAGATGGTGCCCACCTTTTATACTCCCTTCTCAATGCACCCAGGAACTGCTTCCTCCCTGCTCCTGCACTACAGGGTTCCCCTTCCTCAGTGTTCCCTCCCCCCACTCCAGCCAGGGACAGGGACTGTCGTGCCCATCTCAGGGGCATATTGGTCGCCCTGCCCCACGGCAATGTGGTGTAATGCATGCAGGTGTCGGGTCCTGATCCACACTCCATCCTTACCTGAGAGTGAGATATCACACCTCTGGGTGAGGTGCAATACGTCTGTAGCAACCGAGCCCTCAGGGTGCTACAGTTCCATTTATCTTCAGCCTAGGTGACGTATTGCGATACAGGGCCGTGATTTTGGCTATAAAAGGGTCCCCTAGACCCCTACCCCAAGCTTTTTAAGAGAATCATATATGGCGTGCCAGGAGACTCTATGGAATGCTTTCTCAGCATCCAACGAGAGTATCTAATTACAAATTTTTAACTGCATCTAGCCCAGGAAATACTTTGTGCCTAGTAGCAGTGTCTGCTAGTCAGCGGATTATCCCGGCTGTTAAGCAAGCTACACCACCTGTAGTTTAGACACTTAATTTTTTCAAAGGAAATGCTTCGGGACCACGGGATACTTAGTGAAGAGCATCAGGAGGCACCCCAAGGCATAGGGGCTGGGACTGGCAGTAGGATGCCTTGCGGTGGACAGCCGAGCTCGATCCTTATAAAAGCTTTTTAACTGCAGCAGCTTTAGTGGACGCTACTGGAGCTGGAATTACGCGGCTGCTGGCATGAGACTTGCCCTCCAATAGATCCTTGTAAATGGATTTAAAGTGTATTCATTCAAATTAGAGAGACAATTTAAATTAAAAAGCTTAGAGCTGCCTCCACCACAGGGGGGCTCTCTCGACCCACCAGCGGACAGGCACCAGTATTGGGAGAAGGGGGCTGGCCGTCAGGGTTCACCGCGGCTCTGGCACAAACCCGGCGACACGGAGGTGGCACGGGCAGGAGCGGACTGGCCGTGTCGGCTTCTCACTTTTTGGATTTTAGAAGGGCATGACATGCCTATATCTGTGTCTCCCCCTCCTTTTACTCCTCCACCTCTTTTATTTTCGCATGACTATATGTACTTGTCACTTTTCCATGTGTTAGTTGTGTCTTCTGAGCAGTTTGTCAGCTTTTGGACACCTTTGAAGGTGTTTTCTATGTGTTTCTATGTGTTTTTGTTTGCCTGCCATTGGTTTTAACGGTGTTCGAAGGTGTTCGACGAACAGTTCGACGAACAGTTCGGCGAACACACGGGTGTTCGACGAACCGAACCGAACTCGAACACTACGGGGGTGGCTCAACACTAGTAGTGAGCTCCATCTAGTGGTGGCTGTATAAATCTGTATGTAGTGAGCTCCCTCTAGTGGTGGCTGTATAAATCTGTATGTAGTGAGCTCCATCTAGTGGTGGCTGTATAAATCTGTATGTAGTGAGCTCCAGCTAGTGGTGGCTGTATAAATCTGTATGTAGTGAGCTTCCCCTAGTGGTGGCTGTACAAATCTGTTTGTAGTGAGCGCCCCCCAGTGGTGACTGTATAAATCTGTATGTAGTGAGCGACCCCCAGTGGTGACTGTATAAATCTGTATGTAGTGAGCTCCCACTAGTGGTGGCTGTATTAATCAACATGTAGTGAGCTCCCCCTAGTGTTGACTGTATAAATCTGTATGCACTGAGCTCCCTCTAGTAGTGACTGTATAAATCTGTATGTAGTGAGCTCTCTCTAGTGGTGACTGTATAAATCTGTATGTGCTGAGCTCCCTCTAGTGGTGACTGCATAAATCTGTATGTAGTGAGCTCTCTCTAGTGGTGACTGTATAAATCTGTATGTAGTGAGCGACCCCCAGTGGTGACTGTATAAATCTGTATGTAGTGAGCTCCCCCTAGTGGTGGCTGTATAAATCTGTATGTAGTGAGCTCTCTCTAGTGGTGACTGTATAAATCTGTATGTAGTGAGCGCCCCCCAGTGGTGACTGTATAAATCTGTATGTAGTGAGCTCCCCCTAGTGGTGGCTGTATAAATCTGTATGTAGTGAGCTCCCCCTGGTGCTGGCTGTATAAATCTGTATGTAGTGAGCTCCCTCTAGTGGTGACTGTACAAATCTGTATGTAGTGAGCTCCCTCTAGTGGTGACTGTATAAATCTGTATGTAGTGAGCTACAGCTAGTGGTGACTGTATAAATCTGTATGTAGTGAGCTCCCTCTAGTGGTGACTGTATAAATCTGTATGTAGTGAGCTCCAGCTAGTGGTGACTGTATAAATCTGTATGTAGTGAGCTCTCTCTAGTGGTGACTGTATAAATCTGTATGTAGTGAGCACCCCCCAGTGTTGACTGTATAAATCTGTATGTAGTCAGCTCCCCCTAGTGGTGGTTGTATAAATCTGTATGTAGTGAGCTCCGCCTGGTGGTGGCTGTATAAATCTGTATGTAGTGAGCTCCCTCTAGTGGTGACTGTATAAATCTGTATGTAGTTAGCTCCCTCTAGTGGTGACTGTATAAATCTGTATGTAGTGAGCACCCCCCAGTGGTAACTGTATAAATCTGTATGTAGTCAGTTCCCCCTAGTGGTGGTTGTATAAATCTGTATGTAGTGAGCTCCCCCTGGTGGTGGCTGTATAAATCTGTATGTAGTGAGCTCCCTCTACTGGTGACTGTATAAATCTGTATGTAGTGAGCTCCAGCTAGTGGTGACTGTATAAATCTGTACGTAGTGAGCTCCAGCTAGTGGTGACTGTATAAATCTGTATGTAGTGAGCTCCCTCTAGTGGTGACTGTATAAAACTGTATGTAGTGAGCTCCAGCTAGTGGTGACTGTATAAATCTGTATGTAGTGAGCTCCCTCTAGTGGTGACTGTATAAATATGTACGTAGTGAGCTCCCTCTAGTGGTAACTGTATAAATCTGTATGTAGTGAGCTCCCTCTAGTGGTGACTGTATAAATCTGTATGTAGTGAGCTCCCTCTAGTGGTGATTGTATAAATCTGTATGTAGTGAGCAACCCCTAGTGGTGGCTGTATAAATCTGTATATAGTGAGCTCCCTCTAGTGGTGGATGTGTAAATCTGTATGTAGTGAGCTCCCCCTAGTGGTGGCTGTATAAATCTGTATGTAGTGAGCTCCTCCTAGTGGTGATTGTATAAATCTGTATGTAGTGAGCTCCCTCTAGTGGTGATTGTATAAATCTGTATGTAGTGAGCTCCTCCTAGTGGTGGCTGTATAAATCTGTATATAGTGAGCTCCCTCTAGTGGTGGATGTCTAAATTTGTATGTAGTGAGCGCCCCCCAGTGGTGACTGTATAAATCTGTATGTAGTGAGCTCCCCCTAGTGGTGACTGTATAAATCTGTATATAGTGAGCTCCCCCTAGTGGTGACTGTATAAATCTGTATGTAGTGAGCTCCTCCTAGTGGTGACTGTATAAATCTGTATGTAGTGAGCTCCCCCTAGTGGTGACTGTATAAATCTGTATGTAGTAAGCTCCCCCTAGTGGTGACTGTATAAATCTGTATGTAGTAAGCTCCCCCTAGTGGTGACTGTATAAATCTGTATGTAGTGAGCTCCTCCTAGTGGTGACTGTATAAATCTGTATGTAGTGATCTCCCACTAGTGGTGGCTGTATAAATCTGTATGTAGTGATCTCCCACTAGTGGTGACTGTATAAATCTGTATGTAGTGAGCTCCCCCTAGTGGTGACTGTATAAATCTGTGTGTAGTGAGCTCCTCCTAGTGGTGACTGTATAAATCTGCATGTAGTGAGCTCCCCCTAGTGGTGACTGTATAAATCTGTATGTAGTGAGCTCCCCCTAGTGGTGACTGTATAAATCTGTATGTAGTGAGCTCCCCCTAGTGGTGACTGTATAAATCTGTATGTAGTGAGCTCCTCCTAGTGGTGACTGTATAAATCTGTATGTAGTGATCTCCCACTAGTGGTGGCTGTATAAATCTGTATGTAGTGAGCTCCTCCTAGTGGTGACTGTATAAATCTGTATGTAGTGAGCTTCCCCTAGTGGTGACTGTATAAATCTGTATGTAGTGAGCTCCCCCTAGAGGTGACTGTATAAATCTGTATGTAGTGAGCTCCCCCTAGTGGTGACTGTATAAATCTGTATGTAGTGAGCTCCCTTTAGTGGTGGCTGTGTAAATCTGTATGTAGTGTGCTCCCCCTAGTGGTGGATGTGTAAATCTGTATGTAGTGAGCTCCCTCTAGTGGTGGCTGTGTAAGTCTGTATGTAGTGAGCTCCCCCTAGTGGTGGATGTGTAAATCTGTATGTAGTGAGCGCTCCCCAGTGGTGACTGTATAAATCTGTATGTAGTGAGCTCCCCCTAGTGGTGACTGTCTAAATCTGTATGTAGTGAGCTCCCCCTAGTGGTGACTGTGTAAATCTGTATGTAGTGAGCTCCTCCTAGTGGTGACTGTATAAATCTGTATGTAGTGAGCACCCCCCAGTGGTGACTGTATAAATCTGTATGCAGTCAACTCCCCCTAGTGGTGGTTGTATAAATCTGTATGTAGTGAGCTCCCCCTGGTGGTGGCTGTATAAATCTGTATGTAGTGAGCTCCCTCTAGTGGTGACTGTATAAATCTGTATGTAGTGAGCTCCCTCTAGTGGTGACTGTATAAATCTGTATGGAGTGAGCACCCCCCAGTGGTGACTGTATAAATCTGTATGTAGTGTGCTCCCCCTAGTGGTGGATGTGTAAATCTGTATGTAGTGAGCTCCCTCTAGTGGTGGCTGTGTAAGTCTGTATGTAGTGAGCTCCCCCTAGTGGTGGATGTGTAAATCTGTATGTAGTGAGCGCCCCCCAGTGGTGACTGTATAAATCTGTATGTAGTGAGCTCCCCCTAGTGGTGACTGTATAAATCTGTATGTAGTGAGCTCCCCCTAGTGGTGACTGTGTAAATCTGTATGTAGTGAGCTCCTCCTAGTGGTGACTATAAATCTGTATGTAGTGAGCACCCCCCAGTGGTGACTGTATAAATCTGTATGCAGTCAACTCCCCCTAGTGGTGGTTGTATAAATCTGTATGTAGTGAGCTCCCCCTGGTGGTGGCTGTATAAATCTGTATGTAGTGAGCTCCCTCTAGTGGTGACTGTATAAATCTGTATGTAGTGAGCTCCCTCTAGTGGTGACTGTCTAAATCTGTATGGAGTGAGCACCCCCCAGTGGTGACTATATAAATCTGTATGTAGTCAGCTCCCCCTAGTGGTGGTTGTATAAATCTGTATGTAGTGAGCTCCCCCTGGTGGTGGCTGTATAAATCTGTATGTAGTGAGCTCGCTCTAGTGGTGACTGTATAAATCTGTATGTAGTGAGCTCCCTCTAGTGGTGACTGTATAAATCTGTATGTAGTGAGCTCCAGCTAGTGATGACTGTATAAATCTGTATGTAATGAGCTCCTTCTAGTGGTGGCTGTATAAATCTGTATGTAGTGAGCTCCAGCTAGTGGTGGCTGTATAAATCTGTATGTAGTGAGCTCCCTTTATTGGTGACTGCATAAATCTGTATGTAGTGAGCTCCCTCTAGTGGTAACTGTATAAATCTGTACGTAGTGAGCTCCCTCTAGTGGTAACTGTATAAATCTGTATGTAGTGAGCTCCCTCTAGTGGTGACTGTATAAATCTGTATGTAGTGAGTTCCCACTAGTGGTGGCTGTATAAATCTGTATGTAGTGAGCTCCCTCTAGTAGTGACTGTATAAATCTGTATGTAGTGAGCTCCCTCTAGTGGTGGCTGTATAAATCTGTATGTAGTGAGCTCCATCTAGTGGTGGCTGTATAAATCTGTATGTAGTGAGCTCCATCTAGTGGTGGCTGTATAAATCTGTATGTAGTGAGCTCCCTCTAGTGGTGGCTGTATAAATCTGTATGTAGTCAGCTCCCTCTAGTGGTGGCTGTATAAATCTGTATGTAGTGAGCTCCCTCTAGTGGTGGCTGTATAAATCTGTATGTAGTGAGCTTCCCTTAGTGGTGGCTGTACAAATCTGTCTGTAGTGAGCGCCCCCCAGTGGTGACTGTATAAATCTGTATGTAGTGAGCGACCCCCAGTGGTGACTGTATAAATCTGTATGTAGTGAGCGACCCTCAGTGGTGACTGTATAAATCTGTATGTAGTGAGCTCCCTCTAGTGGTGGCTGTATTAATCAACATGTAGTGAGCTCCCCCTAGTGTTGACTGTATAAATCTGTATGCACTGAGCTCCCTCTAGTAGTGACTGTATAAATCTGTATGTAGTGAGCTCCCTCTAGTGGTGACTGCATAAATCTGTATGTAGTGAGCGCCTCCCAGTGGTGACTGTATAAATCTGTATGTAGTGAGCTCCCTCTAGTGGTGACTGCATAAATCTGTATGTAGTGAGCGCCTCCCAGTGGTGACGGTATAAATCTGTATGTAGTGAGCTCCCTCTAGTGGTGACTGTATAAATCTGTATGTAGTGAGCTCCAGCTAGTGGTGACTGAATAAATCTGTATGTAGTGAGCTCTCTCTAGTGGTGACTGTATAAATCTGTATGTAGTGAGCGCCCCCCAGTGGTGACTGTATAAATCTGTATGTAGTGAGCTCTCCCTAGTGGTGGCTGTATAAATCTGTATGTAGTGAGCTCCCCCTAGTGGTGGCTGTATAAATCTGTATGTAGTGAGCTCTCTCTAGAGCTCTCTCTAGTGGTGACTGTATAAATCTGTATGTAGTGAGCGCCCCCCAGTGGTGACTGTATAAATCTGTATGTAGTGAGCTCCCCCTAGTGGTGGCTGTATAAATCTGTATGTAGTGAGTTCCCCCTGGTGCTGGCTGTATAAATCTGTATGTAGTGAGCTCCCTCTAGTGGTGACTGTACAAATCTGTATGTAGTGAACTCCCTCTAGTGGTGACTGTATAAATCTGTATGTAGTGAGCTCCAGCTAGTGGTGACTGTATAAATCTGTATGTAGTGAGCTCCCTCTACTGGTGACTGTATAAATCTGTATGTAGTGAGCTCCAGCTAGTGGTGACTGTATAAATCTGTATGTAGTGAGCTCCCTCTAGTGGTGACTGTATAAATCTGTATGTAGTGAGCTCCCTCTAGTGGTGACTGTATAAATCTGTATGTAGTGAGCACCCCCCAGTGGTGACTGTATAAATCTGTATGTAGTCAGCTCCCCCTAGTGGTGGTTGTATAAATCTGTATGTAGTGAGCTCCCCCTGGTGGTGGCTGTATAAATCTGTATGTAGTGAGCTCCCTCTAGTGGTGACTGTATAAATCTGTATGTAGTGAGCTCCCTCTAGTGGTGACTGTATAAATCTGTATGTAGTGAGCTCCAGCTAGTGGTGACTGTATAAATCTGTATGTAGTGAGCTCCCTCTAGTGGTGACTGTATAAATCTGTATGTAGTGAGCTCCAGCTAGTGGTGGCTGTATAAATCTGTATGTAGTGAGCTCCCTTTATTGGTGACTGCATAAATCTGTATGTAGTGAGCTCCCTCTAGTGGTGACTGTATAAATCTGTACGTAGTGAGCTCCCTCTAGTGGTAACTGTATAAATCTGTATGTAGTGAGCTCCCTCTAGTGGTGACTGTATAAATCTGTATGTAGTGAGCTCCCTCTAGTGGTGATTGTATAAATCTGTATGTAGTGAGCTCCCCCTAGTGGTGGCTGTATAAATCTGTATATAGTGACCTCCCTCTAGTGGTGGATGTGTAAATCTGTATGTAGTGAGCTCCCCCTAGTGGTGATTGTATAAATCTGTATGTAGTGAGCTCCTCCTAGTGGTGGCTGTATAAATCTGTATATAGTGAGCTCCCTCTAGTGGTGGATGTGTAAATCTGTATGTAGTGAGCGCCCCCCAGTGGTGACTGTATAAATCTGTATGTAGTCAGCTCCCCCTAGTGGTGACTGTATAAATCTGTATGTAGTGAGCTCCCCCTAGTGGTGACTGTATAAATCTGTATGTAGTGAGCTCCTCCTAGTGGTGACTGTATAAATCTGTATGTAGTGAGCTCCCCCTAGTGGTGACTGTATAAATCTGTATGTAGTAAGCTCCCCCTAGTGGTGACTGTATAAATCTGTATGTAGTGAGCTCCCCCTAGTGGTGACTGTATAAATCTGTATGTAGTGAGCTCCTCCTAGTGGTGACTGTATAAATCTGTATGTAGTGATCTCCCACTAGTGGTGGCTGTATAAATCTGTATGTAGTGATCTCCCACTAGTGGTGACTGTATAAATCTGTATGTAGTGAGCTCCCCCTAGTGGTGACTGTATAAATCTGTATGTAGTGAGCTCCTCCTAGTGGTGACTGTATAAATCTGCATGTAGTGATCTCCCACTAGTGGTGACTGTATAAATCTGTATGTAGTGTGCTCCCCCTAGTGGTGACTGTATAAATCTGTATGTAGTGAGCTCCCCCTAGTGGTGACTGTATAAATCTGTATGTAGTGAGCTCCCCCTAGTGGTGACTGTATAAATCTGTATGTAGTGAGCTCCTCCTAGTGGTGACTGTATAAATCTGTATGTAGTGATCTCCCACTAGTGGTGGCTGTATAAATCTGTATGTAGTGAGCTCCTCCTAGTTATGACTGTATAAATCTGTATGTAGTGAGCTCCCCCTAGTGGTGACAGTATAAATCTGTATGTAGTGCGCTCCCCCTAGTGGTGACTGTATAAATCTGTATGCAGTGAGGTCCCCCTAGTGGTGACTGTATAAATCTGTATGTAGTGAGCTCCTCCTAGTGGTGACTGTATAAATCTGTATGTTCTGTGCTCCCCCTAGTGGTGGATGTGTAAATCTGTATGTAGTGAGCTCCCTCTAGTGGTGGCTGTGTAAATCTGTATGTAGTGTGCTCCCCCTAGTGGTGGATGTGTAAATCTGTATGTAGTGAGCTCCCTCTAGTGGTGGCTGTGTAAATCTGTATGTAGTGTGCTCCCCCTAGTGGTGGATGTGTAAATCTGTATGTAGTGAGCTCCCTCTAGTGGTGACTGTATAAATCTCTATGTAGTGAGCTCCCCCTAGTGGTGACTGTATAAATCTGTATGTAGTGAGCTCCCCCTAGTGGTGACTGTATAAATCTGTATGTAGTGTGCTCCCCCTAGTGGTGGATGTGTAAATCTGTATGTAGTGAGCTCCCTCTAGTGGTGGCTGTGTAAATCTGTATGTAGTGTGCTCCCCCTAGTGGTGGATGTGTAAATCTGTATGTAGTGAGCTCCCTCTAGGGGTGGCTGTGTAAATCTGTATGTAGTGTGCTCCCCCTAGTGGTGGATGTGTAAATCTGTATGTAGTGAGCGCCCCCCAGTGGTGACTGTATAAATCTGTATGTAGTGAGCTCCCCCTAGTGGTGACTGTATAAATCTGTATGTAGTGAGCTCCCCCTAGTGGTGACTGCATAAATCTCTATGTAGTGAGCTCCTCCTAGTGGTGACTGTATAAATCTGTATATAGTGATCTCCCTCTAGTGGTGGCTGTATAAATCTGTATGTAGTGTGCTCCCCCTAGTGGTAGATGTGTAAATCTGTATGTAGTGAGCTCCCTCTAGTGGTGACTGTATAAGTCTGTATGCAGTGAGCTCCCTCTAGTGATGGCTATAAAAATCTGTGTGTAGTGTGCTCCCCCTAGTGGTGGATGTATAAATCTGTATATAGTGATCTCCCAATAGTGGTGGCTGTATAAATCTGTATGTAGTGAGCTCCCCCTAGTGGTGACTGTATAAATCTGTATATAGTGATCTCGCTCTAGTGGTGGCTGTATAAATCTATATGTAGTGTGCTCCCCCTAGTGGTGGATGTGTAAATCTGTATGTAGTGAGCTCTCTCTAGCGGTGGCTGGATAAATCTGTATGTAGTGAGCTCCCTCTAGTGGTGGCTGTATAAATCTGTGTGTAGTGTGCTCCCCCTAGTGGTGGATGTGTAAATCTGTATGCAGTGAGCTCCCCCTAGTGGTGACTGTATAAATCTGTATGCAGTGAGCTCCCTCTAGTGGTGACTGTATAAATCTGTATGTAGTGAGCTCCAGCTAGTGGTGGCTGTATAAATCTGTATGTAGTGAGCTCCCTCTAGTGGTGGCTGTATAAATCTGTGTGTAGTGTGCTCCCCCTAGTGGTGGATGTGTAAATCTGTATGTAGTGAGCTCGCTTTAGTGGTGGCTGTATAAATCTGTATGTAGTGTGCTCCCCCTAGTGGTGGATGTGTAAATCTGTATGTAGTGAGCTCCCCTTAGTGGTAGCTGTATAAATCTGTATGTAGCGTGCTCCCCCTAGTGGTGGCTGTATAAATCTGTATGTAGTGAGCTCCCCCTAGTGGTGGATGTGTAAATCTGTATGCAGTGTGCTCCCCCTAGTGGTGGCTGTATAAATCTGTATGTAGTGAGCTCCCCCTAGTGGTGACTGTATAAATCTGTATGTAGTGAGCTCCCCCTAGTGGTGGCTGTATAAATCTGTATGTAGTGAGCTCCCCCTGGTGCTGGCTGTATAAATCTGTATGTAGTGAGCTCCCTCTAGTGGTGACTGTACAAATCTGTAAGTAGTGAGCTCCCTCTAGTGGTGACCGTATAAATCTGTATGTAGTGAGCTCCAGCTAGTGGTGACTGTATAAATCTGTATGTAGTGAGCTCCCTCTAGTGGTGACTGTATAAATCTGTATGTAGTGAGCTCCAGCTAGTGGTGACTGTATAAATCTGTATGTAGTGAGCTCCCTCTACTGGTGACTGTATAAATCTGTATGTAGTGAGCTCCAGCTAGTGGTGACTGTATAAATCTGTATGTAGTGAGCTCCCTCTAGTGGTGACTGTATAAATCTGTATGTAGTGAGCTCCCTCTAGTGGTGACTGTATAAATCTGTATGTAGTGAGCACCCCCCAGTGGTGACTGTATAAATCTGTATGTAGTCAGCTCCCCCTAGTGGTGGTTGTATAAATCTGTATGTAGTGAGCTCCCCCTGGTGGTGGCTGTATAAATCTGTATGTAGTGAGCTCCCTCTAGTGGTGACTGTATAAATCTGTATGTAGTGAGCTCCCTCTAGTGGTGACTGTATAAATCTGTATGTAGTGAGCTCCAGCTAGTGGTGACTGTATAAATCTGTATGTAGTGAGCTCCCTCTAGTGGTGACTGTATAAATCTGTATGTAGTGAGCTCCAGCTAGTGGTGGCTGTATAAATCTGTATGTAGTGAGCTCCCTTTATTGGTGACTGCATAAATCTGTATGTAGTGAGCTCCCTCTAGTGGTGACTGTATAAATCTGTACGTAGTGAGCTCCCTCTAGTGGTAACTGTATAAATCTGTATGTAGTGAGCTCCCTCTAGTGGTGACTGTATAAATCTGTATGTAGTGAGCTCCCTCTAGTGGTGATTGTATAAATCTGTATGTAGTGAGCTCCCCCTAGTGGTGGCTGTATAAATCTGTATATAGTGACCTCCCTCTAGTGGTGGATGTGTAAATCTGTATGTAGTGAGCTCCCCCTAGTGGTGATTGTATAAATCTGTATGTAGTGAGCTCCTCCTAGTGGTGGCTGTATAAATCTGTATATAGTGAGCTCCCTCTAGTGGTGGATGTGTAAATCTGTATGTAGTGAGCGCCCCCCAGTGGTGACTGTATAAATCTGTATGTAGTCAGCTCCCCCTAGTGGTGACTGTATAAATCTGTATGTAGTGAGCTCCCCCTAGTGGTGACTGTATAAATCTGTATGTAGTGAGCTCCTCCTAGTGGTGACTGTATAAATCTGTATGTAGTGAGCTCCCCCTAGTGGTGACTGTATAAATCTGTATGTAGTAAGCTCCCCCTAGTGGTGACTGTATAAATCTGTATGTAGTGAGCTCCCCCTAGTGGTGACTGTATAAATCTGTATGTAGTGAGCTCCTCCTAGTGGTGACTGTATAAATCTGTATGTAGTGATCTCCCACTAGTGGTGGCTGTATAAATCTGTATGTAGTGATCTCCCACTAGTGGTGACTGTATAAATCTGTATGTAGTGAGCTCCCCCTAGTGGTGACTGTATAAATCTGTATGTAGTGAGCTCCTCCTAGTGGTGACTGTATAAATCTGCATGTAGTGATCTCCCACTAGTGGTGACTGTATAAATCTGTATGTAGTGTGCTCCCCCTAGTGGTGACTGTATAAATCTGTATGTAGTGAGCTCCCCCTAGTGGTGACTGTATAAATCTGTATGTAGTGAGCTCCCCCTAGTGGTGACTGTATAAATCTGTATGTAGTGAGCTCCTCCTAGTGGTGACTGTATAAATCTGTATGTAGTGATCTCCCACTAGTGGTGGCTGTATAAATCTGTATGTAGTGAGCTCCTCCTAGTTATGACTGTATAAATCTGTATGTAGTGAGCTCCCCCTAGTGGTGACAGTATAAATCTGTATGTAGTGCGCTCCCCCTAGTGGTGACTGTATAAATCTGTATGCAGTGAGGTCCCCCTAGTGGTGACTGTATAAATCTGTATGTAGTGAGCTCCTCCTAGTGGTGACTGTATAAATCTGTATGTTCTGTGCTCCCCCTAGTGGTGGATGTGTAAATCTGTATGTAGTGAGCTCCCTCTAGTGGTGGCTGTGTAAATCTGTATGTAGTGTGCTCCCCCTAGTGGTGGATGTGTAAATCTGTATGTAGTGAGCTCCCTCTAGTGGTGGCTGTGTAAATCTGTATGTAGTGTGCTCCCCCTAGTGGTGGATGTGTAAATCTGTATGTAGTGAGCTCCCTCTAGTGGTGACTGTATAAATCTCTATGTAGTGAGCTCCCCCTAGTGGTGACTGTATAAATCTGTATGTAGTGAGCTCCCCCTAGTGGTGACTGTATAAATCTGTATGTAGTGTGCTCCCCCTAGTGGTGGATGTGTAAATCTGTATGTAGTGAGCTCCCTCTAGTGGTGGCTGTGTAAATCTGTATGTAGTGTGCTCCCCCTAGTGGTGGATGTGTAAATCTGTATGTAGTGAGCTCCCTCTAGGGGTGGCTGTGTAAATCTGTATGTAGTGTGCTCCCCCTAGTGGTGGATGTGTAAATCTGTATGTAGTGAGCGCCCCCCAGTGGTGACTGTATAAATCTGTATGTAGTGAGCTCCCCCTAGTGGTGACTGTATAAATCTGTATGTAGTGAGCTCCCCCTAGTGGTGACTGCATAAATCTCTATGTAGTGAGCTCCTCCTAGTGGTGACTGTATAAATCTGTATATAGTGATCTCCCTCTAGTGGTGGCTGTATAAATCTGTATGTAGTGTGCTCCCCCTAGTGGTAGATGTGTAAATCTGTATGTAGTGAGCTCCCTCTAGTGGTGACTGTATAAGTCTGTATGCAGTGAGCTCCCTCTAGTGATGGCTATAAAAATCTGTGTGTAGTGTGCTCCCCCTAGTGGTGGATGTATAAATCTGTATATAGTGATCTCCCAATAGTGGTGGCTGTATAAATCTGTATGTAGTGAGCTCCCCCTAGTGGTGACTGTATAAATCTGTATATAGTGATCTCGCTCTAGTGGTGGCTGTATAAATCTATATGTAGTGTGCTCCCCCTAGTGGTGGATGTGTAAATCTGTATGTAGTGAGCTCTCTCTAGCGGTGGCTGGATAAATCTGTATGTAGTGAGCTCCCTCTAGTGGTGGCTGTATAAATCTGTGTGTAGTGTGCTCCCCCTAGTGGTGGATGTGTAAATCTGTATGCAGTGAGCTCCCCCTAGTGGTGACTGTATAAATCTGTATGCAGTGAGCTCCCTCTAGTGGTGACTGTATAAATCTGTATGTAGTGAGCTCCAGCTAGTGGTGGCTGTATAAATCTGTATGTAGTGAGCTCCCTCTAGTGGTGGCTGTATAAATCTGTGTGTAGTGTGCTCCCCCTAGTGGTGGATGTGTAAATCTGTATGTAGTGAGCTCGCTTTAGTGGTGGCTGTATAAATCTGTATGTAGTGTGCTCCCCCTAGTGGTGGATGTGTAAATCTGTATGTAGTGAGCTCCCCTTAGTGGTAGCTGTATAAATCTGTATGTAGCGTGCTCCCCCTAGTGGTGGCTGTATAAATCTGTATGTAGTGAGCTCCCCCTAGTGGTGGATGTGTAAATCTGTATGCAGTGTGCTCCCCCTAGTGGTGGCTGTATAAATCTGTATGTAGTGAGCTCCCCCTAGTGGTGACTGTATAAATCTGTATGTAGTGAGCTCCCCCTAGTGGTGGCTGTATAAATCTGTATGTAGTGAGCTCCCCCTGGTGCTGGCTGTATAAATCTGTATGTAGTGAGCTCCCTCTAGTGGTGACTGTACAAATCTGTAAGTAGTGAGCTCCCTCTAGTGGTGACCGTATAAATCTGTATGTAGTGAGCTCCAGCTAGTGGTGACTGTATAAATCTGTATGTAGTGAGCTCCCTCTAGTGGTGACTGTATAAATCTGTATGTAGTGAGCTCCAGCTAGTGGTGACTGTATAAATCTGTATGTAGTGAGCTCCCTCTAGTGGTGACTGTATAAATCTGTATGTAGTGAGCTCCCTCTAGTGGTGACTGTATAAATCTGTATGTAGTGAGCACCCCCCAGTGGTGACTGTATAAATCTGTATGTTGTCAGCTCCCCCTAGTGGTGGTTGTATAAATCTGTATGTAGTGAGCTCCCCCTGGTGGTGGCTGTATAAATCTGTATGTAGTGAGCTCCCTCTAGTGGTGACTGTATAAATCTGTATGTAGTGAGCTCCCTCTAGTGGTGACTGTATAAATCTGTATGTAGTGAGCTCCCTCTAGTGGTGACTGTGTAAATCTGTATGTAGTGAGCTCCAGCTAGTGGTGGCTGTATAAATCTGTATGTAGTGAGCTCCCTTTATTGGTGACTGCATAAATCTGTATGTAGTGAGCTCCCTCTAGTGGTGACTGTATAAATCTGTACGTAGTGAGCTCCCTCTAGTGGTAACTATATAAATCTGTATGTAGTCAGCTCCCTCTAGTGGTGACTGTATAAATCTGTATGTAGTGAGCTCCCTCTAGTGGTGATTGTATAAATCTGTATGTAGTGAGCTCCCCCTAGTGGTGGCTGTATAAATCTGTATATAGTGAGCTCCCTCTAGTGGTGGATGTGTAAATCTGTATGTAGTGAGCTCCCCCTAGTGGTGATTGTATAAATCTGTATGTAGTGAGCTCCTCCTAGTGGTGGCTGTCTAAATCTGTATATAGTGAGCTCCCTCTAGTGGTGGATGTGTAAATCTGTATGTAGTGAGCGCCCCCCAGTGGTGACTGTATAAATCTGTATGCAGTGAGCTCCCCCTAGTGGTGACTGTATAAATCTGTATGTAGTGAGCTCCTCCTAGTGGTGACTGTATAAATCTGTATGTAGTGAGCTCCCCCTAGTGGTGACTGTATAAATCTGTATGTAGTAAGCTCCCCCTAGTGGTGACTGTATAAATCTGTATGTAGTGAGCTCCCCCTAGTGGTGACTGTATAAATCTGTATGTAGTGAGCTCCTCCTAGTGGTGACTGTATAAATCTGTATGTAGTGATCTCCCACTAGTGGTGGCTGTATAAATCTGTATGTAGTGATCTCCCACTAGTGGTGACTGTATAAATCTGTATGTAGTGAGCTCCCCCTAGTGGTGACTGTATAAATCTGTATGTAGTGAGCTCCTCCTAGTGGTGACTGTATAAATCTGCATGTAGTGAGCTCCCCCTAGCGGTGACTGTATAAATCTGTATGTAGTGAGCTCCCCCTAGTGGTGACTGTATAAATCTGTATGTAGTGAGCTCCCCCTAGTGGTGACTGTATAAATCTGTATGTAGTGAGCTCCTCCTAGTGGTGACTGTATAAATCTGTATGTAGTGATCTCCCACTAGTGGTGGCTGTATAAATCTGTATGTAGTGAGCTTCTCCTAGTGGTGACTGTATAAATCTGTATGTAGTGAGCTCCCCCTAGTGGTGACTGTATAAATCTGTATGTAGTGAGCTCCCCCTAGTGGTGACTGTATAAATCTGTATGTAGTGAGCTCCCCCTAGTGGTGACTGCATAAATCTGTATGTAGTGTGCTCCCCCTAGTGGTGGATGTGTAAATCTGTATGTAGTGAGCTCCCTCTAGTGGTGGCTGTGTAAATCTGTATGTAGTGTGCTCCCCCTAGTGGTGGATGTGTAAATCTGTATGTAGTGAGCTCCCTCTAGTGGTGGCTGTGTAAATCTGTATGTAGTGTGCTCCTCCTAGTGGTGGATGTGTAAATCTGTATGTAGTGAGCGCTCCCCAGTGGTGACTGTATAAATCTGTATGTAGTGAGCTCCCCCTAGTGGTGACTGTATAAATCTGTATGTAGTGAGCTCCCCCTAGTGGTGACTGTATAAATCTCTATGTAGTGAGCTCCTCCTAGTGGTGACTGTATAAATCTGTATATAGTGATCTCCCTCTAGTGGTGGCTGTATAAATCTGTATGTAGTGTCCTCCCCCTAGTGGTAGATGTGTCAATCTGTATGTAGTGAGCTCCCTCTAGTGGTGACTGTATAAATCTGTATGCAGTGAGCTCCCTCTAGTGGTGGCTATATAAATCTGTGTGTAGTGTGCTCCCCCTAGTGGTGGATGTATAAATCTGTATATAGTGATCTCCCAATAGTGGTGGCTGTATAAATCTGCATGTAGTGAGCTCCCCCTAGTGGTGACTGTATAAATCTGTATATAGTGATCTCCCTCTAGTGGTGGCTGTATAAATCTGTATGTAGTGTGCTCCCCCTAGTGGTGGATGTGTAAATCTGTATGTAGTGAGCTCCCTCTAGTGGTGGCTGTGTAAATCTGTATGTAGTGTGCTCCTCCTAGTGGTGGATGTGTAAATCTGTATTTAGTGAGCGCCCCCCAGTGGTGACTGTATAAATCTGTATGTAGTGAGCTCCCCCTAGTGGTGACTGTATAAATCTGTATGTAGTGAGCTCCCCCTAGTGGTGACTGTATAAATCTCTATGTAGTGAGCTCCTCCTAGTGGTGACTGTATAAATCTGTATATAGTGATCTCCCTCTAGTGGTGGCTGTATAAATCTGTATGTAGTGTCCTGCCCCTAGTGGTAGATGTGTAAATCTGTATGTAGTGAGCTCCCTCTAGTGGTGACTGTATAAATCTGTATGCAGTGAGCTCCCTCTAGTGGTGGCTATATAAATCTGTGTGTAGTGTGCTCCCCCTAGTGGTGGATGTATAAATCTGTATATAGTGATCTCCCAATAGTGGTGGCTGTATAAATCTGCATGTAGTGAGCTCCCCCTAGTGGTGACTGTATAAATCTGTATATAGTGATCTCCCTCTAGTGGTGGCTGTATAAATCTGTATGTAGTGTGCTCCCCCTAGTGGTGGATGTATAAATCTGTATGTAGTGAGCTCCCTCTAGCGGTGGCTGTATAAATTTGTATGTAGTGAGCTCCCTCTAGTGGTGGCTGTATAAATCTGTGTGTAGTGTGCTCCCCCTAGTGGTGGATGTGTAAATCTGTATGTAGTGAACTCCCTCTAGCCGTGGCTGGATAAATCTGTATGCAGTGAGCTCCCCCTAGTGGTGACTGTATAAATCTGTATGCAGTGAGCTCCCTCTAGTGGTGACTGTATAAATCTGTATGTAGTGAGCTCCAGCTAGTGGTGGCTGTATAAATCTGTATGTAGTGAGCTCCCTCTAGTGGTGGCTGTATAAATCTGTGTGTAGTGTGCTCCCCCTAGTGGTGGATGTGTAAATCTGTATATAGTGAGCTCCC
Organism: Phyllobates terribilis; assembly: GCF_046119375.1. Taxonomy (NCBI): domain Eukaryota; kingdom Metazoa; phylum Chordata; class Amphibia; order Anura; family Dendrobatidae; genus Phyllobates; species Phyllobates terribilis. The sequence goes on from NW_027362768.1 coordinate 366,712,606, forward strand.
TTTAGTGGTGGCTGTATAAATCTGTATGTAGTGTGCTCCCCCTAGTGGTGGATGTGTAAATCTGTATGTAGTGAGCTCCCCTTAGTGGTCGCTGTATAAATCTGTATGTAGTGTGCTCCCCCTAGTGGTGGCTGTATAAATCTGTATGTAGTGAGCTCCCCCTAGTGGTGGATGTGTAAATCTGTATGTAGTGTGCTCCCCCTAGTGGTGGCTGTATAAATCTGTATGTAGTGAGCTCCCCCTAGTGGTGACTGTATAAATCTGTATGTAGTGAGCTCCCCCTAGTGGTGGCTGTATAAATCTGTATGTAGTGAGCTCCCCCTAGTGGTGGCTGTATAAATCTGTATGTAGTGAGCTCCTCCTGGTGTTGGCTGCATCCTATGCGTAAAAATCACAGCTCCACTCACTAAAGAGATATCATAAAATGATGTTATTTTTGAACATTTGAATCCGAAATCATAGAATATTTTAAGTCCCGCCCAAAATGTCCCCCTTTGAATTTGCATAACCACACCCTTTTTGTGAACCAGTATGTGGAGCAGCCCCTGTTGGTTGCCATGGGCAACAATCACTTTTTTGTTTTTTTGTACAGTTTATCCCAGAATTACAGCAGAAAAACAGGCAGAAAAGTATTTTCTTAGCAGTGACGCTGGTCTGAGCCAGATTCACCATGAATTCCATCTTTCTTTCAGCGCTGCCAGATTTAGTGAAGCAGAGAGAGAGACGGCTTCTCCAAACACCGCGGCGAGAGCTGCCCCCGTCCTGCCGCCATGCTGCCGGCCAGCATTCTACTAACCGGTACGTCAGTGCGGGGTCTATACAGAAATGTGGGCAAAATTGTGGCAAATTGTAGTTTAGGGTCTAATAAAGATCCCAGAGGTGGTCGGACGCTGAGGATCCAGCACCGACGCTGCAGCCGACACTATGTATCAGGCTGGCAGCAAATGGGTTAATAGCACACCTAGGAGAAGTTATATGTCACCACTGATCTATACCTCCCTCTGTGATGTCACCACTGATCTATACCTCCCTCTGTGATGTCACCACCGATCTATACCTTCCTCTGTGATGTCACCACCGATCTATACCTCCCTCAGTGATGTCATCACTGATCTATACCTCCCTCTGTGATGTCACTACTGATCTATACCTCCATCAGTGATGTCACCACTGATCTATACCCCCCTCAGTGATGTCACCACTGATCTACACCTCCCTCTGTGATGTCACCACCGATCTATACCTCCCTCTGTGATGTCACCACCGATCTATACCTCCCTCAGTGATGTCACTACTGATCTATACCTCCCTGTGATGTCACCACCGATCTATACCTACCTCTGTGATGTCACCACCGATCTATACCTCCTTCAGTGATGTCACCACTGATCTATACACCCCTCAGTGATGTCACCACTGACCTAAAGCCCCCTCAGTGATGTCACTACTGATCTATACCTCACTCAGTGATGTCACCACCGATCTATACCCCCTCAGTGATGTCACCACTGACCTATACCCCCCTCAGTGATGTCACCACTGATTGACAACCTACAACTATCACAAAGCTAAACAAGTACAACAGAGCGAAACAAACTCCACGGAATCCACCAAGTAGATGCATCACGGGGACACAGTTTTGGGGGCTTCTTCACTTTGTCTTTCTGCCTATTATCCCCAGGATACTCAGAGTTTATGTATTTTACACCCAGTTTAGCTTTGTCAAACACCAGTGAGATTAGGAGGTTCCCAGTCCTGGAACGTGACAGCCACTCAAAGTTCCACATGTTCCAAAAGTACAAAAATAACTTTTTTCCATTTTTTTTTCGGACAATGGATAAAACATTGCAGGAAGCCGCCATGTCTCTTCCTGCAGCTCTTGACACAGTGAAAGGGTCTCCAAAAAGTGATTTATGTAATATTGTTCCCAGAGGTTTGGAAAGAAAACACATCAATAGTGAGACACTTTCCACCCACAGACGTCCCCGACCTCCAAGCATCTGCTTCTGGAGTTATGTGCCTTGTCTTCACACGTGATTTCGAAAGAATAATTGCTCAGCGCAGAACAGTAGGAACGAAACCGCAGCAGTTCTCAGTTTACCAGATGCCAAGTTTTATTACTTTTTTTTAATGTTGTTGTTATTGTAACATTTCATGTTTAATAACAGTCTGCAAACAACAACAAAACCAATCAGAATGAAACAATGTAATGTAAGAACACAGTGACTGCACCAGCAGAATAGTGAGTGCAGCTCTGGAGTATAATACAGGATGTAACTCAGGATCAGTACAGGATCAGTAATGTAATGTGTGCACACAGTGACTGCACAAGCAGAATAGTGAGTGCAGCTCTGGAGTATAATACAGGATGTAACTCAGGATCAGTACAGGATTAGTAATGTAATGTATGTACACAGTGACTGTACCAGCAGAATAGTGAGTGCAGCTCTGGAGTATAATACAGGATGTAACTCAGGATCAGTAATGTAATGTATGTACACAGTGACTGTACCAGCAGAATAGTGAGTGCAGCTCTGAGGTATAATACAGGATGTAACTCAGGATCAGTAATGTAATGTATGTACACAGTGACTGCACCAGCAGAATAGTGAGTGTAGCTCTGAGGTATAATACAGGATGTAACTCAGGATCAGTAATGTAATGTATGTACACAGTGACGGCACCAGCAGAATAGTGAGTGCAGCTCTGGAGTATAATACAGGATGTTACTCAGGATCAGTAATGTAATGTGTGTACATAGTGACTCCACCAGCAGAATAGTGAGTGCAGCTCTGGAGTATAATACCGGATGTAACTCAGGATCAGTAATGTAATGTATGTACATAGTGACTGCACCAGTAGAATAGTGAGCACAGCTCTGGGGTATAATACAGGATGTAACTCAGGATCAGTACAGGAGCAGTAATGTAATGTATGTACACAGTGACTGCACCAGTAGAATAGTGAGTGCAGCTCTGGAGTATAATACGGGATGTAACTCAGGATCAGTAATGTAATGTATGTACACAGTGACTGCACCAGCAGAATAGTGAGTGCAGCTCTGGAGTATAATACAGGATGTAACTCAGGATCAGTACAGGATCAGTAATGTAATGTATGTACACAGTGACTCCACCAGCAGAATAGTGAGTGCAGCTCTGGAGGATAATAAGGGATATAACTCAGGATCAGTAATGTAATGTATGTACACAGTGATTGCACCAGCAGAATAGTGAGTGCAGCTCTGGAGGATAATAAGGGATATAACTCAGGATCAGTAATGTAATGTATGTACACAGTGATTGCACCAGCAGAATAGTGAGTGCAGCTCTGGAGGATAATACGGGATATAACTCAGGATCAGTAATGTAATGTATGCACATTCTAATTTATCTTACTTTTATGTAGATTTTAGTTCATTGTAGAATACTATTGATATCTGGATAAATCCTTTACAGACATAAACCAGAATAGTGATGATTTCACCCAGATGAGGTTAGTTCCCTGATCCCAGGGGCCATGGAGGAGACTCTGGGATCACCACATTCCTGGCTTTGCTGGTTGCTGGCACAGGTGTTTGAACGTGACTGGGAACCTGTTAAATGTCTCATTATAAGGCAGTCAGATGGTTGGGTGACTCTCCAGTCCGGGCACGCAGCTCTGCAGGGGGATATTCTGCACATAACATTACATTGTATGATGTTTGTTGATGCAGTTTTCACAACATTGGAAGTTGGCGATGAAATGGCGGTCTATGGAAAGCGGAAAAATTTTCCATTTGCCAGGCTGCTTGGAACGTCACAGGATTGTGCCAGATTATAATTTTGGATTCTAGCAATTAAACTGAATGATGATTATCCAAATTTACAAGCAAACGGCTCTCATTCTGTCAACTCCGGCCAGATCTAGCAATGGAAAAATAAAAATATTTGTTCTAATGTTTTGTATTTTTTTTTTTTTTTTTTACAAAGTTTAACATTTTTTTAAGCCACTAAAATAGTAAAAAAACAAACAAAAAAACTTTACAAGTTTGGAGTCGTCGTAATCGTACTGACCTGTAAAATCTTGATACCAGGTCATTTTCACCAATGAACCGAATTGTGTTTTTTTTTCCCCATTTCAATCCACTTTTTCCTTTTTTTTCGCAACATTATTTGATAAAATGATTGATGTCATTGAAATTTACAACTTGTCCCGTGATTAAACAAGTCCTTATACGGCTACGTCAATGGAAGGATAAATAATAGTGATCTGTAGACCCATTGATGAAACAATCGCTGTTTTCATATGGAGAGGGGAGTCCCGTCCGCTCCTCCACATAAATGCTCCTTCTGTGTCTCAGCTCCCCACCTCCTAATCTCACAGTAGACACAACCCAGACCCTTCCCCACATATACATATACCATAGAGGCACCGGCCGCCCCTTGTGCTCCATTTGCTGAATGTCCCTTTTCTCTCTAATATTACCACGGTAATTGCAGTAGAAAAAGGGTAAATGCCGTAATATCTCTGATGACCGTGGCTCCAACTAATGAGAACACTCCCCACCATAGTAACAAAAAAATTGGGGGTTTCTTTTGGTCATTTCTTTCAGACCATGCCCCTCCATGGAAGAAACCTTCCGCAGACTACTTTCACTGAGGTTTTGGGAGGATTTGATTGTTCTCTTTGATCAAAGTCTTTATTCTCCATTGGGCCCGGACCACCATGGCGACTTTTTCCATCCATGTCACACAAAGAAATCTTTGTCTCACCGTTTTTACCCACAGCTAAACAAACTCCTAGGTGCCCTACACAGCAATAATTCCAACTAAATCATTATACATCTTTTTTTGTGCCCCCCACAGCTAACAATGCACCTCTTATACCTCTACACAGTTACAATGTCCCCTCTAAGGTTGCAGACACTAATAGTTTCCCCATATAATAATTATGCCCTCTTTGTGATCCCATACAATGATTATGCCCTCTTTGTGACCCCATACAATAATTATGCCCTCTTTGTGACCCTATACAATAATTATGCCTTCCGTGTGACCCCATACAATAATTATGCCCTATTTGTGACCCCATACAATAATTATGCCCTATTTGTGACCCCATACAATAATTATGCCCTCTGTGACCCCATACAACAATTATGCCCACTGTGTGACCCCATACAACAATTATGCCCTTTGTGTGACCCCATACAATGATTATGCCCTCTTTGTGCCCCCATACAATAATTATGCCCTCTTTGTGCCCCCATATAATTATGCCCTTGTGTGCCCCCCATACAATAATTATGCCCGCTATGTGACCCCATACAATAATTAGGCCCTCTGTGTACCTCAATACAATAATTATGCCCTCTGTGTGACCCTATACAATAATTCTGTCCTCTATGTGACCCCATACAATAATTATGGCCTCTGTGACCCCATACAATGATTATGCCATTTGTGTCCCCATACAATAATTATGCCCTCTTTGTGCCCCCATACTATTATGCCCTCTTTGTGCCTCCCTACAATAATTATACCCTCTGTGTGACCCCATACAGCAATTATGCCCTTTGTGTGACCCCATACAATAATTATGCTCTCTGTGTGACCCCATACAATAATTATGCCCTCTGTGTGACCCCATACAATAATTATGTCCTCTATATGTCCTGTAGGGGTTTCAGCTTGGACACATACAGGCACAGAGTTTAATGTTAAAGTTTATTGTCCTTCGAAAACTTTGTAGCTCCAAAAGGAAAACAGCTTTCTTCAGCACAAATGAATAACAAAACAGTCCTTTCTTTTGGGTAAGGCAAAACAAATCAAAAGTACTAAAGGCACTTCTCAATCTTTAACAAAGACTATCCACCATGAACAGTCTTTCTCCAGCCCCAGCACAACACACACTGATGAGCTAACCCAGATGTCTGTTATTAGGCCTGTAAGACTGGAGTATGGGAGCGACCTTTCCCACCCAAGCTCTTTTGGGCTTTCCTAAATCCAGGACCCAAAATCCAGTCAAGATAAAAACCATCTCAGTAACCAAGTGTTACTGGTGCACTTTCTCCCAGGACTTACATCACCGAGGCCAGCCACCTCGGTGACACATACCTGCCATGCAGGACTTTCTGCTTTCTTATAGCCACTATACAATAATTATGCCATCTATGTACCCACATACAATAATTATGTCATCTATGTGCCCACATACAATAATTATGCCCGTCTTGTGCTCTATATAATAGTAATGCCCCCTATGTGCCTCCCCATGTTATTGATGTCCTCGAATGCTCCAATTTTCAATAAAAAGAAACATTAAGTCAGATGCCCCTCTCATGACAAACGGCAAGATGCTCATCTATCATCCTGTAGGCTGACATCGTGATGAAGTGACATCATTGCACCACATGAAGTCGTCTGGGCACTCCCGACCTATGGTAGGCCGCCAGTCTAAGACAGCTTATGACTTACCAGGGTGAGTGGCCAAGAGCGTCCTGCTCCGCCAAACATTGTTGACACACATACAGTTAAAAGCAGTGTCTGTCTGGGGAACCAGGCGGCCCCTTCCCCTTCGGGCCCAATCATGGTTGCACCCAAGACAACCACTGGACAGAGTACCTTAAGTGTCATTTTACAGTGCCTCCATAAACATTGCCAATTGGAGACTGCCCCAATATAGTGCCAAAGTGCCCTTATAAAAAGCCGTAAGTGCTTTATTAACTGTGCCAACCGGTGTCCATATTCATAGTACATACACAATGCCCAATTATTAGTGCCTGTAAGAAAGGATCCCCACAAACAGCATCAGTCACGCGGTATGCCAACGATCAGTGCCAGGTCAGAGCATGAGTAAAGGTGCGAATACCCTTGAACGTTTCCAGACGTCTCTGCTGGTTCCAGGGCTGCGGTGCCGAGGACAGGATCCCAGTAACGTCTCTGCTGCTATATTAGGACACACGATCTATTAATGGTACCTGTATGGGCCTTTTGTCATTGAACTATAAATGTGAGGGCTGCATCAGGACTCAAATCTTACAAACCTACAGTCGTTCTAGCCCATAGAGAAGTGTGATTCTACAGCCGGAAACTACAACTCCCAGCATATCCTGACAGCTGCAGATAATAACGTCATGAAGGGGCTCAAGTGTAATACCAGACATGGCCCCTAGATAAGAGTGGCGCTGTTTAAAAAAAAAACTCATATAGTCCTTTAATAGGTATCAAAGGAAAAAAAGAGTCACAGAGAGTGAGAAAACACTACAGAGATAGTAAAGGGTTATCCCCAACATTGCCAGGGCAGGTGACACACCCTGAAAAGCATCTGCTTCATAGGACAGCCGGGGATAGCCAAGAACTGTACTCAGCAGTCCCACAGACGATAGGTGGAGTGGTGGCGTGCGGTAATAGTAAAGGGTTATCCCCAACATTGCCAGGGTAGGTGACACACCCTGAAAATCATCTGCTTCATAGGACAGCCGGGGATAGCCAAGAACTGTACTCAGCAGTCCCATAGACGATAGGTGGAGCGGTGACATGCGGTAATAGTAAAGGGTTATCCCAAACATTGCCAGGGTAGGTGACACACCCTGAAAAGCATCTGCTTCATAGGACAGCCGGGGATAGCCAAGAACTGTACTCAGCAGTCCCATAGACGATAGGTGGAGCGGTGACATGCGGTAATAGTAAAGGGTTATCCCCAACATTGCCAGGGTAGGTGACACACCCTGAAAAGCATCTGCTTCATAGGACAGCCGGGGATAGCCAAGAACTGTACTCAGCAGTCCCATAGACGATAGGTGGAGCGGTGACATGCGGTAATAGTAAAGGGTTATCCCCAACATTGCCAGGGTAGGTGACACACCCTGAAAATCATCTGCTTCATAGGACAGCCGGGGATAGCCCAGAACTGTACTCAGCAGTCCCATAGACAACAGGTGGAGAGGTGGCATGCGCTCTATTCTGACGGAGCATTTCAGAGGCTTGTGATAACTTGCAATATCGGGAACAACCCTTTAAGCATTCCGTTAAAGGTTTAACAAGCTTAATGAAGTCACTGATGACATCATAGTTGTGGCACCTTATGTGCTGATGTCATCATGAGCACAATTTGGACACTTACACCTGGTGGCATAGTGAGGGCCATTACATGTTCCCATTAACACACCAGTGCCAGGTTATTGGAATATCCCTACCAGGGCCGGCTCCAGGTTCACATGGGCCCTTGGGTGACATAGTCCCAGTGGGCCCCTCTTTCCTCCTCATCTCCTAAAGCCTACAATCTTGAGACGTTTCAGGCTTGTTTTTTCCAATACAAGCTTTACAGTAGCTTTTATTTTTACTATTTTGTGATTTTCAATCACTTTTTATTCCCTTGAAATGATAAAAAACACCAATTCTGTCATTTCAATTTTTTGGTTTATTTCAGCATTCATCGTATGGGATAATTATTATGATATTGTATTTGTGCAGATAGTTATGCACGAAACAATTCCAATTATGTTTTTTTTTATTGTTGTACTTTTACACACATTTTTTATATATTTTTTTCATGTTTTTTTTACATTTTTTATTGCTTTCCCTAGGGCATGGATGTCAAACACACAGGGCCAAAATTAAAAACTTGGACAAAAGTTGAGGGCCAACCACTATACAGTATAATGGGCCTCACACAGTCCTCCATACAGTAAAATAGGCTCACATAGTCCTCCATACAGTATACTGAGCCTCACATAGTCCTCCATGCAGTATAATGGGCCTCACACAGTCCTCCATACAGTAAAATGGGTTCACATAGTCCTCCATACAGTATAATGAGCCCCACATAGTCCTCCATACAGTATAATTGCCCCACATAGTCCTCCATACAGGATAATGGGCCCCACATAGTCCTCCATACAGGATAATGGGCCCCACATAGTCCTCCATACAGGATAATGGGCCCACATAGTCCTCCATACAGTATAATGAGCCCCACATAGTTCTCCATACAGCAGAATGGGCCCCACATAGTCATCCATACAGTATAATGGGCTCCACATAATTCTCCATACAGAATAATGGGTCCCACATAGTCCTCCATACAGTATAATGGGCCCCACATAGTCCTCCATACAGTATAATGGGCCCCACATAGTCCTCCATACAGGATAATGGGCCCCACATAGTCCTCCATACAGGATAATGGGCCCACATAGTCCTCCATACAGTATAATGAGCCCCACATAGTTCTCCATACAGCAGAATGGGCCCCACATAGTCATCCATACAGTATAATGGGCCCCACATAATTCTCCATACAGAATAATGGGTCCCACATAGTCCTCCATACAGTATAATGGGCCCCACATAGTCCTCCATACAGTATAATGGGCCCCACATAGTCCTCCATGCAGAATAATGGGCCCCACATAGTCCTCCATACAGAATAATGGGTTCCACATAGTCCTCCATACAGTATAATGGACCCCACATACTCCTCCATACTGTATATTGGGCACACATAGTCCTCCATACAGAATAATGGCCACTCACAGTCCTCCATACAGAATAATGAGTCTCACATAGTCCTCCATACAGTATAATTGACCCACATAGTCCTCCATACTGTATAATGGACCCGACATAGTCCTCCATACCGTATAATGGTTCCACATAGTCCTCCATACAGAATAATGGCCACCCATAGTCCTCCATTCAGAATAATGACCCCACATAGTCCTCCATTCAGAATAATGACCCCACATAGTCCTCCATACAGAATAATGGCCCCACATAGTCCTCCATACAGTATAATGAACCTCACATAGTCCTCCATACAGAATAATGGGCTCCACATAGTCCTCCATACAGTATAATGAGCTCCACATAGTCCTCCATACAGTATAATGGCCCCACATAGTCCTCCATACAGGATAATGGGCCCACATAGTCCTCAATACAGTATAATGGGCCCCACATAGTCCTCCATACAGGATAATGGGCCCACATAGTCCTCCATACAGTATAATGAGCCCCACATAGTCCTCCATAGAGCAGAATGGGCCCCACATAGTCATCCATACAGTATAATGGGCCCCACATAGTTCTCCATACAGAATAATGGGTCCCACATAGTCCTCCATACAGTATAATGGGCCCCACATAGTCCTCCATACATTATAATGGGCCCCACATAGTCCTCCATACAGAATAATGGGCCCCACATAGTCCTCCATACAGAATAATGGGTTCCACATAGTCCTCCATACAGTATAATGGACCCCACATAGTCCTCCATACTGTATAGTGGGCACACATAGTCCTCCATACAGAATAATGGCCACCCATAGTCCTCCATACAGAATGAGTCTCACATAGTCCTCCATAAAGTATAATGGACCCACATAGTCCTCCATACTGTATAATGGACCCCACATAGTCTTCCATACCGTATAATGGTTCCACATAGTCCTCCATACAGAATAATGGCCACCCATAGTCCTCCATTCAGAATAATGACCCCACATAGTCCTCCATTCAGAATAATGACCCCACATAGTCCTCCATACAGAATAATGGCCCCACATAGTCCTCCATACAGTATAATGAACCTCACATAGTCCTCCATACAGAATAATGGGCTCCACATAGTCCTCCATACAGTATAATGAGCCCCACATAGTCCTCCATACAGTATAATGGCCCCACATAGTCCTCCATACAGGATAATGGGCCCACATAATCCTCAATACAGTATAATGGACCCCACAAAGTCCTCCATACAGCATAATGGGCCCCACATAGTCCTCCATGCAGAATAATGGGCCCCACATAGTCCTCCATACAGAATAATGGGCCTCACATAGTCCTCCATACAGAATAATGGGTCCCACATAGTCCTCCATACAGTATAATGGACCCCACATAGTCCTCCATACCGTATAATGAGCCCACCTAGTCCTCCATACCATATAATGAGCCCCACATAGTCCTCCATACAGTATAATGGGCCCCACATAGTCCTCCATACAGGATAATGGGCCCACATAGTCCTCCATACAGGATAATTGGACCACATAGTCCTCCATACAGTATAATGAGCCCCACATAGTTCTCCATACAGTAGAGTGGGCCCCACATAGTCCTCCATACCGTATAATGAGCCCCACATAGTGCTCCATAGCGTATAACGGGCCCACATAGTACTCCATACTATATAATGGGCCCACATAGTCCTCCATACAGTATAATGGGTACACATAGTCCTCCATACAGAATAATGGCCCCACATAGTCCTCCATACAGTATAATGGACCTCACATAGTCCTCCATATAGAATAATGGCCCCACACAGTCCTCCATACAGTATAATGGACCTCACATAGTCCTCCATACTGTATAATGGGCGCACATAGTTCTCCATACACTATAACGGGCCCCACATAGTCCTCCATACAGAATAATGGGTCTCACATAGTCCTCCATACAGTATAATGGACCCCACATAGTCCTCCATACCGTATAATGGGTCCACATAGTCCTACATACAGGATAATGGCCCCACATAGTCCTCCATACAGTATAATGAACCTCACATTGTCCTCCATACAGAATAATGGGCTCCACATATTCCTCCATACAGTATAATGAGCCCCACATAGTCCTCCATACAGTATAATGGCCCCACATAGTCCTCCATGCAGGATAATGGGCCCCACATAGTCCTCCATACAGTATAATGGGACCCACATAGTCCTCCATACAGAATAATGGCCCCACATAGTCCTCCATACAGTATAATGAACCTCACATAGTCCTCCATACAGAATAATGGGCTCCACATAGTCCTCCATACAGTATAATGAGCTCCACATAGTCCTCCATACAGTATAATGGCCCCACATAGTCCTCCATACAGGATAATGGGCCCACATAGTCCTCAATACAGTATAATGGGCCCCACATAGTCCTCCATACAGGATAATGGGCCCACATAGTCCTCCATACAGTATAATGAGCCCCACATAGTCCTCCATAGAGCAGAATGGGCCCCACATAGTCATCCATACAGTATAATGGGCCCCACATAGTTCTCCATACAGAATAATGGGTCCCACATAGTCCTCCATACAGTATAATGGGCCCCACATAGTCCTCCATACATTATAATGGGCCCCACATAGTCCTCCATACAGAATAATGGGCCCCACATAGTCCTCCATACAGAATAATGGGTTCCACATAGTCCTCCATACAGTATAATGGACCCCACATAGTCCTCCATACTGTATAGTGGGCACACATAGTCCTCCATACAGAATAATGGCCACCCATAGTCCTCCATACAGAATAATGAGTCTCACATAGTCCTCCATAAAGTATAATGGACCCACATAGTCCTCCATACTGTATAATGGACCCCACATAGTCTTCCATACCGTATAATGGTTCCACATAGTCCTCCATACAGAATAATGGCCACCCATAGTCCTCCATTCAGAATAATGACCCCACATAGTCCTCCATACAGAATAATGGCCCCACATAGTCCTCCATACAGTATAATGAACCTCACATAGTCCTCCATACAGAATAATGGGCTCCACATAGTCCTCCATACAGTATAATGAGCCCCACATAGTCCTCCATACAGTATAATGGCCCCACATAGTCCTCCATACAGGATAATGGGCCCACATAATCCTCAATACAGTATAATGGACCCCACAAAGTCCTCCATACAGCATAATGGGCCCCACATAGTCCTCCATGCAGAATAATGGGCCCCACATAGTCCTCCATACAGAATAATGGGCCTCACATAGTCCTCCATACAGAATAATGGGTCCCACATAGTCCTCCATACAGTATAATGGACCCCACATAGTCCTCCATTCCGTATAATGAGCCCACCTAGTCCTCCATACCATATAATGAGCCCCACATAGTCCTCCATAAAGTATAATGGGCCCCACATAGTCCTCCATACAGGATAATGGGCCCACATAGTCCTCCATACAGGATAATTGGACCACATAGTCCTCCATACAGTATAATGAGCCCCACATAGTTCTCCATACAGTAGAGTGGGCCCCACATAGTCCTCCATACCGTATAATGAGCCCCACATAGTGCTCCATAGCGTATAACGGGCCCACATAGTACTCCATACTATATAATGGGCCCACATAGTCCTCCATACAGTATAATGGGTACACATAGTCCTCCATACAGAATAATGGCCCCACATAGTCCTCCATACAGTATAATGGACCTCACATAGTCCTCCATATAGAATAATGGCCCCACACAGTCCTCCATACAGTATAATGGACCTCACATAGTCCTCCATACTGTATAATGGGCGCACATAGTTCTCCATACACTATAACGGGCCCCACATAGTCCTCCATACAGAATAATGGGTCTCACATAGTCCTCCATACAGTATAATGGACCCCACATAGTCCTCCATACCGTATAATGGGTCCACATAGTCCTCCATACAGGATAATGGCCCCACATAGTCCTCCATACAGTATAATGAACCTCACATTGTCCTCCATACAGAATAATGGGCTCCACATATTCCTCCATACAGTATAATGAGCCCCACATAGTCCTCCATACAGTATAATGGCCCCACATAGTCCTCCATGCAGGATAATGGGCCCCACATAGTCCTCCATACAGTATAATGGGACCCACATAGTCCTCCATACAGTATAATGAACCTCACATTGTCCTCCATACAGAATAATGGGCTCCACATATTCCTCCATACAGTATAATGAGCCCCACATAGTCCTCCATACAGTATAATGGCCCCACATAGTCCTCCATGCAGGATAATGGGCCCCACATAGTCCTCCATACAGTATAATGGGACCCACATAGTCCTCCATACAGTATAATGGACCTCACATAGTCCTCCATACAGGATAATGGGCCCACATAGTCCTCCATACAGAATAATGGGTCCCGCGGTAATAATGAGTGGCGGTATATACATGGTGCACGATAAGGACACATTGTTCTGAGGGTCTGACAGATTAAGCTCTGCGATAACATTACAGAACGCGCTGGCACTGAGCGAGCAAGTTCCCGGGAGCGGCTTCTACTCCCCATCGTACGGCTGCCATGAGACAATTGTATCCCTGTTCTGCGGCCATCGCAGCTGTAGTATCGCGGAGCCAGGCTACATATTTGTGCTGTAACATCATTTTCCTGATATTACCGCATTATAATGTTATTACGACCCCATCGGGTTTAGTTGGGAGGAATGTGCTAGGTTTGGATAGGAACTAGCCTCCGTCCGTCTCCCACATGCAGAGGGACGGTTAAAGGGGCACAACTTATAATTGTACAGCACTGAACATGAGGCATGCAGCACTTATCATGGGGGCCGGACATTTTTGTGGACTTGCTGTCTGTCAAAACATTATAGACGACTGCCCAGCTGGATATGGCTGATAACAGAGAACCACACATTGCATTTAATCTTTTTGCACCACTTGTTGGTATTATTTGAGCACTGTATGGCGGTATTGCAGTTTATAGTGGTGGAACCAAATAGCATTATTGAAGCAATTGAATGTAAATGTTATCTGGACAAGTGATAATTATGCACCGTACGGTATGGTTATTTGTAGAGTGTATGGCGGTACATTATATGGCGGAGGCTCCCCCCACACGGGACACCATCCAATGAAACATTACAATTTCAGGTTCTCTGCCATAGTTCTGCAAGGTATCAGGACAGTCTGTGGTTTTTGTGCCAATTTTTGGGATGTCAAAGTAAAACAATGTCCCCATAGCCGTACCCACTTTTAGGCCACCCCCCTCCCTGCCCGTTTCCTGCCTACTGACAGTATATTTGGACATCAGGGTGCCATCTAATTATGGAGTAATCCTTAGTAACACACAAGGGCTGATTTATGGAGGTTCAGAAAATTTGCCAAGTGACAGAGGACTCTGGCGTTGCAGTGACAAAGTTATTATAATAACAGGCTGAACTGGATGGACGCTTGTCTTCTTTCGGCCTTATAAACTATGTAATAACTATGTAATAACAGCAAATAATATTTGGAAATTTTTAGTTAAGCAATTACTTTATGTAATATCTGATGTAACAATAAAAACGTCACCTCTCTTGTATTAATCCGATGTGCCAGCGCTGAGAAACCGAGCTTTAAAACTACATCTAGGAAGTGCACTGGGGGCGTGTCTGTGCACTCAGAGTACAACGACACGCCCCCAATGCACCACCAGAGTAATCTGCATCTGACTTCAAAGCTTGATTTCTCAGCGCTGCCACATCTGATTAATACAAGACGAGTATCATTTTTATTATTGTACGAGGACTCATACAGCTGTGCCGTTGATTTCTGTAGTAAAAGGTTCCCTTTAAAGCAACTCCATAGACGAGGACACGCTGTGTACAGATCAGTCATCATTTATTATGTCCAGCCTTTCTCTATCATTTCCTGCTTCACATGGCCGTAGTGACAGCTCTATGGAAAGATGGCATCGGCCCAAGTTATACCTGTGTCGCTTTGCTGGATTGGACCTTGGCGCGACCCGAGTTAACCCCGGTCATTCTCAAGGAGATGTAAAGGACTATATTCACAAATCAATGTCTTGTATGGATCTGTGTTATATCACCCATCTATAAAATAACCTTTTCTGTGTCCCAGGAGCTCTGCCATGTCCCTCTCTTCTTTCTCACTATTCTGTGTATTCGTTTTGGGTTTAAAGAGTCCAGTGGGATTAAGACCACCCACTGGACCCCTAAACTCAGGATGGGGACAGATTTTATTTCAATTATTATATTACAAGTTCTACTGAATCTTTTTACACAAAACTATATATAATTCTGCTCAGCTTCTCCTGCACTGTAATAGATCAGGAAGCAGATTCACGGTGACAGCAGGTTCCCTTTAACTAGAATTTCCATTTGTCATTGTAACTGTGAACCATACATCTTAATGGAAAGCGAAAAATGAAGTCCATTGGAGGAGGCACAATGGCCTGATTTCATTTTATATAATTATTTTTTTAAAATTAGTAAATATTAATTAAAATATTTTTTATAGTAAAAAAAAAAAAAATAAATATATATACAGTGCTGGCGAAAAGTATTGGCACCCCTGCAATTCTGTCAGATAATACTCAGTTTCTTCCTGAAAATGATTGCAATCACAAATTCTTTGGTCTTATTATCCTCATTTAATTTGCTTGCAAGGAAAAAACACAAAAGAGAATGAAGCAAAAATCAAATCATTGATCATTTCACACAAAACTCCAAAAAAAGGTCAGACAAAAGTATTGGCACCCTCAGCCTAATACTTGGTTGCACAACCTTTAGCCAAAATAACTGCGAACAACCGCTTCCGGTAACCATCAATGAGTTTCTTACAATGCTCAGCTGGAATTGTAGACCATTCTTCTTTGGCAAACTGCTCCAGGTCCCTGATATTTGAAGGGTGCCTTCTCCAAGCTGCCATTTTGAGATCTCTCCACAGGTGTTCTATGGGATTCAGGTCTGGACTCATTGCTGGCCACCTGAGAAGTCTCCAGTGCTTTCTCTCAAACCATTTTATAGTGCTTTTGGAAGTGTGTTTTGGGTCATTGTCCTGCTGGAAGACCCATGACCTCTGAGGAAGACCCAGCTTTCTCACACTGGGCCCTACATTATGCTGCAAAATTTCTTGGTAGTCTTCAGACTTCATAATGCCATGCACACGGTCAAGCAGTCCAGTGCCAGAGGCAGCAAAGCAACCCCAAAACATCAGGGAACCTCCGCCATGTTTGACTGTAGGGACCGTGTTCTTTTCTTTGAATGCCTCTTTTTTTTTCCTGTACACTCTATGTTGATGCTTTTTCCCAAAAAGCTCTACTTTTGTCTCATCTGACCAGAGAACATTCTTCCAAAACGTTTTAGGCTTTCTCAGGTAAGTTTTGGCAAACTCCAGCCTGGCTTTTTTATGTCTCGGGGTAAGAAGTGGGGTCTTCCTGGGTATCCTACCGTACAGTCCCTTTTCATTCAGACGCCGACGGATAGTACAGGTTGACACTGTTGTACCCTCGGACTGCAGGGCAGCTTGAACTTGTTTGGATGTTAGTCGAGGTTCTTTATCCACCATCCGCACAATCTTGCATTGAAATCTCTCGTCAATTTTTCTTTTCCGTCCACATCTAGGGAGGTTAGCCACAGTGCCATGGGCTTTACACTTCTTGATGACACTGCGCACGGAAGACACAGGAACATTCAGGTCTTTGGAGATGGACTTGTAGCCTTGAGATTGCTCATGCTTCCTCACAATTTGGTTTCTCAAGTCCTCAGACAGTTCTTTGGTCTTCTTTCTTTTCTCCATGCTCAATGTGGTACACACAAGGACACAGGACAGAGGTTGAGTCAACTTTAATCCATGTTAACTGGCTGCAAGTGTGATTTAGTTATTGCCAACACCTGTTAGGTGCCACAGGTAAGTTACAGGTGCTGTTAATTACACGAATTAGAGAAGCATCACATGATTTTTCAAAGGGAGGGTGCTAATACTTTTGTCCACCCTCTTTTTTAGGTTTGGTGTGGAATTATATCCAATTTGGCTTTAGGACAATTCTTTTTGTCTTTTTTTCATTGAAGACAAATTAAATGAAGAGAATAATACCAAAGAATTTGTGATTGCAATCATTTTCAGGAAGAAACTGAGTATTATCTGACAGAATTGCAGGGGTGCCAATACTTTTGGCCAGCACTGTATATATATATATATATATATATATATATATATATATATATATATACATATATATACACCGCTCAAAAAAATAAAGGGAACACTGAAATAACACATCCTAGATCTGAATGACTGAAATATTCTCATTGAATACTTTGTTCTGTACAAAGTTGAATGTGCTGACAACAAAATCACACAAAAATCATCAATGGAAATCACATTTATTAACCAATGGAGGCCTGGATTTGGAGTCACCCTCAAAATTAAAGTGGAAAAACACACTACAGGCTGATCCAACTTTGATGTAATGTCCTTAAAACAAGTCAAAATGAGTCTCAGTGTTATGCACATGCCCGGACTGACTGGCGTGTGCGGGTGTTGTGGTTCCACTGGACCATGGACCGGAGAGTGCCTGGAGGGGCGTGACTAAGTATCTGGCCGATCCGACCAAGGTGGCACGACGGCATACGACGCCAGTGCACCAGGGAGAAACCGGGCAGAGGGACCAGGTGCTACTCCAGGTCAAACTCCGGACACGGGGGTTGACCCACACTGGGATTACTGGAACCGGCAGGTTAGGCTGGCACAGACTGGTGGATGTAAGCAAACACGGCAGGTATGCAGATGGGTGGATACAGGTGAGTATGCAGGCAGGGAGGTACTGGCCGAAAGGACGGGCTGGAGCACAGAGAGGTTAAGACCCAGTACAGACTGGGTCACAGAACCGCAGATGCGGTAGACAACCACAGCAGAGAGGGAACGCCCGAAGCGGTGGGCAAGAACAGAGCAGGACGGGGCTGCAGGAGCAGCGAGCACAAGCAGGGCAGGACAGGACTGCCGGAGCAGCGGGCAGAAGCAGGGCAGGGCGGAAACCGCAGAAGCAGTAAGCAAGATAACAGCAGAGCAGAAACCGCAGGAGCGGCAAGCAAGGCAAGAGCAGAGTGAAAACCGCAAGAGCGGCAAGCTAAGCAGGAGCAGAGCGGACACCGCAAGAGCGGTAAACAAGGCAGGAGCAGAGCAGAAACCGCAAGAGCGGCAAGCTAAGCAGGAGCAGAGCGGACACCGCAGAGCGGTAAACAAGGCAGGAGCAGAGCAGAAACCGCAAGAGCGGCAAGCTAAGCAGGAGCAGAGCGGACACCGCAGAGCGGTAAACAAGGCAAGGGGATAGGACTCTGTTCACAAAGAACAGACGGAGAAGGAAAGGCAGAACCAGAAGCACGCACAGTACTTACATAGAAGTAGCGAGCGTACACTAAATTCACAACAGAGGTACAGAGACGACGAGAAGGAATTTAGGAGCGGGTTCAGACTCTGCAGAAAGACGCAGAAAACAGACATAGAGGGAAAAGGGAGACAAGGTTAAAGTAGAAACGAGGCACAGACAACAGGGAACAGAGGAACGGGAACAGAGACAGCAAGGCAGGAACACAAACAGGACTCTGTTCAGACGGGAACAGATACCGCAAGGCAGGAACACAAACAGGACTCTGTTCAGACGGGAACAGATACCGCAAGGCAGGGACACAAACAGGACTCTGTTCAGACAGGAACAGATACCGCAAGGCAGAGACACAAACAGGACTCTGTTCAGACGGGAACAGATACCGCAAGGCAGGGACACAAACAGGACTCTGTTCAGACGGGAACAGATACCGCAAGGCAGAGA
This sequence comes from Phyllobates terribilis, assembly GCF_046119375.1. Classification (NCBI taxonomy): domain Eukaryota; kingdom Metazoa; phylum Chordata; class Amphibia; order Anura; family Dendrobatidae; genus Phyllobates; species Phyllobates terribilis. The sequence continues at coordinate 366,731,979 of NW_027362768.1, forward strand.
CACAAACAGGACTCTGTTCAGACGGGAACAGATACCGCAAGGCACAGACAGGCAGATCTAGGAATACGGCCCCTAGAAGGCGAAAGAACAGGCAAGAAGCATGTTCACAAGAACAGACCACAGTTCAGACACAGAACTGGAAAACAGGCAGGAAAACAGGATAGGACCTGGCATGTCAGAGACAAAAAAGCCAACTGACAAGAAACAATGCTCAGGCGCCATCTTGAGGAAGAAGGTGGTATAAATACCCAAAGATGGACAGCAATAGGCTGAAGGTGCAACAGGGGCGTGTCCGCAGCAGGTACAAGAAACAGGAAGTTCAGCGGGCGTCGCCCTATGCAGCCAAAACAGACAAACAGACAGCAAGGAGGGAAGCCAGAGAGACATTCTGGACAGGAGATCAAGTGCGCGCTCTTGCACAGTGGGAGATGGACCACTATGCAAGGACGCCGCCAGGTATGTTACAGTACCCCCCCCCCTTACGCCCCCTCTTCTTCAGGCCTGCCAGAATCTTCCGCAGGGAATTCGAGGGCCAATTCTTCACTTCGAAGAGATTACTTCCACTGTCCACCGGAAAAACTGGTCTCCTCTGGGTAGCTAGGATGCTACCTCCTATCCAGCCACCCTTAGCAACAGACGAAACGGGTGGAGTACCAGGAACAGCACACAAGGAAGTCTCTCTCCACATATTTTCAGGTGGCACCCCAGAGGGTACAGGAGACAACTGGAAGTCCTCCACCGGGTTGGAGGGGGACAGAGACTTGGGGGTAATCTCTGCTTCGAGGTACATCTTGTCAAGCTCACAGGAAGAAATAGACGGGTTATCAGGTACATAATGAGGAAAAGTCACTGTCTCTTTGTTATCTGGTGGTACCCCGGAGGATTCAGGAAACAACTGGAGGTCCTCCGCCTGGTCAGAAGAGTGCAGAGGCTCAGAGAAAACATCTGCTTCAGAGTACACTAGGTCGGACTCACTGGACGAAGCAGGCGAGGTATCGGGTACCGAATATAGGAAATGTTAGAACCTTGCTCTTAGGTTTTTTTTCCTTTGCTGGTCACATGACCTTGTTGGCCTATTTAAGCCTGCTCCGCCCTTCTGGCTTTGCTGGACTTCATTGTATATCTACTTTCTAGCTAGCCTGTGCTCTGTGTCTTGCTCTGTTAGTTTGCTTGGTCTACTGACCTCTATGTTCTATATATCTTGTTTGTTCGTCTGTCTGCTACTATTTCTGTTAGGAGGTGTCCCATATTCCTCCCAGTCCTTAGTACTTGTAGGGATTCCTTCCCCACATCTATAGGTCTCCGTACAGACTAGCTTAGGACTTTAGCAGGTCTGATCGCAGGATCAGGTCCCCTGTTACATCGTAGGGATTCAGTTGAGTTCTATCGTAGGGACAGATCTCCTCTCTTTCCTTAGCTCTGGTAGCAGAACATAACAGTAAGTCCAGCCTGCAAATTCTCTAAGGAAAGATTTTTCTGTTCCATCATGGTGTCGGTTCAGGATTTGGCTCATCGCCTGCAGGGACTCTCTCTGGAGGTGGCCGAGCTCCGTCAGCACGTGAGTAGCTGTCCTGGAGCACATTTCTTGGAGCCTAAGGTATGTTTGCCGGATTTATTTTTTGGTGAACACCGAGAATTTTTTTCATTTAAAAATGCTTGCTTATTGTATTTTCGTTTGAGACCTAAGTCCTCTGGGGATGAATCCCAGCGCGTAGGGTTCATAATGTCACTTTTGCGCAAAGAGCCTCAGGAGTGGGCCTTTTCTTTGCAACCTAGTGATACATGCTTCAGATCAGTGGATAGTTTTTTTTCTGCTTTGGGACTATTATATGATGATCCTGACCGTGTCGCATCAGCTGAGACTGAATTGAGACGTTTAAAACAGGGATCAGGTAATGTGGAAAAATATTGTACTCATTTCCGTCGTTGGTCTACTCAAACAGGGTGGAACGATTCTGCTCTGAAAAGTCTATTTCTTGCTGGGCTCAGTGAAAGGGTTAAAGACCTGCTAATTGCTTATCCTACACCTGAAGATTTGCAACAGGCTATGCAATTAGCTATACGGGTGGATAGAAGACTGCGTGCAAGGGTTAATGAGAGCAAATCCTCTGCTATGTCAGTTTCTGGTTATGAGAATGTGTGTACTAACAGTGGTGAACCGATGGAGATTGGATCGGTGGCACCTCGCTCTCAAGAAAAAGACCGTCGATTTTCTGAAGGCTTGTGTTTCTATTGCGGAAAATCTGGTCATTTGATTAAAGGCTGTGAGCTTCGTATGAAGAAAGAAAAAAAAAAGGTCAGTCACGCCCGTATTGCCTGTTTAAATTCCAAGGGCATATTTTTAGCTGCTTCCACGATTGCTCAGAAAAAATTAATGGAATTTCGGGTGTTTGTTGATTGCGGGTCTACTCTGAATGTAATTGATGGGGGATTCGTGGAAAGACTCAATTTAAAACCTGAACCTTTATCATCCCCCATTGCTGTGGTTTCTGTGGATGGTTCCCCTTTGAAGAATATTACTCTCAAGGTCTGTGAATTTCCTCTCACTATTAATGGTGTTCACCATGAGAAATTGGATTTGGTAGTGTTGAATAACTTGCCTTCTCCAGTAATATTGGGATTGCCCTGGTTAAAATTTCACAATCCTGTACTGGATTGGTCTACCAGTGAAATTAAATCCTGGAGCCATAAATGTTATGACAAGTGTTGTAACGGGCGTATTGCAGCTTTGGATAGGGGAGAATTGCCTGTTCCTATTCAGGATTTTTGGAGAGTTTTTTCTGAGAAGGAATCGCAGGTTTTGCCTCCCCATAGAGACTATGATTGTTCTATTGAATTTGTCCCTGGAGCGACTCTTCCTAAAAGTCGTTTATTTAACCTTACTATTCCTGAGAGGAAGGCTTTGGAGGAATACATACAGACAAGTTTGGCCGCCGGTCACATTAGGCCCTCTAAGTCTCCTGTGGCGGTTGGATTTTTTTTTGTAAAAAAAAAGGACGGCGGTTTACGTCCTTGTCTGGATTTTCGTGAGATTAACAAAATTACTGTACGCAATCCTTACCCACTGCCATTGATTCCTGATCTGTTTAACCAGTTAATGGGGGCCAAGTGGTTCTCTAAAATTGACCTTAAGGGGGCATACAATCTGTTGCGCATGAAGGAGGGTGACGAATGGAAGACTGCTTTTAACACTCCTGTGGGTCATTTTGAGAATCTGGTCATGCCTTTTGGTCTTACTAATGCTCCTGCATTTTTTCAGAATCTGATTAATGACATCCTTAGACCTTTGATCGGTAAAAATGTGGTTGTGTATTTGGATGACATTTTGATTTATTCGCCGGATCTGGAGTCTCATTGGCGGAGCGTGCGTGAGGTATTACAGTTATTAATGGACAATTCGCTTTTTGCTAAGCTGGAGAAATGTGAGTTCGCTGTACAGAGAATTAGTTTTTTGGGCTACATTATCTCCAGCAAAGGTTTTGAGATGGATCCGGTTAAGGTTCAGGCTGTGCAGGAATGGCCTAGGCCTATTGGTTTGAAATCGATACAGAGGTTTTTGGGTTTCGCCAATTACTACAGAAAATTCATAAAAAAATTTTCTAGTATTGTCAAACCTCTGACTGATCTCACCAGGAAAGGTGCTGATGCGGTTCAGTGGTCTTCTGAGGCCATTGAAGCTTTTGTGTATCTCAAGGAGAGGTTCACCTCTGCTCCCATCCTTATGCAGCCTGATGTTACTAGGCCGTTTTTGGTTGAGGTTGATGCTTCCTCTGTGGGGGTTGGCGCAGTATTGTCTCAGGATAACGGGGATGGATTACATCCCTGTGCCTTTTTTTCAAAAAATTTTTCGGAGACTGAACTGAATTACGATATTGGTAATCGGGAATTATTGGCTATTAAACTCGCATTTGAACACTGGTACCACTTCTTGGAAGGTGCGGAATTTCCCGTTCAGGTTCTTACGGATCATAAAAATCTGATATATCTTGATGCTGCCAAGCGCCTGAATGCCCGTCAGGCTAGGTGGGCACTGTTTTTCTCGCGGTTTAATTTCTCCGTTACTTACATCCCTGGTACTAAGAATGTTAAGGCGGATGCCTTGTCTCGCAGTTTTTCTCCCATAGTCGGTGCTGAGAAAGAGGAGAACATTTTACAAGAAGGTGTTGTGATAGCTGCTTTGGACTCCGTTTTGGAAAATGAGATTCTTAAAGCACAGGAGAATGCCCCTTCTAACACTCCTCATGGGAGGTTGTTTGTGCCTGGGACCTTTAGGAGAGATTTGTTTGTTGAGTGTCACGAATCTCGGTTGGCAGGTCATCCCGGAATCTCTGAGACCAAGAGACTGGTGGGTCGCAGTTTTTGGTGGCCTGGATGGCAGAAGGAAGTCATTAAGTGGGTGCGTCAATGTACTATATGTGCTAGATCTAAGTCCTCACATACTCCTGCTGCGGGGTTGCTTTGTCCTTTGGAGGTTCCCAGTGCTCCTTGGACACATTTGGCTATGGACTTTATAACTGACCTTCCCCCCTCTGAGGGTTTTACTGTCATCTGGGTGGTCGTGGACCGTTTTAGCAAGATGTGTCACTTGGTTCCTTTCGTCAAACTGCCCTGCGCTAAAACTCTCGCTAAGGCCTTTGTCAAGGAAATTGTCAGACTTCATGGCGTTCCTACTGACATTGTTTCTGATAGGGGTCCTCAGTTCGTGGCTCGTTTTTGGCGTGCCTTTTGTGACAGGTTGGGAGTTCATTTATCGTTCTCGTCCGGATATCATCCTGAATCTAATGGCCAGACAGAAAGGAAAAACCAGGATGTTGAGCAGTTCTTGCGTTGTTTTGTGGCAGACAATCAAGAGGGGTGGTCTGAGTTTCTGCCACTTGCTGAATTTGCTCTGAACAATCATACATCTTCTTCTGCTGGTTGTTCGCCTTTTTTTTGTTGTTCTGGGAGACATCCGTCGTTTGGGTCGTTCTCCAAGTTGGGATCTGCCGTGCCTGAGGAGGAGAATTTTTCCGGTGATTTGGAGAGAGTTTGGACGGATGTGCGTGGTAATCTTCAGGAGGCCAACAGAAAATCTAAGGACTACTTTGATAGGAAACGACAGGAGGTTTTGTTCGCTGTTGGTGACATGGTTTGGTTGTCCTCTAGGAATCTGCGGTTGAGGATTCCTTCTAAGAAATTGGGTCCCAAGTTTGTAGGGCCCTTTAAGGTGCTTCAGGTTGTCAACCAATCTGCTGTTAGGTTGGAGGTTCCTACCTCCTGGAGAATTAATCCGGTATTTCATGTCTCTCTGTTGAAAAAAGCTGTTGTATCGGATTGTGACGCCTCTGCCTCTGTTCCTCCGGTGGTGGAGGACGGGGAATATGAAATTTCTCGCATCCTTAACTCTAGACTGTATAGAGGTAGTTTGCAGTATCTTGTGGCCTGGAAAGGTTTCGGACCCGAGGATAACTCTTGGGTGAGGTCGGATGATGTTTCCGTGTCCAGACTTATCAGAGCGTTTCACAGGAGATTTCCTGATAAGCCTGGTCCTAGGGGATCCGGAGGATCCTCTTAGAAGGGGGGGTACTGTTAGAACCTTGCTCTTAGGTTTTTTTTCCTTTGCTGGTCACATGACCTTGTTGGCCTATTTAAGCCTGCTCCGCCCTTCTGGCTTTGCTGGACTTCATTGTATATCTACTTTCTAGCTAGCCTGTGCTCTGTGTCTTGCTCTGTTAGTTTGCTTGGTCTACTGACCTCTATGTTCTATATATCTTGTTTGTTCGTCTGTCTGCTACTATTTCTGTTAGGAGGTGTCCCATATTCCTCCCAGTCCTTAGTACTTGTAGGGATTCCTTCCCCACATCTATAGGTCTCCGTACAGACTAGCTTAGGACTTTAGCAGGTCTGATCGCAGGATCAGGTCCCCTGTTACATCGTAGGGATTAAGCTGAGTTCTATCGTAGGGACAGATCTCCTCTCTTTCCTTAGCTCTGGTAGCAGAACATAACAGGAAAGTCTCTGTCCATTCACCACCAGGTGGCACCCCGAAGGGTTCTGGAGACAACTGGAGGTCCTCCGCCTGGTCGGAGGGGTGTAGAGACTCGGGAGTAACCTCTGCTTCGGAGTACACTAGGTTGGACTCACTGGACGAAGCGAGCGAGGTATCAGGTACAGAGTATAGGAGAGTCTCTGTCCTTTCGCTACCAGGTAGCACCCCGAAGGGTTCAGGAGACAACTGGAGGTCCTCCGCCTGGTCGGAGGGGTGTAGAGACTCGGGGGTAACTACCACTTTGGGGTACCCATTGTCAGGCTCACAGGACGAAGCGGACAAAGTATCGAGTACCGGGTGTAGAGAAGTCTCTCTCCATTTGTCATCGAGTGGTATCCCGGAGGATTCAGGAGGCAACAGGGGGTCCTCCGCCAGGTAGTAGAGGTGCACAGACTCTGAGGTAACCACAGCTTTGGAGCATCCTTGGACATGCACACCGGTTAAAGTGGGTGTAGCATCTGATGCCGGGTGCAGGAAGTTCTCCTGTGTGGAGTCTGGAAGGGCAGAAGTCTCTTCGGGCAGGAGAACTGGTGCACTACCCACGCACATTACCCGTTGGGGCTTCTCCGGGATACAGGGAGATGAAGCTTCAGTAGGGACTTCAAGGTTGGGGTCAGGAGGTCTCAGGGAGGACAGACCCTGGCGTGACGGCTTGCCTCTACGTCTAGCACGTCTGGACTGCCTCTTGAGGTTGAGAGAAGTATTCCGGAAAGCGTAGTCACCCTGTGAGGATTCTGGGTGGGCAGTAGTCTCATTGGGCTGGAGGACTATTGCGCTACCCACACACATTACCCATTGGGGCTGCTCCGGGATATTGGGAAGTGAAGCTTCAGCAGGAGCCTCCGGGTTAGGATCATCGAAGACCATTAGAAAGGCCACCAGGAAGGCCATTAGGTCCAGGAGGATCGGATCCTGTGTTTCATATAGGGGGTTGATCCATTCCAAGGCATCACCCGCCAGGTAAGACATAATGAATGCCACCTTAACCCGATCGGTGGGAAAACATAGAGGGTAGAACTTGAAGTGTAGCATGCATTGCTCCACAAATGCACGACTTTGTCTTGGATCCCCATAATAATGTAGCGGATCCGCAGGAACGAGAGCAGATAGATCCATCTGGACGGGTGCGTAATTCGCCTGGAACTCAGCTAAAGGGAAAAAAAAAAAATTATTTATTTATTTTAATGCATGTTTTCGCTGGAAAACTTCTCAGAGAGCGAAGGCCGTGGGGCTCAACGGGAACCATGGCCTGAGCATGCTGTTATGCACATGCCCGGACTGACTGGCGTGTGCGGGTGTTGTGGTTCCACTGGACCATGGACCGGAGAGTGCCTGGAGGGGCGTGACTAAGTATCTGGCCGATCCGACCAAGGTGGCACGACGGCATACGACGCCAGTGCACCAGGGAGAAACCGGGCAGAGGGACCAGGTGCTACTCCAGGTCAAACTCCGGACACGGGGGTTGACCCACACTGGGATTACTGGAACCGGCAGGTTAGGCTGGCACAGACTGGTGGATGTAAGCAAACACGGCAGGTATGCAGATGGGTGGATACAGGTGAGTATGCAGGCAGGGAGGTACTGGCCGAAAGGACGGGCTGGAGCACAGAGAGGTTAAGACCCAGTACAGACTGGGTCACAGAACCGCAGATGCGGTAGACAACCACAGCAGAGAGGGAACGCCCGAAGCGGTGGGCAAGAACAGAGCAGGACGGGGCTGCAGGAGCAGCGAGCACAAGCAGGGCAGGACAGGACTGCCGGAGCAGCGGGCAGAAGCAGGGCAGGGCGGAAACCGCAGAAGCAGTAAGCAAGATAAGAGCAGAGCAGAAACCGCAGGAGCGGCAAGCAAGGCAAGAGCAGAGTGAAAACCGCAAGAGCGGCAAGCTAAGCAGGAGCAGAGCGGACACCGCAAGAGCGGTAAACAAGGCAGGAGCAGAGCAGAAACCGCAAGAGCGGCAAGCTAAGCAGGAGCAGAGCGGACACCGCAGAGCGGTAAACAAGGCAGGAGCAGAGCAGAAACCGCAAGAGCGGCAAGCTAAGCAGGAGCAGAGCGGACACCGCAGAGCGGTAAACAAGGCAGGAGCAGAGCAGAAACCGCAAGAGCGGCAAGCTAAGCAGGAGCAGAGCGGACACCGCAGAGCGGTAAACAAGGCAGGAGCAGAGCAGAAACCGCAAGAGCGGCAAGCTAAGCAGGAGCAGAGCGGACACCGCAGAGCAGTAAACAAGGCAGGAGCAGAGCAGAAACCGCAAGAGCGGCAAGCTAAGCAGGAGCAGAGCGGACACCGCAGAGCGGTAAACAAGGCAGGAGCAGAGCAGAAACCGCAAGAGCGGCAAGCTAAGCAGGAGCAGAGCGGACACCGCAGAGCGGTAAACAAGGCAAGGGGATAGGACTCTGTTCACAAAGAACAGACGGAGAAGGAAAGGCAGAACCAGAAGCACGCACAGTACTTACATAGAAGTAGCGAGCGTACACTAAATTCACAACAGAGGTACAGAGACGACGAGAAGGAATTTAGGAGCGGGTTCAGACTCTGCAGAAAGACGCAGAAAACAGACATAGAGGGAAAAGGGAGACAAGGTTAAAGTAGAAACGAGGCACAGACAACAGGGAACAGAGGAACGGGAACAGAGACAGCAAGGCAGGAACACAAACAGGACTCTGTTCAGACGGGAACAGATACCGCAAGGCAGGAACACAAACAGGACTCTGTTCAGACGGGAACAGATACCGCAAGGCAGGGACACAAACAGGACTCTGTTCAGACAGGAACAGATACCGCAAGGCAGAGACACAAACAGGACTCTGTTCAGACGGGAACAGATACCGCAAGGCAGGGACACAAACAGGACTCTGTTCAGACGGGAACAGATACCGCAAGGCAGAGACACAAACAGGACTCTGTTCAGACGGGAACAGATACCGCAAGGCACAGACAGGCAGATCTAGGAATACGGCCCCTAGAAGGCGAAAGAACATGCAAGAAGCGTGTTCACAAGAACAGACCACAGTTCAGACACAGAACTGGAAAACAGGCAGGAAAACAGGATAGGACCTGGCATGTCAGAGACAAAAAAGCCAACTGACAAGAAACAATGCTCAGGCGCCATCTTGAGGAAGAAGGTGGTATAAATACCCAAAGATGGACAGCAATAGGCTGAAGGTGCAACAGGGGCGTGTCCGCAGCAGGTACAAGAAACAGGAAGTTCAGCGGGCGTCGCCCTATGCAGCCAAAACAGACAAACAGACAGCAAGGAGGGAAGCCAGAGAGACATTCTGGACAGGAGATCAAGTGCGCGCTCTTGCACAGTGGGAGATGGACCACTATGCAAGGACGCCGCCAGGTATGTTACACTCAGTATTGTGTGTGGCCTCCACGTGCCTGTATGACCTCCCTACAATGCCTGGGCATGCTCCTGATGAGGTTACGGATGGTCTCCTATGGGATCTCCTTCCAGACCTGGACTAAAGCAACCGCCAACTCCTGGACAGTCTGTGGTGCAACGTGACGTTGGTGGATGGAGCGAGACATGATGTCCCAGATGTGCTCAATCGGATTCAGGTCTGGGGAACGGGCGGCCAGTCCATAGCTTCAATGCCTTCATCTTGCAGGAACTGCTGACACACTCCAGCCACATGAGGTCTGACATTGTCCTGCATTAGGAGGAACCCAGGGCCAACCGCACCAGCATATGGTCTCACAAGGGGTCTGAGGATCTCATCTCGGTACCTAATGGCAGTCAGGCTACCTCTGGCGAGCACATGGAGGGCTGTGAGGCCCTCCAAAGAAATGCCACCCCACACCATTACTGACCCACTGCCAAACCGGTCATGCTGAAGGATGTTGCGGCAGCAGATCGCTCTCCACGGCGTCTCCAGACTCTGTCACGTCTGTCACATGTGCTCAGTGTGAACCTGCTTTCATCTGTGAAGAGCACAGGGCGCCAGTGGCCACTTTGCCAATCCTGGTGTTCTGTGGCAAATGCCAAGCGTCCTGTACAGTGTTGGGCTGTGAGCACAACCCCCATCTGTGGACGTCAGGCCCTCATACCACCCTCATGGGGTCAGTTTCTAACCGTTTGTGCAGACACATGCACATTTGTGGCCTGCTGGAGGTCATTTTGCAGGGCTCTGGCAGTGCCCCTCCTGTTCCTCCTTGCACAAAGGCGGATGTAGCGGTCCTGCTGCTGGGTTGTTGCCCTCCTATGGCCCCCTCCACATCCCAAACAACAGTCAAAAAGGATGAGAACAGAGAAATGGTCTGTGGTCACCACCTGCAGAACCACTCCTTTATAGGGGGTATCTTGATAATTGCCGATCATTTCTACCAGTAGTCTAATCCATTTGCACAACAGCAGGAGAAATTGATTCACAATCAGTGTTGCTTCATAACTGGACAGGTAGATTTCACAGAAGTGTTATTGACTTGGAGTTACATTGTGTTGTTTAAGTGTTCCCTTTATTTTTTGGAGCAGTATATATATATATAGACAGTACAGACCAAAAGTTTGGACACACCTTCTCATTTAAAGATTTTTCTGTATTTTCATAACTATGAAAATTGTACATTCACACTGAAGGCATCAAAACTATGAATTACCACATGTGGAATTATATACTTAACAAAAAAGTGTGAAACAACTGAAAATATGTCTTATATTCTAGGTTCTTCAAAGTAGCCACCTTTTGCTTTGATGACTGCTTTGCACACTCTTGGCATTCTCTTGATGAGCTTCAAGAGGTAGTCACCGGAAATGGTCTTCCAACAATCTTGAAGGAGTTCCCAGAGATGCTTAGCACTTGTTGGCCCTTTTGCCTTCACTCTGCGGTCCAGCTCACCCCAAACCATCTCAATTGGGTTCAGGTCTGGTGACTGTGGAGGCCAGGTCATCTGGCGTAGCACCCCATCACTCTCCTTCTTGGTCAAATAGCCCTTACACAGCCTGGAGGTGTGTTTGGGGTCATTGTCCTATTGAAAAATAAATGATGGTCCAACTAAACGCAAACCGGATGGAATAGCATGCCGCTGCAAGATGCTGTGGTAGCCATGCTGGTTCAGTATGCCTTCAATTTTGAATAAATTCCCAACAGTGTCACCAGCAAAGCACCCCCACACCATCACACCTCCTCCTCCATGCTTCACGGTGGGAACCAGGCATGTAGAGTCCATCCGTTCACCTTTTCTGCGTCCCACAAAGACACGGTGGTTGGAACCAAAGATCTCAAATTTGGATTCATCAGACCAAAGCACAGATTTCCACTGGTCTAATGTCCATTCCTTGTGTTCTTTAGCCCAAACAAGTCTCTTCTGCTTGTTGCCTGTCCTTAGCAGTGGTTTCCTAGCAGCTACTTTACCATGAAGGCCTGCTGCACAAAGTCTCCTCTTAACAGTTGTTGAAGAGATGTGTCTGCTGCTAGAACTCTGTGTGGCATTGACCTGGTCTCTAATCTGAGCTGCTGTTAACCTGCGATTTCTGAGGCTGGTGACTCGGATAAACTTATCCTCAGAAGTAGAGGTGACTCTTGGTCTTCCTTTCCTGGGGCGGTCCTCATGTGAGCCAGTTTCTTTGCAACTGCACTTGGGGACACTTTCAAAGTTTTCCCAATTTTTCGCACTGACTGACCTTCATTTCTTAAAGTAATGATGGCCACTTGTTTTTCTTTACTTAGCTGCTTTTTTCTTGCCATAATAGAAATTCTAACAGTCTATTCAGTAGGACTATCAGCTGTGCATCCACCAGACTTCTGCACAACACAACTGATGGTCCCAACCCCATTTATAAGGCAAGAAATCCCACTTATTAAACCTGACAGGGCACACCTGTGAAGTGAAAACCATTTCAGGTGACTACCTCTTGAAGCTCATCAAGAGAATGCCAAGAGTGTGCAAAGCAGTCATCAAAGCAAAAGGTGGCTACTTTGAAGAACCTAGAATATAAGACATATTTTCAGTTGTTTCACACTTTTTTGTTAAGTATATAATTCCACATGTGTTAATTCATAGTTTTGATGCCTTCAGTGTGAATGTACAATTTTCATAGTTATGAAAATACAGAAAAATCTTTAAATGAGAAGGTGTGTCCAAACTTTTGGTCTGTATATATATATATATAAAATTAATTAATTCATATACAGTATATTTATTTAATTTTTAATTAGTATACATAAATATGAATCAAAATATGTTTTTTGTAGTAAAAGCGCACAACCCCCAACCGCAAGGGACAGATGTGAAATGCTCTAAAAGTCGCCATATTCAGGAATCGTAGGTCTAGTGAAAGCGCAGATGAAGCCGGCAGGAAATCGCCATTCATGCTCATTATTTCACATAATAATAGTAACAAAAGATGTTATTAGAAGATAAGCGGGACGAGGCGGGGATACGCTGCAGACCTGCATTGTGTTTCCCGTAGCGCTGCGCCGTCAGTCGAAAGACACAGGGACCGATGCCAGAGCTACTGGTGGAGGAAATGGGAGTTTTACGAGCGAAACATTAACCCTTTAACTGCCTTCAAGGTCAAGTACTGAACGGCAAGTCGCAGCTTGGGCAACAATCCGCCAAATGAGCCAGAATTTGTATCAGAAAATGATCAGCTCTGTAAAATAAAATTGGAGCTCAGACATCCGTTTTTTTGTAATTTCTTATAATTGGGTTTTCTGCCAATTACCTGTAATCTGCAGGGGGCCTAGAGCAAGTGTTTAAACTCCCTGCAGCGCCACCACTGGGGAAATGTAGCATTGCAAAGTGTCCTATAAAATCAATGGACTGCATGGAGATGTTGGGCCCTCCGGAGTCAGACTCTTAGTAGCAGCAGATTGGTGAAGGCAGCCATCAGTCCCTTAGGAGAAAGGCGCATTACACATGTTTGCGGTTGAAAGTACTTAGAATTTAAAAATATTTTACTAAAATGAATCTCCCCTTTAAAGAGGATCTGTCACCAGGTCAAACATGTCTACATTTAGCTTTCATTTTATTTCCCTTGTTCCCCTGATTATTTCAGTTTTTGTTTTCTGTAAATCTGCCATATGGTTCCAAAGATATGGGCCTTTTTGTTTAGTGCACAATATGGTCTTTACAAAGGGGCGTGGCTGCAGTGCTGACAAAAGGCACGCCCAAGAGGATCCTGTGAGCCACGCCCCTTTGAAAAGATCATTAAAAATTATCCCTGGATAAAAAGGTCGATATCTCTGGAACCGTATGGCGGATTGAAATAAAGCAAAAAGCGGCAAAGTCAGAAGAGCAAGGAGAATAAGATAGGAGAAAAAAACTGGACACTTTTGACCTGGTGACACACCCCCTTTAAGGGAAATCGGAGCCTCAACAATATTCTTGCAATCTCCACTTTTTCAGGACCAGAAGAATTGGAGCTCTCACAAATAAAGCAAACCTCCAGGATCAATCTGATGGTGGGGGTCAGATTTCTGACACTCCCATAAATCAACTGTTTGGAAGGACGGGGCTCTCTGGCGCCGCACGTTTTGTAGTGGTTGTACCTGGTACTGCAGCTCGATCCCATTCGCTTATAAAGGGCCAAGCTGCAGGACCAGTCATGGTTACCACAAAATGTATGAAGCTGTACCCGCAGCGCTCTCAGCGGCCTCTTCGATCAGCTGATCGTGGCAGTCCTGGCTCCACCGATCTCATATTGATGATCTATTCCATAGACAGGTTCAAAAAAACCCTTTAATTTTCATTGGAAAATGATGAGAACTAGAAGTACCACTAGCAGGTTACCAGTTAGGGTGCATAATGCGGCAGCTAATAACGTCCCCCCCATAAAGGGTTACAGGGCAGCGCCATCAAACCTGTCCTCTGAGTCAGATCGTGGGAGCACCATCTCCGCTCAGGGGGATTTTCCAGCTGGAATGTGGGAGTGACGACTATGGAAAGTACAATAACTGACGGGATCAAAATTCTTCCTCTGAAATGATTAGATGGGAATTGTAACAAAAAGCAAGTTGTCCTGGCGGGGAGGTGGCAGAGGAATTTGACATGGGAGAGCTAAGGGGCCGGTGACCCAGGGGCCCGGCCTGGGGGATAAATATACCCACATTCTGCAGAGGTGTCGCTGGGTCTCTCTAGGGGTGTATTTTGGGACAGACAGGAATGACCATGGTTCGTTTTTACTTTTATGAGACGGTTTTAGAACATATTCAGATGTTTTCAGGACGCGTCATGGCTGATTCTATAACGGGCCGGAGCAGGTGTGCGGTGGAGGGGGGCACAAACTTTCCTGTAGGAATGACTCTGATAATGAGAAAAAAAAAAATCAGGATTGCTGTTTATAATTCCCAAATATAAGAAACGGCGCCACCTTCCGGGCGGCATGTCGTTCCCATTTAATTTTCAGAAGCCTCCACAGTCTCCAAAAAATCCTTCTAGTATAAAACCATTAATAAAAATCAGGGAGGAGGGAGATGCAGCTGCAGTTTCTCTCTTTTATTCTGTGATGTTCTCATTTTCCTGCTTATAGGGTCTCTGAAAATTTTAAGAAACCTTCTTAGAATCTAAAAAAATCTTTCTAGTCTAAAACCATAAATATAAATCAGGGAGGAGGGAGATGCAGCTGCAGTTTCTTTTCCCTATGAAGTGTTGTTCGCATTTCCATCTGCAAATTTTCAGAAACCCTTTTAGTATCTAAAAAATCCTTCTTGCATAAAACCATAAGTAGAAATCAGGGAGGAGGGAGATGCAGCTGCAGTTTCTCTTCTATATTCTTTGATTTCCCCATTTTCCTGCCTATGCGGTCTCTGCAATTTTTCAGAAACCTCCTCAGTCTCCAAAAAATCCTTCTAATATAAAACCATAAATAAAAACTAGGGAGGAGGGAGATGCAGCTGCAGTTTCTTTCTTTTATTCTGTGACGTTCTCATTTTCCTGCCTATAGGGTCTCTGTAAATTTTAAGAAACCTTCTTAGAATCTAAAAAAAAATCCTTCTAGTCTAAAACCATAAATAAAAATCAGGGAGGAGGAGGAGGAGGGAGATGCAGCTGCAGCTTTTCTCCTGTATGTGGTCAAAGGTAAGGAGAAGCGGCACGAATGTCGATGTTAATTCTGCACCATTTTCTGTCAGTAAATAGGAAAATAGTTTAGATTAATAGGATGAAAAACTAACACTTCTCACAGCTGAAGGTTCGTTACTTTCTCACTTTTTTAAGGATTGATGATCCCGGACAACCCTACAATTACACAATGTATATTATGCATATTGCATAGTGTGTTGTAAGACCGATATCCTGAATATTAACACGACGGTTGCATTTCCCTGCAGCGCTGGCGGTTGGCGTACTTTCCCAGATTCCCGAGCAGCCACATGGCTGTTCTCAAGGCAGCTGCTATCCGGCCACCGGGGACCTTCTCGTTGGCCGGGCGGATAAACTGAAGGCTACGTCAACCTGTGGACTGCACCGAGCACAACCCTATTGTATCGTGAGTCATCTTCAGGTGGGTGATGCCAGAAGGCCGAGAAAACAGAATATGTGATTCATTTAGAGAGAAGAAAACCAAAAATATTGATTGTTGTAGAAACCATGTAACACGTCTATAAGATTCCAGGGGCGCTATCGCTATGCTTTAAATGGTAGTCTTCCAATTGGTTCCTATGTGACCCAGTGGAGCCACTAAAATCACCTTCCCTGGTGGACAAGAGTGAAGGACGGGTTCATTTAATCTTCCCCAGTAGTTTAGGGTAGAGAATGGATTCTTGCCAGATTTCCTGGTGGTCTAGAGAAGGTGTCATGTAAACTTCCCTCATGGTTTAGGGTAGTGAATGGATTAATGTAATCTTCCCTGGAGGTCTAGAGTAAAGGAGAGGATCATGAAAGCTTTCCTGGTGGTCTAGAGTAAAGGAAAGGATCATGAAAGCTTTCCTGGAGATTTATGGCAGTGGATAAGTTCATGCCAGCCTACATGATTGTGCAGAATGGTGGACGTATTATTGCCCCGTTTCCTGGTAGTGGACAGCTTAATGGTAATTTCCCTGATGGTCTACAGTAAGGAGACCATAGGTTCATATAACCTTTCCTGGTGGTTTAGGATAGTGAATGGATTCACTCAGCTTTCTAGTATAGAGGAGTGGATAACATTTATTTCCTGGTGGTCTAGTGTAGTGGACGGTTTCTTGCCCGGTTCCTTGGTGGGCTAGAGTATGGGAAGAATTAATGAAAGAATTAATGAAAGCTTTCCTGGTTGTTCATACTCATACAGGTCGTTGCCACCTTTCCTGGCCTTCAATGATAGTGGACAAGTTAATGGCAATTTCCCTGGCGGTCTAGAGCAGAGTCTCTTTCCCTGGCGGTCTAGAGCAGAGTCTCTTTCCCTGGCGGTCTAGAGCAGAGTCTCTTTCCCTGGCGGTCTAGAGCAGAGTCTATTCCCCTGGCAGTCTAGAGCAGAGTCTCTTTCCCTGGCGGTCTAGAGCAGAGTCTCTTTCCCTGGCGGTCTAGAGCAGAGTCTATTCCCCTGGCGGTCTAGAGCAGAGTCTCTTTCCCTGGCGGTCTAGGGTAGTGGATGTATAATATAAGCGTCCTTGTGGGTCTTAGAGGATGAGTAAATATGTCTTCCCGTTATTCTCTGTAATAGTGGATGTATTAATATCTGCTTCCATGGTGGTCTAGTGTAGGGAAGAAATAGATTCCTGGTGTCTAGTGGTTTACTTTTCTTTTCCGGTAGAAGCAATTTCTCCTGTGTTTTGTCAGAATCAGTACAGTTCTCCTGATGACGGGGTAGAGCACTTCCTGAGCACTCTGCCTGATCAAGTTTTAGTGGACAATCACAATAATTTCATCATGATATTTAATAACTTGCCACGCATATAAGTCAATTTCCACTGTATTCCCCAGGACGAGAAGAAGTGTTTTGTCTGTGACTCGCGGCGACCTTACAACCGACTGACCAATCCCATCAGTCATCGCATCCAAAACGTCGTTACCACGTTTGCCGAAGACAGGAAGAAGGCCTGGTGGCAATCTGAGAACGGTAATCTGACCGGCGCACTCCTCCAACACAATCCACTCCTCTGCTGAAATACTCTGTGCTGCACTCTGTACCCCTTCCACTCTTGGCACCTTCCATTTGTATACATAACAGCAATGACATTTGCACCCGGCCCCCGTGCTGTCCAGAACATCCCAAAAAAACACCCACTTTTCGGTCCCTTTAAGGCGTAACTAAACTTTAATTTTTTTAACAATTTAATAAAAGTTATGAAACTTTAAAAATTACTTAATTGGAGGATTTTTCTTCATTCCTGTAAAAATTGAAAAACCTGCATTTAAGTGGCTTCTAAACCTCGGCTTTTCACCGATCTATTGCCTGCCTTCAGCTGCATTGATAATGGAGTACAGATGATGGCAGTGATGAGTCAGCCCCGGCCTCCTCCTCTGAGTGTTGTGCTTATCAGGAACAGCTCCTGCAGCAGCTTCTCCCCAGAGTTAGTGACTGGTGAGCTGACCTATCACTGCCATCATCTGTACTCCCATGGGGAAAAGTCGGGGTTTGCAAGCAACTTTTTTGCAATTTTGGTTTACAGAAATGAAGATAAATCCTCCAAAAAAAAGTGATTTGCAAAGTTCTATAACTTTCCATACCAGATCTGGAGCGGGTGTGACCACTTTTGCATAGACTCTATCCCTTTTTTGCCCGGACAGGCTCAAGTTTTCCAGGATTTTATCCGAAAAATCGGGACAGTCCTGGAAATTCAGGACTGTTGCCAACTACACCTGAATGTGCTTTTGGACACCAGAGCTCTGTGTGATGTTGGAGAATCCCGGCGTCACGCACAAGAAACCTCCCGGAAGCGCTATTTTTACAGAAAGTTTTGGCAGCGCCTGGGAGATTTCTTCCAGGACTTTTCCTCCCCTCATACAGGAGCCTCATACAGGGTCCGAAAACCTGTGTGTGGCATCTGTTGGGGACGTACCCGCCATGCTTTGCTTCAGACGGCCTGTAAATTGGCCACCCAACAACCCCGCTAAGCTCCCGTCTACTTCTTCTTTCCTTCCTTTTCCTCATTAAAGTCCTTTAATTTAATTACATATATTCTTCTCTGGGATTAAAGCCGTAAAAGAGGTAAAAAAAGAAAAAGGAGGCGAAGGCTTTGAGGATTTCTCCAGCTAATCCCAACAGCTTTTTATCTGCCGCCCTATTAAAATTCCTGTATTTTATTCCGAACCGTTTCCATTCCCCCGGAGCTCATGGGAGGGGTCACGGCCAGGATTTTGGAAGAATATATCAATCTTTCCACAGGAAATCCTGACTCAGATCTCCGTTCTCCACGTCCAAAATGGGATTGGACCCGCACGGCTCATTCTTAAAAATCCTGTTTTTTGGTTATATCTGATTCTGGGAAAGCTGGGTGACTATGACCACCATGATAATTTTTACCCAGCTTACCTAGAATCCTGAGTGGCTGATCTGCAAGGGGGATGGTCTTGTTTCAGGGCCACAAATAGAAGAAAAATGGCCCCCAAAAACTCTGATGCTGGTCGTTCTACCAAATCAAGGGGCAGGAAAGTCGGACCCTTGTTCACCCCTCACCTCTCATGCTTTGTCATAGGACCACCACTAAAAGCCAAACATTTCTTATGTAAAAGACTACCCCACTACAACCTAACAGCCCCCATTTCCTTTGCCAGGATGCCTCATCAACAGAGCCAGAGTGAGTCCCAAAAAAGTGCCCCCTACACAGTACCTTTAACCCATCTCCTCACCATGCACACTCATAAATAGCAGTGCCCCAGAAAGAGTCTGCCCCCATAACCAGTGCCAGAGTACCCTATGCCTAAACAGGGCATCTCCATATATGGTATCAAAATACCCCCATAAACAGTGCCAAGGCATCTCCTAAACAGTGCCAGAGTGAGTATCTAAAAAAGTGCTCCATGATCAGTGTCTATACACCATTTTACCACAATGGGGACTCATGGAGTCTGCCCCCATTACCAGTGCCGGCGTCCCTCTTAAACATTCTTAAACACAATGACAAAGTACCCTCTAAAGAGTTCAAAACATCTCTAAAAAATGGACAAAAAAGCCCCCTAAATGACAATAATAAGTACCCTTATGAATAGTGATGCCATAAGCAGTGCCCTAGGAAGAGTGTGTCCCCATAACCAGTGCCAAATGCCCACTGAACGGTGCAAAAGAGACCCCCTACAATGTCTCTTAAATTATATCAAAGTAGCCTCAGAAACAGTGCCGGTCACCTTGTTAATTTAATTAGTGCCCCTACAAAAAGTGTTGGAATAAGCAGTAACTCAGGAAGACCTATTATCAGTTACCCCTATTACCCCTATTATCAGTGCCAAAGTACTCCTAGACCTAGCAACAGAGATCTGAACAATGCCCTAGACAGATAAAAAGAGAAAGTGGCGGAATGACTCCAAAATAGGCCCCTTAAACAGTATGTAGTATACGTGAATAATCCATTGACCCTGACTACTTTATAGCCCAGGTCTCAGCGCCTTTCTTTCACTCTTCTGCCCCTATGATGTGTCCGGGTGGATATAACACTTGTGTTTGGCTTTTTACCAAGTAGAAAGTTCAGGCAGAAAAAATCTTGTTATTACAAGTGTGGGGGGAACAGGTGGAAGATAACGGGACATTCCTGCCCAGGATCCGCTGCCAGCACATTAGCGGTACAGCACGCCTCTACTGTATGTGCAGCTGCCGCCCCGGATCGGATGTAAGGAGCAGGCTGGTAAATGCTCGGCATCTGATGGCCGCTTGTATTAATGCAGAAAGATAAACAGTATATACCCCTAGTATAACTCGGCCTATTATGTGCTTGGGGATCCCCTTAAAGTGGTAAGGTCAAGTGGTAAACCTCAAGCTTTACGGCCCCTTTAAACAGCTCCCGAGAGTTTGGCCCCACACCGATCACAGGTCCTTTCCTAAGGACATGACGTCTATAGTGTGATCTCATAAAACCCCTTTAACAAAAGAGAGAATAAGAGTGAATTTATACAATAAAGGTAGACCAAAGAGAGAATAAGAGTGAATTTATATAATAAAGGTAGACCAAAGAGAGAATAAGAGTGAATTTATACAATAAAGGTAGACCAAAGAGAGAATAACAGTGAATTTATATAATAAAGGTAGACCAAAGAGAGAATAAGAGTGAATTTATACAATAAAGGTAGACCTTGCGGCTGCTATGGGTATCCCAGAGAGAGGGGAACCATCCCTTGTTAGTCTCGTCTCTTTTGCTACTGTTTGGGAACCTTGTGCTGGACCGACCTCTACAAAGGAAGCTTCATTACTAGAAAACCAGGGTATAGGGGTTATGATAGGGGGTAAAAACAACAAGCCCTCTGTCCTAGGTGCAGCATAATGGGGGGCCAGTTCGATCCTTCCATGTCCACCACTCTTCTTCCCCGGCCAACTGTAATTATAAAGATCCAGAGTTTGTGTTTTTTGTCTTCCGAGTCCGGACCCGTTAATGTCCTGCGAGGGTTTAGTCCGCCCCGGAATCTATTGAAGTCTGTCCAGGAGAATATGGAGATCGCCGACACTTAATCTGCAGTTTTCATTCCTTCATTATTATCATTTCAGCTTCAAAGACCGAATCCTTTGATGTATTTGTGATTTCCAGCGGAGAGATCTGGGCACTAACATGGGGCAGAGACATGTGCCAACCCATGGCTAATAGATGGAGTGAATGAAAAGAGAGGGGGTCCATAGATTAAATCAGACCACCCATTCTAGCATAGGATTTAGCCACCCATGATATGTTTGTTTTCCTCTTCACACTAGTGCTGATTTCTCTTCCTCTTTGCAGTTCCTAAGGGCAAATCAGGGCCAGGTCCCTCTCTTCAAGGGTCTCGCAGCAGGTGCATGGTCTGTCTCTAATATTGCCCCCCAAAAATAATAAGAAAAAATACAAGAATCAACCCATGTTATTCTATTAGGTGGCTGCTCAATGTTGCGTCTCGTCTGCTGAGGTGGATCCTCGAAGTCCGTGGTCCGGATAAGCATTTCTAATGCAGCACGGACAGGTGGCGCTGGTGCAGCAGGGCAATCAAGTGGGCACAGTGGTGGCATAAGTGGCAGAGCTGGAGCAGCAGCAACTGGAGTAGTTAAATTGGACCAACGGCAGCAGAGCTGGAACAGTGGTATAGCAGAGTTGACCTAGTGATGATGAACCAATGTTACAAAGATGAGTTTTCAACAGCGGCTCAATGCGGCAGAGATGGCACAGTGATGTAGCAGAGTTAATTCAGAGAAGAGGAGGCGGTGTAGCATAGCTGTATTTGCAACAGAGGCTCAAGGTAGCAAAGCCGGAACCACAAAATGGTAGATTTGTAACCACAAAATAGCAGAGATGTAGAGCAGGGCTTGTTGTAGCAGTGCTGGAGCTATGGAATAGCGGAGATGTAGAGTGGTGCTTAATGTAGCAATGCCGGAGCTATGGAATAGCATAGATGTAGAGAGGTGCTTGATGTAGCAGTGCCATAGATATGGATTAGTAGAGATGTAGAGCCAGGCTTGTGTAATTGCAGAGATGTAGAGGCGGGCTTGTTGTAGCAGTGCTGGAGTTATTGAATAGCAGAGATGTAGAGCCGGGCTTGTTGTAGCAGAGATTGAACAATGAAATAGCAGTTATACAACAGGGCATGATGTATCAGTGCTGGATCCACGGAATAGCAGATATCTACAGCGGTGCTTGATGTAGCAGTGCCATAGATACGGATTAGCAGAGATGTAGAGCCAGGCTTGTGGAATAGCAGGGATGTAGAGCCGGGCTTGTTGTGGCAGTGCTGGAGCTATGGAATAGCAGGGATGTAGAGCCGGGCTTGTTGCAGCAGTGCTGGAGCTATGGAATAGCAGGGATGTAGAGCCGGGCTTGTTGTAGCAGTGCTGGAGCTATGGAATAGCAGAGATGTAGAGCCAGGCTTGTTGTAGCAGTGCTGGAGCTATGGAATAGCAGAGATGTAAAGCCGGGCTTGTTGTAGAAGTGCTGGAGCTATGGAGAAGCAGAGATGTAGAGGTGGGGCTTGTTGCAGCAGTGCTGGAGCTATGGAATAGCAGGGATGTAGAGCCGGGCTTGTTGTGGCAGTGCTGGAGCTATGGAATAGCAGGGATGTAGAGCCGGGCTTGTTGTGGCAGTGCTGGAGCTATGGAATAGCAGAGATGTAGAGCCGGGCTTGTTGTAGAAGTGCTGGAGCTATGGAGAAGCAGAGATGTAGAGGTGGGGCTTGTTGCAGCAGTGCTGGAGCTATGGAATAGCAGGGATGTAGAGCCGGGCTTGTTGTAGCAGTGCTGGAGCTATGGAATAGCAGAGATGTAGAGCCGGGCTTGTTGTAGAGGTGCTGGAGCTATGGAGAAGCAGAGATGTAGAGGTGGGACTTGTTGCAGCAGTGCTGGAGCTATGGAATAGCAGGGATGTAGAGCCGGGCTTGTTGTGGCAGTGCTGGAGCTATGGAATAGCAGAGATGTAGAGCCGGGCTTGTTGTGGCAGTGCTGGAGCTATGGAATAGCAGAGATGAAGAGCAGTGCTTGATGTATCAGAGATTGAACAATGAAATAGCAGAGTTATACAACAGGGCTTGATGTAGCAGTGCTGGATCCACGAAATAGCAGAGTTGAGTTTGCAATGGTGGTACAGTGTAGAGGCGGGAAAACCGATTACCTGAATTCTCAAAACTGTGTGACAACCAATATGGCCGCTATGATCCCACAGGAGTCGTCTCCAGCTGTTCTTTTAGGTATTTTCGTGAACAGGGCCAAAAGCAGAACCATAAAAAGGGCTGAATCTAAGTATTTGGACTCAGACGGGGCAATTCTGTGCTTTGAGGGTCTAAATTGTCCCATAACTGGGGTACATTTGAAAAATGGAGATGCCCTTTAAAGCCCTTCATACTCCTAGATGTAAGATATACAATAGTGTATATATGTAGAAGTAATGGGCCCAGCTGGGCATACGGACATGTCCTGGTGATGGTGCTGGCTGCCAGTGTGACATTCTCACCAGCAGCAATGCCCTGGATCAGAGACGCTCCGATCCCGGCCATTTTTATAAGCAGGACCGTGCGCCATCTTCATGTCATTCAGAAGTAAACGCCATTCTGTGGTCTTCCTCCAACACAGGGGTCTCTGACGTCAGCATTCAGTTGGACCTGGAGGCCGAGTTCCACTTCACTCATCTCATCATGACGTTCAAGGTCAGTATGATGGCGGCCGTGCTTGCTGTCAGTGAATGGGAACGCTGCTTGCTGTCAGTGAATGGGAACGCTCATGTCCAATTAGCCTTGATGAACGTTGCATAAATTCGCTGTCACATCTGTGATTTCTCTTTGTAGACGTTCAGACCGGCGGCCATGTTAGTGGAGCGATCGGCTGACTTTGGACGGAGCTGGCAGGTTTACAGATACTTTGCCTATGACTGCGCCGCCGTCTTCCCGAATATTTCACGAAACATCCAAAGAAAAGTGGACGATGTGATCTGCGAGGCTCGATATTCTGAAATTGAGCCTTCTACGGAAGGAGAGGTGAGGACTGAAGGCGAGTGAAGCGCTACTGCCTATGTTGGTGCTGTAGAACGTATTAGTATTCAGCCTCATGCGTATGACGGTATAATAACTCCATAAACCCCTAGAGTTATACTCCCACACTCATAGACTTCTATGGGGCTCTACTGTACTTCCGCATTACTAATCATTTCTTAGTAGGGTTTCTTATGGTGCACCATATGGCGGCACACACCGTACCTATGGCTCTGTAGTGCACCCCCTCACTCCCATCATCCGACTCTACACCTTTACACCATCAGTCACATCACGGACGCTCCGTGCCTCTGTAACTTCCCTTTAGGAGCTATGTGCGGATATTTTGTTACAGAGTGCAGTATATACCGTATACTCTCTAGTCTAGTTTCGGCATATAATCCCCCCCCTCTCTCTGTCTGTAGGTGATATTCAGAGTTCTGGATCCAGCCATTCACATCAGGGACCCGTACAGTCCTCGTATTCAGAGTAAGTTAATTAATAAGGGATTAAGTACAATATCGTATTACTGCTGTATGTGCAGAGCCATAATACCGCCCCTATACACTCCTATGGGGCCCCCACACTCCTATAGGGCCCTACTGTACCTCTGATTTCATGTCAAGGTGCAAAGTGATTCTAATATTTCAGAGCCATTAGGGGCCGTTATTAGAGGTGAGCAAAAAGATTTCAGGATCCTAATCCAGCAGCCACGTCGGTGGTCTGTAGCCCCCGGACCAGAGCCCTGCGAATCTCCTCCTACTCCCAGTGCATCCTCTGATCAGTAGTCCTGGCGCAACATCATGTGTGAGCCACCGACTACTAACATGGCTGTTACACCAGGGACCTGCAAGTAATTTTGCACAATATACATTGTAAACATGGGATGGGATATTACTTATACTGTATTATGCTTCAGAGCTGCACTCACAAGTCTGCTGTTGGAATCACTTGCATTATTCATCTTGTACTGATCCACACTTGCACTCTGTATTATATACCAGAGCTGAATTTACAATTCTGCTTGTGAGCAGAACATGTCAGATTCAACCCTTGAGCTGAGGTCCTATAGTACAAGAGGAAGGTTAGATTTTCCTACACTGCTTAGACAATAAACCAGAAGGGCATGCTGGGAGATTCCAGCTTTGAAGCCTGCAGAATTGTGAAACACCTGAAGGGTATAAAACAGGATGTAACCCAGGATCAGTAATGTAATGTATGTACACAGTGACTGCACCAGCAGAATAGTGAGTGCAGCTCTGGAGTATAAATCAGGATGTAACTCAGGATCAGTACAGGATTAGTAATGTAATGTATGTACAAAGTGACTGCACCAGCAGAATAGTGAGCGCAGCTCTGGAGTATAATACAGGATGTAACTCAGGATCAGTAATGTAATGTATTTACAGTGTGACTGCACCGGCAGAATAGTGAGTGCAGCTCTGGAGTATAATTCAGGATGTAACTCAGGATCAGTAATGTAATGTATGTACACAGTGACTGCACCAGCGGAATAGTGAGTGCAGCTCTGGAGTATAATTCAGGATGTAACTCAGGATCAGTAATGTAATGTATGTACACAGTGACTGCCCCAGCAGAATAGTGAGTGCAGCTCTGGAGTATAATACAGGATGTAACTCAGGATCAGTAATGTAATGTATGTACACAGTGACTGCAACAGCAGAATAGTGAGTGCAGCTCTGGAGTATAATTCAGGATGTAACTCAGGATCAGTAATGTAACGTATGTACACAGTGACTGCACCAGCAGAATAGTGAGTGCAGCTCTGGAGTATAATACAGGATGTAACTCAGGATCAGTACAGGATTAGTAATGTAATGTATGTACACAGTGACTGCACCAGCAGAATAGTGAGTGCAGCTCTGGATTATAATACAGGATGTAACTCAGGATCAGTAATGTAATGCATGTATACAGTGACTGCACCATCAGAATAGTGAGTGCAGCTCTGGAGTATAATACAGGATGTAACTCAGGATCAGTACAGGATCAGTAATGTAATGTATGTACACAGTGACTGTACCAGCAGAATAGTGAGTGCAGCTCTGGGGTATAATACAGGATGTAACTCAGGATCAGTAATGTAATGTATGTACACAGTGACTGCACCATCAGAATAGTGAGTGCAGCTCTGGAGTATAATACAGGATGTAACTCAGGATCAGTAATGTAATGTATGTACACAGTGACTGCACCAGCAGAATAGTGAGTGCAGCTCTGGAGTATAATACAGGATGTAACTCAGGATCAGTACAGGATCAGTAATGTAATGTATGTACAGAGTGACTGCACCAGCAGAATAGTGAGTGCAGCTCTGGAGTATAATAAAGGATGTAACTCAGGATCAGTACAGGATCAGTAATGTAATGTATGTACACAGTGACTGCACCAGCAGAATAGTGAGTGCAGCTCTGGAGTATAATACAGGATGTAACTCAGGATCAGTACAGGATCAGTAATGTAATGTATGTACACAGTGACTGTACCAGCAGAATAGTGAGTGCAGCTCTGGGGTATAATACAGGATGTAACTCAGGATCAGTAATGTAATGCATGTACACAGTGACTGCACCATCAGAGCTGCACTCACTATTCTGGAGTATAATACAGGATGTAACTCAGGATCAGTACAGGATCAGTAATGTAATGTATGTACACAGTGACTGTACCAGCAGAATAGTGAGTGCAGCTCTGGAGTATAATACAGGATGTAACTCAGGATCAGTAATGTAATGTATGTACACAGTGACTGCACCAGCAGAATAGTGAGTGCAGCTCTGGAGTATAATACAGGATGTAACTCAGGATCAGTACAGGATCAGTAATGTAATGTATGTACAGAGTGACTGCACCAGCAGAATAGTGAGTGCAGCTCTGGAGTATAATAAAGGATGTAACTCAGGATCAGTACAGGATCAGTAATGTAATGTATGTACACCGTGACTGCACCAGCAGAATAGTGAGTGCAGCTCTGGAGTATAATACAGGATGTAACTCAGGATCAGTAATGTAATGCATGTATACAGTGATTGCACCAGCAGAATAGTGAGTGCAGCTATGGAGTATAATACAGGATGTAACTCAGGATCAGTACAGGATCAGTAATGTAATGTATGTACAGAGTGACTGCACCAGCAGAATAGTGAGTGCAGCTCTGGAGTATAATAAAGGATGTAACTCAGGATCAGTACAGGATCAGTAATGTAATGTATGTACACAGTGACTGTACCAGCAGAATAGTGAGTGCAGCTCTGGAGTATAATACAGGATGTAACTCAGGATCAGTAATGTAATGTATGTACACAGTGACTGCACCAGCAGAATAGTGAGTGCAGCTCTGGAGTATAATACAGGATGTAACTCAGGATCAGTACAGGATCAGTAATGTAATGTATGTACAGAGTGACTGCACCAGCAGAATAGTGAGTGCAGCTCTGGAGTATAATAAAGGATGTAACTCAGGATCAGTACAGGATCAGTAATGTAATGTATGTACACAGTGACTGCACCAGCAGAATAGTGAGTGCAGCTCTGGAGTATAATACAGGATGTAACTCAGGATCAGTAATGTAATGCATGTATACAGTGATTGCACCAGCAGAATAGTGAGTGCAGCTATGGAGTATAATACAGGATGTAACTCAGGATCAGTAATGTAATGTATGTACACAGTGACTGCACCAGCAGAATAATGAGTGCAGCTCTGGAGTATAATACAGGATGTAACTCAGGATCAGTAATGTAATGTATGTACACAGTGACTGCACCAGCAGAATAGTGAGTGCAGCTCTGGAGTATAATACAGGATGTAACTCAGGATCAGTACAGGGGGGACATTCTCTTTGATGATTTCCAGCAGATTTGGATACCATTTTCCACCCCCAGTAGATCGGTGCAGACTGATGCAGGAGTTTTACAGCAGAATTAACAGATCATTGTTGAGTTATTTCCTAGCAGTTGCGGGGACGTCTGTGTCCCTTCTGAATGCAGCAGAGTTATTTGTGCGCCGGGGGAAGATGTCTGGGGCTGTTACTGATTTAGCTCGGTGCTTTGCTGCACTTCCATACATGGCAGACTCCCGTACAGCGGATGACACTGGCTGCTGCTCTTGGCTTCTCTCCAGTCACCAGCCTTGTGTGGAGTTTATAGAGCAGATTATTGTAGGGTCCTGACAAGTCCCAGCTGGTAGAATAAGTGGAGGTGTCAGAGGCGGGATAACAAGTGCGGGAAGCGATATTATCGGGGGGCTCAGCATCGGGCACTGACCACCAGAAGAAAAACTTAATCAAAACTTTTACAACTTTTGTAACATATCGATCCAATTTTTTTTTACAAATTTTTTTTTTTTCTAAACCACTAAAACAATTAAAAAACACTTATAATTTTGGTATCGTCGTAGTCGTAGCAGCCTGGCGAATCACATTCCCAGGTGATTAATTAATGTTGTAAAAACAAAAACCAGAAACAACGGCAGAATTGCTTTTTTTTTTTAATTCTACCTACTTGGAATTTTTTTTCCTGTTCATTATATGATAAAATGAATGGTATTGTTAAAAGTACAATTTGTTCTGCAAAAAACAAGCCTTCGTATAGTACGTTGATGGAGGAATAAAAAAAAAGCTATAGCTTTTGGAAGGAGAGGAAAAATACGCAAAAATGAACATTGGGGTTGTCGTGTATATTTCCAGCACCTATAGAACTGGGACATGCGGCTTGTTATATAGACACTATGTCCACATGACCATCCACATGCCTTCCTCAGCCTTCTCTCTTTTCTGTTAGATCTTCTGAAGATCACAAACATCAGGATTAATTTCACCCGGCTGCACACGCTGGGTGATAATTTACTAGATTCCCGCCTGGAAATAAAGGAGAAGTATTACTACGCCCTGTACGAGCTGGTGGTGCGCGGCAACTGCTTCTGTTACGGCCATGCCTCCGAGTGCGCTCCCATTGAAGGGGTCTCCAAAGACGTGGATGGAATGGTAATGGGGGGGGGGGGGCGGGTTATGCTTTACTTCGTGTTTCAATTAGTTTTTTTTTTGTAAATCTGAAGCCTCTGTCACTCCAGCTTTATTTCCTGCCCAGTGCCGCCTCCTCCTGCTTGACTGACAGCCTCTATGCTGTGTGACTTCAGGCAAAGGAGCCATCAGTCAAGAAGCAGGCAGAGGCTGAAGTGACAGAGGCTTCAGATCTACCATAGCGGAGATAGAGCTGGAGTGACAGAGGCTTCAGATCAACCATAGTGGAGATAGAGCTGAAGTGACTGAGGCTTCAGATCAACCATAGCGGAGATAGAGCTGGAGTGACAGAGGCTTCAGATCTACCATAGCAGAGATAGAGCTTGAGTGACTGATGCTTTATCTCTACCATAGCGGAGATAGAGCTGGAGTGACAGAGGCTTCAGATATACCATAGTGGAGATAGAGCTGGAGTGACAGAGGCTTCAGATCTACCATAGCAGAGATAGAGCTTCAGTGACAGAGGCTACCATAGCAGAGATAGAGCTTGAGTGACAGAGGCTTCAGATCTACCATAGTGGAGATAGAGCTGGAGTGACAGAGGCTTCAGATCTACCATAGCAGAGATAGAGCTTCAGTGACAGAGGCTACCATAGCAGAGATAGAGCTTGAGTGACAGAGGCTTCAGATCTACCATAGCGGAGATAGAGCTGGAGTGATAGAGGCTTCAGATCTACCATAAAGGAGATAAAGCTGGAGTGACAGAGTCTTCACATCTACCATAGCGGAGATAGAGCTGGAGTGACAAAGGCTTCAGATCTACCATAACGGAGATAGAGCTGGAGTGACAGATGCTTCAGATCTACCATAGCAGAGATAGAGCTTGAGTGACAGAGGCTTCAGATCTACCATAGCGGAGATAGAGCTGGAGTGACAGAGGCTTCAGATCTACCATAGCAGAGATAGAGCTGGAGTGACAGATGCTTCATCTATACCATAGTGGAGATAGAGCTAGAGTGACAGAGGCTTCAGATCTACCATAGTGGAGATAGAGCTGGAGTGACAGAGGCTTCAGATTTACCATAGCTTTTCAGCCTTATTTGCATATCAATTTAAACACTCTTTTCTCGGTAACGGAGGAACGGACAGTCAATTTAAAGGTATTGCTGGACTTGTCTTTGAAAGAGCTACATGTACATATAAATAATTTGGGGTGGGGGCGTTGAAATCCTGCCGACAGATTCCCTTTAAATACATTTTTAAAGGGTCACCCAAGTTCATATACCCTCAAAGTAAATTCTGAGCTGATAGAGGTGAGCCTTATCTCTCCGTTGTCCTGCCATGAATATCAGCTGTGCAATACTTTATTTCACCTGTGGTGGCGCTGCAGGGACGCTGAACACTTCCTGCCACGTTGCTTCGCCGATTGCCGCTGATCGCCTAATTTTGGGTGTTTTCCGGTCCTCAGGTGCATGGGAGATGTGTCTGCAAACACAACACCAAGGGACTGAACTGCGAACAGTGCGACAGTTTCTTCAATGAGATTCCCTGGAGACCGGCAGAGGGGCGCAGCACCAACGCTTGTAAAAGTGAGCCAATATTTTATGGCTTCTTTTCCCTGTGTCGACCTCTTAGCACCATTTTTCACAGCGACGGACCTATCGTTTTGTCACCGGGTCACCCGGGCTTTGTAGACCTGCACAGTCCCTCCTCTCCCCTCCAGGACACCAGGGCAGTGTCTGATCTTAAAAATGTGTTTCTTCTTTGATTTTCAGAGTGCAACTGCAACAATCATTCCCGGAAGTGTCACTTTGACATGGCGGTGTACCTGTCCACCCGAAACACGAGCGGTGGCGTCTGCGACGACTGTCAGCACAACACCATGGGGCGACACTGTGAGCTCTGCAAGCCCTTCTACTACAAAGACCCCACCAAAGATATTCGAGACAGCAATGTCTGCAAAGGTAGCTGGGAACGGGGGTAATCTGCTCTCTCCATTACAAGTGCCGTTTCCTGTATACAGCTCCCATGCGTGACTATATACAACCCCTTTTGTAGTTGCTTTCTTCTATTTTACCCCTTACTTCAATCAAGAATAGGGGGAGTAATCGCTGACTGCAGGATCGGACTGCACACAGTCTTTGCTTGTAGTCTGTAGCCATGGAGACACATAGCTCATTATAGGAGCTGCATACACAAAACGGTGAGAGTGTTTTTTTTAAGCAAGACTATTTGCAAAGTTGGTTTATTTTTCTGGTTGTGCAATGGTTGCAAAAGTTTACGTCCCCTTTAAACAAAGACAAATTGCGAGGAAAATGAGGCAAACGATCCAGTGAAGTGCAGATGTAGCAGAGCCGATCTCTGAGGATAATCATGGCATAAAATAAACAGTTCAATGACAAATTCACCTCTACCCTCCCGTGTATCACAACCATCCTCCTAATGTAATGTCAGCCTGTGTCATGATGTACCCGCAGCCTGTGACTGTGACCCGGACGGCTCTCTGGACGGAGGACTCTGCGATTCTCAGGATGACCCGTCTCTCGGGCTCATCGCCGGTCAGTGCCGCTGCAAAGACTTTGTGGAAGGCCCCAGATGTGATCGCTGCAAGTCAGGATTTTATGGCCTCAACGCAGACATCGTCCAAGGATGCAAAAGTGAGAATCTGTAAAGATTATTATTTATTAATATAAATGCGGTTGGGTTTCAATGACCATAAATACACAAAAGAACAGGTACAGCGAAAGCCAATGTTCATACATTATATATGGGCCTCAATTAATACCACACAGTGCCTAAATATTACCGTACAGAGCCGATATAATACCACCATACAGAGCTGTAACAATACCAATATAATGTGCCTGACGTTATCCACCATAATCCATACAGTTCCTCAATATTATCACCATACAGTGTTCATATTATACCATCGCACAGAGCCTAATACCACCAGTGTTCAAAAATCACCACCAGTGTTTAAATATATAATATAAAAAAAATATAATGCCTAAGTAATACCACCAAACCGTGCTATAAAAGTACCCCAATACAGTTCATATGTAACTTAATTACGCCACTATACAGAGCATAAATAATACCATACAGTTACTAAGTAATAGTACCAAATCTCATAATACTTTGTGATATCTCTTGATTTGCGCCGGCCCTGCTGAGGCTTGTGCCCATCCATGTAGGACTTCTAGTAGTGCTGCTCCCCCTCTTCTCTTTCTGGCTACAGTGTGATTAAAACTGTCTACATTATACCACCATACAGTGCCTAAATTATACCACCATATACTGTCTACATTATACCACCATACACTGTCTACATTATACCACCATAGACTGCCTACGATATACCACCATAGACTGCCTGCATTATACCACCATACACTGTCTACATTATACCACCATATACTGCCTACATTATACCACCATACACTGTCTACATTATACCACCATACACTGTCTACATTATACCACCATACATAGCCTACGATATACCACCATAGACTGCCTGCATTATACCACCATACACTGTCTACATTATACCACCATATACTGCCTACATTATACCACCATACATTGTCTACATTATACCACCATACACTGTCTACATTATACCACCATACACTGCCTACGATATACCACCATAGACTGCCTGCATCATACCACCATACAGTGCCTACATTATACCACCATACAGTGCCTACATTATACCACCATACTGTGCCTACGTTATACCACCATACACTGCCTACATTATACCACCATACTGTGCCTACGTTATACCACCATACTGTGCCTACGTTATACCACCATACACTGCCTACATTATACCACCATACACTGCCTACATTATACCACCATACTGTGCCTATGTTATACCAAGCAATGTGAACTGAGGTCTAAGATGGTACACATGCAAGAAATAAGAGCATGTTCACACTAGCAAAAAGATACAAAACCTACAAAAGACAAAAAATATCTCATACCCTACCATCATTATATATAAATGTAAAGCAAAGTTGCATATGAAATATAGGGTACTTAGTGAACTATTTTTGATCAAAAAAAGGTGTAGGACCGTCCCAATTAGGGTCACCTTGTCGCTGGTGGGACGGCTTGTATACTTTTTTTGATCAAAAATAGTTCACTAAGTACCCTATATTTCATATGCAACTTTGCTTTACATTTATGTTATGCACACGCCCGGGCTAAGCGGCGTGTGCGTGTGATTGTAGTGATTCCACTGGACCGTGCCGGAGAGTGAATGCCTGGAGGGGCGTGACTAAGTATTCACCCGATCCGACCAGGGTCGCACGACGGCATACGACGCCAGTGCACCAAGGAGGAACCGAGCAGAGGGACCAGGTGCTACTCCAGGACAGACCCCGGACACGGCTGTTGACCCACACAGGGGAATACAGGAACAGGCTGGTAGGCTGGCACACAGACTGGTGGGTATAGGCAGGCACGACTGGTATGCAGGCAGGCGGATATGCAGGCAGGGGGGTAAAGGCAAGCACAGCTAGAGTGCAGACAGGGAGGCACTAGCAGGTAGGAACACAGGCGGGATAGGACCCAGTACACACCGGGACTCAGGAACAATACAGGCAGAGGGTTACAGGCAAGCACAGCTAGAGTGCAGACAAGGCTGAGCAGGGCAGGACAGGACTGCCGGAGCAGCGGGCAGAAGCAGGGCAGGACAGGACTGCCGGAGCAGCGGGCAGAAGCAGGGCAGGACAGGACTGCCAGAGCAGCGGGCAGAAGCAGGGCAGGACAGGACTCTGTTCACACGGAACAGACAGGAAGGGAAAGACAGAGCCAGACACCCACAGGGTACTTGCAGTGAAG
The DNA here is from genome assembly GCF_046119375.1 of Phyllobates terribilis. Taxonomy (NCBI): domain Eukaryota; kingdom Metazoa; phylum Chordata; class Amphibia; order Anura; family Dendrobatidae; genus Phyllobates; species Phyllobates terribilis. Next base: position 366,765,329 of record NW_027362768.1, read on the forward strand.
TAGCGAGTGGACCACAAACTCACAAACGGGAGTACAGAGACAACAGGCAGGAGTTAGGTACGAGTTCAGACTCTGCAGAAAAAGGAAGGGAACGGACATAGAGGCAAAACAGGTAAAGCATAGGAGAGAGTTCAGACTGGAACTGAGTGTACGGAGGAGACCGACACTGCAGCGGGATACAGGAGCGGGTCTGGGAATACTGCCCCCAGAGAGGCGGGACGAACAGGCAAGGAGTGTGTTCAGACAGGACAGACAAGATACAGGAGCGGGTCTAGGTAATCGGCCCCTAGAAGGCGGGAGGAACAGGCTAGGAGCGTGTTCAGACAGGACAGACAAGATACACAGAAAGGACTCAGTTCAGACACGGGAACTAATACCGCAAAGCAGGAGACATACAGGACTCAGTTCAGACACGGGAGCTGATACCGCAAAGCAGGAGACATACAGGACACAGTTCAGACACGGGAGCTGATACCGCAAAGCAGGAGACATACAGGACTAAGTTCAGACAGGCCTGGAAATACAGCCTCCAGGAAAGGCAGACAAGGAAACAAAGACGGGACCTGGCACCTTCAGAATGCAAGCACACACTGAAGGAAACACTATGCTCAGGCCGGGATAGAAGGGAGCTGCTGAGCTATATACCAAGTGTCAGACAGCAATAGGCTGAGGACGCACAAGGGGTGTGACCCACAGCAGGTACAAAAAGCAGGAAGTGATCGGGCGCCGCCCTTAAGCAGCAGAGACAGACACAAACAGACAGCATGGAGGGAAGCCAGAGAGACACTCTGGACAGGAGATCAAGTGCGCTCTCTTGCACAGTGGGAGATGGACCACCATGCAAGGACGCCGCCAGGTATGTTACAGTACCTCCCCCCTTACGCCCCCTCTTCTTCAGGCCTGCCAGAATCTTCCGCAGGGAATTCGAGGACCAGTTGTTCACTGGGTTGGAGGGGGACAGAGACTTGAGGGTAATCTCTGCTTCGAGGTACATCTTGTCAAGCTCACAGGAAAAAATAGACGGGTTATCAGGTACATAATGAGGAAAAGTCACTGTCTCTTTGTTATCTGGTGGTACCCCGGAGGATTCAGGAAACAACTGGAGGTCCTCCGCCGGGTCAGAAGAGTGCAGAGGCTCAGAGAAAACAACTGCTTCAGAGTACACTAGGTCGGACTCACTGGAGGAAGCAGGCGAGGTATCGGGTACCGAGTATAGGAAAGTCTCTGTCCATTCACCACCAGGTGGCACCCCGAAGGGTTCTGAACACAACTGGAGGTCCTCCGCCTGGTCGGAGGGGTGTAGAGACTCGGGAGTAACCTCTGCTTCGGAGTACACTAGGTTGGACTCACTGGACGAAGCGAGCGAGGTATCAGGTACAGGATATAGGAAAGTCTCTGTCCATTCACCACCAGGTGGCACCCCGAAGGATTCTGAACACAACTGGAGGTCCTCCGCCTGGTCGGAGGGGTGTAGAGACTCAGGAGTAACCTCTGCTTCGGAGTACACTAGGTTGGACTCACTGGACGAAGCGAGCGAGGTATCAGGTACAGAGTATAGGAGAGTCTCTGTCCTTTCGCTACCAGGTAGCACCCCGAAGGGTTCAGGAGACAACTGGAGATCCTCCGCCTGGTCGGAGGGGTGTAGAGACTCGGAGGTAACTACCACTTTGGGGTACCCATTGTCAGGCTCACAGGACGAAGCGGACAAAGTATTGAGTACCGGGTGTAGAGAAGTCTCTCTCCATTTGACATCGGGTGGTATCCCGGAGGATTCAGGAGGCAACAGGGGATCCTCCGCCAGGTAGTAGAGGTGCACAGACTCAGAGGTAACCACAGCTTTGGAGCATCCTTGGACATGCACACCGGTTAAAGAGAGAGAAGCATCTGATGCCGGGTGCAGGAAGTTCTCCTGTGTGGAGTCTGGATGGGCAGAAGTCTCTTCGGGCAGGAGAACTGGTGCACTACCCACGCACACTACCCATTGGGGTTTCTCCGGGATACAGGGAGATGAAGCTTCAGTAGGGACTTCAAGGTTGGGGTCAGGAGGTCTCAGGGAGGACAGGCCCTGGCGTGACGGCTTGCCTCTAAGTCTAGCACGTCTGGACTGCCTCTTGAGGTTGAGAGAAGTATTCCGGAAAGCGTAGTCACCCTGAGAGGATTCTGGGTGGGCAGTAGTCTCATTGGGCTGGAGGACTATTGCGCTACCCACACACATTACCCATTGGGGCTGCTCCGGGATATTGGGAAGTGAAGCTTCAGCAGGAGCCTCCGGGTTAGGATCATCGAAGACCATTAGAAAGGCCACCAGGAAGGCCATTAGGTCCCGGAGGATCGGATCCTGTGTTTCATATAGGGGGTTGATCCATTCCAAGGCATCACCCGCCAGGTAAGACATCATAAAGGCCACTTTAGCCCAATCGGAAGGAAAATAAAGAGGGTAGGCCTTAAAGTGTAGCATGCATTGCTCCACAAATGCACGACACTGTCTTGGATCCCCATAGTAACGTGGCGGATCCGCAGGAACGAGAGCTGATAGATCCATCTGGACGGTGCGTAATTCGCCTGGAACTCAGCTAAGGGAAAAAAAATTTATTTATTTATTTTAATGCATATATTCGCTGGAAAACTTCTCAGAGGGCGAAGGCCGTGGGGCTCAACGGGAACCATGGCCTGAGCATGCTGTTATGCACACGCCCGGGCTAAGCGGCGTGTGCGTGTGATTGTAGTGATTCCACTGGACCGTGCCGGAGAGTGAATGCCTGGAGGGGCGTGACTAAGTATTCACCCGATCCGACCAGGGTCGCACGACGGCATACGACGCCAGTGCACCAAGGAGGAACCGAGCAGAGGGACCAGGTGCTACTCCAGGACAGACCCCGGACACGGCTGTTGACCCACACAGGGGAATACAGGAACAGGCTGGTAGGCTGGCACACAGACTGGTGGGTATAGGCAGGCACGACTGGTATGCAGGCAGGCGGGTATGCAGGCAGGGGGGTAAAGGCAAGCACAGCTAGAGTGCAGACAGGGAGGCACTAGCAGGTAGGAACACAGGCGGGATAGGACCCAGTACACACCGGGACTCAGGAACAATACAGGCAGAGGGTTACAGGCAAGCACAGCTAGAGTGCAGACAAGGCTGAGCAGGGCAGGACAGGACTGCCGGAGCAGCGGGCAGAAGCAGGGCAGGACAGGACTGCCGGAGCAGCGGGCAGAAGCAGGGCAGGACAGGACTGCCAGAGCAGCGGGCAGAAGCAGGGCAGGACAGGACTCTGTTCACACGGAACAGACAGGAAGGGAAAGACAGAGCCAGACACCCACAGGGTACTTGCAGTGAAGTAGCGAGTGGACCACAAACTCACAAACGGGAGTACAGAGACAACAGGCAGGAGTTAGGTACGAGTTCAGACTCTGCAGAAAAAGGAAGGGAACGGACATAGAGGCAAAACAGGTAAAGCATAGGAGAGAGTTCAGACTGGAACTGAGTGTACGGAGGAGACCGACACTGCAGCGGGATACAGGAGCGGGTCTGGGAATACTGCCCCCAGAGAGGCGGGACGAACAGGCAAGGAGCGTGTTCAGACAGGACAGACAAGATACAGGAGCGGGTCTAGGTAATCGGCCCCTAGAAGGCGGGAGGAACAGGCTAGGAGCGTGTTCAGACAGGACAGACAAGATACACAGAAAGGACTCAGTTCAGACACGGGAACTAATACCGCAAAGCAGGAGACATACAGGACTCAGTTCAGACACGGGAGCTGATACCGCAAAGCAGGAGACATACAGGACACAGTTCAGACACGGGAGCTGATACCGCAAAGCAGGAGACATACAGGACTAAGTTCAGACAGGCCTGGAAATACAGCCTCCAGGAAAGGCAGACAAGGAAACAAAGACGGGACCTGGCACCTTCAGAATGCAAGCACACACTGAAGGAAACACTATGCTCAGGCCGGGATAGAAGGGAGCTGCTGAGCTATATACCAAGTGTCAGACAGCAATAGGCTGAGGACGCACAAGGGGTGTGACCCACAGCAGGTACAAAAAGCAGGAAGTGATCGGGCGCCGCCCTTAAGCAGCAGAGACAGACACAAACAGACAGCATGGAGGGAAGCCAGAGAGACACTCTGGACAGGAGATCAAGTGCGCTCTCTTGCACAGTGGGAGATGGACCACCATGCAAGGACGCCGCCAGGTATGTTACAATTTATATATAATGATGGTAGGGTATGTGATATATTTTTTGTCTTTTGTAGGTTTTGTATCTTTTTGCTAGTGTGAACATGCTCTTATTTCTTGCATGTGTACCATCTTAGACCTCAGTTCACATTGCTTGGTTTTTTGTTTTGTTTGCATTCTGTGCAAATTAGGGGTGTGGCATGCCCCTTGTTGAGCTGGTTAGTATATATGTCGCTTACCACGGGCTTAGGTGGTCTGATATTGGGACCCGGTTCTATTTGTCTACCCTTTTATATGCATTACTTAAACTCTGATATACAGTAAGGTTTTTAATATAGACAGTGTAGGACCGTCCCAATTAGGGTCACCTTGTCGCTGGTGGGACGGCTTGTATACTTTTTTTGTTCAAAAATAGTTCACTAAGTACCCTATATTTAATATGCAACTTTGCTTTACATTTATATATAATGATGGTAGGGTATGTGATATATTTTTTGTCTTTTGTAGGTTTTCTATGTTATACCACCATACTGTGCCTACATTATACCACCATACTGTGCCTACGTTATACCACCATACACTGCCTACATTATACCACCATACAGTGCCTACGTTATACCACCATACACTGCCTACATTATACCACCATACTGTGGCTACGTTATACCACCATACTGTGCCTATGTTATACCACCATACTGTGCCTACATTAAACCACCATACACTGCCTACATTATACCACGATACAGTGCCTACATTATACCACCATACACTGCCTACATCATACCACCATACACTGCATAATTATACCTCAATACTGTGCCTAAATTATACCTTGTAGTGCTGCTTTCCCTATTCTCTTTCTAGCTACAGAGTGTTTAAAAATACCACCATACAATGCCTAAATTATACCACCACATAGCCCCTAAATTATGGCACTATACAGCCCTAAATTATACCACCATACAGGCCCCAAATAATACCTCCATACAGTGCCTAAATTATACCACCATATAGTACCTAAGTCTTACTACCATACAATGCCTAAGTTGTACACCCATACAGTGCCTAAATACAACTACCATACAGTTCCTCAATAATACCACTATACAGTGCAGATAATTTACCCTCATACAGTGCTCATCCTGATGATGGTGGTGGATCTTAGTAACTCATGGAGGCCTCCAGCCATTAGCCCCTTGTGCTTTCCATGTAACTCCGCCATACTAATACACATTTATAGCCTTATCACCCTTATAATGTTCCTGCACCGGGGCCAGTCAGGACCAACTTTACAACTAATATTGATGATTTCTCATTGATACAAGTAAGCAGTAACCAGAGCGGGGGATGTCTTCCTAGGGTGCCAGTGTGACCCCAGGGGCACAGTCTCCGATGGCTCCCACTGTGACCGCAGCGGCGGGGACTGCTTCTGTAAGCGCTTTGTAACTGGAAGAACCTGTAACCAGTGTCTGGTAAGTAACGATAGAACCAGTGCAGACTGGTGAGAGGTGACGCCCGATGCCCCAAAACCTTATAGTTCCGCCTCTTGGGGGTTTTTCCTGTGCAAAGTGTTTATTCTGAAAGAGGGTGGTCCGCCGATCCGGTGTATAATAAATTGCTATAATCCTTTCCCTACATACAAGCCACCACAGGAAATAACATTTCCCAATGTGTGAGGTTCATATCCTCCGATACATTCCAGCCCGCAGCTGCCGGTAACTGGATCCCCCGCAAGCAGGGACGTCCATGGCAATGTGCTGATGGAAAGCCCCCCCGTCCACCCGACACGCAGATCAGAGAAATGAGGCTGGACCCTGATTATCCTCATAACCGGATATTACTGTATATTTATAAGGCATTTCCCCAAAATCGAATTATATATATATATATATATATTGGCTTAATTAATGGAGACAGGTCACCCTGGGGCATCTGGAGGATGTAGGATCCAATACCAAAATTAGGGAACCTTCTTTGTAGCTGCATGATAACGCCATGCCCACCTGTCGTTAACGTTCTTTAGGCCCATGTAAAAAAAAAAAAGATGTCGGCTGGGATGGGGGAGAAGGTGGATTAAGGTTCCTAATCTTTATGAGGAAAGAGTTTAGGGACACCTAAAATGGGCCTAAATGGCCCTTCATAGCTGCAGATCCACCCTGAAAGGATCTCCAGGAATTCGATCAATCACCATTTTGAAGGCCAAAAAGGAGAAATACCATTAAGCAATTATAAGGACCACCTATGGTAAAGACAATCTATGGTAAGGACCATCTATGATAAGGTTCACTTATGGTAAGAACCATCTATAATAAGGACCATCTATGGTAAGGTCCACTTATAATAAGGACCATCTATGGTAACCTCCACATATGATAAGATATGGTAAGGAGAATCTATGGTAAGGACCACCTATGGTAAGGACCACCTATGGTAAGGTCCACCTATGGTAAGGTCCACCTATGGTAAGGACCACCTATGGTAAGGTCCACCCATGGTAAGGACCACCCATGATAAGGTCCACCTATGGTAAGGTCCACCTATGGTAAGGACCACCTATGATAAGGACCACCTATGGTAAGGACCACCTATAATAAGGACTATCTATGGTAAGGTCCACCTATGATAAGGACCACCTATGGTAAGGACCACCTATAATAAGGACTATCTATGGTAAGGTCCACCTATGGTAAGGTCCACCTATGGTAAGGTCCACCTATGGTAAGGACCACCTATGGTAAGGTCCACCCATGGTAAGGACCACCTATGATAAGGTCCACCTATGGTAAGGTCCACCTATGATAAGGACCACCTATGGTAAGGACCACCTATAATAAGGACTATCTATGGTAAGGTCCACCTATGGTAAGGTCCACCCATGGTAAGGACCACCTATGATAAGGTCCACCTATGGTAAGGTCCACCCATGGTAAGGACCACCTATGATAAGGTCCACCTATGGTAAGGTCCACCTATGGTAAGGTCCACCTATGATAAGGACCACCTATGGTAAGGACCACCTATAATAAGGACTATCTATGGTAAGGTCCACCTATGGTAAGGTCCACCTATGGTAAGGTCCACCTATGGTAAGGTCCACCTATAATAAGGACCACCTATAATAAGGACTATCTATGGTAAGGTCCACCTATGGTAAGGTCCACCTATGGTAAGGTCCACCCATGGTAAGGACCACCTATGATAAGGTCCACCTATGGTAAGGTCCACCTATGGTAAGGACCACCTATGATAAGGACCACCTATGGTAAGGACCACCTATAATAAGGTCCACCTATGGTAAGGTCCACCTATGATAAGGACCACCTATGATAAGGACCACCTATGGTAAGGACCACCTATAATAAGGACTATCTATGGTAAGGTCCACCTATGGTAAGGCCCACCTATGGTAAGGTCCACCTACAATAAGGACCATCTATGGTAAGGTCCATCTATGCTAAGAACCATCTATGGTAAGGTCCATCTATGCTAAGAACCATCTATGGTAAGGAGCACCTATGGTTAGTACCACCTATAGTAAGGACCACTTATAAAAACCTATCTATGGTAAGCTCCACCTATGGAAAGGACCACCTATGGAAAGTACCACGCATGATAATGACCACCCATGATAATGACCACCCATGATAAGGACCACCTGTGATAAAGACCACCTATAAAAGGACCATCCATGATAAAGACCACTTATGTTAAGGATCACCCGTGATAAAGACCACCTATGATACGGACCTCCTAAGAGTTGTATGTGAGGAATTCTGATTTAATTTTTCCATTTTTTTTCCATCTTCGATTCCTCCAGCCGGAATACTGGGCTCTCAGTCACGACCTCCATGGATGCCGGGCCTGTGACTGTGACGTTGGAGGCGCATGGGACAATCAGTAAGTCTAGGAGGACGAGGTGATGAATCCCTCCACACATTTTAGGTCCTGTCCTGTTTCTCTCCCAAATGCAAAAATATGGGTTGTTTTATGCAAATTTGCACACATCCCGCCTTTGCGGACCTTCTTAAAGGAATACACCTGTGATTTCTAGGGTTGTGCAGGGAACTGCAGCGCACCCAAGGCCCTATTCTAGTGAAGGGGGCTGGCTGCAGTTCCCTGCACAGTTGTATGATGACCAGAGCTGCGTCCCCTTCATTCTCTGGGTCGCTGGGGCCCCCGAGGTTTGTCTCGCACTGATCACAAAGACGGGAAAAGACTTTATTTTAAAATGTCAATTTTTTTTCCGTATCAAATTTCTATGCCAAGTTATTAGAAGCTGAAAAGTGCTTTTTCGTCCCTATGACAACACTTACTCTCCTGTCCTCTGGCAGAGACACTGAGTCTCCAACTCACATTTTTTTTTACCAATGGGTGGAAAATTAAAGATGATGAGTTGAGGAAGCGCTGTTGTGTGGACAGGAGCAGAGAAGAGCCTAAGACAGCTAATCGGTGGTTGAAGTTGTGGAAAGTGCTTTAGTCCCTATGACAACACTTATCTCCCGGATCAGTCTTATGATAGTGAGTTAATAATATGATTCCAGCTTTCGTTTTGAAATCGATCTGTTAATTTTGTATGAGGCCGAGTGGTCCCTATGATAAAACTGAGCCTCCGGGGCACAAAGGCAAGAAGTTTTGTCATTGGGACGCAACCAAAGAAGTTCTCAGAAGTTCTCTGTAACGTGGTGTAGGAGTAAGGTGTGACCCATGGGACGGATTTTGTAACCTCTTGTGATTTTTTTCGCTAGCTGTGCGGCTGAGACGGGCCAGTGCCGCTGCAGAAACAACATGGTGAGCAGGCAGTGCAACCTGGTCAAATCCGGGTACTACCGAATCGACTTGGACCACTACACCTATGAGGCTGAATCCGCTCTGCTCCGACAGGTAACAAAGCCCTGAAGATCCGAGTATTTGCAGCCCGAGCTGTGGTCAGCTATGGCCAAACTACAACTCCCAGCATGCCCTGACAGCTGCAGGGTGGAGACCACTCTTCTTTTCGATAACTCTGCTCCTCGTTTCTTACATAGGGCTCCTCAGTGTCTGAGCGTGAACGCCCAGCGGGTCGCCCTGCCACGTGGACGGGCCCAGGATTCGCTCTGGTTCCTGAGGGTGGAGTCGTGGAGTTTCAGATCAGCAATATCCCGTACTCCGTGGAGTATGAGGCCATCATCCGGTACGAGCCCAAGGTAAAACATTCCTACACACAGGTCATAATGAAGTCTGTGACGAGGCCGCCGCCTGCCATGTGCTATTGACCCCCCTACAAACCCAGCATTAGGTGGGATTGCAACCTCTGCTCTCACTATAGCTACATCTCCACCTATACTGCTACACGCCATTAATAATACTGCCATCTCCTTATATGGCAGACAAGCCCCTAGGCCACCAGGGCCAGTGTGAAACTGCTACCTCTGCACCCCCTACAGCTACATCTCTAGCCCTAATGTAAGATCCCTACCTATACTACGTGCCATTAATAATACTGCCATCTCCTTATGTGGCAGACGAGCCTCTAGGCCACCAGGGCCAGTGTGAAACTGCTACCTCTGCACCCCCTACAGCTACATCTCTAGCCCTAATGTAAGATCCCTACCTATACTGCGTGCCATTAATAATACTGCCATCTCCTTATGTGGCAGACAAGCCCCTAGGACACCAGGGCCAGTGTGAAACTGCTACCTCTGCTCCCCCTACAGCTACATCTCTAGCCCTAATGTAAGATCCCTACCTATACTACGTGCCATTAATAATACTGCCATCTCCTTATGTGGCAGACAAGCCCCTAGGACACCAGGGCCAGTGTGAAACTGCTACCTCTGCACTCCCTACAGCTACATCTCTAGCCCTAATGTAAGATCCCTACCTATACTACGTGCCATTAATAATACTGCCATCTCCTTATGTGGCAGACAAACCCCTAGGACACCAGGGCCAGTGTGAAACTGCTACCTCTGCACTCCCTACAGCTACATCTCTAGCCCTAATGTAAGATCCCTACCTATACTATGTGCCATTAATAATACTGCCATCTCCTTATGTGGCAGACGAGCCCTTAGGCCACCAGGGCCAGTGTATTAGGCCACCAGGGCCAGTGTGAAACTGCTACCTCTGCACCCCCTACAGCTACATCTCTAGCCCTAATGTAAGATCCCTACCTATACTACGTGCCATTAATAATACTGCCATCTCCTTATGTGGCAGACGAGCCTCTAGGCCACCAGGGCCAGTGTGAAACTGCTACCTCTGCACCCCCTACAGCTACATCTCTAGCCCTAATGTAAGATCCCTACCTATACTACGTGCCATTAATAATACTGCCATCTCCTTATGTGGCAGACAAGCCCCTAGGACACCAGGGCCAGTGTGAAACTGCTACCTCTGCACTCCCTACAGCTACATCTCTAGCCCTAATGCAAGATCCCTACCTATACTACGTGCCATTAATAATACTGCATCTTCTTATGTGGCAGAAGGGCGCCTAGGCCACCAGGGCCAGGGTGAGACATCTCTGGTTTGAAGTATGATTTCCACCAATACTGTTATATTCCATTAAGAACTCTCCCATCTTCTTTTGTGGCATAGGGTCCCCTAGCATAGTAGGGCCGGGGAGAGACCCCTTACAGCTATATCTCTTGGATTGATATAAGATTTCTCCTAATACTGTTATATATCATTAATAATAGCCCTATCTTCTTATCTGCTAAAAGTCCCCTAGGACATCAGGGCCGAGGTAACACTGATTTCTGTACCCTATACAGTTACACCTTTGGCCCGATACTTTACAGACCATTAATGACACTGCCGTCTCTTGTGTGGCATAGAGGCCCCTAGGACACCAGGGTAGGGGTGAGACTGCTACATCTGCACCCCCTACAGCTACATCTCAGGCCTGAAGTATGATTGTTACCAACACTGTTACATGGCGTTAATAATACAGCCATCTTCTTATCTGGCAAAAAACCCCCAGGACACCAGGGCCAGGGTGAGACTGTGATATCAGCACCCTGTACAGTTATATCTTTGCCCCTGATGTAGGATTTCTACCAATATCATAAATAATACTGCCATCTCCTCATGTAGCAGAGGGGCCCCCTAGGACACCAGGGCCGGGGTGAGTCTGCTACCTCAGCACCCACTACAGCTGCTTATCTGGGCCTCATGTAGGATTTTTATCAATACTGTTGTGCAATTAAAAAAACCTACCATCTTTTTATTTGGCAAAAGCCCCCTAGGACATTAGGGATCGGGTGTAGATACAATCCACCAGGCGTATAAACCCGATATACTGTGTATGGTCGTCCTGCCACGGAGGGGTTCTCATTTACCCTTCTTTATTGATTTATGGGCAGTTTCCTGAGAGGTGGCAACAAGTGAAGATTTCCATTATCAGACCCGGCCCTATTCCTTCCAGCAGCCCCTGCGGTAACACCATTCCCTCCGATGACCTGATGACTACCTCTCTTCCTACCACTACCAGGTGAGTTTAAAGAACAGGTTATCCACAAAAACATGGCGGCTTTCATATGGAAACAGCGCCATGACCGGGCCAGAGCCCCCAAATATATTCAGAACCATATCATCATATCAGACCCACGGCCTGGCCCCTTTATTACTATCAGATCCCCTAATTATATCCTGACGCCCTACACTACTATCAGACCCCTGATTACTATATTAATATCCAACCGCAGACTAGGGGGCTCCAAAATGAACTCAGAGCCCAGATCCTCTATATTAAGGGGCTATTCCCTTAGAAACTGTACTTGGCAGGATTAACTCCGCCCCAGTGTCAAAAAATATTCATCCCCCAGTCATGGGTTTATAGGGGTAGTACACCTGCAGAGTGAGTCCCCCTTACATGACAGGTGTACTACTTCACAGGTGGTTATGATTTACTTTTCCAGACATGTCGTCCTGCCTCAGCCGGTTTGCCTGGAGCGTGGGGTCAGTTACACTGTCCGCCTTGAATTCACCCGATACAGCTCTCGGGAGAGAGTGCAAGGAGCCATTATACTGATAGATTCGGTGAGTATGACTGGAGGTATATACAGTATAACCCTTTCTATAGTGTGACCCAAGGGTGAACATATCATAAAGGCGGAGCTTGGAAAGCCCTGGTCCTATCACTTTGTTAGAACCTGTGCAGGATGCCCCTCCCCTGAGGAACAATATCGCTAACAATAACAGATATTGGGGATTCCACCAAGTGTCCTGAAAAGAGAACAGAGGGGCAAACAAACACCAGACCCTTCTGTCCTAGGCTGAGCTTGGAAAGCCCTGGTCCTATCACTTTGCCAGTACCTGTGCAGGATGCCCCTCCCCTGAGGAACAATATCGCTAACAATAACAGATATTGGGGATTCCACCAAGTGTCCTGAAAAGAGAACAGAGGGGCAAACAAACACCAGACCCTTCTGTCCTAGGCTGAGCTTGGAAAGCCCTGGTCCTATCACTTTGCCAGTACCTGTGCAGGATGCCCCTCCCCTGAGGAATTGCATCATTAAGATTACTGAAAAGAGAACAGAGGGGCAAACAAACACCAGACCCTTCTGTCCTAGGCTGAGCTTGGAAAGCCCTGGTCCTATCACTTTGCCAGTACCTGTGAAGGATGCCCCTCCTCTGAGGAATTGCATCATTAAGATTACTGAAAAGAGAACAGAGGGGCAAACAAACACCAGACCCTCCTGTCCTAGGTGCAACATCCCAGCCCTATGATGAGGGAGCGCATTGCTTTGGGGTCCCTTCTTCTATATATGACTGAGTGTGAAAGTCTTTGTCATATTGATCTTTTGCCCCTAGTTGGTTCTTGTTCCACGTTACTCCTCTCTGGAGATGTTTATCGGTGGGGACCCGGCTTCCATTCAACGTAAGGATGCTTTCGAAAGATTCCGTTGCCACAGTACCAGCGGCAGCGTCATAAAATCACAGACCAATGAGGTTTGCTCCAAACTGATCACCAGCATGTCGGCCGTTCTTCATGATGGAGCCCTGGGTGAGTAACAGTCCCGACAGACAGTCGGCTCACAATTGCTGCGCTTTTGCTGCTGGACAGAGACTCTCACTGCCCCCTAGTGGTAGAAAATAAAGTGGTGTAACTTGAGTGTAGTTTGCTAATTCAACAACTGTCTACAAAACCCCTTTAATCACAGAAAGACTCCGTCTATTTCCCATTGGAGCCATTTTCCCGTTTTTGTTTCTTCTTTTTTCCCAAGCCATAACTCTCCTATTTCTCCGTCGACATAAACGTGCGGGGATTTGTTTTTTGCAAGACGAGTTGTAGATTTGAATGTCACCTTCATTTTACCATATAATGTGCATTTTGATCACTTCTTATTGATTTGAGGGAGGGGTTGCGGTGATCAAAAAAAATAGCAATTTTTTTCCATTACAGCATTTATTATTATTGGTTAATTAATTTTATAACATTACAATATAATATATAATATATTTAGAATTTAATATCTTTATTTTTTTGGATTGGGAAAAGGGGCTGATTTATACTTTATTTATTGTCTATTTTTTTAACAAGATTTTTTTTTTACTGCTTTTTACATATTTTTTTTTTTTAGCTTCCCTAGGGGACTTGAATGTATGATTGCTTGTGCTATATACTGTGATACTTTATATTGTAGTATATAATAAGGTCAACCTATTGGCATCAGGTCCTTGAAGGGGGGAGGAGGGTAAGATGAAGGCACCCGAACGGACCCCCCTACCGTTTAGAACCATTTCCATGCCAGTGCCACACTTTAACAGCGGCTTCTAAATGGTTAAACAGCAGCGATCAGAGCTAGCTCCAGTCGCTGTGCTAGAGGCAGATGCCGGCTGTATGACACAGCTGGCGTCTGCCCTGTAAGGAGCCAGATCCCTACACCAGCACTGGACATAGAGGTAGACCCATTCTTCTGAAGCTGTGGTCAGCATTGACCACTGCATCTAAAGGGAATGGATTTATCTCCAGTCCTGGAGATACGGTGTAATACCAGACGCAACCCGTGGACAGGTGTGGCGCTGTTTCTGGAAGCCAGCAGCCATTTTTTTTGTAATTGTTACTAAATATTCGTACTCCCTTCTCCAGCCTGCAACTGTGACCCTCAAGGATCTCTGAGTTCAGAATGTGACCCCCAAGGCGGACAATGCAGGTGTAAACCCAACGTAATCGGACGCCGCTGTGACCGATGCGCCCCTGGGACTCATGGATTCGGATCGGCCGGCTGCAAAAGTAATCAAACCCTAAGTGAGGAAGCTAATAGTGCGCGCCGTGTCTGTGCTGTATGTTACGTCTCGTCTTTATAATCCGCCGCAGGCTGCGACTGTCACCTGGAGGGATCCAGCCACAACTTCTGCGATCAGTACAACGGGCAGTGTCCTTGTCGGACTGGGGCCTACGGGCCAAAGTGCGACCGATGCCAACCGGGTCACTGGGGCTTCCCTAACTGCAGGAAATGCCTGTGTAACGGCCATTCAGAGGAGTGCGACCAGAAGACGGGGGCCTGCCTGAACTGCCGGGACAGCACCACCGGAGACCGCTGCCAGAGGTGACTACAAGGAATTAGGGACTAATTTAATTTTTTGCGCTTTCGTTTTTTTTTTTTTCCTCTTCTTCCAAGTGCCATAACTTTTTATACAGTCGTACAAGGACTTGATTTTTTTTGCAGGAACAAATAATAATAATCCTAATGTACTGAAAAACAGGAGAGAAAAATTCCAAGTGCTGCAAAATGATGAAAAAACTTCTATTTCTAAACTGTTTTTGAGTTTCTCTCCTACGATATTCATTGTGCAATAAAATTGACCTGTCAGAATGATTCTCCAGGTCAGTACGATTACGGCGACAACAGACTTGTATGTTTTTTTTTTATATATATAAAATTAAAAAAATAATAAACTTATATTAGTATTTTACAAAAAATTAAAATTTTTCAAAACTTTTAGTTTGTGTCGCCACTTTCCGAGACCTGTACCTTTTTTTTATTTTTCCATTGATGGAGCTGGGTGAGGGCTTGGTTTTTTTTGCGTGCTAAGCTGCAGATTTCCACGGTACCAATTTGGGGTCCTCGCTGTGTTCTGATCACTTTTACTGATTTTTATTTTTTCTTTTCGAGGTGTAATGACCGAAAAATAGCAGTCCTTTGATTTTTCTTTCTGGGAGTTTACTATATATGCAAAATACATTTACATTTTCATTCACTGGCTTTTATGGATGCATCGATACTATGTTTTTTTTTTTATTTTATAATTTCTTTATTTTCATTTGTAATTTTATTATTATTTATTTTAAAACATTCTTTAAATTCAATTGTTTTTATTTTATTTTTTTAAGTCCTGTGCTCCTAGAACCAGTTTGATCATTTACATTACTCACTGCGATACCTTAGTATTAGCATTGCAGTATATACTGGAAGTAACGATCTTCTATAGTGGCGTCCATGTGCTGAGCTTCACAGAGGGCCGAGGAGACCCCTGACTACCAGTGCAACACATCGGTATCCCACCCCTGCGTCACATAGAGGCCAATGGGCATTGGAGGGGTCTCCATCCCAGACTGCATCACTTAAATGCCGATATGAGAGATTCACTTGCAGCATATAAATGGTTAACCAGCAGAGATCAGAGCTGGCTTGCTGTTAGTGGCAGGTGCCGGCTGTATAACACTCACCGCGTACACAGAGGGCTTATGTACATGTCTGGCGGATGTCAGAAAGAGTTTTTTATTTCTCATGAAATCAGGCAGGAACATCTTTTCTTTGAACACTGTGTTCCTCTGTTATTACTCCTGGAAATGTATGCATTAATTGGTAATGGGGAGTAACCAATTAGTGCCGCCTGTTTAGCACAAAAAAATACTGACAAGGGGAATAGTAACGCCCAGTTGTTATTTTATTCAGGCGGAATAACAGAGGAATGGAACAATGCAGGCATAAAAAGTCCATAATTCCAGGTATCTTTGTGTCTCTTTCCTTCCAGATGTTCAGGCGGCTTCTTTGGAAATCCTGTGCTAGGATCGGGTGATCACTGCCGGCCATGCCCTTGCCCAGAAGGTCCCAATAGTGGGAGACACTTTGCAGTATCCTGTCATCAAGACCCCCGATCACGACAGGTCATCTGTAACTGTAACCAAGGCTATACAGGTGAGTCCCCCATCACGGGGAGGTTCCAGGTGGGCCGCGCTAACAGCCCTTCACATCGGCAAATCACCCTGGTGTGCCCAATTCACCCAGTCACACCTCAAACTGGGGAAGTGCCCAGGGCCCCCTAGGACCACCGTAGACTAAAATGAACCCTCAAACCACCAGGTATTGTCTGTTGGTATTATTTGGGAATTATAAGGCAGAATAATGTGAGCTCTGTAGTAATATATTATTTGGGCGCTATACTGTGGTACAATGTGAGCAGTATATGGCAGTATTACATGGACGCTGTAAGGGAGTATTATTTAGGCACTGTGTGTTATTATTTGAGAACTATATGGCAGTAAAATGTGAGCTCTGTAGTGATTAATGTATTAATTGGACACTATATGGTGGTATTATGTGGGCTCTTTATGGCAGTATTACATATAGACTGTATAGGAGTATTATTTAGACACTGTATGTTGGAATTATTAGGGAACTACATGTCAGTAAAATATGAGCTGTATAGTGAGTAATATATTGATTGTTTGGGCACTGTACAGTAGTATTATGAGGGCTGTATATGGAAATATTACATGGACACTGTATAGGAGTATTATTTAGACACTATGTTGTTATTTGAGAACTACATGGCAGTAAAATGTGAGTAATATATTGTTTGTTTGGGCACTATATAGTGGTATTATGAGGGCTGTATATGGCGGTATTACATGGAGACTTTATAGGAGTATTATTTAGGCACAGCATGGCAGTATTATTTTATATATCTAAAATTAAGATAAAAAAGGTCTAAAGATGATCAGGGCCCCATTTTTTTTTTAATTAAATGAACCCCAAGAGGGAAGCGTTGAGGAAAGTCAAGGCCATTTTAATGTCGTTGGAGGAATCTAAGGCTCCCATCCGGTACAGTATAAATGTCCGCCATCGGTGTTTGTCATGAGACAGATCCAGCTCTCCGTCATTTCCATAAATGTGAAAAGAGCTTTACAAGGTTTCTCTTGTCGCTCCCAATGAATTAATGCCCCACCGAGTGTGTTTTGCGGGATTCATCATCTGTGGATGTATTGTGCAGCATTTCTTATCATTTCTCTTCTCAGGACTGGTAAAGAGGTCAGGAGGGGCCCGGCGTGAGTAAATGGCTTCCCTGCCTTGTCACCCACCCTGATGCATGGCTTTCCTTCACACCTGCTAGGGGGGAGACAGTGGTCTCGGCTACAAGCACAGATAATAGATCAGACACCTAATTAGATCCCCTACGCTTAGTAGATCTACTGTATGTAGGGTCAAAAACTAAAAAACATTTGGGCTTCCAACCACTGGTGCGATGGGGGTCACCATCGACCATAACTCACCATCGACCACAACAACCCAGTGCAAATATTGACTGAAACGCTGCTGCTATGGGGTCCAGCAATGGCCCCACTACTGGAACCTAAACCAAAGTAATGGTGGATTTGGGTGGGCCGTGTTGTTGCGACACTTGGGCAGTACGTTCCGTCACTGGCTTGGTATAACCCAACCTGCTTCTTCATCTGGAGTTACCCATTCACTAAATAGTAATGGTTGTGCAGTAACCGCTGTACTAAAGCTTTACAGTCACATGGCGCAAATACCTAATCAATGGGGTTTATCTTCCAGAGGTCGAATAACGTCCAAAAACACCAAGTGCATCTCACGCCCCTGTAGATAAGAGATTATCATCAGAAAATGGCCTATGGGTTATATCAAGTTATTAGGCCGAACATTAGACTCCGATCTCCTGTTCTTCAGATGAACATTGGCAGCAATAGACTGACCAGACTCTATTAGTTTGTATAGAAGCATTATCTGAGCATGCTGTCATTAGAAGGGAGGAGGAGGTGAGCTGTGACATCTCCTATTGTGAATGGTGGATCCTGTGTTATCAGCTGTATATTAAGGTGTTATCAGTCATTGTGCAGGGAGGGGAGGAGGTGAGCTGTGACATCACCTATTGTGAATGGTGGATCCTGTGTTATCTACTGTATATAGAGGTGTTATCAGTCATTGTACAGGAGGAGGTGAGCTGTGACATCACCTATTGTGAATGAAGGATCCTGTGTTATCTATTGTATATAGAGGTGTTATCAGTCATTGTACAGGCGGAGGAGGAGGTGAGCTGTGACATCACCTATTGTGAATGGTGGATCCTGTCTTATCTACAGTATATAGAGTTATTGTACAGGATGAGGAGGAGGTGAGCTGTGTCTGGTTGTGACTGGTGGATCCTGTATAAAGAGGTTTCATCAGTTAAGGTTTTCCTGTCTGTAATGATAATGAGACTGCTGAAAAGTCTTCTGTACAGAACAGGAATCAAGAGTCTAAAACTAGGCTTAGTGATATGGAAAAAAAAAAAATCAATATTTATTAGAAAATACATTTGATAGAAAAATCTGGTATAAACAAAGTTTGTTTTCTGATGACACGTCCTACAGATGCCCTATTGACGCTAATTTAACAAAGGCAGTGGTGCCCAATAATGCACATGGAGAATTGATCCACATGTAAAAGGGATCTTCTGGTGGCTGCTATAAGACCCTTGGTCAGAAGAGACTGAGCCCTGAATTGTCCGATCCCCTTTGCTACAAGATGTCGGCATTGAATACAAACAAAAATTGAAATTCGACTCAATAGTTATAAACAGAAAGCCCAAAAAAAAATGAGAGGAGAGAGCAGGGACTGTGCAAATGTAAGAAGCCCGAGTGGCTGTGTGACAAATCTCCATACGTCCTATAGACCCATCAACAAGAAGAAGCCTTCCCGGCTGATATAAGCAGCGTCGCTCTTCCGATTACGCGCCCACAAATCACGTTTGGCTGAACGATACGCACTTCCGATCTTTTAACGCCACAGATCACAATTTGGCTGAGGACCGTACACATGTCACCGATTATATGTCCCATCTGGCTGAACTATATCACACTCCTCCAGCTATAATATAAATCACCGCCACCTGAGACGTGTTTTATTCCTAGTAACTACTGGACCCAAATGCTGCCAGACTAGGCCAATATGCAGACAGGTCCCGTGGACCATAAGAGGTACATATCTAGGGGTCCTGGGGAATGTCCAGAAGCTGATATTATTGCTCCAATATCTCTACCTATGCCGTATTATGCCCACCGGTGAAGCCCATCAGCACAGCTATGAGGCTTGAGTCACATTTTGCATAAAACATGTTGCACAATTTACAGAAAGCAATTTTCCTTGGCTACAGGAGTGACACTTATTATGGGGCATAGTATTGTACAGGCCTTATTCTTGTCCCAGCAGCCCTATTTGTGAAAATAAGCCGTGCACCCACAGTTGTGACGAACCTGTTGGTATATAGTAATGGATGTCGTCTATATACCGTCACCACACTGATTCGTAGGACCAGGACACTAGGAGGTTTGAGATGGGTGGAAGTAAGAGTTTTGGGCTAGTTGTCCCAGGATATGTGCCCTCATGGACAAGGATCTCACTTCCGGTCACATACACAAGATATTCTCAAGGGTTTGTATCTCAAGACCTCCCGAGTAGAGCTGCCTGTGATGGTGACATGGCGGAGAAATCAGAACACAGGTGGTGGAGAATTTTAGGAACGTCCATGGGGTGAAGCTTGACCCTTTAACCCCCATCTCACAGGCCACTGCCTATGTGCTCGGCCAAAACACTGGGGTGGTATTACCATTCTACCATTTTTCCTGAGTGAGTTGAAAATTAATATTGCACCACACCACCCTCTCACCACTGGAAAAAAATAAATAAATAAAAAAAGAATAATTATATATATATATATATATATATATATATATATATATATATATATATATATATATATATATATCTCTATCACATATTATAAAGACAGACAGATTTTTTTACCTAAATGCATGTTTTTCAGGGTTAACAATTTTTGCAATTGAGTTTGATAGGCTCTTTATTTCCTGCACAACTTTGGTGTGGTCTACGGTCATAAATCAGCTGGGGTAGGGGGCTCATAAAAAAGACAAAAGAGTTCCAAGTCAGAAGGAACACGCTGACAGATTCTCAGTTAACTCATTTTGTGGTCAGCAATAGACAGTGCAACACGGAGGATATAGAAGGGAAACGGTGCAAAATTTAAAAAAAATCTCAACGGCAAAATTATTTTTTTTTTTTTAGTCCCAAAATACATGCATTTATGTAAAAGAAAATTATTTGGGATGGATTTTATGAACTGAGCCCTGAACATACATTAAATAAAATACATCATTGTGAAATACGGCCTAATAATCTAGAGTGTCATCATTCTTGGTGAAGCTTAGCAAGACTGAATGGCAAGTTAGAGATGGGCACCGACAAAGCAAAATGCCCGTCTGCACCTGTGATTTGTGCCCACCCCATATAATAAGGATTGTTTTAGCATCTTGGCAGTGTCCCTCACATATGTTATGCACCAACTTTGGTCACGTGACATGAAAATCGTGCTGTCACATTGCAAAATTGCATCTAATGATGTCAGCATGGTTGCGCTGCGGCACAAAGCGGCAGTGACTGTGGCCAAAAAATCCAAACTTAATGAAACTTTTATCGTCAGCCCCCAAGTAGTCCGAGACGTTTCCATCACAGGCCTTGAGGAAAATCGAAAAGAAACTCTCAAGTAGTCGCCCTCACATATGTTATGCACCAACTTTGGTCACGTGACATGGAAATCGTGCTGTCACATTGCAAAATTGCATCTAATGATGTCAGCATGGTTGCGCTGCGGCACAATGCGGCTGTGACTGTGGCCAAAAAATCAAAACTTGACGAAGCTTTAATCGTCGGCCCCCCCGAGTAGCACGAGACGTATTCATCACAGGCCTCGAAGGAAATCGAAAAGAAACTCTCAAGTAGTCGAAACGGCAGCAAATCGCAGGCAGATCGTACAAGTTTAATGGTTGCGTGACTGCAGCCCTGGACTTGTGTGTCCGCTTTGCCTCCGAATTGTCAATAACATGAAGTTCTCACCTCCAGGTTCTCGATGTGAGGAGTGCGCTCCCGGCTTCTACGGGAATCCCTTTCAGGTTGGAGGCCGCTGCCTTCCCTGCCAGTGCAACAACAACATTGATATGTCAGATATCGACTCCTGCGACCGCCGCAGCGGACAATGCCTCAAGTGCAAGTATAATACAGAGGGCAGGTTCTGCGAGCAGTGCCGGGTCGGCTACTACGGAGACGCCTCGAGACGCAACTGTAACAGTGAGTGACAAAGTATTAGAAAATATATGTATCCTCCGGACAACACATGGAAACCAAATCTAATTAAGATTCGTTTTTCTGATCCAAATTCTCCACCATTAAAAGACAAGATGTCGTCTTACTGCAGCCAACACTAGGGGGAGCTCAGGATATGACTGCATACAGATTTATTATTGAAGTCAATGTATTAACAGTATGCAGCAAGCACTTGAGCTCCCCTTAGTGGTGGCTGTAGGCACAGATAATTGCATCTTGTAATGTCTTGGTTTCTGCAGAGGATTTGGAGCTGTGTACTAGAAAAACAGCTACAATCTCTATAAAGAGACATTATAACATCCTGACTCTCTTTATTCTCCCTGTTATGTTAGAGTGTGTCTGTAATAACCTGGGGACAGACCGCAGCCAGTGCACCTCCAGGAATGATTGCATGTGCGATAGGACAAGCGGGCAGTGCCAGTGTCTTCCTAACGTCAAGGGTCAAAGCTGCGACCGCTGTAGCCTCAACTTTTGGAACCTGGCAAGTGGAAAGGGGTGCATCCCTTGCAACTGTGACCCCCACAACTCTTTTAGCCTTAGTTGTAATGAGGTGAGTCGAATTTACCAAATTACTGCACCTTGCATACCTTTCCATGGAAAATGATTGCGAAGGCCGGGATCTCCACCCATCAGACTGACAGATATAGATGTACAGAATTAGAGAAAAGATGTCTGAGTCCCTCTAGAAACAGCGCCACACCTGACCATGGGTTGTGTCTGGTATTGCAGCTCAGTTCTATCAAAGGGGATGTCCACAACCGGACCATCCCTTATTACTAGGCCAGGAGGGGGAGAAACAACAACACTACCCTCCCGGACTAGCTCTGCGCCTCCATTCTTAGCAATGCATCTTCAGATGGTCTCCTGGCATTATGTCAACACTGCAGCCAATCAAGTGCTGCTGATCGACTGCAGCATTCACATTTCATCTGAGTGGAAGAAACAGGTTCGGGCAATATGTGAATTGATTAGTGGCCACTGATCAGCTGCAGCGCTCACGTGCCGCACCAACTGGATGCTAGCCTGGGACGCAGAGGTGATAATTGAGGAACACCACCGGTCGGCAGGCGAGTATCGTTTTTTTTTTTTATTGTTATCGCCTCCCTGGTCCCGTTACTAAGAGGTTCTCCAATAGTGGACAATCCCTTTAAAATGAATGGGGCTGAGCTGCATTACCGCACACAACCTGTAGACAGGAGAGGCGCTGTGCTGGAAGAAAGCAGACATTTTTTTCCAGTGCTATAAAAAGGAATTATATTTCTGTCAATCTGATCGGTGGAGGTCCTTTGTGGACAACCCCTTTGAGAAAAAGTCTGGATACATTAATATTAATTTTCTCCTTTATGTCCTTCAGTTCACGGGACGGTGTCAGTGCAGACCGGGATTTGGTGGCTCCACATGTACTGAGTGTCAGGAGAATTATTGGGGGAACCCGAGCGTTCAGTGCAGAGGTAACGTTCCCTTCCGCATATCGTACTAATACTTATGGGATCCCCCCGCCCCATTTCCTTTAGATTGCAAGCCTTTGGGCTCATTTTACCCTTCGGTTCTATTGGGTGACATGTTTCACTTTAATGAGGCCGAGTTGCAGTTCCGGGCACAGGACAGATGACGTTGCTGGATCAGTGAAAATCTGGAAACTTGGCCCCCCCACCGATCACCATATGGGGGACTCCTGTGCCCCCACGGGGATGGAGCAGCTGTTGCCTATGTGTGCTGCCATTAGCCCCATACACTCTGACTGGGGAAGTCACTGCCCATTTGAATGTTGGACTAATGACCCCCGTTCTGGTGATCTAGAGGGGGTCCAGCGGTCAGACCCCCCACAATCTCAGTTATCATCTGTCCTGTGGATTGGTGACAACTTGTTATAACTGGAATACCCCTTTAAGAACTGACTATCAATGGACATTAATGGAAATGTTCTTTTTTGCTCACTCTGGAAACCCAACTCAACCAGCTTTTAGGAGGAGCGACATACATCTTCTCGACTGTTGCTTCATACAAGCCCCTCTTTGACATGGTCACCCTGTTTGTGGGGCTTGGGATGGAGACCCTCCCTTATCTAACATTGCGTAGGGGACGTACAGGATTGGAAAAATATGGCCGATAAACAGTGCCACTACTGTCCACAGGTTGTATGTGGTATTGCATCTCAACCTCATTTACTTCCATAGAGCTGAGCTGTAATACCAGAGACAACCCAAGGACAGGTGTGGCGCTGTTCCTGGAAGATGGCAGCCATGTTTTCCTAACCCTTTAAATACAGCGTCCACCATGTCACTCTCTATTAACTTGACAGCTTGCGACTGCGACCGTCGAGGAATCCAATCACCGCAATGTAACCGGGCCACTGGGCACTGCACCTGTCGGCAGGGAGTATCGGGCGTGCGCTGCGATCAGTGCGCCCGGGGGTTTGCTGGACACTTCCCCGACTGCCAGCCATGTCACGAGTGCTTCGGCGACTGGGACCGAATAGTCCAGGACTTGGCGACCCAGAGCCGAGACTTGGTACGTCGCGCCAAGGACGTCCACCTGATGGGCGTCGCCGGGACCTACAAGAAGAACTTTAAGGAGATTGAAGAGAAACTCTCCAGGGCGCGCAAAATCGTAAATGCCCGCAACGTCACGGTGGCGTCGGTGACCAGACTGATGAAGATCATGGACGACTTACGGTTAGTGTATCGTAATACAACTCAGAAAATCGCTTTATCCTTCTAGGCCTCAATAAAATGGCCTCTGTCGCCCATAGCAACCAATCAGAGTGCAGCTTTCATTTCTTAAACGGCTGTTGCTAAATGAAAGCTGCACTGTGATTGGTTGTTAGGGGCAACACAAAGAATTGTAGAGACAGTGATGATAAATTTACTGCACTGTGTTTTTTACACACAAAAAAATGTCACAAAAACGCCACAAACCAAAACGTTTTTTGGTAGATTGATCAAAATTGGTTGTTATGAGCAACAAAGACCATTTCAGAGCAGCTTTCATTTTACCAGAGCTGTTTAACCCCTTCCCTTCTGAGTTATACAGTCAGTGATCGGCGATCGCCCTGAACGCTGTGGTTTAACCACTTAAATATGGCTGTCAATATCATTTCGGCCTCCATCACCTTCTTTACCCCCAGCAGGGAGACTATGGTTGCCATGGCAGCCGGGGGCCTACTGACGGCTCTCTTTGCCGCCATCTTAGGCTTCATAAGAGATCAGTATTTTTTCCTATCTAGGGCAATACTGAGGTTTTACAAAACATAGAAGAAATAAATCGCCGATCATAGGTTCAAGTCCCCTAGGGGGACTAAAAAAGAAAGGTAAAAATTCATATATTTTCTTACATTTTTTATTTTTATAAAAGTTTATATTCCCAACCAAACATAAAGGAATGTAAAAAAAAAGAAATAAAAGAAATAAAACACATTTGGTATCGTCATATCCCGAAGAGTTTGATCTATTAAAATATTGAAAAGTAAAAAAAAAATTGTTGTTTTTTGGTCTCCACACTTCTTAAAAAAAAAAAAAAAAAAAAAAACAGATCAAACATTATATGTACCCCAAAACAGCTCCAGTGATAGAAAAATAAAATAAAAAATCTCAGAAAATGTTGGCAAATTTTCTTTTTAACAAAGTGCTGAATTTTTTTATTTTAACCAATAAAATATGTAAAAAAAAATAAAAATAATAATAATATACAGGTTTGGAATCGCCATAATCGCACTGACCTGAAACGCCGTAAAAACATAACAAAAATTATTGAAATTTTTTTTTTAAAGAAATGGCAGAATGGCGTTTTTTTTTTTTTAACCATTTCGCCACACTTGGAAATCCCCCCCCCTTCCCGTTTTTAAGTACACTATATGGTCAGAGCCGTTCAAAACCGCAACCCAGACAGCCAAAATTATGCCTCCTGGAAAAAGAGGATGAAAAATTAAAAAACAACGCGGCTGGGAAAGGGTTAAAAAAAATAAACTATATATATATATGTTATATAAAGAAATATTGAGATTCTTTTCCATTTAGGAATAAAATTAATGACTTGACCGAGACCCTCACCCAACTGGAGGGTGAACTGACCAACGTGCAGGATGAAAACTTTGATGCCAACCATGACCTGGCCGAGCTGGAAAGGGAGGTCCGGAGCCTAAACGCGACGGCCAAGGAGAGGGCTCATCAGCTGGACGTCCTGAAGAACTCAAACTTTTTAGGTATTTGCATATGTAAATATTTTGCCAGACATGGCACATGGTTCGTCTTTCCCTTTGCGTTCCATTCCCGTATTTTCCATATTTCAACGCTTAAATAAAAAAAACGCACACAAGGGGGCGACACTGCAGCTAAAACGAGAAAATCTGTTCTTGTAACCCAGGAGCGTATGACAATATCCACCAGTCCTACGAGCAGTCCAGAGGGGCTGAGCAGCTCGTAAACGCCTCCGTGATAGGCTTCCCCAGCCCCGTCAGCGATTCCGCCAAAACCAGAGTCAAAACGGAGCAGCTCATGGCTCACAAAAGAGACGAATTCAACCGGAAGAACGCGGCCAACCGCCGGGCGCTAAACGACCTCAAGGCCAAAACCGACGCCACATTAGACCTGAAGAACATCAACGAGAAGGTACGACATAGCCATGTGGGCACGCGGAAGGAATAGGGGTCCTAGATCAGTTCTATCTCTTTAAGCCAGAAAGAGAGCTGCTGCAAAAATCTATGAAATGGAATGGATTAAAGGGGAAATCATTATAAATATTTCTATTTTACAGGTTTGTGGGGCCCCTGGAGATGTCCCCTGCGAAGAGAGCCCTTGTGGGGGCGCCGGCTGCCGGGATGATGAAGGTAACAGGCACTGTGGTGGCCTGAGCTGTAATGGCGCTGTGGCCACTGCTGATAATGCGCTGGATCGGGCCAAGCATGCGGAGGATGAGCTGCAGAAGGCGCTGAGAGAGGTGGACGTCCTTTTCCAGAAGGTATAAACCCGCCATTATTACATAGTGCACTCTGCTCGGTTTTAATATTTCAATATGGATGCCCACAAGCTTTGTCACCGAGCACACCCACAACTCTTAAAGAGAATTATGCATATCACCAAGCATGCCCACAACTCTTAAAGGGAAATATGCATGTCACCGAGCATGCGCATAACTCTTAAAGGCAAATATGCATGTCATCGAGCATGCCCACAACTTTTAAAGGGGATTATGCATGTCATCGAGCATGCCCACCACTCTTAAAGGGAATTATGCATGTCACCGAGCACGCCCACAACTCTTAAAGGGAAATATGCATGTCACCGAGCATGCGCACAACCCTTAAAGGGAAATATGCATGTCACCAAGCATTCCCACTACTCTTAAAGGGAATACGCATGTCACAGAGCATGCCCACAACTCTTAAAGGGAAATATGCTTGCTTTTACAAAACAACTACCATTTGATATTTACTGAAACAGACATTAGATCTTCGCATGCATCCGTTCAGTGGGAAGCCCCTGATCAAACTTTAAAAGGAAGGGGCGGACGGGCTCAGTAGAAAGTTTACGGGTCTGTCTCAGATAGCAAAGGAGGGCGGCGCTCGGATGAGCTTTTCTGCTCTTTTTTTGGAAATCAAAAGTTTTTTAAAAGTGTAGTTACTTTATAATTTTTGTTTCTCTATTCACAATGCAGGTGGCGGAGGCGAAGGCAAATGCTGACAGAGCGAAACAGAGGGCGCAGGCGACACTGGATCGAGCCAGTGAGACGAAGGGAAGGGTAGAACAATCCAATAAAGAACTTCAGCTGCTCATCCAGCAGATCAAAGACTTCCTGAACCGTAAGCGACACATTTCCTTAGAGAAGAAGACCCATTTTTTTAATAAAATCATAAAGGGAAACCATCAGCATGTCTCCTTGCTGGTGGTCTCCTTACGAATTTTCATAAAAGAATGATTTTTTTTTTTCTTATGATGTTTTTATGTTCACTCCGGATATTGATTACTGTCATATTCTGTATTGATCGAGCAGAGGAGGGAGCAGACCCAGACAGCATAGAGCGGTTGGCGAGCCGTGTCCTGGACCTTTCCATTCCTGCAACTCCGCAACAGATCCAACGCCTCGCGGAGGAAATCAAAGACCGAGTGAGCGCCCTTTCCAACGTAGACGCCATTCTGGACCACACGGCGGCCGACGTCCGCAGAGCCGAACAGTTGCTGAATGAGGCCAAGAAAGCAAAGTATGATTCGTGTTTTCTGGTTGATTTTTTATTCTTTTGTTATATGACAATGTTCTTTTGTCTCCATATCCCTCAAAGAAAAAAAATGAAGCCTGGGAGACTCTGATAGGAACCTAATTTGGGGCCATTTCATGGCATATACCTGCAGCTGCCACAAGAGGGAGCTCACAGAGCAGATCCTGTACAGCTCCACATCCGTTTAGCTCCCCCTTGTGGTGGTCACAGGCCGCTGAAAATCTGACAAATTTTTAAAGGAGTTGTCCAACTTTTTAAAACTTTATAAAACAGACCAACCTGTGATGAACAGATTCATTTACTTGTATAGATCAGCACAACAATCATTTAACCAATTATTGGGGGGGGCTCAACACCCGGATCCCCCAACCGATCACATCTTTTTTTATAATGACGGCCATCCTTTAACTTGGATTGTAAAACTCTTTATGGAAAGTATAACTTTGATGGAATTTCCCTTTAAACTTAGAACCTCGTCTTCTTCATGTTCTTCTTTATTCAGGAACCGAGCGGAGAATGTGAAGAACGCGGCGGAGTCAGTGAAGAAAGCTTTGGACGATGCCAAGAGGGCACAGAACGCCGCAGAAGGCGCCATCCTAAGTGCCAACAACGACTTATTAGATACAGAGATGAAGCTAACTGCGGTAAGATAATGAGCGGTATCCAGGTTCATGAGTCTCCATGGTTATAGACTACAAACAAGCCTCTTGTAGTCTGGTCCCGCTGCCGCCTGTGATCTCTTTCCATCTTCTGCCGTCCAGATACAATCAGAAACCTCTAACGCCGAGAGTCGGCTCAATGACGCCATGGATCGAGTCGGTCACCTGGATAAGCAAATCGATGCGCTGAAAGTGAAGCGAGCCGGGAACAGCCTGGCAGCGACGCGGGCGGAGGAGTCGGCCGGTGCCGCCCTGGACAAGGCCAACGATGCAAAGAAGGTACTATGAGGGGAGTCTTTACCTTACAGGGGGTTCCCATCTTAGACGTTTACTTTATGACAGAGGACATGACAAATAATGTAGGTTTCAAAGGTGGGGTCCGAATCTATCAACAAGATGGGGGTCCGCCGATCCCCGTCCTGAAAAACAGATCCAGAAGGAGCATGCATATCTGTGTCTCTCTCCATTCACTTCTATGGGAGTCACAGAAATAGTCATATATGTGTGGATGGCTACCTCCCAGGGTGGACGGGGGTCTGGAGACCCCCACTTTGGAGATTGATGCAAGTCCAATATACATTTTTTGCCAAATTCTATAGACATCATAAATATCTACCCCTTAAATCGGTCAAGTTTTCTGATGCTCAAGAGCATCTAAAAATCTACATTTTTTTTATGTACACAGCTCCTATACAGCCCTATGTGTCTCCATGGTAACAGACTGCAAACAAACCCTGCGTAGTCTGATCCTGCCATCCTTTCTTACTTCTTTCTGCTCCTTTGTAACCTACAGACAGTGGGGACCAATGAGAGTAACGCGCGACTGCAGGATCAGACTACGCAGGGTTTGTTTGTAGTCTGTAACCATGGAGACACATAGACCTGCATAGGAGCTGCAGACACTAAACAAAAAAAAGATTTGCAAACTTATTTGCTTTAAAAAAACAAAACAAATATGGCGCAATATAACGTGGCTATAAAAGTCTACATACCCTCTCACAAGTGAATATATATCTCTTCTCAGGTGCTGGACGGACAGCTGGAAGATCGGTATAAAACCGTACAGAACTTTGTAGAGCACAAAGCGAAAAACATAAAGGACGCAAAGAATAAAGCGGATCAGCTACGGGACGAAGCGAAGCAGTTGCTGGAGAACGCGCAGGATAAGCTGAAAAGGCTTCAAGGTAAAATCTTACGGCATGAGGCTGAAAATGCCGGATTATTGGAAATTCCATACTACCAGATTAATTTTGATTTAATCCCAACATACCTGAAATAAAAAATGAAGCAACTTTGCAACACATCTTGATTTAAAAATGTCCTATCGTTTTGTGCCTACAGCTCCTATGAAGAGCAATGCGTCTCCATGGTAACAGACAACAAACAAACGCTGTGTAGTCTGATCCTGCAACGTCAGTACAAAGTAGAGGAGAAATGGAGGTTAGTCAGAAGTAGAGGACGGGCTATGACTACGCAGGGTTTGTTGTAAGTTACCACGGAGACACATTGCTCCGCGTATAAGCTGCAGAAGCAAAATGGTAGGACAGTTTTAATGAAGACGAATCGCAAAGTTGCTTTATTTTCCATTTTATGTCGATGGACAGAGTTTATTACACAGAATTTTGTCGTTGCGTAAGAAAAACGTGAAATTCACTAACGTCGCTGTTACTGATTACAGAATTGGAGGCGTCGTACGAGAAGAATGAGGTTATCCTCCAAGAAAAGGCCAAGCAGCTGGACGGCCTGGAAGACAAGATGAAGACCATCCTCGAGGCCATAAACCACCAGATCCAGATATACAACACGTGTCAATAAAGAAGAATCACACGTGAAGGACCAAACACCAAGAACCGGCTCCACCACGCAAAGTCTGATTACTTAAAGGGGTGTTATACAAAAAAAAGGAAAAGGGGTTAGAAAAACATGGCAGCTTTCTCTCAAGAAACAGCGCCACCCTCGCCCGCAGGTTGTGTCCGGTATTGCCGTTTAGTCTCATTGACTTTTATAGAAACAAGCTGCAATACCGGACACAACCTGCGGACGGTGGGGGGAGCTGTTTCTAGAACAAAGCAGCCATGTAGTTGGTGTGAGGCGGCGGTGGAGTTTAATATCCCTTTAAATCATCATCCTGTGCTGTCCGGACTTGTCACCGATTTCACATTTCGTAACACAAGACTCTTTTTGATGTTCAGCTCCTCGTGGTCGACTTGTAGTAAAAACTGACCGGAGTTTCCCCGTCATATCTAAACTGCATTTGTGTTTTATAATATTTAAAGGGATTGTCCAGGGGGTACCACAGACGTGATGTCATCGCTGCACGAACGGCAGAGACCACCAGCGCTCACTTAGTGGGGAATTTATTTTATTTATTATTTTATTACATTTTTAGGAAGTTTCTTGAAATCTTGGGACAAATCCCTTTAAGGCTGCGTCCACCTTCACCACCTGAATTGTATTTATTATGTCAGAGAAAAAAAAAAAACAATATTGCAACAGGTTTCGATTAAACATTCTCTACCGTTTTGAGTCCACAGCTCCTATGCAGACTATGGGTCTGATTAATTGTTTTGCCTTTTTTTTGGACATTTTTGATTTTTTTCTAGATTCTTCTATTAATTTGCACCTTTTTTAAACCCAATTTGTATGTGTTCGACATTGCGGGCGTGGTTTTTGTTTTTCAGATATTTGCCGCAAAATCATCAATTGTGACTTTTTTTTTTATAAGCCCCTCCTTTTTGTTTGTGCAATTATACTCCGGCCAGCCCACCTCGGAGTAATTTTATCTTCGGCTGGAATTTTTGGGCAAACATTTTAGTGGATGATGCGAATTTTTGCTCTAAAGAGGCGCAAATAAGGTAAAAGACAAAAATAAAGAACAGCGAAATTGACTGACGGCCTCATTTTGAAGACTTTGGAGAAGAAAAACAGCAATGGTAACGAGGCAAAATAAAGAAAAATCACTTACCCTCCCCCTCCCGAAATTGATTAATCAGACCCTATATGTCTGTATGTTGACCAACAACAACCGAAACCTTTGTTGTTACCACGAAGACACATTGGTCTGCATGGGAGCTGTGGACACAAAATAGGAATTGATTATCGATGACCTGTCGAATAGTTGCTTCATTTCTTTTTTTATTTTAGATGCACTGGGACACTAAAATGTGGTTGGAGAGACGGAAATGGTCTTTAAAGGCACCTGCAGCCGTTCTCAGTACTGCAGCTTCTATTGAAGTGAATGTGATCGGAGCTGCAGTACCGACAGCGGCCACTAACCCATGTATGAAGCCTTGCTGTTACGGTTCTGTTCACCGTTGGAGCTCCCCCGTTCCATCAGGTCCAGACCGCCATGACAACTTCATCCAGCCACGACTCCCCTACAGAGTTTGCAACTCAGACACGTTTCACTTCTCACATTTCGGGTAACCCCGACCTATTCCTAACCTGCACAATCTCCCCACCCGGCTGACACCCCCAATTCTGTGTCTATTGCAGCCCCTGATGCGTTATATAGTACCCTAAATACTGAACCTTACGAATAAAGGGGTTGTTGTAATGTGCCCTTTATGCCTCCTAGACAGTAATAATGCCCCATGTAAACTATAATCATGCAAGTGCCCTGTTATAAACTAATAATACCCAGAGTCCCCCTTATCAAGCAATATTGTCACGACTGCCCCATAAAAGGCAATAACGCTGCATGTGTGCCCCTTTACAATTAATAATGCCCCTTAACAATTAATAGTAACCCGAGTGCCCCCTAACAGTTAATGCCCCATGATAATTAATAATGCTCCTTAGTGCCCCATAATAATTAATAAAGCCCCAATTGCCCCATAATTAATAATGCCCCTTAGTGCCCCATATTAATAATACCCCATAATAATTAATAATGTCCCCTTAGTGCCCTATAATTAATAATGCCTCAATTGCCCCATAATAATTAATAATGCCCCTTAGTGCCCTATAATAATTAATAATGCCACAACTGACCCATAATAATTAATAATGCCCCATAATAATTAATATTGCCCCCTGAGTGCCCCATAATAATTAATAATGTCCGCTTAGTGCCCTATAATAATTAATAATGCCTCAATTGCCCCATAATTAATAATGCCCCTTGAGTGCCCAATAACAATTAATAATGTCCCCTGAGTGCCCCACAATTGATAGTGCCCCTTATCAATTCATAATGCCCCTTGAGTATCCCATAACAATTAATAATGTTCCCTGAGTGCCCCTCAACAATTAATAATGCCCCTTAACAATTAATAATGCCCCTTATCAATTAATAATGTTCCCTGAGTGCCCCATAATACTTAATAATGCCCCTTAACAATTAATAATGTCCCTTGAGTGCCCCATAATAATTAATAATGCCCCCTGAGTGCCCCATAATAATTAATAATGCCCCCTGAGTGCCCCCGTAGCTACATTCTTGCCTCGGACCGGTGACCAAATTAATAACAGGAGTCCTGTAATGTGCAAAAAAAAAACCCACTTTCCCAAACAACCGCCGCCCCTCTGCCAACTGTTCCCTGGTCGCCTGATGGTCTCTGTCTACCAAGTGATGAAGTATCAAACTCCACATGACCACTGCAGCCAATTATAGGCTGCACCAATCACAGATCATCGCAAGGTGAAGAGAGATCGGGTGCAGGACGTGAGGAGGCATCGGCACGGGATCAGTGGGGATCTCATGGATTTAGCGTTTTACATGATCGCCTTTTGGAATCAACACGATTTTTGCGGCCTGTGTGCACCCGGCCTTATGTTGTGTTTGCTTCCCTTACAAGAGACTTCTACAAGCTTCTCTATGACAGTCTGATAATCCAGAACGTCTCACAGTCCGGCACCTACTGGGAGTAGAAGAAAGCGAATTCACTGACGATTACAACGTGCTAAATATTCAGTACTGGGGGGACCACCCTGCAGTTTGTGACATCGGCTACTGTGCACACTGCAGATATGGGGCGAGGCCGATCACAGCAGGTTAACCCCTTAGATGCTGCTGCTAATCGTGACAGCAGCGTTTTAGAGGTTGAATATGGGGGAAGATGACCCTTCTGGCACCCAGTACCTCCCCGTGACCATGGTGCTGTCATGGCAGCTGTGGCTTGTCCTGAGGGCCCCTGTGGCTTGTCCTGGGGTCTCCTGTGGCTTCTCCTGGGACCCCCTGGGGCTTCTCCTGAGGGCGTCTGGGGCCTGTCCTGGGGGCCCCTGCAGCTACTCCGGGGCCCCCTGTGGCTTCTCCTGGGGCCCCCTGTGACTTCTCCTGAGGGTCTCTGTGGCTTCTCCTGGTGCCCCCTGTGGCTTCTCCTGGGGGCCCCTGTGGCCTCTCCTGAGGGCCCCTGTGGCTTGTCCTGGGGCCCCCTGTGGCTTCTTCTGGTGCCCCCTGTGTCTTCTCCTGAGGGCCTCTGTGGCTTGTCCTGGGGGCCTCTGTGGCTTCTCCTGAGGGCCTCTGTGGCTTCTTCTGGTGCCCCCTGTGGCTTCTCCTGAGGGCCTCTGTGGCTTCTTCTGAGGGCCTCTGTGGCTTCTCCTGGGGGCCTCTGTGGCTTCTTCTGGTGCCCCCTGTGGCTTCTCTTGAGGGCCTCTGTGGCTTCTCCTGAGGGCCTCTGTGGCTTCTTCTGGTGCCCCCTGTGGCTTCTCCTGAGGGCCTCTGTGGCTTCTCCTGGGGGCCTCTGTGGCTTCTCCTGAGGGCCTCTGTGGCTTCTCCTGGGGGCCTCTGTGGCTTCTCCTGAGGGCCTCTGTGGCTTCTCTTGGGGGCCTCTGTGGCTTCTCCTGAGGGCCTCTGTGGCTTCTCCTGGGGGCCCCTGTGGCCTCTCCAGAGGGCCTCTGTGGC
The DNA here is from genome assembly GCF_046119375.1 of Phyllobates terribilis. Classification (NCBI taxonomy): domain Eukaryota; kingdom Metazoa; phylum Chordata; class Amphibia; order Anura; family Dendrobatidae; genus Phyllobates; species Phyllobates terribilis. The sequence continues at coordinate 366,799,616 of NW_027362768.1, forward strand.
TTCTTCTGGTGCCCCCTGTGTCTTCTCCTGAGGGCCTCTGTGGCTTGTCCTGGGGGCCTCTGTGGCTTCTCCTGAGGGCCTCTGTGGCTTCTTCTGGTGCCCCCTGTGGCTTCTCCTGAGGGCCTCTGTGGCTTCTTCTGAGGGCCTCTGTGGCTTCTCCTGGGGGCCTCTGTGGCTTCTTCTGGTGCCCCCTGTGGCTTCTCCTGGGGGCCTCTGTGGCTTCTCCTGAGGGCCTCTGTGGCTTCTTCTGGTGCCCCCTGTGGCTTCTCCTGAGGGCCTCTGTGGCTTCTCTTCTGAGGGCCTCTGTGGCTTCTTCTGGTGCCCCCTGTGGCTTCTCCTGAGGGCCTCTGTGGCTTCTCTTCTGAGGGCCTCTGTGGCTTCTTCTGGTGCCCCCTGTGGCTTCTCCTGAGGGCCTCTGTGGCTTCTCCTGGGGGCCTCTGTGGCTTCTCCTGGTGCCCCCTGTGGCTTCTCCTGAGGGCCTCTGTGGCTTCTCCTGGGGGCCTCTGTGGCTTCTCCTGAGGGCCTCTGTGGCTTCTCCTGGGGGCCTCTGTGGCTTCTCCTGAGGGCCTGTGGCTTCTCTTGGGGGCCTCTGTGGCTTCTCCTGAGGGCCTCTGTGGCTTCTCCTGGGGGCCCCTGTGGCCTCTCCAGAGGGCCTCTGTGGCTTTTCTTGAGGGCCTCTGTGGCTTCTCCTGAGGGTCTCTGTGGCTTCTCCTGGGGGCCTCTGTGGCTTCTCCTGAGGGCCTCTGTGGCTTCTTCTGGTGCCCCCTGTGGCTTCTCCTGAGGGCCTCTGTGGCTTCTCTTCTGAGGGCCTCTGTGGCTTCTTCTGGTGCCCCCTGTGGCTTCTCCTGAGGGCCTCTGTGGCTTCTCTTCTGAGGGCCTCTGTGGCTTCTTCTGGTGCCCCCTGTGGCTTCTCCTGAGGGCCTCTGTGGCTTCTCCTGGGGGCCTCTGTGGCTTCTCCTGGTGCCCCCTGTGGCTTCTCCTGAGGGCCTCTGTGGCTTCTCCTGGGGGCCTCTGTGGCTTCTCCTGAGGGCCTCTGTGGCTTCTCCTGGGGGCCTCTGTGGCTTCTCCTGAGGGCCTGTGGCTTCTCTTGGGGGCCTCTGTGGCTTCTCCTGAGGGCCTCTGTGGCTTCTCCTGGGGGCCCCTGTGGCCTCTCCAGAGGGCCTCTGTGGCTTTTCTTGAGGGCCTCTGTGGCTTCTCCTGAGGGTCTCTGTGGCTTCTCCTGGGGGCCTCTGTGGCTTCTCCTGGGGGCCCCTGTGGCTTCTCCTGGGGGCCTCTGTGGCTTCTCCTGGGGGCCTCATGGCTTCTCCTCGGGGCCTCTGTGGCTTCTCCTGGGGGCCTCTGTGGCTTCTCTTGAGGGCCTCTGTGGCTTCTCCTGAGGGCCCCTGTGGCAGCCATGTTTGTACACCTGTCATCGGCTTCATAGATGAAGGGTCATTTTACATGTTGTGATATTACAGCAAATCGCAGGTTCTTTTCCCCGGAAAGTGGAGAATTACAGAGGAGCGGCCCCTGGGGCTCCGCATACACCTGTATACACCGGGGGCCCGGCCTGTAGGGGGCAGTACGGCAGATTATCACCTGGTCGGCGCCCGCAGTCCTCAGATGACGGTCCAACCACTCCAGCCAAGCTCACAGGTGACCGCCTGGCGTCCAGGGTCTATTTTATTCTGCAGCCCAGTTGCTGACTTTGGTTACTATGGTAACAAGTCCTCAGCTGAAGGTTTTCAGTGTCTGGACTGAAAGAGACAGAAAAAAAAAGTTCCCATTCACTGAATTCACTGACAGCAAGCAGAGATCCTGACAAAGGTGACAGAACTGCATAAATCTGGAGAAGCCCTTGAAGTAAGGCTCCGCCCTCCTCACATCCATCTCCAGCAGGACTCGGTCATGTGATCACAGCCCGAGGTGACGTCACCAACCCTTCTGATCACATGACTTCGCCCTAACGCCTCCGCTCCTCCCCCTTTTTTTTGCGGTGGCCGCGTCACATGACCCCAGGAGAACCCCGGTCACGTGGGAGGATTGTGCTCTGCTTCAGGAAGTGCGGGCGGCGGAGGCTGCGGATGGTTGTCAGGCTCCGGAGGGGGCGCTGTGCGGCGACGAGCGGCCGGGACTCGGCCTATGGTGCCACAGCGAGCGGCCCAGGGGCAACGGCGGCGGGGACCGAGCGCGTCACCGGGAGAGGCCTCCTGCGGCCTTACCGCCTCCCATCTGCCGGGACTGGAGGAGGCTCAGGGTGAGTCAGCGCCGGGGACGGACGGGACTGCGGGGGAGCGAGAGGCTGCAGTGTGTGTATATAGTGGGATTACCGGCCTGTGTATATATATATATATATATATATATAGTGTGATAATTATATGTCTATAGATATTGTATACAGCGCTGCTGATCACTTTACCCGCTCAGTATATTCTGATATCAAGATTTTTTGTTATGTAAATATAAATGAGAAACCAGACAGAAGATCAGTAATAATAATCACATCCTATTCTGGAGCAAGTGCTTATATCTGCCATAGGATGACTATTCATGTACTGATGTTTATACTCCAGAGCTGCACTCACTATTCTGCAGGTGCAGTCACTGTGTACATACATTACATTACTGATCCTGAGTTACATCCTGTATTCTACTCCAGAGCTGCACTCACTATTCTGCTGGTGCAGTCACTGTGTACATACATTACATTACTGATCCTGAGTTGCCTCCTGTATTATACTCCAGAGCTGCACTCACTATTCTGCTGGTGCGGTCACTGTGTACATACATTACTGATCCTGTACTGATCCTGAGTTACATCCTGTATTATCTTCGGAGCTGCACTCACTATTCTGCTGGTGGAGTCACTGTGTACATACATTACTGATCCTGAGTTACCTCCTGTATTCTACCCCAGAGCTGCACTCACTATTCTGCTGGTGCAGTCACTGTGTACATACAGTACATTACTGATCCTGTGTTACATCCTGTATTAAACTCCAGAGCTGCACTCACTATTCTGCTGGTGCAGTCACTGTGTACATACATTACATTACTGATCCTGAGTTACCTCCTGTATTATACTCCAGAGCTGCACTCACTATTCTGCTGGTGGAGTCACTGTGTACATACATTACTGATCCTGAGTTATATCCTGTATTATACTCCAGAGCTGCACTCACTATTCTGTTCATTGCACTGGGGATTTAGATTAACCGCTCAGCTGAGCACCTGTAATGGAGGGTGTGGGGGCTTCTGATATCAGATTGTTGTGCTGTGCCTGGTATATATGATGCTTCCATAGTGCATATTAGGTGCCAATTATGTGTAGGGATTAGTGGGATTTTTGAAATTTGTAGAACTTCAAATGCAGCTCTGGAGTATAATTTAATCTGTTATTAGTAAGAAATAGAAACTCCCATTTTAATTGCTTCTTTTTATTGTTATAGACTCGTTCAGTTCTATATTTAGTGCGTTTTTGGCTCGGAGCCGATTTCTAGATGTTTCCAGTGATGATTGCGGCCAAAGTGTGTGATCACCCAAACCAAGAAGAGTAAACAGCGTTACATAATCCTACAAATAAGCCGGCGCCGCTTCAGTAAAAGCCTTGATAAAAAAAAAAAAATTAATTACCAAATCAATTTACATTTAAAGGATCGTCCACACAGGGGCAAATATTCTGTCAACCATAGGGACATTTACAGATGAGAATTGCAGCGAATCGCACAGAATTGCCGGAGAATTTACTGCAAAGTGCTGATTCCGTGCTGATTCCGTGCTGATTCCGTGCTGATTCCGTGCTGATTCCGTGCTGATTCCGTGCTGATTCCGTGCTGGTTCCGTGCTGGTTCCGTGCTGGTTCCGTGCTGGTTCCGTGCTGGTTCCGTGCTGGTTCCGTGCTCGGGTCTCTGGTTCATGTGATGACATCAGTGTCAGTGGAGGAGATTATACCATATTTTTCTTTTCTTTTTAACTTTGCCATTTTTTTTTGCCGCAGATTTGTATCATCTGCAACAAATGCATTTTCTTGCACCAGACTTTCCCTTTAAACTGAGCACTGAGAATCTGCAGCACACCTGTAACGTAAATGCACTGTGTGAACACACCCTTAGGGCAGAGTAATATTTGGCTACCATAAAAGACCTTTCAGATGTTATACAATATTTTTTAAACCTTTTGCATAACATATTGTGCGTAGGCTGTGACAACCCTGTCTTATGTCCAGGAACACCACTGTTAGGCTCTGATCTTTGTGGGTCCTATCCCTGACCCCATCCCCTCCATCCACCAATGAGCTTTTTTTTTTTTTCGTCTGCCCCGGTGACTGCATTTTGAACAAGTCAAGTCTTAAATATAATATTTCTAACATGTTCTGGAACTTCATTACTTTTGCATTTCCTATCGATTACGCCGATACACATTTCCATCCTGAGCCTTCTGTTTCATGACAAGGCAGTAAAAGAGAAGGAGCATGTGGAGGAGGAAGGGTTATTGGCTGACAACCACCTTGAATACATCAGTGGCTTCCATTACGGGTTGTCACTCTGTAATCTGGCACCGTGCGGCATGTGCACTGTGTCCTCAGTCTGCAGCCGCAGCTCATCGCACCGGGCGTTCCTTGCATTGTGCGGGCTTTTATTCGGCTGTAATTGAATTCTCTTTCAGTGCACAGACAGCAGCCGACGCTCCTTCTTATTTCTCGGCACAGATGGTGCCCGGGTAATCCTCCAGCCCACATCTGCGCCTCTCACGATTAGAGGCCATATTAATACCAGTGGTTCCCGTCACTGCGTTGTCTTCACTATGGGCAAAGTTTATCCATCGGGAGGTTGGGCGTACGCATGATATCATTGTACGGCCATCGTGTTCTTACATATTGGGTTAATAGGTGCAACCTGTATCTAAAATAAAAGTAATGCAACTTTGCAAATAATTGGGAAGAAAAAGTCTCCTCTTGTGTGTGCCGCTCATCTGCAGACCGGTCATAGACTGTATATGACACTTTGATTGTTCTTCTTCCAGGCCGTCCTACGTTTTTCTATCTTCCTCTGATTTTAATACAGGCTTTAATTCATGGGGGTCTTGGGGTCAGCAGAGCCGGGGGGAGGCGGACAGATCCACACGGACGCATAACAGTTTGGCCAGTCCAGAGAAAACGGGTTGGGGCAAAAAGATTTGCAGGATGTCATTAGTGGCCACGTCGGTTGTCCATGGCCGCCGGACCTTCTACCTGCCGGCATCTCCTGCTCCTCCTCTGATTAGTCAGCCGGCCAGGAAAATCAACTATTCAGGAAATTCGCTGCAGATTCTTATGAATGAAATTGCATTTGAAATTTTATAACTGCGCGTGAGGAAACAGACATGGTCCGAAAATCTTAAGGTGTGGGATTTCCTGAACAGATGATCCAGGATCTAAGTTTCTCCTTCCGCCTGCACCTCCCACTGAGGGCAGCAAAACGTCACAGTGGTCCAACTTGTCATAAGAGGAGCTGGGGGTCCTGGTGGGCAGGAGGAGGTGCACAGGGCTCCGGTCCTGCATCCATGGACTTCAGATGTGGACCAGGATCATGCAAATCTTTTTTGCTATACGCAGCATCTTGCAAGTGTTTTGAGGACAATCCCAGTCCCTGTGCGGTTTCCAGATCTCCGCTGCAATCCCTGCCGTACGCCATGATCCTTCCTTTGATTGACAGTTCCATCCTGCTGTAATGTCGTCAAAACTGGTTCTTGTGTTATGCCTTCCCGGTCGAGTACATGAGCAGTATGCGCCCTGCAGCGGGCAGTCAGCCTCGTTGGGTACTGTTCATGCACCGACCCGAGAAGCATGCGCAAGATTTCAGCTCTGAAGGCCGTAACGTTGCAGTAAGGTGGTGCCATCAACCTCCACACAGACTCTCTTAAAGGGTTATTCACAACAGGACAGCTGATGTTTTTCTGTTTTTGTGTTTGTCTGACCACCAAGGCCGTATGGATCTGGCCTTCAGGGCTCTGAAACTCAACTGGGGGCTGTGCGGCCTCACCATTTTTTGGAGGGGGACTGCTGGAAAAAGCAGAGCCCTGTGGTCAGTGTCCACAAAGAATGGATGAGGCGCAGCCACCGCTCTACTTTGGAGCTTTTCAGAGCCACAAATCAGTGGTGTCACCTTTCCGATCAGAAAATGATTCCAAGTAGTTAATTATTGAGCGTCGTGGTACAAAGGAAGGGTAAATCCTGGAAATAACCCTTTAAGGAAGGGTCCTTGTAGGCTTAAGATTTTATTTGGATTTATAATTGCAGTAATTTTATCTTTTTTCAGGCTCAAGAAAAAATGGTTTAAATAATTGACTTCCGGCCGATTCCTGCTCTTAATTGCAGATCATTTCTTCCTTGACGGAGAGTTTAACCACAGAGAGTCGCCAAGATAGCTGGCCCAGGTAGAAAGCGTCGAACCCCTGACCGAGACTCCGTTACAGACCCCGGGGGCCCATCTGTTTCCACCAAGCGGCAGAAGATGTCTCATCCTGCCGAGGGCGCGGGGCAGAGGAGGGCGACTCGAGGGACCGAAGATGCCATCAATAAAAAGAAGCAGAAAGATCGAGTCAACCAGGAAAGCAAGGAAGGCAAGATGGTGTCTGGCACCGAGCCAAGGAAAGGTCGGTATTGTGTTTTTTTTTTTCCGTTTTCTTCACCAACCAGTTGCACTTCATTCTAGTGTTCAGTGTCTGATACCTCGCAGGTTTTAGGTGGTTGGCCTCCAATATATAGCAATGTACATGTCTATCTATTGAGCGGAGTGCAGCCGGACACACGCTCAGTCACTCACCCCACAACCAGCTCTCTGCATAGTGATTCTTAATTGCAGAGCAGCAAATAGAAATGGCTGTACCCTGCTTGTCAGAGAAGCAGTAGTATGGCGGCAGAGCTGGAAAGGCTACATCTGTGGGTGAACACTTTATTGTAAACTACTAGAGAGGGAAGGAGACTGATTCTGAAAAATCAGCCGAAAAGCATCTACAGTCTCTGGGAGGGCAGAGAAAACAGGCTACAGATGAGGAGGGAAAGCGCATGAAGAGGAAATAGGGGCGGAATAGAAGCTGTACTGATATGAGCTTTTGAAGACTGTGACAACCTGGATACACATAGAACTCACACCCAGCCTATATTACTGGGAGGGAGGGAGGGATACGCACAGCTCGCACCCAGACTATATTACTGGGAGGAAGGGATACGCACAGCTTGCTCCCAACCTATATTACTGGGAGGGACACACACAGCTCACACTCAGCCTATATTACTGGGAGGGAGGGACACGCACAACTCGCACCCAGCCTATATTACTGGGAGGGAGGGAGGGATACGCACAGCTCGCACCCAGCCTATATTACTGGGAGGGAGGGATACGCACAGCTTGCACCCAGCCTATATTACTGGGAGGGACACACACAGCTCACACTCAGCCTATATTACTGGAAGGAAAGGACACGCACAGCTCACACTCAGCCTATATTACTGGAAGGAAAGGACACACACAGCTCACACTCAGCCTATATTACTGGAAGGAAAGGACACGCACAGCTCACACCCAGCCTATATTACTGGGAGGGAGAGGCGAGCTCGGCTCGCACCCGGCCTATGTTACTGGGAGGGAGAGGCGAGCTCGGCTCGCACCCGGCCTATGTTACTGGGAGGGAGAGGCGAGCTCGGCTCGCACCCGGCCTATGTTACTGGGAGGGAGAGGCGAGCTCGGCTCGCACCCGGCCTATGTTACTGGGAGGGAGAGACACTCCCTCAAGAGAAAAATCTGAAATTTGGATCAGACAACATTCTGCATATATGAATAAATTAAGATTACATATAGAAACTTGGTTCAATTTTATTGACTAAAGGTAACAATGAACGTAAGTAATAATCCATTTTTCCATGTTGGAGGCGTCCACAGCAGTTAAGACGCTCATTAGCAGCATTGTAGGACTTTGGGTATAGACAGTTATATAAGATGTCACTGTACAAGGATATTCAGGCCAATATACCTGTTCTATAGCGAAATCTGCGCACGTCTGTGCAACTTATTCAGATGGCGATAACGAGCAAATGCCGACGTCTTGTTAGAAAAGTCAAGTCTGCTTCATTACTGTAAAGGGGATTTGGCTCTTGGAGCTCAAGCGTCTTACTCTGATCACACACTGACATAGCAGATGGCGGCACCTCCGATTAGCCTGCGAATTACCTGCAGCATCGCTCCGGTAATCGCTCATCACCTGCGCTCACTCACAACTTTTGTAGATCTTCACTCTAAAGCTTGTGAGCGAATGGAGGAGCAGGAAAAATGGTTGTATAATATACAAAGTGATAAAGAAGTTCTAGGCCGTCAGTGAGCAAGGTAATAATGGAGCAGCAGAAAGCTGGTGACTGAGCAATCACAGAACAGACACCTCATGGGGCGAAGATTGGAGAAGAGGCTTTATTAAAGGAAGTACATCATTATATCCACTCCTGAGGTAAAGGATATACATAAATTACTGATCCAGAGTTACATCCTGCATTATACTCCAGAGCTGCACTCACTATTCTGCTGGTGCAGTCACTGTGTACATACATTACATTACTGATCCTGTACTGATCCTCAGTTACATCCTGTATTATACTCCAGAGCTGCACTCACTATTCTGCTGGTGCAGTCACTGTGTACATACATTACATTACTGATCCTGTACTGATCCTCAGTTACATCCTGTATTATACTCCAGAGCTGCACTCACTACTCTGCTGGTGCAGTCACAGTGTACATACATTACTGATCCTCAGTTACATCCTGTATTATACTCCAGAGCTGTACTCACTATTCTGCTGGTGCAGTCACTGTGTACATACATTACATTACTGATCCTGAGTTACATCCTGTATTATACTCCAGAGCTGCACTCACTATTCTGCTGGTGCAGACACTGTGTATATACATTACATTACTGATCCTGAGTTACATCATATATTATACTCCAGAGCTTCACTCACTATTCTGCTAGTGCGGTCACTTGTTATGTCACCCTGGGTCTCTGCCTCTTATCACCTCCTCTATAGAGCGGTGTCGGCAGTCAGGACTGTTCAGTAGGTTTAGTACATGTCTCCCCCTTCGTTGCACATGTGGGTGGTTTGCAGGAGCAGCGCTCTGGTTTTCTGCAGGGGATGCACATGTGAACATTGCCATTTGGAGATGTTTGAGATGAGTTGTCATCTTCGGAGTAAAGTTGCTGCCGTGGTAGTGAGACTCCGCCACGTCTGTCTCTACAGAGCTGTAATCACCAGCAGACGCCCTGGATCTGTACAGATCCAATCACCATTATATCGGACGATGTGTCAGATTGGAAATTACAGTGAGAATTATAATGCCCTGATCTATTTTTACGTCTGCTGACAGTGAGGTGACCTATGAGTTCGGTACCATCCTTGTGGGACGGCTTTTACCTATTTTTGATCAAAACAAAGTTAACAAATGTCCCCCTTGTTATTCACAGGCAGTATTACTATTTACTCCCTACAGGTATTCACTCATTTTGTTTTTTTTATCTTCGCTTCTGTTTATTAACGGACATAGACAGTACTATCTGTGCCTCCTTCATTAGCAGGAAGAGTCAGGGATATGATACTGTCTGTGCCTAGTTTATGGGGAGAGACAAGGAGCGAGTACTATCTGCCCACATTAACAGAAGGAGATGGAACTGTAGCAACATTTACAGAAAGACATGGAATCTGTACAATCTAAGCCACCTTCATTTACAGTGAGAAACAAGGAAGCGGTACTATCTGAGCCTACATCATTTACAGAGAGTTGCAAAGAAGCAGTACTACCTGATCCTCCATTTACAGAGCGAGTCAAGGAAGCAGTACTACCTGAGCCTACATCATTCACAGAGAGGCAATGAAGTGATACTACCTGAGCCTCCTTCATTTATAGAGAGACAAGGAAGCAGTACTATCTGAGCTTTCATCATTTACAGAGCAATGTAAGGAAATGGTACTATATAGGCCCCCATCATTTATAGAGAGAGGCAAGGAAGCAGTAATATCTGTGCCTACATCATTACAGGGCGGCAGTGCTATCCGTACTTAATTCAATTCCAGAGAGAGACTAGGATGCCGCACTATCTGTATCGTTTCGGCAGCCATATACACCCATCGTTCCTTTATAGTTGTACATTCAGATAACAGCCATGTTGCAGGAGAGATCTGTGCTGAGTTTCGGGAGGGGGTATCTGTGCGGACCACCCCTCTTGGCCCTGTTCTTGGGGGGGGGGGCTTGCTGTAACAATATCATACACAAGCTCAGGGCGGGTTTTGAGACTCTTTTTGTCATTTCTGATTTCAGACATGATGATCGACTGGAAGCAGAATTCAGGGGAAGTGATTGTGAAGCTGCACCCCGGGGCCGGAGCGGTGAGCGTGGACGAGCTGAAGTCGGAGTTCACAGACACGGACTGCGTCATCCACTTCCCAGGTATCCAGAGATGGCGACAACCCTGGGAGCGGCCCCCACCGGCTGCATTATCCCCACTCTCTGTAACATTGCCCCATTGTCTTGGGGTCTCCACACCTGGTCATTTGCTGATACCAGTATTTTATTTGTGCTTTTTTTGTTCCCCATTTTTCACAGAGGGCGATCGGTGGAGCTGCCATTTCCATGAAGAAATAGAAGGATCGTGCAGTAAAATCCAATATAAGGAGAAAGGGAACTTCCTGCAGCTCATCCTACAGAAGAAAATCCCAATGAACAAATGGCCGAGTCTCCAGGTAAACGTCGCAGTGTCGTCCACTCTTACTTTATTTTTAGGAGGAATTTCTACCCAACACTTGAGGTACGGCTGTGTGCGCTTCTGTCACCCAGGGGAAATCGATACCTTTGTGGTAAACATCCTCCCCTGAAGTTACAGGCAAATTGGCTCCAAGTGCTTTGGGTATGTCAGAGCACTTCCAGGTCTCCAGCCCTCGCTGCTTATGTCCCGCACTTGATTGACAGGTCAGTCTGGCCTCTGTCATCTGCACGATCTTGCGGCAGATAGCACAGGCTGCACTAACCTGTCAGTCAAACGCAGGAGGTCGGAGAGCTGGAAGTGCTTCGCCCCGCCCCTTAGCACTTGCAGCTAATTTGCATATAACTTGATTGTCGCGGTTCTACAACAAAGGAAACTGTTTGCTCACCAATACACCAGTCTCTGAAAGGTTACGGGGACCCCCAATCACAAGGGTCCCATGCTTGAAGGGAGCGGCGGTCCAGCTGCATAGATGCTGTAGTGCCTAAGGAGTTAAACAGCTCCGATCACGGCAGTGGTATAATACACCCGCCGATTTCCACAACTCCCCACTTTTCTCTTTCTTTCTCAGTGAGGCGCTGATGTCACTGATTAGACGTTCAAATAAATGAAATGAATTAATAATAATTTCTCTTGTTTCTGAGCAGAAGAAGAAGAAAGACCTCACGAAGGAACCGGCGAAGCCGCTCACCGCAAAAGAAAACGGAAAGGCAAAAGCCCCTTTGAAACCGCCCGCCCCCGATCCCAATCAATCTCAACCCGTCGGGAATTCGGAGATTAAAAAGATGAAACCTGAACTGAGAAACGTCAATCAGGGACAGGAAGCCGCCGCCGAGCCGAGGGCGAGGAGTCCCCTCACAAGGAAATCTGCCCCCAGTTCCGGCACACAAGCTGGAACACAGGTGAAGAAGGGCTCCGCACATAAGCTTGGCTCCCCACGCGGCGTCAGTCCAAGGAGCCAGAAAATCGCCAACTCTGAAGACTCCCATAAGAGTCCCAGCGGTAAAGAGCAAAACAAATGTCCTGACAGTACCCAAGCCAAGGATTGTCCAACGACCCACAAACTTGCAAGTCCCAAGATGGAGCCACAGGGTGTCCGAGAAGACAAGGTAAGAATTTATATACAGTCTTTAAAGGGGTTGTCCACTACTTTGACATTGATGCCCTATCCTTAGGATAGAGCATCAATGTATGATCTGCCGGGGTCCCACACGCGGCATCCCCGCCGATCAACTGTTATTGGTGCCGGCGGTGGCCGACGGCCGGAAGTCCTTATCTTCGGCGCCTGGCCATCAAGTTGCAGTGGCCGGCGCTTGTTACTGCACATCCTCTTCCTATTCAATTGAATGGGAGGCGGATGGGCAGCTATTAGCTGTGGCCACTACAACTTGACGGCCAGGAACCGCAGGTAAGGACTTCCGGCCGGGGACCCGCCGCCGGCACCGATAGCTTAATCGGCGGGGGTGCCGCGTGTGGAACCCTGGCCGATCATACATTGATTTCCTATCCTAAGGATAGGGCATCACTGTCAAAGTAGTAGACAACCCCTTTAATGCTGAAATTGCAATGCCAAGATGGAAAAATGGTGGAATTCTGGAAATCACAGGATGGAGACGTTACCGATCTGCAAATGATGGAGAAATCGAAAAAATGATGTCCTAACATTTCGATTTATTCAGTCTGGAGTATGAGCCTCGTGCAGAAATCCCGGCACTTCCAGCCTCGGCTGCCATCACCGAGGTTATTAATGGTCTTCTGAGGAAGGTTCTGCTCCTGAATGCACTCGAGAAAATCATCAAGATCCGATGCCGGCAGCTGCTGTGTAATCACCGACCAATGATGTGCTCGATGGGAGACAAGACCGGAGACGCTGCAGCCACGGGAGCACAAGGCCGTATGTCGCTCACTACTGGAAGTTTTCTTTCCGTTCTTTCGTAGTTTGCGGATCAGTGACGTCTCCGTCTTGTGATTTCCAGAATTCCACGACTTTTCCTTCTTGTTGCAATTTCAGTGTTGCGTGTATGATAATTTTTCTTTTTGGTTTTCCCAAGATGGTCTTTATCTGCAAAATGCTCATATTTCAATCCCCTGAATTTATCATGATCATCATTATCGAGTGATAAATGATTAATCTCTTGGGTCCTACCTCGGGGAACGTCAGCGATCCCAAAATCCCCTGAGTGAAGGATGGGACATATATCCGATGCCGCTCAGCCACAAGGCCCCTTCCTCCTCTTTTTACATTGGCACGGACGGTCTCTATTCTTAGACCCTGCTCCTCTCTACATTTGGTAACCCGACCCAGCACGCGGCCTGCAGAGGTACAATTTTAGAAATGAACAGTCATCCCGGCTCGTACACAGTAACTGATATCCGTAGTAATGCACTGTGCATTTCTTATCAACGTCACATAAAATACATAATTGGCGCAAAGGTGTTAACAAAAACCCATGGCTGCTTCCTTCCTGAAACAGCGCCACTCCCGTCTGCAGGCTGTAAGTGGTATCGCCGCCTAGTTACAAACCATTGTAATCCCTTGGTGTAGAGGCTTTATCACAGTACAGCAGTATATATTGACCTCCTTGTTTTTTTTTTACTTTTTATTGCAGGTTGTAATTGCTGACGCAGAGAAGACGCATCTTCCCGTGGCGGAGCACCAGCCTGCAGCGCCAGCCGTACAGCCCGTATGCTGTAATATTCGGGTTCCCGGCCCGCAAGGGGATGCAAGTTTGGATCTGCTGATGCCGTCTGAAGAGATGTCACTACTTCCTTCTGAACGAGCTGCGGGTTGTCAGGAGGATCTTTCAGTCGTGCCGGGTGATTGCGAGGCGATCGCTGGGTCATCGCACAAAGAAGACGCCCAAGAAGAAGCCACAGCGGCTGGAAAACCAGACGTCGGTGTGGACGACACATCAGAAGGTAATTACCGGGGTCCCAGGAACAGACGGTGTGTAGGAAGGGACGGATCCAGCCTGATGGGTTTCGAGCTGCCGTTTAGTCGCCGGCAGAGGAGTCTGCTCTCTTGTAGAGCTGTGCGTTCCTGTGTACGAGAGGAGGCAGGAGAGATGGCGGTCAGCCGAACAAATGTCTGGTGTTGGGTATAACTCTCTTCTGGCCGGATGAGCATATGACAGATGCAGCCCATGATTGACTGCAGCGGTCAGACTTGCTCTTTACTTCCTCTGCCTGCTATATGAACATTTGACCCCAGCAGCAATGACCTGATTGGCTGCAGCAGGCAAATGTCTGTCCTTCTAGAAGAGAAGGCATGGAGACCGCTGGTTGGGGAGGTGGGGGGGGCAAAGGCTCTGTAAGGTGGATATACTCTGCTTCTATTATTTTATAGCACCCTTGATGGCTCGGAAAAGTTTTCCTAAAAGGGCAACTACTTTAAGGAATGTTAATCTTTACTTGCTTGAATATTGTTTGTTAGCCAAGTTTGCATTAGAGGGGTTGTCTCAAATATTTTGCCACTTGGATGTTATAGTGAGGGAGGAGAGTAGTATGTCTCATACTGCTGCCTCCACTATGTCTCCAAGTTGGTATGGTACTCTTCTGGTGATACACGGTGTCGACTTTGCAACTTGTTTTGGATTATGGCCAGAAAGTTCCACCTTAGTTTCATCAGACCATTACACGTGTCCCACCTACTTTTCAGACTTGATGTAAGTTTTGTCAAAATGTAGCCGGACTTGGATGTTTTTCTTCATCAGGAAAAGCTTCCATCTTGCCGTCCTACCCCACAGGCCAAACATGTGAAGAAATACAGGAGATCGCTGTCACATGCAGTACACAACCAGCACTTGCCAAAACTTCCTCTAGCTCTTTTAACATTTTTGTTGGCCTCCTAGAGCAATTTTTTTTTCTTTTCTTTTCATCAGTTTTTGACAGATGACCAGTTCTAGGTAATGTCACTGTTTTGCCAAATTTAAGCCACTTCTTGATGAGTTCTTCATAGTGTCCTTGTTATATCAAATGCCTGGGAATTTTTTTTTGTTCGCTTCTCCTGATCGATAACTTTCCACAATGACATCCTTTTGCTGTGTTGTCAGGATTTTACGGAGCAAAAAATGATGGCGGCCGTGCACTGACTATTATGTAACATGAGGGTAAATGTGATTGGCTTAATCTGAGCACAACCCCGTCACCAATTATAAGAGGGTGTTCACGCTTATGCAACAACATTAATTTAGTTTTGTTCTTATTTTCCCCATCAAAATGATTTCAGAGGATTTCTACTGATTATGGGTGACATTAAAGGTGGGAAAAGTTCTGAAATGATTCTTCTTGGTAGTATTTTTTTTCTATTTTTACATGACAAAAACCCTTTTATTTTATCGGGTGTTTAGAATTTTTATATTCATTATAATGTACAGGGTAAAAAAAATGTGTGTTTGCAATGGAGCTGTTGCTTTCTGGCGCTCTTTTTCGGCACTGGCTTTCTGGCACAGTTTACCATGCACAGCGCCCTATGATTATTAGTGGCAGTGACTGGTACTACAGCTCGACAATTGAAGTGTATAGTACTGCCGTGCACAGCAGCTACAAGATGCGCCAGAAAAGCAAAGCTGGAGGTCGCAGCATCGGCGAGAGAGTCACGGCCCCTTCACACCTCGGAGACCGACCACCTCTGATCTGCAAATGCAAGAAGGAGACTAAGGCCGCCTGCAGCCGATATGGACGCCTCTGCTCCCAGTCATGACACACTTCTTGGCTCGTGCGGAAAGGTTACGTTATCCCAGCCCCCAGCAGTCATCCTCCTTCTAGATTATGTTACCGGCTACGTAGTTTTCTTGGAAGACGGGAAGGAAGATTCTGCTGTCCCCCGGGTTCCTTCCTAGTAATCGGGTCTGGGGGTCACCGGCTCGACCTCCACCGTATACATCTGCGCCTCCGGGATATCATGTCTCGGGTCTCCAGCAATCATTTCACAGGTAACGGGCGACGTGCATGGCTGCGGTGTGAGCGGCACCCCGGTGCCATGTGCTAAAGGTGGCATTTAAAGGGATACTGCGCACGAGTATACAGAGAGCATGGATTGTTCTAAGGGCGCAGCTGCCGGTCACGCTGCAGTTTTTTGGGGGGTTACCCCGATCTTTGCAGCAGCTGATAACCGGCTGTCATTTTGTCAGCATGTTCCAGTGATGATAAAGTGTCGGATTTACCATCCGGTGCTGAAAAGAACAGGAAAATATCTATAAGGAAATGGCAACGAGTTTCCCAACTCTGGCCGCTGCTCTGCCATCTGCTTTATTAATTTATGGCCGATTTATACAAGTAATATAAAAATTCACCCAGGATAACGGTGACCCCGTACATGGGCTCCCTTCACCCAACTCTACAGTATTCCTATAACGTTATGGTAGAGCGGCCATTATTCCTCCGCTCCTGCAGAGCCCCGTTTTACAAAGTAAGGGAAGATTACTGCCCCTCGTCCTATTAATAAAACAGAAAAAAAAACTTTACAGAAGTTCTGCAGTAACTTAGTGTTGTGTATGGAGGCAACGCCGCTCCTGGGGTGGTGGCGTTTATGGAGCCTTTTATAAAGTGAGTGATGATGATAGATTCACATTCTCTGTATGATTGGGGGTAGAGAGGGAGTTTTTCCACATTTACACGTAAATGGAAAGTTTTTCTATTAGAAATATACGTTTTAGGGGTTTTTCCTTTTTTTTTTTTATTTATTACAAACCATCTCGTCTTTTCCCCCCTTGTAGACGTGGAGCCATATGTGAATCTCACCTTTGTGAAGAACGACCATTATGAGAGTGGGAACGACGTGGTGGTCGTACACGTGTACGTGAAGGAGGTCTGCCAGCAGACGTCCCGGGTGTTGTTTCGGGAGCAGGATTTCACGCTGATTTTTCAGACAAGGTAAAGACCAGGATTGTTCTTCTATGACTAGTTATAGCCATGTATATTGGCCCAACAGAGGCAAAAAGGGAGTGTTCTGGCCCCTTATGGCCACACCCGGAGCTCTTCCCAATGTGTTTAACACTTGTTATATACCAGTCATTTTTTTTTTTTCCATCTTCAGAGACCTAAATTTCCTCCGGCTCCATCCTGGCTGTGGCCCTGACACGGTGTTCAGGTGGCAGGTAAAGCTCAGGTGAGACTCGCCACGTGCAGATATACGGTGTGAAGTGTCACGTGCTGCCTTGGTCACATTCGCTTTCTCTGCAGGAACCTTATAGAGCCGGATCTGTGCAAATACAGCTTCACTGGGATCCGCATTGGTATCTCCCTCCAGAAGAAGCAGTGTCAAAGGTGGGGTGGACTGGAGGCCCCCGCCGCACAAGGTCTGTACCCTGAATCCCACCTTTGGTCTCATCCCGGGGGTCCTTGTTACCACAGTATGGAGGTTTTAATGTTGGATAACCTCTTCCGTTGTCCATGCCAGTGCCCTTTTCTGTGGTCCTAATAGAATTGTATTTTTCATTATTTATCACTACATATTTGCTGCTAAACAAAGCCCTACTTTCCCCCCTTTTTAAGGTGCAGTGGGTGGTGCGAAGGTGGCAATGCCTGCAAGTCCTGCCCCCCTCGACAAGGCGCAGCCTGGAAGTAACCAGCACTCGCTCTCCAGCAAAGAGGAACCCAGAGCCGTGGAAAAGGAGAAGCCGCGAGCCGAGGACGCGGGCCTGGATAAAGTGTCGTCCAGAGCGGCCGCTGACCACGTCCCTGTAAAGCCAGAGCCGCTCATGACTTCGGTTGGTATTGGCTTCTTTGGGTCTCGAGAGTGGGTTGCTAATTAAAGGGCTTCTCCATTACTCGGACGACCCCTTCCCTTCTGAATCCCTGTATTTCCTCCCAGTAAAATAACAGCTATACTTATCTCCAGTGCCTGCACTGTTCCAGCAGTGTCGACTGTGGCTCTCCCAGGGCTCACATAACATTGGTTACAGGGATTGCATGACATGAAGTTACGCAAGTCCTGAGAGAGCCAGTGTTGACACTGCAGGAGTATTGGTGTTATTTTACTGGGCGAAAACAGATTCAGAAATGGACAAACCCTCTAATCTTATACTCCTGGAAAACTCATTTTAAAGTAGTTCTCATAAGACATTCTTGGCCTATTGTTAGGATACCACTGGGCCACCAATGGGCCTCATCCTTCAGTCGATTGCCACCTCACCACATTATGTACATTTTTCATTTTAAGGTATCAGTTATTGTCCAAGATTTTTTTTTTTTTTTTTGTCCACAGAGTTCTGGTTGTAGAAAGTAACAAAGTAATACTTGCCCTCCTCAGGTCCAGCGATGCCTACGCCGATCTTTCCCAGGCTGCAATGATGACGTTACTACTACAGCTCACGTGTGACCATCAGGCTTCTGAGGCCAGTGATTGCCTGCAGTGGTCATGTGCACTGTAGTCGTGATGTCATCACTGTAGCCTGTCAAAGGACCGGAGCAGTGGCAGAATTGCACCTGCTGGACCCAGGGAGGGGGAGTGTTGCTGCTTTTTGTTGTTTCTTTTTACAGCTGCTAGCTTATGGCTAAAAACAAATGCCTGGTACCTTATCCGGGGACAGTTCAATAGATCAGCCTAGATGTACAGGATTGAGTAAATGCAAATGTGCATTTTGTAAAAATGCTAAATTATTGTAGATCACTGTAATTTTTGTTTTTTTTATTAGCCTCTTATTATAAAGAAGGTGTATACTACACCTT
The DNA here is from genome assembly GCF_046119375.1 of Phyllobates terribilis. Classification (NCBI taxonomy): domain Eukaryota; kingdom Metazoa; phylum Chordata; class Amphibia; order Anura; family Dendrobatidae; genus Phyllobates; species Phyllobates terribilis. Next base: position 366,818,051 of record NW_027362768.1, read on the forward strand.
GCGACTTCCCCCCTTTTCACACCGTGCGACCCCCCCCCCTTTTCACACCGTGCGACCTCCCCCCTTTTCACACCGTGCGACCCCCCCCCCCTTTTCACACCGTGCGACCTCTCCCCTTTTCCCACCGTGCGACCTCCCCCCTTTTCCCACCGTGCGACCTCCCCCCCTTTTCCCACCGTGCGACCTCCCCCCTTTTCCCACCGTGCGACCTCCCCCCTTTTCCCACCGTGCGACCTCCCCCCTTTTCCCCACCGTGCGACCTCCCCCCTTTTCCCCACCGTGCGTCCTCCCCCCTTTTCCCCACCGTGCGTCCTCCCCCCTTTTCCCCACCGTGCGACCTCCCCCCTTTTCCCCACCGTGCGTCCTCCCCCCTTTTCCCCACCGTGCGACCTCCCCCCTTTTCCCCACCGTGCGACCTCCCCCCTTTTCCCCACCGTGCGACCTCCCCCCTTTTCCCCACCGTGCGACCTCCCCCCTTTTCCCCACCGTGCGACCTCCCCCCTTTTCCCCACCGTGCGACCTCCCCCCTTTTCCCCACCGTGCGACCTCCCCCCTTTTCCCCACCGTGCGACCTCCCCCCTTTTCCCCACCGTGCGACCCCCCCCCCCTTTTCCCCACCGTGCGACCTCCCCCCCCCTTTTCCACACCGTGCGACCCCCCCCCCCCCCTTTTCCACACCGTGCGACCTCCCCCCCCCCTTTTCCACACCGTGCGACCTCCCCCCCCCCTTTTCCACACCGTGCGACCTCAGTTTTGTATGTTTCTTTTTCTTCGTAGCCTAAGCCAACGTGCATGGTTCCCCCGATGACCCACAGCGCCATGAGCAGCGACAGTGCTCAGGAGGAAGAGGAGAAGCGAGTGTGTCTGCCGGGCTTCACCGGTCTGGTCAATCTGGGAAACACCTGCTTCATGAACAGCGTCATCCAGTCCTTGTCGAACACCAGAGAGCTGAGGGATTATTTCCAAGGTTTGCGGCTTTATGTTGCATTCATGACTTCAGCAGAAGAGCGCAGTAGTGTAGGAGGATGCGTGATCTTTTCTTAGTGGGGTTTTTTTTTTTTTTTTGATCCTTTGTTACTCAATAGATCATTCGTTTGAATCTGAGATCAATTGCAACAATCCCTTGGGCACCGGAGGACGTCTTGCGGTCAGTTTTGCTGTCTTGTTAAGGGCTCTTTGGAAAGGGACTCATCACGCCTTCCAGCCATCAAAACTCAAGGTGAGCGAAACCTACAACGGCTACGTACAGGGGGTTACGTACAGGGGGCTTTGCATGTTCCTCTGCCTCTCGACTTACTGGCAGCATGGTTCAGAGGCACGGCCAAGCCGCTGCTCTGTTTTACCTCTTCTGGAGGGGCGCAGAGGGACTGAAGATGGGGGGGGGGGGGGTTCATCTTCACAGCAGTGCTCACAAGCAAAGAACTTGCAAGAGCACGTCTTCATTAGGAATCCTCTGATACCCGCAGAGGTAGACGGTAACAAAGGCAATGAGCTGTAAACTACAGAATTAAAAATCTTTCCGTTCTTGAGGACAACCAAAGATAACATCTGCAAGGAGTTTGTATGTTCTCCCCGTGTTTACGTGGGTTTCCTCCAGGTTCTCTGGTTTCCACCCACACTCCAAAGACATACTGATAGGAAATGTAGATTGTGAGCCCCAATGGGGACAGGGATAATAATGTGTGTGAAGCTCTGCTGAAAAAAAAAAAAAAAAAAAAAAGATTATTCGGACAAAAAGTATTTTTAATAATAGGTAACTTGCAAAAACTTTTCAGTTTTACTCATGTAACAAGATGAGACAATCCCTTTTAAAAGGGGTATTATTATATCGCTAGCACATGCCATTACTTTGATTGGCGGGACCTTTGGGACCCCCACTTCTCTGTAGGTCTTGCACTGTTTTCATTGAACGACTTCGCTCCTGGCCACATGTTGTGTGAAGACCTCCAACCAGTCCTGTTCGCTGACATGGGGCCCCCTCGCACAGTGGGGTCCGGGACTAAGAAAAACAGGGAAGGGAATGCGAGACTAAGCCACTGCTGTTCATTCACAGGATAGTTGGGGTCCCTGAGGTCGGACCCCCATCCATCTGATGGCTAGGCTACGCCACCGCTTTACAACATTGGAATAGTTATTTAATTTCTTCCAGTCTTGCACATAAGAGACTTCTGCGCTCTTGAAAATGCAATTTCTTGAAGGTGCAAATTTTTTAGGTACTAGTTGTTGTGAGGAATTTCCTTCCAGTACAACGTCCATGACAATTTACCAGCATTCATTGCTAAACATCTGCCCATAAAGTGCTGGGGTTTGCACCACATTTGCCTTAAAGGCTCATTCAGACATCCATGATGAACAATCAGTCCGCGGGTCTCCAGACCCAAACTTCATGGCCTGCGGCCAGTCCTTGCATCATGGACGTCTGTATTTGACTGAATGGGGTTTAGGTGCAATACCTTGGACGAGCAGTGCAGTATCTGGAATAAAAAAAAACAAAAAAAACCCAGAAACTTCTCATCTCTAACATGGAATCTCCCCTTTAATATTTCCCAGGCGATCGTCGCTAGCAAAGCGAGTCAGTTCACCGGCTACGCTCAGCACGATGCCCAGGAGTTCATGGCTTTCCTGCTGGACGGACTCCACGAAGATCTGAACCGGATTCAGAATAAGCCATACACGGAGACCGTGGATTCGGACGGACGGCCGGATGAGGTACAGGGATCCGTCCTGAGCTGCCCTTTATATACCTAAGCTGAAAGTGATCCAGATACTTCTCTACTTTTGCGTCAGTACTGGATCAGGAAGGATAATTACAAGTATAACATTAATAATTAATGTTGCAGACAATGGTCGGGGGATGTTTGCAAGAAAGAAGCCGATAGACACTAAATTGCTCTCCGCTCCCTCAGGCCAGAGAGGACATTAAAGGTCTATTTTATTTTTATTTTCGCCTTTTCTTACAGGAAGTTGCCGATGAAGCATGGCTGCGGCACAAGATGAGGAATGACTCCTTTGTGGTCGATTTATTCCAGGGCCAATACAAATCCAAGTTGGTTTGCCCAGTCTGTGCTAAGGTATAGATCTCCTATAGAGTCCACAGTGACATGTTTAGATGTTATGACATCGATTAACCCTTCCTGTCGAGCTGTAGGTGATGACTTGTACCGTGTTCACTTGTTTTAACTTTTTTCCCCCACAGGATAAAAAAAAATGTTTATTACACCCAGTTTTTTTACAATTCTATACGCCTTCATGCAGTTTTGCATCAAGCTGAAACCTTTAGGAAGCCCCGTCCTAAATGTGACCGACCAAACAGCACAAGGGAGGTTGATAACACGAAGAAAAGCTCCTGTACTTTTTTTCAGTAATGCTTTTCCCCAACACTCATTCTCTTCCTGGGGTCACTGAAAGCTGTTATTGGGAGAGAAGTCGGTTATTAGTAAATGGGGTGATAAGTAAAAGCTCTTGTATCCCCTTCTAGAGGCATGACTGTAAGAGGGGTGATGACATGGAGAAAAGTTCCTGCACGGGTAAAAGAAAGCCGTAACACACACGGATTAGTAAAAGTGGTGATAAACTGAAGAAAAGTCCTAAAATTCTCTGTACCTGAGATCACTCGAGGTTCTAGAGGGATAGAGATGACATTTACAGGCTGTGATTACCAAGAAGGGTGATAACATGAGGAAATGTTCCTGTTTTATACCTGAATTTGTAATGGAATTAATGATTTTTGGGTGAGATGACTACCATAAGAAGCGGTAATTAGTAAGATGGGTGATAACATAAGGGAAAGTTCCTGATTCATCCTCCCTAGAATCACTGCAGTCTGTATAGTCTGTGACTATTGAGAGGGGCGATAACTAGAAGAAAAGTTCCTGCAGCAGAAGAGATGAGCGTGACACATCCGGGGTCCTTCTTGACAATGTCACACACAAAGCCAGGAAATAATACTTTCCATGTAACTCCCTGAACCTTGCAGTTGGAATATGTATAGAATTTGTGTCATTTACCTCTTAATAAATATATGTATAATTTTTTTCTTACACTTATGTTCTAGTAATATAATAGCTGGTGATCTGTTATTTTTGTGATGCGTTCCGGCGCCCATTGTACGCGGATGGGATCTGACCTCTTGTGCTTTCTTCCCACACATAATATTGTACTAGACGATATCTGTACTAAAATATTGATTTTAGGTTGAGGTTATTCCGCCTTTCACGGCTCATTTCTTGTATCTACATGCAGAGCCAGGATCTTTATATTTCTTGGGTGTATTGTTATGTCTCCCTGTGTCTTATGTTATGCGCCAACCTAAACCTTCTCCATCCGGAAAGGCCAAAACCCACCAGGGCTTCAGTTATCAGACACAATATCCATGATACCGTCACATAGACCAGGACCAGACGGCCGGCATGTGGGGGGTCATGTCTGACCACTATAAGGCCATCACTGATGTCGTAGCATTGGGGTCTGGGACCCCATAATGTACTTTATAACCACCACCTTTTGTAACCCTTACATGACCAGTCGATCTTCATTTTTACCCCCTTTTTATTTTTTTTTTGTCTTCTTCTTCCAAGACCTATAACTTTTTTTTTCTCCTGTTGTCAATAATATAATGCCTTTTTTCTGATTTTTTTTTTTATTTTTTTTATATACACCATTCACTTTACCATATAATGTGCTGAAAGATGGAAAAAAAATATCCTCTATTTCTGCCATAGTTTTGCAGGTTTTGTTTTAAAGGGGTATTCCCAACTCCAAGATCCTATCCCAATAGGAAGTAGGTCTATTTATAATAATAATTTTAGCAAATACCGCCATTTTATAAATGTAGTATAGTTCTTCTGATTAGCTATGTTACTTACCCCATGTGCAGGGCATTGCAGTAGCTTAGGTATCCATGGTTACGACCACTGATATATACATAGTAATAGTTTTTAAGGTTGAAGGAAGATTTAAGTCCATCTAGTTCAACCCATAGCCTAACATGTTGACATTTGTTTCTGGTTGTAACCATGGATACCTAAGCTACTGCAATGCCCTGCACATGGAGTAACCGACATAGCTTATCAGAAGAACTATACTACATTTCTAATTAAAGGTATTTGCTATTATTATTATTATTATTATTATTACACTTGATACATATTAAGATGGGAATACCCCTTTAATGCCATGGCCCCTTCACGTCGTTGTCCAGTATCTTTATGTTCCCCTTCTTACCTTGCCGGTCATTTTACATTTATTAATTGAGTTGCTTGTTTTTCCCCTGGATTCTCCGAGGCTCCTTATAATCTTCTCATTTCCTTCTCGCAGGTTTCGATTACGTTTGATCCGTTCCTGTATTTACCGGTCCCTTTGCCGCAGAAGCAGAAGGTCCTGACTGTGTTTTACTTCGCAAAGGAGCCGCATAAGAAACCCATAAAGGTGAGGCAGACCCGCGCCGTCAGTGGCGGTGTGTCATGGTGGGGCAGGCGGTAATGGCAATGCCTCTCTCCTGCGTGTAGTTATATGTATTATCAGGACTTTGCTCCAGGAAACATGTACTGTAAATATACAATTATTATATATATATCTACTTATAGAACTATTTCTCCCTTCTAGTTCTTGGTCAGTATCGGGAAGGAAAACTCCAGTGCGGCCGATGTCCTCGAGTCCATTTCTCAGAGCGTTCGAGTGAAAACCGAAAATCTTCGGCTAGCGGAGGTATCCATGACTTATATTAAATCACTGGTTTCTCTTTTTATTTATCAGCAATCGTTCAATGTGATGTGCAGAATACTAGTCCATATAGCGCCGGGGACAGACTCTGCCGCCGCCTTTTAGTCTGAGCTCATTAGTGATCAGGCAGAGATCTCCTGAATTGCTCTGCCTGATCATGGAGAGAACTGTGCAGCCATACTGGTATATAGCTGCACAGTCCCCTCTCTCCCTGTGTGATCTGGGCAGGGAGGACATCAGCGTCCAGCCTCCTGTCAATATGACGATTCTGATTCCATTTTGGGCATTTAAAAATTTCTTTACGTTCTTCTCCTAGGTGGTGAAAAATCGCCTGAACCGCACGTTTAACCCCTCGTGTTCGGTGGATTCGGTCTCTCCTACCGACCAGCTGTTTTGCTTTGAAGTTTTGTCTCCTGAACTCGCTAAGGAGCATGTTGTCGTATTACAAGTCCAGCAGGTAATCTGCCATTCTTCAGCTTTTTTAAAGGGGCTTCTCCACTACTTTGTCATTATTAATGAGCCCAGGGTGGTCCAGCTGCCTGCTCCTGGTGTGGTCAGGGGGCCGCTGCGCCCAGTGTTTGCTGCTCTTCCTGTAGGTATATATCCTCTTTTGATGACCCCTGGGTTTATCAATAAAATGACTTAAAGTAGTGCAAAACTTTCTTTTTTCTTATCTAAATAGCAGATGATGTTCTCCTTTTCTGCATTTTACAAAAGTCACAATGTGTGAATGAAGGTGATCCTCTTCATTGTTAAGCCGTCGAAAGCCCCTGAGATCACAGATTGTATGCTAGAGAGCTTTAATATGCCATAAATGATGAGTAGGGTCTCACCCTGGGACCCCGGCCGTGCACGTGCATCCTCGGTGCCACCTCGCACATTCATGACCTGGAGATACAAACTCGAGATGTTGAAACCACCAAGTATTTAATTTCGGCTTTTTCCATGTCTCCTATTGAGAATGTGGAAAATATCCGTCTTTGTGTAAGTTTGCACGTCTCCATAAATGATTGTTCTCGCTCTTTCCGCACAGCGTCCCCAAGTACCAAGCATCCCCGTTACCAAATGCTCCGCCTGTCAGAAGAAGCAGCTTTCCGAGGAGGAGAAGTTGAAGCGGTGCACCAGGTGCTATCGCGCCGGATATTGCAACCAGTGAGTATTTGTCTAAAGTGCACCGGTCGTGTGCGGTGTAGGCTGCCATTTAATATGGGAGATTTATAGGGGGTGTAAAGTGATTGTCAGTCATCGATCCTCAAAATGAAGGGGTCTCGGTGCTGACTGGGCAGTGTATTACACATCCCGTGTCTCACGCGTTTCTCTTACATTCTAGTATCGGATACATCCTAGTTTGTGTTTATTTTCTACTAAATTATTTCTTCTGCTCCTTAGGGTTTGCCAGAAAACACACTGGCCTGAACACAAAGTATCCTGCCGGCCTGAAAATATCGGGTATCCCTTCTTAATTAGCGTCCCAGAGTCACGCTTGACGTACTCGCGCCTCGCACAGTTGTTGGAAGGTTATGCAAGGTAAGTGATACACCAAGTGTTACCCATCATAATCCTGTATAGATGGGTTACTGTCTACGGTGGCCTTAGAGGAGATTTTTTTTTTTTTTTTATTTCCCCATAGGGAATGAATGAAGCAGTGGTCTGGCATGTGTACTGCTGCTCCATCTGCCTATCAGTGGCGGTCCCAACGGTCAGACCCCCACCAATCACCAAGTTATGGATAGGGCAGAACTTGTTTTAGCCTGACAACCCCTTTTAAGCTGATGGCTTTACTGCAGAAATCAGACTATAATGTGCCTGAGCATTAAAGGGGTTGTCCATAACTGTGATATAGATGACCGATCCTAAATATAGGTAATTAAAATCAGATTGTGGGGGTGCTGGGTGGCCCCACTGATCAGCTGTTTTTCCCCATCTTAGACTTTCACTCTTCAATGTATGGGAAGTCAGCAAATAACTTTTATTGCTTATTTCAGCCTAAAGTAATAATTTTTATTTATGATGTGAGTTTTCTTTAGGTGAATGACTTTTGGTGATTGTATAATGTTTATTTCTTCCTCCAGGTATTCGGTAAATGTTTTCCAGCCTCCCTTCTTACCCGGAAGGACTTCCCCGGAGCAGCCCCTACAACCATTAAGTCCAGAGAAGCCAGACATGCCGCCTCAGCCCGGCTGCACATCGGCAGAAGAAGCTTTTGAGGATGTCAGAGACTCTCATCCTGCACAGCCGGGGCCCCTCGGACCTCCTCCGTGTCCTTCACTACAGCCGGAGACGGGAGACTCTAAAGCGCAGGGAAAGACCTCCGCGGACCGGCATTCATCAGTCGGCACGGACTCTGGTTTCTCGGAGCAATCATTTGATTCCTTAAGAGAGTCAGATTCTGGGGGCGAGAAAGAGACGTCTTATGAAAAATCAGTGAAACCCGAAGGTATTAGTGATGCAGTGGGGGATCACAACTATGAAAAGTGTCTCCAGAAATCCCACCGTGCGGTTTTTCCATGGTGAGCTCTTGTCTAAATCCAGAATTTTTTCTCTTTTTATCGTAGCTGCCGTCGCCGGTTACCAACAGTCGGTGGAGTCCTCAAGTTCCCACGCTGCCCTATTTTATATCAACCTCATTGATTCCTCCGGTAGAGAAGTGAAGCTGGAAGATAAAGGTTTGTTTTATGCTCCTGGGAGATAGTTAGAACGCCTCCCCCCTCCCAAAAAAAAAAAGTTATGTTGAGCGCACACGGCCATTGCTCCATGTAGCCCGGCTCTGATAATCAGCCGATCCTCCGATCACAAAATTACAACCTCCTAAATGCAACTATCAAGCACGATCTTGCATTTAAAAGGTTTCCAACATGGCTGCCATAATTTCTGGGGGCTATTGGCCCCCTTTGCGAGGGGATTACGGTGTGCCGATGGATCGCTATGGGAGCTGGGGTCCTACAGAAGACCCCAATGTCTGCAATATTATATGTTCTGCTTGTGGCTGGACTTCTTAGATTGTCAATTTCACAATACACTGCAAATTTACAGTATAATATAATATGTATATTATGTTATTATAATAAAAATATAATAAAGAGATCGGAGGATCAAGTCCTCTAAGGGGGACTAGTTAAAAATGTAACATAAGATTAATAAATATTTTTTAAAGAGACAATATATCATCCCTAAATGTTAGGAGCAAAATGTTAACAGAAGAAAAATGAATATACTTTGCATTGCTGTGATCATATTAACCTGAACCAAGAAGATCTAAAAATATTCCAAAAGATAAATGCAGTAATAAATAATGAAGAAAAAAAAAATCACAATTCCCAAATTTGCCTTTTGTGTTTGGCACATTATGCCCACCCCCCACAAAAAAAAGTCAAAACATCATATGTACAATATGAAAAACTAAAAACTATACACGTTTGGCATCACCATATTTGTACTGATCTGGAAAGTCATGCCCGCACTCTGATCAAAGTAAAAAAACAAAGCCCAAGAAACAATTTTGTTTTTTACTATAATAAATGGGGTCATCAAAAACTACAACTCGCCCCGCAAAAAAAAACAAGCTATGTGGATGGATCAGTACGTTACGACTCTTGAAAGAAGAGAGGGGGGAAAAAAAAAAAGCAAATGCACACAAAATAAAAAATCGGCCAGTCGTTAAGCGGTTAATAGCGTTCTTCTGGTTGCCGTTGGGGGGGAATAATGCAAAAAATGCAGTAGAAACGATGCGTGGACCCCCGACTATCTGGTGTAAGGTCAGTATGGTTTCATCCTCGCGTCTTTACCCCTTTTTTGCACTCCGCAGGGGACTCGGTGCTGGACCTGTCTGACGACTGCTCGCTTGCTCTGGTCTGGAAGAATAATGAGCGGATGAAGGAGTTCGTGTTGGTCGAATCCAAAGAGCTGGAGTGCGAAGAGGATCCGGGGTCTGCGAGCGAAGCTGCGAGGGTCGGCCTCTTCACCCTGGAGCAATGTCTCAATCTCTTCACCAAGCCTGAGGTCCTGGCACCTGAAGAAGCATGGTGAGGGCAATGCAAACATCTGGGGCAATGGCCACCATCCTGTGCCTGTCCTGCTCCTTACAACACTACAACTCCCACCATGCTGAAAGTTGTAGTGCTGAAGCAGCCGGACAGCCACACGTTGGAGACCCCTAATCTGTGAGTCATCACTCGGGGGGGTCCTGCGATGAATCCTTTTACATCATTGATGTTACGATCACTCGGCAGCTTTCTCTTTCACTCCCTGCAGGTACTGCCCCAAGTGTAACCAGCACCGAGAGGCGTCCAAGCAGCTGATGCTATGGAGGCTGCCGAACATCCTGATCATCCAGCTGAAACGTTTCTCCTTCCGCACATTTATCTGGAGAGACAAAATAAATGACCTGGTGGACTTCCCCGTCAGGTAACGTCCTCCTTCCACCAGCGAAGGAGACGGTTGTGGTGATAAAATTTGGAAATTTCCCACACAAAAAAATGTTTGCATGTGGTGCAATATAGATCAGGGATCATCAACCTCCGCCTCTCCAGCTGCTGTGAAACTACAATTCCCAACATGCGCTGATAGCCTGTGGCAGTGCTGAGAGTTGTAGTTTCACAGCAGCTGATGTGCCGAAGGTTGTCATAAACATTAGAGTTAAAAGTAAAAACCCTGTGCAAAACTCTAACATTGCGTCGTCGGTGGGTTTTTTCCCTCCATAGGGGTCTAGATCTCACCACGTTCTGCATCGGTCAGAAGGAGGACCACCAGAGGCCGATTTACGACCTGTATGCAGTGATAAACCATTATGGGGGCATGATCGGAGGCCACTACACGGCGTACGCCAGGCTTCCCAATGAGAAGAACAGTCAGCGGAGTGACGTGGGTGAGTGTCGGTTCCGGCATCTTGTCGTGTTCTTTTTTGGGGTCTTCATTCAGGTCATCGTTCTGACGTCCTTCCTTTTATGCTTAGGCTGGAGACTGTTTGATGACAGCACTGTGACAACAGTGGACGAGAGCCAAGTGGTGACCAGATACGCGTACGTGCTCTTCTACCGACGGCGTAACTCTCCTGTGGAGAGACCGGTGCGGGGACATCCGGCCGATCACAGGCCTGAAACCGGAGCATCTGCGGAAGGGGCTGCTAGTCAGGTGAGAGCTGCGAACTGCGCATACACTATACCTGTGAGGGCTACTAATGGCGGCTAGTCATTGTAAGGACGACTAGTGCTTTGCTACCATTACTGGGAGACTTTATCAGATCTGTGTGGCCAGTCCAGGGGGTCAGCGTACATTCGCTTCCTTCAGCGGCGCTAGAAGACGTGTTCTGACTGATGCCATATAGACAGATGGCGCATCCGTCCCCCGTATTACGTTGGCAACGTACGATTTCCTTTGCCTGCTGTCTTATGATCTGAGATTTATGGATACGTTTTACTTCTGCACCGTGTTTTTATTGCTGCAAACGCAACGTAATTGTGGCCTTACTACATAATGTCTCATGAGCCATGGATAAAATGGATCTAGGCTGAGAGGGGGTGCAAAATTGGGACCCCCAGCAAGCAACATACGTACTGAAATGTGTAAATGCGCCCCCCCTGCCAATAAAGCGAATGACGCCAAAATAGACCAATCCACGTCGTATTACAACTCTCCATCTGCGACAGGTTATCTTAATTTTTGGGGTGTTTTTTTTTCCAACCATCACTCAGGTGCAATGCTTTACGTATGGTGCAAGCTGCCAATGTGCCGGGTCAAACGTTATAATACCGCACGCGTGCGCTGTATGTGAGGCAGACGGACATGTCTGCTGCTGCTGAAAATGGGTCAATGGCTGTAGTGAGTGAGCGATTTTATAACAGCGCCTGCTCAGGAAATACTGAATTTATTCTAGTAGCTTTAGCTTTCGTCCTCGGCATCGTACGTCTGGGGGGGGGACGTAAAATGTAAAATGATATGAATGACCGATCCCTAGGACAGGACGCCAGCATCAGATCATTGGGGTCTTACAGCCGGCAACAGTCCCCATCTGATATTGATGTCCTGTCCTAAGGATCAGTGGACGACCCCTTCAATGATTGTTCGTCAGGGACAATATTCCTCCTCTTCCGAACTTCACCTGTTCCCTCTACAATCTGCTTCTGCCGCCGCGCACTCTATGGGACGTTTTCAGCCTCTGGATGTGGAAGCCCCATCTTGTAAAGTGATAGGGTATCCGTGGGGTCTGACGTACATCCCTTCCCTTCTAACTTTTCCCAGGTGGCCCGGGTGACCACCATGCAGGGAAAAATTATAGGCGCAGGCAATGCTGCAGCCCCTGCATTGTCAGAATCCCAACGATATAATGCCCTTTCCCTATCACTTTTAAAGGGGTGCTCAACTACATTTACTGGCGGACCACAAAAAAAATAAAATAAAATTCCCCATCTGTATCTCTTCCACTACATATAAGCTCATGATGGTCTGAACATAAAGGAAAAAAAAAAAAAAAACGCATACCTACTGGACTACAGGTGACCACTGCAGCCAGTCAGCTGCCACTTATAGCGAAGAGACGGTATATTCTGGCTGCAGCGGTCACCTGATGTTGACCTTGGGGTCTGGAAGGTAAGTATGTGGCTTTTCTTTGTGGCCCCCCTGTAGTTATCCATCGTGGCAGGACTTGGCGCAGCCGTGTAATTGCATTGGCGTCATTGATTGCATGGCTTCCTTTTAGGGGGAAGGTATGGCCGCCCACAGTCGGACTCTTGGAGTCTTATATGCTCTCAGGGCTTATATATATATTTATACTGTTGACCCATATACAGCTGATCTGTTGTGCAGCTCGCTCACTTGCGGTGTCTGCTGCCTGCTCTGTGCGGCTCGCTCGCTGTGTCTGTGCTGCCGGCTATGTTGTGCCGCCTGCTCGGTGTGTCTGTGCCGCCCACTCGCTCACTGTCTGTGCTGCCCGCTATGTTGTGCCGCCCGCTCGGTGTGTCTGTGCCGTCCGCTCTGTTGTGCCGCCCTCTCGCTCGCTGTGTCTCTGCTGCCCACTATGTTGTGCCGCCCGCTCACTCGCGGTGTCTGTGCTGCCCGGTCTCTGTGGCCCGCCCGCTCGCTTGCTGTGTCTCTGTGGCCCGCCCGCTCGCTTGCTGTGTCTCTGTGGCCCGCCCGCTCGCTTGCTGTGTCTCTGTGGCCCGCCCGCTCGCTTGCTGTGTCTCTGTGGCCCGCCCGCTCGCTTGCTGTGTCTCTGTGGCCCGCCCGCTCGCTTGCTGTGTCTGTGTGGCCCGCCCGCTCGCTTGCTGTGTCTGTGTTGCCCGCTCGCTGTGTCTGTGTGGCCCGCTCGCTCGCTGTGTCTGTGTGGCCTGCTCGCTCGCTCGCTGTGTCTGTGTGGCCCGCTCGCTCGCTGTGTCTGTGTGGCCCGCTCGCTCGCTGTGTCTGTGTGGCCCGCTCGCTCGCTGTGTCTGTGTGGCCCGCTCGCTCGCTGTGTCTGTGTGGCCCGCCCGCTCGCTGTGTCTGTGTGGCCCGCCCGCTCGCTGTGTCTGTGTGGCCCGCCCGCTCGCTGTGTCTGTGTGGCCCGCTCGCTCGCTGTGTCTGTGTGGCCCGCTCGCTCGCTGTGTCTGTGTGGCCCGCTCGCTCGCTGTGTCTGTGTGGCCCGCTCGCTCGCTGTGTCTGTGTGGCCCCCGCTCGCTCGCTGTGTCTGTGTGGCCCCCGCTCGCTCGCTGTGTCTGTGTGGCCCCCGCTCGCTCGCTGTGTCTGTGTGGCCCCCGCTCGCTCGCTGTGTCTGTGTGGCCCCCGCTCGCTCGCTGTGTCTGTGTGGCCCCCGCTCGCTCGCTGTGTCTGTGTGGCCCCCGCTCGCTCGCTGTGTCTGTGTGGCCCCCGCTCGCTCGCTGTGTCTGGGCCGGCCCCCCGCTCGCTCGCTGTGTCTGGGCCGGCCCCCCGCTCGCTCGCCCACTCGCTGTGTAGATAGTGTCTCTAGACGCTTTGTGTTCCTATATGTCGTCCCCCCAGCTCTGACACGGGTTTCCGCACACCGCAGGCTTCTCTGATCTGGCAGGCACTGGAGGCCGAAGAGGAGGAACTCCACCATGATGCGGACTTACGGCGACGCCACCACCATCACCACCACCGCCGGGCGACCCCCACCACTCACGAGCCTGCCCACCTCCAGCTCTCGGAGTACCCTGACGAAGCCCGCATCCGTTACCTTGTCCTCGGCACCGTGGCAGCCATTGTTGCCTTCTTCCTGAATATTTTCTATCCCTTTATGTCCCAGGGAAGATAGAACTGTCCGACACCACGTCCGCTGTTGTCTATGGGGGGGCGACGGCCGGACCCCGAATGTTACTGGTTATGTGCAATCATTCAAAGTTCAATCCATTCACACGAATGTAGTGAAAACAAAGACTAAGATGGCACCACGGGGGAAATATGGGAAAATACGCACCCCAGCCAGGAGAAATAGTAAGGATAGATAATGCATTGGAATAATATTCTCATGTGTCCGCCAGGATAACATGAGCTTTTAGAAACAAAACGCCTGCTGGTAAAATATCTCCGTCCTCCGTTTATGGAAATTCTTCACCTATTTTTATTTTTATAATTTCTCCCCTGTATTTGCCGGTGTGTCCACTAGGTGACGCTAAGATGTGGTATTAGTATAAGGCGGATTCCTGCCAGGGTGAGTTATGTTGGGTGGGCACGTCGCAGGATGAGACCCCCAAAATTAGCCTCATTAACCCTGTAGATATTACTAGGCATGCTGAAAGTGTGACCAAGCAATCGCCGGTTCCCGGAGCGTGCTACGATGGGGGATGTAGTGATTCTGGGCCCGCGGCCATATTTATCGCTATATTGAGACTTCCGGGGGCCGAATTGGGACCATGCCCCTATGGGCCGCCAGGTTTTGCCGGGAGCAGATTATGTTCTTTGCTTCCTGGGATTCACGAAGGAAGATTTTAAGGACTTAAAAGGGATTTTCCTCAACATCATAAATGGGTAAAATTGCAAAGCGCTTGTTAAAACAGGCAATTTTGCAAGTTACTCGTTGTCAAAAATCCTCTCCGTTCTCCGAAAACGGAAGGATTTTTAGTTGTATAGTTTACAGCTCGTTACCGGCCACCGCTTCAGTCTCTCAGCAGCGGACGGTTTCCTAGGCTATGAGCGCAACACTTTCAAGCTCTTTGCTTGCAAGTATTGCCTTGAAGATGGAGTTTGTGCTGCACTCCTGCATCATGGTAGAGGGCCACCGTTTGGACCATGCCGCTAGTCCGAGCTGTCAATCATGCAGGAAGCCTGGGCGCCGGGGAGCGGGCGCGCTCATGAATAATGATCTTGAGTCTACCCCTTTAAAGGATACCTGGGCACTTTAAGAGCACATAATAGGTAATTGCACTGAGGTTCCTTAAAGGGGCGGTCTGATATTGGAAATGGCGCCGACATGTCTGGTATTAGATCTGCTGTTTTCCAGTGAATGTTGCCAATCTGCAATACCAGATGCTGCCCGTGGACAAGAGAGGCGCTGTTTATAATTTAATTTAGCTGTTTTTTTTTTTTAAAGACATCCGTCCTGTGTTCTGCTGAAAACGCAAAGATCGGGCACTTTACAAGTGATCCTTGCTTCCATCGACCTCATCGGGGTCGTACGACTTTTAGCCAGTGCGTTTCGGGGGCATTAAGTCGTATTTAAGCCGCGGGAAAATTTGACATTCCTCCGCCGTCCCTCCACCACTCACAAAGGATTTTTCTTTGCAATATACCCGAAGAAATTGAATAAATCCTAATCCCATAAGCTTCGGATTAAAGTTTTTGCGTGGTGTGAAAAATCCATTCTCAGATGGGCAGTTAAATCGTTAACAGAGGGGCCCCCCCCCCACCGCGCGTTCAGCATCGTCCTCTAGTAGCCAGAGGAGACGGCGGCTGCAAAGAGCGTCTCTCTGGATTACAGAACTGTGCAATGCTTCATTCCCCCTGTGGTGGCGCTGTAGGGAAACTAAGCGGACTGGAGGTGCGACCCTGCGATCGGCTTCTAACAAACAGCGAATCGTCTCGCTGTATATCTGAGCATTTAATAAGTAATTTTCCTTTAAGTGAAAATTTTCTCAGAGTGCGGTTTACAGAAATAAGCCGGGCTTTGATCTTATTCCCCCCTCCCCTCCTAAATACTTGGATTTGACGTCCGATAATCCACTAAAATCCCAAATAAATGCGCTAAGCAATTCGTGACCGTCGGGGTGAAGAATGCGGCGAGATCTGGAGACGACGGCCGGAGACTCGCGGTGTCTTTACCAGAAGAGCTAATGGATTTCCACCCCCATCGGGGGACTTTGTGATAGTCGGGGGTCTTCTGTCCAGGAGTGAAGGGCGGCTACCAAGAGCGTCTCCCTCCCTGGAGGACCTGACGTGTCCACGTTACACAGAACACCCTTTGATTTCAGTGTGAATGGTGTAATACTTCTTTTCCCCAATGGTGGCGCTGCAGGGAAATTAAACGCTTGATATTGATACCAGGTTACTGCCGATCATGGCTGATTTTTCTGGGGACGAAGTAGACTAAAGTTGGGGACCCTCCTTATAAAAGGGTATTGTCTAATGTGTATGCCATTACTTCACTGGGTAGGTGATCGGTGCTTGGTCCGACCGCTTATTGCCTCTCGGCAGTCCCATGTAAATTGAATAAAATGAGAGCGCACCACTGCTCCATTCAAAAGGAAGACTCAACTCTCCTGTCCTTGCGGTCGGACCACCACCAATCTAGCAGCTATCATCTCCCCTGTGGATTGGTCCTTGCGGAATATCCCTTTAAGTAGTAGAATTACTCCCATCGTTTAACAGGACTGATCCAGAACTAGAGCAGTAGTCCGCAACTACAACTCCCAGGGTCATCATGTTATGATGGAGGGGGTCCGATCTCTGCGATCTCCACCTATCCTGGGAAAGAGGAACTACAGCATTGGTTGAGTGAGTTTTACTGCACAGCACCACCTCCTGGCTGTGCAGGGAACTGCAGCTTGGCTCCATTCAAAGTGAACAGGACCTGTGGGAGCTGTAATGGCGGCCATATTGGTTGGCACCCAGCGTTCCCAGTAAGACGCAGAAGTGAATACACTCTGGTCTTCAGACGGTTAAGAGATTTAGGTAGTGCGTACGGACCCGGCACGGTCACTACATGGCATTTGCAATAATCTTATTAATCCTCGCAGGGCATTAGGATTGGTGCAATACTCAGATGTGTATTTTTGTACTTCATTTCAGACTGACGTCTGCGCAGCCGTAACTTTAATATGACGTGTATTTATACTCGAGATTTTTTACGAGCTCTGCTTAATCCTGCGATCAGATGGTGACGAGGAGCTTGGTTTGCAATGTTTTCATTATGAATGCAGAAGAATGCGAGGTCGATGTTGTGGGCGCTGTCAATCAAATAAAAAATATATTTAAAAATAAATCTATCATTTCTACCTGTGTAATCAATAAATAATTCTGAGCTATTTAAAATGTAGATTTCTTTATTATTTTTTTTTCTTTTAATTTTTATCTGTGATTGTAACTTTTTCACTTCCTTATATTAAATGTTCTTTGTGTCGTCTTTGTTTAATTTTAGATACTTTTATTTTTTTAAAGGGGATTTTATTTTTGTCTATCAAACTTAAAGGTGGGAGGCTAGGTTACAGGCCACCTCTGCAGTCTATCAGCGGTGGCTGGTCCTAGGCAAGGAGCGCAGCGCTTACAACTTCTTTGCTATAGAGCTGGAACTTGTACAACTCTCTGAGACTTTTATATAAGATTCCTCCCAAAAAAAAAAGTGTTATCTTGAAATGAAACAACTATATCAGAAAGTTGTAAAACTTTTTTTTTTTTTTTCATTTTCACGTAAAACTGTAAGAATTCCTTTAGTTTTGGGGAATGTGAGCGGACTATTGTCCCGATCATGGATGGTCTAGCTGGCCTGGAGAGGACCTGTATACATCTGTTCAGAGACAGACGACCCCCTGTAGCTTCACTTCCCAGTAGGAGCGTATCTGTGGCGTGCCCAAGTGCATATACTGTACATACTCCATGTTTTCTTTCCTCTTTGGACGCTCACTCAGCAGCTGTGTCGTTACACTGTGCCATTCTATGAGCTAATCCTGTACCTAAAATACCTCCTCACGCTCATTGGAATGACTGGTGATCGTATGTGTCCAATGAACGTCAGCTGAACGCACCCATTTTGCAGGACTGGCCGACTATCTTGTGACATTGTCCAACTTCCCTTCTCTCCCCCACTGTCAAGAGTAAGGAGGAATGAATGATTGGGCATGTCGCATTTCAATATGCCTGACCTTTTTCTTCTTTCAACAGATAAGCCATTGCAACAGCAGATTATTCTTTAATTATGGAGAACACATGCACGTTTGGCAGAACCAAGCCTGCATGTATAGGGGGGATCAGAAGGACCCTCTGACTACTATCTAACAAACGAGTTGAGCAAAAAGATGCACAAGACGTTGGTCCAGCACATCGGTAGTCCATGGCCACCAGACCAGAGCCCTGTGAACCTCCTCCTGCCGCCGCTGGCAGAATCCTCGGTGCTGCTTCTGATTATTGCAGGACTCTGGTCTGGTCCATGGACTTGCCAACATGGCCTGACGTCCTGCGCATCTTTTTACTTGTCTTGTTTGCAATGGGTTCTCCGCCTCCGAATGCTCCTATTCTTTGCCAGCAAACAGAGATGTTGGAAAAAAAAAGTTTTATAACATTTATTAGAGAGTTGTAGAACTTTTAATTTATGATGATAAAATCCTAGAGCGGTGCGGAAGTGTTCCTGAACTTTACTAAACTTTTGTAAAAAGTTTTAAAAAAAAGTTTAGAAGTAGTGGTCAAGTTTGTGAAACCTGCATAATCCCTAAAAAGGAGTAGACGTGTTCTTCCCAGAGTGGCTTACGTCAGACACTGATGTCTATGAAGTCCGTCAGCGTTGTCGGAGGGGGGAGCAGCGCTCGGCTGAACTCTTCTGCTCCTTCATTTTTGCACCCAAACCCTCTGATTTTATAAACTTTTGTAAAAGTTGCAGGACACTCCAAAACTGATAGTGTAATGCCGACCAGGGGGCAGAGCGTGACACACAAAGTACTTCCTGGGTAGTTGGTGAGTACTTGTGTCATGCAGCGCCACCCTCAGGCCACTGTACGCCTCTGCATTGCCATAAACCGGTCTGTTTTTAACCTCCTTGTTCTTATTTTTTTTTTTCCATAGGGGGTCAGCCAAATGGCATACGGGCCAAACCTAAACGCGGAGGACAACGCGCAGGTGGCAGCCGCGGCCGTTTCCGACCTCTTCCCCCGCCCGTCGGAGCCTGCCCCGTCGTACAGTAACATGGAAGACGTTGACTAAAGGAAGTTTTAAACGACAAAGGAAGAAGATTCTCCTCTTCGCTGATTGTACATAGCTGTTGAATATTTTTATTGTTTGGGGGGGGGGGGGTTTCTTTGGGTGGGGGGTGATTGAGGCGTTGCTGTGGTTTCTTTTTTGGCGTCCATGTAAGTATTTCCCATGTCAGATTATTCTCTTGAGTTCTTGGAACCTTCAGTGTCAGAAGCTCGAGTTGGTCCTGTGCCGCTACGTGGGGGACGTGCACCCAGGAGCCCCTTTTTGTTACCTTTCCTCCTTCTCCCTGAGGTTTGTTGGCCTTTTTTTTGGCATGGGGGGGGGGGTGGGCGTTCCGCTTGCAATATGTACAGCTTCCTGCAATGGTTGTGTGATTTAGGAGTAACCTCCCTGACCGCAGCATTCGCCTCCGTCGCGTGGATCCCATCCTCCGCTCTCTGTGGTGTCGCTGCATTTTACTTTATTCATTTGTATCATATTATTAAATGAGAAAATCCACCCGTTATGTCTGATTTTTTTTTTTTTTTTTGTGAAAAGTCCGTCACGTCTTTGATACCGATGTCTGCTCCTTTTCAGGCGGCCTGGATGCTGTCTGTCATATATCGGTCACCTGGGAAAATACGTCCACAGCAAACTGATAATTGCCTCTTGGCTTTGTGACATTTCCGTAGAAATGCGATCAGTTCTAAATCTCTCCCTTAACGTTCACGCGATTTTGTGGGTAAGGAGCAGAATTGGAAGTTTCCCCTGTTTTAGAGGGATTGTCCATATTTAGAAAAAACATGGCCGCATTCCTTAACCCCTTCACGACCTTGGGATTTTTTGTTTTTTCCCCTCCTCTTCTTCCCAGGGCCATAACATTTTTTTTTTTAATTATTTTTCTGTCAATCTGGCTTGTTTTTTGCGGGACGAGTTGTACTTTTGAACGACACCATTGATTTTACCATATCGTGTACTGGAAAATGGTAAAAGAAATTCCAAGTGCAAAAAAAAAAGTGAAATTCCACTATTGTTTTTTTTTTTTTACTTACCATGTTCACTAAATGCTAAAACTGACCGGCCATTATTATTCTCCAGGTCATTATAAGTTCACAGATACCAAACAAGTGTCTGTCGCCATTTTTCTGGGGCTGGGTGAGGGTTTATTTTTTGCGCGCTGATTTTTATTTTTTTTTTATATGATTTTTGGGGTAGATACGACTTTTTGATGTACCTATAGGTCACGAAGGGGTTGAAACAGCGCCAGACCCTCTCCACAGGTTTTGTGGGGTATTGCAACTTAGACTCATTTACATCATTGGAGCTGAGCTGCAATACCAGACACAACCTGAGGACAGGGGTGGCGCTAGTGGTCGGTCGGAATATGTGGCTAAAGATGACAGAATGGCTCCTCTTATCCTCTATGGGGGATGTGATTGTATAATCCCGTCTATTCCTGTAGAATCTGATTTGTAAATGGCTTTTGTGTTTCTGCGGTCTCGTAACGAGAAACACGACTGTCGAATAAATGGGAAAATCTGCCCGGCAGCAAGAAAAGGAAGATTAGCCTCTTATCTGCGCTCGGCCTCAGATGGGATCCGGTCGTGTTATCTGCGGATATTTTCATTCTTCTGGGCACTTACATATTCTGTCGGAGTCTGTGCACACTCGTGCATTTTATATCTTTTACGGCTTTCTTTTTCCCGGTCTGCTATTAGGAGATGAATGCACTTTCAGACAAAGGTAAGTTGTAAAGGAACAGCCATGTTTTTTCTGTTCTTGAAAAGAACAGTTTTTTCTAGTCCTGGAAGAAGCTTCGGGTCTATACTGCATTGGACATCAGCTGAAAAGGACAGCTGTGTGATAACTAGCTCCGCCCCCTCATTGCTCCTCCCATTGGCCTTTCCAGTTGGATTCCAGCCATAGGCCAGAATTTCACTCAACTTTCTGCTATTTAAGCAATTTGTATCTTTTTTTTTTATTATTATTATTATTATTATTATTAGTTATGCCCCCCAACAAGCCACTCGGCCTGTCATGAGGATGTTCTGGATACAGGATGGAGATTTCTTAAGTAAGGAAAAATGGAAGTCTTGCACTTCATGTAGTGTAAATCATCACGCTCCTTTTGTAATGCCCTAATCCTGCTACTGTATATTAGGAAGAGAGGCCTAGATTGAGGCCCATCCTCTAATTACCTTCAGTAGCCTAGCTTCACAGGCAGGAGCCTTAACACTATTGTAAAACCATCTTTCCATAGAATTTGGCTCAGATCTTACAGTACATGGTATCAGGCTGTAGCTCTCTCCGCTTTCCTCTTCTCTGTGTTGCAGTTAAAACGGTGGAATGAAAAGGATGCACATAGCAGATGAGGGGGAAAGCATCCAAGGTATCCAGGAGGGCAGATCATAAAGGCTGTGTAGATAGGGAGGAAAGCACAAGGCAACCTGCAGAGAAGGTGATCACAGGCTGATCTGCCTGAGCATTAACAGCAGACCCTGTAGGGGGAGGAAGGGAAAGTCACAGCAGGGTGAGTGGAGCTGAACAGGAATGAAACTGCTGATCCACGAGAGCTAGTGAGGAACGCAGCATCCCAGGCACACACATATATACAGCATGTATTACTGGAAAGGACATGTCCTCATGGGAAAAATCTGAAACTAGGAGCAGGTTAAAAACGCCCATATGCACTGCAGACACGAGAGATTTCCAAAATTCTATGGTCTCTACTGCTCATGGTATGAAAAGGTCTACACGTCTGGGATCAGCGGTCGCTCCAATCCTGGCTGTTGTAGCAGGTTGGCAGCTGCTGATAAAGATGCCGGCACGGCTGCAGCTCAGGGCGGCAGAAATTGCTCCAGAACTTGGTCTACGCTCACACCAAGGGATTAATCCGTGTAAGCGACGCTACTCTGAGCATGATGACCGCTCGGCACTGCACAGGTTGCCGCTTTTGCTCCCCAAAAAGTGTGGAAATAAAATGCTGCCGCCCCATTCTGACATGAAGGAGTCAATATCCCCCTACACAGATATTTGGAGCAAGTGAATTTTGGTGTCCAATCCACAGTAAGAAGCTTAGACTTTATTTATACGGCTCATACTTCACGCTGGAGACGAGCCAAATACCAGCAAGGGGAGAGCGTTCGAAGTTCCCAACATCCCTGGACGGACGAGACCGAACAGTCGCGTAAATATTATCCTCCGAATACTATGAAAGAAATATCCGTCCATTCCAAATATACACGGAACATCGGGGATCTGGGAACAGCAAATATTACCTTCTCTCAATCATAATAGTCCTTGTTTTAAAGAACGCTTCCCCTTTAAAAATGGAGTCAACTCAAAAGAAGATTGGAAAAACATGGCGGCTTTCTTCCAACAACTGTAATAAATTGGGTGTTTTTATTGCAGCTTTTCTCCTTTCACTTTATTGCATCTGAGGGTGGGAGTTTGGGGGGTGGGCACAGGATACTTTCCTTGCCCTTGGCTGCATAGGTTGTAGTACAGCAATAAAAACCATGCCCGTCTTGTAGTAATCTGATGTAACTAACCTGGAAGTGCATTGGGGAGTGTCCATACATTCAGTGCTTTGACACGCCCCCAGTGCACTACCAGGCTAATCTGCATGTGGTGTCAACGCTCGGCTTCTCAGCGCTGCCACGTCAGATCACTACAAGTCCGATATCATTTTTGTTGTTTCACTACGACCCATCCAGCCGGACCACTTGTTTCTGTAGCTTTTCACAGGGAAAGAACAATTTTTTTTGACCCTCAAAACTATTTTGCAAAAATATAGAATATTTACTCAATAAACATTTAAAACCAATTCTCATTCCTTTCTGGACCCAACATTAAAAGATGCTTCCTCCTCTTGCCCCTGCTTATATCTCTCATATCATGGCCTTGTAGACCAGCTTAGGTGATAACCAGTACAGCTCCACTCCACTACAGTGCCACCTGCCATACCCAGCTCTGCTATCTTATGATATCCTGTATCATCCTCCAGAGCTGCACTCACTATTCTGCTGGTGCGTTCACTGTTTACACACATGACGTTGCTCTTCCTGTATTATTCTCCAGAGCTGCACTATCCTCAGTGTCAGTGTGGAGCCCCCAGTATGAATGCAGTGTCCCCAGTGTCAGTACAGCGGCCTCCGTGCAGGGCAGTATCCCCAGTATCAGTGCGGAGCCCCCCGGTGTCAGTGCAGTATCCTCAGTGTGGAGCCCCCAGTGTCAGTGGTCCTCCAGTGTCAGTGCAGTGCCCCCAACGTCAGTATCCCTAGTGTCAGTGCAGTGTCCCCAGTGTCAGTATCTCCAGTGTCAGTGCAGTGTCCCCAGTGTCAGTGCAGTACCCCAGTGTTAGTATCTCCAGTGTCAGTGCAGTCCCCCAGTGTCAGTATCTCCGGTGTCAGTGCAGTCCCCCAGTGTCAGTATCCCCCAGTGTCAGTATCTCCAGTGTCAGTGCAGTCCCCCAGTGTCAGTATCCCCAGTGTCAGTGCAGTGCCCCAGTGTCGGTGCAGTCCCCCAGTGTCAGTATCCCCAGTGTCAGTGCAGTCCCCCAGTGTCAGTGCAGTGCCCCAGTGTCAGTGCAGTCCCCCAGTGTCGGTGCAGTCCCCCAGTGTCAGTGCAGTGTCTCCAGTGTCAGTATCCCCCAGAGTCAGTATCCCCAGTGTCAGTGCAGTATCCCCAGTGTCAGTGCAGTGCCCCAGTGTCAGTGCAGTCCCCCAGTGTCAGTATCCCCCAGTGTCAGTATCTCCAGTGTCAGTGCAGTCCCCCAGTGTCAGTGCAGTCCCCCAGTGTCAGTATCCCCCAGTGTCAGTATCCCCAGTGTCAGTGCAGTGCCCCAGTGTCAGTGCAGTCCCCCAGTGTCAGTGCAGTGCCCCAGTGTCAGTGCAGTCCCCCAGTGTCAGTGCAGTGTCTCCAGTGTCAGTATCCCCCAGTGTCGGCTCAGCAGGTGCATGTGTTGATGCTTCTCCAGCCGCCGCTGAGGCTGCAGCCAATCCCAGGCGTTGTGGGCGGGGCGTCGCCTCCTGTATTTCTTCTCTGTCTGCGGAGCCGGCGCTCAGTCCGCTGTGAGCCGCCGTGTGATGGAGATCCCTCGCACACTCTGCCGCTCTTCCCACCCGTGACTCCGCTCTCCCGGGCAGCTGGCCGCTTGCTGACACTTCATTCACACGTTCCGAATCTTCATCAATGCGGTTCTTCCGACTCACCTTCAAGTGCTTTGTGGATTGTTTCTGAACCCCCTCCCCCGCTCCCCGAGGTTCTCTCTGTCTTTTTTTTTTTTTTTTTTTTTTAATCATAATTTTCTTTTTTTTTGCAAAAAAAAAAGACTGAATATATTTTTTATTTACTGAGGAAAAAAAAAAAAGAAAAAAAAACAAAAACTAAAAATCGAGACGAGACCTCCGCTGACAATGAGAAGTGGAACGACGAAAGAGAAGAGCGCAGGTACGTGACGTCAGCACCCCCTCCCCCTGCCAATGTCATAGAGGGGGCTCCCGGGAGACCCCCGGCCTGGCCAGCCGCCGGTCACCTCCCCAGTCCACCCTGCACAGAGAAGACCCCATAATCTATAGTGCTCCCCTAGGTGCAATGGAGAGGGGGTCTGATATAGTAACGTGGCGGCGCTCCCTTCACTGCATCCGTCCATTCATCATGTGTCCTCTATAGTTCCTCCTGTCAGGGGTGAACTCTGCTTCCGTCCTCCATCCGTCCACCATCCGTCCACCCTGCGTACATTATAGCGGTGGTGCTATAAAAGCGTGCGTCAGATGGCGCTATAAAAGCGCGCGTCAGCGCAGACCCCCCACCACGCTCCATTGAGGACCCCATATGCCTTACACCTTCCTCCTTATTGTGGAGGGAGTTGTAGCGGTGACAGCGGCACAGCCTTCCCGGCCGGCGGTGGTCTCTGGCTGTCATGGTACGTGCCGCACAATAGAGCTCCCATCCCCCGCCGCTCTGCACCATCTTTGAATGGCTCCGTACGACATCCATATAACGGAGCCGTGCGGATGGAGGGAAACACCGGTCATATAAACAGTGTAAATGCACGGATGTTGTAGAGCTGAGTCTGTCGCATGGCACAATGTATTTTATATCTGAGTTGTCACATGAAGCCCCCATCTGCCATTTCTAATGCCTTCTGATGCTTAGGAGTCCAGGGACCACTATAGACACATCCCTGAATGCAGGATAAACTATTTAGGTCTCAATGCAGACAATGCTGCCCCCAAATAACAATAGTAGCTCTGCTCCATCTGTACACTGGAAGGGTTTGCTTACAGGTACAGACGTAGCAGAGCGGAAGCTGTGAATGGACTGTGTGCGGTTGTAACGGTGATGATTAGAACGTCTGTCGGTAGCAATGTATGACGACATGATGATGTGTGACAAACTCTCCTCTGCTACATCTGACATGCTCAGTGTTATTACATCTAACAAATTCGGCTCTACTACATCTGACATCCTCATTGTTACTACATCCGATAAACTCTGCTACATCTGACATCCTCATTGTTACTACATCCGACAAAATCTCCTCTGCTACATCTGACATGCTCATTGTTACTACATCCGACAAACTCTCCTCTGCTACATCTGACATGCTCATTGTTACTACATCCGATAAACTCTGCTCTGCTACATCTGACATCTTCATTGTTACTACATCCGATAAACTCTGCTCTGCTACATCTGACATGCTCAGTGTTATTACATCTAACAAATTCGGCTCTACTACATCTGACATCCTCATTGTTACTACATCTGACAAACTCTGCTCTGCTACATCTGACATCCTCATTGTTACTACATCCAACAAGCTCTGCTCAGTCACAGTAGAGTTTCTTTCCCAGTGGCATTTCCAGTTTGCTGCCTGGGGGGGCTTGTTGTGTTGTCACCCCCTTCCCCGGGTCCCCTGCTTCCTGGCACATGCCCTCCAGTTATTCTTGCCCCATATGTCTATAATCTGTAAGGTTTCGGGAGCGTTTAATGACGTTCGTACAATATCTCTGTGCTCTGCCCCTTCCTCCTTTGAGTGTCAGCTCTTCGGGCCAGGACTGCTGGGACTAGTGGCGGGGGGCAGTGCCAATGCTTTCAGCATGACAGCAGCGGGCACAAGGCACCAGCAAAACATTTGTAACTCTGCCAACATCAGATATTCATTGATTTCCATGAAAGGAAATGAGAAGAAGGCAAATCCCAAAGAGAAAGGGCTGCCCCCCCCCCCCAGAGCCAGGAAGACTAGCACAGGGCACTGGTGAGGGGGGACGTGGAGCTCGGACCAGGCCGTGACGCCAGGCTTAATGCACAGACTGATGGGAAAGAGTTAATCCCAGCTGAAGCGCCTGTGATATGAGGGTGATCCACGTGTGCAGACATGAAGTCGATATGTCTGATCCTGGAAAAGCTGGGTGACCGCAAATATGGCGGCTGCCGCCGCAGGTGAGGGAGAGGGGGGGGGCTCCTGACTGGGACCAAAGCCTAAATGGCAGCAATACAAGTTTACAGGTATATATTGTCCGCTGACTAGTGGGTCACGGGGCGCAGGGGGGGGGGGGTGTCCCAGTCCCTGGTGGGCAGTGGTTTAGTGTCCCAGTTCCTGGTGGGGTGTGTCCCAGTCCCTGGTGGGCAGGGGGTGGGGGGGGTGTCCCAGTCCCTGGTGGGCAGTGGTTTGGTGTTACCAAAACATCCCAACTTTTAGAAATAAAAGGAGCACATACAGTGAGCCAATATAGTAAGATGCCCCCAAAGTGCCCACCACATTCTGTTATGTCCCCCTACAGTGTAAACACACTCAACTCTGCTCCTCCTCCTCTTCACCACCTCTTTGTCACATGGCCTGAGACGATCAAGTGACCCAGTGGTCCTGGCGGGACATTTACATAGACTGAACAGTGAGGGATCAGTTGGCTCTGGCTCCACCATTCTACTCAGCCGTGTCTGTGACCTTGGTGCATATTCAAGACAGTCCTGCTGGATCTGGATGGGTGGGAAGTTTGGTGTGTAGGTGTCTGGTTTCTCCTCTTCCCTGGTTGGGTAGGGGTCTAGTTTCTCCTCTTCCCTGGTTGGGTAGGGGTCTGGTTTCTCCTCTTCCCTGGTTGGGTAGGGGTCTGGTTTCTCCTCTTCCCTGGTTGGCTAGGGGTCTGGTTTCTCCTCTTCCCTGGTTGGCTAGGGGTCTGGTTTCTCCTCTTCCCTGGTTGGCTAGGGGTCTGGTTTCTCCTCTTCCCTGGTTGGCTAGGGGTCTGGTTTCTCCTCTTCCCTGGTTGGCTAGGGGTCTGGTTTCTCCTCGTCCCTGGTTGGCTAGGGGTCTGGTTTCTCCTCGTCCCTGGTTGGCTAGGGGTCTGGTTTCTCCTAGTCCCTGGTTGGCTAGGGGTCTGGTTTCTCCTAGTCCCTGGTTGGCTAGGGGTCTGGTCCCTTTGGGGGTCCGGCGGCTCTCGGTCTCCAGTGTGTGTGTGTGTGTGTGTCCGTCTGGCGGTCCCCGGGGTGTGTATATGTATGTGTGTGGGGGTCCGGCGGCTCTCGTGGGGGGGGGGGGTGAGGGGGGGTTCAGCGGCTCCGGTCCCCAGGGTGTGTGTGTGTGTGTGTGGGGGTCCGGCGGCTCCCCATCCCCGGAGGGGGGGGGGGGTCAGTGGGGCTGGCGTAATGGGGAGGGGGGGGGGGGGAGAGAGGGATTTTAAAGGCCGGGGATGGGGGTGTATGTAGGAGGAGGAAGGGGGAGGGCGGTCTTTCTTCTCGCTCGGAGCGTTGCGCGAATTTTGTTTTATTCATTGAGAGGAAACTGAGTGAAATAATTGTAAGAATCTGCGTCTCTGGCAATTCATCCCCATGGTAACAAGATAAATGACGTGTCTGCAGCCAGGGAGCGGAGGAGCGGGGGCGCTGCGTCTCTGCCCATTGAGCCTTCAGAAATAATCGGACACCGACTGTACCATTGTCCCCAGCTTGTATCATGTGACATCCGTGGTTCTGGATTAGGGGCTTCACCTCCGTGATCCGGTGATCGAGCCGAGTAAACCATAATATTTATACTTGTGAATTTCCGAACAAGAAGCCCATTGTATGTGGAGAGTGGCCGTGCCAGCCATTGTGTACAGGCAACTATGTAGTATCCACTGTAACTGCTCGCCTCACTGATGGGGGTCCAGGGCCGATTGTTGGGGTTCTGTCATGGGGACGCCTCCCGTTTTTTTTTTTTTTTTACACGTTGCTGTTGTTCGCTCTCTAGTTGTCAGCATTGTTCCAGCACTGAATGGCATTGTACGGTACATTTTCGTAGCAGTATATGGCGGCATATCTTTCAGGCTCTTATTGCCCTTGTGTAACCAGATCTCCTATTTTGTGTTTATACCAAAGAACCTAAAATCCTGCAGTAACTAAGTGGCACAGAGACCCTACAGGTTCACATCTACTCCTTATAGCCCTATGGTAATGATTCCGTTACCCGACATATGATGGAAGCTGCCATAGGAGACTTATGGCGGTATAGTACGGCCCTATAGGTCTGTGCATTATAGAACACAAATCTGTAATTCGGTGAAGTCGAGTGGCTCGCGGCGGCTTTTCTGCAGGTCTTGTGATGTGAAAAAAGCGAGCGCGTCCGGAGTGTCATCTAGGGCTGACAAGTGTCGTGTACGGCCGAATGCATTTAATTGTACAAGACGGGGGCGGCAGGACGGCTCAGTGGTTGGCACCGCTGCCCTACATCACTGGATCCAGCGGCACCGCAACGGCCCGGAGCTCGAATGTTCTCAATCAGGGTGTTCGGCTTCTGATTAGAAATTCAAAGTTTAATTTGGCTGATAGCCGGAACGAAACCACAAATAGTAAACCCATAATATTACATTACAAGAATGTAGTGACTGTATACATACATTGCATCCTGTATTATACTCCAGAGCTGCACTCACTATTCAGCTGGTGCAGTCACTGTGTACATACATTACATTACTGATCCTGTACCGATCCTGAGTTACATCCTATATTATCCTCTAGAGCTGCACTCACTATTCTGCTGGTGCAGTCGCTGTGTACATACATTACATTACTGATCCTGAGTTACATCCTGTATTATACTCCAGAGCTGCACTCACTATTCTGCTGGTGGAGTCGCTGTGTACATACATTACATTACTGATCCTGAGTTACATCCTGTATTATACTCCAGAGCTGCACTCACTATTCTGCTGGTGCAGTCACTGTGTACATACATTACATTACTGATCCTGTACTGATCCTGAGTTACACCCTGTATTATACTCCAGAGCTGCACTCACTATTCTGCTGGTGCAGTCACTGTGTACATACATTACATTACTGATCCTGTACTGATCCTGAGTTACACCCTGTATTATACTCCAGAGCTGCACTCACTATTCTGCTGGTGCAGTCACTGTGTACATACATTACATTACTGATCCTGTACTGATCCTGAGTTACATCCTGTATTATACTCCAGAGCTGCACTCACTATTCAGCTGGTGCAGTCACTGTGTACATACATTACATTACTGATCCTGTACCGATCCTGAGTTACATCCTGTATTATACTCCAGAGCTGCACTCACTATTCTGCTCGTGCAGTCACTGTGTACATACATTACATTACTGATCCTGAGTTACACCCTGTATTATACTCCAGAGCTGCACTCACTATTCTGCTGGTGCAGTCACTGTGTACATACATTACATTACTGATCCTGTACTGATCCTGAGTTACATCCTGTATTATACTCCAGAGCTGCACTCACTATTCTGCTGGTGCAGTCATGGTGTACATACATTACATTACTGATCCTGAGTTACTGTACTCCAGAGCTGTGAGCAATGGAAACTATCAGCAAGCTGGCAGGCTGCTGTCCCACTATGATCTTGGCAGAGCTCTTGCACGGCAGGACACTGCGGGTCTCTGTATATACAGTCAGTGGTGGTGTTGGTGGTGGTGGTTGTAGTAATGACTATATTATAGAATTACTGTTTATGCAAATTTCTAAACTTTTGGGTGATTACAGATGAGGCAATTTAAAGGTGCAGCGTCACTTGTGACTTCCCCATCCGTTATCGGAGCTTCAGGTGCCGGTGTCAGGACGAGGCGGCGGATG
This sequence comes from Phyllobates terribilis, assembly GCF_046119375.1. NCBI lineage: Eukaryota > Metazoa > Chordata > Amphibia > Anura > Dendrobatidae > Phyllobates > Phyllobates terribilis. The sequence goes on from NW_027362768.1 coordinate 366,848,182, forward strand.
CGGACACAATATTTGTCTGTTCGGAGGAGTCTACATGTGAGCGCCTGTAAATGTCTTCATTGTGCCCACACGTTGCAGGGCATAGGAGGTGCCAGCAGACGTCAGCTCTTTCATTTCTGAACAAAGCTGTTTTCTTCCTCTCTGTGAACATAAAATATTTCTGTTTTGCCAATAGTGGAGGAGTACACACCGCGCCACGTGTCAGCGAGCCTCCACACCAACAAGTCACTATATGAGATACTCCTCAGCTGAAACCTAAGGCTCATGTCACCCGGCTTCCTATTTAGGCCCTGTTCTTCTTTGTTTGGCTTCTACGGCAAAAAAAAGCTCCTGCCATTACCCCTCCGGGCCACTGGATGGTGTCCTTTTACCTTGGGAAGCTCCAGTGACTACATATGTGGACACTTTTCAGTGGAGTTTCCCTTAATGGACAGCAGGGGGTTGCGGGGCTCTGAAATAGTGTTTGGCCCCTTATTTCAGGAGTGGCGCATGTACAGTACTCTCCACCCAGTAGCATTGACCCATAGTGACCAACAGTACCAAATTTGTTGTGAATTTCTCAGTTTGGGCTGTTTGAGGCCAACAGGGGGTGGGGTTAGTATAAACCTCTCCCCAAAAATGGGGGTGTGGCTTAAATACACATGGGCATACTCTATCGCGCATGCTTATCCCCTGGATTTTGGAGCCAACAATCAGCACAAGTAGGGAGGGTTTAATGAGGTAAGCCCGAGCGCTTGCCTGGGTTTGGACCGCCCACAGTTCACTTGCTACCTAATTACTATGCGTGCTGCCTTGTACAGGTATTTGTTAGGATGAGATCTGATGAGACTCCCTTTAAATAATAACATTCTAGATATCTGCAGCTGCCACTAGGGGGAGCTGGATGTATGCATTGAGCTCCTGTGCTCCCTCTAGTGGTGGCTGCAGGCAGCTAGGTTTGTATTATTGCTCTCTACGTCTTTGCAGCTTTGTTTCAGAGCTGTTGTCTTCAGCTTTCAGCTGCATTTTGTCGCTCCTTAAATATTCATGGTAATAATATAATATGCCGTGTAAACGACGGCTGCGGTTTAGCTGTAATCTTTTATTCATTTCACACTGACCGGCTGCCAGACTGAATGTTCTCTGCGTTGCTGACATTACTGTAAGCTGGGGATTGCTCTCTGTGTCTGGAGAAAAGACATTCAATTTAGGTGGATGTGGGGGTTCACCTCCTATAAGCCACTAAACTGTAATAAACACCACAGAGGAAAGGGTTAATAAGAACTTTAAAGGTCCAGTGAAAATCATTTTCTGAAAAGAGGACATAGGTGTTTGGTTTTTTGCTTTTTCTGGGCGGTGTCCAGCGCCTGCCTACATGAGTACGGTCTGTGCACTGTACATGACTCCAGGGCTGGATCACATCGTGTAGGGCAGAAAGAGGAGACCCCCGCGCACCCCACGGAAACTTCTCACTAAGCCAGTACCCTAACCTCACCCAGTCCTTCATAAGCGCCCACACAAATATCACTGCTAGTGAAATCCACTAATGTTCCCACTCAGGATAGTATCCTCTCATGGGCCCCAAAAGTGCTCCTTTATACAGTATGATGCCCCCATAGTACCCCCCCCCCCCCCTCCTTTCCACACAGACAGGGTGTTGTCTCCATAGTACATGTACAATGCCCCCACATACAGTATGATACTCAGTCTCTAATAAACAGTATGATGCCCACAGTCCCCCAAACTCACGGTAAGATGCCACTGCAGCCCACCGCACAGTAAAATTACCCCACACACAGTATGATGGCCCCACAGATCCCCACATGCAGTATGATTATCCCACTTGCCCGTGTCCTGCTTCTCTGCTGTCTGCTGCCAGTCACATGATCGGAAGGTCCTTGCAGGGTCCTCAGTCTGTACTGAGACCTGTGGACTCCTACCCCATTATTGTGTTCAGCTATATCTGCGGTTTGAGGATACAGACACCGTGGAAATTGGGATATACCCACAACCTTCCGGGACAGTGGGACAACTCCTCACATTAGAGACTGTCCTGCTGGATCCAGGATGGTTGGAGATGTGATTAAAGCCCGTGTAAATGTTGAATGTAATTCCTAAATAATACCGCCACCTGGTTAGTAAATAATACCACAATACAGGCTCTAATGATGTCACCATAAAACCTATGAGGCCCTAAACAATAATATATAGGCCCATAATAACACACCAAAAAAAAAATAGAAAAAAGGACCTTTCCAAACATATAAATAGCTTTTAGTGAACAAATATTTACTGTAAAACATGGAGATAATGTCAATACAAAGGACAAAAATAGAAAACTGACGAGTGTATGCCATGGATGTCAAACTGAAACAGAGGGACAAAATGAAAAACTTGGACCGTTGCGGGCCAACCAGTATACGGTATAATGGCCCCACATAGTCCTCCATACGGTATAATGGCCCCACATAGTCCTCCATACAGTATAATGGCCCCACATAGTCCTCCATACGGTATAATGGCCCCACATAGTCCTCCATACAGTATAATGGCCCCACATAGTCCTCCATACAGTATAATGGCCCCACATAGTCCTCCATACGGTATAATGGCCCCACATAGTCCTCCATACAGTATAATGGCCCCACATAGTCCTCCATACGGTATAATGGCCCCACATAGTCCTCCATACGGTATAATGGCCCCACATAGTCCTCCATACGGTATAATGGCCCCACATAGTCCTCCATACAGTATAATGGCCCCACATAGTCCTCCATACAGAATAATGGGTCCCACATAGTCCTCCATACAGAATAATGGGCCCCTTCACAGGCCTCCGTGCAGAGTAATGGGGCCCCTTCACAGGCCTCCGTGCAGAGTAATGGGCCCCACACAGTGGTGGTGGTTCTGGTGTCGCGGGCCAAATATAACCACCCATGGGCCAGCGTTTGACATGTATGAAGTAAGGGCTTAGCAGTCATCTCTTGCTGGTAGTCCTATGGTGTAACCCTGGGTGTACTGGATACTCGTCAGTCTTCTATTTCTGTCCTTTGTATTGCTATTATCTCCATGTTTTAATGGTTTTACAATAAATATTTGTTTATACATGCGTGTAAAGGGTCCTTTTTTTCGTTTTTTGACGTCATCATACGGTTTCTACATAGTAGAGCCATAGTGCCTTTAGTTCTATATAGTGCCTATATTGTATATTATGACATGGTGCCATATAGTACCCACTTATTAGTCATATGGTGAGTCAATAATCCCACAGTACAGTCTGTTCGATCACCATACAATGCTTACATGATGGCGGCACACAGTGCCTAGAATGTTGTATAGCGCCATATTGTGCCCACTTTGCCCAACTAGAGAAGACTGACTTGTTTCACAAAGTAATTCCTATGTCCCCTATATACTGATGTGTATAAATGTAGTCGGCTCCCCGGACCTATATATTACCGCCATACTGTGCTTGTCATACAGCACACATTATATAGTAGAGCCAAATCGTTCTCAGTCTGGCTCCATGATCACAGTAAGGCAGGGGCGGACATATCATTGGTGCAACATGTGCCGCCGCACAGGGCCCCAAGAGGTAAGGGGGCCCATTTCTACCTCCAAAGCAGGTGCAATGTTGCATTTTTAGATGCTCTTGGGCTGCAAAGGGCCCATATATTATTCTTGCACAGGGGCACTTTTCTGTCTGTCTGCCAGTGCAGTAAGGACAAGATTCCTGTCCTTCCCGCTCACTTCACGCCGCCATACCCTGCACATCATCTCTACCGTATACGCTGCTCTGAGATCATTACTGCACGTGCATGTTCCAAGGACGGCGCTCTGCAGCAATGAGGCCAGATAATGAGCCGTGTCCTTGAGACGGTGATAAAGATGCACATGGCTTGTGCCGCCGTCTCTGCAGCAGTGCCAGCGCTCCCGCTGATGTGTGTAGGTGTTTGTCGACTACGGCACAATGAATTACGGACGCGGTGAGTGACTCGCTGCTCTGCATTGTGATGTCACTGGTCCCCGGCACAGGCTGAGAATAGATAAGCAGACACCTGGCCGGATCCTAGCAGAAGTAATAGCAAGGACTCTCGCTTCCTGCTGCACGCGGAGGGGCAGCTATAGGGGGCGCAGGCACCGCCGGCTCCTGGTGCCGAAGGGGGGGGGGACACAAGCTCCTCTGCCATCATAATCATCTCCGTTAGTCCCATCAACGGTGAATGGAGCAGTTTTGCAAATGGATCCCACTCTTGACATCGGTGGGGGACCCAGCGCTCAGACACTTGCCTCCTAGATGAAGGTGTTCTTGTGGCCCCATCCTCTGAAAATCCTCTACAGTGTTTACTAGTTCTATCAGCCTTCCCCAATATGTGTCTTTCGAAATGATTCATGTCTGCAGTTAGCTCCCCCTAGTGGTGGCTGCAGATTGCCAGTATTTTATCAATTGTTAATTGCCGCATGGTTCCGCAGGACGGTAAATGAGGGTTTAGCAATTAATTTCTAATGATACAGTGAAAAGATGCTGCAACACTCAGGAAATTGCCTCTTGGCAGCGCACACATCAGAAAAGCATTATGTACACGTCGCACAGGCACAGCGCACACATCAGAAAAGCATTATGTACACGTCGCACAGGCACAGCGCACAATCAGAAAAGCATTATGTACACGTCGCACAGGCACAGCGCACACATCAGAAAAGCATTATGTACACGTCGCACAGGCACAGCGCACACATCAGAAAAGCATTATGTACACGTCGCACAGGCACAGCGCACACATCAGAAAAGCATTATGTACACGTCGCACAGGCACAGCGCACACATCAGAAAAGCATTATGTACACGTCGCACAGGCACAGCGCACAATCAGAAAAGCATTATGTACACGTCGCACAGGCACAGCGCACACATCAGAAAAGCATTATGTACATGTCGCACAGGCACAGCGCACAATCAGAAAAGCATTATGTACACGTCGCACAGGCACAGCACACACATCAGAGAAGCATTATGTACACGTCCACAGGTACAGTGCATGCGTTGCACAGCGTGCATATCAGAGAAGCATTATGTACACATCCACAGGCACAGCGCATGCGTTAGTGTACACGTCACCCAAGCACAGCGCACGCGTTGCACAGCGCGCACATCAGAGAAGCATCATGTACACGTCACACAGACACAGCGCGCACATCAGAGAAGCGTTCTGTAGGTGTCGCACAAGCGCGCACATCAGAGAAGCGTTCTGTAGGTGTCGCACAAGCGCGCACATCAGAGAAGCGTTCTGTAGGTGTCGCACAAGCACGCACATCAGAGAAGCGTTCTGTAGGCGTCGCACAGGCACTGCGCATGCGTCAGAAGAACGGCACACATAATACAGAGGCACAATGCATGCGTCACACAAACACCGCACACATGTCACACAAGCATGCTTGCGTCACACGAACAGCTCAGACGACAAAGGAAGGGCAGCGCACACATTACACACTCTTCGCACATTGAAGAAGCTGAGTGCATGAGGCACAATCACAGGGCACACATCCGACAAGAACCGTGCACACTCCACACAAGCAGAACACGCATGCAAGAGACATCAGACAAGAACGCATTATGCAAGCGTAGTGCCCACATCAGGCAAGCGCATGCATCAGTCAAGCAAAGCGCACCCATCAGACAAGTGTAGCGCTCACGTCACACAAGCACAGGACATGTCGCTAGATGATCATACAAGTGTCGGGCATAGCAGGCAGACACCAGGCCGCTGAGAGGCTGCAGATACGCAGCATTAGAAAACCCCTGTGGACATGAGTCTGGTGCAGTTTTCAATCAGCTTTCTAAAGAGTGATTGAATGGTAATGGCTGTGCGGTGTTACAAGTTTGCCTACAAAAGCATCCGGCCAGTAACCATCATCAATCATCTCCTGAATTTGCCGGATTCAGGAGAACAGCGGCATCTATACCAGATAAACATATTACATATTTATGCCGAGTGACAGAACCCCTTTAACGGCGTCAGGAGTTGTAGTAATAGATCTTCTTTAACATGATGGATTCTAACTTGCCACCATTAAAAAAAAAAAAAAAAAAAAAACACCCAGTGCCACCATTCCTCCCAGTCACAGAATCCTAAATCTGTGTCCATTTAGGCCCCACCCCCTTGTCACTACAAAAAAAAAAATGCAAGACACGCCTCTTTATGTAAATGTTTAAGCTCCGCCTCTTTGAGATTCTGTAGGTGATCTACAGCTTCTGATTCTGGGGAAGCGGAAGATGGAAAAACTGCCAACTAGGTGATGTGTAGTGAATGAATGCGGAGTATGACGTTGCCATAGTTACGCTGAGATTATGTATGTTCGCTTCTTAGCAGATTACAGGATTTTCTGTATTAAACCTGAATGCTGGAGAGCAATAACTGGGCGACTGCGTACACTACATGATGACTACACGTGATGAGATGTTGGGTATTGTAGTGGTTGGGGGGAGGGGTAAAGCTGAGATTGTATCCTCCGCTGTTTGTGTCCTGGCTCCATCAGCAGAACACAGCTCAGGTGCCGACAGCTCTAGAGCAAAGGAGCTGTTGTAATCTGCTGTTAGAGTTCCCAGGATTTTGGGAAGTCGCCAAAAATGTCCAAGAACACCCAAAAAAATGGGCCCAATTTGGACACTGATTTGTTACACCCAGATTCACTGAACAGTCCCAGCAAAATCGTAATCGTGGGCAAGTACGAATAATGGTCCTTACCTGGGACTGCAAACTGCTAAAAAGCTAGAGTTGTGGATCAGCATTAATCCTGACGTCTGGTTGACGCTTGTGGAGTTTGCAGAACTTTACACCAAGATTTATTAATATTAGAGGGAAAACCAGACGCCAAGCCAGACCCCTAAACTCAATCAGACCACCAAAATAAATCGCACTCCAGACCAGACCCCTAAATCTGTCATTAAACTTCAGCGGAGACCCCCTATAATTGATCAGACCCCAAATAACACATCTATAATTGAGCAGACCCCTAAACTTCTCATGAATTAGAGTGCAGCCGAGACTCCCTATAATTGGTTAGACCCCAATTAAGACCTCTGTAATTGAACAGACATCAGACCCTTAAAATTAATCAGACCTCTATATTTGCAGACCCCAAGACCCAATCCTTATAATTGATGAGACGCCCTATAATGACTCAGAACCCTGCAATTAATCAAATCCCAGACCAGGTCCTTATAACTAATTAAACCTCAGACGAGTCTCTAAAATTATTCTGACCCTCGACCAGTCAGGATAAAGAAAAATATTTCCTTACTGCCACCACATGACGTTTTGATGAAGAAGTTGAGTGCAGTGCCATGCCTATGCATTTTAGGTCTGCAGAGACAGCGGGAGTCTCAGATCTGGATTCTTCTGGTTATCAGTCACCACTAGGGGGAGCTCAGGAGCTGACTGTATACTGCTCTATGGTTGAGTTCAATGTATAATCAGTATGCAGTCGGCTCCCTCTAGTGGTGTCTGCAGGAAGTCAGAATGTTGTCATTTAGCTATAGGTCTATGCGCAGAATTTGGAGCTAGGAATCACATATTCGTGCCTTTTGGCCATCAAGAACATACATGCTGCTGTGCTTATGCCTCGAAATGTGCATTTCTGAAAGATTTTGGGGGCTTTCCAGACAATGAATCTGGCTGGGCTTAGATATTGGGGTGGGGGCTGCCAAAGCAATTGCAAGGTCTGCTGCGCAGATCGTTGGACCCTTGACAGCACGGGCGTCATTAGTTGGCCATTAGTCATTGACGCCTTGGTGTCCTCCGGTGTGATGGTCAGTGCCTCCTTACATCAGAGGCTGGAGGAAGAGGATGGTGGTGACTGAATATCTGCTCCCATTTTTAATTAAGGAAGAGGTTACGACAAGCGTGGCGGAGGTGGCAGATGGCCGGGATTACACGGAGCGAATGTTTTGTCTGGACCCTACGTGATAACAATAATTTGCCGAAATGTTCCTCCTAGTAACGCGGGGCCAAGAGAAGCTGCGCCATTGTCCTGTCCATAGAGACCGCACAGCCGCACGTTACCTGGAAGGCAGAGGTTAATATTGACTGTCTGCTAATTAAAAAGGCGGCTGGTGCAGCAGAGCTGAGTTTGCTTTTTGCACAGGATAGAAGTCTGTGCTGATTTCACCTTTTTTTTTTTTTTTCTTGTTACTAAAAGGGTGTGTTGACTTTTGCAACTTTTTTGTTTGTTTTATTTTTTTCCATTGCAGTAATAATTTAAATTAAAGAGATTTTGCAAATAGTTATCTAGGTAAAAAAATGTCCTACCGGTTTGCGTACACAGCACCTATGTGTCTCTATGGTTACAGACTACAACAGTCCCTGTGTAGTCTGGTCCTGTCACGGGGCCGGGGGAGAGTGAAGTAAACATGACTGCAGGGTCAGATTATACAGGGATTGTTTGGAGTTTGTACCAATGGAGCCACATAGGGTTATAAACACAAAACGGTACAAGATGTTTAATCAAACAATATGAACATTATATATTCTGTGACTATAGAAGTCCAGTCTCTGCACAGCCCATAGTTACATCACTGTCAGCCGTACAGCATGGCTTGTGTGACTTATGAAGCATTAAGCTGCCTGATCCCAACATGTCCTGTGGGTGATCTAATGGGGGAGTGATAACTGCTGAAGAGCTGCTGCCAACAGTATTATAGTAGTTATATTCTTGTACATAGGGAGCAGTATTATAGTAGTTATATTCTTGTACATAGGAGCAGTATTATAGTAGTTATATTCTTGTACATAGGGAGCAGTTTTATAGTAGTTATATTCTTGTACATAGGAGCGGTATTATAGTAGTTATATTCTTGTACATAGGGGCAGTATTATAGTAGTTATATTCCTGCATATAGGGGGCAGTATTATAGTAGTTATATTCTTGTATATAGGGGGCAGTATTATAGTAGTTATATTCTTGTACATAGGAGCAGTATTATAGTTGTTATATTCTAGTACATAGGGGAAGTATTATAGTAGTTATATTCTTGTACATAGGAGCAGTATTATAGTTGTTATATTCTTGTACATAGGGGGCAGTATTATAGTAGGTATATTCTTGTACATAGGAGCAGTATTATAGTAGGTATATTCTTGTACATAGGAGCAGTATTATAGTTGTTATATTCTTGTACATAGGAGCAGTATTATAGTTGTTATATTCTTGTACATAGGAGCAGTATTATTGTAGTTATATTCTTGTACATAGGAGCAGTATTATAGTAGTTATATTCTTGTACATAGGGGGCAGTATTATAGTAGTTATATTCTTGTACATAGGAGCAGTATTATAGTAGTTATATTCTTGTACATAGGAGTCAGTATTATAGTAGTTATATTCTTGTACATAGGAGCAGTATTATAGTAGGTATATTCTTGTACATAGGAGCAGTATTATAGGAGTTATATTCTAGTACATAGGGGAAGTACTATAGTAGTTATATTCTTGTACATAGGAGCAGTATTATAGTAGTTATATTCTTGTACATAGGGGGCAGTATTATATTTGTTATATTCTTGTACATAGGGGGCAGTATTATAGTAGTTATATTCTTGTACATAGGGGGCACTATTATAGTAGTTATAGTGAAGTGACACAGTAATGCTCGTGACTGCTTGGATAACAATCACTCTCATCCTCTGTCTGATCTATATAATGACTGGATATTCTATGCATTTGCTGTTATATATAATCTGCTATAAACATTTAAAGCTAAATGTATATCTTAATGTAATTACAATTGATCAATATATAGTGGATAAAATATGTGAAGCTCTGTGTGAGGAAATCCAATAAGACGCCCATCTGGAGACGGAAGATAAGTCCTTGTAGATGACACAAAAGGAGTATTGATCAGTTCTATTCTGCATTCACCCCAAGGACAAGACCCATGGAAATAACCCAATGACCTTCCTGTGAATTGGTTATGCTCTCGTTCATTCTGCCCCCTCCCCCACCTTGCCTTATGGACACCACTTTTCTTCTGTTAGGTCGCAGTAAAGCGGCCATTGCTGTGATTCTTTGATCTATGGACTGAGAAATATCTTCTACGTCAGAGGTTTCTTTAAAAGGAATATCCATCCTTCCATATCGAAAGAGATTTTCACTGATACAAATATCCAAATCCCTGCATGCACACAGACTTGACTGCTCATGTTTTTTGCACCCACCACTAGGGGGAGCCAAGGCTGTCTTCATTAGACAAGCCCAAAATTATTGGGTTTTACTCATCATATGTGATCTTTGCATTGCACGTGGTGGCCCAATCTCTGATTACACAAGCCACCATTACCTCCCTTTCAATCTTGGCAGCGCCCCCGGCATAATATCTAATCTTATTTCTTCTGATGTTAATTTATAGGCATTGTATGAAATTACATGTGATTTCTGCATCGGCGTTGTCTGCCATCGCAGAGACCTGTCTGATCTCTTTATGCCGCTCTCAACCTCTCAGACAAATCTGATTAATTTTAAGGGCTAATTAGGAGATAATCGTTAACCAATCAGGGTGCAATTACAAAGTTTACATAATTTGTGTTCTGCATGGGGCAGAATAATGACCACAGGTTACAACAGATTATCTGAAACCAGAAGTTTCCGTCCACTATATAAAAAGACACATCTGCATGTTTTTCTCAAGCTCTGACATGATATCAGAATAAACCTTTCCCTTTTTAGGTGAATTAGGATTATCATCATTTTTAGTATTTGCCAAATGCCAGAATAATGAGAGAGAGAGAATGTTTTAAGGCATTTTTATTACTTACTGCAAAGTCAAAAGTTTCCATCCATCTCATTAGTATTTGGTACCATTGCCCTTACACTGAATGACTTGGGTCACACGTTTGGGATCTCCTTCCACAAGCTTCTCACAATAGTTGGTCAGAATTTGGGCCGATTCCTCCTGACAAAACTGGTGTCACTGATCCAGGTTTGTAGGTCGTCTTGCTCGCAGCCTTTTCAGCTTTGCCCATAAATTTTCAATAGGATTGAGATCAGGGCTTTGTGATGGCCACTCCAAAACATGGACTTTGTTATCCTTCAGCTACTTTGTTACCATTTTGGCAGTATGCTTTAGGGCATTGTCCATTTGGAAGACCCATTTCCGCTCAAGCTTTACCTTCCTGGCTGATGTCTTGAGATGTTGCTTCAGTATTGTCACATAATCTTCTTTTCTCATGATACCATCTATTTTGTGACGTGCACCAGTCCCTCCTGCAGCAAAACAACCCCACAACATGATGCTGCCACCCCCGTGTTTCACAGTTGGGATGGTGTTTTTAGGCTTCCAAGCTTCTCCCTTTTTCCTACAAACGTAACGATGGTCATTATGCCCAAAAAGTTCAATTTTAGTTTCATCAGATCACAGGACATGTCTCCAAAAATTAAGGTCTTTGTTCCTGTGTGCATTTGCAAACATTAATCTGGCTTTATGTTTCTTTAGGAGTAATGGCTTCTTCCTGGCAGAGTGGCCTTTCAGTCCATGTTACAGAACTCGTTTCACTCTGGACATTGACACAATCTTACCAGCTTCTGCCATCATCTTCACAAGGTCTTTTGCTTTTGTCCTTGGGTTGATATGCACATGTCAGAACAAAGCACGTTCATCTCTGGGACACAGAACCCGTCTCCTTCCTGAGCGGTATGATGGCTGGACATTCCCATCTTGTTTGTACTTGCGTATTATTGTTTGTACAGATGAACGAGGCACCTTCAGGTATCTTGAAATTGTACCCAAGGATGTGCCAGACTTGTGCAAGTCCACAATTCTCTTCCTGGTATTGTCACGCTGTCTCTGTATACTGGAGGTAGGGGGCCTAAGCTGACCCTAAGCTGGGGCCCTGACTAATCCCTCAACCTGGAGGTACTGTTAAAGGTACAGAGGTCCAGGCCGCCAGCGTAACCCCTACCTCCTGAGGATCCCTGCACCTAAGTAATCTAGTCCTGAGAAGGACCCCGATCACAACAAAAGGGGACAAGTAATAATATGCCCACACACAGTACTTAGACGAACGAGACAGTACAAGGGAAAAACCAAAACCACCTTGCATACAAAAACTACACAACTACAACAGAGGGAACACCAACGGGAAAGGAGATAAATGATAAAGCGAGGAAGAGAAAAAACTCTCCGAATACACTTATCTCTGAAACTCCAAATACCACGATCCGCTCTGTTTCTCTGCATGAAATGCTTTCACCGACACTTCCCTAACAGACCAGCAGGCATTTGAAGGAGTCTCACTACAGCAGCATTGATTGCAGCTGGGCGAGGCTGGACCTCGTCTAGCACAGAGAGAGAGAGAATTAACTCCCTCACTGCCGAAAAACACAAAGCACCAAAAAGTCAGCTGCGAGAAGTCAGGCTGTGTAATCGTGACTATCTTCGTGGCGACACACCCGTGACAGTACCCCCCCTTCTACGAGGGGCCTCCGGACCCTCAGGGCCAGGTTTATCCGGGTGAGTCGTGTGGAAGGCCCGAACTAATCGGTCTGCGTTAATATCCGACGCAGGAACCCACATCCTCTCCTCAGGACCATACCCCTTCCAATGAACCAGGTACTGAAGGGACCGGCGATTAAAGCGTGAATCGATGACCCTCGATACCTGGAACTCCAAGTTACCATTGACCACCACTGGAGGATGAGGTAAAGGTGACGGTATCACCGGCGCCACATACCTCTTAAGCAACGATCTGTGGAACACGTTGTGAATTTTAAACGTAGGGGGGAGGTCAAGACGGAATGCCACCGGATTAATAATAGAACTGATTCTGTATGGCCCGATGAACCTGGGACCCAGTTTCCAGGAGGGAACCTTAAGTTTTATATTCCTGGTAGACAACCATACCCGATCGTTCACACTTAGGTCCGGACCAGACACTCTCCTCCTATCAGCCATACGTTTGTATCGGTTCCCCATAGTATTCAGATTCTTCAGCACCCCTCTCCATACTGAAGCGAGTGATGAGGAAAATCGTTCCTCCTCAGGAACCCCCGAAGAGCCCCCCCTACTGAAAGTACAAAACTGGGGGTGAAAACCATATGCCCCAAAAAACGGGGACTTACCAGTGGACTCGCTCCGCCTATTATTAAGAGCAAACTCTGCCAGAGGTAAGAAAGAAGCCCAGTCCTCCTGGTTCTCTGACACAAAACACCGGAGATATGTCTCCAAGCTCTGGTTCATACGTTCCGTCTGACCATTGGTCTGAGGATGAAAAGCCGATGAGAACGACAAATGCATCCCCCGCCGTGCACAAAACGCCTTCCAGAACTTGGACACAAACTGAGACCCCCGATCAGACACCACCTCGGAGGGTACCCCGTGAAGCCTCATAATCTCCCCAATGAACACCTGCGCAAGAGTTTTAGCATTAGGGAGAGCCGGAAGAGCGATAAAATGTGCCATCTTGCTGAACCTGTCCACTACAACGAGTATGACCGTTTTACCCGAAGACGGAGGGAGGTCCGTAATAAAGTCCATAGACAGATGAGTCCAAGGACGCTCCGGGATCTTCAAAGGTAAGAGGGCCCCAGACGGACGGGTATGTGAGGTCTTAGAGCGCGCACAAACCCCACAGGACGCGACAAAAGTTACCACCTCCTTATGTAAGTTAGGCCACCAAAACCGACGCGAGAGGAGATCCACAGTTGCTCTACTCCCCGGGTGTCCTGCAAAAACTGAGTTATGGTGTGCCTCGATCACCTTTTGTCGCAACTGATCTGGAACAAACAGTCTCCCCGGAGGTCCAACAGGGGCGTCCCCCTGAGCCTCCAATACCTCCTCCTCCAGCTCGGAGCATACTGCCGAAACCACCACCCCCTCCTGAAGGATAGGAATCGGGTCGTCCGTATTCCCGGCCCCAGGGAAACTACGAGATAAGGCATCCGCCTTTACATTTTTTGACCCAGGACGATATGTAACGACAAAATTAAACCTGGTAAAAAACAATGACCACCTAGCTTGTCTGGGATTCAGACGTTTCGCGGACTCCAGATATAGCAGGTTCTTGTGATCGGTGATGACGGTGACTGGATGGACTGCCCCCTCCAAAAAATGGCGCCACTCCTCAAAAGCTAACTTAATGGCCAAGAGTTCCCTATTGCCGACATCGTAATTCCTCTCAGCGGACGACAATTTTTTAGAGAAAAAGGCGCACGGATGCCACTTACCAGGGGACGAACCTTGTGACAATACTGCTCCCACCCCTACCTCGGAAGCGTCTACCTCTACAATGAATGGCTGTGACGCATCAGGTTGAATGAGTATGGGTGCCGAGGCAAAACATTTTTTTCAAGGAGGAGAATGCTTGACAAGCCTTGTCAGACCACCTAGAAAAATCCATCCCCTTTTTAGTCATGTCTGTGAGAGGCTTAACCATGGACGAGAAATTACGAATGGACTTCCGGTAATAATTAGCAAACCCCAGGAAACGTTGTAGTGCCTTAAGATTCTCTGGCCGATCCCACTCAAGAACTGCCCGCACTTTCCCAGGGTCCATACGAAAACCGGACGCTGAAACCAGGAAGCCTAAAAACTGGAGTTCCTGTACGGCGAACACACACTTTTCCCATTTGGCATACAGTTTATTATCCCGCAAGATCTGTAACACCTGCCTAACGTGCTCCTGATGAGACACCAGATCCGGCGAGTAAATTAAGATATCATCCAGATATATGACAACAAACTGTCCCACCAGGCGGCGAAAAATGTCATTAACAAAGTGTTGGAACACCGCCGGGGCATTAGTCAGACCGAATGGCATGATAAGGTTCTCATAATGCCCCTCCGGAGTGTTAAACGCCGTCTTCCACTCATCCCCCTCCTTCATCCTAATCAGATTGTACGCCCCCCTGAGATCCAACTTAGAGAACCATTTGGCGCCCACGATCTGATTAAAGAGATCGGGAATAAGTGGGAGCGGATACGGATCTCGGACCGTAATCCGATTAAGTTCACGGAAATCCAGGCAAGGGCGTAGGCCTCCATCTTTCTTCTTAACAAAGAAGAACCCCGCAGCCACCGGTGAAGATGAAGGTCTAATATGCCCCTTAGCCAGACTTTCTGAAATATAATCCTTCATGACCTGCCTCTCAGGACCAGAAAGGTTATACAACCTAGCTTTAGGTAACTTGGCCTCAGGGAGCAGTTTTACAGAACAGTCATACTCGCGATGAGGAGGTAGTTCCTGACACCCTTTCTCCGAGAATACATCCTCAAAGTCCGCCAGAAATGAAGGTAAGACCCAAGGAGTAACCGCACCGATGACCGTGTTCATGCAGTTTTTATTACAGAATTTACTCCATTGGCTTATCTCTCTGGTTTGCCAATTAATAACCGGGTTATGCTTAGTTAACCAAGGAAGGCCCAACACTATAGGAGTGGGAAGACCCTCCAACACGTAGCAAGACAACAGTTCTTTATGTATCGCCCCCACTTGAAGTTTTACGTCATGCACAGCTTGCAAAAAACTTCCCTGACCGAGAGGCCTGGCATCGATCGAGAATATGGGGATGGGTTTAGCCAACTCACTCAATCGCATACCTTGAACCCGGGCAAACCGAGCATCAACCAGATTAGCCCCGGCCCCACTATCCAGAAGAACAGATATCCTCTCAGTTCTCGTACCCACCACCACCTCCGCCGGTACGAGAAACTGAGACGAACCTAGGGACGAAATACCTACTCCCAGATTGCCGTCCACCACACAACCTGGGATCAACAGTTTTCCGACGACTCTTCACTCTGCAAGGGACGGGATGGACACCCTCCAATAAAATGTCCCTTTCTCCCGCAGAAGAAACACCTTCCTGTCTTATGGCGCACCACCGGTCCCCTCCCCCGAAATGATGTCCCTCCTAATTGCATAGGCTCCTCTGGACTGACCAGGGGAACCACCATATGAGGGGACCTTGTAGGAGGTGGAGTCATCACAGGGGGTAGAGTTATCCCGCACCTCTCCCGAAGCCGTCTGTCAACGCGAATAGCAAGGGCCATAGCGGCTTCCAGTGACGCGGGAGAGTCATACTGTGCCAACACATCCTGTAATTTGTCGGATAAACCTTGACAAAACTGGCTCCTAAGAGCCGGGTCATTCCACTGGGTGTCCGTGGCCCACCTACGGAACTCCGAACAGAATTCCTCCGCCGGACGATCTCCCTGCTGGATCCTACGTAACTTAGACTCAGCAAGGGAGATCCGATCTGGGTCATCATATACAAGTCCCAGAGCAGCGAAAAACCTATCCACTGACTGGAGAGCCGGGGAGCCCGGGGGAAGAGAGAACGCCCAAGATTGTGGGTCCCCTTGTAGGAGCGAGATGACAATTCCCACCCTTTGTTCTTCACTCCCCGATGACCGAGGCCGCAGCCGAAAGTACAACTTGCATGCCTCCCGGAAAACAAAAAACTTGTCCCGCCCCCCAGTGAACCTGTCAGGGAGAGCTACTTTAAGTTCTGGTCCGGCTTGCTCCTGAGGATGCAAAACCTTGGACCTAACGTCCGCCAGCTCCATGGACAAACTCTGCAACTGCCGAGCTAGACCGGCTACTGGATCCATGGTAGCTGGAGAAAAACTAAGTGGTCGGTGAAAATGTCACGCTGTCTCTGTATACTGGAGGTAGGGGGCCTAAGCTGACCCTAAGCTGGGGCCCTGACTAATCCCTCAACCTGGAGGTACTGTTAAAGGTACAGAGGTCCAGGCCGCCAGCGTAACCCCTACCTCCTGAGGATCCCTGCACCTAAGTAATCTAGTCCTGAGAAGGACCCCGATCACAACAAAAGGGGACAAGTAATAATATGCCCACACACAGTACTTAGACGAACGAGACAGTACAAGGGAAAAACCAAAACCACCTTGCATACAAAAACTACACAACTACAACAGAGGAAACACCAACGGGAAAGGAGATAAATGATAAAGCGAGGAAGAGAAAAAACTCTCCGAATACACTTATCTCTGAAACTCCAAATACCACGATCCGCTCTGTTTGTCTGCATGAAATGCTTTCACCGACACTTCCCTAACAGACCAGCAGGCATTTGAAGGAGTCTCACTACAGCAGCATTGATTGCAGCTGGGCGAGGCTGGACCTCGTCTAGCACAGAGAGAGAGAGAATTAACTCCCTCACTGCCGAAAAACACAAAGCACCAAAAAGTCAGCTGCGAGAAGTCAGGCTGTGTAATCGTGACTATCTTCGTGGCGACACACCCGTGACAGGTATCTTGGCTGATTGTTTTAGACTTTCCCATGATGCTACACAAAGAAGCAGTGTGTTTCAGGTGTGCATTAAAGTACATCCACAGATGTCTCTAACTCAGATGTTGCTTAAAAGCCAGAAGCTTCCAAACACATGACATCATCATATGGGCGGTCCAGAATTGTTTAAAGGCATAGTAATCTCAGTGTATGTAAACTTTTGACTTTGCAGTAAGTAATAAAAATGCCTTAAAACATTCTCTCTCTCATTCTGTCATTTGGCAAATATTAAAAATGATGGTAATCCTAATTGTCCTAAAATGGGAAAGGTTTATTCTGATTTCATGTCAGATATTGAGAAAAACATGTATATGTGTATACTAATATATTCTCAAATCAAAACTTTGTAAGTAAAAAGTTTTGGGGTTTTTTTTTCGCCTTTTTTTGAAATCCGTAATTTTGTTTCCGTTGATGGCTGTGAGGGCTTGTTTTTTTGTGACGAGCTGTGGTTTTTATTGGTACCATATTGTAGCACACATGATGTTTTGATTAATTTTATTTCCATTTTTGGTGGTTGGAAGTGCATTAACCCAAAAAAAGTTTATAGTGTTTTTTTTTGTTTGTTTGTTTTTTTTTACACCTTATATTGTACAGGTTGGTTTATTTATATTTTGATAGATTGGACTTTTCCAAACATAGAAATACCAAATATTTTTTAATATAATAATTTGAACAAAGGGGACTTAATAATAATAATAATGTTATTATTTATTATTATTATTACAGGACATGAGCCTGCGATCGCTTTTACTATGCCATACCATAGTTTTGTTTTTAGTTATACTGACATTCAGAAGGACAAAATGGCAGCTATGGGGCCTTCAGTGGTCTTTCAGAGGCCATGGCCCCTCAGTGTCCCTCCAATCACACCACAGAGGGACTACTTGTAGCTGGTGGGCTCTCACATTGGCAACCAGACCATTTAAATACCCCGTCAGTGATTAATAGCTACATCTAAATGGTTAAAGAGCAGCCATCAGAGCGAACTCCGGTCGTTGCTGTCAGAGGTGGACGTCAGATACTTTGCTCCATACACCCAACCCTGACTGACATACATTACGGGGTTAAAGGGAAGCTCCTGATTAGAAGCAATTTTAATTTTTAAAGCCTATGTGATGATTATAACCATAGCATAGGCAAATGATTTGTTTTTGTATTTCTGCAGAGAAAGATGGGAGCTCCAGTGCCCCAGAAATAGAGGGATCAGAGACAGGAGGCGGGGGGGAAACCGTCCCAGAAGAGAAGGCGGTGATCGCTCCTCTGGTGCTGTCCGCTATGGGCCCAGTGAAAATACCCATCCCAGAGAGAGAGACATGGACTCGTCAGATGGATTTCATCATGTCCTGTGTGGGTTTCGCTGTTGGTTTGGGAAACGTATGGAGATTTCCATACCTCTGCTACAAGAATGGTGGAGGTAAGGGCTAAAAATATTTATCTTCTATCTACAAGTCTAGCATATCTAACTGTTATATCTGCCAAAAATAGTAATGGAATAATAGAAAAATAGTAGGCGCAAAGCCTCCCAAACAATCCGGTTGTAGTAGTGTGTGTGTGTGTGTGTGTGTTGCAAGGATGAAAAAGGAGGAGTCGTGCAGATGCCACCAGTGTCGGGGGACACATCTTTGCTGCCTCTAATAGTCAGGACAATTACGCAACTGACTGACGAGTGATGGACGAGGCCTCGGCTGCTTCCACTATTAGGCCGGTTATTGGGCAACTCACAGTGAGCGTATGGTATATACACTTCAGATTCCAATGCATGGAAATATACAGTACATATATACCCAGTACAGTCACTGCCACCTCCACAAAAGCAAAAGAAACTACTGCCTCCACCAGTCGCTTATACAGGTTGATTGGACACCTTTTACAGGTAGTGTATGGCTTCAGAGGTGCGGTTAACAGAGCAAGTTGAGATATATATTACACACACACACACACACACACACACACACACACACACACACACACACACACACACACACACACACACACACTGTATCAAAACAATACGGTATATACACATACATAGGATAAAAAGGATAACAGAAGAAATTTTCTAAAACTGTCATGGAAATGGCCCAGAGCTTGACTGAGGGAGGTACTCCTTAGGAAAGCAGACAGAACCTACTACAAGCTGTACCTTCCAGGACTGAAAAAATACAAGAACCCATGTGCTGCATTTTATTAGATGAAGGTTATGCCCACATACCTCCTTTTGGTGAGCTCATATGGGGGCTGGTTGTGGGATGTGGTAGGTCTTTTAGAAGTTTGATATCCCCCCTCCAACTTTCAGGATATCTTCACCCCTGCTGGTCCCAGGAGGGAGATATTGTGGTCATGTTTTCTATTTGATTTTGTCTTACTATAGAGATAAAACACGGTATGGATGGCATAATCCATTGGACCAGTATTACATTGGAGGGGTTAGAATAGCCTTACGGTGATGTGAGTGAATGCGCTATGTTTGTCCCTTTTTGCTACAACTCCAAAAAAATATGGCATCTATGGGTTGTACAGTCTGAAACTACTGGCTAGAGGTATCCAGAAGCATCGTTAAGGCCCCAACCTCCCAGAAACCCTCTGAGTCAGTAACTGGTCCTGTTACCCTGCTAGTTGGTTGAAGAGGGTCCAGAAGGCAGCATGTTGCCTGCATTCTGGGCACTCTGACTGCGGGTGACAGCAGCTATGCAGGCGGTCTCCCTGGGGGATAACAACACTTTCCCCCTCACCCTGACAGGTTGTGGGACACTTTCCCACCATCCTGACAGGTTGGGGATAAAACTTTCCCCGCATGCCCTGATACCTCAGCAGCAATGCTAATTATGTGGGAGCTACCACCGGCCATGTCACAGTTCGTCGTGACACTGGTTGCCTGCACGGGCCCACCTCCTTTATGATCCCAGTGTCTGCCCCCATCGCCCGTATCACTGATGCTCTCTTCTTTTAGGGGATCCTCAGCAACATCACCCCACAACGTGACCAGGCTGAGTTTTCCTATACAACGAAACACATGATAATCATGCATGACATTGACATTCAGATTATTAACATTTGAATCGCATGCATTACGATATCTGGGAGGGTTGTCCTGAGTGTATTTACCGTCCCAGATCAGTTCCCAATAATACATTTGTGGGGAGGTTCTGACACCTCCACTTTCCTTGTGGGGGAGGGATGTAATTGCTACATGTACAGTATTGTCCCAGGTATAAATAAACACTGGTTCCAATCCTCAAAACTGCACAGAATCCTCGCAGGGACCGTGCAAGGTTTTTAGTGACCGGAATGATTTCTCAAACCAGATCACCAATGATCTGTGATATCCCACCACTGCCACCTGTTTGTAAGGGGACGCACCTCCGCTGCCTCTAATAGTCAGGGCAATTACGCAATTGACTGACGAGTGATGGAAGAGGCCGCAGCTACTTCCACTACTAGGCCGGATATTTGGGAACTGTCAGCGTATGGCATATACACCTCAGATTCCAACTCATGGAATATACATATATACCCAGGTACGGTCCCTGCAAACTCCACAACAAGAAAATTAACTACTAGCTGCCACCATCAATCGTTTATACAGGCCGATTGGACACCCATTACAGGTGGCGTATAGCTTCAGGGGTGCTGTTTGCAGAGCAAGAGGAATAGCGCTATTAAATTTTATATATTTAATCCGGAAAGGTAGGCAGTGTTTATATTTATTTATATAAAGTGTAAGTGAACACACCAGGTTCCATGGCAGTTGTTTTCATGGTTCTCAAATGAGAGCAAAAAGAAAAATGGGAAAAACCAAAAATATATATGTTCAAATTTCCTTGGATAGAAATATAGATGTAGTAAAAAACTGGAATAGCACCATAAAAGCAAACAGTGGTGCAAGGCCTCCAAACAACTATGCCTCTGTCATATACATGTAAAAAGAAGAGCATGCAGCACTCCAAAAATCCGTGAAGAAAGTGGCTTAATTAGCCCATCTGGTGTGGCACTGATTTTTGGAGTGCTATGTATGTATGTATGTATGTATGTATGTATGCTGTCACAGACATGGATCAGAGCTTAGCGGAGGGAGGTACTCCTTAGGAAAACGGACAGAACCTACAGCAAGCTGTACCTTCCAGGACTGACAAAATACAACAGCCCAAATTCTGCTTTTTATTAGTTCAAGGTTACGCTCCCATACCCCCCGCTTGGTGAGCTCATGTGAGGCCTGGTTGTGGGATGCGTTGGGTCTTAGAAGTTTATGAAATCCCCAACTTTCAGGATATGTTTGCCCCTGGAGGTCCCAGGTAGTAGATATTGTAGTCCTGTTTCCTATAGCGATTTTTACCTTTTCTATAGAGATGGAACATGATATGGATGGCGTCATCCATTGGACTAATATTAAGTTTGAGGGGTTAGAATAGCCTTACAGTGATGTGAGTGAATGCATTATGTTTGTCCCTTTGCTACAATGCCAAAAATATATCTCCCATAAATATCGGATCAATGCTAACTCCAATGTTCATCACTGGCTCCAAAAAGTCTGAAAACCAGTGCTTTGAACAGGGAAAACTCTTTCCCCGGAAGTGTACTTCTCCGCCTCTGAATAAACAAATCCCAGTCTGGGTGGCTGGTTCTCAGAGCAGATTCCCTGTTGTAATTACCTGGTCACTCCAGGAGGTCCCTGTTTCAATCGAGGTTCTCGGCTCTTTAACTTCCCCAGTTATAATCAGTTTCTCACTTCCCCAATTATAATTAATCCCATATGTTCAATGTGAGGGTGATATGTCGCTTTTCCGGAGATGTCTTTATGGATTTAAGTTTCTCTCTACGACGATATACAGTGCCTACAAGTAGTAGTCAACCCCCTGCAGATTTAGCTGGTTTGATAAGATGCAAATAAGTTAGAGCCTTCAAACTGCAAACGAGAGTAGGTTTTATGAACAGAAGCATAAATCTTACAAACCAAAAAGTTATGTTGCTCAGTTGAATTTTATTAAATTTTAAACATAAGTGTGGCTCAATTATTATACAACCCCTATGTTTAATATTTTGTGGAATAACCCTTGTTTGCAATTACAGCTAATAATCGTCTTTTATAAGACCTGATCAGGCCGGCACAGCTCTGTGGAGTTATCTTGGCCCACTCCTCCATGCAGATCTTCTCCAAGTTATCTAGGTTCTTTGGGTGTCTCATGTGGACTTTATTCTTGAGCTCCTTCCACAAGTTTTCAATTGGGTTAAGGTCAGGAGACTGACTAGGCCACTCCAACACCTTGACTTTTTCCCTCTTGAACCAGGCCTTGGTTTTCTTGGCTGTGTGCTTTGGGTCATTGTCTTGTTGGAAGATGAAATTACGACCCATCTTAAGATCCTTGATGGAGGAGCGGAGGTTCTTGGCCAAAATCTCCAGGTAGGCCGTGCTATCCATCTTCCCATGGATGCGGACCAGATGGCCAGACCCCCTTGGCTGAGAAACATCCCCACAGCATGATGCTGCCACCACCATGCTTGACTGTAGGGATGGTATTCTTGGGGTCGTATGCAGTGCCATCCAGTCTCCAAACGTCACGTGTGTGGTTGGCACCAAAGATCTCGATCTTGGTCTCATCAGACCATAGAACCTTGAACCAGTCTGTCTCAGAGTCCTCCAAGTGATCATGAGCAAACTGTAGACGAGCCTTGACATGACGCTTTGAAAGTAAAGGTACCATACAGGCTCGTCTGGAATGGAGACCATTGCGGTGGAGTACGTTACTTATGGTATTGACTGAAACCAATGTCCCCACTGCCATGAGATCTTCCCGGAGCTCCTTCCTTGTTGTCCTTGGGTTAGCCTTGACTCTTCGGACAAGCCTGGCCTCGGCACGGGAGGACACTTTCAAAGGCTGTCCAGGCCATGGAAGGCTAACAGTAGTTCCATAAGCCTTCCACTTACGGATGATGCTCCCAACAGTGGAGACAGGTAGGCCCAACTCCTTGGAAAGGGTTTTGTACCCCTTGCCAGCCTTGTGACCCTCCACGATCTTGTCTCTGATGGCCTTGGAATGCTCCTTTGTCTTTCCCATGATGACCATGTCTGAGTGCTGTTCACAAGTTTGGGGAGGGTCTTAAATTGTCAGAAAAGGCTGGCAAAAGAGATCTTTAATCCACACATGTGAAGCTCATTATTCTTGGTGCCTGAACTACTTCTTAATACTTTAGGGGGACCAAACAGAATTCTTGTGGTTTGAGGGGTTGAATAATAAATGACACTCTGAATTAACTTTTAACGTTTAAAAAAAAAAAAATTTGCTGCAGAGCATTTCCCACTTCCAGGCTGATCTACAGTACAAATGTCACAATGCCAAGTTAATTCCGCATGTGTCAACCAGCTAAATCTGCAGGGGGTTGAATACTACTTGTAGGCACTGTAGATAGATATTGTTACTCTATCCTATATCTTTATTTATCATCTACCTTCCATCTATAACTATAATTATTACTATCTATCTCCTTTGAAATTATCTAGATCAGTAAGTTATTAGTTCTCAACATTATTCTCATTATTTTTTTTTATTGCTTTTTTTTTTTTTTCTTCCTTTTTTTATGTGACATTTTGTTATCTTCAGACTTTTACAATGTTGCTATTGCTAATCTCGTCAGCATTTCCCCCTTATCAGTTTTTTTTTGGCCTTGTAAATGTTGTAGAGAATGTTCCGGAACATATTTCTGACACCATAATTAAATGTGAAGACGTTCCTTGTGTCTGCCGGGCCTTAGGAATCTACATGGATTGCCCTCAGTAGACCCCTTCGCTCTCTGTGCCGCCATTTGCAGGAAGGGATGTTACACACATGGAATTCATTTATGTATCGGGTGACAACATTGGGCCTCATTGGTTGCTACGGGGATTTGCTCAATCAGAGGGCAGCTTTCATTTCTTGAAGAGCTCTGGTGAGATGACAGCTGCACTGTGATTGGTTGCTATGGGCAACAGATGGAGGATTTGGGTTTTCTGCCTCGTTTTGGGCAGGCTTTGCTCTCAGACCCGTTGCCCCCTGAACGCTCTCACGTTTTGAGAGAGCGCTGCTGTTATGGAGCCATTTCTGGGCTTCTTCCTGGACTTTCCATTACCAGCAGCGTGCTACGACGTGATGTCCTTAAATAACTGCGGCACTCTACTAGGCTGATCTCATAGCAAAATGACGCCTCCTCTCCGCAGTCCTCCAGGCGTCCCATTAGCTATTAATGGCCATACTCTAAATTGCCTAGAGACTGGCAGAGCCAACAGCCGCTATAAAGGGGCACGTGACGCGGCTCCCGTGTAGTCAATGACATCTAATAATAAACGGACTTGTAAATTGTCTCTGTTCACTTTGGTGTCATATAAAACACATGATCCAGCACAGTATTCACTGAGGAGAGCAGCAGTCTGTACTTCAGAGCTGTGCTTCCTCTTAGAGGAGATGCTTGGGGCTCAGCAACGTGCCAGACAAATCTCATCCGAATGAGCCCCTAACCCGATGATGGCATTTACAAATGCAAAAAGTTACTGAATAAAAATCAGTTCAATGAAGACTGATAATACCGCCATATGGTGACTGTATATAGATACCAGGTCTGCAGACCAATATACTCAATCACAGTACAGTGTTATACAGTGACGTACAGCTGACGTTCTTTCTGATGGAGCCGTTCACTTTTTCCGTCTTTTTCACCTGGCCCAGACCACCATGACCACTTCTTCCATCCACGACTCATCTGTAGGGATTACACCAAAGACACGTTTCTCTTCTCGTGTTTCCACTTATTCCCAACATGCACAAGCTCCCTATCCTGCTGATACCCCAATGCTGACACTATTGCTGCCATATTTGACCCTATTACTTTATCTGTTGCGCAGTAACAGTGCCCCTTAAATAGCATTAACGCACCCCTTGTGACCTCTACGGGGATGCTGATGTGTAGTATGTGCCCTTGCCGTTCTATAAGCAACAGTGTAGCCTACATAATAGAGAGGGGCTCGCTGTTCTCCCACAAAATGCAACAGCCAATACCGTTTGAGTGGCGGTTTCTCCGGGTGGTCCCTGGGTGACCCCCTCTCCCCCCTTTTTTAAAATCTTGTAACTATTACTCTCACAAGTGACTCCCCAGCAATAGGGGTGTACAAGAAGATGACAGACCCCTAAAAGAGGGCTGTGTGAGCAAAAAATGGATATATTGCAAGTAAATCTGTGCAGATTACCTTACAACTTGTGTACGCTGGGCGGCTTTTTTTTTCAAAATTCTCCGCACAGACCTAGAAGGAAATAATTTTATCCGCCTGCAGCCACCACTAGGGGGAGCTCACAGTATGTGTATTTGTACAGGTCCTATAAATCTGAATGTAGTGAGCTCCATCTAGTGGTGGCTGCAGGTAAAGCGAAGCAGTTTAAAAAAAAAAAAGCCAAAGCCCGTATAGGAGGACCTCAGTGTTAATAGCAGGTGGCCCAATGACATACTTTGCATTGGCATATCGGGGTTTTAGGATAGACCTCTACGTATGGGGGGAGAAAAAAGCTATGCACCTTTTTGTGTTTTTTTTGTCCAATGTATCTGCGTTATTGTCACGTGTTATAAGCTCATGTTATATAGCGATGTTTGTACTCCTTTAAATATTCATATCATTACACCGGTCATAACCATTGAATTAGATTAGCACAGCCCATAATGTCTGCCTCCCCGCTCTGTGACCTGCCTCCATCTCTCCACATAATAATTGCTCCTTATGTCACTTTCGTAATGCCGAGTGACCTATATAAAAACTGCAATGAGTAATCAGAGCGACTTTCCCCCTCCTTCCGCATCCACCGCTCCAGTCATACACTCTAAAAATGGAAATCTGCTGCGGCGGGGGAGGGGAGAAAAATGCCATTTGTAGATATCGCTGCGAGGTGGAAGAAGCGCGGCGATGAATTATACATCTGCCACAGTATGTGTTCCTCCATGGTTTGATAGAGGGACGCCGATCCCTTTATATAACATTCAGGGCTCAGCGGAGGTCAGGCTGAATTTACGTTGTGTTTTGCAGCGCCTATTTGCCGCAAATACCAGGATGGCACCTGGGGTATACGCCATATGCATCCCTAGGCCTCTATTCACCCAACCTGCCCTATAGGAAAACTCCAATCAATGTCAGAATAAAGCCGTGTCAACGAGGCAGCGAATTCTGCTGCAGAAAACTGGCGGCAAAAAATCAGCATGGAATTTTCCTGAGGATTTTCTTGATTTCTGTGGATTTTAGCTTTTATAGTTCAATGGATAAATTGTAATCTGAATAAAAAAAATTACAGGTTATCATGATGCAGAAAATTGAACAATTTACGTGGCAACGTGGAACATGAAAATTTATGGGATGTGGTTTGTGGGCAGATTGCATTTTGGTTAGGAATACACCCAAAACTTAAAAATAAGTGTAAAATGCTTAGATACCACCTCAAGGAATATGATACCAATTCCATCTAACCAGGATAGAAACAATTCATAATATCAAATTGAATGATCTAGGTCATCAATATCAGATCATTGGGGAGTCGCACACACGTCACCCCACTGATCAGCTGTTTTGGGGTCCCACGGCTGCTGTAAGTACACCGTGTATAAAGCCAGAACAGCACAGCGCCACACACTGTATAGTGGCCATTCTAGGGTACTGCAGCCAAGATCCCATTTCCTTTAATAGGAATTAAACTGCAGTACCAAAAGCAACCACTATACAGTATTAGGCGCTCTGATACGGTTTCTTCCTGGCTCTTGGACCTTTAAAGCAGCAATCACACTGATTTATGTTCAGTGCACTTGTCTGTTTTTAATGTTCTGTTATTTTCCAGCAATGTGGCCTGTGAGACTGAGACCTGCTATTGCTGCAGGTTACGCGTTAAAATTCTGTTATCCAAGAGATGGTGTGTGTGTGAGTGACAGACATGGGTTATTTAGGGGCCAATGTTCCTCCTTTGTGTCAGATGCAGCGGACCGGTGTAGTGAGCAAAATCAATGTTGAGTAGTGGCTGGGAAATGATTAGAGGAAATATCTAGAACGGTGTGCTGCACCAGATAACAGTGGACACTGGCCGGGTGTAAAGGAGAGGAGAAACAGTATGCCCTGATAGAGGGCGCCACCCCTGAGGGGCAATAGGAGCCAGGTAAGGAGGGTGACTGCATGCTGTCGGTAATGGCTGTTACAACCGCATTGATGGAGCCAGTAAGGAGCAGAGAGCTTCACCCAAAGTAGTCAGTGGGCCAAAGACTGGTGGATGAAACAGCCCAGGTGTTCAGGAGGTTACGGCTATCAGCTTGGTGTTGCTGTGACTGGTTTAAAGGAGTTGAAAATGCTGGTGCTTCAGATGCACCATGGTAAGGTGGGGAGACCAGAGACATCATGTATGTACATATACTGTGCACAACTTTTAGGCGGTGTAGCAAAGCCAGGTAGGTTAAATCCTAGCACTGCAGGTCTTAGATGCACCTGATTAGCTTTGACTAAGAACCAGTGCCTGTGGTCGCTAGGTATGTCAGTCTGCTGGATGTTGAGCAGAGTAGTGTGCTGCTGGAGAATGACAAGCCAAAATGTGAGCCTTAGCTGGGAGGGAGACATGCCAGAGTCTGTCTGAATGGAGACTGCATAGGGTAGCTAGGAAAGCTAAGCAGTCTGTGTGTGCAGAGAACAGTGTGGAAGCTGCAGCCTGTTTAGTGTGAACTCTGCACAGAGTTGAATACTTCTGTTTGGTGCTGAAAGCTGCTGGAGCTCAGGGTGAAAGGGATACAGAGACTGGTAGGATCCTGCCTTTTCTGTGTATGAAGTTTGCTCTAGGAGAAAGGACTGTATTCTGTCCGGATGAGCCGCACTGACACATGTGCCTGCTGAATGAACGGTTTATTTGTTGTGATACTTTTGTGCCCAGAAGAGGCTGTTTTTTGCTTCTTTTTTTAATCCCGTGGAGTTTTATGAAATCAATAAAACTGCATCTGTTTGGACCTAACCACATTACCTGTGTGAACGCTACCTAATGCCTGAGCGTGCGAATTCCTAGAAAAAATGTAGAAAAAATGCTGCAAGGGAAGAATGGTTTGATAAAATACAAATGTTGATACTTTATTTTTAGCAATTAACCGAAAAAAATGCAAAGTGACCATAAATAGAAACAGCCCAATGTGGTTTTATTTATCATTTTGGTTTGTCAGGGAGGCAGCGTATTCTCCGTTCACACTGCGGAGGGCGCTGGCATCTGGTCTGGCCTCTCATACATAGGCATAAGGGACAACTTTTGACCAGCCTTACCCAGGAGGAGCTCCCATTTGTGGCCCCTCTGGCAATACCCCTTTTTATGAAGTCCTTTCCCAAATTTCCCTGACCTTTTCTCCTTGTCCCAAAAAAACGAAACCTCCTGGAACAGCTGGAGGTTTCACCAAGGGTCGGCAGTGCCTAGGGCAGACGCCTTCAGAAGTCTGGGCTGTCTCTCAGTAGTTGGTAACCTGTGTGGATTGGCTCAAAATGGGCATTTTGTGGCACTTTTTTTTATTTTTTTTTTTAAGGCAAATCCAGAAAACAAGGACAAAGTTTAAAATGTCCATAATTTTGGGAGCTGCCTGGAGGGGTCCTGCTCACTGGTGCATGTTGTCTTCACAGGTGTGTTTCTTATTCCGTACTTGCTGATCGTTTTTGTCGGAGGCATTCCAGTGTTCTTTTTGGAAATCGCTTTGGGTCAGTTCATGAAGCAGGGAGGAATCGCAGCGTGGAACATCGCCCCGCTTTTTAAAGGTAACCAAAAAACTGGAGAGAACAGATGGCCGGTTATCTATACCATAGGCAAGAAGAAAATGGGTCCTCACACTCTAAGGAGCAAAGTCATATGGGGGCAGAGGGGGCCAAAATTCTCTAATGTTCTCTACTTTCTGCAGGTCTTGGTTTTGCTTCGATGGTGATCGTGTTCTTCTGTAACACCTACTATATTATGATCCTGGTCTGGGGCCTCTACTATCTAGTGCACTCATTCACCAACACCTTGCCCTGGGCCACCTGTGGAAATCCGTGGAATACAAAGGAGTGTACTGAAGTCTTCCTTATAGATCAATGCTCCAACGAGACCACAACAAATGGCACCAATTTCAGCATCATGTACAACATCAGCTGTGATGCTCTCCTGAACAAGCGCTCTCCTGTCATTGAGTTCTGGGAGTAAGTATGGCAGCGGTTGTATTCTTGTACATGTGGGACAGTATTATAATAGTTATACTCTTGTACATAGGAGCAGTATAATAGCAGTTATATTCTTGTACATAGGGGCAGTATTATAGTAGTTATATTCTTGTACATAGGGGGCAGTATTATAGTAGTTATATTCTTGTATATAGGGAGCAGTATTATAGTAGTTATATTCTTGTACATAGGAGCAGTATTATAGTAGTTATATTCTTGTACATAGGGGCAGTATTATAGTAGTTATATTCTTGTATATAGGGAGCAGTATTATAGTAGTTATATTCTTGTACATAGGAGCAGTATAATAGCAGTTATATTCTTGTACATAGGGGCAGTATTATAGTAGTTATATTCTTGTACATAGGGGCAGTATTATAGTAGTTATATTCTTGTATATAGGGAGCAGTATTATAGTAGTTATATTCTTGTACATAGGAGCAGTATTATAGTAGTTATATTCTTGTACATAGGGGCAGTATTATAGTAGTTATATTCTTGTACATAGGGGGCAGTATTATAGTAGTTATATTCTTGTATATAGGGAGCAGTATTATAGTAGTTATATTCTTGTACATAGGGGGCAGTATTATAGTAGTTATATTCTAGTACATAGGGGGCAGTATTATAGTAGTTATATTCTTGTATATAGGGAGCAGTATTATAGTAGTTATATTCTTGTACATAGGGGGCAGTATTATAGTAGTTATATTCTTGTACATAGGGGCAGTATTATAGTAGTTATATTCTTGTACATAGGGGCAGTATTATAGTAGTTAGTCTTGCACATAGGGGCTCTTTTTACTATAAAATGTTTCAATGGCACCAAAGTACTAAACCATAAACCACCACCTGGCTATTTTGTATCGCCATATTTACAACTTGTAAAATAAAGTTATCTACCGCATGGTATATAGCAAATAAAAAATGGAATTGGCAATCCCTTTAAAGAACACCTGTCCTTTAAACACCAACCTAATATACAGTAAAGTGCCCCATTTCTTATGCTCTCCAGCTTGCTGTCTGCTCTCTTCAAGTGGGCGGTTCTTCATTAACATTCTGCCAGCACTGTCGGAGTTAGAAATTCCTTTTCCTCACTTCCCAGCATGCATTGCTCCTATTCAATAATGGAGACTGAAATGTACCCACCCCTGCTGCCTGTAGCTAATGACATAGACCCGCCCCTACACATGGTATTAAAGTGTTGACTGATATGTATAGCCCAAATTTGTCTCTGCTGCTTCTTTTTACTTGTATTACATTATAATCATGGAGCTCGTCTCTCATCAGTCTTATACGCTGGTCTCTTTGGCAGGAATAAGGTGCTGCAGATCTCCAGTGGTCTCGATAAGCCGGGGCAGTTAAACTGGCAGATGATACTATGCCTACTGGCCACCTGGATCATTGTCTATTTCTGCATCTGGAAGGGAGTAAAATCCACAGGAAAGGTAAGGAGCGGGTGATGATCACAGGGATGCCCCTGTAAAGTCTCGGGTGTGTAAACTGCAGACTGGAGGGTGATGAAGGGTCAAATACAACCCCCTCCATGTGCCAAACGGTGTTCTCACCTAGAAAAAATCCATGTGCAATCGGACAAAAAAATCATCTGTACATCCCCTGTATGTAAGTACAATGGAAGTTTCTTGCGCCTCTATAGGAGCACCATCACACCATCGATTTTAAACATTCTATTTACTTAAGCAGAGATCTTGAAACAAAGTACAGTACAGACCAAAAGTTTGGACACACCTTCTCATTTAAAGATTTTTCTGTATTTTCATGACTTTGAAAATTGTACATTCACACTGAAGGCATCATAACTATGAATTATCACATGTGGAATTATATACTTAACAAAAAAGTGTGAAACAACTGAAAATATGTCTTATATTCTAGGTTCTTCAAAGTAGCCACCTTTTGCTTTGATGACTGCTTTACACACTCTTGGCATTCTCTTGATGAGCTTCAAGAGGTAGTCACCGGAAATGGTTTTCACTTCACAGGTGTGCCCTGTCAGGTTTAATAAGTGGGATTTCTTGCCTTATAAATGGGGTTGGGACCATCAGTTGTGTTGTGCAGAAGTCAGGTGGGTACACAGCTGATAGTCCTACTGAATAGACTGTTAGCTGCTTTTTTCTTGCCATAATACAAATTCTAAGTAAAGAAAAACGAGTGGCCACCATTACTTTAAGAAATGAAGGTCAGTCAGTCTGTAAAATTGGGCAAACTTTGAAAGTGTCCCCAAGTGCAGTTGCAAAAACCATCAAGCGCTACAAAGAAACTGGCTCACATGAGGACCGCCCCAGGAAAGGAAGACCAAGAGTCACCTCTGCTTCTGAGGATAAGTTTATCCGAGTCACCAGCCTCAGAAATCGCAGGTTAACAGCAGCTCAGATTAGAGACCAGGTCAATGCCAAACAGAGTTCTAGCAGCAGACACATCTCTACAACAACTGTTAAGAGGAGACTTTGTGCAGCAGGCCTTCATGGTAAAATAGCTGCTAGGAAACCACTGCTAAGGACAAGCAACAAGCAGAAGAGACTTGTTTGGGCTAAAGAACACAAGGAATGGACATTAGACCAGTGGAAATCTGTGCTTTGGTCTGATGAGTCCAAATTTGAGATTTTTGGTTCCAACCACCGTGTCTTTGTGCGACGCAGAAAAGGTGAACGGATGGACTCTACATGCCTGGTTCCCACCGTGAAGCATGGAGGAGGAGGTGTGATGGTGTGGGGGTGCTTTTGCTGGTGACACTGTTGGGGATTTATTCAAAATTGAAGGCATACTGATACAGCATGGCTACCACAGCATCTTGCAGCGGCATGCTATGCCATCCGGTTTGCGTTTAGTTGGACCATCATTTATTTTTCAACAGGACAATGACCCCAAACACACCTCCAGGCTGTGTAAGGGCTATTTGACCAAGAGGGAGAGTGGTGGGGTGCTACGCCAGATGACCTGGCCTCCACAGTCACCCGACCTGAACCCAATCGAGATGGTTTGGGGTGAGCTGGACCACAGAGTGAAGGCAAAAGGGCCAACAAGTGCTAAGCATCTCTGGGAACTCCTTCAAGATTGTTGGAAGACCATTTCCGGTGACTACCTCTTGAAGCTCATCAAGAGAATGCCAAGAGTGTGCAAAGCAGTCATCAAAGCAAAAGGTGGCTACTTTGAAGAACCTAGAATATAAGACATATTTTCAGTAGTTTCACACTTTTTTGTTAAGTATATAATTCCACATGTGGTAATTCATAGTTTTGATGCCTTCAGTGTGAATGTACAATTTTCATAGTCATGAAAATACAGCAAAATCTTTAAATGAGGAGGTGTGTCCAAACTTTTGGTCTGTACTGTATATTATAAAACTGCAGAAATTAGCTGTTAATACAATAAGGGCAGTATTTATGGGTGAGAAATTCAGATTTTTTTTTTTTTTTCTTGTGACATCCTATAGAAAAACGGCAAAAAGCTGTGGCGATGGGGAAAGGGCACAAACGACTCTGAGCTGCTTTTAATATATGATTGTTTAATGGATGTTTTTTGCTGCTCCCTGTTTTGGAGTGATATCAGGCTGGCACCTCATCATCATGACGGGTACAGCCTGATAAGCAATCGCCCCCTAATGAAGTCCCCTCCCTCACTGCTCCCTCTTGTCCCCGAGGGGACGATTCGCGGCTCTTGGTGCTGATTGTCATGTGGGTCACGAGTCTTCCTCTTCTCCTTCCCACACGGCTGATTGCACAGGACAGGAGGATTAATCAGAAAGCGTCAGTGTAATCTCTGCAGCCGCCCTCCAATACTAATGGGTTTAGGAAAAGGACCAAGAATAGGGCGGCAAACGTAGAAGTGGAGACTGGCATCAATAGGACAACATGGTGTAATGTATAAGGCTGCAACAGGTGCTTTTTAAAGGCCAATGACACCTGGATGGTATGGGTGCCTGATGTCAGGCCAGGCGCTGCACAATCCCTTTAAGGGCTCATGCACGTAGAAATGTCATCTGCAGAGACGCCATCCCTAGGGATTTGACCCTCGGGCACTTCATGTGCCTCTTTGGGCATCCTCTTATACTCTCCCCTAGAGGTACAGAGTTGTGAAAAACTGCATGCGGTGCCAACTTAAAGCACTATATTCTTTCCTAGAAACAATGCCATTTTGTAAAATAAGACGCCCCAAGAAGTCGTCACATGGTGCCATAATGGAGTGTCTATTGGTCTGTAGCACATGTGCTGCCGAGCAGGGTACACGCTCTGGGCTTTGCCATAGTGGGTGTATTGCCATTAAAAATAAGGGACAACCCAAATGGTCGTTGCCTGAATCAATCACCTGATTGTGGCACATGCCAACCACAGGGTCAGAAATTCAATTGCCCTTTCTTTGCTTGGCACAAAGTTGCACATACATATAATCTTTAATGCATCATTCCCTTATGTTGCAGGTGGTCTACTTCACCGCTCTCTTTCCGTACGTAGTGCTGATTGTTCTCTTGGCTCATGGAGTCACTCTGCCGGGGGCGCTGGACGGCATTGTCTACTATCTAAAACCTAACTGGTCTAAGCTTGCGGAAGCTCAGGTGAGAAATACTGACTCCACCAGCAGAATAGTGAGTGCAGCTCTGGGGTATAATACAGGCTGTAACTCAGGATCAGTAATGTAATGTATGTACACAGTGACTGCACCAGCAGAATAGCGAGTACAGCTCTGGAGGATACTACAGGATGTTTTGGCACAGCAGGGCCAGTTTTGGAGCATGGCAAGCTGGGCACTAAGCACAATGCTCCCATCTCTTAGGCCATCAAGGACTGGTTAAGAAATGTATTTATTGGATACTGTATGATATTTTTTGGTGACTCTATGGTGGTATTATTTGGGCACTGGCAGGCTAAATTTGCTTTTAGCCAATTTTAATGAAAAACAGGCTCCGCAAATGTAGAACCGGGAGTTTTTTTTTTTGTTTTGGTCAAAATGGGAGCTGTAGTTACACTGCAGAGAAATCCTGCGTACCTTGTGTCTGCTGCATTCTCTGCCGCCGGCTCATGTCTGCTCCAATTTATCCAGATTCACCGCAGACTCGCTGTCTTTTCCTCCAGGTATGGATTGATGCTGGAACACAGATCTTCTTCTCTTACGCTATCGGTTTAGGGGCATTAACGGCTCTAGGCAGCTACAACAGATTTCACAATAACTGCTACAGGTGAGCAATGCCCCCAACATGGAGGATACGTCACATTCAGGGTTTTCCTATAGGGGAGTATCTTATGTGACAAGTCACCACTGACCAGACACATAGCGGCCTCTATATATGGAGCTTATTCTTCAGGACACAATGACCTTCATAGACACATTCCCTGTACGTCTCTCACCCTATAGGTATAATACTGTGGGGATAAACTGCATCCTCTCTCCACTCATCTAGGCCATAAATTTCACATGTCTATAAAATTGAAGGGGACAAATGCTCTGAGCTTATACGTAGCCCAGACAACTGCTATATCCTTGCTGCTATACACAAAAATATAACTACTATAATACTGCCCCCTATGTACAAGAATATAACTACTATAATACTGCCCCCTATGTACAAGAATATAACTACTATAATACTGCCCCCTATGTACAAGAATATAACTACTATAATACTGCCCCCTATGTACAAGAATATAACTACTATAATACTGCCCCCTATGTACAAGAATATAACTACTATAATACTGCCCCCTATGTACAAGAATAGAACTACTATAATACTGCCCCCTATGTACAAGAATAGAACTACTATAATACTGCCCCCTATGTACAAGAATAGAACTACTATAATACTGTCCCTTATGTACAAGAATAGAACTACTATAATACTGCTTCTTATGTACAGGAATAGAACTACTATAATGCTGCCCCCTATGTACAAGAATAGAACTACTATAATGCTGCCCCCTATGTACAAGAATAGAACTACTATAATACTGCCCCCTATGTACAAGAATAGAACTACTATAATACTGCCCCCTATGTACAAGAATAGAACTACTATAATACTGCTTCTTATGTACAGGAATAAAACTACTATAATGCTGCCCCCTATGTACAAGAATAGAACTACTATAATACTGCCCCCTATGTACAAGAATAGAACTACTATAATACTGCTCCTATGTACAAGAATATAACTACTATAATACTGTCCCTTATGTACAAGAATATAACTACTATAATACTGCACCCTATGTATAAGAATATAGCTACTATAATACTGCGTGTCCTGATTCTGGTTTCTGATGTGTCTTCCTTCAGGGACGCTTATATTCTGGCTGCTATAAACAGCACTACGAGTTTCTTTGCTGGCTTTGTGGTTTTCTCTGTCCTGGGGTTCATGGCATCAGAGCAGGGAGTGGACATATCGAAGGTTGCAGAGTCTGGTGAGTAGAGGGTGGTCTGATCTCTTGTGGACCTCTCATGTAGAAGTTCAGTGATTTGTATATTGTGAGCAGAGAGATTCTTTTTCTTTCCTTTTCTTTTGCTTCTCTTGAATGTTCCATTCACACCAGACAGTCAGGATTCTGTTGGCTTCTTGCGACCATTGTGCGTTGCGGAGAGCTCTTCCCTGACCGGTTGCGTCTCGCTGTGCCCTCCAATGTGCTGACGCTTTGTCTGAATTGTCGCATACAGGTCCCGGACTGGCCTTTATTGCATATCCAAAGGCCGTGACTTTGATGCCATTTGCTCCGATCTGGGCAGCCCTGTTCTTCTTTATGCTTCTGGTCCTTGGTCTTGACAGTCAGGTAATCCCAAAGGATTCTAGGTAAATGTCTTAAAGGGATGTAGTTAAGGTAACACATCATCTTTAAAAAAATCGTAAAATGTTGTTTTGGTTTGGGGCCGGATTTCCCACAGAAAGCTAATTTGTCCAACATTGGAACTGACCCATCCGGAGGTTATTGCCCACGTGGCCAATTGCGCCAAACAAAATCCCCAAATGTAACTTTCCCACCAAATTTCTCTTTTGGCTTCTCAATATCTAATTTTGGGTCCTTGGGAGCCACCATTGCATTTAATTGTTGCAATATCTACCTATGTTGACCTTGTCTCGCAGGGTCAACGGCCATTAGATGGGAAATCCGGCCCTGATCCTTTTTTACTAGCCGTAATAATTCGATGTCTTTATTATTGGGATGCTCTGGTCGTATTTTGGCACCCAGGAGCAATGTCTTGTTTTTGTCGTGATATCTCCAAGTGCAAAGCAGGACCTGCCCTCCAGTCCCAACAGGACAGCTGTCCCCTCGTCATCACCTTCCTCTTCTCTTACTTGGGCCTGAGACAGGGAACAGGTTGGACACTGGCACCTTCAGGGCAGAGGCAAACAGGGCAGAGGTGGAGGTGAAAACGGGAGGAAGCCGAGTTGGCCAATGGTGTGCAGGGTATGGGCAAAGGGGTGTCAGATGACCTTAGTATGTTCAGCTTTGTCTTGGCATGCATCTTGCACCTCATCTTACTTGCTTATTCCTGTTCTGTTTCTGAACAGTTTGTGGGGGTCGAGGGATTCATTACCGGGATCCTGGATTTATTTCCTCAACCAATTAATGGCTTTGTGCGCAGGGAGGTCACAGCTGCACTCTGCTGCCTTCTGTGCTTCATAATTGACCTCTCTATGGTGACCGAGGTAAGAAATAATGAAGACTGCTTTATTCCAGGTGTAAAATGATGTAAATTTACTTAGCCCCACACACTTCCTGCATTCTTCGGTTCTGCAGGGGCTGGACTAAGTGGAAAGCCCGCCCCTGAGGAACCACAAGGAATCAAAATTCTGCTATGATCCTCTATTAGATGTTCTGTGGTCTTGGTTATGACAACTTTTTTTATCTTAATCATTGACCAGGATCTAGAAAGTCCCTTCTGGGGAATGTAGAAGAGTTGCCGTAAAAACTCCATGTGGTTTAACCCTTTAGGGCGGGATGTACGTCTTCCAACTTTTCGACTACTATTCCGCGAGTGGCATCACGTTGCTGTGGCAAGCTTTCTGGGAGTGTGTGGTTATTGCATGGGTTTATGGTAAGCAATTATTAATTATATATTTGCTGCAAGTACTTTTTACTTTATCAGTCTATAGAAGTGATTTTAATAAGGGAAACCATCATCAAACTGCTAATGAACCTGCTATTTTGTTATGCCTCTCTATTTACCGCATTTTTCTAACTATAAGACGCACTGGACCATAAGAAGCACCTAGGTTTTAGAGGAGGAAAATAGAAAAAAAAATTAAGCAAAAAATGTGGTCACAATGCACTGTTAAGGGGGAGGGGGTCTGCTGCTGACACTTGAATAGGGGTAATGTCCCCCAATTCTGATAATATCCCCCATCCTGGTAGATATGCCCCCCCTTCCTATTATACGTGGCTCCCATCCCCATCCTGGTATGCATGGCATCCCTCAGCCTGGTATGCATGGCACCCCTCATCCCTCAGCCTGGTATGCATGGCACCCCTCATCCCTCAGCCTGGTATGCATGGCACCCCTCATCCCTCAGCCTGGTATGCATGGCACCCCTCATCCCCATCAGGCTGCACATAAAAAAATAAATAAATAAACACTCCTACTCGCCTTTCTTCTCTCCTCCAGCGCTGCGACCTGTCTACCCGCACTGATCTCGCCATGTGAGCCCCGGCATGGGCGTGGGGAGGGGGTGAATATTCATGCCCTTTAATAGCAGGCACATGCAATCGCCCGGCAGCAGCAGGAGCCGCGCTGCTGATACACTGTGTGCCGCTATTAAGGAGCATGAATATTCATTGCTCCCCAAGCCTATGGGTGTGCTTAGCAGTGAATATTCATTTTCTTTAGCAGCGGGGACAGTGTAGGCTGCAGCAGGCGGCTGCTGCCTCCTTTGCCCCCTCCGCCGCCGCAACCGCTCCCCCCCCCCCCCCCAGCACAGTATATACTGTGTATATATGTATATACTTCTATACGTCCCAAGCAACATTCGGACTAGAAGACACACCCCCATTTTCCTCCAAACTTTTGGAGGAAAAAAGTGCGTCTTATAGTCCAAAAAATACGGTAGTACTTTGTATAATATCGCCCTATAGCCCTATAGTCTATGGGCTGGGGGTCTGATATTTAATGGGGTTGTCTATGGGCCATGTCCCATATTTCAGGTCAGCCCTATTCACTTGAATCCCCCAATACCAGGCACTGACCAAATCAACAATGGCGCTGATTCCATAAAAGGCAGAATTTTTTATTTATTTTTTCTCTAATTTTGGAAAAAAAAACTTTATTCTCCCCTGGACCACACCAATCAATGTAAAAATTTTCAGTAGCATCTGAGCTACTTGCTGATGGTTTCCTTATAACAAAAGACAAATTGGGAAGTGAATTTAACAGATTTTTTTTTTTTTTTTAAAAAGTAGCATAAATCTAATTTATTAATTATACAAAGGTTCTCAGTTTTTCAGTTTTATCGACTCTATAGCTTTTTTCGTAAACCCAGATAATGAAAATAAGGCCATATGGTCGTATCTACTTACTACCAATTGATTACTGTCTTATCACACACCGTAAACTACGATCATAGATTCACAGGCCATTAACTTATTGTCCCACAGTGGAAAATGAGCAGCGTTAGACTATAATTCTCTATGAATTAATCTGATATTTGTGACCGTTATTTGGTTCATGAAACTAATTGGTAATGTCCGGGGTATAAGAATCTGCATATTATTGGCGTCTTAAGTTCTCTCCTCTTCTATATTACTGTACCGCTACTATACAACATTGAAAAACCAAAGACAAGCAAAATACCCAAATAACTGGAAGTAAATGGATAAATCGCACAGTGCAAAAAAAATATGATAAATAATAAAGGGTATTTAGTTAACATAATTTTGATCAAAATAATGTAAAAGCCATGCCCCTTGCATGTTTGGCCAGTCTCCTCCTATGTGACCTTGTGTTGATTGTGGCTTTCGTTCTCTTTAGGTGCGGACCGGTTTATGGATGACATTGCTCGGATGATTGGTTACCGGCCTCTCCCTTACATGAAGTGGTGCTGGTCTGCGATTACTCCTCTTGTCTGCGTGGTGAGTTATGATGAAGATTAGAAGTCACTATGGCAAAACTAGTGAAACCTATCAAACCACTGGCAGACGCAGAGGGCCCCCGTGCAAGAAGAATGTACACAGCTCAAAAAAAATAAAGGGAACACTCAAATAACATATCCTAGATCTGAATGAAATATTCTCATTGAATACTTTGTTCTGTACAAAGTTGAATGTGCTGACAACAAAATCACACAAAAATAATCAATGGAAATCACATTTATTAACCAATGGAGGCCTGAATTTGGAGTCACCGCCAAAATTAAAGTGGAAAAACACACTACAGGCTGATCCAACTTTGATGTAATGTCCTTAAAACAAGTCAAAATGAGGCTCAGTATTGTGTGTGGCCTCCACGTGCCTGTATGACCTCCCTACAACGCCTGGGCATGCTCCTGATGAGGCTGAGTATTGTGTGTGGCCTCCACGTGCCTGTATGACCTCCCTACAATGCCTGGGCATGCTCCTGATGAGGCTGAGTATTGTGTGTGGCCTCCACGTGCCTGTGTGACCTCCCTACAACGCCTGGGCATGCTCCTGATGAGGCTGAGTATTGTGTGTGGCCTCCACGTGCCTGTATGACCTCCCTACAACGCCTGGGCATGCTCCTGATGAGGTTACGGATGGTCTCCTATGGAATCTCCTCCCAGACCTGGACTAAAGCATCCGCCAACTCCTGGACAGTCTGTGGTGCAACGTGACGTTGGTGGATGGAGCGAGACATGATGTCCCAGATGTGCTCAATCGGATTCAGGTCTGGGGAACGGGAGGGCCAGTCCATAGCTTCAATGCCTTCATCTTGCAGAAACTGCTGACACACTCCAGCCACATGAGGTCTGGCATTGTCCTGCATTAGGAGGAACCCAGGGCCAACCGCACCAGCATATGGTCTCACAAGGGGTCGGAGGATCTCATCTCAGTGCCTAATGGCAGTCAGGCTACCTCTGGCGAGCACATGGAGGGCTGTGCGGCCCTCTAAAGAAATGCCAACCCACACCATTACTGACCCACTGCCAAACCGGTCATGCTGAAGAATGTTGCAGACAGCAGATCACTCTCCACGGCGTCTCCAGACTCTGTCACGTCTGTCACATGTGCCCAGTGTGAAGCTGCTTTCATCTGTGAAGAGCACAGGGCGCCAGTGACTACTTTGCCAATCCTGGTGTTCTGTGGCAAATGCCAAGCGTCCTATACGGTGTTGGGCTGTGAGCACAACCCCCATCTGTGGACGTCGGGCCCTCATACCACCCTCATGGAGTCAGTTTCTAACCGTTTGTGCAGACACATGCACATTTGTGGCCTGCTGGAGGTCATTTTGCAGGGCTCTAGCAGTGCTCCTCCTATTCCTCCTTGCACAAAGGCGGAGGTAGCGGTCCTGCTGCTGGGTTGTTACCCTCCTACGGCCCCCTCCACGTCTCCTGGTGTACTGGCCTGTCTCCTGGTGTACTGGCCTGTCTCCTGGTGTACTGGCCTGTCTCCTGGTAGCGCCTCCAGCCTCTGGACACTACGCTGACAGACACAGCAAACCTTCTTGCCACAGCTCGCATTGATGTGCCATCCTGGATGAGCTGCACTACCTGAGCAACTTCTGTGGGTTGTAGAGTCTATCTCATGCTACCACAAGTGTGAAAGCACAACCAACATTCAAAAGTGACCAAAATATCAGCCAGAAAGCATTGGTACTGAGATGTGGTCTGTGGTCCCCACCTGCAGAACCACTCCTTTATTGAGTGTGTCTTGATAATTGCCAATAATTTCCTTCTATTGCCTATTCCATTTGCACAACAGCATGTGAAATTGATTGTCAATCAGCGTTGCTTCCTAAGTGGACAGTTTGATTTACTTTGTTATATTCTGTTGTTTAAGTGTTCCCTTTATTTTTTGAGCAGTGTATATCGGCTCTTTGCAGTCCAATAATTCAGCATAATGCACCATTCCGCCTGTTTCGGAGGTGGTAGTGGCCCCTGACCTCTTAGACCCCTGTGCGGTTGCACCAATGATATTTCCGCCCCTGTATCAAACACTGTCTGCGGAGAGATGAGGACTGTGGTGTCTTATGGATGGTATCACAGTGCCACCTACTGGTGATGATCAGTACTACATATTTCAGTGCTAATCCCTTTTTTGTCCTTTGATTTTAGGGTATTTTCGTCTTTCATGTGGTTAATTACAAGCCTCTGACTTACAACAAAACCTATGTGTATCCCTGGTGGGGTGAAGCGATCGGCTGGGGTCTGGCCTTGGCTTCTATGCTCTGCATCCCGCTCACTGTTGTATGCAAGCTGCTAACATCCAAAGGGTCTCTACGGGAGGTCAGTGTCCCAAAAATACTTGTGTTCATCAAAATGTGATTTCAATTAAAATAAATGCTGTTTACCAGCAATTCAATTGGGAGCAAATAAATTCGACAATCAAATTATTGTCTGATTTTTGAGTAAATCTATAGTTATGGCGATGCCAAATTAAATGTTTGTTGTTTTTACCAGTTTCTCCAAAATTAAAAGAATAAAGTTTGTCATATTGTGTACAGTAACTTTTGATGCAAATTAAAAAAAAAAAAAAAAAAAATTATTTTTTTTTCCCATTGTGGGATGCATACCAATTTTTGTAATCGTATATTAGATCATGTTAAATTCTATCATATATTATTAAATAATATAAGATAATTATCTAATTTAATTATATTAATATATTTTAATGATTTTTATTAAATATAATTATATATTTAATATATACTAGTCAATTATATTAATACTATCAAATATTTATATTAATAAATATAATATATTAACATTAAATAGCAATTATTTAATTATTAAATATTACAACAATTAACAAACAATAGGATTTCAGTTACTAATAAATATTACAATTAAATAGCTGAAATCATATTATTTAATTATATTATATCCCTAATAATTTTCCCAGAGGCTATGCAGCCAAAACTTGTATTTCTGGCAAGGGATTAGCCATTATAAGGTTTGTCTAATCTAAGATTTTTTATTTCTTGCAGCGCTGGCACCACCTCACCACCCCGGTGTGGGGTCACCACCATCTTGAATATCTTACCCCTGAGGCAGAAACCAAACTGCTCCCTCCCGACTCGCTGGTCACGCTCAGCAAAGACAAAGCCACTTTGTTCGAAACCGTCATCTAAGAAGCCGCCTATGCGAGCAGGCGCCGCTTATCGTGTGTCGTAACGTGTTGTGCCAATCCGTCCATCTGTCCTTAATCCTCTGTGCTGCTGTCCGTGACGTGGCAGAGCCGCTGTGGGGGGCAGTACTCCATTATATCACCCATCCCCCCCCATATATATCATATCAGCATCTACCCTGTAATATCTCGCCGGGGACATATCACCGTATATATCGCCTGCTCCATGCCAGTATTAGACTATGCCCAGTCCTGGGTAGGATACATAGAATAGTCTTGGCTTGTACCCCCTGATTCTGGATAATGAGGGGCTATGTAGCTCATCTGTAGACCACTGGACCTATACATGAGGCCTCCCCGTCACCCTGATCAAACGATAGAGGGGTCCTATAGATCATATTGGGCTGGGTTTTGTCACCCAGGATGCAAGGGCATGTTTTCCCTCTTACATGATCCTTTTTTCTGGAGTGTGTTCTGATCTGCCTCCAGTAGGTGTCACCAGAGACGCCCTTCTTCCTCCTGGAGGAGAGTTCATTTGCATACCTGATTCTCAGGATGCATTTCTTGTCTCCACGACTGGGGGAAGAGGAAGATTTGGGGGTAGGAAACCTGATCGGGGGCCCCAGTGAGCTGTAGGACCCCTCCTCTATGTACTGACCCTTCACATCCTCAGTATGTAGCATTTTACAGTCATTCCTTACTAATTTAATTAGTAGAAATAGGACAATTTATTTGGACTGTTGGAGATATTTGCCGGGTGCCCTCATCCCCTATGGTGCAGAATACTTTTTCCACCAGAAAAAAAGGGAAATATAATTACATCCGAATAAATTGGTTCCGTCGTCTATAAAACAATCAGTGTTAGGAGGGGCCCAGGGAGGAGGAAATGATTCTGGGGTCCCATCCTCCATCCATACAGAACCTGGTCTAAAAGCTCCATGGTTGATCAGTGCCAATCATGATGAATATTATTAGAAAGTTCTGACCCAGGGTGTACGGCAAAGGAGGCATGCAAATTACTGCTTCAACCCAAGGCCAGATACAAGAGGATTCAGGGGCCATGATAATATATAGAGCACGGTAGACGTGTAATGGACAGAGCAGGTAGGGCTGTTAATTACTGATTTCCATCCTTAAAAAAAACAAATAAAAAAAAAAAACAGCGCCACTCCTGTCCTCAGGTTGTGTGTGGTATTGCAGTTCAGCCCTATTCACTTCAATGGAGCTGGTAAAACCCACGGCCAGATGTGGAGCCGCCATAATTTCTTAGCACTAATCAACCCCTTTAAGGGCCTTGGTAACATAGAGATGAGTGCAGTGAGATTCAGGGTCCCAGGAATGTATAGAGTGTGTGTGGGGGGGGTTATTGGTGATGTAGAGAGCAGGATGGGGTTCAACCCATTGATGTCCAATCTATGTGCTAGAGGGACCGTTTGGGCCTCCAGCTCCATTACCTACCTAGGATTGCAGATTCTTTACACCCTATAGCTACGTCCCTACTCCAGGATATTTGAGGAAGTCAGAACGTAAGGTTCCCTGAGCTTATAATGGGGTCTTTACATTAAAGGGGCCGATATCTGGAACCCCCATCAATCAGCTGATTGAGTGCTGCAGTAGACTGGAAGTGGCACAGCGCCCTTTATAGTGCGGAGGCTGTGAATAGTACTGCAAGCTCTCTCCTATTCACTTTAGGAGTTATTTTGAAACATAAACCCTTTAAAGGGGTTGTCCGGTCTTCTGATAAAATTTCTGAATCCTGATAGCATGTGGTGCGCACTCTGTCAGGATTCACCGGTATTGCTGGTCAGAGCGAGCAGCCATGTGACCGCAAGTATACAATTTGCAT
The DNA here is from genome assembly GCF_046119375.1 of Phyllobates terribilis. Classification (NCBI taxonomy): domain Eukaryota; kingdom Metazoa; phylum Chordata; class Amphibia; order Anura; family Dendrobatidae; genus Phyllobates; species Phyllobates terribilis. The sequence goes on from NW_027362768.1 coordinate 366,892,759, forward strand.
ACATGTGATCACATGCCAACTAGACGTGCTCAGCTTCTTTCAATTCACTTGTGTTGAGAGAGGTCGAGCATGTCTAGTCGGAATGTGGCCGTAAATGTGGAAATCGCATGGTTGTGGTCACGTGTCCACCCACTATCACTAGGCTTACTTGTGAATTCCTGACACTGTGCATATCTCACACTAACTAGACATTTCTACCATCTACTGGTAAAATATAAATCTACATTACACAAAAGTCTTATACCTGGTATGAGAACCTTTTTTTGTGACTTCATCACGTATATGACTACACAGGGGTGGGTGTTGGGGTTAGCTCTTGGTTTTTGGTTCAAGGGCTACTTCTTGAATGATCACCAGAATGCCAGTACATTTATTTTTACCCACACAATGATAGGATATGTATAATACACTACAAATATGATGGATATAAAGTCTTACATAGTAATTTGCCCACTCATGGGCTGCTGTCCTCAGATATTAGAAATTACAAGGGAGTGGGGTGAGGTGCTTTTGAGCTTTGATCTATCACATACACTTGAATGTTACTTTGTTTAAATATGTTTGTTAGTTTTACACTTAAAGTCTGTCCTTAAAGGGGTCCCATCACTTCACATAAATATGTAATTTTTTTTCCCCTGGTGTAAATGCCGCTGTTCTCCTGAATCCGGCGCTGTTTTTCTTTTGTTCCTGCGTCCCTCCGTCCCGGAGATACGGCCTATTCCATGTATATAAAGCTAGACTTTGGCTAAGTGTTCTTAAGCTCTTTGTGGGCGTGTTCTTGTGAATCACGCCCAGTTGGCTAACAAGACTAGATTTATATACCTTAATTAAGTGGCCATATCTCAGGAACGGAGAGGCGCAGGAACAAAAGAAAAACCTCTCCGGATTCAGGAGAACAGCGGCGTTTACATCAGGTAAAAAAAATACTTATTTATGGGAAGTAACAAACTTTTTCATCAGACGTATGACCAGGATCAGTGAGTAGGGACACATTATAGATAACATATCATGGTATTTACTGTATTCTTTTGCTCAAACATCAATATTTTTAGCTGTTTGTGCCACTTTGGTACCCGCACGTGCCTCTTGCCCATAATCGGGGGTCGTGACTTCAGACAGAGTTTTATTGGCTGGTGTCTTAAAGGAAAAGCGTTGGCGTAATGAGCGATCCCGTCTTTAAGATCAAAACCCTTAAATATCCTTAACTGATAAATGATAATGTAGATTGCAATAAAAGGGCACGAAGTGGGCAGTAGTGCCATATTATTTATGGCGGTTGCCTTTTAAAGAGCTTTTATTTGCCACCAAAGAAGCGATATGATACTTGATGAGTTTTTTTTTTTATAGATCTAGGTCATTGTGACAGCAAAACCTTGTGCATTATCAGGGGGTCCCAGACTCACTACGGATCATTTGAACACTATCTTAAGGAAGGGTGAAAAAAAAAATATCACTACATTGGGCGCCGCTTATCTTGCAATTAAAAAAAAATATATATACACAAGGTTGCATTGTTAGAAGTGACACTTTTGTCATCCATGGTTTTTATCTTTCTTATCCAGAAGAGCCATTAAAAAATAAAATATTTTAATGTAGTATCTCACATCTTTGAGATAATGGGTCCAGATATATATAATATCCCAGAATTTTATTATTTTTTTATTGCATTAGGAAAAGGGTTAACTCAATGCAGAGAAATCATTTATTTTTTAAAGGAGCAGAACAGTATTTTTATAGGTATGGATATATAACCATCTACAGTATATACCGTATACACTGGACAGACGTATATTCATCCTATTATAGCCCATAAATTTCAGGATCATGGGGGAGGCGCTGCATGTTTGTGCCCCTCGTCTGGAAAACCCATGTTCCATTGTACCCAGCCCTGATCCTGCACGTCCTCTTGCCCTTCTGGTTTCTGCCCCGTTGATGCTCGGTGTCTCCTGATGGCCATTATATATTGTGATGTTCACATTCATCATTATCCTATCCTTTACAATTAAATAAAAACATTTCTAAAATCATGAAGAAAAAAAAAGTTTTCTAGGAAACAGCGCCTTTGCTGTCTACAGGCGGTGTCTGGTATTACAGCTTAGTTGAGCTGAAAAAAGGGGGGGATACTATTTTTTCCTAATTTTAGGCAACCCCTTTAAAAAATCTTCATGAATGATATCTGGGCGGGGCTATCTGTGTTTAGTCTACGAGTTCAGGCCCCCCAAAAACCATGAAAAAATAATAAACATCATCGATATACCGTCCATTGTGCAGTTGTGTCCTGGCACTGTAGGTGGCAACAGAGAACCTAAAAATGAATTGTTTTAATTTAAAGAAATTTAATAGGGACGTGGTGTCCATTTGGTCGCCCTTTAACTATTGCAAAACTACATTACCCAGCATCCCCTTGCTTCCAGCACATGCTGAGTTATTGCTCTGCAAGAGCTAAAGAGCTGCCAGTTGGAGACCACTTGCACAAAGTGCCATCCTTATGCCATTTTCTTGTGTACGGTAATATGTGGCATGGGTAGATCATCCTGGCTTTGCCGTGTGCCACAGATGTTGCTTGTAATCGTGTTACTTGTGTGCCAAAATCCCTTTAAAACTGTTGTGTAAAAGCAGTAGGCGACATGTTTTTTTTGCTTTTTCTGCTACAAGGGGGACTAGAAGTCCCAGCAAACAGGGGAGTAAAGTTGCCTATGTCTCCCACCCCCCTCCTCCTTTTTTCACTTTTGCCAGCGCAGTGTTCACACCTCCTTATTTTAACGCCGATCTAAGAGTATTTCTATAGGTCTTATTTTTATGAGTAGACATCAACTGTATGAATAAAACTAGAAAACATTGCAATAAAAGCAAAATAAAATAGTAACGCAGCGCGAGTGGTGGTTATTTCTGTCTTTTAAAAACACAAAATATCATCCCGGAAAGATCCGCGGCTTCCAGCCATATTGATGACTCTTATCTTTTGAGAAGGGGAATAATCATTTAGTAAATTTTTATATTTTCCTAAGTAAAAGGCACCAAATTTCTGGTTCTGGGGGACAATTTCCTGCTGATCAGTCCCTATTTTTGATTGGTGGCCAGATGAAGCCATGCCTCCTCAGTCAAGGGGGCGGGACTTGTTGTTTTTGGTCCTGCTGTAGACAGAATGGGGAGAGGCTCCTGCTGCAGCAGGGAGATTAATGCTTTTATTTGTTTGTGCATTTTCTGTTTAGTGCCCCTTTTTAAGGACAGTAAGTGTAAAATCTTCCCGCAATGTGCAAGAGGTGAGTCTTCCAGACCAGAGGAGAGATTTTCAGCTCTGGGACCTTTTCAGATGTAATAAGACCCCATAAATTAAAAATGCATCACCTTTACTGTGCTGCAGTCTTCTTATGGGGCAGAGGGGCTTCATTAGTATTTTTGGGTTTGACTGCATCACCTAGTTGAGTCTCTGAGGTCTGGAGTAGAGGCCGAACAATAGGGCGACCCGTCCACATCCCATTGTCTTTCCTATTTTTTACAGTAGTGTTCAAATTAACAGCAGTCCCATATGACTAACCAGATAAATCCCTGTTTTTGGTATAGATTTTATCACCACATGTCAAACAATTTTTCCAGTTGGGGCAGTATATTCTAAGAAAACCACCAGACTCCGCAATCATGATCTGCAGGTTTTTGAGTCTGTGTATTTGAATAATTAATGGTACGGGGTGAGATCAAAATAATAGCAGTGTGGAGTTCAATAGTGAGGTCAATCATTCTGTGAAGAAACAGGTGTGAATCAGGTGGCCCTTATGTAAGGATGAAGCCAGCACATGTTGTACATGCATTTCTCCTTGAAAGCCTGAGAAATATGGGTCGTTCAAGACATTGTTCAGAAGAACAGCGTACTTTGATTAAAAAGTTGGTTGGAGAGGGTAAAACTTATAAAGAAGTGCAGACTATGATAGGCTGTTCAGCTCAAACGATCTCCAATGCTTTATAATGGAAAGAAAAACCTGAGAAACGTGGAAAGAAATGGAAGACCATTCAAATGTATCGAAGAATAGCCAGAATGGCAAAGACTCAGCCAATGATCAGCTCCAGGATGATCAAAGACAGTCTCAATTACCTGTGAGGACTGGGACAGTTAGACGCCTGTGTGAAGCTAATCTCTTAGCAAGAAGTCCCCGCAAAGTCCCACTGTTAGAAAAAAAGACATGTACTGAAGCGGATACAATTTGCCAAAAAACACATCAACTGGCCTAAAGAAAAGTGGAGAAACATTTTGTGGACTGATGAAAGTAAAATTGTTGTTTTTTTTTGGGTCCAAGGGCCACAGACAGTTCATAAGAGAAACCCCAAACTCTGCATTCAGCCACATTACACTCTGAAGACAGTGAAGCATGGTGGAGCAAGCATCATGATATGGGCACGTTTCTCTTACTATGGTGCCGGACCTATTTACCGCATACCAGGGATCATGGACCAGTTTGCATATATTAAAATACTTGAAGAGGTCATGTTGTCTTACGCTGAAGAGGATATGCCCTTGAAATGGATGTTTCAACAAGACAACTGCCCTAAACACACCAGTAAACGAGCAAAATCTTGGTTCCAGTCCAACAAAATTGAGGTTATGGAGCGGCCAGCCCAATCCCCAGACCTTAATCCGATAGAACATTTGTGGGGTAACATCAAAAATGCCATTTCTGAGGCAAAGCCAACAGATGCCAAAAAATTGTGGGATTGAGTTACAGCATCCTGGGCTGGAACAACAGTTGACAGATGCCAGAAGTTGCTTGACTCTATGCAACATAGATGTGAAGCAGCTCTAAAAAATTGGGTACAAACTAAATATTAGGTTAGTGATTCGCAGGAATGCTAAATCCTCAAAAAAAAGAGACATATTGTGAGTTTGTAAAGATAAATGCAGACACTATTTTTTTTTTAGAACAGAACAATGTTCAGTTTTTGTTATTTTCTGTAAAGTAGTTAAAAATTATCTACATTTCTCTTCATGTTTTGAATTAGAAAACAGTGTGCAGTGTTCCCAATACATGGAAATAAGCACAAGATCTTTATACTAGTTTTAAACTGTTTTTAAAGACACTGCTATTATTTTGAACACTACTGTGTGTACACATGTGTGTATACCCTGCTGAACAAAAAATAAAGGGAACACTTAAACAGAATATAACTCCAAGTAAATCAAACTTCTGTGAAATCAAACTGTTCACTTAGGAAGCAACACAGATTGACAATCAATTTCACATGCTGTTGTGCAAATGGTATAGACCAGGGTTCCCCAACTCCAGTCCTCAAGGCCCACCAACAGGTCATGTTTTCAGGATTTCCTTAGTATTGCACAGGTGATGTAACTATTGCCTGTGCAGGTGATGTAATTATCACCTGTGCAATACTAAGGAAATCCTGAAAACATGACCTGTTGGTGGGCCTTGAGGACTGGAGTTGGGGAACCCTGGTATAGACAATAGATGGAAATTATTGGCAATTATCAAGACACCTTCAATAAAGGAGTGGTTCTGCAGGTGGGGACCACAGACCACATCTCAGTACCAATGCTTTCTGGCTGATGTTTTGGTCACTTTTGAATGTTGGTTGTGCCTTCACACTCGTGGTAGCATGAGACGGACTCTACAACCCACAGAAGTTGCTCAGGTAGTGCTGTGGCAAGAAGGTTTGCTGTCTGTCAGCGTAGTGGCCAGAGTCTGGAGGTGCTACCAGGAGACGTGGAGGGGGCCGTAGGAGGGCAACAACCCAGCAGCTGGACCACTACCTCCGCCTTTGTGCGAGGAGGAACAGGAGGAGCACTGCCAGAGCCCTGCAAAATGACCTCCAGCTGGCCACAAATGTGCATGTGTCTGCACAAACGGTTAGAAACCGACTCCATGAGGGTGGTATGAGGGCCCGACGTCCACAGATGGGCGTTGTGCTCACAGCCCAACACCGTGCAGGACGCTTGGCATTTGCCACAGAACAGCAGGATTGGCAAAGTCGCCACTGGCGCCCTGTGCTCTTCACAGATGACAGCAGGTTCACACTGAGCACATGTGACAGACGTGACAGAGTCTGGAGACGCCGTGGAGAGTGATCTGCTGCCTGCAACATCCTTCAGCATGACCGGTGTGGCAGTGGGTCAGTAATGGTGTGGATTGGCATTTCTTTGGAGGGCCGCAAAGCCCTCCATGTGCTCGCCGGAGGTAGCCTGACTGCCATTAGGTACCGAGATGAGATCCTCCGACCCCTTGTGAGACCATATGCTGGTGCGGTTGGCCCTGGGTTCCTCCTAATGCAGGACAATGCCAGACCTCATGTGGCTGGAGTGTGTCAGCAGTTCCTGCAAGATGAAGGCATTGAAGCTATGGACTGGCCGCCCGTTCCCCAGACCTGAATCCGATTGAGCACATCTGGGACATCATGTCTCGCTCTATCCACCAACGTCACGTTGCACCACAGACTGTCCAGGAGTTGGCGGATGCTTTAGTCCAGGTCTGGGAGGAGATCCCACTGGAGACCATCCACAACCTCATCAGGAGCATGCCCAGGCGTTGTAGGGAGGTCATACAGGCACGTGGAGGCCACACACAATACTGAGCCTCATCAGGAGCATGCCCAGGCATTGTAGGGAGGTCATACAGGCACGTGGAGGCCACACACAATACTGAGCCTCATCAGGAGCATGCCCAGGCGTTGTAGGGAGGTCATACAGGCACGTGGAGGCCACACACAATACTGAGCCTCATCAGGAGCATGCCCAGGCGTTGTAGGGAGGTCATACAGGCACGTGGAGGCCACACACAATACTCAGCCTCATCAGGAGCATGCCCAGGCGTTGTAGGGAGGTCATACAGGCAGGTGGAGGCCACACACAATACTGAGCCTCATCAGGAGCATGCCCAGGCGTTGTAGGGAGGTCATACAGGCACGTGGAGGCCACACACAATACTCAGCCTCATCAGGAGCATGCCCAGGCGTTGTAGGGAGGTCATACAGGCACGTGGAGGCCACACACAATACTCAGCCTCATCAGGAGCATGCCCAGGCGTTGTAGGGAGGTCATACAGGCACGTGGAGGCCACACACAATACTCAGCCTCATCAGGAGCATACCCAGGCGTTGTAGGGTTGTCATACAGGCACGTGGAGGCCACACACAATACTCAGCCTCATCAGGAGCATGCCCAGGCGTTGTAGGGAGGTCATACAGGCACGTGGAGGCCACACACAATACTCCGCCTCATCAGGAGCATGCCCAGGCGTTGTAGGGAGGTCATACAGGCACGTGGAGGCCACACACAATACCGAGCCTCATTGTGACTTGTTTTAAGGACATTACATCAAAGTTGGATCAGCCTGTAGTGTGTTTTTCCACTTTAATTTTGGGGGTGACTCCAAGTCCAGGCTTCCATTGGTTAATAAATGTGATTTCCATTGATGATTTTTGTGTGATTTTGTTGTCAGCACATTCAACTTTGTACAGAACAAAGTATTCAATGAGAATATTTCATTCATTCAGATCTAGGATGTGTTATTTGGGTGTTCCCTTTATTTTTTGAGCAGTGTATAAAGGGATACCTTTGTAGCCTTACACATACATAGAAAATAAAAGGGTTGCAATTATACTTGCATTCTACAGATGGTGGTCTGGGTTTTTGTGCTCAGAGTGCTATGGGAGTTAATGGTGAAACGCTACCCTTTTATTTGAAGCTGTCATAGCTGCTACCAGCAACCTCCACTAGGGGGAGCTCTGTGCCCACAGATTTAGTCGGTTCCCTTTAAGCACAAATCTCCATATGCAATGAGCTCCCCCTAGTGGTGACTGCAGGCAGCAAGAATTCTATCAATTTTTAAGTCTGATTTATGGTCGCTTATACAAATGTAAAATAAATACAGAAGTTTGGATTTTAAAAAAAAAAAAGCAAAAATAAGGTTGGGTGAAACTTTTAAGAGTAAGTGCAGACATTTTGGGTTAAAGGGCCATTCTGAATCCTGTAATGATCAGTGTATGTTCCTACATGTACCCTCAAGATCTGATTAATTTATTTAGCTTTTTGCATAGATTTTTAATTAATTGAATATTGGTTGTAAATATGCACTAAAAATAGAAAAACAAATGACTCTCCCCGCCCCCACCTAATTACGGCCGTGCACCTATACATTCTGTATAATTCATTCTGGTCCAAACAAATGTTTCCCAGCACCACGTGGCGCACGAGTCGCCGTTGTGGCTACAGATGGATCAGAAAAAGAAGAAATGACGATGGTCGTCCAGTGAATGAAATGGTAATGTGGCATTTAAAGTAATGACTCACGGAAGATAACAGGCAGCGCTCCGGAGATGCTTAGAAGAACGAGAAAACCAAAATGTTGGGGAAGAGACTTTATTATTTCTACAAATTATAGAGACATTCATTGCAGGATGAGAGAAATATGTCTTTTTTTTTTTTTTCTTCCAGATACAGCGCCACATCTGTCTTTGGGTTGTGTCTGGTATTGCAGCTCAGCACCATTGAAATAACTGGCTGAGCTGCAATCAACCACTAGAGGGAGCTCACTGCATACAAAGTTATTCAGTAAGCTCCTAAGGGCCCTCTAGTGGCAGCTGCAGGTACACCAAACGCTACCATTTAGCCTGTATTAGCAGGGACTTTTGGAGCTCTGTATTAGACACATGGCGCTTTGATGGCTATAGATATAGGAAGTCATCAAACAGTACAGAATTTTGGACGTCTTTAGATTTTGTGGATCCTAGTGATCAGCCATTAGATGCAAAATCACCATTGCAGGGTGTCAATGGCTTTTTCACGTCAGCCGTTATGGGGGTGGGCTATTGTGGCTGGTCTTCAAAGGAGATCAGCAAGTCCAGATGCAACTCTATCGAGCAAAAAATGAAATTAACGTTATATCTTTTGGAAGGCGAGGAGGAAACGAGAAGAAGGGCCCTGCTTGGATGCATTATCTAATGCCTGAAATCCATATTTTTTTTCTTGCTGGAAGCACAACTAAAAAAATGTTGGTCTCTCCACCATGCTTTACACTGCAGCTCTGTTTAGATAGAGCAGCTGCTGTTTTTAAAAGCAGAAGCCTGTTAAAAAAAAAATCAAAAAAAAAATCCATGCATTGAATTCTTCTATCCATCCCAGCAAGAAGATTAAAAGAATCCATCATTGAGGGAAATAAATTATTAGGAAGCAACTGGACTGTGGATGGCGGGGTTCCCCTTTAAATCATGGCAAGTGGAATATCTTAATTGTCAAAATTTATAGCGCCGATGGTAAAGTCGGAGAAGGGGTTAAATCGTCAGATGCGGCACAGATACGGAGCCATTGTACGCGCAGCGCCCGGCGCCGCCATTAAATTCTGCAAATGTTTTTATTATTTCTTCCTTCTATTAATGAAATCTCCTCTGCCTGACATGATAAAATAAATACAGAAGACGGAGGAGAAAATCTGCAATTATCCCGCTGCACCCCGACAAGACGAACAACAAAAGGCTCCTCTTGTGTTGTGACAAGCTTTCTAGTCTTTGTGCCGCTCGCTGTGATTGCCGGCCGCCGCCGCCGTGAAAGCTAACGAGGAGCAGAAGGACGGCAGCGCCGATCTGTTCTCAGAAGCCGCCGCGGCTGCCGGCTCTTTCAAAGGACTCGCGACTGCGGCTGCCTGCAGCGACCGAATGTTTAATTCAAAGGCACCTGGGGACGTTCTCTTATTGCTTCTTGTATAATTAGGGATGTGGCAGCCAATTATTCTGCATTGCCAGAGCGTTTCTAATGAATTGATAGCAGCTCGAAAAAAAAAAAAAAAAAATGCACCCGGATTTATGTAAGTCTGCAAAGGTATTTTTTTTTTGGGAGAGGGTAAATTTTTAAAGTGCTTGTCCCCTCTCAAAAACTTTCTGCTATTTATAAAAACAACAGCAAAGTATTACTTATCCCCCCACCACAGCTCTTATGTGGAAGGAACGAGATGATTGGCTGCAGCGCTTTCACCGTGAGTGACGTTAGCTCTGCAGTCAAACGACAGTTACCGAGGCGGCGGAAGAGACTCTGCACTGGATCCGCGGATTGCAGTGATACTCTGTGAGTATCGCAGCTTATAGAAGGTATTTGAAGGTGGACGACCCCTTTAAGGGAAACTTAGTCACCATAAAAAGTGACACTTTCCCGTGAGAGGTCATGAGTACACTGCTTTGTACCAGGATTTTAACATTGATGACCTTATACCACCTAATGAGCTAGAGCCCCAGGAAAAAATGGATGGATATGAGATACACTATATAGAGAAAAGCATGTGCCCCCTCCACATTACTGCATTAAGAGCTTTTCTCACCTCCCATTCAACATCCATAAACATTAATATGGAGTCGCCCCTCTACAGATATAACCTCTCCCGCTCTTCTGGGAAGGGTCTCTACAAGATTTTGGTGGCGTCTATGGGAATTTGTCATCCAGAAGAGGATTTATAAGGTCGGACCCTGATCTTGGGGGGGGGGGGGCAGGCTCACAATCTCCGATCTAGGATGGGGCTGAGATTCGGGCTCTGTGCGGCCGCTCATGTTCTCCCCCCTCCGTGTCTGTATGGAGCTTGTGCTTTGGGCACAGTCATGGGGAACAGAAAAAGGTCTTCCCCAAACTGTTCCCACAAAGCTGGAAGATGCAATTGTCCACAATGTCTTATGCTGAAGTATTAAGACTTCTTATCACTGAAGAGAAGGGCCCAAGGCTGACCCCTGATAACAAGTCCATAGCATTATCCTTCTCTACCAAACTGTACAGCGGACTCAATGCAGTCAGGGGGTAACGTTCTCCTGGCATTCACCAAACCCAGACTCCTCCACCAGACACCTGATAGAGAAATGTGATCCATCACTGCACAGAACACGTCTCCTCCAGAGTCCAGTTGTGGCGGCTTTACTCCACTCTATCCGACACTCGGCATTGTGCTTGGTGATGTACGGCTGCATGCAGCTGCTCGGCCATGAAGCTCCTGGCGGGGGAGCAGTGTTTGTGCTGATGTTATACCAAAGGTGGTCTGGACTCTGCAGTTATGGGGTCAGTAGAGCGTTGGTGACTTTTCTGCCCTCTGCTCCTCAGCACTCGCCCCCCGCTCTGTAATGTTACGGGGTCTCCACTTTGTGGCTGAGTTGCTGCGTTTCCTTCCACTTCTCAATAATATCACTCACAGGTGATGGAGGAAGATTCAGGAGGAAGAAATGTCATGATCGGACTTGTTATCCCGGTGGATACTATTACAGAACTGCGCTGCTATCAGTGATTCCTGCACCACCGGCCGCTCTGTCACATGGTAGTAAAGGCAGATGGCATGGCGGGGGGCCGGAGGATATACACTGGGGGTAATGGAATGATTAAGACGTGTGTCCCAATACTTTTTGAGAGAGATGACATTAGATAAGATAATGCTATAAGGTTCCCAGATAAATAGGGCACAATTATGCCCCTGCTGCCATAATGTATAACAGTCACATATAATGTCCGGATAAATAGTGACCACATCGTTCTCACTACATCAGGCATTGATCGGCTGAGCCCAGATCTATGGAGGAAACACGTCCTAGGATGGTCCAGATAGAGGCACTGTATAGGAGTTTGTGCACATTTATTTTAGGCTTCTTTTTTCCTTTTACTATGACCAATATCTGCCCCCCCTGTCAGGTCCTGACATCTTATTACTAAATTAATTGACAAAAGAACAGAAACTGCAACAAAAAATTTTTTTAGATTGCAAAAAAAAAAAAAAAAAATCAGATCTGGAGAAAAGCAGAAACATCAATTAACTGAGCGCAGAAGCCGAAGTACAAGACTGGAACAAAAAATTAGAAAAGTTTCATTTATGGTAAATCCGGAATAGACGAATCTATAGATGATTAGAGATGAGGGAACCGATTCGCAGGACCCCCCACATCCCGCAGCCACAGATTACTAACGTGGCGGCTTGGATCAATATATTTGCTCAGCTGAGCTCCGATTTCTCTTGTTAACCCCTTAAATTACCCTGTCAATCTCTGAGCGGCATTTATGGTGTGGCCATATAGTGGTAATATCAGTCCTCCACCAATGCTCTGCAGACCATATATGTGTGTACTGAGCAGGTTCTCACCGGTGATGTTCTCAATGATCATAGTTGTTCACTTTTCCTTTTTATTGCCATTCGGCCCGGACCTCCATGACTACTACTTCCATCTCTAACTCGTCCTTGCAGTTCCTAAAGTTATTATTGCCGTCCTTAGGATCAAGATACTATTGAAAGTGTTGCAGGCTGATGTGGTACATTGCCAGATCGGCTCATCTGGCATTTGCCATAATTGCTAGATGATCATCCTGGCCCAGTGGCAGAGAATAGTCAACGTGCCGGATTAGAACTATGGAGAGCTGAGTCAAGACAGAATCTGAAGTCAGGGACGTAGTCAGGAGGAAGCCAAGATCAATATCAGAAGGACGGAGTCAGAATCATAAGGAAGGCGGAAAGTCAAAACAGTCCAAAGTCAGACACCAGAAGCAACAGAGGAATCAGGAGGTGGGGGATGCACTAAACCTTGGGGGAAGAGCTAAACTACAGAGAATGCACTAACCCTCCAGGAAGAACTAAACCTCGGGGGATGCGCTAAACCTCGGAGAATGCACTAACTCTCGGGGGAAGAACTAAACTACAGAGAATGCACTAAACCTCGGAGGATGCACTAACTCTTGGGGGAAGAACTAAACCTCGGAGGATGCACTAACTCTCGGAGGAAGAACTAAACCTTGGGGGAAGAACTAAACATCGGGGGATGAGCTAAACTACAGAGAATGCACTAAACCTCGTAGGATGTACTAACTCTTGGGGGAAGAACTAAACCTTGGGGGAAGAACTAAACCTCGGGGGATTGGCTAAACTACAGAGAATGCACTAACTCTCGGGGGAAAACCTAAACCTCGGGGGAAGAACTAAACCTCGGGGGATGTACTAACTCTCGGAGATTAACTAAACTGTGAGGAATGCAGTAAGCCACAGGGATGCCCTGAGCAGCAGACCTGTACGGGTCCAGAGTGCCTATTGAAAGTTGCAGTGACTGCAAAGGTTAAAAAATTGGGACAGTTTTAATTTAGTCCTAATTAGTGATCTGCGTGCACTCCATGATCTGGGTGCACTGGAGTGAGATGAGGGTTTATAAACAGTGAAGGGACATGTGCCGCTTGTTTTCTGTCATCTTGGAGAGAGGAACACCCACCTTACCTTCTTTGTATTGTGGGTGCTGCCCAGTAATACCATGCCAGTCTGCACTGGCGCTGCGGCTTTTCAGAGTGTGGTTACAGTGTGGCGGGTTTTTATCTGAGCCTGTACTGATTCATATTGGTCACAGGATACTAGAGTTACCTTGCTGGTTTTTCGTCCCACCTGACCCATAAAATATTTTGTGTTTTATTTAATAAAGGAGACGGACACTAACCTGAGATCCATGGTTAAGCCTTAGGCCATGTTCACACGTTCAGTATTTGGTCAGTATTTTACATCAGTATCAGTAAGCCAAAACCAGGAGTGGGTGATAGATACAGAAGTGGTGACGTGTTTCTATTATACTTTTCCTCTGATTGTTCCACTACTGATTTTGGCTTACAAACACTGATGTAAAATACTGACCAAATACTGAACGTGTCAACGTGACCTTACAGTATACACTCATAATTTTAACCTAGCCGCACCCATGGTGGTTAATTCAGATGAGACTCTGCCCATAGCTCCCAGCAGAGCGCTAATGACTATTGATGATCAGCACTCTGCAGTAACACACAGACTCCCAGGCCGGGAAACACCACAAGTCCCAGCTATACTAATGTTTAGCTGGACTGTGCTTGCATCAAACAGCAATGTCCACCATGCAAGTATTGCGCCACCCGGTGGCAGAGGCAGTCGGTGTGAGTTCAGATATGGATGTAACAATACTAGTGAGGATTATCCTCCAGCGCACAGAACCACGGACGACCCCAGAAGGAGCAGGACTGGGATTGAAGCGAACGGTAAGAGCGACATCCGCAACCCTATGTGATTGAAACTTCACCCATTTCTTAGGCTGTGTTCACATGAGTATTCGTGGTTCTGATGTTGCAGATTTTTTTCAGCATTTCTGCACCTACTATTAGGTTACTTGTATTTATATATCTTGTTTTATGGGAATGGGATCACTTTTTATTATTATTACAAGTTTCTACATCAATAGGTTTTAATATTTGGAATAGATGGAGAAACCTATATGGAAAGTTTTAGGAGTAACTCAAGAGGTTTCACACGTTTGCCAGTTTTGATCAAATCAGGGAGTCGATCGATCAGAGACAAGAGAAACACAACCAATTCTGTCTGTGTCTCAGACTCGTCTGACCTCAGATGCCTGGTTACAAGTTTTTATTCCAAACCACAAAAGATAAGGAAAGTGGGAATGGCTTACATTACATTACCTAAAAAGGAAGATATGTTGGGAAAAACAAAGTCATAAATGATGTATTCTGCTGCATTCCTTGGGATCTGGCTATATCTAGTTTACTATATGTTCAGAAACAAAGGAAGGCTTTAATACATCTGTATATCAGAGACAACACTGTTATTTATGAATAACACTTATAAAGCGAATATTAAAATACAAAATTATCAATTAGTTATATGAATTGTCTAAATAATAAAGCATAGTATAAATATTTACCATAACAGAATTCTTCTAATTATAGCGTAAAAACTCATAATTTATTTATTTTTTCATATATAACGTAGCAATGTCATTAAATCAGATTGTATCTAAAAAAATGTTGACGTATTTAGCATGTAAATATTGAAAAATGTGAAGTCCTCAGGTGCATTGTCTCTGGGTGAACAATTTCCAAAAGTTACAGCCCCTAGTGACCCCTGTATTGATACAGAGTGTTACCCAGCTTTTTATAGATCCTGACTGTCATATAAATCTTCATTGTTTTTCACCTGGAGGTTTTATAATTTTTCATAAACCAGGGGGCTCTGGATGAACATTGCAAAGCTTTTATATCTATAGGGGGCGCTGGAGTAAATGCGTTTATGAGCGGACGTATGCTAGCAATAAGATCAATATATTTCTCGTGCATTTGGCAGCCGCAGACGGTTTTAAGGAAATCTTCATAAACGTGGTGTGAAGCTTATGAATAGTTTTTGCTGCTCGTACGTCTTACCTTTCGGTGTATAACATCCCATCAAAGCCGGGCTGAAATGCTGAGATAAAAAAAAAGAGCTGATAAAAGAGAGCGATTTGTCTTAAATTGCAAAAAAAAAAAAAAAAAAAAAAATCCCGCAAAAAAGGCATAAATTGTCACCGGCCGGGATCCAGGGATCTTGATACCATCAGATGTCTGGGGATTGATGTTACCGACTGCTCAGATACAATCACTTCTTGCAATAAATACAGATTAATGGCCTCGGAAATCCTTCATGTGACATAAAGGGGGATTAGTATTTTACTTTAAGAACAAGCCGCACATCCGCTCTCGCTTCCCTGGAGGCCGAGCATACGACTAATATAAGACCCATTCACATGTACGTGTAGCATCCATTTTCACGCTTACCAGAGAGACGTATCCACATGTACCCATTATACCCTATGTGCCTTGTGTGTGTAGCTTACTGTACATCTTTCACCAAATAAATGAAAAAAAGGACGTGGGGTCCCCTCCATTTTTTTGTAACCAGCAAAGGTAAAGTACACAGCTGTGAGCTGATATTATCAGGCTGGGAAGGTCCTTGGTTATTGGGCCCTTCCCAGCCTAAAAGTACCAGAATTGGAACATCTCATGTGATGCGCCACTTCTGGGGCAGCTGAGGGCTGGAAATTTAAGGCCGAGAAGGGCCCAAAACCAAGGACCTTCCCAGCCTGATAATATCAACTCTCAGCTGTCTGCTCTACCTTTGCTGGGAGGGAACCCATGTCATTTTTTTTATTAATTTATTTATTAGGTGAAAAGATGTACAGTAAGTTACACATACAAGGCACAAATTATATATGTTATGGTTATCTATCTATCTTAGCACATCTTTAACACAGAAAAATCTGTAATTTCTATTCTGCATTCTATTCTCTGTGGTCAACAGAAAACCACGCGCTGATAGTAAAAAGAGACCATCTCATGCCTACGTTTTTTTAAAGCGGACGTGTGACGGGAGCCTAGGACTGTACAAGCCAATGTAAATTCCTGTAGATTTTATTTTATTATTATTTTCACCAATTTTCTGATATATGTTACATTAACAAGTTCAGCGTCCATTTTGCAAAGCCCCACATACTTTTTAGAAAAGTGATGGGTTTGGCGCTAACCGACAAAAAGTTTCAAAGTTTTTGCACAAATTCCTGTCATGACAACTTTTTTCACCTTTGACAGATAAAAATATAATTGCCTAATGTGAAAAATCATGTGCACTGAGCTCCCCCTAGTGGTGGCTTCTGGAAGCCTTAGTTCACAAAACAGACCAAGGCTATGTTACAAAGTGATGGCGGACATTAACTTTTATAATAAAGTATTGCAATGTTTGAGTCTTACTGAGGCTGAGGGGTCCTATGGTTTATGGCCCCTGTCCACATCTATTTGTTCCTTCATTTGCCCCTTGTAAGAATAAGAACACATGACGCATAATGTTGTTCCCATGGGTGTGGATGACCTGAAACCATGGTAAGTGTCATTGTGGCTCATCAAAAACTGGCTGCAAAACTATCAGAAAGATCTATCAATGGTTTCAGAACAAACTCTAAAAGCAAATTCATCCACAAAGTTACCTGAACTAGAGAAGTGCCCACTAGAGGGAGCTTGTTGCACGTGTATCTATATTGAACTCAGTGACTTCTCTAGGAATGTGGTGAGCTCCCTCTTGTGGCTGTTGCAAGAAAGGCAAACTTTTCAGTCTGTAAGTGAAGTACTGTGCTAGCACTGGTAATCAGAGCTACTGTAATAATGATAAATTATGTATTTTTTCCCATAAGATCATTATGTGAAAAATACAAAAAAAGCCAAGAGAGATAGGAATTTTCTTTTAAGCAAGAATAGATATTAAGTAAATAACATATATTGTAGCAAAGCCAGGTAGGCAGGGTCAGGCTGGCCCATCAGAGAATCCTCCGGTGGGCCCTGGCTTCTCCTTCAGGAGATGTAAACTTTGCAGCTGCTATGGGGCTCTTGAGCGGGGGAGAAAGGTGGGCCCTCAGAATCAAATCGTCTGGTGGGCACAATGTTCTTCAGTCTGACACTGCAGGTAGGACTGGTTTAAATCCTAGCACTGCAGGTCTTAATTGGATGCTCATGGCTAACTTTGACTAAGAACCAAGAAATGGGTTTACCTTGTGTTAGTCTGCTGGATGTTGAGTGTGCTGAAGCTGGTGAGTGACCAACCAAAATGTGAGCTGTAGCTGGGAGAGAGACAAACCAGGGTCTCTCTCTGAATGGAGACTGCATGGGACAGCTAGGAAAGCTGAGCAGTCTGTGTGTTGGAGCTGCATAGTAACGTGTGGAAGCTGCAGCTTGTTGAGTGTGAACCATGCTTGGAGTTGAACACTTCTGTTTGGTGATGGAAGCTGAAGTTCGGGCTGAAGGTGATACAGAGACTGGTGGGATCAATACCTCTTCTGGGTATAAAGTTGCTCTTTGACAAAGGACGGTAATCTGTTCGTCTGAGCCCACACTGACATATATGTGCCTGCTAAAAGGACTGTTTAGTTGCTGTGATACCTTTGTGCCCAGAAGAGGCTGGTTCTGGTTTTGAATCTCTTGGAGTTTTATGAAAGCAATAAAACTGTTCCTGTTTGGACCAAACCGCATTGCCTGTGTGAACACTACCTATTACCTACCTGAGAGCATGTGAATCCCAACTATATATACATTAGAGAAAATATTTTATTTACATGCCAAATTCAGCACAGCAGTGCAGAGTATTTCAGCATAAAAGTGTGTTGATCATGGAGGAAAGAACATACCTCTGCCATGGAGCTTAACCTTTAAAAATGTAGTGTTTTCTTTGGCAGCGGGTATGGACCTGGCTGGTTTTTTTTTGTTTTTTTTTGGCAGGCGAAAAAAATTTCCACCCCTCGCAAGACTTGTAGTAAGTGATTTGTAAGAGTAAGTAGAAATGGTGTCGTCGAATTGTATTGTGGTTGGATCTTGGATGATTTTATTTTAATGGTGTATACAGTATATTCGTCTCTATAGATGATATGTCTGAAGAATCTGTCGCTGTAGCTACTTCCAATTTCTATCGTGAGTGCAGTACTCCACTTGGCCACCAGTGGGAGCTAATTTGATGCACTTTTACTATAAGTTCTTTATAAATGTAAGAGTTTTTTTTAATGTATCTCTCACAGTTTTACGTCTTTATTTAATGGCGCAGCATTAGCGCGTTGTGTCCACATTATCAGGCCATGCATTTTGCTGTGTGTTTAGTAACTGAGGTCTTTTATCTGCTGCCTCCTGATTTATTCACCCAGCGCCCTGTGATTATATTGTGCGGCGGTGCAGAAGGCGCTGAGTGGGTGCCTGGGTAGAGATGATGCCACTGGTATCGTGCACAGCCGCCACATGCTGCTCCTAACATGTCGTTTGGTCTAGTGTCACATATTGGATGACAACTCTCATCATTCTAGTCCGCAAACAATGGCTCAGAAAACCCATGCAGCTGTCAGAACCTATATCCTTTCATCTTACCCCCCCCCCCGACCACCAGGGGGAGGTCATTGCATCATTGATAATGGCCCCATATGCCGGTGTCACTAAACCCAGATCATTTAAAGGGACTCTCATTTTGGACAAGTTTTTCTCGTTGAAGTGAATGAACATTTAAGTTTGTTACACCGGACTGCAGAATCCGACTACGTGAGCTTTCTTGTAGTCTGTAACCATGGAGACGCATCGCTGTAGCTGCATACCGAAAACGCTACATTTTTAATCAAGGCTATTTGCAAAGTAAATATAAATACGGACCTGTATATTAATTCTTGGTGGAGAATATCTACATTCCCGGCTTACAGATTTCATCCCGAGAATGAGACGGCTCCGGGAGCTTTCTATCGCCAGACGTGCCCCCCGTTGGGAGATCCTGCGGAGTCGAGATGTTGACTTGTTACCGCTTATTGATAAAATCCATATCTCGGCTCCACGGGGGCCGTGTACTTGGTGCAGCGACACTTGATGAACTTTAGTCCCAGACTTTCTGCATCTACAGAGGTGATAATATATTACATTGAATTTAAAGGGGAAGCCTCATCCCTTATGAAAATGACTTGTTGATATAATATAATAGTTTTGCACTTGTCATAATGAATGGATTAGAAGTTAGGATGTTTCTAGGAAGTTCATATTGCATTGAAATTTACATTGGACTCTTGTCTTGCAGTACCACTTTCCACCACTGTTTGCTGTAAATATTTCCTATAGACATCTATGCAATAGCGCCCCCATCTTCTTGTTTTTTTTTATTAATCTGAGCCAATTTCCATTCTTTAAATTTATAATAATCTTATTAAATAATAATACATGAAAAATCAGCGCTTGGTACAGAAAGCCTTCTATTCTTTTGTTACAGAAAACAATTTTGGGAGATTAAGTAATCTGGTGACTAAATCCATTGTAGCATTGTAGAGTATTTCAGAAAATAAGTATCGATCACAGCATATCATTGTGTTTCCCCATCAAAAAAAAAGGTAACTTCTACCGTGTAACTCTGATTTTTGGCCTCTTAAGAGGCCAAATTTGTGATTTAAAACTATTTATTTATTATGTATAATTATATGCGGATATTGTTTTCTAAATAAAGTGTTTAAAGGGATTTTCTAGTGTAGATTATTCCCTTTAATTAGTGGGATAGGCTGATTGTGAGGTCCCCCACTACTGAGGTCGGCAGCGATCAGATGTAGTGGGGGGAAGCTTGAAAAAAGTGTTTAATTTCCCAGCAGCGCCACCGCAGGAGAACTGAGGTATTACACATTTTCCACTGAAAACAATGGACTGTATGTAACACTCGGACAAACGGAGTCCTACAGAGCGAGAGATGTTCTTTGTAGCTGCTCCTAGATCTGCTAAATACATAGCGGTCCTGATCAGACCCCCGATATTAACTATGGACGCCCATAGCGGACAAGCTCAGAATTTGTTGGGACTGTACTCATTTTTTTAGACACAATCCTGAAAAATCTGGCAACAAAAATGGACCTGGCAATAATAAGACAGACGGAGTTTATAGAGTTTATCTGGTGTCGGCTCCGTGTGTTACATTATTATACTGCAGAGCATCACTCTGATCGTCTCCGTAATCGTGTCCTCCCCGGTAAGTAAGAGATGCGTCTAGACGCCGCGTCCTCCGCTGCAAGTCACATCCCTGATATATTCATGGAACACGCAGAACTGGACGGAACGGAAGATTCACGGGGAACGCACAGGTTACTCATCATCAACAAAGCTCATAATCAAAAAAGTAGCAGGAAGCTGTCCGTAAAATCAATTGTGAAAATCAAAACGTTTTATAATACATCAATAAATTCTAAATTACACCCTGTATTGTACTTCAGAGCTGCACTTACTATTCTGCTGGAGAAGTCACTATGTACATACATTACATTACTGATCCTGTACTGATCCTGAGTTACCTCCTGTATTATACTCCAGAGCTGGACTCACTATTCTGCTGGTGCAGTCACTATGTACATACATTACATTACTGATCCTGTAATGATCCTGAGTTACATCCTATATTATACTCCAGAGCTGCACTCACTATTCTGCTGGTGCAGTCACTGTGTACATACATTACATTACTGATCCTGTACTGATCCTGAGTTACCTCCTGTATTATACTCCAGAGCTGCACTCACTATTCTGCTGGTGCAGTCACTGTGTACATACATTACATTACTGATCCTGTAATGATCCTGAGTTACATCCTATATTATACTCCAGAGCTGCACTCACTATTCTGCTGGTGGAGTCACTGTGTACATACATTACATTACTGATCCTGTGCTGATCCTGAGTTACATCCTGTATTATACTCCAGAGCTGCGCTAACTATTCTGCTGGTGCCGTCACTGTGTACATACATTACATTACTGATCCTGAGTTACCTCCTGTATTATACTCCAGAGATGAACTCACTATTCTGCTGGTGCAGTCACTGTGTACATACATTACATTACTGATCCTGTAATGATCCTGAGTTACATCCTATATTATACTCCAGAGCTGCACTCACTATTCTGCTGGTGCAGTCACTGTGTACATACATTACATTACAGATCCTGTACTGATCCTGAGTTACATCCTGTATTATCCTCCAGAGCTGCACTCACTATTCTGCTGGTGCAGTCACTGTGTACATACATTACATTACTGATCCTGAGTTACATCCTGTATTATACTCCAGAGCTGCACTCACTATTCTGCTGGTGCAGTCACTGTGTACATACATTACATTACTGATGCTGAGTTACCTCCTGTATTATACTCCAGAGCTGCACTCACTATTCTGCTGGTGCAGTCACTGTGTACATACATTACATTACAGATCCTGTCCTGATCCTGAGTTACATCCTGTATTATCCTACAGAGCTGCACTCACTATTCTGCTGGTGCAGTCACTGTGTACATACATTACATTACTGATCCTGTCCTGATCCTGAGTTACATCCTGTATTATCCTACAGAGCTGCACTCACTATTCTGCTGGTGCAGTCACTGTGTACATACATTACTTATCCTGAGTTACATCCTGTATTATACTCCAGAGCTGCACTCACTATTCTGCTGGTGCAGTCACTGTGTACATACATTACATTACTTATCCTGATTTACATCCTGTATTATACTCCAGAGCTGCACTCACTATTCTGCTGGTGCAGTCACTGTGTACATACATTACATTACTTATCCTGAGTTACATCCTGTATTATACTCCAGAGCTGCACTCACTATTCTGCTGGTGCAGTCACTGTGTACATACATTACATTACTGATCCTGTACTGATCCTGAGTTACATCCTGTATTATACTCCAGAGCTGCACTCACTATTCTGCTGGTGCAGTCACTGTGTACATACATTACATTACTGATCCTGTACTGATCCTGAGTTACATCCTGTATTATACTCCAGAGCTGCACTCACTATTCTGCTGGTGCAGTCACTGTGTACATACATTACTTATCCTGAGTTACATCCTGTATTATACTCCAGAGCTGCACTCACTATTCTGCTGGTGCAGTCACTGTGTACATACATTACATTACTGATCCTGAGTTACATCCTGTATTATACTCCAGAGCTGCACTCACTATTCTGCTGGTGCAGTCACTGTGTACATACATTACTGATCCTGAGTTACATCCTGTATTATACTCCAGAGCTGCACTCACTATTCTGCTGGTGGAGTCACTGTGTACATACATTACTGATCCTGAGTTACATCCTGTATTATACTCCAGAGCTGCACTCACTATTCTGCTGGTGCAGTCACTGTGTACATACATTACATTACTGATCCTGAGTTACATCCTGTATTATACTCCAGAGCTGCACTCAATATTCTGCTGGTGCAGTCACTGTGTATATACATTACGCTACTTATCCTGTACTGATTCTGCATTATACTCCAGAGCTGCACTCTCCTGTCTTCCTTGTGTCTCACAGGCAAGGGTCAGTAACAGCTGTAGAGCAGCAGGAAGTTGATGACGGATTTCGGCTCCTGTAAACATTTCTGGAGTTAGGAGCACAATGATGGGGGTTGGAGGTGAAGCAGCTGGGTCCTTCGTGCCGGATTCCGCATCTTCACTAAATACTCCAAATTTTATTGAATCTTCGGATTGATGCTCCGAGGTCTACAAGCTGCAGCCGCTGATAATCTACAGAGAAGCTGTGAACCTCCCGGCCCCACTGTGGATTTGACTTCAGTAATTAGGGAGAGTGCAGTTCCTTGGTGTCAGACACACAGACAAGGGCACGGGCACACACACCGCTGTACGCTGCCCGTTCTGTACCGAGGTGCGGATTAGCAGGTTTACAGCATCGGAAGGACAATATTCCCACAGTAATGGCGCTACAAATAACTTTTACAATTTGGTTTCATTAAAAACTTTGCACAGTTTGCCTTCTACATTGTCTTTGTTTCCATACATTGTTGGCTGCAGAATGAGTGAACTGGGAATCTGTTAGTGAGCTCGTTCTACATAAGTAACTCTTTTATCATTGTGTTTCTGAGCTCTTCAGCTGATTTCTGACCACATTGAAGTTCAGCTCAACTTTGATGTGATCTGTGGCCATAAATCAGCACTGAAGAGATCAGAAGAAGACAGATACAAGTGTGACAAACGCCCCATCAGAAGGAGCTCACTGATAGATTCTCAGTTAACTCATCATGCAGGGAAACAAAGAACCCGTAAAAGCCAAATGGTGCAACATTTTTTTTTTAATGGAATCCACTTGCAAAAATGACTTTTAGTCCTAAATTCAGGAATTTAGTGCTCCAGTGTATGGAGGAGTAACGGTAATCTATGGTGTATGGGCAGGCAGTGAAGCGTTCCATATATATATTAGTGAGGGCAGGGCTGCAAATAAAGGAACAATGGTAGGTGAAAGGTAGAGGAATAAAACAGAGTTTGCCGGCAGCACAGAGTATTTCAGGAGAGGCGTGTGACGGTGTTGTTGCAGGCATTGCTCAGTAATATTAGTGAGGATAGGGATGCATAAACAGGAACAATGCTAAATGGACTGATGGGGTCAGAAGCACGAGAAAGAGGCAGAAACAGGATCACCAGCAGCACAGAGCATTTCAGGAGAGGAACGGGAAAGTCTTTTGAAAGGCATTGACGTGTACAGTAATATATACGATAGCAGTGATACATAGAAAGATATAATGCCAGGAGGAGTAATAAGGGCACGGGCAAGAGATAGATGTAGAAGAAGAGTCTAGAAGCAGCACAGAGTATTTCAGAAGAGGATTGTGCTGATGTTGCAGGAGGCGGTGACCTGTTCAGTAATATTGGAGAGCAGACTCTACCAGCAGCACAGAGCATTTCAGGATAAGAGTGTGCTGCTCTTATGAGGGCAGTGAAATATCCGTCTATTCTCCATAGTGCAGATCTTTTCTGTTCGCACAGACGCTTTGTCCGTCATTACGAGAAGTTTAAAAAATAAAAAAAAAAAGAGAGAAAATCGTCAAAAACAAATCCCGCAATCAAGGCAAAAACATTAGGCTCCTGTCATTATAGACGTCACCTGAACAGCACTCAGTTAGCTCCATGAGAACCTCACAACACCGAGAAAACACACAAGAGCCAGAACATCTCACAAGCCACCCGCCTCTGATAAATGGCTGTCAGTTCTTTTCAGAGCTCACCTGTAACTATTCGGCTGCCAATCATGGGGGCATTGCCCCGATTTTCACACACGCTGAATGGCATAGGATATAATCATGTGTTCTGAGCTGTTATTCTGATACAGAGCTCCAAATCCTCTGCATAAACATAAAGAAAAATAATACAATTCTAGCTTCCTGCAGCTACCACTAGAGGGAGCTCAAGATCTAAGTGCATACAGATCATGCATGCAACTGAATATTAATATAGTTGGCTCCTGAGCTCCCTCTAGTGGTGGCTGCAGGTAGTTAGTATTTTATATTTTCCCTTTAAGTCTATGATGAAGATTTGACGTTTCGGTATCAGAAACTGAAGCCTGAAGATACATTAAAAAATTAATCCGCACAAAATTTTGCTCCATAATTGTTATTGGGGTGGAGAACAATGGAGGGCTGAAGTCAGGGCTCCTCCTTCTACCCAGCTGGCCAAAAATGTGCAGAATTTGCCTTCGATTTAAGACTCGAGCTCCTTCATCTCCTGAGGTTCTAACGCCTTGAATGGATGGAGAAATTGCAAATCTCACCTTTCAGACGTTACAATTTACTTTCTGGTAACAGCAAGGAGAAATGTGACCAGGACGCACCTTATATCTGCAGCCGACGCGACATCTCTAGTTCTATTATTTGATCTCCACATTAGAAATGGCTGAACAAAGGCTTTAATTAATAAGCAAAAATACAATAATGGGGTACCTATAATATTTGGAATATATATTGTTTTCTTGGTCGCCCCCTATTGTTAGATATTGAGATAGGTGCCCCAGTAAGTTTTTGCTGACCTATGGGTAAAAAAAAAAAAAAATTCTGTCCACAAATATATAAAAAAAAATTTATTTATATATAATATATTATTCTTTTTTTTTACTGGGATAGTCCATTGTGGTGGCGCTGCAGAGAAACTGTGCAGGCCCAGTTTTGACTAAATGAGAATGTACACTTCTTGTTTGCAGCACGCTGCACAGCGAGGAATGTCAGAAGTGAACTTAATGCTGACCTCTAGTGGACACTATGGGAATTGCAGATTTTTTTATGTATGAGTCAAACCGGTTGTGATGATAATGTCTTTCTTTCACAAACATTTGTGACTTCCTGAACAGTTTATAGAAATCCAGTGATATCGGGAAGTCCTGGCGCCATGTTTCCTAGCCCTATACCATGACTATTTCATGTATTTCTGTCTGTGACATTTGGCTCATCCCAGACAGATTGCAGGAGATTATGGTGGTCTGGAATTAATGATCCCGCCGTGTCTCTAATCAAGAAAAGTCGTTTCTTTCTTCTTTTTTCAATTTTCTCTTAGTTGTGATGCGCTCCAGAACTCCACTGGAAAAAAGGCACGAAAAATCTTGGAAAGCCGGAGAGGCCTGTGTGCCAAGTATGACAGTATGGAAACCGCGCCAAAAATGACCATATCTGCAAATGTTCATGGCCATACGGCACGGTTAGTTATTCCGCGGTGCATTAAAGTCATGCTCATATCATGAAATATTCAACCACGGCTGGAAATTTCCTCGCCAGCACGGAGAATTGTACTAAGTGGGAAGGAAAAGGAAGGGGAAAAATTCTTTCCCTAACGACCGCCATTTACATCATCATTCCCTGCTATTATAAGTGAGAACCCTCCAGCTGTCGTCTCGCTGCACACAGTCTTCCCGAAATTGCTGGAAAAGTTTTTAACACTACGACCTTCGAAATGCAAAATAAGTCACCGCCCTTCCCTTCACCCACTAGAAAGCAGCCAATGGTCCTATGTGAATTTAAGAAATGCTTCCTTCCCTTACAGCTAGACCCTGAGCGCTGTACCCCCAAGACGGGACTTGTACCTCCCCCATATTTGTGAGAAGTTCAGCCTGTCGTTTTAGGAAAAGTTTACTGTCTAATTCCAGAAAAAAACGGCAACTCCTCCCCTTGAAACTTTTCGTGAGTTCAAAAGCTGCATACGTAAAAAATAATACCGCCATATGGTTTCAAAGTATTTCCACCTCATAGTGTGCACATAACACTACCATATAATGCCCCTCCAATACTTCTATTGTTATGATCTGCAACATGTACTAAGGAAAGCTAGGGGAAAGCTGTCCCTACAGTAAGACTAAGCTGAATCCCTACGATGTAGCGGGCTGCCTGTTCCTAGCGAACAGACCCGCCTTAGTCCTCGGCTAGTCTGAACGAAGACCTATAGCATAAAGGAGAGGGGTCCCTAAAAGAACTAAGGACTGGAACAAAAATGGGACATCTCCTAAACAGAGAAGTTGTTGCAGAACACAAAAATACAAACAGACAAAAAGGTACAAGAGGTCCCAGAAGGACCAAGCGAGCTGCCAGAGAAAGGCACAGAAGCACCTGGCTAGAGAAACAGTCAAACACTGAAGTCCAGCACAGCCAAAAGGGCGGAGCTGGAATATAAAGGCAGATGGTCACGTGACCGCAAAACACAAGATGGAAAAAACAAACAGGAGGGTTCTAACATCTATTCAATGTCCAAATTCACTGATCATATAATACCACAATTCAATATCCTATTTACTACATACCGTCATACAGTATCAAGATAAAACTGCCCTAGAGTGCTCACATAGCGCTGCTATGTATTGCGCATCAAATAGTTTTATTCAATACCCAGATACAACTGATATTAAGTAATCAAATACTGGCAAACAATGCCTTATTAATACCTTCCTACATTATCAGCATAATACCGCCATATAATGCTCACATAGCACTGCTATAAATTGCGCATGAAATAATTTTATTCAATGCGCAGATACAACTGATATTCAGTAAATCAAATACTGTCAAACAATGCCTTATTAATACCTTCCTACATTATCAGCATAATACCGCCATATAATGCTCACATATGATTGCCATCTAATACTTCTATTTAGTGCTCTAATACAACTGATATTTAGCACTCAAATAATATCACCATACGATATCCTATTAATACCTTCATGCAGTATCAAAATGATACCGCCATTTAGTGCCCACAAAAGACTAACATATTGCTGATTAAATACTTATAATAATTTTTATTTCCATAGCACCAACATATTCTGCAGCAGTTATTACTTATATTCAATACCAAAAGAAACATGACATTCACTGATTAAATAATACTGCTATAAATTGTCCAATTAATACCGTCATACAGTATTAAAATAATATCTTCCTATAGTGCCCACTGCCCACATCACACCGACATATATTGCCCATGCAATACTTCTACTCAGTCCCTTTATACAACTGCCATTCAGTACTCGATTAACACTGCCATACAATATCTTATTTAACACCTTCATACAATATCAAATAATACCGCCATTTAGGGCCCACATAACACTGCCTTACAATACTTCTATTCTATGCCAAAATAAAACTGACATTCAGTGATTAAAAAGCGCCATACGATGTCTACATAATACGGCCATATGACATCCACATATCACCGCCATATAGGTGACAAAGTAGACGAAAGGGATGGAGCACACATTTCCCTCTGTTTATGCAGGGGGTTTGGAGCTTTGTATCAGTGGAACAAGAATTTAGGTAGTGAGACATCTGAGGATGCTACATTGTGTGATCTTGCCTTTTTTCTTTGCATGTAAGGTGCTGCTGTCCTGTGGGGTCTTTGAGCCCCCAATAGCACCAGGGCCGGTTTGCAAAGGGTCAACATTACCCTGCGCTCAGACATCTGTCGACCCTGCTCTGTTTACAGCAGTGATCACTGCTATGTGTTATGTGAACACGACCATTGTGCGCCACCACTTACCACTGACCCATCAGGACATATAAATCCTTTTTTCCATTTATTGCACTTTGTTTTGGCAACAGAGGATTTAGTAACAAGGTCACTTCTAGAGGAATCGCCACACGGCCGCGCCGCAAAGTGAAACTGATTTGTAAAAGTCCTGATTGTTCATTTCCACAAGCACCGAGCCGCCATCCAGCCGATGCCCAGAACTAGAGGTGCCCACTCGCGATCTTCCTGGTTTTACATATTAACTCCAGCGCATTAGTGATTACATTATATATTCAGGGTTATGGCCGCCTCTTGTCCCTTATTTTATTAGGGTTTTCTACAAATGATGGTGACTCGCCCCCTGGGCCATATTGTGCTGCGTTGCGCACGCGGGGAATACCCGGAGCCGGATCCGATAGGGGTAGTAGTCCTTGTGGCGGTGATCCGGTCCGTGCCCAGGGTGGTCAAACTAAGTGGCGTTATTGATATGATGGTATTAGTGTCCGACTACGCCACCCGTTGAATGCGGCTATGAAGCCGCCGCTGCAGGGCAGTCCGCTGAGGCCGGTGGTACGGATGTGCAGCGTGGATGGTATAACCCCCAACGGGAGGGGTATAGCCTCAGGGCAGCTGATGAAGCAGGAAAAGATGATAGTGGTAGTGGTGGTGTGACAAGGAAGCTCAGAGACGTGCAATTGCAGTTTTCACAGCTTTACTCACAGTTCTTTATCAGGTCCCTTGTGTACAGCTAGGACCACCCGAGCCGTGCTGCGTCCACCAGGTGCAGGACTCCTCCAACTCCCAGGCAGTTCCAGAGCGTGGTCCTGAGCTCCCCTCTCTTCCTTTCTACTGGCCGTCCCCACCAGGGATCCACCTTTGTCCAGCTCCCTCGGGCCTTCTGGTGGTGAAACCTTTCCCGGTTTCCCTGACCCTATATGGTATGCCTTCCTGGTAGATATGGCGAGGGGTCGCGCCAAAACTTGTCCACGACCTCCGGTTCCTGGCTAAGGATAATTGGCCTTCACCAGTTTGGGATCCGGCACCCTGTTCTGCCAACCCTTCACCCGTTATTTCGTGGGATCTCAGGGTTCCCTCTCTCTTGCGTCTCTGGGCCTTTCCTGGTGTTTCTGTTCCTTCTTCCTCTGACTTCTCTCTCTCTCCCTCTCTCAGCTTCAGGCCTCCACTCCAGGCCTGACTCTGGAGCTGGGCCCAGACTGAGCCACAGCTCCCTGTCAGCCCTCTCTGGCTGAGCTCCTCTCTGCACAGAACAGACCAAAAAGACCCTGTCCTAAGATGGTGCCCACCTTATATACTCCCTCTGACACCCGAGCCCAGGTGACGAGCAACCAATGGGCTCCTACCTATGCCCAGAGTCCCTCCCCTGTCTGCTCCTACACCACTGGGATGTTCCTCCCCCCCCCACTCCAGCCAGGGACAGAAGCTGTCGTACCTGCACATCTATCTGGTGGGAGTACCGTTGATCTGTCCCCCGGAAATGGGGTGAGTGTAGTGCATGCAGCTAACTGAGCCCAGTTCCACACTCCATCCTTACCCGGGAGTGGAATACCACACCCCTGGTCTGAGGTGCAATACCCCTGTAGCAGCCGAGTCCTCGGGGTGCTACATTCCCCCCTGGTAAACCACAGCACGTCCTCGGGCTGGAATAGAGTAAAAGCAAATTACAACATACAAAATTTTTAAAGTGCACTCATATATAAGTTATTAACTTATGAACTCATCCCTTTATGGGAGGTACTTTTCTCTTTTAACTTTACAGGTATAAAACATTACGAAAACATTATCAGAAAATGCCATTAACTCTTTTAGCATCATAAAAACTTTTTCATTTAAAACATTCTTGATCAACACGTTCTTGATCTCTGGTCACCGTGCAACTTGTGACCAGGTAAAGTGCAACAGTCACTAATTCTGTAGTAGGAAAACAGTTCTTCTATAAAACCAATAGGGGGCGCCTTAGGGAAGCGCAACTATTTACAGGGTATGGCCGCTCTCAGTCCTCGGCCAGTGGGAATAGGGGAATGGCTGCTCACAGTCCTCAGCCTGCTAAGGGATTAAGGGCACACTGGTAACAGTTCACACAAACACCAATTTTACGACAGTTCTTGTACCCCGACGGGTAACTATATACAGTCCTTCTTTACCACTCTCTAATAATGGTGTCCTCTTCGTGCTCCTTCCTGAGGGTAGTCTTCAGACCCGTCCGGGTCCTCTTGGCTTTCCTCATACTGTATCTCCTCCTCAGTCAGCCGGTGTACGTGAAGGGCGTACGGTCCTTTGGCACATTGATGCCGGGTGAAGGTGACCTCATCACCCGGGTAGAGGTCACGTCCGCGGTGTCCCTCCGGCAGGTGGCTCTCGACATCCCTGCGGGTGACAAAGACGTCGCCGGGGGTTCGGTGATCCCGGATAAAGCCCCAGCCATGCTCCAACTGGAACTTTATTACGGTCCCGTTGGCGCGGGGACCGTGGGCCGCACGGGGGTTTCGTCGGGCCCGGCGTTTCTGCTCCGCGCTTTGGACCTGCAGCTGTTCCTCGCGGATCCGCCTCTCTCGCCGTTCTCTCCCAAAGACCTCTAGCTGTTGACGGCAGCACTCCTCACGCCGGGCTGCGGCCGCCCGGGTTTCCTTGGTGAACCCCATGAGGTCCTCACCGGTCGGATCCCATACAAATTGGGCGTCCTCCAACGAGAGCGGGACAATTTTGACGGGCGCTGGAGCCGGGATCAGAGGCTCGCACAGGGGCCGTTCCTTCCGGAGTCGGGGGTTGACGTACTCCGGTGGCCACACGAAGGGCAGCCCGTCCGGGCTGGTATGTTGTGCAAACAGATCGGCGCCCAGGGGTGGCACTGTGGAGGTTGAGGGCGCCGTAAGGGCGGCAGCGCCCGGGGGTATTCGGCCTTGCGTCCAGGCCGGAGGCATCCTACCTGGGTCCAAGTATGGCACCTCCCGGGGGGAGGGCGCTGTGGGGGCCGCGGCGCCTGGAGGTACTCGGCCTTGCGACCAGGCCGATGGCACTGTGGAGGTAGAGGACGCCGTGGAGACCGCGGCGCCCGGAGGCACTCGGCCTTGCGACCAGGCCGGGGGCACCTCCTGTTTTGCCGCGCTCCGGGTCAGGGGGCGTGGCGCGGAAGGGGGCGTGACCGCGGCTCCGGCCGCTTGAGGCCTAGTTGGGAGCAGTGGCGGTGCGGCAACGGGCGCGGTGAGTGGGACTTCGGGCTCTGCGACGGGGAGCTGGGGCAGGCTTTCGGCTACTGGGCTCGGGGTGGTGACGTCCCCATTACCTGCTTCCATCCCTGCGGCTCCCTCCGCGGCGTCGTCTCCGGCCTTCGTCCCTCCTGCACCATCCTCAGGGGCAGACATGCTCCACGTTGCGGGTGGCGTCCTCTGCTGGCGGGTTCCAGCCTGCTGGGCCATCTCCCTTCCCCATTCGGCCAGTGCTTCCTGCTGTACTCGGGCCATCTTCCGGGCCAAGGCCTCCAGCGCAGTCTGTGCACGCTCCCGATCTCTGGGGAGCTGTGCCAGGATTTCCACCAGGCCTTCTGGGGTGGCGGCCTGCAGCAGGCCCCGGACCACGGGGTCGGTACTGCTTGTCTCTTCCTCCATCCCCGAGTGCGATCTGTCCAGACTTCTCCAGGCTGCACCCATCTTCTCCGTTTTGTTCTCTATCCGCCCCCCTTGGGAGTGGTCCCGGGGCAACTTAGTGACAGTCAGTTTCAGGGGCAAACCCCCCACTTTGATGGACATTTCCATGGTGGTAGTCTCGGCTGGTGGGGGCGGTCTCCGCTTTTGGCGCCCTTCTGGGACCGCACCCACGATGGGAGGTGGTCTCTTGCCACCCTCTGGCACGCCCATAATGGCGTCCGCTCTGCCAGGGCGGGAAATCGTCTCAGATGGCGGGAATCGTCTCCCGATGGCGGGAAACTTCGCAGATGGCGGGCAAGGACTGCAGATGGCGGGCAAACGGCGGGAAACGACCCCAGATGGCGTCCGATGGCGGGAACCCTCTGGAATTGGCGGGAGACTCCTTTTTGCGGTAAATGTGAACTTTTCTTCAGGCACGCAGTACCCGGTGGTTGTGGGCACGTAATCCTGCCGACTACGCCAAAGTTGACTCGCCCCCTGGGCCATATCGTGCTGCGTTGCGCACGCGGGGAATACCCGGAGCCGGATCCGATAGGGGTAGTAGTCCTTGTGGCGGTGATCCGGTCCGTGCCCAGGGTGGTCAAACTAAGTGGCGTTATTGATATGATGGTATTAGTGTCCGACTACGCCACCCGTTGAATGCGGCTATGAAGCCGCCGCTGCAGGGCAGTCCGCTGAGGCCGGTGGTACGGATGTGCAGCGTGGATGGTATAACCCCCAACGGGAGGGGTATAGCCTCAGGGCAGCTGATGAAGCAGGAAAAGATGATAGTGGTAGTGGTGGTGTGACAAGGAAGCTCAGAGACGTGCAATTGCAGTTTTCACAGCTTTACTCACAGTTCTTTATCAGGTCCCTTGTGTACAGCTAGGACCACCCGAGCCGTGCTGCGTCCACCAGGTGCAGGACTCCTCCAACTCCCAGGCAGTTCCAGAGCGTGGTCCTGAGCTCCCCTCTCTTCCTTTCTACTGGCCGTCCCCACCAGGGATCCACCTTTGTCCAGCTCCCTCGGGCCTTCTGGTGGTGAAACCTTTCCCGGTTTCCCTGACCCTATATGGTATGCCTTCCTGGTAGATATGGCGAGGGGTCGCGCCAAAACTTGTCCACGACCTCCGGTTCCTGGCTAAGGATAATTGGCCTTCACCAGTTTGGGATCCGGCACCCTGTTCTGCCAACCCTTCACCCGTTATTTCGTGGGATCTCAGGGTTCCCTCTCTCTTGCGTCTCTGGGCCTTTCCTGGTGTTTCTGTTCCTTCTTCCTCTGACTTCTCTCTCTCTCCCTCTCTCGGCTTCAGGCCTCCACTCCAGGCCTGACTCTGGAGCTGGGCCCAGACTGAGCCACAGCTCCCTGTCAGCCCTCTCTGGCTGAGCTCCTCTCTGCACAGAACAGACCAAAAAGACCCTGTCCTAAGATGGTGCCCACCTTATATACTCCCTCTGACACCCGAGCCCAGGTGACGAGCAACCAATGGGCTCCTACCTATGCCCAGAGTCCCTCCCCTGTCTGCTCCTACACCACTGGGATGTTCCTCCCCCCCCCCACTCCAGCCAGGGACAGAAGCTGTCGTACCTGCACATCTATCTGGTGGGAGTACCGTTGATCTGTCCCCCGGAAATGGGGTGAGTGTAGTGCATGCAGCTAACTGAGCCCAGTTCCACACTCCATCCTTACCCGGGAGTGGAATACCACACCTCTGGTCTGAGGTGCAATACCCCTGTAGCAGCCGAGTCCTCGGGGTGCTACAATGGGCAAATGTCTGCAGGCGTTGAGGTGGGGGCATCATGGCACACTTAAAATGTAAATGTGTAGGGGAGGAGAAGCACCCAAAATGTGTAGAGGGCAATGTGGGGGCATCAAATTGTGTGAGGGGCCCTGTGGTGGAACCATAATGTGTGATGGCACCATAAGGTATGTGTGCCACTGTAGGAACACCATATGGTGTGAGCAGTATTGTGGGGGCACCATGATAAGCTAGGTGAACTAGGAGGCACCATATGTGTGAGTGTGCCCTGTGTGAGTACCATATGTGTGAGTGGGCCCTGTGTGAGCACCATATGTGTGAGTGGGCCCTGTGTGGGCACCATATGTGTGAGTGTGCCCTGTGTGAGCACCATATGTGTGAGTGGGCCCAATGTGAGCACCATATGTGTGAGTGGGCCCTGTGTGAGCACCATATGTGTGAGTGGACCCTGTGTGAGCACCATATGTGTGAGTGTGCCCTGTGTGAGCACCATATGTGTGAGTGTGCCCTGTGTGAGCACCATATGTGTGAGTGTGCCCTGTGTGAGCACCATATGTGTGAGTGTGCCCTGTGTGAGCACCATATGTGTGAGTGTGCCCTGTGTGAGCACCATATGTGTGAGTGTGCCCTGTGTGAGCACCATATGTGTGAGTGTGCCCTGTGTGAGCACCATATGTGTGAGTGGGCCCTGTGTGAGCACCAGATGTGTGAGTGGGCCCTGTGTGAGCACCATATGTGTGAGTGGGCCCTGTGTGAGCACCATATGTGTGAGTGGGCCCTGTGTGGGCACCATATGTGTGAGTGGGCCCTGTGTGGGCACCATATGTGTGAGTGAGCCCTGTGTGGGCACCATATGTGTGAGTGGGCCCTGTGTGAGCACCATATGTGTGAGTGGGCCCTGTGTGAGCACCATATGTGTGAGTGGGCCCTGTGTGAGCACCATAAGGTGTGTGTACCACTGTAGAAACACCATATGGTGTGAGCAGTATTGTGGGGGCACCATGATAAACTAGGTGCACTAGGAGGCAAAATAATGTGTGAGAACACCATAAAGTGTTTGTGCCACTGTGAGGGAACCATAAATAACCATAAAGTGTGTGTGCCACTTTGTGGGCACCATAGTTTGTGAGGGGCACCGTGAGGCTACGATACTGTGTTTTTGGGGCACTGAGGGGACATACACTATGTAGGGCCATCATATTGTATGCAGGGCTCCATAGGGACATCGTTGGCTAAATCCTCGCCATGGACAAAATGATAAATGTGATATTTTCGGTCTAATTTGGGACCGATTGTTCCATCTGCAGCCAATTTAACCCCTGAAAGTAAGTGCCCCTGTATAAAGCTGTGGCTGACATCTGCAGCATCGGAGAGTCTATAGCCGTCCTGGTCCCGGTCGTGGGACTAATGTCACCTTGATGACTAATTTGATTTGTCCGGCACAATTCTGGGCTCTGAGTTTTCCCTTAAGGTCACGCTTTCCTGGAGGAGGCGGTAATGTGAGTCTATCGCAGTCCTGGATATTAATTCATTTGTATGAAAGATTAATACAGCATGAAATCATTCTCCGCCACCGGCCCCCAGGACTAATCAGATATATGGAAGCCATACACGAGGTGATGCGCTCCTATAGAAAACCAAGGATCCAGCATGTACTCAGACAAGAAGATTTTGGGGATCGATACCCCCATGCTTTACACTTCTTCACTGCTCTATCAGGTCACAGTTGTGATCATTGGTTCCAACTTAAATGCGTTGTCTGATATCTACCTTCTATCTAATCAAGTGCTCATGTGGTTGCTCTGTTCCCCATGCTTGACACTGCTGCTCTGCTTTTTCAGAGAGTCATAGCAGTGTCCTGATAAAGCAGAACAGCAGTGTAAAGCATGTAGGACTGAGCAGTAAACTGTGCCCCCTCAAACTCCATCTCTTGTCTCAGTAGAGG
Source organism: Phyllobates terribilis (assembly GCF_046119375.1). Classification (NCBI taxonomy): domain Eukaryota; kingdom Metazoa; phylum Chordata; class Amphibia; order Anura; family Dendrobatidae; genus Phyllobates; species Phyllobates terribilis. Next base: position 366,928,217 of record NW_027362768.1, read on the forward strand.
CGCAGCTTACTGCTTTATCCCCCATGCTTTACACTGCTGTCTTGCTTTATCAGAGCTCTGCTATGATAAATGTTACTTTTTTTTTTTTTAAAGGGAATCACAAATTTAATCTGGTTTTACATTCATTATAAAGCTCTCACAATGTACTGACATTTCCTATCACTGTTCAGCGTGTGCTGTGTACACTAGGGGGCAGTATCCTCGAAGGTCATGGTGGCCATAGATCTATTCTATAGGGAGGGGTTAAGATGGCACAGGATTGCACCAATCACAATCCGTAATGGGGAGCTCAGCTCCTCCCAAATTCTCCCACTGAGCATGCCCACAACCTCAACTCTCTCCCATAGAAGTCAATAGATCATTTCCTGGCTGAGTTCCTTATGCTGTAGCGCAGATGTCTGGAACTGCAGTTCTATAACAAAGATTTAAGATGTCAACGCCAATTATCACATAAAAAATAGACCAAAAATATCGAATAAATCAGATTTATTTATTTTTCTGTGATTTGTCAGACGGGTGCAGTACATGTGGAGGCCTCTAGGCGGTGCAGTGAGCGCCTGTTCTCCCGTTAATATGAGATGTTGGCGTTTACTGGAAGAAATGGAAAAAATGATAAAGTAGATGAACCAAGTGATTGCTGCCGACAGAGAGATCTATAAAGGCTCCTTATTATTCCGTTAGTGCACAAACATATTATAGCGGAATTGGGAGAAGACGGCAAACGCGTACAATCACCAAGGTGCGAAAGTGGCGGATGTTACGGCTGTAGACAGCATGTCATATACGTCATTTACCAGCACGGATGGCGTAAACTTCAGAAGGACACGTATGAAGAAACCTATAGGCGGCCCCGGAGTTAAAGGGACCTACAAATAATTCATAACTTCAGCGCCGGAGGAAACGTCACTACATATGGCGGCTTTCTACATAAAGGATTTTCTGCGGCTGTGACCCTGTTTACACAATGTAGCCAAATACGAGGGGTCTCATCCTCTCCCTTACTCCCCCCCCCCCCCCCTTCCATCCTGATCCGTGACCTCAGTCTCTGCACGTCGTCGCTCCGGGGTCAGCAGTGACGTGAAATTTCCTTACAGACGTAAACTATAGTGGAACTGAGGATTTAAAGTGACAGAAATTTCTAAATAAGAATTAATGGTAGTTCAGAGTGGGGGTATAAAAAAAAAAAAAAGGGGGGCTTAAGGGGCAAATTCCCACCTTATGGAACTGTTTAACCCCTTTATTTTTGAGCAATGGTGTAGAAATCGGCTGATTGATGGCGGTTCTGCCTGCAAGACCTCCAGTAACAGCGCCCACTACAGGGGAAATGTAGTATTACATGTAACCATTTATACATGAAAGCTGTACATTGTTTAGCCAGGTTTAGTTAGGGTTAAATCTATCCCTGGGGTAGGAAGACAGTGACCTGTCAGCAGGCAAACCCCACAAGCAGGGTAGTGTGGAGGGATGGTTGCCTCTGTGCCCACCCATTCTCCTCCCCCGCACCACCTGCAATGTGATGTGATTGGCACCTGCAAGCACACGGTGACTGTCCTGCTGGAGCTGCTTATGCAGAGCACAACAGGTGAGATGAGTTTATCCTTGGCTGCTGCACTCTGCATAGGCAGCAACTGAAATTACAAAGCTGAACTATGACAAAGTGAGCTTTATCATCTTGGTCGCTGCCCATGCAGAGCGCAGCAGCTGATGACAAACTTGTCACCACTGCTGCGCTCTGCATAAGCAGCGATGGAGATGACAAAAAATGAGCACAAGGTTGAAGAGCGTATTGAATCACGTGCTTTGAACATAATGCATGCAGTGCACATGGATCCAATATTGTCTTCAAGAGCTTCTTTCATATTTCTCCACTTTTTCTAAGCATTAGTAGGGTTAAGGATGTCAGGTTAGACTTAGGGCTAGGGTTGCGTCTTGGTGCTAGGATTGGGTTAGAGCTAGGGTTAGCCTTAGGGTTAGACTTAGGGCTATGGTTAATCTTGGTGCTAGGAATTGGGATAGGGTTAAATTTAGGGCTTGGGTTAGTCTTGATGCTAGGGATTGGGTTAACATTATATTTAGGGCTGGGGTTAGTCTTAGTGCTAGAGATTGGGTGAGGGCCAGGGTTCGTTTTGGTGCTAGGAATTGGGTTAGGGATAGATTTAGTCTTGGTGCTAGGGATAGGGTGAGGGCCAGGGTAAATATTGGTGCTAGGGATTGGGTTAAGGTTAGATTTAGGGCTGGGGTTAGTCTTGGTGCTAGGGATTAGGTGAGGGTCAGGGTTAGTATTGGTGCTAGGGATTGGGTTAGAGCTAGGGTTAGTCCAGGAACTAGGGATTGGGTTAGAGCTAGGGTTAGTCCAGGTGCTAGGGATTGGGATAGGGTTAGGGTTAGATTTAGGGCTGGGGTTAGTCTTGGTGCTAGGGATTGGGCTAGGTTTAGTCTTGGTACTAGGGATTGGGGTTACGGCTAGGGTTAAGATTAGATTTAGTTACAGGGATATAAAATTGTTACTTTTTTTCTATTTTCTACTTTTTAAAATGTATGTTTTTATTCTTAAGATTTTATCAAAACATAGAAAATAAACTAAAAGGCCAAAACGCAAAATATAAGTTACCCAATTTTTCCTCAAATTATAATCCCTGTGCTTGGGGGGGGGGGGGGGGGGGGAATAAAGGGGTCCATACTGGACTGATGGAAAATACTCCAGAAGCGTTAACTCTTCCTGGGTTAGACTTTCCGCTGGAAGCCCCTGCTACACCAATGAGCTCCACTGCGCAGACAATTAGCTCGGCCCTTTTTCGATTCGGTTTCCAAGGCAAAAGGGTTATATATGACGGGAAGATCATTCAGCTCAATGCCAGGTGGCGGCAGGAATAGTGTAAAGCCTTCATTGCTCAATTCTAAAGCAATGCTGGAAAGTTTGGTTATGGGATGTCTGTGGTGATTTTTCATGGTTCAGGTTAGGCTCTATGGCTTCTGTGACCATTATGGGCCCCTGAGTTGTTGGGACCCTCTTGCATTTTATGTAACTGGTTATAATAAAATGTATATTAGAGCGATAGAGAAGACGACTTCATCAGATACTGAGATCTTATAGAGAATAAGTGTAGTAAAGTGACGCTCAGGAAGTCTGAAGTGTCACCTAGCGGGATAATCCGTCCGTCAAGTGGAGACCCCGTATTGCAGAGCGGCTGTCGGTGATGGTGATTGACGGCTCGAGGGGCAGCGGAGACGCGACGTCCGGCTGATCGCATCCTCCGGCAATGGGCAGATCAGACAAGTCTTCATTGATCGTCTTGTGAGATTTGTCATTTTGATCCTTCGTCAATAATTATCACAAAACTTTCTCGGCGGTAAATATTAATATCACTGCCGACCAGTCGGGTCCAGAAGTTTTCGGAAAGTGACAGGATTTCCATCATTTAGAGTTTGTGGTCTGGTAAACCTTCAGACCATGTAACACATGGAGCGGTCTCGGCTGTGGTATTATAGAGACGAGCCATTTTACAGATCTGTCTCTTTCTCTCTCGCTCTGTACAGGCATCCCCAGATTGCTCTGTGCATTTGTCTCGTCTCCCAGTTTATGTCAGTTTTATCCAATTTTGTCTAATTGATGAAGGTTATAATGAACGTCTTCTGTCTTATCCTAAAAAGAGAATTCATATGTCCTCTCCTGTTTGTGTTATCGTAGATACCCTCTAAATAGCTGCTCTTAAAGGGGCAGTACATTATATATCGAGAACAGCGATATTATGGTGAGTTGGCAAAATATTACATAAATGGTATAGTCATGTCTCTCCAGTGCCACAGACTGAGAATGGCTTGCCCTCCTGTCCTAGGGCACCACAGCCGTATCCTGGAAGGGGCTATCAATTATAGATTGCTGATTTCCTCTGACATGGGGGTACTGCGGCTGGCCTTATTATTGTTGCATGGTGGTTAAATGAAACTGTTTCAGAATCACTTGCTGGGCCCTAGTATTAGGGCACCGTGGTTAGCGTTATTGCAGGGTACTCTTGTTGAGTGTGGACAGTTGGTTGGCGCCATTATGAGGGCATTGTAGTTGAATGGCATTATACGGACAATGGGCTGAAACTACTAGCGGGCACTGTGGTTGGCATTGTATATGGCACTATAATGGAGATACTGAGCAGACAACAATATGGAGGCGCTGGCTGGCATTACAATAGAGGCACTCTGATTGGTACTGATATGAGGGCACTTTGGATGGAACTGTTATGTGAACACTTGGCGGACCCTATTATTGGGGCACTGAGGTTGAATGGCATGGTAATGAGAACACTTGACTGGCACTATTATGAGGGCACTGAGGTTGAATGGCATGGTAATAAGAACACTTGACTGGCACTATTATTGGGGCACTGTCATTGGGCTGTATACGGACACTGGGCTGGAATCATTAGGGGGTACTGTGCTTGGCATTGTTTGTGCTGTTATACTGTGTTTGGCACTATAATGGAGATACTCAACAGACAATAATATGGAGGCACTGGCTGTTATGTGAACACCTGGTTGACCCTATTATTGGGGCACTGCTGTAGTGACACTAGTTTGGCACTATTATCAGAGCACTGAAGTTGGATGGCAGAGTAATGAGGACATGTGACTGGCACTATTATTGCGACACAGGTTGGATGGTCCTGTTATAAGGACACTCCGCCGTCACTATTAAGGGGCCTCTAGCGGGTACTGTTAAGCAGCCACTACATTTGGTGTGTTATGGTTGTATGGCACTGTTATACTGTAGGTAATCTAAGCTGGTGCTGTTATGGAGGCACTATGACTGGCACTGTCGTTGTCGATCTGTAGATGGACGGCCATGTTCTTGGGACCCTCAGCTGACATAATTGTGGGGGCACTGTTGCTGGTACTATGGGCTCTGCACCTATGACCAGACTGACTTCATCATGGCAGAGATTAGACATAGAGCAATAATTTATTTTATAAGATGGTTACTAATACAGTGTGGAGGGGATTGTGGCGCCTCATAGAACAACACAGATCTAAGGAAATAATAATCATATGCAATACCATACATGACCACAAGGGGCACCATGAGGTGAGAGAATATTGTGGAGTGAAATTTGCACATTTTGCTTATCAGATGTGAACAGAGCAGAGAAAGCAGCCAGAGGTGTGAGTGACCCAATGTGTCCGGTATACGCCGGGCTACCGGTCTGTGTCTGTTTCTGTCTCTCTTACCATAGATACAATGTTATATTGTCCTAATAACTCATGTATAAAGCTGCTGAAGTCGGTGTCATCTATAGAGCTATCAAATGTAAGGAAAAATGGCTGCACTCCAACATCATCAAAGTGAAAAAAATTTCCTTTTTTTTTTTTAATTCACTTTTTGCATATGTGAGTATATGTAGATTGGTCTGTGTGTATAGGAGTCTTTCAAACATGTGAATATACCATATGTATGTGCATGTAACTATATGTGCATATGTAGATGTGTATATTTTACCTGTGTATCTATGGCTGTGTGTGTAAATATATATATACATGTGTTTTTTAATGGCTGTGTATGTATGTGTGAGTATGAGCTAAATATATGTAAGTGTGTGTATATAACTCTATGTGCATATATACAGTGGGGAAAATAAGTATTTGATACTCTGCCGATTTTTGCAAGTTTTCCCCCCTACAAAGAATGGAGAGGTCTGTAATTTCTATCGTAGGTCACTTCACCTGTGAAAGACAGAATCTAAAAAGAAAAAGCAGAAAATCCCATTGTATGATTTTTACATAATTAATTTACATTTAATTGCATGAAATAAGTATTTGATACAATAGAAAAACAGAACATAATATTTGGTCCAGAAACCTTTGTTTGCAGTTAGAGAGGTCAGACGTTTCCTGTAGTTCTTGACCAGGTTTGCACACACTGCAGCAGGGATTTTGGCCCCCTCCTCCATACAGATCTTCTCCTGATCTTTCAGGTTTCGGGGCTGTCGCTGGGCAACATTGAGTTTCAGCTCCTCCAAAGATTTTCTATTGGGTTCAGGTCTGGAGACTGGCTAGGCCACTCCAGGACCTTGAAATTCTTCTTACGGAGCCATTCCTTAGCTGCCCTGGCTGTGTGTTTCGGGTCATTGTCATGATGGAAGACCCAGCTACGACCCATCTTCAATGCTCTTACTGAGGGAAGGAGGTTGTTGGCCAAAATCTCGCGATAAATGACTCCATCCATGCTGCCATCAATACGGTGCAGTCGTCCTGTCCCCTTTGCAGAAAAGCACCCCCAAAGTATGATGTTTCCTCCATCATGCTTCACAGTTGGGACGGTATTAATGGGGTTGTACTCATTCTTCTTCTTCCTCCAAACACGGCGAGTGGAGTTGATGCCAAAATGTTCTATTATGGTCTCCTCTGACCACATGACCTTTTCCCATGCCTCCTAAGGATCATCCAGATGGTCACTGGCGAACTTCAAACGGGCCTGGACATGTGCTGGTGTGAGCAGGGGGACCTTGCGTGCCCTGCAGGATTTTAATCCATGACGGCGTAGTGTGTTACTAATGGTAATGTTTGAGACTGTGGTCCCAGCTCTCTTCAGGTCATTGACCAGGTCCTCCCATGTAGGGCTGGGCTGATTCTTGACCTTTCTCAGAATCATCCTTACCCCACGAGGCGAGATCTTGCATGGAGCTCCAGACCGGGGAAGATTGACAGTCATCTTGTGTTTCTTCCATTTTCTAATAATTGTGCCAACAGTTGTTGCCTTCTCACCAAGCTGCTTGCCTATTGTCCTGTAGACCATCTCAGCCTTGTGCAGGTCTACAATTTTGTCCCTGGTGTCCTTAGACAGCTCTTTGTTCTTGGCCATGGTGGAGCGGTTGGAGTGTGATTGATTGTGTGGACAGGGGTTTTTTATACAGGTAATGAGTTCACACAGGTGCAAATAATACAGGTAATGAGTGCAGAGTAGGAGGGCTTCTTAGAGAAAAACTAACAGGTCTGTGAGAGCCAGAATTCTTACTGGTTGGTAGGTGATCAAATACTTATTTCATGCAAAAAAATGCAAAGTATGTAAAAATCATACAATGTGATTTTCTGTTTTTCGTTTTTGATTCTGTCTCTCACAGGCGAAGTGACCTACGATAAAAATTACAGACCTCCCCATTCTTTGTAGGTGGGAAAACTTGCAAAATCTGCAGTGTATCAAATACTTATCTTCCCCACTTTAGGTGTGTATATATGGCTATTTGTGCTTTGTATGGCTGTGTATGTATACATGTGTGTATATATGGCTAATGAGGGGGGTTATATGTGCATGTGTATGTACAGTACAGACCAAAAGTTTGGACACACCTTCTCATTTAAAGATTTTTCTGTATTTTCATGACTGAAAATTGTACATTCACACTGAAGGCATCAAAACTATGAATTAACACATGTGGAATTATATACTTAACAAAAAAGTGTGAAACAAATGAAAATATGTCTTATATTCTAGGTTCTTCAAAGTAGCCACCTTTTGCTTTGATGACTGCTTTGCACACTCTTGGCATTCTCTTGATGAGCTTCAAGAGGTAGTCACCGGAAATGGTTTTCACTTCACAGGTGTGCCCTGTCAGGTCTAATAAGTGGATTTCTTGCCTTATAAATGGGGTTGGGACCATCAGCTGTGTTGTGCAGAAGTCAGGTGGATACACAGCTGATAGTCCTACTGAATAGACTGTTAGAATTTGTATTATGGCAAGAAAAAAGCAGCTAAGTAAAGAAAAACGAGTGGCCATCATTACTTTAAGAAATGAAGGTCAGTCAGTCCGAAAGATTGGGAAAACTTCGAAGGTGTCCCCAAGTGCAGTTGCAAAAACCATCAAGCGATACAAAGAAACTGGCTCACATGAGGACCGCCCCAGGAAAGGAAGACCAAGAGTCACCTCTGCTTCTGAGGATAAGTTTATCCGAGTCACCAGCCTCAGAAATCGCAGGTTAACAGCAGCTCAGATTAGAGACCAGGTCAATGCCACACAGAGTTGTAGCAGCAGACATCTCTACAACAACTGTTAAGAGGAGACTTTGTGCAGCAGGCCTTCATGGTAAAATAGCTGCTAGGAAACCACTGCTAAGGACAGGCAACAAGCAGAAGAGACTTGTTTGGGCTAAAGAACACAAGGAATGGACATTAGACCAGTGGAAATCTGTGCTTTGGTCTGATGAGTCCAAATTTGAGATCTTTGGTTCCAACCACCGTGTCTTTGTGCGACGCAGAAAAGGTGAACGGATGGACTCTACATGCCTGGTTCCCACCGTGAAGCATAGAGGAGGAGGTGTGATGGTGTGGGGGTGCTTTGCTGGTGACACTGTTGGGGCTTTATTCAAAATTGAAGGCATACTGAACCAGCATGGCTACCACAGCATCTTGCAGCGGCATGCTATTCCATCCGGTTTGCGTTTAGTTGGACCATCATTTATTTTTCAACAGGACAATGACCCCAAACACACCTCCAGGCTGTGTAAGGGCTATTTGACCAAGAAGGAGAGTGATGGGGTGCTACGCCAGATGACCTGGCCTCCACAGTCACCAGACCTGAACCCAATCGAGATGGTTTGGGGTGAGCTGGACCACAGAGTGAAGGCAAAAGGGCCAACAAGTGCTAAGCATCTCTGGGAACTCCTTCAAGATTGTTGGAAGACCATTTCCGGTGACTACCTCTTGAAGCTCATCAAGAGAATGCCAAGAGTGTACAAAGCAGTCATCAAAGCTAAAGGTGGCTACTTTGAAGAACCTAGAATATAAGACATATTTTCAGTTGTTTCACACGTTTTTGTTAAGTATATAATTCCACATGTGTTAATTCATAGTTTTGATGCCTTCAGTGTGACTGTACAATTTCCATAGTCATGAAAATACAGAAAAATCTTTACATGAGAAGGTGTGTCCAAACTTTTGGTCTGTACTGTATATATGGCTATACTTCTGAGGGTGTGTGTAAATATATATGTGAATGTGTTTTCTGTGTATGTATGTGTGTGTGTGTGTGTGTGTGTGTGTGTGTGTGTGTGTGTGATATATGTGTGTTTTATAAGACTGTTTGTGTGTGTGTGTTTAGGTGTATGTGTGATATATGTATGCTTTGTAAGACACTGTGTGTATATATGTGTTTTGTATGGGTGTGTGTGTGGCTATATGTGTGTGTATGTATGTATGTATGTATATATACATATATATGTGTGTGTGTGTGTGTGTGTGTGTATGTATATATACGTGTGTGTTTTTGAGCATGCATGTGAGTTAGTGTGGGGAGGGAGTGATGCAGTGTAGTAAGTGGAGGGAGTTGAGGGAATAGATGGAGAGGAATAGGGAGAGAGGGAGGGCTGTAGTGGGAAGAACAGAGGAAGGAGAGGAGGAGGGATTGCAGAGCTGCAGTGCACACACAGGACACACACACCTGCAGCACATCCCCAGCCCGGGAGCAGCAGGAGCAGAGCTGCCTCCAGCATCAGTGCAGAGCTGCCACCTCCTACTCCAGTCCCACCACAGCCTGGGGTGAAGGAGGAGACCCCTGCATCATGGCATTAAAGCCCCCACTACTATAGACACCTGCCATCCCTGGGGAACAGCTTGGCCCCCCAAACTTCACCCACAGCTCCCTGTCAGGACCACAGCAGGGTCTGCACCTCCAGGGTAAGTGATTGATGTCCTGATATGCTACTTTACCCCTCACCTCCTGCTGGGAGAGATGTAGCAGAGCTGAGTTGGTTATTGGCCACCACTCATGATCATATCACGACACATTGTTGATTTACATATGACTGCAGGTAAATCACCTGTCTTATCTGGACTCCCAAAGTTATCAGGGGGCACAAACCGTGCACCCACTAAAGAGTTAAATGACAAATTCAGGTCTGCAGCTCAGCTTTCTTTATTTTTTCCTTCCCTGGAGCATTAACCCCCTAAGTGCTGGTTTGCTGGTCTGATGGTGTGACTGTGTGCACCTTGTTACCCTGCCTCTGCAGGGGTCGGCATTGCCCTGGAGCCCCCCGGCTGTCAGTATGCCCCCGGGCTCTGCAGTGACTGCTGGGGAGCAGTGGAGTCAGTCAGTGCTGTCTGTATGCTAGTGAGTGCAGGAGATTGGGCTGCAGAATGACACTGGGATTACTGGTTATTGATGGGTGAGAGGAGAGGGGGCAGAAGTGGCATCTGCATGGATGCGACCACCTGGGCAGAAGAGCTGTGCCCAGAATACAGATCACAGGACGGTCAGACTGCAGGGAGGCTGGAAATGGGGGCCACCACCAAAACCTGACTGCAAGCCCCCCACATCCCCCGCTCACCTGGGGGGCAGCATGGACAGTGCCATGTAATGGCTAAAACAGGACAGAGGAGAATGATGCAGGAGATCCCAGAGATAAATCCTCCGCAGGAACCTTCTCCAGTGTCATCTGCAAAGGAGGAAGAGGAGAAAGCGGCTCCAGAAGAGGACCTGCCAAATCTATCATTTATCTATATAATATATATATCATCTATCATTATCAATCTATCATTTATCATTATCTATCTATCTATCATCTATCCACTTAAGAAAGGCTCACACTTTGAGCCGAAACATTGTGCACCTTTAGCATGGAATACATTTTCATGTTTTTTTCTGTTTTGAGTGTGACCTCTTTTTCTCCTATACATTTATCTATCCATCTATCTTTCTATCCCTTTATCCATCTCTCTATCTTTCCATCTATCTCTCTATCTTTCCATCTATCTCTCTATCTTTCCATCTATCTCTCTTTCTATCCATCTATCTCTCTATCCATCTATCTCTCTATCCATCTATCTCTCTATCCATCTATCTCTCTATCCATCTATCTCTCTATCCATCTATCTTTCTATCCATCATCTTTCTATCTTTATTTCTATCATCTATCGACTTGAGAAAGGCTCACACTTTGGGCCGAAACATTGTGCTCCTTTAGCATGGAATAAATTGTTTTCATTTTCTTTACTATGCTTTGAGTGCGACCTCTTTTTCTCCTATCTATCTATCTATCTATCTATCTATCTATCTATCTATCTATCTATCTATCTATCCCTCTATCTATCTATTATATATCCCTCTATCTATCCCTCTATCTATCCCTCTATCTATCCCTCTATCTATCCCTCTATTATCTATCCCTCTATCTATCTATCTATCTATCTATCTATCTTTCTATCTTTCTATCTATCGATCATCTCTCCATCTTTCTGTGAATATATCCCATATCTCTCCATCTTCCATCAGTCCTATTATCTGCGTCTCTCCCTTCTTTCTATCCCATTTCTATCTATTTTCCATCCTTCTTTGGTTTTATCACATTTCTTAGCTGTCGGTTTGATTGTCAGCTCTTCAGACGAGGATGTATCCATCTTTGCGGTGTATATTGTGGGCACAAGTCTCGAGAAGGAGAATACAGTGGCAGGTAGTAAAGCTTCTGCACGCCTGTCCTTGGCGGTCGTTGAGTGGCTAATGACGGTAGACTGGCAGCCGCGCTCCGGTCGCGACACTTCACAAATGTGGAGATCCGGAGAGGGCGATTCGTAAATGTTAATCACTGTTTAATTGCATCTGAAATGCGGCGTGTCCTGAGCGGTGCAGACTGGTACAAGGCACCTGCCCCGCAGACGAGGCCACCACTGGCCACTGTATGCAATGACGTAATTGCCTGCGGATGTCAGAGCATGCTGGGAGTTGTAGTTACACAGCAGCACCACTCTAATTGTGCACAGGACTGGGCTCTCACTGTGGCAATCTTAAAGGGCTTATCTCTCTCCACCATAAAGGCCTACCCAAAATAAGCCAATCACAGCTATAGTTTGCATGAAAAACTAGCATTCTCTTGCTCTGCTGCGCCTCCGCAGGGGAAACACGGTATTACATGAAGCAAATTGAATTCAATGTCTTGGGTCCTCCAGAGAGAGATGTTCACAGGGAACACACTATCAATAATGTCCTCATAAGGGGGAGAAGCCCTGGATGAGGATCACCTCTCACCAACCGTATATGGGGGGAGGAGGTAAACAATAGATATTGGTGTATGAGGGTCTCGGAAACCATGAAGACGGTGTCCTTGAGTTGTTCTTTTCTGCGTTGTTGTACAGTATTACATTTCTTTCAGTGCCCAGTCTCCCATCTTTCTGCTACTCTTGTGTCGGTCTTCACTGCATTCTGGCTTTATATTCATGAACCTTGAGCAGTGCGATCTATCCTGCTCATATAGACGATTGTGTATTTCCACTATTCTGTTTGTAGGCGCCGGTCACTCAGGTGGATGAGATTTTCCTGGTTTTTACACCTCCAGCGCGCGGAGTGTTGTGTAAATCTCACTATGATTAATGTAAATGGTGACGTGTTTGAGAAACAGAAATCATGACAAGTCTGTGACGGCACGTGAATAACTATCAGGGCGATGACGGTACAGACGCCAGCATTGGGATGCTACAATATGGCGGTATTCCAACAGCGTAACGAAGATCTCCTGCCGAACGATGCGTCTCCACGGTAACAGACTTCAAACAAACCCTGAATGTAGTCAGATCTTGCAGCCGCGCGTTACTTCACCTCATCCATCTCCTCTCCATTTGTAATGTCTCTGGGTTATCTAGAAGGAGGGGAAGAGGGACATTAGGAATTGTAGTCTGTAACCGAGTCAACACATAAACTTGCATTGAAGCTGCAGACACAAAACGGTAGCCTTTTTTTTTTTTTTTTTATGTTTGCAATTAGTATATACACCCTGTATAATCTCAGCGTGATGGCGCGTCATCCATGATGACATCACATCAGATTCTCTGCATTAACAAAAAATCTGCGAGCTGTGCTATAAAAAGGGCTGGGGTTCATTTATACTCCGCCCCAAAGTGGGTATTTTGGAGACCTTCGCTGTCATTGAGGGTGTCAAAAGGGTGGGTATTAAATGCCCTAATTTTGCAATTAAAGCAACCCACAACCAGGAGCCACTAAGCTCCCCCCCCCCCACTGCAGCATGGACCCTTTCTATAATGGCCCCTCTTAATGCTGCCCCTTGACCTGCTGTAACCCTGCGATTAATAATGCCATTCCATTTCATCTAATTGCCTCTCCAGTTTTAATTGGACGCCGGCCCTTTTAATGTTTGTTCGTTCCCGCTTTCAAGCCTTTTCTGTGCTCAGAAGAAGCGATGAACATCTGCAAGCGGCAATAGTCTGTCTGCTCATCAGGAGCGCTGTGCTGCCGAACACCGTGACGTCACAGCAGCCACTTCTAACACTCACACATTCAATCAAACATTTTTTTTTGGAAGTCGTCAACCGTGTAGTGATGTATACCGCCATTATCTCATCCGCATAAACCAGAAGGGGCACATTACTGAGGGCTGGTGAATCTCTTATATACTGGTACATAGGGGGCAGTATTATAGTAGTTATATTCTTGTACATAGGGGCAGTATTATGGTAGTTATATTCTTGTACACAGGGGCAGTATTATAGTAGTTATATTCTTATACATAGGGGCAGTATTATAGTAGTTATATTCTTGTAGATAGGAGCAGTATTATAGTAGTTATATTCTTGTACATATGAGCAGTATTATAGTAGTTATATTCTTGTACACAGGGGCAGTATTATAGTAGTTATATTCTTATACATAGGGGCAGTATTATAGTAGTTATATTCTTGTACATAGGGGGCAGTATTATAGTAGTTATATTCCTGTACATAGGAGCAGTATTATAGTAGTTATATTCTTGTACATAGGAGCAGTATTATGGTAGTTATATTCTTGTACATAGGAGACAGTATTATAGTAGATATATTCTTGTACATAGGGGCAGTATTATAGTAGTTATATTCTTGTACATAGGGGGCAGTATTATAGTAGTTATATTCCTGTACATAGGGGCAGTATTATAGTAGTTATATTCTTGTACATAGGGGCAGTATTATAGTAGTTATATTCTTGTACATAGGGGCAGTATTATAGTAGTTATATTCTTGTACATAGGGAGCAGTATTATAGTAGTTATATTCTTGTACATAGGGAGCAGTATTATAGTAGTTATATTCTTGTACATAGGGGTAGTATTATAGTAGTTATATTCTTGTACATAGGGAGCAGTATTATAGTAGTTATATTCTTGTACATAGGAGCAGTATTATAGTAGTTATATTCTTGTACATAGGAGCAGTATTATAGTAGTTATATTCTTGTACATAGGGGCAGTATTATAGTAGTTATATTCTTGTACATAGGAGCAGTATTATAGTAGTTATATTCTTGTACATAGCGGCAGTATTATAGTGGTTATATTCTTGTACATAGGGGGCAGTATTATAGTAGTTATATTCCTGTACATAGGGGCAGTATTATAGTAGTTATATTCTTGTACATAGGGGCAGTATTATTGTAGTTATATTCTTGTACATAGGGGCAGTATTATAGTAGTTATATTCTTGTACATAGGGAGCAGTATTATAGTAGTTATATTCTTGTACATAGGGGTAGTATTATAGTAGTTATATTCTTGTACATAGTAGCAGTATTATAGTAGTTATATTCTTGTATATAGGAGCAGTATTATAGTAGTTATATTCTTGTACATAGGGGACAGTATTATAGTAGTTATATTCTTGTACTTAGGGAGCAGTATTATAATAGTTATATTCTTGTACATTGGAGCAGTATTATAGTAGTTGTATTCTTGTACATAGGAGCAGTATTATAGTAGTTATATTCTTGTACATATGGGGCCGTATTATAGTAGTTATATTCTTGTATATAGGGGCAGTATTATAGTAGTTATATTCTTGAACATAGGAGCAGTATTATAGTAGTTATATTTTTTTTACATAGGGGACAGTATTATAGTAGTTATATTCTTGTATATAGGAGCAGTATTATAGTAGTTATATTCTTGTACATAGGGGGCAGTATTATAGTAGTTATATTCTTGTACATAGGGGGCAGTATTATAGTAGTTATATTCTTGTACATAGGAGCAGTATTATAGTAGTTATATTCTTGTATATAGGGGTAGTATTATAGTAGTTATATTCTTGTTCATAGGGGTAGTATTATAGTAGTTATATTCTTGTACATAGGAGCAGTATTATAGTAGTTATATTCTTGTACATAGGGGTAGTATTATAGTACTTATATTCTTGTACATAGGAGCAGTATTATAGTAGTTATATTCTTGTACATAGGGGTAGTATTATAGTAGTTATATTCTTGTACATAGGAGCAGTATTATAGTAGTTATATTCTTGTACATAGGGGTAGTATTATAGTAGTTATATTCTTGTACATAGGAGCAGTATTATAGTAGTTATATTCTTGTATATAGGAGCAGTATTATATTAGTTATATTCTTGTACATAGGGGACAGTATTATAGTAGTTATATTCTTGTACAGTACAGACCAAAAGTTTGGACACACCTTCTCATTTAAAGATTTTTTTTGTATTTTCTTGACTATGAAAATTGTACATTCACACTGAAGGCATCAAAACTATGAATTAACACATGTGGAATTATATACTTAACAAAAAAGTGTGAAACAACTGAAAATGTCTTATATTCTAGGTTCTTCAAAGTAGCCACCTTTTGCTTTGATGACTGCTTTGCACACTCTTGGCATTCTCTTGATGAGCTTCAAGAGGTAGTCACCGGAAATGGTCTTCCAACAATCTTGAAGGAGTTCCCAGAGATGCTTAGCACTTGTTGGCCCTTTTGCCTTCACTCTGCGGTCCAGCTCACCCCAAACCATCTCGATTGGGTTCAGGTCTGGTGACTGTGGAGGCCAGGTCATCTGGCGTAGCCCCCCATCACTCTCCTTCTTGGTCAAATAGCCCTTACACAGCCTGGAGGTGTGTTTGGGGTCATTGTCCTGTTGAAAAATAAATGATGGTCCAACTAAACGCAAACCGGATGGAATAGCATGCCGCTGCAAGATGCTGTGGTAGCCATGCTGGTTCAGTATGCCTTCAATTTTGAATAAATCCCCAACAGTGTCACCAGCAAAGCACCCCCACACCATCACACCTCCTCCTCCATGCTTCACGGTGGGAACCAGGCATGTAGAGTCCATCCGTTCACCTTTTCTGCGTCGCACAAAGACACGGTGGTTGGAACCAAAGATCTCAAATTTGGACTCATCAGACCAAAGCACAGATTTCTTGTACATAGGTGGCAGTATTATAGTAGTTATATTCTTGTACATAGGGAGCAGTATTATAGTAGTTATATTCTTGTACATAGGAGCAGTATTATAGTAGTTATATTCTTGTACATAGGGAGCAGTATTATAGTAGTTATATTCTTGTACATAGGAGCAGTATTATAGTAGTTATATTCTTGTACATAGGGGGCAGTATTATAGTAGTTATATTCTTGTACACAGGGGGCAGTATTATAGTAGTTATATTCTTGTACATAGGGAGCAGTATTATAGTAGTTATATTCTTGTACATAGGAGCAGTATTATAGTAGTTATATTCTTGTACATAGGGGGCAGTATTATAGTAGTTATATTCTTGTACATAGGAGCAGTATTATAGTAGTTATATTCTTGTACATAGGGAGCAGTATTATAGTAGTTATATTCTTGTACATAGGAGCAGTATTATAGTAGTTATATTCTTGTACATAGGGGGCAGTATTATAGTAGTTATATTCTTGTACATAGGGGGCAGTATTATAGTAGTTATATTCTTGTACATAGGAGCAGTATTATAGTAGTTATATTCTTGTACATAGGGGGCAGTATTATAGTAGTTATATTCTTGTACATAGGGGGCATGATTACAGTAAGTATGTAATTGTTCATGGAGAGCAGCATTATTAGAGGAAATATGTAAATGTCTTTCGTTTCCTTGTACCTTAGAGATATTTATTGCGCACGTGATGTAAATATCTAATGTAACTGGAATTGCTCTTTAATTTCCATCCCTCTCCCCACCACCTTATTAATGGACACAGCCATGGACTATTACAATACAACCTCCTGGTGAATCAATGAGGCCGTATGTGTGTTGAATTCCAATCCCCCTCCGCTCTCTGTCAGGCACACGGCTTTTCAGCACAGACACATTTATCGTTATGTAATTTATCTGCATAATTTATATGTATATGACGGTATGTATAATTTATATCGTGTTTCGCTGCTTGTCAGTTTAAAGCCTTAAAGTGCCATTTTAAAATGTGCACACCGGAGTTAGCAAGCGCTCACTTACCATTGCTTCTGTCTGCTCAGATAATGCAATCATGACCCTAACAAGCTCTGGGCTCCGGAGATTGGCCACCACCGTCTTAGCCGCAGCCTTGGTGGCAGCGCGCCATTTTTCAGAAATATTGTCAATCTATTGAGATGGACATGTTTTTTCCAAATCATAATTGACAATTAATTACTAATTGTCCTTCGGGTTCATGTAGATGATGTTGTGAAGTCTACTGACCCTTTATGTTAGAAAATCGAATGTGCATTGGTTTTATTATGGACCCATGTACCGCCATAGGGTGCCTTTATTATACCGTCATAATAAAGCATGCAATGGAGTTTAGAACGATCTGTCTATAATGTGTCAAATTCTCCCATTGATTTCCATCTATTTGCTGAAAATGAGTTCAGTGCATTCCTTGCAGCATTAAAAAATTATCTCTACATGGAAACCATCAACAAGTATGTCAGGTTCTGCTGATAGACCTTATTGATCATAACTCGGTCAGATCAACTATCAATTCAATTTAAAGCTGCTTAGTCCCATTTTGCACCCGAGGTACTATATGTAGACACATTAAAAAAAGTCAGCTCCATCAACAGCAACTTGCTAATGGTTTTCTGGCAGCAATAGCATTTTCTTCTGTCTGCACATTAAAGCTCTTGTAAAGTTTGTGCACAACCTTCATCTGCTAACCATGCTATAATCAAGATAATGTAATTTTTTTTGTCTTGCACAAACCGGATCCATCAACAGTAGCTTGCTTATAGTTTCCTGGCAGCAACAGAATTTTATCCTGCAGTTTAGAGAATTTGTGAAATATGTACATAACCTTTATCTGATACTATGTATATTGCAACACTTGGCTGTAAGATATTACAAACTGCACTGAACATGTTAGATCCATCAACAGTAGCTTGCTAGTAGTTTCCTGGCAGCAGCATGATTTTTTTTCTGTACATTAGAATACAGGTGACGTGTGCATACTCTTTATTTTCTACCCCTGTAGATATTCACACAAGATATTACACACCTTATATTAGTTGCATTGAATGTGTAAGATCCATCAACAGTAGCTTGCTTTTATTTCCTGGCAGCAACCGGATTTTTTTTCTCTGAAGATTTGGAGAATTTGTGAAGTGTGTACATAATCTGACAATGTCCACTCATAATATCTTGCAGCGACTATCTGCAAACTTCATATTGTTTGTGTACAATAAATTGGATCCACCAACAGTAGCTTGTTAATAGTTTCCTGGCAGCAAGAGGATTTTCTTCTGCACATTACAGTACTTGTAAAGTTTGTATATAACCTTCATCTTGTGCACATTCTGTAATCAAGATTATGCACACTCTGCATATATTGCCTCCAATATATTACAACCTTCATATTGCTTGTGTTGCACAAACCAGATCCATCAACAGTAGCTTGCTAATAGGTTCTTGGCAGCAACAGGATTTTTTTTCCTGCAAATTTGGAGCATTTGTGAAATGTGTACATAATCTGATAATATCCACTCCATAATATCTTGCAGTGAATATCTGCAATCTTCATATTGTTTGTGTTTATCAAATCAGATCCATCAACAGTAGCTTGTTAATAGTTTCCTTAATAGGAGTCTTTCTTACGGCACATTAGAGAGAAGTGAGTAATAAAACCTTTATCTGCTATCCTCACTATAATCCAGATATGCCATATTACATATTCTTTGCAATGAACATTACATTTGTCATCTAAGCAAGTATATCAGAATAGCAGATTCAGATCTGTCAACAGCAGCTTGCTGATTGTAGCCGGACTTTTTTTTTTTCTTTTAACACACGGTGACATTACCTTTCTATATTCAGGGCAGAGAATCTTAACCGTTCATATGAGCAAAGTGTGGGCTGTAGTTTGGCAGTCAAACACAGTTTAGTAATGACAGATCTGTCAACAGCAGCTTGTTGGTAGTTTCTATGTGTCTTTTTTTTCCTGTTCTGTGTAGTATCGATGTGGTGTATACATAATCTTACTCCTTCGATCAGCCAGGGACCGTACGTGCCGTTTATATTGGCCGGGAAGAGTAGAAACATTCTTATTTGTTTGCGTTAAGCAGCAGTTCACGAGGAACACAAGCGACTGCACGAGCCAAGGAAAGCGCCGCCTGCGATTCAGTGCGGTGGCATCTTTATATTCAGGGCAGAGAATTTTAAACATTCATATGAGCAATGCCAGCCAGATGGTAGTCAGCGCTGAACATGAGCACGGGATACGCACGTGCTTCGTGTCCACTACAGTTTGCGTTTTACTCCTGCCCACCCCACATCATGCTGCACACATTTCCATCCTGCCTGCCTTGTACTTACAATGGCCAAGATCCCACCGGGGCAGATTATCCAGACCCTCGAGGGTTAAACTTTAATTGATGGAATCGCAGATGATCATTGCCTCTTGATCTCTGGGCCACGGGGAATTGGATTAACCCTTAAGAGCTCTAACAAACCCAGTTTTATCCGAATCTGGGAAAGCTGGGTGACGTTCAGTACAGCTGCCGTTTCAAGTCAATGGTCAGTTTACTTTCTTGTAATACAGTCGCCTTTTAGGGAGCAATATCTGAACCCAGTGGGGTTCCATTAAGTTGTGCCTAGATCCCTATAGAGTTCTATAATAACAGCAGTCATATTGATTATCACCCAGCTCTCCCGGAGCCCTGAGCGGCTTGATTATGCAGTGATATAAGCGATTGCATTACTATTCAAGCTCCATAGCAACTTATGACTTGTCATGTCTCGGAATATGATCTTGCACAAGATTGCACTCACGTTAAATGGATGCAATTTGGGCTAAAAGTCATTTTTTTGCAATTGGGTTCCATTAATAATATTGGACCGTTCACCTTCTATAGCCTCTGTGCCGCACTATCTATTGCTGGGTGCAGAACGAGTTAACTGACAATCCGTCAGTGAGCTCGCTATGCTGGTATGACATTGAATTTGTAACTCTCCTTTATTTCTGAGCTCCTCTCATCTGATTTATGACCACAGTCTAGATCATAATTGACCTTTACAGACTTGTTGTTTCCTTGTACATTCAAATGCCAATTTTTTTTAATAAAACCCAATTGCAAAAAAAGATTTTTTTAGCCCAAAATACATGCATTTAAGTAAAAAAAACAAACAAACAACAAAGTCCTAAATGGTGGTCAATCCCTTCAAGGCGACTTTCCTATCTTGGTTGTCACTCAAAAAAAAAACGGTGAACAGAAGGCGTCAAGTCAAGGACTTTCAGGGGAAACATTCTCTTCAACGATCTAGTAAATCTGCAGAGTCTCGTGCTTCTGTCGGACCTGAGGGCTTGTGTAGTAATTGTCCTTCCTTTGAGAGCGGAGATAACGGATCCTTATCTCTCTCTGGGATGGATTATTTAGACTGGGAAGGGGGCGCCGCATCAGATCCTTATTTTTTTCTTTATTGTAGAGGAAGCAGATTAGCCATTGCCGGGAGAAAGAAGTGAGACAGCGCGGCCGCTGAGCGCTATACGGCGAACGCTCTGCGGCTCCGGTTCTGTTCTGGCAGCTAATTGGGATTGCAGTGCAATTAGCAGCATTAAGTGACAGGCGCTTCCCCCTCCCCCCTCTCAGGAGCCGTAATAATACACTTCTATGCCGCATTTTAATCAGGTCCAATATGGACATCAGACCCCCGGCTGCCGGGTGCTCATTGACACTAATTGGACACATGACATTCTGGCAAGTAGTCGGGCTGCGGAGGACTGTGGCTCCTCGGAGAATGACAAGTCGTGTAATTGATTTGATACCTGATAATGTCAGAATTTGTGTTACAATGTCGCCCTCTATAATTTCGTTGCCCAGTTGTATTGCGGGTTGTGTAACGTTATACCCTCTGCCGTGTCCTTCACAGTATTGGGGGAATGTCTGGTCTTCGTGGATGCAGCCTGATGAACTTGAAAGTGCATTTTGTCTTCTTGAAGGTCAAGCCGGAGTCTAGCGATCATATCGGGCCATGGATTGTGATGAAGCTCCTGGATGCCAATGCGAAATCTGTAACAGCCCCTACTTGCCTTGTGGACCCTATAACACCAGTGTCCTGTTATGTGGCAGAGCTCTGGTGCAACGCCTACCTCTGCACCCCCTGTAATCAGAATTGCCAACTTGTCGGTAAACCCCTCCCGGGAGGGCACCGCGCTGCTTTCAGGGAGGAATTGTCAACACCCACAACATGTCAAGTTTTCCAGGAGTTTGGGAATTCTCTACTTTTTCCAGCAACCTGAATGTTCCAAGTACACCATATTTTACGCCAGCCCTACAAAACAGATCTTAAAGTGGAACCATGGTTTTACTTTTTATTACATAAAGCTATAGTACACGGGAAAATAAGCAACTTTGCAATATATCTTATCAAAGAAATCTGCTTTTTTTTCTCCTCCCAGACTGAACTTTCACTCTCGATTCAAGGATAAAATGTGTTTTCAATGAAGACAGATTCTACCCGGAAAGGGAGAAAGAAGCAGATTTCTCTTATAAGAGATATTACAAAGTTGCTTATTTTCAAGTGTACTATTGATTTATGTAATAAAAATTAAAACGACGGTTACTCTTTAACCCCTTCAACACATACGACGTAAACTGCATCTTTCCCAGCACATGATGGCTGTTTTAATCAGCCATCATCTGCTTTTAACAGCTGTGGATGGAGTGGAGCTCTTAACCTATTAAATGCCACTGTCAATCTCTTAACATCCGCTGGCAGGGGAACGCATTATTCAATGATCCAATCAGCACACCTGTGACGTGATTGCGGGGCGCCAATGGATGGTCATGACAGCTGGGAGTCTGCTGAAGACCCCCGCGCCTGTCATTACGATCCTCCTGTGAATGCCGGCCCGTGGCTGGCATTCATAGGAGATGGTGGTTTTCTCTAAACATTGCAGTGCTGAAGACAATCGCAGCTTCAAGTCCCTTAAAGGGACTATTAAATACAGTAAAAAGTGAAAAAGTAAAAAAAAAAAAAAAACACAAATAACGCAAGTTCAGATCACCACCCTTTTTGCCCCATTAAAAATAAAACAATTAAATATATATATATATATATATATATATACATATATATATATATATATATATATATATATATATATATAAACAATACGCATATTTAGTATCATTGCATTCAAAAATGTCCGGTCTATCAAAACATAAAATAAATTAATCCGATCAGTAAACAGCATAACGGAAAAAAAACCATCTAAATGTCAAAATGATGGTTTTTTGGCCTCAGCCACATTGTAATAAAATGCAATAAGAGGCGATCAAAACATTGTATCTACCCCAAAATAGTAACCGTAAAAATGTCAGCTCAGGGCACAAAAAGAAGCCCTCAGATTCTGAAAAATGAAAACCTCTCGAAAAATGGCAACAAAAGCAACATTTTTATTTTTCTTACAAATATCTGATTTTTTTTACACCATTTAAATAAAAAATAAAAAAAACTGTACATGTTTGGTATTTGTGTACTTTCACTGACCTGGGGAATCATATCGCCAAGTCAGTTTTACCATATAGTAAGCATGGTAAATAAAAAAAAAATAATAATAATAAAAAAAAAAAACAATTGTGAAATTGCCATTGTTTTGCAATTTCAACGCACTTGGAACTTTTTTCCCGTTTTCTAGTACACAATGTGTCATTCAAAAGTACAACTTGTCCCTCGAAAAACAAGCCCTCTTATGGCTATATGGATGGAAAAATAAAAAAAAGTTATGACTCTTGGAAGAATGGGAGGAAAACAGAAAAAAAAAAAAAAAAGATTGGGGCCATGTCATGAAGGGGTTAAAGGAGGAGGATTTATGCAAATTTTCTCCAAAGTAGTCAGGGATGCCTATAGCCATACTTCCCAACCATCTTATTTGTAGGCCACTATTAATCCTCATCACTAATGAGCCCAGAAACTCTTGCGGAACCTCCCAGAATCGCCAACTTTTGGCCTCTTTTACAGTTTACGTCACACGACTATCCTGGGGGATAGTGGATCGATGCATTTAGGGGCTCCAGTAATTTTAATTTGTTCTCTATGGACAATCCCTAATTGTCATTGTTACACATTTTGCATTTGACCCTTCAGCTCGACCAGTGGTCATTCTGCCCAGAAGAGCGGAGTGAAGGCTTCCATCAAGCACCATGCATGGTATGATGGTGGGACTATGTGATGCATTTTTCTGCCATTTTGTCCTCCAATATTTATCCACACATGGCAGGAAAGATGTTATTTTCTTCCTGTCATTTTGATGCTGACAAGTTAATTTGTACCCTTGGGACACCAGGAAGGACTGGGTCGGGGGTCTGGCAGTCTACGACACACGATTAAAACTCTTCTCCGGAGAATTGTAGTTAACATTTTATAAATTGCTTCGCTATAGGTGATTGACCCTTCCTGCAAGAGAAAAACTCCACCGTGGTATCTTGAATTTGGCAATTTCTAAGCCCTATCTGCCTAATGCTGGCTTCTTTCATGCTTCACTTAAATGGTGCATTCGATTAATTCTTATCGGTTTAGTCTTATTATAGAAGGGAAATGGAAATATTCCTGTCTCAGGTGAACGATCTTACGGGTGGTGAAAGAAAGAAAAGAAAGGAAGAAAGAGGGTTTTTTTTTCTTTGAAATGGGAACGATTCCATTGCTAAAGCATCTGATCCAAAAATACTCATAGATATTGGGGGATTCCATTAATGGGGCCAAAAACATTTCTAGACATTAGGGGGATTTCATTCGTGGGGCCAAAAATTCTTCTAGACATTGAGGGTATTTCATTCATGGGGCCAAAAATTCTAGACATTGGAAGGATTTCATTCATGGGGCCAAAAACATTTCTAGACATTGGGGGGATTTCATCCGTGGAGCCAAAAAACTCTTTTAGATATTGGGGAGGGTTCATTAGTAGGATTAAAACATTACTAGACATTGGGGCATCTCATTAATGGGGTTAAAAACACTCCTAGACGTTGCAGGATTTCATTCATGGGGCCAAAAACATTCGTAGACATTGGAGGATTTCATTAATGAACAAAAACACTTCTTGATATCCGCATGACTATTAATGAGATTCCCCCCAATGACTAGGAAAGACCATTTCTCCAGCAAAACATTTTTTCATCACACCATTCATCGTAGGATATCTCAGGGTCAAGAGCAAAGAACAAATCTGATCAAACAATAATAGCCCTTAATATGAGGCCGTATTGGAGATTTCATATTAGACCCATTTTCTTTGGTGATGGTTCAAAATACCCCATCACTTAGTCATCCAATAACCTTCTATCTTACATGAGATTGAAGGGGACCCTTGGGGTGGTCCATTAGTGGTTGTCACCGCCCATGAGGAACCATGACGAACAATGGTAAGTTTAACCTGAGCTTCTCCTTCCTCCCCTGAGGAGCCTCAACCATGGAACATGGCGGGGGTTACTGTTGAGGACTTGACCTTTGTAAAGATCTGGTCACTCATTTCAATATATTTCCTATATTTATAATTTATCTTTTAATTCAGACCACCATCAGTCTAGGATTTTCTTTTGGTTATGGGATTTTGACTTTTTGCTTTTTTTTTCCCATCTTCTTGGGTCTCCTGCCAGTTCATCTGATCGGAGAAGATATATCATGTTAGGACGGCACAGATACAAGATGCTGCCTGCCTCCATGGTGCAGATATTTGTTTTGCCGTTAGTCACACGCCGGTTCCCAGTCTCTGTGTCTGCCTTGGTTGCTGTTACTAAGGACGTCTTGCATGAGATAAGGAGGAAGTTTCCAGTGGATCATCTTCTGTTCGCCTTGCCTTGGGAATTTCATAATGAACTCATTATGGAAGTGTTCAGATGAGACCTGACACGGGAACCTGATTAACAGTTTGCACATTTATGGGATTTATATACTCGCTGATGTCTCTGGTTGTGCCTTTGTCATAGTGATCACTTTGTATCCTCCGGCTGGGCCGAGACCAAGTGTCTGTGAAGACCTAATGAAGATTTATCGAAAAATTATATATATTTTTTAAATAACATAATAGGAAATATGCGGGATATTTGGCCGTCCCATGAGGGACATAAGAGTGGGTTCCCTTTCTAATTCACCCTTGAAAAACATTATAGCCCCCCATGGAGGCCTAACGGGAAGCATATAGTCCATATTTACCAACAACGGGACATTCAAGCTCCGCATGATCGAAATGCCCAGTACCACCCACTATTTTGGGTGGTGGTTGCATAATTTCTGCACCTTAGGTATAACCTAGACCCCAAGACAAAATCAGTAAATGGGCCCCAACCATGATGTCTTATGTGGTGCAACGGCTTTCAGGTCCCCTCATGTACCTGGGCACAGGTACACCAGCTACTTCTGCGCTTCCTTAAAGCTATTTTACTTGTGCCCCAATAACCCTTGCCCTGGATATTACAAAATTGAGAATCCAAATTGTTGTGCTGAAAGGTTTTTATTTTTTTTTAGCAAATCAAAATAATATACTGTGATGTTTCGGATAATACAGTAGAGGATCTTCATAAGACACATGGACATGTAAATGGAAGGAGACGAAGCAGAGAATCCACGCTAAAGGACGAGCGACAGCTGTCATTATGTATGGTGTGGGAGCTGCCATACTATGGGGGCATGCGCTGACTAACAGTCATACACACCTTTAAACAGGACCTGTCACTTGCCATAAGTATATTTTTTACCTGGTGTTGATGCCGCTGTTCTCCAATCTCTTCCTGTTGTTCCTGCTCCTCGCCGTTCCTGAGATATGACCTCCTTGGGGTTAGCCAAGTGGGCATAGTCCCAATCTCTTTTCGTGGGCGTATTCAGAAGAACAATGCCCAGTTGGCTATGAAGACCAGATATATATAGAGGGGGGGAAAATTTGTCAGACTAGATGAGGGCATCTGTGAACTGCAGAGCCGACATTTCTAGAGGAGTATCCTATGTAGCCTATCTTCACTTCCCAACAGCGATCAGTGGAGCGATGATGGCGGACCTCATCGTCCATGGTGTTTAGTACCGTGGTATACAGCGGTCAGGTTAGTATATTTTGTATGTTTATAACAGGGATATTCTAGGCGTGTTTTAGAGAGAGCCATCAGGGAGAGGGGGCACCACAGTGAATTATCAGGGTGCCAACCTACCTCTGTGGTTAGGAAGGGTCAGGAGTGTAGAGGTGTGGATCAGTGAAAGAACTAACAAGTGTCCATCACCAGTCAATCGCCTATAGTGCTAAAGGTTCATAACCAGCACCCCAAAAAAATTTGGGATACACTGACTGCTGGAATACTAGAACACCTCTAAGTATTATTTTTTTCGGGATAATGTAGCTGTGTGATTTATAGTTGCTACTCTGACTGCTGGAATATCACAATATGTGGTGCTAAGTCCTACTACTCGTGTATTATTGCAGCAATCAGGTGTACTGTTGCTGCTTACGGGTGTACTATTGTTGATTTGGGGTTACTGTTACTGTTGCTGCCTGTCCTGTTGTTGTTTTCGGGTGTATTGCTGCTTTCGGCTGTCCTTTTGCTGCTTTCGGCTGTCCTTTTGCTGCTATCGGCTGTCCTGTTGCTGCTATCGGCTGTCCTGTTGCTGCTATCGGCTGTCCTGTTGCTGCTATCGGCTGTCCTGTTGCTGTTATCGGCTGTCCTGTTGCTGCTTTCGGCTGTCCTGTTGCTGCTTTCGGCTGTCCTGTTGCTGCTTTTGGGTGCACTGTTGCTGCTTTTGGGTGCACTGTTGCTGCCTTTGGGTGCACTGTTGCTGCCTTTGGGTGCACTGTTGCTGCTTTTGGGTGCACTGTTGCTGCTTTCGGGTGCACTGTTGCTGCTTTTGGATGTATTGTTGCTCTCCTACATCAGTTTATTAATGGCTGGCTGGGATATCGCTGTATATGCTGCTAGTTTAGCCTCTAAGTACTATCATGTCTCTTAGACAACACTATCTTGTGATTTATCATTACGCTCAGTGCATTAATCTGTTACCTATTAGTATACTATTCCTGGTACTTGTCAGTGTGTATAATATATGTGATCTGTATTTGTGCAATAGGCTCTTTTTTTTTTATTATAAACACTTGTTAGAGTAGAATAACACTTGTTTTTATATTTACAGGGTTGGGATTTTTCTAGTGTTATCTTCCATATTTTTGGTCTGGCAAACTATACTAGTTAGTTGTATGTATGAATGCTAGTCAGAACTTGTACCCCTACACACTAGTTACCACATATCCCCTTTGTCATTCTCAATAAACAATCTGTACCCACCAGCCCCAATGAGTCCACAAGAGTCCGTCGTAGTCCCAAAACTAAATAATGCTTCCTCTAAAGTACCCCCTGCTATTTCCTTTCTTAGTTCATTGGTTGAATATTATCACTAGGGGATGTAAATTTTATTCAGGGAAAAGGATTGCCGCTTAGGACCCACTCTCAAATTACCAAGTGAACTTAAAGAGGATCTGTCATCATGTGAAAATTGTCCAGTTTTTTCTTTTATTTTATTCTCGCTGCTCCCTTGAACATGCCGCTTTTTGTTTTTCTTAAATCCGCCATACGGTTCCAAAGATATAGGCCTTTCTATTTAGTGATCATTCTATTGTCTCTGTGAAGTGGGTGTGGCTCACTGGATCCTCTTGGGCGTGTCTCTTGGCTGCTTTGCATAATTACCTTGTGAGCCACGCCCCCTAAAAGGAACATAAAGAAGCCCATATCTCTGGAACCGTAAGGCGGATTGTAAAAAAATAAAAAAGAGAATACTCAGGGGAGCCGTGGGAATAATATAAGAGCAAGACTTAGCAACTTTTCACTCATTGACAGACACTCTTTAAAGCAACATTCTCATACAAGTCAGCTATTCTTTTCACTGGGTGCCATGTAATACGGCATTTCACCTGCAGTGGTCACTGATGAGCACCTCTTATAACCTCCCAAGAGGCTAAAGGAACTAAACCTGCGACAATCGACCAGTCTTGGTGATTAATCTAACACACAGGAAGACCCCTTTAAGGGTAGATCTTTGCCTTAATAGCTGTACTAATGTGCCTAGTGTATTGTAGGCTCTCCTGTTGCCTTCTTAAGTTCTTTACCTTTAAGAGGTGACGGCTGGTAGATATAGGCTAATGCCTGTCCTTACATGAACTCTCTCTGTGCTTATAATGACTTCGCTTGCGGTTGCCGTGGTAAAAAAAGAAGAAAAAAAAATCTGCATTACAGAGCGAGTAATATGGGAGCACGGGCCCAGCGCCCTGCACCCTGCGCCACCGTCTGATTATCTCCGCAATTAAAACCTGCGGGTAATTAATGATCATCGTGAAAATAATTAGTAGTGTTTTCATATCTAATAGCCGGTTCCTAAACCCCCCGATGCCCTTTAAATGGAAAATGAATACATATATTTAAAAAACTTCTATATACATATATACAGAAGTGTGCAAAAGTTTTAGGCAGATGTGGAAAAAATGCTGATGTAAAATCGCATCAATGTTTGATGTGATCTTTGGGAAAGCATCAATTCTTATAGGTTGTTTCAATCATCTGGGCATTTAACCCCATTACGGCCAATGGCACCTGAGGCATCTAAGGGGTTTAAAAGAAAAACTGTAACCTCTACAACACAACTGCTGGGATCCTAATGAGCTTTTATAGCAGCTGATTGGCTGCAGCTCATCTTGTGCCAAATAATCGTGACCTCTGCAGCCAGTCAGAGATTAACTGCAGTGGTTTGTGTGAGGTTCTTGCATAATGAGCAGATTAATGATGACCGGGAAGGGAGTAAAGGGAGTATGACTTAATAGCACAGTATACAGTAAGCTCCTCCTAGTGGTGATTGCATGACTTTACGTCTATGCTGAGGATTTGGAGCTCTGTATCAGCAAAAGAGGTGCAGTCACTATAAATGTAAATCCCTACTCCTCATACCTCAACCAACTCCACAGAGACCAAGTGCTCTACCGTATAAGACGAGGGGGTTCCCTTTGAATATAAGACATATACAAGGTCCTTGATAAGTTGTCGCGTTCTAGAACGCTGTTTTTCACTCTTAACTGGAGTCTGATTAACTAGATCGGCAACTTGCTTGATTGGATTTCTCCGATGACTCCATACTCATAGCTGATCTAGGCCAACAGTACAGCCTTCGAGGGTCCTCACCAGGTCAGATGCCCAGGTTATATCAGCATGGTCCATATCAGTATATAAAAGATGCCCACGTTATACCAGCTGTATGTAAAAAAGTTATATACAGACATTACCCAGGTTATACCAGTTGTACATATAGTATTATATACAGGAGATGCCCAGGTTATACCAGCTGTACATATAACCTTGGCATCTTTTGTATATAATACTATATGTACAGCTGGTATAACCTGAGCATCTTCTGTATATAATTATATATGTACAGCTGGTATAACCTGGGTACTTTGTGTTTATAATTTTATATGTACAGCCGGTATAACCTTGGCATCTTTTGTATATAATACTATATGTACAGCTGGTATAACCTGGGCATCTTCTGTATATAATTATATATGTACAGCTGGTATAACCTGAGTACTTTGTGTTTATAATTTTATATGTACAGCCGGTATAACCTTGGCATCTTTTGTATATAATACTATATGTACAGCTGGTATAACCTGGGCATCTTCTGTATATAATTATATATGTACAGCTGGTATAACCTTGGCGTCTTTTGTATATAATACTATACCAGCTGTACATATA
The DNA here is from genome assembly GCF_046119375.1 of Phyllobates terribilis. NCBI lineage: Eukaryota > Metazoa > Chordata > Amphibia > Anura > Dendrobatidae > Phyllobates > Phyllobates terribilis. The sequence continues at coordinate 366,958,172 of NW_027362768.1, forward strand.
AAATTATATACAGAAAGTACCCAAGTTATACCAGCTGCACATACAAAATTATAAACACAAAGTACCCAGGTTATACCAGCTGTACATATATAATTTTATACAGAAGATGCCCAGGTTATACCAGCTGTATATCATATACAGGAGATACCTAAGTTATACCAGCTGTACATTATATACAGGAGATACCCAGGTTATACCAGCTACACATATAGAATTATATACAGAGGATACCCAGGTTATACCTGCTGTACATGTATAATTATATACAGACGATGCCCAGGTTATACCAGCTGTGCGTAAAGTATTATGCACAGAAGATGCACAGGTTATACCAGCTGTACATATATAATTATATACAGGATATACCCAGGTTATACCAGCTGTACATACATAATTATATACAGGAGATGCTCAGGTTATACCAGCTGTACATATATAATTATATACAGGAGATACCCTGGTTATACCAGCTGTACATGTATAATTATATACAGACGATGCCCAGGTTATACCAGCTGTACATATAGTATTATGCACAGAAGATGCACAGGTTATACCGGCTGTACATATAGAATTATATAAAGAAGATGCCCAGGTTATACCAGCTGTACATATAGAATTATATACAGGAGATGCCCAGGTTATACCAGCTGTACATGTATAATTATATACAGACGATGCCCAGGTTATACTAGCTGTACATATATAATTATATACAGGAGATACCCAGGTTATACCAGCTGTACATATAGTATTATGCACAGAAGATGCACAGGTTATACCGGCTGTACATATATAATTCTATACAGAAGATACCAGGTTATACCAGCTGTACATATAGAATTATATACAGGAGATACCCTGTTATACCAGCTGTACATGTATAATTATATACAGACGATGCCCAGGTTATACCAGCTGTACATATAGTATTATGCACAGAAGATGCACAGGTTATACCAGCTGTACCAGATCACTATATACAAAGAGATGTGAAGGATGTATACTATAAAAGTTTCTCCAAAATGACCGGCCGTAGCTGTGTGTTTGCAACTCTCCGTTCCCAGTTACAAGAGGCAGAGCAGCTCTGAAGCACATACTTCTGCTCCAGCAAGTGTAACACTATTCATAATAAGAAGACACAAACATTGATTACAAGTAAGATTTGTTTTTGGATACTGAGGAGCATTAAATATCGCTCTTGTCATTGAAGTGGACTTGTTTCTTCCGAGCTCCGAATAGAACGTGTGTTTCTGCCTGTAGCTCCGGCTTATAAACCAGCGAGTGCCACTTCAGAAGTGAACGAGCCTCTACCCATCACCCAGATTCTCATACATGATCCCATCTGCGCAGGGCACAGGTGCGCGTCCTAATTACAGACTTTAAAATAGTTACTCATCTAAATAGTCTTGTGTTCATCAAATCCGTGAGGTCCATCCCCAACACATTGACGGCTGCCAAACAATGCGGTAGTGTTACCAAACACAGAGAGCGGGAAGAGAAGTGTGCGCCACCATCACTTCCAGCAATAAACTGTAACGCAGGGATGGCAAACTCAAACACACACAGGGCCAAAATGAAAAACTTGAACAAAGTCACCGGCCAACCAGTATACAGTATAATGGGCCCCACATAGTCCTCCATACAGAATAATGGGCCCCACATAGTCCTCCATACAGAATAATGGGCCCCACATAGTCCTCCATACAGAATAATGGGCCCCACATAGTCCTCCATACAGAATAATGGGCCCCACATAGTCCTCCATACAGAATAATGGCCCCACATAGTCCTCCATACAGTATAATGGGCCCCACATAGTCCTCCATTCAGTATAATGGCCCCACATAGTCCTCCATACAGTATAATGGTCCCACATAGTCCTCCATACAGAATAATGGGCCCCACATAGTCCTCCATACAGAATAATGGGCCCCACATAGTCCTCCATTCAGTATAATGGCCCCACATAGTCCTCCATACAGTATAATGGTCCCACATAGTCCTCCATACAGAATAATGGGCCGCACATAGTCCTCCATACAGAATAATGGGTCCCACATAGTCCTCCATACAGAATAATGGGCCCCGCATAGTCCTCCATACAGTATAATGGGCCCCGCATAGTCCTCCATACAGAATAATGTCCTCACAAAGGGGTGGTGGTTCTACTGTCGCAGGCCAAATGTAATCACCCTGCGGGCCCGATTTGGCCCATGGGCCAGAGTTTAACATGTATGATGTAATGCTATAATGACCATTTACAGTGTGGTTGACAATAGGGGGCAGTGTTATAGTAGTTATATTCTTGTGCATAGGGGGCAGTGTTATAGTAGTTATATTCTTGTACATAGGAGCAGTATTATAGTAGTTATATCCTTGTACATAGGAGCAGTATTATAGTAGTTATATTCTTGTACATAGGGGGCAGTATTATAGTAGATATATTCTTGTACATAGGAGCAGTATTATAGTAGTTATATCCCTGTACATAGGAGCAGTATTATAGTAGTTATATTCTTGTACATAGGGGGCAGTATTATAGTAGATATATTCTTGTACATAGGAGCAGTATTATAGTAGTTATATCCTTGTACATAGGAGCAGTATTATAGTAGTTATATTCTTGTACATAGGGGCAGTATTATAGTAGTTATATTCTTGTACATAGGGGCAGTATTATAGTAGTTATATTCTTGTACATAGGGGCAGTATTATAGTAGTTATATCCTTGTACATAGGGACAGTATTATAGTAGTTATATTCTTGTACATAGGAGCAGTATTATAGTAGTTATATTCTTGTACATAGGGGGCAGTATTATAGTAGATATATTCTTGTACATAGGAGCAGTATTATAGTAGTTATATCCTTGTACATAGGAGCAGTATTATAGTAGTTATATTCTTGTACATAGGGGCAGTATTATAGTAGTTATATTCTTGTACATAGGGGCAGTATTATAGTAGTTATATTCTTGTACATAGGGGCAGTATTATAGTAGTTATATTCTTGTACATAGGGACAGTATTATAGTAGTTATATTCTTGTACATAGGAGCAGTATTATAGTAGTTATATTCTTGTACATAGGAGGTAGTATTATAGCAGTTATATTGTTTTACATAGGGGGCAGTATTATAGTAGTTATATTCTTGTACATAGGGGCAGTATTATAGTAGTTACATTCTTGTACATAGGGGTCAGTATTATAGTAGTTATATTCTTGTACATAGGGGGCAGTATTCTAGTAGTTATATTCTTGTACATAGGGGGCAGTATTATAGTAGATATATTCTTGTACATAGGAGCAGTATTATAGTAGTTATATTCTTGTGCATAGGGGCAGTATTATAGTAGTTATATTCTTGTTCATAGGGACAGTATTATAGTAGTTATATCCTTGTACATAGGAGCAGTATTATAGTAGTTATATCCTTGTACATAGGAGCAGTATTATAGTAGTTATATTCTTGTACATAGGGGGCAGTATTATAGTAGATATATTCTTGTACATAGGAGCAGTATTATAGTAGTTATATCCTTGTACATAGGAGCAGTATTATAGTAGTTATATCCTTGTACATAGGAGCAGTATTATAGTAGTTATATCCTTGTACATAGGAGCAGTATTATAGTAGTTATATTCTTGTACATTGGGGTCAGTATCATAGTAGAGATATTCTTGTACATAGGAGCAGTATTATAGTAGTTATATTCTTGTGCATAGGGGCAGTATTATAGTAGTTATATCCTTGTACATAGGAGCAGTATTATAGTAGTTATATCCTTGTACATAGCAGCAGTATTATAGTAGTTATATTCTTGTACATAGGGGCACTATTATAGTAGATATATTCTTGAACATAGGAGCAGTATTATAGTAGTTATATCCTTGTACATAGGAGCAGTATTATAGTAGTTATATTCTTGTACATAGGGGGCAGTATTATAGTAGATATATTCTTGTACATAGGAGCAGTATTATAGTAGTTATATCCTTGTACATAGGGAGCAGTATTATAGTAGTTATATCCTTGTACATAGCAGCAGTATTATAGTAGTTATATTCTTGTACATAGGGGCACTATTATAGTAGATATATTCTTGAACATAGGAGCAGTATTATAGTAGTTATATCCTTGTACATAGGAGCAGTATTATAGTAGTTATATTCTTGTACATAGGGGGCAGTATTATAGTAGATATATTCTTGTACATAGGAGCAGTATTATAGTAGTTATATCCTTGTACATAGGAGCAGTATTATAGTAGTTATATTCTTGTACATAGGGGCAGTATTAGAGTAGTTATATTCTTGTACATAGGGGCACTATTATAGTAGATATATTCTTGAACATAGGAGCAGTATTATAGTAGTTATATTCCTGTACATAGGGGGCAGTATTATAGTAGTTATAGTCTCGTACATAGGGGGCAGTATTATAGTAGTTATATTCTTGTATATAGGAGCAGTATTATAGTAGTTATATTCTTGTACATAGGGAGCAGTATTATAGTAGTTATATTCTTGTACATAGGGAGCAGTATTATAGTAGTTATATTCTTGTACATAGGAGCAGTATTATAGTAGTTATATTTTTGTACATAGGGGCAGTATTATAGTAGTTATATTCCTGTACACAGGGTGCAGTATTATAGTAGTTATATTCTTGTACATAGGAGCAGTATTATAGTAGTTATATACTTGTACATAGGGAGCAGTATTATAGTAGTTATATTCTTGTACATAGGGGCAGTATTATAGTAGTTATATTCTTGTACATAGGGAGCAGTATTATAGTAGTTATATTTTTGTACATAGGAGCAGTATTATAGTAGTTATATTCTTGTACATAGGGGGCAGTATTATAGTAGTTATATTCTTGTACATAGGGGCAGTATTATAGCAGTTATATTCTTGTACATAGGGGTAGTATTATAGTAGTTATATTCTTGTACATAGGGGGCAGTATTAAATAGAAATAAAATAAAACATATCCAAACATAGGTAAATATCTAGAAAGTGGCATTATTATATAAATATCAGAAATTCCATCCTGCGTTTGGTTTGCTATTATATAATCCTTATGAAGAAGTAACGTATACTGTGAATGAGGCTGTTACACTGTAACCTTTGTAAGATATACGGGGGTCCTGAGGTTGCAGTGTTCCTGTCTTCTTACTAGCACATGGTAGGTGGGGGCCCTATTATAAGTTTTGCTCTGGGGCCCAGACGCTCAGGTTAAACCTCTGCTCTCACATTTCCGATTAGACTATTGATTCCGGACCCTTTTTAAGTTGAAATCTCAAGGTAGACACAAAAAAAAAAATCCTCCTTTGAAGATGAGATAACTTCTGCTCTTCCCACTTCACTCCCTGGAGGCCACAAAGAGCTAAAACACCGGCATTAATTAGGCTCAGAAGGATAACATGTCTTTCCTAGAAGAAAAAAACCCTGGTAAATTGCAATCTCCGTGTACCTGTTCCATTGGCATTAACCCTTCATTACCAGCAATATGCTAATTAGTTTCCAGTTGCGTCAATTATTCATAACGTTTTCTGTAAATGACATTTTACAAAATTCTGATTACTTCGGCAATAATAAATGGAGCTGCCGGGAACGTTCATCTGGTGGCCACAGTCCTGTGGCCATGGGAAAAACGGGTAAGAAACCCCTCGTTCTGGCTATCCCTGGGGGTCCCAGCTAACAAATATCACATATCAGCTGGATATTAATTTTTGTAGGTTGGAATACCCCTTTTTTAGTACATTTTTGAGACGTTTACTGGGAAACGCACAGCACAAAGTAGAAAATGTTTTGTAAAGTATTTTTATATTCCAGCCCTGATTAATATAAAAGGCTTAAAGGGGCTGTCCACTTTTGGGAACTTTTTTTTTTTTTTCTTTTGAAAGCATGTATTTTGGGCTAAAAATCATTTTTGCAATTGGGTTTGATTAACAGTTTTGCACCGTTTTTTTTAATCAGGCTCTTTGTTTCTCTACACATTTGATTATTATTTGATCTGTGAATCATCTGGAAGAAGCTCAGAAAAATAGGGTTAAAAATTCTCCTTTGAGCTTAGCAGGAAGATAAGCTCACTGACAGATTCTCAGTTAACTCATTCTGCAGCCAGTAATAGCGGCAAAGCAGAGGTTAAAGAAGGCAAATGGTGCAAAATATAAAAATGAATTTCAGCCTAAAAAATATGAATTTAAGTAAAAGTGGACAATCCCCTTTAACTGCTGAGAAGGGAAAACAAAGAGCTCATTAAATCCTAGTTAAAAGTGAAAATGTCACCGTTTCTTTCCCCAGCAGGTCACCTCTGTTGTCAGAGGACTGAGCCTGTAACAAGCTGTCGATCTGCTTGGTCAACACTGCAAATAAAGAAAAAAAAAGCTGGCACTGCGCCCATATGTGCCGGACGAGGGCTGTTGGCATTACAGTCAGTGTGTGCCAGGAATGCAGTCAAGAAACTTGCTAATGCTCTATGCTATTCTGCGTGTGTTAAAGGGATTGTCAAGGATAAGAATAAAGGTTCTGCTCTTGTTCAAAAACAGCGCCACTCTTGTACATAGGCCATTTCTAGTAGTGCAATGGTGTTTTCAGATGGTGCTGGGATTTCCCGCTGTGAAGGAGAGAGAAAGAGCTGCAACTTTCATTGTCCAGCTGTTTATATTTATTTATTTTTTAGGAAATAATGCCTCAAACCACAATAAAATTACTTCCATTGTTCGTGCCGAACTAAGGCGGGAGTAAGCATTTAAAGGAACAGTACGTACAAAATATTGACATAAAAAACCATCGACTGTCATATTTATCCTTTAGATCTTTTGTTATTTCTGCACTTTTCAATGTAAATTATATATATTTTTTCTTATTTATGTGATGGAAATGATAGTTGCCTCTCTCTCACCGGGTGCAGTTACTATGGAAATTCCTGTTTGTCTTTGGTCACTTTTACCCGTAGCGGAATTCCTATAAATAAATGGAGATTTGAGCAGAGATGACGAGATGAAAGCTTCATCTGTCACTTGTCACAGCTGTCACCGGCAGCGATGCTCACTGAGAGGTTGCACCATTGACCGTAATTTGCACCAGTTGTTCGAGTCTGCGGCGGCCCTCATTAGAGAAAACATCATAGTCGAATTATATTTGGAGAATTCCTGAACAATTTTTCATATGATTCAAATTGAATTTTTCAGATTAAACAAATCGATTCATCACAAATTGAAATGGTCACAAAAAGTTGTTTGTCCTCTGAGGTCTCACCAGGCTCCCAAGCACATTAATTAATGGATGAGAAGGAAGGAGTTAAAAAAAAAAAAAAGATTATCTTCACCCATCCTAGGCGAACCTGTCACTCGCCATAAATATGTAATTTTTTTTCCCCAGGTGTAAATGTCACTGTTCTCCTGAATCCGGAGATGATTTTCTTTTCTTCCTGCTCTTCTCCGTCCCTGAGATATGGCTCCTTCTTACTTGCATAGAAATCTTGTCTTTTTAGCCAAGTGGGCATGATCTTCAAGAAGACGCCCACAAAGCGTTGATGACCACGCCCTCTTTGCCTTAAAAAACCCTAGATTTATCGTCAGAGATGAGGAGTCATACAGTGGGTACGGAAAGTCTTCAGACCCCTTTAAATTTTTCACTTTTCATTGCAGCCATTTGGTAAATTCTAAAAAGTTCATTTTTTTCTCATTAATGTACACTCTGCACCCCATCTGGACTGAAAAAAAACAGAAATGTAGAAATTTTTGCAAGTTCATTAAAACAGAAAAACTGAAATATCACATGGTCATAAGTATTCAGACCCTTTGCTCAGTATTGAGTAGAAGCACCCTTTTGAGCTAGTACAGCCATGAGTCTTCTTGGGAAAGATGCAACAAGTTTTTCACACCTGGATTTGGGGATCCTCCGCCATTCTTCCTTGCAGATCCTCTCCAGTTCCGTCAGGTTGGATGGTGAACGTTGGTGGACAGCCATTTTCAGGTCTCTCCAGAGACGCTCAATTGGGTTTAGGTCAGGGCTCTGGCTGGGCCGGTCAAGAATGGTCACAGAGTTGTTCTGAAGCCACTCCTTTGTTATTTTAGCTGTGTGCTTAGGGTCATTGTCTTGTTGGAAGGTGAACCTTCGGCCAAGTCTGAGGTCCAGAGCACTCTGGAAGAGATTTTCATCCAGGATATCTCTGTACTTTGCCGCATTCATGTTTCCTTCAATTGCAACCAGTTGTCCTGTCCCTGCAGCTGAAAAACACACCCATAGCATGATACTGCCACCACCATGTTTCACTGTTGGGATTGTATTGGGCAGGTGATGAGCAGTGCCTGTTTTTTTCCACACTTACCGCTTAGAATTATCACCAAAAAGTTCTATCCTCATCTCATCAGACCAGAGAATCTTATTTCTCATAGTCTGGGAGTCCTTCATGTGTTTTTGAGCAAACTCTATGCGGGCTTTCATATGTCGTGCACTGAGGAGAAGCTTCCTTCGGGCCACTCTGCCATAAACGCCCGACTGGTGGAGGGCTGCAGTGATAGTTGACTTTGTGGAACTTTCTCCCATCTCCCTACTGCATCTCTGGAGCTCAGCCACAGTGATCTTGGGGTTCTTCTTTACCTCTCTCACCAAGGCTCTTCTCCCACGATTGCTCAGTTTGGCTGGACAGCCAGGTCTAGGAAGACTTCTGGTGGTCCCAAACTTCTTCCATTTAAGGATTATGGAGGCTACTGTGCTTATGCAGAAATTCTTTTGTAACCTTAGCCAGATCTGTGCCTTGCCACAATTCTGTCTCTGAGCTCCTTGGGCAGTTCCTTTGAGCTCATGATTCTCATTTGGTCTGACATGCACTGTGAGCTGTGAGGTCTTATATAGACAGGTGTGTGCCTTTTCAAATCAAGTCCTATCAGTTTAATTAAACACAGCCGGACTCCAATGAAGGAGTAGAACCATCTCAAGGAGGATCACAAGGAAATGGACAGCATGTGACTTAAATATGAGTGTCTGAGCAAAGGGTCTGAATACTTATGACCATGTGATAGTTCAGTTTGTCTTTTTTAATAAGAGTGAAAAATGTAAAGGGGTCTGAATACTTTCCGTACCCACTGTATCTCAGGAACGGAGAGGCACAGGAATAAAAGGAAAACATCGCCGGATTCGGGAGAACAGTGACATTTACACCAGGGGGAAAAAAATCTAATTTATGGCAAGTGAACCTGCCATAAGTTACATCTCTGGGTATAAGATGCAATAACGGGTGCCCCAATTATTACACTACAACCTTTTACAAAACTTCTGGGATTATTATTCATTTCCTATCGAACAGTAAGAGAAATCCATTCCTCAGATTGTGGAATGAAATCTCATCAGGGATGTTGGGATTTCTGCCTGTTTCAATGGAAGAATCACTAACCAGGCTCCATGGTTACAGATTCCCTTTGCGGCTGCTGATAATAAGGACTTGACACTCGTCGTCTTACCCTGTCTCGGGGAAGAAAAAAAAAGAGAAAAGAGAGATGTGTTGGGAACGGAGCATGAGACACTGATAATTCCCAGGTTCTAAATGTTATCGCTTGTAGCCCGGGTGCAGGTGCTGGGAAGACTCGGCGCCGCTACAGGAGGAAGTCGTGTTCCTCTACAGGAGCTGATTAAAAATGCAAAGGTTGTGATCCGCGCGGGGCGTCCGGACGCAGAACTCGTAAATCATCAGTGAGCGGCCAGCGCCATGTAAATACAGTGCTACCGCCAATGCCGGACTGTTGTGGGAATTTTCGATAATTACTGGAGATGAGCAAATCGATTTGCCATATTTTGGTCCAGGACTACGTCAATGGTCAATGGCCGCCAGATGGGAGCCATGCGAATCACCTCCGACCTGCCGGAGCCGAGGCACCTCTTCTGATGAGCCCAATGCAACGATGATATCTCACCTAAAGATTGGAAGAAAAGCCGGAGGAAATCGCTCATCTCTAAAAAAAAAATTACCTGCACTCCTGGAGGGGAATCGCCAAAAAGCCGCAGTGCAAAATGTCACTTAGAAGTGTCACACATTGTTCTACTGTCCTGATATGGCACAAAGGGAATTTTTGGGCTCCCTCTGGCTCCTTCGTCTGGGTGCGACTGCAGCTTTTAGACATTCCTAGTCCGTACACCCTATAAACATCATTGAGAAGGTCCTCCATTCAGAGTGACGTAATACATGTCCGCCATGCAATACCACATTTCTCCTGCAGAGGCCGCTATAGGAGAAATGGCGGAAGCTTTCTCTACCAACATCAGCTATTTACCCCTTCTAAAAAGGGAGATCCCTTTAAGGCTGAGTCAGTACTATTACATCAATGTGACCCCACAGCCATTGCAATGAATGACCGTGGAGCCTCTCTCCTATGGTTGACATTTTTAATTATTCTCATTATAAGACTGCGGTCACACTATCAGTATTCGGTCAGTATATTCTCTCCAGTATTTGTAAGCCCAAACTAGGAGTGGAACAATCAGAGGAAAAAGTCTAATAGAAACACATCACTACTTCTGGTTTTGGCTTACAAATACTGAGAGAAAATACTGACCAAATCCTGATCGTGTGAACATAGCCTATCCCACATAATACAGAAATATTTTCATATAGTGCTAAAATACTGCATATCCAGCTCATATAGTGCTGTAATAATAAGCAGTATTCAAATAATACCCCTTTAAAGAGGACCCATCACTTGCCATAATTGTAATTTTTCCCCCCTGGTGTAAATGCCGCTGTTCTCTTGAATCCGACGTTATTTTTCTTTTGTTTCTGCGCCTCTCCGATTCTGAGATATGGCCTCTTATTCCTTGCATATAAATCTGGTCTTTTTAGCCAAGGGGGAGTGATCATCAGCTCTTCTGTGGGCGTCTTCATGAGGACCATACCTACTTGGCTTAAAAAAAGACTGGATTTATATTCATGGAAGAGGAGGCCATATTTCGGGAACGGAGAGGAACAAGAACAAAAAAAACAACAACACCTGATTCAGGAGAACAGCGGCATTTATACCTGGGGTTAAAAAAAAAAACATTTATGGCAAAATACAGGTCCTCTTTAAAGAGCCAACACAATACTGCCATATAGATCATGGCGAATCAGAAGAACTATACTACATTTCTCTTTCCTCATGTGCAGGCATTGCAGGACCTTAGGTATCCATGGGTACAACCACTGATATAGCGATAGCTAGTTGGTCGTGGTCGTAACCATGGATACCTAAGGTCCTGCAATGCCTGCACAGGAGGAAAGAGATATGGCGAATCAGAAGAACTATACTACATTTCTAATTGGAGGTATTTGCTAATATTATTATTACTACACCTACTACATATAGGGATAGGATCTTGGAGATGGGAATCCTCCTTTAATTCCTAAATAAAGCCACCGTACACTGCTATTCTAATACTGGATGGTTATAGATTACTCCTAGCAACCCCGTCCTTTAGAAATGGGGTGTCCTAAGTGAGGCCCTAATAATGGGCTATGTAAGCGATTATAGGGTTCCTTTGCTACAAAATGTGGGGAAGGGTGGGCTAATGGATGTGCCGACCTTTTCTCCTCCTAGAAAGACCCTATAAGAAGATTTAGGGGGTGGGTTGGGGCTCAGTGATCTGTATATAAAGTCCTGGATAGAGGTATCCTGATCGCTGTACTATCCTAGGACTCCCGGGGCAGGATTGCATTATATTTTATTGGGTTTTTTTTTTGTTGTTTTTGTACTTTTTTTTTTTTTTTTTTTTTATAATTTTCTTGTGTTTATGGGGGAAAAACAAATGGTGTTAAAATAAAAGCGGACCCCTCCACTTGGCCGTGAAGAGGAGGTAAACGGAGACGTCATGTTCTTGTTTTGTGTATTCGGTCTTGAGAAATATCTTTTGATCTTTCAGGAATTAGAGATGACCTACTTTGGGTGCGCAGCGTGTTCCTTCCCTGCAAAGTTTGCGTTGTAAGATTCTTCATTAGCCGGTTTGCGATTTGTGAGAGATCCCATCTCCTGTCTGTCATTGTGCTCATTTACAGATAAGGTGCGGAGTCTCGCTTAACCCCTGAAAGCGGAAAGTAAAAACCGACAAAGATGGAGAGGAGAGAAAAAGAATGAAAAATGGCAGCTGAGTATTGCACATTTCTAGCCCGGGTGTCAATGGTTTCCAGCTTTTGTGAAACTACAACTCCCAGCAAACGCATTTCAGGATTTGGAGAGCTACAGGCTGCAAAAAATTACTAGTGTAGAACAGATTCATGGAAAGCTTAGCTACCACTGTTATTATGTCCTGAATTCCCAGGGATCTTATGCTTATCCATGTCATTCAATCAACAGGCAGAGCTGCAGTATAAAGCATGGGGGAAAATACAGCAACAGCCTCAAATGAGACATTGGTCAGCAGTGTCCGACTTCAATTATATCAGAATTCCAGTGAATGCCCTGAGCTTCACCAGCATATACATGTTCTCCAAAATTCCTATGACCCCTTAATGCACATGGGTCATTAAATGGATCTGGATGTACCTCCTGGGCATATTCACCGGGGTAGGAAATATAGTAATTACTATGAAGGCCGAAGAACTAAGGGAAAACCTCTTAGTGCTTCCTCCAAGTGTTTCAGCAAGCTTGTTGACTGTTTCCAATAACAAGCAGAATTGTGAATGCTGCTCTTGAGGCTTTGAATGCATGGCCTGAGAGCTGCAAGGCAATGTTTCTAATCTTAAGAGCTTTGCAAGTTTATCTTTGGTGGGTTAAGCTCATGTTAAAGGTAAGAGCCCATGTTGCCAAGAAAGTAGGATCATCTAAACATCTCACATAGTTTGGAGCTTCTTTTTTTTCTGTAAAACATAGATCCAAATCTCCTCCATATGCACAAAAATCAATTTTTTTTCTGCCACCACTAGAGGGAGCTTATGAGCTGACTGCATACTCTGTATATATTAATCTCCATGATAAATATTCTACATATAAATGCACCAAAATAAATGTTTAAATATAAAAATAACCCAGGATTGGTTACATATATATCCCACTATGTACAGTATCATAAACGGATGAGCATTTTACATTTTAGAAGCATTTATCCTTCATGAAACAAATTGCACTATTAGCCAAAATCCTAAACACATTACTTTCTAAAATTAGTAATAAGAGTTAAAAAGAGAGAGTTAGACTTAACAAAATAAAAAAAAGAAATGCTAAAAATAAATAAGTAAATGCACAAAATCAATTCTAAATAATAAAACTAGAATATAAATAATATAACTGTAAATAATCTAAAGAATTAAAAATAAGAATAATGAACTAAATGAAACAAAATGACTAAATTAATATAAATAACATAATAACATAAACACTATAAACAAAAAAAAAAATTCATTAAATAAAAAAATCTATAAACAAAATAAAGAAAAAAATAAACAGTTTGTTTAAACGGAGCCTATCATCAGGATTTCCCATTCTTCTTGTACAGAGCTCAAAAACCCCTGCATAACCAAGAAGATAACTGGTAATAAAAAAAAATCTGCTTACAGCCACCACTAGGTGGAGCTTTACAGCATAGTGCATACTATTTTTGTATCTTGTATGTTAATGGATGTATAAAAGGGGTATAGTGAAGCCAATCAAGTCTTACACCTGAAATATGAAGCAAGGGGACTACACATGTGCAGAAAAGCTCCTCACATTGCCATCAACAGGGTAGAAGGAATTGCTCATGTGCAGCCGTAATCCACATCAATTATAGGCGGTATGCACTGCTTGCGGACACAGCATTGTCGCCTAACATGGTCCAAAGACTGCCATCAGTCCACTCAGCATCGGTTATTATACAGTAAAGGACAGTCTTACAGGAGGGGGAAGGAAAGGAGATATATGGAAGTAGGTAAAGAGACTTAAAGGGGTTGTCCAGGCTTGACACATGGCCACTTGGTCTCGCCGCTGCCACTGGAGAATCCACACAGAGCTCTCTGCGCGCAATGTGGGGATTCATGAGTCTGCAGCCACAAAGAGTGACTGCAAACTTTTGTGAAAAACATGGAAACCCCTTTAATAGATGGTGGCAATGGTTTTCATGGGTCACACCTGCTGACAGGTTCCCCATAAAGATTAGTTAAGTCAGTTTTATCCAATTCGTTCAGACTTACTTATATCGTCTATTCTGCCATCACCCATATATCAATAAATACACCTGTATGCAGTTTGCTCTAGAGCTCCCCCTAGTGGTGACTGCAAGAAGAGAGAATTCTTTCATTATTATTATTTCTCTTTGGTGCTCTGTTAAATAAGTGGAAAAAAAAAATCCTATCCTGTAAAAAGACATTAGGAAATTATTTACCTAAAACTTAGATCTAATAAGGACGTTCACTTTAAGCCCTCTACATATACTTGTCTTGCAAACTCCCCCAGCATCCAGGATAAGATGAAATGAGCAATTATTAATGGATTGGCTCTAATTGGAGAGGAAAAAGCCGCCGGTGAGTTAAGGGCTTTCATAAAACAGCGAGACCCGTTTCGTTGACCCTTTTTCCTACGCGTTGGCCGTCATTGGGAGCAGGCAGGCATTTTAATCAGCCCCAATATGTCAAACATATAAATGTATGTAGACAGGCAGAATGTCACCTGCAAACCAGAGACAAAGAAGTAGGAGAGTGACAGACTATGGAGAAGAGGGGTAGGAATCGGCAGAACGAGCGCGTGGGAAGGAGCCGGCACTTATCTGTCAGCCTGTGAGCTCTCAATCACTGTCTATTAGCGCTCACTTGCCTCCATCCGTCACACGGAGCCATTGTCTCCACGTAGCGGCCCCTTCTCGGGGAGATCTGCGCAGACCCAGAAGTTGTTTTCTTAAAGAGGAATAATTATTATCAATGGAGCTCGGCACCAACCCCGGGTGCAGAGTAAAGCTGAGTTATGCTCCAATAAGGATCTCATTATGCCTTCATTTTTTATTGTTACCCCGTTCGCTGACAGCTCCATGTAATTGAATTCTCGTGTCATTTTCTTACCGTCCCTCATCAGCTGTTCTTATTTCGCCAGGCGGGGAAGACATACTCGTCTTAGGGTGGATTCAGGCTGCATTTATTATGGCCTTTTGCATGAGCAATGATCTAATAGGACCTGGCGCACCCAATGTGGACTAAGCGGTGGTCTTCCTGGGCTGCATTGGGCAGGTATATGTCCAGGATACCCTCATTTTGCTGTATGATACACCCCACTCTGCTGCACTACTCCATATAGGGGCATCCAGTAATAAAGGTCTATGTGCACCATATATATTGGCGATGGAGGCCACTGTGTGCCTATACGGTTGCACCCATCGGGGGCATCATATGGAAGTATACCCCCAACCGAGGCATGAAAGAGCTTTATCCAGGGTTAGATTAAATGTCTCACATGTATGGATGAGCAAAACGATTGAACTACCCTGGTCCGGCATTCAGCTCAGTCCTCCCTGATAGTCAGATCCGGAAAGTCTTTGTTTCAGCGCCGGCAATGGTCTGCCTGACATCTTGGAAATTTTATGCCCCAGCAACGTTGCGATATGATATCACCTAAGACCTACAAACTAGACTGGGGCCCAATGAGCGGCAGAGGCCGCCCTGTTCCAGCGGACCCGGAAGAACCAACTGGATGCCGGGTAGTTTAAATCTTATTGCTCATGTATACAGTACCAGTCAGAAGTCCGGACACACCTGTCCATGTAGTGGTTCTCTTTGTTTTTATTCGAATCTGCACATTGTGATTCAGACTGAAGGCAGCAAAACGGCCAAGGAAGGAAAAAGATGGAAACTAGGCTTAAAGAAACACATGCAAAACTGACCAGAATATGTGTTACACCTTAGATTTCTCATGGTCCCTCCCCTGATGACAGCATTACACCCCCTTGTCATTCTCTCATTCTCCGTCCTGAAGAAGCCCTGGAGGTGCTGAGCACTCTCCATCCAACTCATCCCAAAGCATCTCAGTTGAGTTGAAGTCAGGCGAATGTGGAGGCCATGTCCTCTAATGTAGCCTCTATCCCTCTCCTTCGTTACATAGCCTGGAAGTGTTTTGGGTCATTGTCCTGTTGTAGCACAAATCTTGTTCCCACTAAGTGCAGACCAGATGGGATGATATGTCGATGAAGAATACTGTGGTGGCCATGCTGGGTAATGTGCCTTGAATTTGAAAGAAATCCCCAACAGTGTCACTAGCAAAAATTCCCCCCACCATCACACTGCCCCTCTATGCTTTACGGTGGGCACCACAGATATAGGAGATATCCGCTCACCTTTTCTGCATCTCACAAACACAAGTTGGTTGGTACCAAAAATCTTACGTTCTGACTGATTCCACTGATCTACTGGCCAGTCCTTGTGTTGCTTGGCCCATTTAAGTTTCTTCTTGTTTGCGGTCCTCAGTAGTAGCTACGTTGCAGCAATTCGATTATAAAGTCCTTCTCTCACTACCTGACGTTGATGTTGATGTGTCTGCTACTTGATGTTCTCATTTATAAGGGCTGGTATCGGAGGAGCTGTCTGTTTGCTGTTTCTAAGGCTGGTAACTCTGATGAACTTATCCTCTGCAGCAGAGGTAATTCTTGGTCTTCCTTTCCAGGGGCAGTCCTCAAGAGAGCCAGTTTCATCATAGCAATTGGTGGTTTTCATGGCTACACTTGAGGTTACCTTCAAGGTTCTAGAAATTTTCTGGAATGAGAGACCTTCATGTCTAAAAAGTAATAATCTTTATTCAGTTGAGTATTTCTTGCCATATTCTGTCTTGGAACAGTTGTGCAATAGGACTCAACACTGTATGGAGCTGTGCAGCAATACTGCAATCACCAGGTGCCAATGCAAACTCCTCCTGAAGGTCGTTGATTCCACAAATGACCTTCAGGAAGTGCAGTATTCCACTAAATGAGGCATAGTTGTTCATTTGAAGTCATTCCAGTTAACCACATGATGTAGCTGCTGAAGAGCATGCCGAGGGGGTGTAAAAAGCTGTCATCAGAGTAAATGAGGGGCTACCTTGAGGAATCTAAGGTTTAACACATATTCTGCTTTGTTTCATACGTGTTTCTTTACTCCTCGTTTCCATGTGTTTTCTTTCCTTTATGGTTTTGCTGCCGTCAGTCTGTATCTACAATGTGCACATTGCATGTACAGCTGCAGAACCGGAAGGGATTAAACTATGATAAAACATTATACTCACGTGTCCTGCCGTCACAGATCCCCGCCCAGTCGAGTAGATTCACTCATGCGTCCTGTACCCACAGTCCCATAGACAATAAATGGAGTAGAGGCCGCGCATGCGATGTACTCTGCTATACCCCACAGTCCCATAGACAATGAATGGAGCAGTTGGGCACAGATCCGGCCACAGCTTCTTTCCAATAAGACATTTAAGAGCCCTGTTCTTGTGATTGGTGGTGGACCCAGCAGTCAGACCCCCAACGATCAGCAAAGGTTTCACCATTCAGTTTGCTTCCTCTCATACATGTGTGTAAATATTTTTGTCATCTGATTTCTGTGTGACGCATCAGCACTAAATAGTCTAAGTTGGTGAAATTAGAAAAATATAGGCAGAAATTAAATTTATGGGATCAAATAACTAAAAATTGGCATGTGCATATGTATTCACCCCTTTTGCTATGAAGCCCCTAAAAATTGCCTTCATAAGTCCCATGCATAGTGACAGGACGTCCCCCTGTGTGCAATGTAAGTGTCACATGTCTGTCACTATATACACTTTACCTTTTCTGAAAGGCTACAGAGGCTGCAACACCATTAGCAAGAGTCACCACTAACCAAACAACACCATGAAGACTAAGGAGATCTCCAAACAACACCATGAAGACCAAGGTGATCTCCAAACAACACCATGAAGACCAAGGTGATCTCCAAACAACACCATGAAGACCAAGGTGATCTCCAAACAACACCATGAAGACCAAGGTGATCTCCAAACAACACCATGAAGACCAAGGAGATCTCCAAACAACACCATGAAGAACAAGGAGATCTCCAAACAACACCATGAAGACCAAGGAGATCTCCAAACAACACCATGAAGACCAAGGAGATCTCCAAACAACACCATGAAGACCAAGGAGATCTCCAAACAACACCATGAAGACCAAGGAGATCTCCAAACAACACCATGAAGACCAAGGAGATCTCCAAACAACACCATGAAGATCAAGGAGATCTCCAAACAACACCATGAAGACCAAGGAGATCTCCAAACAACACCATGAAGACCAAGGAGATCTCCAAACAACACCATGAAGACCAAGGAGATCTCCAAACAACACCATGAAGACCAAGGAGATCTCCAAACAACACCATGAAGACCAAGGAGATCTCCAAACAACACCATGAAGACCAAGGAGATCTCCAAACAACACCATGAAGACCAAGGAGATCTCCAAACAAGTAAGGGATAAAGTTGTTGAGAAGTACAAGTCAGGGTTGGGTTATACAAAAAAATTAAAAAAATATCCCAATCTCTGCTGATTCCCCAGAGCACCATCAAATCCATTATCATCAAATGGAAAGAACATGGTACCACAACAAATCTGCTAAGAGAGGGCCGCCCACCAAAACTCTCAGCCTAGGAAAGGAGGGCATTAATCAGAGAGGAAATACAGAGACCAAAGGTAACCCTGAAGGAGCTGCAGAGTTCCCAAGCAGAGACTGGAGTATCTGTCCATATGACAACAATAAGCCGTATGCTCCATAGAGGTGGCTTTTATGGAAGAGTGGGCAGAAAAAAGTCTTTACTAACACACAAAAATTGTAAGGCTCGTTTTGAATTTGCCAAAAGACATATGGGAGACTTCTTAAATGTATGGAGGAAGGTGCTGTAGTCAGATGAGACCAAAATTGAACTTTTTGGCCATCAAGGTAAACGCTATATCTGGCACCAAACCAACACAGCTCATCACCCCAAGAACACCATCCCCATAGTGAAACGTGGTGGTGGCATCATCATGCTGTGGGGATGTTTTTTGGCAGCAGGGACAGGGAAAATGTTCCGAGTCGAGGGGAAGATGGATGGTGAGAAATACAGGGATATTCTTGAGCAAAACTTTTTTCAGTCTGTCAGTGATTTGAGACTGAGATGGAGGTTCACCCTCCAAGATAATGACCTAAAGCATACTGCTAAAGCAACACTCAAGTGATTTAAGGAGAAATTTGTAAATGTTTTGTAGTGGCCGAGTCAAAGCCCAGACCTTAATCCAACGGAGAATCTGTGGTCAGACTTGGAGATTGCTGTTCACCAGAGGAAACCAACTCGCATGAAGGAGCTGAAGCAGTTTTGCCTTGAGGAACGAGCGTCAAGATGTTGAAAACTCATAGAGACTTATCCAAAGCGACTTGCAGCTGTAATTGCTGCAAAAGGAGGCTCTACAAAGTACTGACTTTAGGGGGGTGAATAGTTCTGCACGCTGAAGTTCAGTTATTTTGTCCTATTTGTTTGCTACACAAGAGAAAACCAAATGTTCACAGTTGTCGGCATGTTCTTTTCATGAACTGATGCAAACCCTCAAAAAAAAACAAAAAAAAAAAAAACAGGTTCCAGGTTGTGAGGTAGCAAAACACGAAAAATACCAAGGGGTTGAATATTTTCTGAAGTCACTGTAGGTGATAACTTGTCAAGTTGGGAATAAGACTTTAAATGTGCAGAGATGGGTTGGGATAATGATTTTCCTTTGTCAGATTTGATATCTGAAGCGCACCACATTTTAATATACGAGACAATTATTGCACATTTTTAATATCGCAGATTTCTCTCGGATGAGAATTGCTCCGGGGAGTCATTATTTTTGAAGTTCTATTAAATAATTATCTCATTTTTTTTTATTCTCTAATTGTTTTCTCTCAAAAGTCTAAAACCTGATTGCCCGAAATACAAAGTACAAAGCCGTCCTTACAAGTCTGCGTCTAGTGCTGTCCACGGTGCTGAACCTGGCAAAAATACTCTGCTTATAAAGGGAAAGTGTCCTCAGAAAATCACTGCTGTTTAGTTCATGTTTTTATGTTCAATGGATTTTTTTTAATTTTGGTAATTTATATTTTTAATATCCTAATCTGTATTTAAAGAAAAGAAAAAAAAGGGACCAAATTAAATTCACATTTATATTAGCAGCAACAGACTGACTCAGACCCTCACTTTTGTATTAAAGAATCTAATGAGTTTATGAAAAGATCATTGTACAAGAGGAGGAGGAGGTG
Organism: Phyllobates terribilis; assembly: GCF_046119375.1. Classification (NCBI taxonomy): domain Eukaryota; kingdom Metazoa; phylum Chordata; class Amphibia; order Anura; family Dendrobatidae; genus Phyllobates; species Phyllobates terribilis. Next base: position 366,978,393 of record NW_027362768.1, read on the forward strand.
AGCTGTGATATCACCCATTGTGAATGGTGGATCCTGTGTTATCAGCTGTATACAGAGGTGTTATCAGTCATTGTACAGGAGGAGGAGGAGGTGAGCTGTGACATCCCCTATTGCAACTGGTGGGTCCTATGCTATCTACTCTATATAAAAGTGATATCAGTCATTGCACAGGAGGAGGAGGAGGTGAGCAGTAATATCAGCTATTGTGAATGTGAATACAGCTTTATCTACAGTATATAGACGTCATTTTACAGGAAGGGGAGGAGGTGTGCTGTGACCTCTATAGTGAATGGTGAACTCTGAGTTATAAGCTGTATATAGACGTGATATCAATCGTACAGGACGAGGAGAAGGTGAGCTGTGACATCACATATTGTGAATGGTGGATCCTGTGTTATCTACTGTATATAGAGGTGTTATCAGTCATTGTACAGGAGGAGGAGGTGAGCTGTGACATCCCGTATTGTGAATGGTGGATCCTGTGTCATCTACTGTATATAGAGGTGTTATCAGTCATTGTACAGGAGGAGGTGAGCTGTGACATCCCGTATTGTGAATGGTGGATCCTGTATTATCTACTGTATATAGGTGTTATCAGTCACTGTACAGGAGGAGGAGGTGAGCTGTGACATCCCGTATTGTGAATGGTGGATCCTGTATTATCTACTGTATATAGAGGTGTTATCAGTCACTGTACAGGAGGAGGAGGTGAGCTGTGACATCCCATATTGTGAATGGTGGATCCTGTATTTTCTACTGTATATAGAGGTGTTATCAGTCACTGTACAGGAGGAGGAGGTGAGCTGTGACATCCCGTATTGTGAATGGTGGATCCTGTGTTATCTACTGTATATAAAGGTGTTATCAGTCATTGTAGTTCAGTCTGTAATGATAATGCAACGTCTGAAAAGTCTTCAGGGAGTATGGGTTCAAAATAGCCCCTGTGGCTACTGTGGAAATTACAAGATTTCCATTTCCATCAGACGGTTCTGATTGCTCACTTGCTCTTTGAACATTGTTCTGAATTTGGCAGCTGACCATCTCTTGTATATGGAAAAGTCTTAGCTCTCTCCACAGCGGCAAATGAAAGACGGGCCGGGCATGGTGGATTACAACTGTTCACCTGATTTCCAGCGTCCGGCAATGACCTATCCTCTCTCCCCATAGGCAACATTCACATTCGGCCAAGTTGGTGGTGATTGTTTAAAAAAAAAAAAAAAAGAGGAAACCTCTGTGCTGATCATATGCACCATAATCAGATTGCAGGAGATTAAAGGAGGTCTGTGTTTCTCTTTTTTTTTTTTTTTTTCCTCCCACAAAACAGTGCCACCATTGAGCACAGGTTGTCTGTGTTATTACATCTCCATCCCATTCACTTCTATAGAGATGAGCTGCAATACTACATACAGCCTAGAAACAAAAGTGGTGCTGTTTCTGGAAGAATGCCGTGTTTTTCTCTATACTTTTGGAGTTTGCTTTCATGGTGTAGAATGAATAGAAAACTATGAGACAATTATTCTGCCTTTTACAACGTTTATTCTTTGCCAATCGGCCAGAAAGCCCAAGTTGGAGCTTTATACGGCCATGGAAATTGCTGTGTAACCCCACAGGGGATCCTTTATGGCTTTATTAGGTGTAAAACGCGTTGGACACGTGCCGCCTTCATGTTCTCTCTACCTGCGATTGGCTCGAAGCGGGGAACGCACAGTCTGAGGGCTGAACCTGATTTCTCTGCTGTAACACGGTGGGAACCTGGGAATAGAAATCTTCAGATAAGATTGATTCATTTCATACGTCCAAGACCCTTCTTATCAGGTTTTCCGCCCGTTGTAATACTTATACAGTCGGGGCATCTTCAGCGCCATTTCTCGTGTCTCCGGGATTGTTCTAATCTCCATCAAGTGTTACGTCTTGTGTACAATGCTTTCCATAGTTATGGCGGAACCCAGATGGAGCGATAATAGAACTGTAAATGGTTCATGAAACGCGTTTCATGCCAAAGATTATAAATCATTATTGACAGTATATGGACCCCTTGTACCCAATGACTGACCCAATATTCACCCCACGTTGTACAGTCACTATGAAAGGGCTATTTCTATCTTCCATCCACCTGGATAGGTGATAACTTGGGAATTGCCCGTAAAGGGGTTACTTCCACCTTCACAGATGATATAGTTGGATAGTGCTTGTACATACAAGTAAATTTGCAATTTACTGCTTATTAAAATTTTGAGCCGTTCTTGAGATATTAACACTTTTCTTTTGTTTGCAGCTCGTTGCCTTGGAGACCGACCACCGTTGCTAGACAGCAAAACATAAACAGTGCTCTCACAGGTTTTTTTTTTTTATTGAGCTTGTAAGGACTGTTTTAAGGCTAGCGAGAATCTCTGGAGTGCGCCATTACCTCCCAATCCCAGCCAGCTTCAGCACAGTGGTTACTATAGAGACAGCAGCGGTGGTCGGTCTCCTAGGCAACGAGCTGTAAACAAAAGAAAAGTGTTAATATCTCAAGAACGGCTACAAATTTTAAGAAGCAGTAAATTGCAAAAGTGCTTGTTTTTACAAGATCTATCCGACCACGTCCATCTGTGGGAGTGGGAGTAATCCCTTTAAGGGCAATTCCTAAGTTATCACCTATCCAGGATAATTTATAACTTGCAAGTCGGTGGGAAGTTGAGCTCTGGGACCCCAATTGATTCAGAGAATGCCTTTAAATGTTGCTATGTACGTGGATTACCATGCAGCAGGTCCCCTATGTTTAGCTGGCGGGCTAGAGAATCAGACAGCTGCTGCAGGCGCTACACAAATCACTGAGTAGATAAATTAACTATTTAACCGTGTAACTGATAACATTAGCGGAAAACCTATCAGCGCTGCAGAGGAGACGGTGCATGCAGCGCTCTCATTCATTCCAATTCAGCCCCTTTTGGGTTATTTTCTTTTCTTATATAATGGTTGCCAAGTTATTTGCCCTCCAAACGCGCGTTACAATAAGTCAAAACATTTTAGGAAAATTCTATGTAAAATTGCAAAAAAAAAAAATATTGCATTTATTTACAAATTTGCTGCACCGTCCTATTACCATCGCACCAATACAGAAAAAAATACAATGTATGGTCATTGGATATTCATTCATCAGAGAGAGAATTTGCTTCACTGAGTAGCAAAACTATGTAGGAGGTGAAATGAGACCCCATAAATTAAAGTTCTGGGACGCTGCACTGGTTTGGGAGCCAACAGCATTGTAATGAGGACACGGATCCAAAAAACGGAGTAGGTCTCAAGTGGGTGATGTTCCCGTGGTCTGACGTGAGAGGCCAAACAATGCAGACCGGGGTCCTGGCCGCACACAGATTGTCACAGAAGTGTGCACATCGGCAGAGGATGCCAACCGCAGCTGAAAAGATGAAGTTGATCATTCGGGTGGCCCCCGTGACTGTGCAGCCGCCTGTGCTCCATCCAGAGTCATTCACAGACGGTCGGCGTATTTTTCCCCCGTGCCAATGAGATCACAATGTATCTGCCAGGGACTGACTGCTGGGAAAGATTGCATGCTAAGCCCCGGCCTCACAAAAGCCGCCATTCACCCATCCTCGTATTCGCGCTCCTCAATAGCGTCTCCTGCGGAGAATCTATCGTCTGAACAATGCAGGGCGGCATTTCCATAAAATTACACAGAAGGTGATTTGTACGAAACGTCACCACGTGTGCAGCACTCATTTGTGCAAAGTAATCTTTTTTCTGCGCTACCCAAACATTTTCTCGGCATGGTGAGAACGCCACCCGCGGGTATCGGTGAGCGGCGGAGTAAATGTGTGTTTAAATAAAGGAATAAAACATTAACAAGAGGAAGTCGGTGCCAACTGGAGACCTGGCATTCAAGTGTTCCCTCCTATACAAGCCGCAATTAAAGAGGTTGTAGATTTAGATTAGAAAAACAGCGCCACTCTTGTCCATAGGTTGTGATTGGTATTGCAGGTCAGCTCTGTTCATTTCAATGGAGTGCAATGCCAGATACAACTAGAGTTGGTGTGAATATATTCAGATGTCCTATTCCATCGGCCGATAGTGGTCTATGGCTGCTGGAGGGGAGAGGGAGCACCACCTCTTACCTGGCGGCATCTGTGGCTCTTCTATTGATTAGGCGGTCAATCCCACAGCGCACTGTATTCTGCTATACTACAGCATTGCGCTTTATAATGAATTTAACTAACTCCTGTGAAGCCCAGCCAGATAGGAGCACAAGGAAGACAGCAACAGGGTCCTTTAGAGAAGTCCCCCGACTGCCAGGCAATCCCAGCGACTGCGTGACAGAGGACTTATGGGTGCCCAAATCAGAGATCCATGGGAATAGCAAAACTTAAATGCCGCTGTCAGTGATTAACACCTGCATTTAAGGGTTTGAACAGCAGCAATCAGAGCTAGCTCTAGTTGCTGCTGTTTTAGCCAGGTACTGGCTATGTAAAACAGCCAACACCTGCCAGGTATGGAGAGGGTTCCACTCGTGAGCCTACTCTACTTGTGAGCCGGCATCACTTGTGAGCCTGCCCCATTCCTGAGCCTGCCCCACTCCTGAGCCTGCCCCACTCCTGAGCCTGCCCCACTCCTGAGCCTGCCCCACTCCTGAGCCTGCCCCACTCCTGAGCCTGCCCCACTCCTGAGCCTGCCCACTCCTGAGCCTTCTCCACTCCTGAGCCTTCTCCACTCCTGAGCCTTCTCCACTCCTGAGCCTGCCCCACTCCTGAGCCTGCCCCACTCCTGAGCCTGCCCCACTCCTGAGCCTGCCCCACTCCTGAGCCTGCCTCACTCCTGAGCCTGCTTCGCTCCTGAGCCTTCTCTGCTCCTGAGCGTGCCCCGCTCCTGAGCGTGCCCCGCTCCTGAGCCTACCCCGCTCCTGAGCCTACCCCGCTCCTGAGCCTTCTCCACTCCTGAGCCTGCTCCACTCCTGAGCCTGCTCCACTCCTGAGCCTGCTCCAATCCTGAGCCTTCTCCTCTCCTGAGCCTGCCCCACTCCTGAGCCTGCTCCACTCCTGAGCCTGCTTCACTCCTGAGCCTGCTTCACTCCTGAGCCTTCTCCAGCCCTGAGCCAGCTTCACTCCTGAGCCTTCTCCTCTCCTGAGCCTGCCCCACTCCTGAGCCTTCTCTGCTCCTGAGCGTGCCCCGCTCCTGAGCCTTCTCTGCTCCTGAGCGTGCCCCGCTCCTGAGCGTGCCCCGCTCCTGAGCCTGCCCCGCTCCTGAGCCTACCCCGCTCCTGAGCCTACCCCGCTCCTGAGCCTACCCCGCTCCTGAGCCTTCTCCACTCCTGAGCCTGCTCCACTCCTGAGCCTGCTCCAATCCTGAGCCTTCTCCTCTCCTGAGCCTGCCCCACTCCTGAGCCTGCTTCACTCCTGAGCCTTCTCCAGCCCTGAGCCAGCTTCACTCCTGAGCCTTCTCCTCTCCTGAGCCTGCCCCACTCCTGAGCCTTCTCTGCTCCTGAGCGTGCCCTGCTCCTGAGCCTGCCCCGCTCCTGAGCCTACCCCACTCCTGAGCCTACCCCGCTCCTGAGCCTTCTCCACTCCTGAGCCTGCTCCAATCCTGAGCCTTCTCCAATCCTGAGCATGCTCCATGCACCCAAACCCAACAAAAGCATTAAATGTGCAGCAGATGTCAGGAAGAGGTTAAAGGGGTTCTGCAGATCTAGAAAACAGACTGTCAGCACCAAACAGTTTCTTAACAGGACTGTTAAGCTATATGAAGTGCCATGTACCCTTCGGCACTTACTAGGCACTGCTCCATCCCATTAGTAGTGGCTGTGACTGGTATTACAACACTCATGCAAGTGAGTTGGACTGAGCTGCAATACCAGTCACAGCCACTACTAAAAGATTTGAGTAAAAGATAATGGAGATTTTACACAGACCCTTCAATCAGCCAATCTTTATCTAGTGGTAGAGGTCCCTTTTAATTATGTGCAACCATAACCCTACCAAGTCCCCTAATTCCCTAAAATAAAAATTGTGCCGTACACATCAGAGAAAGCCATATGGCGTGTCAGGCTGACCTATCTTATGTGTATAGCGTGTGCTGCTGACTCTCCCCAATAACAATGAATGAAGGATCAGTCAGTTGGATTACAACATGCCCAATCCAGGAGATGATCTGCTTTCAGTGGTGTCTGACAGCAGCTTATTCCCCATTACTATGCATAGGGATAAGTTCCTGGAGAATTGCTTTAGGCCATACGACTGACCGCTATTGAAGGTGTTTGGACTCCCTTAGAGTTTTCCCAAGGCTCCATATCCTTTTACATGGATTGATAAAATTGTGTCTACCTATGGTCACCACTAGGGGGAGCTAATGAGCTTACTGCATACTGTTTATACATTGACTTCAACAGGATTGCTGTAAGCTCCCTCTAGTGGTGGCCACAAGCATGTCTGCTACTTCATCAATCCACTACCAACCAGATCACTTTCCTCCGCAGATCTTCCCATGAATACGTATAGCAATGTGTATAATAATGAAGACAGACATCTCCGGTGTCAGCTATCAGGAGGGAAATAGCAGGACTGTCCATAAAACTAAAATGCCTTAATGGATGCCTCTGGGTATATGACCCTCCCCCACCCCCCACAATGTACCAGAATATAAAGGGGATGGGGGAAATGGGAATTTGCTAATGATAGAGTCATAACCATCCTTTCCCTTGTCAGCGGTTTACACTGTGCCCCACTTTCTGACATCGCGTTTTGGGCTGCAGCTGCACAAAAAATTGAAAAATGTCAGTCAGCTCGGAGAATCTGCAGGAAGTGTCACTAGTGGGACATTGGTATGGATTTAGAAATCTGCCTCGGGGCAGTTCACACAGCACGGGACGCAGTTTGACGTAAGCCACTCTGAACGCTGAGAATCCGGTTTGGATGGAAATAGCTGATATTTATGGCCAACATTGTGTTTTATAGACAGAGGATGCGGAACCTGGATCATTAACTCATCTGCTTCCATATCATCCAGAGCTGCAATCGCGGTTCTGCTGTTTCCCGGACTAGTACCTAACTGTTTATATCTTACACTCTACCATCTACCAGAACAGTTTGTAATGCAGATAAGTAATGTATGTGCACAACACCACAAGCAGAATAGTGAGTGCAGCTCTGGAGTATAATACAGGATGTAACTCAGGATCAGAACAGGATCAGTAATGTAATGTATGTACACAGTGACTGCACCAGCAGAATAGTGAGTGCAGCTCCGGAGTATAATACAGGATGTAACCCAGGATCAGTACAAGATCAGTAATGTAATGTATGTACACAGTGACTGCACCAGCAGAATACTGAGTGCAGCTCTGGAGTATAATACAGGATGTAACTCCGGATCAGTAATGTAATGTATGCACACAGTGACTGCACCAGCAGAATAGTGAGTGCAGCTCTGGAGTATAATACAGGATGTAACTCAGGATCAGTACAGGATCAGTAATGTAATATATGTACACAGTGACTGCAGCAGCAGAATAGTGAGTGCAGCTCTGAAGTATAATACAGGATGTAACTCAGTATCAGTAATGTAATGTATGTACACAGTGACTGCACCAGCAGAATAGTGAGTGCCGCTCTGGAGTATAATACAGGATATAACTCAGGATCAGTACAGGATAAGTAATGTAATGCATGTACACAGTGACTGCACCAGCAGAATAGTGAGTGCTGCTCTGGAGTATAATACAGGATGTAACTCAGGATCAGAACAGGATCAGTAATGTAATGTATGTACACAGTGACTGCACCAGCAGAATAGTGAGTGCAGCTCCGGAGTATAATACAGGATGTAACCCAGGATCAGTACAAGATCAGTAATGTAATGTATGTACACAGTGACTGCACCAGCAGAATACTGAGTGCAGCTCTGGAGTATAATACAGGATGTAACTCCGGATCAGTAATGTAATGTATGCACACAGTGACTGCACCAGCAGAATAGTGAGTGCAGCTCTGGAGTATAATACAGGATGTAACTCAGGATCAGTACAGGATCAGTAATGTAATATATGTACACAGTGACTGCAGCAGCAGAATAGTGAGTGCAGCTCTGAAGTATAATACAGGATGTAACTCAGTATCAGTAATGTAATGTATGTACACAGTGACTGCACCAGCAGAATAGTGAGTGCCGCTCTGGAGTATAATACAGGATATAACTCAGGATCAGTACAGGATTAGTAATGTAATGCATGTACACAGTGACTGCACCAGCAGAATAGTGAGTGCTGCTCTGGAGTATAATACAGGATGTAACTCAGGATCAGTAATGTAATGTATGTACACAGTGACTCCACCAGCAGAATAGTGAGTGCAGCTCTGGAGCATAATACAGGATGTAACTCAGGATCAGTAATGTAATGTATGTACACAGTGACTCCACCAGCAGAATAGTGAGCGCAGCTCTGGAGTATAATACAGGATGTAACTCAGGATCAGTAATGTAATGTATGTACACAGTGACTCCACCAGCAGAATAGTGAGTGCAGCTCTGGAGCATAATACAGGATGTAACTCAGGATCAGTACAGGATCAGTAATGTAATATATGTACACAGTGACTGCACCAGCAGAATAGTGAGTGCAGCTCTGGAGTATAATACAGGATGTAACTCAGGATCAGTAATGTAATGTACACAGTGACTGCACCAGCAGAATAGCGAGTGCAGCTCTGGAGTATAATACAGGATGTAACTCCGGATCAGTAATGTAATGTATGTACACAGTGACTGCTCTAGCAGAATAGTGAGTGCAGCTCTGGAGTATAATACAGGATGTAACTCAGGATCAGTGCAGGATCAGTAATGTAATGTATATAGACAGTGACTCCACCAGCAGAATAGTGAGTGCAGCTCTGGAGCATAATACAGGATGTAACTCAGGATCAGTACAGGATCAGTAATGTAATGTATGTACACAGTGACTCCACCAGCAGAATAGTGAGTGCAGCTCTGGAGTATAATACAGGATGTAACTCAGGATCAGTACAGGATCAGTAATGTAATGTATGTACAGTCATGGCCAAAAGTATTGAGAATGAGACAAATAGTAATTTTTCCAAAGTTTACTGCTTCATTTTTTGTAATGCCAATTTGCATATACTCCTGAATGTCAAAGAGTGATCAGCTTAACAGCAATTACTGTACTTGCAAAGTCAATATTTGCCCAGAAAATGAACTTTAACCCCCAAAACACATTTCAACATCATTGCAGTCCTGCCTTAAAAGGAGCAGCTAACATCGTTTTAGTGATTGATCCATTAACACAGGTGTGGGTGTTGATGAGGACAGGGCTGGCGATCAATCAGTCATGATTAAGTAAGAATGACATCACTGGACACTTTAAAAGGAGGCTGGTTCTTGGTATCATTGTTTCTCTTTAGTTAACCATGGTTATCTCTAAAGAAACACGTGCAGCCATCATTGCACTGCACAAAAATGGCCTAACAGGGAAGAGTATCGCAGCTACAAAGATTGCACCTCAGTCAACAATCTATCGCATCATCAAGAACTTCAAGGAGAGAGCTTCCATTGTTGTCAAAAAGGCTCCAGGGCGCCCAAGACAGACCAGCAAGCGCCAGGACTGTATCTTGAAACTGTTTCAGCTGCGGGATCGGACTACCAGCAGTGCCGAGCTTGCTCAGGAATGGCAGCAGGCTGGTGTGAGTGCTTCTGCACGCACTGTGAGGCGGAGACTCTTTGAGCAAGGGCTGGTTTCAAGGAGGGCAGCAAAGAAGCCACTTCTCTCCAGAAAAAACATCAGGGACCGACTGATATTCTGCAAAAGGTACAGGGAGTGGACTGCTGAGGACTGGGGCAAAGTCATTTTCTCTGATGAATCCCCTTTTCGATTGTTTGGGACATCTGGAAAACAGCTTATTCGGAGAAGAAGAGGTGAGCGCTACCACCAGTCTTGTCTCATGCCAACTGTAAAGCATCCTGAAACCATTCATGTGTGGGGTTGCTTCTCAGCCAAGGGAATCGGCTCACTCACAGTCTTGCCTAAAAACACAGCCATGAATAAAGAATGGTACCAGAATGTCCTCCAAGAGCAACTTCTCCCAACCGCCCAAGAGCAGTTTGGCGCCCAACAATGCCTTTTCCAGCATGATGGAGCACCTTGCCATAAAGCAAAGGTGATAACTAAATGGCTCATGGAACAAAACATAGAGATTTTGGGTCCATGGCCTGGAAACTCCCCAGATCTTAATCCCATTGAGAACTTGTGGTCAATCATCAAGAGACGGGTGGACAAACAAAAAACAACAAATTCTGGCAAAATGCAAGCATTGATTATGCAAGAATGGACTGCTATCAGTCAGGATTTGGTCCAAAAGTTGATTGAGAGCATGCCAGGGAGAATTACAGAGGTCTTGAAGAAGAAGGGGCAACACTGCAAATATTGACTTGTTGCATTAACTCATTCTAACTGTCAATATAACCTATTGGTCCTCATAATATGATTGCAATTATATTTCTGTATGTGATATAAACATCAGACAAACACTAATAAAAACCAGAGGCCAGCAGATCATGTGAAAATATAATTTTGGTGTCATTCTCAAAACTTTTGGCCATGACTGTACACAGTGACTGAACCAGCTGAATAGTGAGTGCAGCTCTGGAGTATAATACAGGATGTAACTCAGGATCAGTACAGGATCAGTAATGTAATATATGTACACAGTGACTGCACCAGCAGAATAGTGAGTGCAGCTCTGGAGTATAATACAGGATGTAACTCAGTATCAGTAATGTAATGTATGTACACAGTGACTGCACCAGCAGAATAGTGAGTGCCGCTCTGGAGTATAATACAGGAGGTAACTCAGGATCAGTACAGGATTAGTAATGTAATGCATGTACACAGTGACTGCACCAGCAGAATAGTGAGTGCTGCTCTGGAGTATAATACAGGATGTAACTCCGGATCAGTAATGTAATGTATGTACACAGTGACTGCTCCAGCAGAATAGTGAGTGCAGCTCTGGAGTATAATACAGGATGTAACTCAGGATCAGTGCAGGATCAGTAATGTAATGTATGTACACAGTGACTCCACCAGCAGAATAGTGAGTGCAGCTCTGGAGCATAATACAGGATGTAACTCAGGATCAGTACAGGATCAGTAATGTAATGTATGTACACAGTGACTGCACCAGCAGAATAGTGAGTGCAGCTCTGGAGTATAATACAGGATGTAACTCCGGATCAGTAATGTAATGTATGTACACAATGACTCCACCAGCAGAATAGTGAGTGCAGCTCTGGAGTATAATACAGGAGGTAACTCAGGATCAGTAATGTAATGTATGTACACAGTGACTCCACCAGCAGAATAGTGAGTGCAGCTCTGGAGTATAATACAGGAGGTAACTCAGGATCAGTACAGGATCAGTAATGTAATGTATGTACACAATGACTCCACCAGCAGAATAGTGAGTGCAGCTCTGGAGTATAATACAGGAGGTAACTCAGGATCAGTGCAGGATCAGTAATGTAATGTATGTACACAGTGACTGCACCAGCAGAATAGTGAGTGCAGCTCTGGAGTATAATACAGGATGTAACTCAGGATCAGTAATGTAATGTATGTACACAATGACTCCACCAGCAGAATAGTGAGTGCAGCTCTGGAGTATAATACAGGAGGTAACTCAGGATCAGTGCAGGATCAGTAATGTAATGTATGTACACAGTGACTCCACCAGCAGAATAGTGAGTGCAGCTCTGGAGCATAATACAGGATGTAACTCAGGATCAGTACAGGATCAGTAATGTAATGTATGTACACAATGACTCCACCAGCAGAATAGTGAGTGCAGCTCTGGAGTATAATACAGGAGGTAACTCGGGATCAGTGCAGGATCAGTAATGTAATGTATGTACACAGTGACTCCACCAGCAGAATAGTGAGTGCAGCTCTGGAGTATAATACAGGATGTAACTCAGGATCAGTACAGGATCAGTAATGTAATGTATGTACACAGTGACTGAACCAGCAGAATAGTGAGTGCAGCTCTGGAGTATAATACAGGATGTAACTCAGGATCAGTACAGGATCAGTAATGTAATGTATGTACACAGTGATTGCCCCAGCAGAATAGTGAGTGCAGCTCTGGAGTATAATACAGATTGTGTCTGGTTGGGGGGGAGGGGTCCATTCCTTAAGACCTATACTGCTGGAAGTTCTGAAATGTTCTTTAGTAAGAGAGCAGGGGACAGTGCTTTTGCTATATGTTAGACAGTATGTGACCTGCTGATTAGCATATTTTTTTGAAGCGTAGATTCCCAGAATGTCCAGGAAACTAGAGGGAAAAGAGGAGATTTCCCAGATTCCCAGAAGAGTCGGCAGATCTCTATTATCCCCTGTGTGATATACACTCACCTCTTATTAGATGCTCTTATTATTAGGCCTAGCTTAGTAGGAGATCCCCTTTAATAAAACTTTACTAGGAATCCTTTAAAGAGATCTGTGACGGATACCCTGCCATTGATAACCCAGCATTATACATTACAGTGTGCCGTCGTACTCGAGATGTGACAACTTCACGCCGGCCATAGAGCCATGTACAGATCCTGGTAACAGTTATTATTTCCCATGTATTAAGTCTATAGATACAAATCCTACTGTTTGCATTACAATCCCGAGAAGGCAGCAGAACCCAAGTCTGACATTTGCAATGGAGCAAAGCCCTCTCCCATAATAAAGCCGCCCCCCCTTCCTCCAAATATGATGTGCCTGCCAGCGACACATTTTCTAAAGAGCCATTTTACAGTATTTTAAAGGTCAGGCCGTTCTTTCATTTACAGGAACCTAATTATCAGGGATGCGGTAGATCCTCGTAGCCCATGGATGGACTTTTTAAGTTTTGGGATAAGTGAACCAACTGCAACTAATAGGGCATCTTTGTGACGCTCTGCCATCATCCTCCTGGCAAATCCCTCCAGGTAACGGCCATACAGGACAGTTCCTCTGATATTGTTACTAGAAATAGGAATTTATATGGCTCAATTCAATTCATACCATTAATTCATAGTTTCAAAAATTGTTTGAAATTCCCCAAAATTCATATATAGATTATTTTTTAAGTACCGGACATTGATTATAATCAGACAGCAGGATGTCCTACTGCTGGAGATCCCAGTGATCAGTGGATAAACTTGGCAGCAAGTGTTCAATTTCTCTGCAGTGCCTCCGCAGGGAGAATGAAGTATTACACTGAAATCATTCATTTATTGAATGGACATGCCAGATCCTCCAGAAGAAGAGACGGCCTTTCTAGCTAATGGATGAGGGTCGCTTTCAATTAAAGGGGGTTTTCACCAATTTTAAAAACCAAACAGTGGCAAGTGATGCTTATAAAATAAAGAAAGAAGTATCACTTTGAACCTTCTCTGATCCAGTGGTTTTCGCCAAGATCGGAAGTGATTACGTGCAGCCCATTCAGCCACTGATTGACTGCAGGCTAAGGTGGCTGATGGATGAGATATCACTCATTTTCTACCCCAGTGGAGCAATGCTGAAGCCGTGTGGATTCGGAGGGGTAAGTGAAACTATTTTTTATTTTACAATAAACTTTTCCCTCTTGCAGTATTTCGAAACTTTTCGGAAAATTCTTTTACTCATTAATCCCAAACAAAACATTAAAAAAAAAAAAACTTGTTGAAATCATTGCTTACATTTTCACAAACTGTCATGTGTTACTCCATTTTCTCGCTGCCTCTTCTTCTGCTATCTGAAGATAAAAAGAAAAAAAAAAGGGATCAGAGAAAGCGAATGAGATTTGTTTGTAACCATGGAGACATATACAGAGGGGAAAATCAGTATTTGATACTCTGCCGATTTTGCAAGTTTTCCCACCTACAAAGAATGGAGAGGTCTGTCATTTTTATCGTAGGTCACTTCACCTGTGAGAGACAGAATCTAAAAATAAAAATCAGAAAATCACATTGTAGGATTTTTTACATATATAATTTGCATTTATTGCATGAAATAAGTATTTGATACTACAGAAAAACAGAACTTAATATTTGGTCCAGAAATCTTTGTTTGCAATTACAGAGGTCAGACGTTTCCTGTAGTTCTTGACCAGGTTTGCACACACTGCAGCAGGGATTTTGGCCCCCTCCGCCATACAGATCTTCTCCAGATCTTTCAGGTTTCGGGGCTGTCGCTGGGCAACATTGAATTTCAGCTCCTCCAAAGATTTTTTATTGGTTCAGGTCTGGAGCCTGGCTAGCCCACTCCAGGACCTTGAAATGCTTCTTACGGAGACACTCCTTAGTTGCCCTAGCTGTGTGTTTCAGGTCATTGTCATATTGGAAGACCCAGCTACGACCCATCTTCAATGCTGTTACTGAGGGAAGGAGGTTGTTGGCCAAAATCTTCCGATACATGATCCCATCCATTCTGCCATCAATACGGTGCAGTCCTCCTGTCCACTTTGCAGCAAAGCACCCCCAAAGTATTATGTTTCCCCCACCATGCTTCACATTGTGATGGTGTTCTTGGGGTTGTACTTATCCTTCTTCTTCCTCCAAACACGGCGAGTGGAGTTGATACCAAAAAGTTCTGTTTTGGTCTCATCTGACCACATGACCTTCTCCCATGCCTCCTCTGGATCATCCAGATGGTCATTGGCGAACTTCAAATAGACCTGGACATGTGTTGGTGTGAGCAGGGGGGACCTTGTGTGCCCTGCAGGATTTTAATCCATAACATTGTTGTGTGTTACTAACGGTAATGTTTGAGACTGTGGTCCCAGCTCTCCTCAGGTCATTGACCAGGTCCTCCCGTGTAGTTTTGGGCTGATTCTTGACCTTTCTCAGAATCATCCTTACCCCACGAGGCGAGATCTTGCATGGAGCCTCAGACATAGGAAGGTTGACAGTCATCTTGTGTTTCTTCCGTTTTCTAATAATTGCACTAACAGTTGTTGCCTTCTCACCAAGCTGCTTGCCTATTGTCCTGTAGCCAATCCCAGCCTTGTGCAGGACTACAATTTTGTCCCTGGTGTCCTTAGATAGCTCTTTGGTCTTGGCCGTGGTGGAGAGGTTGGAGTGTGATTGAGTGTGTGGACAGGTGTCTTTTATACAGGTAACGAGTTCACACAGGTGTAATTAATACAGGTAATGAGTGCAGAGTAGGAGGGCTTCTTAAAGAAAAACAAACAGATCTGTGAGAGCCAGAATTCTTGCTGGTTGGTCGGTGATCAAATACTTAATTCATTTGCATTTTATTGCATGAAATATGTAAAAATCATACAATGTGATTTTCTGGTTTTTCGTTTTTGATTCTGTCTCTCACAGGTGAAGTGACCTACGATAAAAATTACAGACCTCTCCATTCTTTGTAGGTGGGAAAACTTGCAAAATCGACAGGGGATCAAATACTTATTTTCCCCCCTGTAGTTACTGTATACACAATACAGTGAATTTTAGATTTTCAAGTAAGTCTATTAGTAAAATGAGTTCACTGTTTTAACTATAGATGCGCTGGACCAATACAAGAAATACCTTGAGGCAGATTTACCAATAATGCCACATTGGTGCCCTGTCTTTTTTTTTGCTTGTTGTTTGGCGGCTTGATTGCACCAAATCTATCAAAATGTTGCCCTTCCTCTGATAAATTCAACACAAATTAAGATTCGACACAATATCAATTTTTTTGTGAAGTGGTTTTTTTTTGCACCAGTTTTTAAAAAGTCGCAGCTCATAAATGTGGGGCCAAAGATGAAATGCCCATTTTGGAGAACTTTATCACACAATGGTGCAAGTGAACCGAAACCATAAAAAGTGCAAAATAATAATCAATATACCACGCAAAGATATAATGAAAAAAGTGCAAATAATGCTCAAAATCTGGTGCAAAATGAATGAGAATTTTGCTCCATTGATTTGGGAAATGTATACTGTATTCGTCCTGGACAAAGGAACCGCAATCGTTACTTCTATGGTTGTAGACTAATGTATAACTGATAAAAAGTTTCAGATTATTGCTGCTTCTTAGTAACAATCTGGAGACGATTCTCTCTGCTGTTTTTATTTTTTTTCTCCCAGGTTCATTCCTAGTCGCTTCACATCTGTGCATTCGTTAGAACTGAGAATCAGAAGTAAAGTGCTCCCACATTGATGGCTGTGTTGCATTGCATCCTAATGATTACAGTAACGTGGGCAAAGAGTGAAAGGACAGCCAGAGAAATTGTCCTTGAAATGCCCTTCAGGGAGATCTGATAAAGGAAGATGGAGAGAGAGAGAGAGAAAATAATCCTAGAAGGCATTTTTTCCCCCTGAAAATTACAAATTCCAATATAAAATCCATGAACCTGAACAATCACAATCGTTCTATTCCTGGTCCTCGTCTCATACACAAGTCTGATCATTTCCAGTATTATCTCTTCTCGCACAAATGCAGGTGAGGAGCCAATGAATTATCCACATGAAAGTGATGATTGGGCGGGCAGCAAGGTCACTCTTGTGGTTTGCATCGAATATTGTGCTGTGAACTTCTGCACAATATGAATTAATGATCCAAAACCCACAATACGAAGAATAGATCAGTCACCCGGGAGAATGCCTTCATCCTCCGCTCATCCGCACATTTCTGCAAGCCCATTTTTTATTTACTGTGATCCTATAAGAATAATCTACAGAAAAAGATGGGTATATTGCAGATTCATTAAATGACTTATTTTGTCCTGATCCCGCGTTACATCCTGTATTATACTCCAGAGCTGCACTCACTATTCTGCTGGTGCAGTCACTGTGTACATACATTACATTACTGATCCTGTACTGATCCTGAGTTACCTCCTGTATTATACTCCAGAGCTGCACTCACTATTCTGCTGGTGCAGTCACTGTGTAGATACATTACATTACTGATCCTGAGTTACATCCTGTATTATACCCCAGAGCTGCACTCACTATTCTGCTGGTGCAGTCACTGTGTACATACATTACATTACTGATCCTGTAATGATCCTGAGTTACATCCTATATTATACTCCAGAGCTGCACTCACTATTCTGCTGGTGGAGTCACTGTGTACATACATTACATTACTGATCCTGTGCTGATCCTGAGTTACATCCTGTATTATACTCCAGAGCTGCATTCACTATTCTGCTGGTGGAGTCACTGTGTACATACATTACTGATCCTGAATTACATCCTGTATTTTACTCCAGTGCTACACTCGCTCACTATTTGGATAGTAAAGTCACTGTGTACATACCTTATGTGAAGGAAATATATAAACAATAAGGGAAAAGTAGAACAGTAGTAGAGTTACATTTAGTTGACGAAAGGAGAAACTTGATTTACCAGTATTGCAAGCACAAAGGGGCTTTCGCTGGAGGTGTCAAACATGGCATCTCAGCTCCTGGACCCAAAGCTTCAAAGAGAAACAAATGGTCTGTAACTAGGCAGAATATTTCCCATTTATTGTATAGAGAGGAGTGGTTAGACACAGGATATTTGAAATGCAAAGCCCACCATCCAGTAGCAAACAGCAATTTTTAAATAGTCCAATCCTGGTCATCATGGAGCCCAGGAACAAGCATATAAAAGCTGAGTTGCCTATGCTGGTGTGATCCATAAATCATTTCTCCTTCCCTCAAGGAAACAGAAGATAACTGTAGATGGAAACGTTTAGGTATTCGTTTTTTCTCCTTTTTTATTTTATAACTGTTTTGCATATTTGCGTGTCATTGCGTGTTACTTTTCAACTTGTCCGATCCTTTGTTTGCACAGGATACAAACTACCACCAGAGTTGTCTGGAGGAATTGGGACAGGAATTGGACAGGGGTGTCTGGAGGAGGCGGACAGGTGTTTTGAGGGCACTGAGGAGTCTGAAGGAGACGAATATCTTGAGGACAGGTGTGTCTGGTGAAGGAGGACTGGTGTGTAGGGGAGGCAAACGGGTGTGTGGAGGAGGTGGACAGATGTCTTGAGGGCACGGAGGAGTCTGAAGGAGACGAATAGCTTGAGGACAGGTGTGTCTGGTGGAGAAGGCCGGGTGTGTAGGGGAGGCAAACGGGTGTGTGGTGGAGGCGGACAGGTGTCTTGAGGGTACGAGGAGTCTGAAGGAGACGAACATCTTGAGGACAGGTGTGTCTGGTGGAGGAGGATGGGTGTGTAAGGGAGTAAAAACGGGTGCGTGGAGGAGGTGGACAGGGGTGTCTCTAGGAAAAGGACAGGTTTTTGGAGGAGGTGGACAGGTGTCTTGAGGGCACGGAGGAGTCTGAAGGAGACCGATATCTGAATGTACTGAAATGGAGGAGGACAGGGGCCTCTGAAGGGGACAGAGGTGGCCATGGTGTATTCTTCTCCAACTAGTTGGAAGATCTGCTACCTTACTGAGCGTGCATGTGTATGGGGTACGGTGGGAGCAGCAGCTTGTTCGATGAGCCGCTTTCTGAGGTGTGTCACAACCTAATAGCTTGGGCCTTAAGCAGACAGGACTTCCTTCGGGTGTCTCATCTGTATGGATATCACTTCAGGATCTGACTCTCTGTTTGCTCTATTACAAATGTCACAGACTGAGAACATATGTCTCTATAAAAGACAGTGGGCTTAATCAGGCAGAAAAAAATGACATTTATGTCATTAACCCCTAGAAGAGCCTGCGCGCGCCTAGTGCCACAGTCCCAGCACCCGGGGCTGTTCAACAAGATGTTAACTGGAGCAGAGCGTAATTACCTCACATAATGTGCAGTGATTAGCTGCGATGACGCCTGCGATGATATCGTCTAATTGTTATAGGGTAACAGATTTTAGAAACTCCATGTTTCATTATGCTAAATATGCAAAAGTTATTTAAAGGGAGTGAGTTGTCAGTGGATGTGTACTGAAGGCGGCTCCCGCAGATGCTTCGTGATTCATCTAAGCATTGGTTTATACATTGCTCATTCTTCTGTAAGGCAGAACGAAGATGGATGAGGAGGACCCAACTTATCAATAATCCGGGGTTTGGGCATGTTTCTGATCAAGCATGTGTCTTCACCCACCCCCAAGATCCGTGGAGCCTTAATAATGAATCCATTTATAACACTTATGTCGCCCGGAGGAAGCCAGGGAAGGAAGATATGTTTTGGATTTGGCACCAGATGAGTTGGCATCTGGACCCGAGGTCTTATGGGGTCAGTATGGGGGACACTGCATTATAGTTTATGAGGGATGTTCCAAAAATCTCAAAAATAATGGAGGATTCCTTCATACACTTTGCACAGCAGCCAAAATTAAAGAGTTTTCTGCTACTGTACTTTTGATGACCTCTCCTTAAGACCGTCAATATCTGATTGGTGGGGTCTGACTGACAAGGGGCTAATCGTCATACCCACTGTCCTGATTATCAGGCACAGCACCAAACATCTGGTCCAGCCAAAACCTAGCGTATGGCGCCATCATTATTACGCTCCTAGAAAACCCCTTTGAAAAGTTTTATGGAAGTTATGAAATTCCTTTAAAAAAAAAAGAGAGAATCATGATAGTTCTAAAAAAAAATTGCCACCTCCATCCCCCAGATGCACCTGTAGCGCCCCGAGGGTTCGGTCGCTACAGAGGTATTGCATCTCACCCAGAGGTGTGATATCTCACTTCCAGGTAAGGATGGAGTGTGGCTCAGGACCCTGACACCCACATGCACTACACCACATTTCCGGGGGACAGGGAGACAATGCTCCCAAGGGTGAGCACAACTGGCCCTGTCCCTGGTTGGAGTGGGGGGAGGGAACACCTAGAAAGGGGGAACCCGGTAGTGTGTGGGTGGGGAGAGTAGATCCAGGGTGCACAGTATAGCGGAGTATATATGGTGGGCACCATATTAGAGTGAGAGTAGAAAGTGGGAGAGAGCAGAGAGAGAAGGAGGCTGGGAGCAGAGGTTCTGCCTGAGCTCTGCTCCGCAGGCAGGCCAAGTCTCAAGGCCTGGGCCTGGAGGAGAAGAAAGGAAAGGAGAGGAACGGAGGAAGCTCCAGGAGTGGAGTGAAGGGACCCCAGGGGTGCGGACCGGCCAGCCACCACAGCACGCCCGCCGCTACCAGAGTAGGGGGGTCGGGCCAAGAAAGGGAACCGGATCCCTCATCTGTTATGATCTGCTACAGGGACTAAGGAAAGACAGGAGAACTGTCCCTACAATAGAACTAAACTAGATCCCTACGATGTAACGGGGAACCTGATCCTGCGATCAGACCCGCTAAAGTCCTCGGCTAGTCTGAACGAAGACCTATAGATGTGAGGGAGGGATCCCTACAAGAACTAGGGACTGGGATAAGTTGGACACCTCCTAGCAGAAATAGTAGCAGTCAAAGACAAACACACAACAAAAAGCATAGAGGTCAGAAGACCTAGCAAAACTAACAGAGAACAGCAACAGAGCACCAAGCTAGCTCAAGAGTAGTAAATACAATGAAGTCCAGCAAGACCAGGCGGGCGGAGCCGGATTAAATAGGCAAAAATGGTCATGTGACCAGCAAACTAAAAAAAAACTAACAGGAGAGTTCTAACAGTACCCCCTCTTCTAAGAGGATCCTCCGGATCCCCTAGGCCCAGGCTTCCCAGGAAACCTCCTGTGAAACGCTCTGACAAGTCTGGAAGCAGAAACATCATCCGCCCTCACCCATGAGTTATCCTCAGGTCCGAAACCCTTCCAAGCGACGAGATACTGCAAACTCCCTCTATACCGTCTAGAATTTAGGATGCGGGAAATTTCATATTCACCGTCCTCCACCACCGGAGGAACAGTGGCAGAGGCGTCACCATCAGACACATCAGCTTTTTTCAACAGAGAAACATGAAACACCGGGTTAATCTTCCAGGATGTAGGAACCTCCAACCTAACAGCAGATTGGTTAACTATCTGAAGCACCTTAAAGGGCCCTACGAACTTGGGACCCAATTTTTTAGAAGGAATCCTCAATCGCAGATTCTTAGAGGACAACCAAACCATGTCACCAACAGCAAACAAAACCTCTTGCCGTTTCCTATCAAAGTACCTCTTAGATTTTTTGTTAGCCTCCTGAAGATTACCACGCACATCCGTCCAAACTCTCTCCAAATCACCAGAAAAACTCTCCTCCTCAGGCACAGCCAAAACCAATTTGGAGAATGACCCAAAAGACGGATGTCTCCCAGAACAACAAAAAAAAGGCGAACACCCAGCAGAAAAGGATGTATGGTTGTTAAGAGCAAATTCAGCAAGTGGCAGAAACTCAGACCACCCCTCTTGATTGTCTGCCACAAAACAACGCAAGAACTGCTCAACATCCTGGTTCTTCCTTTCTGTCTGGCCATTAGGCTCAGGATGATATCCAGATGAAAACGACAAATGAACTCCCAACCTGTCACAAAAGGCACGCCAAAAACGAGCCACGAACTGAGGTCCCCTATCAGAAACAATGTCAGTAGGAACACCATGTAGTCTGACAATTTCCTTGACAAAGGCCTTAGCGAGTGTCTTAGCGCAAGGCAGTTTGATGAAGGGAACCAAGTGACACATCTTGCTAAAACGGTCCACGACCACCCAGATGACCGTGAAACCTTCAGAGGGGGGAAGGTCAGTAATAAAGTCCATAGCCAGATGTGTCCAAGGTGCACTAGGAACCTCCAGAGGGCAAAGCAACCCCGCAGCAGGAGCATGCGAAGACTTGGATCTAGCACACACAGTACATTGGCGCACCCACTTAATGACTTCCTTCTGCCATCCAGGCCACCAAAAACTGCGACCCACAAGTCTCTTGGTCTCAGAAATTCCTGGATGACCTGCCAACCGAGACTCATGACACTCAACAAACAAATCTCTCCTAAAGGTCCTAGGCACAAACAACCTCCCATGGGGAGTGTTAGATGGGGCATTCTCCTGAGCTTTAAGAATCTCATCCTCCAAAACGGAGTCCAAAGCAGCAATCACAACACCTTCTTGTAAAATGCTCTCCTCTTCCTCCTCAACACCGACCATGGGAGAAAAGCTGCGAGACAAAGCATCCGCTTTAACATTCTTGGTACCCGGGATGTAAGTAACGGAAAAATTAAACCGCGAGAAAAAAAGTGCCCACCTAGCCTGACGGGCATTCAAGCACTTGGCAGCATCAAGATAGATCAGATTTTTATGATCAGTGAAAACCTGAATGGGAAATTCAGCACCTTCCAAGAGGTGACGCCAGTGTTCAAATGCGAGTTTAATCGCCAGCAATTCCCGATTACCAATATCGTAATTAAGTTCAGTCTCAGAAAATTTTTTTGAAAAAAAGGCACAGGGATGTACTCCATCCTTGTTTTCCTGAGACAACACCGCACCGACCCCCACCGAAGAAGCATCAACCTCAACCAAAAACGGCTTAGTCACATCAGGCTGCATAAGGATGGGAGCAGAGGTGAACCTCTCCTTTAGAAACACAAAAGCTTCAATGGCCTCAGAAGTCCACTGAACCGCATTAGCACCTTTCCTGGTGAGATCGGTCAGCGGTTTGACAATAATAGAAATTTTTTTTATGAATTTTCTGTAATAATTGGCGAAACCCAAAAACCTCTGTATCGATTTCAAACCAATAGGCCTAGGCCATTCCTGCACAGCTTGAACTTTAACCGGGTCCATCTCAAAACCTTCACTGGAGACAATGTAGCCCAAAAAACTAATTCTCTGTACAGCGAACTCACATTTCTCCAGCTTAGCAAAAAGCGAATTGTCCATTAATAACTGTAATACCTCACGTACGCTCCGCCAATGAGACTCCAGATCAGGCGAATAAATCAGAATGTCATCCAAATACACAACCACATTTTTGCCGATTAAAGGTCTAAGGATGTCATTAATAAGATTCTGAAAAAATGCTGGAGCATTGGTAAGACCAAAAGGCATAACCAGGTTCTCAAAATGACCCACAGGAGTGTTAAAAGCAGTCTTCCATTCATCACCCTCCTTCATGCGCAACAAATTGTATGCCCCCCGGAAATCAATTTTAGAGAACCACTTGGCCCCCACTAACTGGTTAAATAAATCAGGAATCAATGGCAGTGGGTAAGGATTGCGTACAGTAATTTTATTAATCTCACGAAAGTCCAGACAAGGACGTAAACCGCCATCTTTTTTTTTTTACAAAAAAAAATACAACAGCCACAGGAGACTTGGAAGGCCTAATGTGACCGGCGGCCAAGCTTGTCTGTATGCATTCCTCCAAAGCCTTTCTCTCAGGAATAGTAAGATTAAATAAACGACTTTTAGGAAGAGTCGCTCCAGGGACAAATTCAATGGTACAATCATAGTCTCTATGGGGAGGCAAAATTTGTGACTCCTCAGAAAAAACTCTCCAAAAATCCTGAATAGGTACAGGTAATTCCCCTTTATCCACAGCAGCAATACGTCCGTTACAACACTTGTCATAACACTTAGGGCTCCAGGACTTAATTTCATTGGTAGACCAATCCAGTACAGGATTGTGCAATTTTAACCAGGGTAACCCCAATATTACTGGAGAAGGCAAATTATCCAATACCACCAAATCCAAATTTTCTTGGTGAATACCATTAATAGTGAGGGGAAATTCACAGACCTTATGAGTAACACTCTTCAAGGGAGAGCCATCAACAGAAACCACAGCAATAGGGGATGACAAAGTTTTAGGTTCTAATCTAAGTTTTTCCAAGAATCCCCCATCAATCACATTCAGAGTAGAACCACAATCCACAAATACCCGAAATTCAATTAATTCATCCTGAGCAGCAGTAGTGGCAGATAGGAATACTCCCTTAGAATTTAAACAGGCAATACGGGCATAACTGACCATTTTTTTTCTTTCTTCATACGAAGCACACAATTCTTAATAAAATGACCAGAATTTCCGCAATAGAAGCACAAGCCTTCAGAAAGCCTGCGATCTTTTTCCTGAGAGCGGGGTGCCATCGCCCCAATCTCCATCGGCTCTCCATTGTCAGCACAGACCCTCTCAAGACTCGGAGCTGACATAGCAGAGGATTTGCTCTCATTAACCCTTGCACGCAGTCTCCTGTCCACCCGTATAGCTAATTGCATTGCCTCCTGCAAGTTTCCAGGTATGGGATAAGCAATCCGTAATCCTTAACCCTTTCACCTAGCCCTGCAAGAAACAAGCTTTTCAAAGCTGAATCGTTCCACCCCACCTGGGCAGACCACCGACGGAAGTGAGAACAATATTTTTCCACATCACCTGATCCCTGCCTCAAACGTCTCAATTCAGACTCAGCAGATGAGGTCACGATCAGGATCATCATACAACAAACCCAAAGCAGAAAAAAAACTATCCACTGATCTAAAGCACGGATCACTAGGTTGGAGAGAGAAGGCCCATCCCTGAGGATCTTTGCGCAAAAGTGACATTATGAACCCTATGCGCTGTGATTCATCACCAGAGGATCCGGGTCTCAAACGAAAATACAATAAACAAGCATTTTTAAAAGAAAAAAAATCTTGTTGTTCGCCAAAAAATAAATCAGGAAGACGTACCTTTGGTTCCACAAAATGTGCTCCAGAACAGCTACTCACGTGTTGTTGGAGCTTGGCCACCTCCAGAGAGAGTCCCTGCAAGCGTTGAGACAAATCTTGAACCGAGACCATGATGGAAAACTGGAGGTCTTTCCTTAGAAAAAATTTTTTTTTTTTTTTTTTTCTTTTAGGGCTGGACTTACTGTTATGATCTGCTACAGGGACTAAGGAAAGACAGAAGAACTGTCCCTACAATAGAACTAAACTAGATCCCTACGATGTAACGGGGAACCTGATCCTGCGATCAGACCCGCTAAAGTCCTCGGCTAGTCTGAACGAAGACCTATAGATGTGAGGGAGGGATCCCTACAAGAACTAGGGACTGGGATAAGTTGGACACCTCCTAGCAGAAATAGTAGCAGTCAAAGACAAACACACAACAAAAAGCATAGAGGTCAGAAGACCTAGCAAAACTAACAGAGAACAGCAACAGAGCACCAAGCTAGCTCAAGAGTAGTAAATACAATGAAGTCCAGCAAGACCAGGAGGGCAGAGCCGGATTAAATAGGCAAAAATGGTCATGTGACCAGCAAACTAAAAAAAAACTAACAGGAGAGTTCTAACATCATCTAGTGGAGGAGAGCAACTACCCTCAGCTAGTAACCGGAGGCCGTGGCATTGTACGTGCACGGCCCCTCACTACACCCGTTAGGAAGGCACCACATAGGACCCAGGGAAATGGAACATACGTTTGCCCGCCAAGGCCCGAGGCAGCTGGACAGAAACGTGGTCAATTGTGGGGTACGACAGGCCAGAGAAAGGACACACGAAGGGGGTCCTGAAAAGCATTCCAAAGGTACCTGGGAGTTGGCCGAGCCCCTCACCTGGTGAGCACAGCACGACGTGGGCAGCCATTACCTGCAGAAGTGGTTTGGAGTGTAAAACTGTGAGTAAAGACCCTGGACTGCATCACTGGACTCTGAGTCATTACTGTTGCTCCCGCGCACCATCACCCCCACCATCTGCACTCACTGCCCTGAGGCTATACTCCTCCCGTGGGGAGTTATACTACCCTCTGCTGCGCACACCACATCAGCCTCAGCGGTCTGCCCCGCAGCGGTGGTTCTCAGTGACCGCAATCCACGGGCGGCATAGTCGGACATTTAAACATTACAAAACCAAAGAAACAGATCCGCCACTGGTTTCACCACCCTGAGCCGCGGGACCTGGTCGCCGCCACGGAGACTACTGTTATGTTCTGCTACCAGAGCTAAGGAAAGAGAGGAGATCTGTCCCTACGATAGAACTCAGCTTAATCCCTACGATGTAACAGGGAACCTGATCCTGCGATCAGACCTGCTAAAGTCCTAAGCTAGTCTGTACGGAGACCTATAGATGTGGGGAAGGAATCCCTACAAGTACTAAGGACTGGGAGGAATATGGGACACCTCCTAACAGAAATAGTAGCAGACAGACGAACAAACAAAATATATAGAACATAGAGGTCAGTAGACCAAGCAAACTAACAGAGCAAGACACAGAGCACAGGCTAGCTAGAAAGTAGATATACAATGAAGTCCAGCAAAGCCAGAAGGGCGGAGCAGGATTAAATAGGCCAACAAGGTCATGTGACCAGCAAAGGAAAAAAAAAACTAAGAGCAAGGTTCTAACAACTACAACCCCTAGCATTACACAGAGACCCGGCTCTGGGTATTCCCCCACACACATGGCCCAGGGGCGCGTCAACTTTGGCGTAGTCGGCAGGATCGAAACCAACCCGTTATCATCGGGTATTGTGTGCCTAGAGACTGTTTCACTGTATTGAATGTGGCGCCCGCCCCAGAAGAACGGACGCCATTATGTGCGCGCCAAAAGACAGCAAGAAGCCACCTCCCATCGTGGGCCAGGTCCCAGAATGGCGCCAAAGACGGAGCCCACCCCCAACAGCCATGAGTGCGGCTGTAGAGATGTCCATCAACGTGGGGGGGCTGCCCCTGAGAGTGATTGCCAGCAGGTTGCCCCGGGACCACCCCTAACAGGGGCGGAAAGGAAAGAAAACCGAAGGGCAGGGTGTGGTTTGGATCAGTCTTGGCGGACCACACCCGGAGATGGCGAGGAGCGCCAGCCCCGGTACCCTTACCAGTGGCCAGTTGTAGGCCGAAGCGGCTCCGTGCAGTCTCGCGGAGCTGATGGCCCAGCTCCCCGGAGAGGACCCTGAATTCCTCCGGGCTGGACTGGAGGATTTGGACCGGAGGATGGTCCAGGCGCAGCAGGAGGCCATAGCGGGATGGAAGGAGGAGATGGACCAGCGGGTCGCGGCCTGGCAGCAAGTGGCGCTGCAAGCACCCGACAGCGTGCCTGCCCCTGAGGACAGAGGAGGACCATCGGATGCTGAGAGCAGCGCTGCGAAGGGAGCAGGTAAGGGGGACGCCCCCGATACCTGCCCAGATGCCACTAACCTGCCCCTAGACCCCGTCGCGGAGCCAATCACCCCGGAAGTCGCTGCACCTCCACCGCTCCCGCCGCCTGCACCTAGGCCCCAATCCCCGAGCGCAGCCACCGGACTACGACGCACGCCGTGCCCCTTGATCCCGGGTGCGGCCGGAAGCTGCCCCCTCCAGGCCCGGTTGCAAGGCCTGATGCCCCCAGGCGCCTTCCAACAATGAGCGCCCCCGGTCCCAACACTACCACCCCTGGGGACCGACCTATATAGCCAGCTAGCTGGTCCTGATGGAGAGCTGGTTCCCCTGCCACACGGATGGGTTCACCCTTGCCACCGGAGGGACCTGTCCGCAGGGGCCAAAGCCCTGCTTCCTCCGCTCTGCAGCCAGTCATCATTCCCCAGCTCCCCGATGAGGAGGCCCAATTAGAGTGGGACCAGACCGGGGAGGACTTGATGGGGTTCTCACAGGAGACGCGGGTGGACGCAGCTCGCAGGTGGGAGTTCTGCCGCCGGGAAATAGCCCAGTTGGAGAAGGAGAAGCAGGCGCGGCGCCAGAGGCAAGAACAGCTGCAGGCCCGGAGCGTAGAAGAAAAGACCCGGACCCGCAGAGACCCCCAGGCTGCACGCGGTCCCACAGTCACCGGGATCGTGGTCAGGTTCCACCAGGAGAAGGGGTGGGGGATCATTAGGGACCCGACAACCGACACAGACCTCTTCGTCAACAGGAGGGTTGTGGAGAGTCGCCTGCCCGCGGGTCACCCGAAACGGGATCTGTTCTCGGGGGATCAGGTATCATACACCAGACACCGAGGTCTGCGAGGGTGGTACGCCCTCAACGTCCGGAGGGTGGAGGAGCACCGATACCCTGAATCCCGCTACGTGGAGGACCCGGATGAGCCTGAAGAGGATGAGGTGCAGGGATACCGCTACTAAAGCGCAGCAATAGAGACTGTATATAGTTACCCGTCAGGGTGAAAGAGTAAGAGACACGCCGTTTGCGGATTACAAAAAGTTCACCCGATTCGGGGTTGTTGGCAGTTTTGTTAAAAGTTACCCGAAAAGGGTCTGTGAACTATCCGGCTGAGGACTGGAAGCAGCCAACCCTTTATATCCGGCTGAGGACTGGGAGCAGCCAAAATTTGTAAATAGTTGCACTTCTTAAAGTGCCCTCTATTGGTTTTATAAACACCTACCTCAAAAAATACCTGAAGGTGTTTGTTGCACTTAGAAAAATTGCACCTTGTTGCGTGACATGGACACCTGGTCGCGGCAAGGACTGTGGCCTGTTAAAGAGACTTCGTCGTTGAAATATTGCTGATAATGTTTTATAATTTCTACTTAAAAGAATGTTTATCAAGAAAAATGTTTTATATGTGACAGAGGGGTTGATGCAAGTGAAAAGAGTTTTATAATGTCTTATGTATATGAAGAAAGTATTATAATACAGTATTTTTGAAAAGAGAAAAGTTTTATGACAAGTAACGTTTAAAAAAAAAAACAAAAAAAAACTTTAATTCTGCATGTCTTGAAATCAATTGTCTTTTGCTCTGTTCCAGCCCGCTGACGTGCTGTGATTTACCAGGGGGGAATGTAGCGCCCCGAGGGTTCGGTCGCTACAGAGGTATTGCATCTCACCCAGAGGTGTGATATCTCACTTCCAGGTAAGGATGGAGTGTTGCTCAGGACCCTAACACCCACATGCACTACACCACATTTCCGGGGGACAGGGCGACAATGCTCCCAAGGGTGAGCACAACTGGCCCTGTCCCTGGCTGGAGTGGGGGGAGGGAACACCTAGAAAGGGGGAACCCGGTAGTGTGTGGGTGGGGAGAGTAGATCCAGGGTGCACAGTATAGCGGAGTATATATGGCGGGCACCATCTTAGAGTGAGAGTAGAAAGTGGGAGAGAGCAGAGAGAGAAGGAGGCTGGGAGCAGAGGCTCTGCCTGGGCTCTGCTCCGCAGGCAGGCCAAGTCTCAAGGCCTGGGCCTGGAGGAGAAGAAAGGAAAGGAGAGGAACGGAGGAGGCTCCAGGAGTGGAGTGAAGGGACCCCAGGGGTGCGGACCGGCCAGCCACCACCGCACGCCCGCCGCTACCAGAGTAGGGGGGTCAGGCCAAGAAAGGGAACCGGATCCCTCATCTAGTGGAAGAGAGCAACTACCCTCAGCTAGTAACCGGAGGCCGTGGCATTGTACGTGCACGGCCCCTCACTACACCCATTAGGAAGGCACCATATAGGACCCAGGGAACGGAACATACGTTTGCCCGCCAAGGCCCGAGGCAGCTGGACAGAAACGTGGTCAATTGTGGGGTACGACAGGCCAGAGAGAGGACACATGAAGGGGGTCCTGAAAAGCATTCCAAAGGTACCTGGGAGTTGGCTGAGCCCCTCACCTGGTGAGCACAGCACGACGTGGGCAGCCATTACCTGCAGAAGTGGTTTGGAGTGTAAAACTGTGAGTAAAGACCCTGGACTGCATCACTGGACTCTGAGTCATTACTGTTGCTCCCGCGCACCATCACCCCCACCATCTGCACTCACTGCCCTGAGGCTATACTCCTCCCGTGGGGAGTTATACTACCCTCTGCTGCGCACACCACATCAGCCTCAGCGGTCTGCCCCGCAGCGGTGGTTTTCAGTGACCGCAATCCACGGGTGGCGTAGTCGGACATTTAAACATTGAAAACCAAAGAAACAGATCCGCCACTGGTTTGACCACCCTGAGCCACGGGACCGGGTCACCGCCACGGAGACTACAACCCCTAGCATTACACAGAGACCCGGCTCCGGGTATTCCCCTACACACACGGCCCGGGGGGCGCGTCACACCCACTGCCTGTCACTTGTTCCAGTGTTGGACGTGCGATCCCAGCTTTGTGCAGTCCAAACTTGCCAACTTTTTAAATCCTTTTTCCGGAGATCACATCATGACACTCCTTCCTGAATTCCATGCCCCATTCCGGATGCCTGCTGAAGCCAAAGAAAACCTTGGGGCTTGGTTGCTTTCCGAGAGTTGTGCCAACTCTTCCAGGAGTCCCTTTTTCCCAGAGCCCTGGGACTTTGCTGGTGTAGACCTGCCCAGTACACTGCCTCGGTCTATGGACTGACTGTTGAGTTACACCCTCCAAGACCAGTTTTCTGGCTTCACAGGCGCAGATGGAGTTTTTAAATAGATGAACTGTGAGAGTTGACACTAGACCCGACCCGTGTACATGACATCAACTATGATGTCGGCAAAGGAAAATCGCACGGAATGTGCACCCGGAAGAGGAGCTAAGCGGCACATGACGATATGCGGAACTGCCAAATCCAACCCAAAATGGCACAGAAAGTATATTACTAAGGGGCAGAATATCTGATTGGGCATCTATGTCTGCAGAAAGAGTCCCAGAAGATCCTGGTGGACTTGAGAGGCAGACCCTTGGTGACTTTTCCAAATCTCACCGTTGTCCCCAACCTGCGTTTCTCCAGCTGTTGCAAAACTACAACCAAACCCATCTGAGAGCCGCAGGTTGAGAAGTGCCACTGTCCTATGTATAATTCCTCCTGTTTTATTGAGAAGAGGATGAGTGGCGGCTTTGGTGCAGATCTGTTTGGGCAGGTGCCACATTGCCAACCGATCCAGTCATTTCGCTGTGTGACCAACGATATGAATATTCCCTTTGTATTGTATTTATACAAGCACAGCGCTCAGATACACAGTAGCAACCTAAGGTTTTGCTTTTTTTTAAAAAAAGTGTGATTACTTCTGTCTGGTTGTTGTGATGCCATTTTCCTGGTGATTTTAGTAAACCGGAAGCAAATAGTTGTCAGCTATAAGGAAGTAATTGTGTTTAACATTGTTTTATCCCTTTATGTGTGTGTTTTCAACATTTGCTGGGCAAATGTTTGGCATGTTTTGTCATGGGTAGTCGAATTTTGCCTAATTTTTTTTTTTTGTTTTGGTGCATTTTTTAGGTTTAAAAAATGGCAAAGACAAAGCCAAATTTATCACCAGATGTTGGGAAGCTTATTATTCTGAGAGTGAAGTCAGGCAAACGCTAAAAAGAGGAGCTATGGATTCACCTGTTCTCAGAGTCAAGTGCATTGTATATTTAAGAAAGAAAAAGAAGGTTACGGAACAGCTGACAAACCTAGAAGTGAACGACCACGGAAAGCTTCTTCCAAAGTTGATCACATTATTAAGAAAAAGTCAGTATCCGATGTCCATAAAAGTGTTGTACAGATTTCACACACCATGAATGAAGAATATGCGGTCAAAGTGAGTCGCCAAACTGGTGCGACGGCTAAGAGCAGGAGGGCTGAATGCACGAGGTCCAGACAAAAAGCCTTTCATCTCTGCAAGAACCGGAAGGTCCGACTTGAGTTTGCCAAAGAACAATGGAAAGAGACAGATTGGTCTAAGGTGTTGTGGTCGGATGAATTCAAGTTCAATCTGTTTGGTAGTGATGGCAGCACTATATATACCGCCCAACTGGAAAACGTAATGATGTAAGGAACCAAACACCTACAGTAAAACATGGTGGTGGCATTGTCATGATTTGGGGCTGCTATTCTGCATCTGCCATTGGCCCTCTGCACAGAATTGATGGAAATATGAATGCTACCATGTACAAGGATATACAGGAGAATGTAATGCTGCTATATGGTGAAACCAAAGTAGGCAGGGAATGGAAATTGCAGCAAGACAATGATCCTAAGCACACATCCAATTTAGTCAAAAATTGGTTAGCAAAGAAAAATGTTCGCCTGTTGCAATGGCCAAAACAATCACCTGATGTAAACCCTATAGAGCACCTTTGGGATGAGTTAGGACAACAAGTTGGGGCCCGCACCAAAAGCAATAAAGATGAATTGTTTGCAGCTTTACAAATGGATTGGAGCAAGATCCCTCAAGATGTCTTGAATTCCCTGGTGGCTTCAATGCCCCGTCGGTGTGGTGCAGTAATTAAAGCAAAAGGTTATGCTAAAAAAAAAAAAGTTATGGCATTGTAAGCAATGAATTACGCTCTCAATAAATAGTAGATGCAAAACTTTTGGCCGTCAGTTTTCTTTAATTAAATGACCAGACCTATATTCAAAAGCATTTTGGTTAAAATTAAGGTCTTGTATGATGACAACTTCATGCACGTTCCACCAGGGAAATGGCGTCACAACAACCAGACAGAAGTAATCACACTTTAAAAAAAAAAAAGCAAAACTTTTGGTTGCTACTGTTCCTCTTACCGCCATTGCATATCATTGCGTCCCACCTGCAGTACACGTAAATTATTCATCAGATAACAGCCCTCTGCAATATCTGCTCTGATGCCTCCGGCCACAGATACTGCAGCCTTAATCCCTGCCTTGCGCCTGGTGCCAACTGCTAATGTGATTGGCGAGCCGGCCAAGCTGCTCTGATCCTCAGCAAAGACTGTGAGGAGGAGAGAGCGGTACCAGGACCTGGCGGCAGAGTCTGGATCTGGACTGGAGAAATTAACATATAGACACATTTGGCCATAGAAGTTTTATTCAATGGGGAAATCCAAACTGCTTTTCTCCGGCTGGATAGAAATGGCCAATAAAAAGGGACAGGAGTCACCCCCATCCCTGGAGACGTCACTGAGCCCCAAATCGCTGCATGACCCTCATCTACCATTTATCTCACTGGTGTCTTATAGACCTGCCACTGACTATCCGACTGGAGAAAAAGAAACTTTGTGGCCTATGGGCATCGTATAAACGTACAGAGACAATTAGGAATGGGAGTAACATAATAGCTTACACCTGACCCTGATTGTGTCTCTCTGCATCTTATCCAATGTATCTACCATATGGACTGCAGAGAAGACGTAGAAGAGAAAGCCTGAGATTTATGGATGGAAGTCTTAAAACTAATGTGCCTTGCAATTTTCACACCGGCCACCAGGCATATTATTGGCTAAGAACATTATTAAGGGGGAGGAGGTGAGCTGTGACATCACCTATTGTGAATGGTGGATCCTGTGTTATCTACTGTATATAGAGGTGTTATCAGTCATTGTACAGGAGGAGGAAGTGAGCTGTGACCTCACCTATTGTGAATGGTGGATCCTGTTTTATCTACTGTATATAGAGGTATTATCAGTCATTGTACAGGAGGGGGAGGTGAGCTGTGACATCACCTATTGTGAATGGTGGATCCTATTTTATCTACTGTATATAGAGGTGTTATCAGTCATTGTACAGGAGAAGGAGGTGAGCTGTGACATCACCTATTGTGAATGGTGGATCCTGTGTTATCTACTGTATATAGAAGTGTTATCAGTCATTGTACAGAAGGAGGAGGAGAGCTGTGACATCACCTATTGTGAATGGTGGATCCTGTGTTATCTACAGTATATAGAGGTATTATCAGTCACTGTACAGTAGGAGGAGGAGGTGAGCTGTGACCTCATCTATTGTGAATGGTGGATCCTGTGTTATCTACAGTATATAGAGGTATTATCAGTCATTGTACAGGAGGAGGAGGTGAGCTGTGACCTCATCTATTGTGAATGGTGGATCCTGTGTTATCTACTGTATATAGAGGTGTTATCAGTCATTGTACAGGAGAAGGAGGTGAGCTGTGACCTCACCTATTGTGAATGGTGGATCCTATTTTATCTACAGTATATAGAGGTGTTATCAGTCATTGTACAGGAGGAGGAGGTGAGCTGTGACATTTATTGTGAAGGGTGGATCATGTGTTATCCACTGTAAATAAAGACGTTACCGTTCCTGGGGTAATCCTGTCTGTGATTATGTTGAGACTGCTGAAACGTCATCTGTACAGATCAAGAAATATGAGTCTAGTATTGGGCCTTGTGATCAATGTAAAAATTGCAAGATTTCAGATTCTTTTTTTGTAGACAGTGATATAAAAATTTGAAGAGAACATCAAAAATATTTAAAAATGCATATCTGACATAATTATGATGCAAATGATTGTGGATCCGATTGATCATTCAATACTTTGAATAACAAGTCTATAGTCTAACATTATAATGGACGGATAATGAGAATGGTAATTTATTTTTGGACTATTTAGACCACAGCACCGGACACCTTCCTACATGAGACGCCCATGAGAGAAACCGAACGTGCCGCTCTATGCAAACCCATTTAGTTAATGAAGGACATGTAGGCAGGATCACATTATCTAGGCAGCAGATACATCAGTCAAGTAATCAATTCTTGTTCCCGTCCTCTTATTGATCATATAGAAGACGTTTGTACTGTACCCTTTCCCACTTAACAAGCGGCACGTCTTTAATTCTTCCTTTGCTGCTGCCCCATTTACACCATTTCATTCATCAGGATTTGGTAACATGATTTTGCCAGAGCAGCAGTTTTATTCCTGCAATATCATAAGTATGGTGCATTCTGCATAATTGTTAGTTGAGGTTCTTGCTTGCTTCATTTCCATACAGTAGTTGGGTCTTGCTATAGCTTTCCTCTTTATGAAGTCAGAGGTTTTTTTTGCCTGACACAGAGCTCCAAATACCCTGCAAAGTCATAACTTTTATTTATAGAATTCTGTCTTCCTGAATCCACCACTAGAGGTCGCTTATTGCACAGCCATTTTCTAAACTGTATACAGTAATCTCTTGAGCTCTCTCTAGTGGTGACTACAGGCAAACAGAATATTATAATTAGCTGTACATTGCAAAGTAGTTAATGCTTGACATCAGAGGTAGCAGGACTTCAGAATGATGTCTGGTTTGACAAGATTTTGTGAGAGCGTTTTCTGCTTTCTGGAGGAATGCTAATTTGCATAATATTTCCCATGGAGCATTTCACTTCATTCACCAGCTGGATCTGTTCTGTGAAAACCAGCACTTCCCAGATTAAGGAGGTCTCCCTGTTGCTAGTTATCTAAAGGATAGGTGATAATGTATAGATTGGTGGGGGTCCGACTTCTGGAGCTTGCACTGATTGGCAGAAAGGGACACTCTTATTCCTGCTAGAATTGAGCTACGCTTTGCATGCTTAGCACCTGCTCAATTCCCTATGGAGCTGCTGAGCACAGCGCTTGTCATTTTCTGGTATAGAGAATGAGATCAGCTGTGGGTGAGCATTCGACCTGGGATAAAATTGCACTGGCGGGATCGGATTCCCACTGTTTTCACCAGACAACCTGTCAAGGGCTCAGTAGGTGAGGTGGATTCTCTACGCCTATGGTCCAAGAGGGCACATGAGCCACTGGTGTCTGTGCAGGAGACGAGTGAGGCACACAGAACACATAGCCGAGAGAAGATCGTTAGCAGAGGTACTGGAAGCTGCAGGCGGACAGGAGACGTCCTGGAGACTGCAGACAAGTTGCTGAGGTACTGGAAGCCGCAGGTAGACGGGACGTCCTAGAAGCCGTAGGCGGTCACATAGCAAAGGTCCTGGAAGACTGCCGACAGGTAGCTGAGGTTCTGGAATCCTCCAGACAGGAGACATCCTGGAGACTGCAGACAAGTAACAGAGGTACTAGAAGCCACAGGCAAACAGGAGATGTCCTGGAGACCACAGACAAGCAACAGAGGTACTAGAAGCCGCAGGCAGACAGGAGACATCCTGGAAGCTGCAGGCGGACAGGAGACGACCTGTAAGCCACAGGTGGATATGTAGCAAAGGTCCTGGAAGACTGTAGACAGGTAGTTGAGGTACTGGAAGCTGCAGACAGATGTCAAGAAGAGCATAGACAGCTGCCATACTGGAAACTGCAAGCAGGCAGACATCTGGGATACCGCAGACATGTAGCCTAGATACTAGAAATTGCAGGCAGGAGATGTCCTGGAGACTGCAGACAGGTAGCTGAGATACTGGAAACTGCATGCAGGCAAGAGACTGCAGACAGGTAGCTGAGCTACTGGAAACCGCATGCAGGCAGGAGACGTCCTGGAGACTGCAGACAGGTAGCTGAGATACTGGAAACTGCATGCAGGCAAGAGACTGCAGACAGGTAGCTGAGATACTGGAAACCGCATGCAGGCAGGAGACGTCCTGGAGACTGCAGATAGGGAACTGTGCACAGAAAAACTAAAAGTCTTAATACCAAGACACAGAAGTGTGTCTTGGTGAGCCTTATATAAACCTAGGAAACTTAACACATGGGATCACGCCGAGCAACTTGCAAAGCCTTACGTGGAGCACAAGATAGTTCAGCAGATCGGGGTGTAGGGAGCATAGCTTGGAACTGGGACAGCTGTGTAACAAGTTGCAACCTGTGGACGGTTAGATACAGATCTGTGTTTGTCCTTGGATTTTGTAAACCCCTTTCAATCCAAAGTGGGCAGTGGCCTTTTACATTGTGCTGCCTACCCCCCACCATTCTCTACATGGATCATGGTCCATGTTCTGTTTGGGCTATGCTTCCACAGTACTGTTGGTCATCTGTGGACCCTTGCATCTGCCCAGCTTACAGGTCAGTAAATCCAGCCCTGTCCACATTTACACTCCACTATGTCTAGTCACTGATGTGGGTGGTAATCATGGTTATGGACGGGTTAGACATGGCATTATGAGGACTCTAGATTTTGGCCTTGGTCACAAGCAGCGGTCTACAATGGAAATGTGAATGGTTCTGGCAGTCTAGCGCTTGCCTCTCGGAGCCCGGTTTACCTCCATCTATTGAAGCAGATTCCCCGTCAGTTATGGGAAATGCATATTACATGGCGTAGTACTGAGTGTGATGTTTTATGTATGCCGTGACCTTCCCGCCTTTACTCATCACAAGACTAAATCTATAGCAAAGCAATAAAGACATTGCGGACTGCATTACACATGGCGGCCCCCGGGCTGTGCGGCCTTCCTCAGGAAGGACATTTGCATCATGTTGAAGATGATAGTGAGTCTATTATGAGGTTCCGGGACGCACCGGCCTCCACACACCACAATCAGAATACACAATCAGTTTGTGGTTTGTTTGTTTTTTCATTGCACCTTAAAGAGAAATTTCCTAAGTTATATCGTGAGTGATCACTATAAAATACAGTTTCCTATATATATATATTTTATTCTGCAAATCACTCCCATAATGTCTCAGGAGGAGCACAGATTTCAAGTTCTCTTTCAAAGAAATGGCTGCAGTTACATGCTGACCATGAAGTACATGGATGGCTTGCATTGACCAGAGTTGAAGCCATCATTGCGAAGTGGCTCCTTGGCTCTTCTTTCTGGCTCATATGGGGGCTACGATGCAATCCTACTGTGACATCTATACACTATATGGAGAAAACTATTGGGACACACTTCTTAATCACAAGTCCAGGATTTTCATTCATTCCCACTCGCAAAGGTACTCCTCTACATTCCCCCTCCAGGAACTTTTCAGACCTCCCGTCCTTCATTTATAGGCATTAATATGGAGTCGCCCTTCTGTAGATATAACGGCTCCCGTTCTTCTGGTAAGGATTTCTACCAGATTTTGGAGCTGTCTGTGGGAATTTTTGCCACTTCATCAAGAAGAGCATTTGTGAGGTCAGACCCTGATGTTGGGGGGAGGCCAGGCTCACAGTCTCCATTCTTGGATGGGGTTGAGGTCTGGGCTCTGTGCGTTCGCTCATGTTCTCCCCCCTCCATGTCTGTACGGACCTTGTGAACTGCAAACAGTCATGGGGAACAGAAAAGGGCTCCCACAAAGCTGGAAGCTACAATTGTGCGCAATGTCTTCACTGAAACTAAGGGCCCAATGCCGACCCCTGAAAACAAACCCAGAGCGTTATCCTCCTCTACCATCTGTACAGCAGGTACAATGCAGTCAGGGGGTAACGTTCTCCTGGAATCACCAAACCCAGACTCCTCCATCAGACGCCAGATAGAGATGTGTGATCCGTCACTGCACAGAACACGTCTCCTCCAGAGTCCAGTGGTGGCGGCTTTACACCACTCCATCCGATGCTTGACATTGTGCTTGGTGATGTACGGCTGCATGCCGCTACTCGGCCATGAAGCTCCAGGCGGGGGCGCAGTGTTTGTGCTGATGTTATACAACAGCAGGTCTGGACTTTGCAGTTATGGGGTCAAAACCCAGAGAGAAGAAAACCGAACACATTGATCAGAAATGGATATCAAAACTCAGTCTAAACCGTTATTCACAGTCAATGGTTCATGGTGGCACTGTAAACCAGCAGTGCACACACACTTATAAGAACATTTAAAAACACCATTCATACATATGTATAAGACATAAGTGGAAATTATCCATAAAAAACCTGACCACACAACGATAGATACGTCTCTATAAGGATATAGTTCACATAATGATCATCGCTGTCAGTCTTTGCTAATATAGCCTATATTACCATGACAAATTGCAGAGGGACATCCTCGAGATGTTAGTGGCACAAATGTGACCCGGTATATACACATATATACATCTCATAGGGTATTGTTACCTAGGCTAATCTAATTGGTGCACAGTAGTAAGATGTGTATGGTCAAGCCAGGTGTACGACTGACACCTATTCATGCCACATATTGCTCAGCACCTGTGCAGTAAGGGTATGGCATCACACCGAAATTACCATAGTATCCTGAGCAATATGTTCTTGAATATGTTTTTATAAGTGTGTGTGCACCACTGGTTTACAGTGCCACCATGAACCCTTGACTGTGAATAAAGGTTTTTTAATTAACACACTATTTTGATACCGCTTTATGACCAATGTGTTCGGTTTTCTTCTCTCTGGGTTTATACTAATTTTCTGAATGGTCTTCTGCCATTCTTATAGTCCAGGCGTGTATATGTTATATGTTGCTCCAATTTTGATACTATATAAGAAACTCATGGAACATTGACATATAATACATGCTGAGTCCAGTATCTGCTCTAATACGTTATGGGGTCAGCAGAGCGGCGGTGACTTTTCATCCCTCCTCTACTCAGCACTCGGTCCCCCGCTATGTAGCGTTACGGGGTCTCCACTTCAGGGCTGAGTTGCTGCGGTTTCTTCCACCTCTCAGTAATATCACTCACAGGTGATGGAGGAAGATTCAGGAAGGAAGAAATGTCATGATCGGACTTGTTACCCCCGTGGGTCCCATTACAGGACCGCGCTGCTATCAGTGATTCCTGCACCACCGGCCGATCTGTCACATGGTAGTGAAGGCAGATGGCATGGCGGGGGGCCGGAGGTTGCACACCGAGGAGCTGGATGTTATATACCGGGGGGTGAGGAGCCAGATATTATTCACACGGGGAGCGAGGGGATGGATGTTATATACCAGGGGTCAAGGGGCCAGATGTTATATACTGGGGACAATGGAACCAAATGAGAAATCTGAATTTAGTGATTAAAGAAGCACTCCTCCTCCTCCTCCTCCCATCAATTTTTTTTATCTTCTTAATATATTGCAGTTATCATATTATATAGCACTGTGCACTTACAATTGCTCATTTTTCCCTTTTACCCAGATAATGCTTCTCTTTTCCATTAGGTCTATGACGTCACATAATTAAAACCTGACTAACTGAATCCTTCTAAGCGCTATGTAGAAACAGGAGGTCAATTTTCCCTGTATGAATCATAAGTCTCTGCAAAAGTCCCTGCCAGGAGGAGAATAGAGCAGCTGGTTCAGGAGTTGAAGAGGGGAATGACTCATGCAGAGAAAAGAGAAGAATTAGCTGGGTAGAAGGGAAAATGAGCAATTGTAAGTACACCATTCTGTACAATATGATGACTGCAAAATATTAAGAGGATAAAAATTTTGATGGGAGGAGTGCTTCTTTATGACATGAGAGACCCCATACTTTTCTCCTTATAGTGTATGTCTTGCTAGGGCTCGTGGACAAGGGTTGACAAACCCCTTTAGAATCAAATGATAACTAATGTGGGAAAATCACCTTGTATGATAAGATAAAAAAGCTTCCGATAGAAACTATTGATATCAAGGTCATGACCTTAAAGGGATTGTTCACCTCAATATTTTCAATATTTTTTTTATTAGAAAAAGGCTAAAAATAGATAAAAAACGAAAAAAACAATATTCAACACCGCCCCGTGGCCCACCGGACCTTACACCCTGCTTCATTTATGATGGTCGGCCTATCACAGGGACATGTGTGGATACGACATCCAATCACTACAGAGGTGACCTGCCTCAGCCAGTCAGTGATTGGCTGAGCACTTACCTTATTTAAAAAAGATCAAAAAGTAGAGAAGGCGGGTTTTTTTTGTTTTTTTTTAACTCATTCTAACCCGTTTAAAAGCAGAGAAGCCCTGTAACCTGATATCAAGCCAAAAAACCACACCATGTCTCTCCTGCTTCAGACATTCTGTTATCCACAATTGTATATAAAACTTTTTCCTGATTCTTTACAGAGTATAAAGATGCTTATTAAGCAGGATCACTAGAGAACAGAAAAACACGGATTGAAACGCGTTAGTGCCTCGTAGTTGATGTTGTCTGAATCTTCAGCGCAGAACTGAATGTAAGGATCAATTAGTTACTTTTACAATGTAAGAGATGTAATAAAAAATAAATATAGTCACGGGAGGCCGAAAATAGCAATGGAGAAGGCATCGGAGGCTGGAATGAAAAGCGTTTGTCCTCCTAATGGCTGCATCTTCCACGTTTATACTTCTCGCGCCAGACTTATTTATTGCACCGAGATCTGGCAGATACCGACACTTAATGAGGTCATTCACTTCTTTGCAGACATTACTGCCGCCCAAGGATTTGGCTCCAATATTATATTTTTTCCCCTCTGTTCAGACTCCAATATCTACTTGAAAAGACCTAATCCTCCTCCATTCAATGGATAAAAATGGTATCTTTTCATGTGAAATGGCTCAGCTGCTGCTCGGTATTAGACTGCACTTCCAAACTGGTTAATTAGCTGGTATTACCAGGAATTTCTATAACTTGGTTCTTTATTTTTGGGGGTGGGGAGGGGTACCTGCTTGTGATTGCAGCGAAATAAAAAGGGAACATTTCTACATTTATAAATCTTGAATTTGCACCGGAGAACATTTTGTCTCAACACTTTAATATCTTTTAATATCATTGAGAGGAAAAAACATGTCGGGTAGAAATCAAACTATAATGTTTTAAATTGTCCACTCAAGAGTCCACAACATTGGAAAAGTAACAGGTCATCAATTATTTTGGGGAAGTTCATGGAGACCACTTGGATCTTTTTTTTTTTAAGGGATAGGGCACCAGAGTCTTAGGCTATGTGCGCACCTTCAGGATTTGAATACAGAAAATTCCTTAAGGTTTCTGCATCTCTTGGCAGGGAAAACGCTGCATAAAAGTGCGCATTTTGCCGTGATTTTGATGCGTTTTTGATGAGTTTTAGTACATCAATGAATGCTTTTTGGAGCTAAATAAATATATTTAAAAAAAGAAATGTGGGACATCACTTTAACCTTTGGATTACCCTCAGACCTGGGGTGAGTATATTGGTTAATTTAAATGATTAAAGAATGTGTCTGTTGTATTTCAAATAAAGTGTTTTACTCTGTGTGTGTATTTATTTAACTATTCACTTTACTTTGCTTAGGGTTAGTAATGAAAGGGTCTGATTGACACCTTTTCATCACCAAACAAAAGGGGGCTAGGTGTCAGCTAATCCTATAAACCCAATGTCACTAGCATTCCCATTCATGTCATTTCTAGGGCAGCTGTGAGCTGCTACTATTTTTAGCCTAGGAAGGTGCCATTAGGCAAACTTGTTCCTTGGCTATTAATAACAGCTCACAGCTGTTTGTTTTGCCACTACATCCCCCCCGATCAGCACTCAGCAGCGCTTTGGATGCAGCGTATTTTAGCTGTGTCCAAAACATGCAGCACTTTTGTTGTCAATGCTTGGGGATCCACCGCATATAATGACATTTCAATCGGTCAAAATCTGTAGCCTCCGCTACAGAAAGTGACATGCTGTGGGTGAGTTTGGGTATGTACCCACGATCAGGAGCCGCTGAGGGTTTATTTATGCAGTGTCAAACCCGCAGCGCCAAGATGTTACAGCATAGTGGATTGTATTTCTAGAAATCCCGTGTCCACTATGCGTGCATCTGAGGCTGCGAATCACCCGCGTACACTGACATGCGGCGCACATTTCAGGACTGCAGCATGTCAAATTCTCTTACGGAGTCGCTAGTCTCTGCAACAGAAATTTGACCACTAGAATGTATTGAATGTGGTAAATCCGCATGGTTCAGTGAACACATGTGGATTTACCTGCGTTCAATAGAACGCAGCATTTTGGACACAGCAAAAATATGCTGTGTCCAAAGCACTGCTACGTCCGGATCGTGGGCACATAGCCTAAAATAAAAAAAATGGCGTGGGCTCCCGCTTCATTTTCAAAAGCAGCAGAGGGAAAGCCGACTGCTGGGAACTGATATTAGTAGCCGGGGAAGGGGCCATTAGCCAAAAATGTTCCCTGATTATTAATAACAGCCCACAGCTGTTTGCTTAGCCTTTACTGGCTAGATTACAGGGGAACCCCAGAAAAAAATTGACATAGGGTCCCCCTACAAAATCTAACCAGAAAAAAGCTAAACAGACAGTTGCAAGCTGACATTAATAGCCAGGGAAGGGGCCATGGATACTAGCCCCCTCCGAGGCTAATTAATATCAGCTCTCAGCAGCCCCAGAAATGGCGTATCCATAAGATGCGCCAAGTCTGGCGCTTAACCTCCGCTCTTCCCACTGCCGTGTAGCGGTGGCCAGTGGGGTAATAAGGTTGGGGTTCATGTCAGCCTTGTATTGGCAGCTGACATGAAGCCCAGGTAAGTAATTGAGGGGCGTCTATAAGACGCCCCCATTACTAACCCGGTAGTAAGGTTTTTGACAGCTTTGCAATAAAGACACGGACAGAATAACGTAGTTTATTTAAATAAAATTCCACACAGTTTTAATAATTTATTTAAAAATAAAAAACACTGTATACTCACCTAACACCCAATCCTCGAATCCCTCGTCTCCTGTAAAAAATAAATAAATAAAAAGCAATCATATCCCTCACCTGTCCGCTGTCATGACATAATCCCAGTGTCCCACTGCGATCCGGGTCACTTCTACAGCAGCCTCATCAATCACTGAGCAGCCACATCAATGATGGGAGGAGTAGTCTTCTTCCCCGGGCCGGGTACCATTCTTTGTGCATTTTTGGGGTGTTTTTGCAGCATAATTGAGTCAGTCAAATGCGCAGCAAACATCCACAGCAAATCTGCAAATATATTTATAACTGCAGTTGAACTTAATGGGCGGAAAACACTGCAGAAACGCTAAAAAGAATGGACATGCTGTGGATTTAAACGCAATGACAATCCTATCAGGAAAATCCCTGATCATGCGCACAGCACTTCAGGATTGTCATTGCATTAGCTGGCACACGGATTACCTAGCGTTTTTGGTGCATTTCCGCGAGGAAAAAACGCATCAAAAACGCACAGTGTGCACATAGCCTAAATGAAGGGGATCACTGTTCCACTTTGTTCTAGCGATCGAGGACCAAGCTAAAGGACCCCTACTAACCAGACATTAGGAACATGCATCTCTGGTGAGATAATCCCTTTATGAAAACTCTTTTTGTGCATGATAGACCCCAAGTTACCCACTGGAAATAAGTGTTACTGGTTATTGTAATGCTGCCTGTGTAGATAGTGAGATTACTGAAAAGTCTTCTACTACAGCAATTATAAGTCAAAAATAGCCTCAGTGTAAAAATTGCAAGATTACTATTTTTTTTTTCTTAAATACAGATTGAGTTATGGAAAAAAATTGCTAAATAAATTTAACAGAAAAAAAAAATTATTTAAACTGTAGGTCATTTTTCTGATGACACATTCCCTTTAATAAAGGGGGTCCTCTGTTGAGGACCCTCATCCCATGGCAGGATTCAGGAATAATTACAATGAGTGTTTCTCGCTCTGGGGAACCCGTCCTGCATGACACAGATAAGTAATTGCTGTGTAATGCTTCATTTCCACTGTGGAAGTGCTGCAGAAAAAAATGAACATTTTACAACTCTGTTTCCCCACAGATTACAGAAGGGAGAAACTGAGGAGCCCCAGACCAACACTGGTTCTTTCTGTGTAAGTGGCTTGGTCATCCTGAAGATCAGGATGAGCATTAATATAGGAGTGGCAGGTCTCTGTAAAGTTTCATAACTCCCACGCGTTTTGAGTCAAAGTGTCCACTTTTGGGCCATTCCCCGGTTTTGGGGATTTAAATGCAGAACATCATGGTCGGAAGAATAAAAAGAACAAGGCAAAGAGGAACACCAGCAAGCTAATGGCTTGATACAATCATGATAACAGCACTGAAGACCCTGGTGGACCTATCTAGGCTGCACAAGATCGATCTTCCTACATCCATCAAGTCACCATGGCACAAGTTTGAGTCGAAGGCAGTTAAACATTACTCCACGAGTGTCAGAGGAGACTGTGTCAGACCACATTTTCTGGTAAATTATTCCAAATTGGCTTTTGGTCTTTTGCACATGTGGCACTCACTTTTCTTAAATTTGCACTATACCTAGATCTTGGCATGAAGACATTTTCTGGAGTCCATCATTTTGCCCCACTTTGAGGTTTTGATAGGCTCTTTCCCCTCTTCATGCTCATGCATGAGCCTTGGGTTACCATTCTCCTGGTATTACAAGCACTTGTCTTCTTGGTGCGGTATAGCATCCATACGGGGTGGATGCGAGTCTCCTTGGAGTGCCACGGCTGATGCGTTTCTGGAGCTCAGAGACATCTTTCATCCTGTGCTCAATTTTTTATGGCTATTTTTTTTTTTTTCACGGCATCAAAAAGCCGGTTGAGTTTTTGAAGTGCGGCGGTGGCAATTGTATCAAAGAGCTTTTGAAAAGAGCGAGTGTCAGCGACCCTTGTTATGAAGACGACAGTCGCAGGATCCTTCACGTGGCTCACACTCTTCTTCTGCAAGGAGCTTTGCAGACAAGAGTTCAGTCTGACCCTGTGGATGGAAATTCTTCCAGGAGGTAATCTCAGACTTTTTCCTTTTATCTTTAGTAGGTGCTT
The DNA here is from genome assembly GCF_046119375.1 of Phyllobates terribilis. Lineage (NCBI taxonomy): Eukaryota > Metazoa > Chordata > Amphibia > Anura > Dendrobatidae > Phyllobates > Phyllobates terribilis. Next base: position 367,023,302 of record NW_027362768.1, read on the forward strand.
TTAATCAGCATTTCAGCCACTACGTGACTACGAATATGCCCAGTGTGTGTATATACAGTATATAGTTGGCCAAACATGTAGATTCGGATCGGCCAGCATGCCGCCAAACATCCATAAGTCGGATCATGCGTACAGACAACATGTCAGGGGTAAAGAAAAAGTATATAAAACATCAGAATGGGAAATTGGTTGTAATTAGCTGATCATGCCATGTACATCCAATTTAATTTTCTGGCAGCCAAAACAATCTACAAGTCACTTTCTGTACTACTACTGTCTACCGTTTCATCGACCTAAATAATCAAAATCAGTCATTTCGTCCATTTATCTCTGGTCTAGTTGCGATACAGAGAAATGAGGGACTCCTGTTTCTTTGTAGCACATGTTCAAAAGCTGCAGAATACATAAGTACTGAGCAGTGTAGCCGTGAATCCATCTCTGGGGTGAGATAAACACTTACTTACACTTAGTAAGTAGAAGCAAAAATTGTGTGTGTTTCATCCTTATTAAAAAAAAAAATGTCATATGGTTTGTGTCCTATAAAATAAAAACATATGCTACCCTAGGGGGATCTTACTCTTGACAGATCTATACATTCTTGAATTAAAGAAGTTTCCAGTGATCCTATTATGACATGGAAAGGTGACCACTTCAGCCAATCATTGGCTGCAGCAAATGCCACTTAGGTCAATTATTGGCTGCAGCAACCATGTCAAAATCTCATAAATGGAAGCCAGGATATAGAATTTGGTGAAGGACCCAACTCAGAATTAGAAAATCGGAACTTCTCTTTACAAATCATTATTGAATTAATCAGCTTTGAATTTTTGATATGGACCCTCAACTATCCACCCACAACTTGGCCCTATTTGCTGTTTTGTACCCCAGTATTTGGAGTGTAATGCATCTGTATATTACCAGGAGAAATGAGTGATTGGCTGAAATGATTTACGCTTGTGATAATATTCCTAGAACAAAGTCATCAATCGGAAATTAATTAAGCTCCTTCCATCTCCTGAGATCTATTTACCAACCACATTCGGCTTTAATAATAGGAAACAGTGTTTTTATTCCCTAATTTTCTTCATTTCCTTACAATGTGCGTCTGGGAGGGTTTGACAGGCGAAACAATGGATGAAATGCATTCGGCGTCTGCAGAATACAAGCTTTGTGTTACATGTTTTCCCTTTTAAAACAATGAATTCAATGAAGTAATTGTTGCCGCTGTTTGCTGCATGAAGAGGGGATCGCGTCCTCCGAGGCGGCGAACGGCCGCGGTGTAAACAGAGAGAGGGAATTGCAAGAAGTTTTCATTCTTTGCCTAAACAATAACTTCCTGGATTTGCCATAATAATAAACAACATCTTTGATGCTGAGCGTCCAGCGGGGGCTAGTGGGAAGGGGGGGATCACAAGAAAGACCATATGAATCCGAATTTCTGGACCACTAAGAGCGCTGCTCGGGGGTTTTGTGTTTTCAATTCTTCAGTTTTCAAGATGTCTGTCTTATGTCAGTAAATAGAAACACACTAAGTAATTACAAGTGTAGATATCCTACATCAACAACAAAATCTTCTCTCTTGATAGTTTGTTACAGTGTATCAGTGCAGTACCCATTGCAAACAGCTATGCTTAAAGTGTATCAGTTGTGTTAGGCAACTTTTCAGAATAAGGCGTGCTGTGTGTATACATGAGGAATAACACTATTTTTGGCCATTATGTGATATATATCCTGCATTTTTGACAAGTTTTAACTTCTGGTGGCTTTATCTCTTATTTTCAGTTGTCTCTGGGCTAGTGAGTGGAGAGTAGCTGCTATCATGTCTCCCATACACAGCACACACATGAAGGATTCCTGCTCTCCTGTCACGATGTCCAGAAGTAGCAGCAGCATGCAGGACATTCTAAAGCTAAACTGAGCCGTGTAGCTGTGAATCCAGCTCTGGCTGAGATACACACTTAGCAGCCTTCTTCCCACTTGCTCCCTTCTCCATAGACTTTTAATAGGCAGCTGTAATTTGATCTCTGTGAGCCCATTTTGTCATATTAAAGATGGTTTTAAACTACTGTTTTTCCCCAAAGTGCATGACGATTTCAGAAGACAAGGGCGTAGAAAAAATGGAGAAAGAAGCAGATTTTTCTCATAAAATTTATTACAAACTTTCATATATTCACTTGTACTATTGATTTATGGAAACTTTGTTGAAATGACAGCGACCATCTGACTATCCATATTCCTATGTTGTATGAACAGAGGTCCTAGGCCTTTTTGGGGCCCCAACTACCATATTTCATTCTTTATTTTTTCGTTCTTTATGAAGACGAGAAACCTTTTGGACACCAAGGCCTGGGTGTGACTACAAGATCTATCAGTCTATCTACAGTACAGACCAAAAGTTTGGACACACCTTCTCATTTAAAGATTTTTCTGTATTTTCATGACTATGAAAATTGTACATTCACACTGAAGGCATCAAAACTATGAATTAACACATGTGGAATTATATCCTTAACAAAAAAGTGTGAAACAACTGAAAATATGTCTTATATTCTAGGTTCTTCAAAGTAGCCACCTTTTGCTTTGATGACAGCTTTGCACACTCTTGGCATTCTCTTGATGAGCTTCATTAGGTAGTCACCGGAAATGGTCTTCACTTCACAGGTGTGCCCTGTCAGGTTTAATAAGTGGGATTTCTTGCCTTATAAATGGGGTTGGGACCATCAGTTGTGTTGTGCAGAAGTCAGGTGGATACACAGCTGATAGTCCTACTGAATAGACTGTTAGAATTTGTATTATGGCAAGAAAAAAGCAGCTAAGTAAAGAAAAACGAGTGGCCATCATTACTTTAAGAAATGAAGGTCAGTCAGTCCGAAAAATTGGGAAAACTTTGAAAGTGTCCCCAAGTGCAGTTGCAAAAACCATCAAGCGCTACAAAGAAACTGGCTCATATGAGGACCGTCCCAGGAAAGGAAGACCAAGAGTCACCTCTGCTTCTGAGGATAAGTTTATCTGAGTCACCAGCCTCAGAAATCGCAGGTTAACAGCAGCTCAGATTAGAGACCAGGTCAATGCCACACAGAGTTCTAGCAGCAGACACATCTCTTCAACAACTGTTAAGAGGAGACTTTGTGCAGCAGGCCTTCATGGTAAAATAGCTGCTAGGAAACCACTGCTAAGGACAGGCAACAAGCAGAAGAGACTTGTTTGGGCTAAAGAACACAAGGAATGGACATCAGACCAGTGGAAATCTGTGCTTTGGTCTGATGAGTCCAAATGTGAGATCTTTGGTTCCAACCACTGTGTCTTTGTGAGCCGCAGAAAAGGTGAACGGATGGACTCTACATGCCTGGTTCCCATCGTGAAGCATGGAGGAGGAGGTGTGATGGTGTGGGGGTGCTTTGCTGGTGACACTGTTGGGGATTTATTCGAAATTGAAGGCATACTGAACCAGCATGGCTACCACAGCATCTTGCAGCAGCATGCTATTCCATCTGGTTTGCGTTTAGTTGGACCATCATTTATTTTTCAACAGGACAATGACCCCAAACACACCTCCAGGCTGTGTAAGGGCTATTTGACCAAGTAGGAAAGTGATGGGGGGCTACGCCAGATGACCTGGCCTCCACAGTCACCAGACCTGAACCCAATCGAGATGGTTTGGGGTGAGCTGGACTGCGGAGTGAAGGCAAAAGAGCCAACAAGTGCTAAGCATCTCTGGGAACTCCTTCAAGATTGTTGGAAGACCATTTCCGGTGACTACCTCTTGAAGCTCATCAAGAGAATGCCAAGAGTGTGCAAAGCAGTCGTCAAAGCAAAAGGTGGCTACTTTGAAGAACCTAGAATATAAGACATATTTTCAGTTGTTTCACACTTTTTTGTTAAGTATATAATTCCACATGTGTTAATTCATAGTTTTGATGCCTTCAGTGTGAATGTACAATTTTCATAGTCAAGAAAATACAGAAAAATCTTTAAATGAGAAGGTGTGTCCAAACTTTTGGTCTGTACTGTATCTCGAATATCATATCATTGTAGCACTGGCATCTACCAACCCAGCTCATTTACAGATGATTTTAAATACAAGAAAGGACTTTTCCTGACCATCCATTTACTGTTTATAGGTTTGGGTCTGTCTGCGCCTCTTAAGAGACAAGTTTGATCAATAGGTAGCAGCAGGAATGAAGTGTGTTTATTAGAGGAGCTGTCACCACATGATGGATAAGGTTAGTTGTCCGGCCCGTGAGGAGGACATGGAAGAAAAGCCAACAGTGAAATGTCCAGGAGAAGCCAATAAATCTTTCTCGATTCCCCTACAGAGTCTTACTGTTACTTGGCAGACGAGTGTGGACAGTTCACCATTCACCGCCCCCTCCCTCTATCCACCTACAACATACATCAGGGTGATGAACTTAAGCTGAGCGGGTTTTATATAATGTTGCCTATACAGGACAGGCGAGGAAGCCATAAGACTTTTTTCTTAGGGTGAAGAGAAATGTTTTTATTATATCATTCATATCCTATGTATAAGAATATAACTACTATAATACTGCTCCTATGTACAAGAATATAACTACTATAATACTGCCCCTGTGTACAAGAATATAACTACTATAATACTGCTCCTATGTACAATAATATAACTACTATAATACTGCCCCCTATGTACAAGAATATAACTACTATAATACTGCTCCTATGTACAAGAATATAACTACTATAATACTGCCCCTATGTACAATAATATAACTACTATAATACTGCTCCTATGTACAAGAATATAACTACTATAATACTGCCTCTATGTACAAGAATATAACTACTATAATACTGCCCCCTATGTACAAGAATATAACTACTATAATACTGCTCCCTATGTACAAGAATATAACTACTATAATACTGCTCCTATGTACAAGAATATAACTACTATAATACTGCCCCCTATGTACAAGAATATAACTACAATAATACTTCTCCTATATACAAGAATATAACTACAATAATTCTGTTCCTATGTTCAAGAATATAACTACTATAATACTGCTCCTATGTACAAGAATATAACTACTATAATACTGCCGCCTATGTACAAGAATATAACTACTATAATACTGCTCCTATGTACAAGAATATACCTACTATAATACTGCCCCCTATGCACAAGAATATAACTACTGTACTATAATACTGCTCCTATGTACAAGAATATAACTACTATAATACTGCTCCTATGTACAATGATATAACTACTATAATACCGCCCCTATGTACAAGAATATAACTACTGTACTATAATACTGCTCCTATGTACAAGAATATAACTACTATAATACTGTCCCCTATGTACAAGGATATAACTACTATAATACTGCACCCTATGTACAAGAATATAACTACTATAATACTGCTCCTATGTACAAGGATATAACTACTGTACTATAGTACTGCTCCTATGTACAAGAATATAACTACTATAATACTGCTCCTATGTACAAGGATATAAGTACTATAATACTGCCCCCTATGTACAAGAATAGAACTACTATAATACTGCCCCTATGTATAAGAATATAACTACTATAATACCGCCCCCTATGCACAAGAATATAACTACTATAATACTGCCCCCTATGCACAAGAATATAACTACTATAATACTGCTCCTATGTACAAGAATATAACTACTATAATACTGCTCCTATGTACAAGAATATAACTACTATAATACTGCCCCTATGTACAAGAATATAACTACTATAACACTGCTCCTATGTACAAGAATGTAACTACTGTACTATAATACTGCCCCTATGTACAAGAATATAACTGCTATAATACTGCTCCTATGTACAAGAATATATCTACTATAATACTGCCCACTATGTACAAGAATATAACTACTATAATACTGCCTCTATGTATATGAATATAACTGGCGGAGTTGCCCTTTAATGAGTACTACATCTCAGATATAATGGATGTAGCAGAACACATTTTGTCGCTCAGTGGTGTAGTTGCCTCAGCTTCAGCATTTCTCCAACATTGTGAATGAATTGTGAGAAAGTCATTAATCAATGCTAAGACGTTGCTTGAATGGATATTTTTTGTTATTTAGACGAGCCGTGTCCTAGTTCAGACCTCCAATTTTCTGTAGCACAAAAAAAGGGATTGAGAACAATGGGCCCAAGGTGCAGCAATTACTTCCAAAATGAGTTTTTTTTTAACAATTTCATGCTCTAAAACTTGATATATTTTATATTCTTTGATAAGATGTTGTGTAGGCATTTTGGGAGAATAGACATGGCTGAAAAGAACCGTAAGGCATTAAATTATAAAGCGGAAATTTACAACGTTTCTGAGGATTATTAAAATTTCTTAAAGGAATTCCTTACCGAAATGGCTTAAAAACCCAATACGTTATCCAAGGGCCAGAAGAGAATCCCTTTATTTAATTGTTTAGAGCTATTGATGAATGAGGTCTTATAAGAGGAAGCTCAAACTTAATTTCCTGACCCCTAATTGTTAGTTATTAGTTAAAGGCATTGTCCCAACTCAACAATTTATCACCTTTTGATGGGATCCCCACTGATCCCGAGAGTGATTAGAGTCCTGCTCATAGGTTAAGAGAACTCCTTGAATTACTTAGGATGATATGGGATTAGAAGAAAAAAAAAAAGCTGATTTGTCACATTTTGCAAATTCAAAAAAAAAAATATTTCTTGGTGTTTTGATGCTCCGTACACCGTGTAGTGGTCATTCTAGGGTACTGCAGGTCAGATTACATTCACTTCAATAGCAGCTAAGCTGCAGTAACTGAGAATGGCCACTACCCGGTGTATGGCGCTGTGGTTTTCTGGCTCTGTACAATGTTCATATCAGGTGGCTGACTGGTGGGGGTGCCTGTGACTGGCTCCCACCTATCTAATATTGATAGACATGTCATCAATATTCTAGTCGGTGGCGTATCGCCAATGGCGGCAGGCCACGCAGCCGTCTTCGCACGTTCAACTGTATCCGCATCCTGGCATTTTTTTTTTTTAATTTGGTGGCTATACTACTAGAGGACTATGGGGGAGTGCAGTAAACTGTATGGAGGACTATGGGGAGTGCAGTATACTGTATGGAGGACTATGGGGAGTGCAGTATACTGTATGGAGGACTATGGTGGAGTGCAGTATACTGTGTGGAGGACTATGGTGGAGTGCAGTATACTGTATGGAGGACTATGGGGGAGTGCAGTATACTGTATGGAGGACTATGGGGGAGTGCAGTATACTGTATGGAGGACTATGGGGGAGTGCAGTATACTGTATGGAGGACTATGGGGGAGTGCAGTATACTGTGTGGAGGACTATGGTGGAGTGCAGTATACTGTGTGGAGGACTATGGTGGAGTGCAGTATACTGTATGGAGGACTATGGGGAGTGCAGTATACTGTATGGAGGACTACGGAGAGTGCAGTATACTGTATGGAGGACTACGGAGAGTGCAGTATACTGTATGGAGGACTATGTGGAGTGCAGTATACTGTATGGAGGACTATGGGTAGTGCAGTATACTGTATGAAGGACTACGGGGAGTGCAGTGTACTGTATGGAGGACTATGGGAAGCGCAGAATACTGTATGGAGGACTACAGTGAGCGCAGTATACTGTATGGAGGACTATGGGGAGTGCAGTATACTGTATGGAGAACTATTGGAAGTACAGTATACTGTATGGAGGACTACGGGGTGTGCAGTATACTGTATGGAGGATTACGGGAAGTGCAGTATACTCTATGGAGGACTACGGGGAGTGCAGCATAGTGTATGGAGGACTATGGGAAGAGCAGAATACTGTATGAAGGACTACAGTGAGCGCAGTATACTGTATGGAGAACTACGGGAAGTGCAATATACTGTATGGAGGACAATGGGGAGTGCAGTATACTGTATGGAGGACTACGGGGAGTGCAGTATACTGTATGGAGGACTACGGTGAGCGCAGTATACTGTATGGAGGACTATGGGAAGTGCAGAATACTCAATGGAGGACTACGGGAAGTGCAGTATACTGTATGGAGGACTATGGGAAGAGGAGAATACTGTATGGAGGACTACAGTGAGCGCAGTATACTGTATGGAGGACTATGGGGAGTGCAGTATACTGTATGGAGGACTATGGGGGAGTGCAGTATACTGTATGGAGGACTATGGGGGAGTGCAGTATACTGTATGGAGGACTATGGGGGAGTGCAGTATACTGTATGGAGGACTATGGGGGAGTGCAGTATACTGTATGGAGGACTATGGGGGAGTGCAGTATACTGTATGGAGGACTATGGGGAGTGCAGTATACTGTATGGAGGACTATGGGGAGTGCAGTATACTGTATGGAGGACTATGGGGAGTGCAGTATACTGTATGGAGGACTATGGGGAGTGCAGTATACTGTATGGAGGACTATGGGGAGTGCAGTATTCTGTATGGAGGACTATGGGGAATGCAGTATTCTGTATGAAGAACTATGGGGAGTGCAGTATTCTGTATGAAGAACTATGGGGAGTGCAGTATACTGTATGGAGGACTATGGGGGAGTGCAGTATACTGTATGGAGGACTATGGGGGAGTGCAGTATACTGTATGGAGGACTGCGGGAAGTGCAGTATACTCTATGGATGACTATGGGAAGCTCAGAATACTCTATGGAGGACTATGGGAAGTGCAGTATACTCTAGGGAGGACTACGGGGAGTTCAGTATACTGTATGGAGGACTATGGGGAGTGCAGTATACTGTATGGAGGACTATGGGGAGTGCAGTATACTGTATAAAGGACTATGGGGAGTGCAGTATACTGTATGGAGGACTATGGGGAGTGCAGTATACTGTATGGAGGACTACAGTGAACGCAGTATACTGTATGGAGGACTACAGTGAGCGCAGTATACTGTATGAAGGACTACGGGGAGTGCAGTATTCTATATGGAGGACTATGGGGAGTGCAGTATACTGTATGGAGGACTATGGGGAGTGCAGTATACTGTATGGAGGACTATGGGGAGTGCAGTATACTGTATGGAGGACTATGTGGAGTGCAGTATACTGTATCGAGGACGACGGGAAGTGCAGTATACTCTATGGAGGACTGCGGGAAGTGCAGTATACTCTATGGAGGACTGCGGGAAGTGCAGTATACTCTATGGAGGACTGCGGGAAGTGCAGTATACTCTATGGAGGACTGCGGGAAGTGCAGTATACTCTATGGAGGACTGCGGGAAGTGCAGTATACTCTATGGAGGACTGCGGGAAGTGCAGTATACTCTATGGAGGACTGCGGGAAGTGCAGTATACTCTATGGAGGACTGCGGGAAGTGCAGTATACTCTATTGAGGATTATGGGGAGTGCAGTATACTGTATGGAGGATTATGGGGAGTGCAGTATACTGTATGGAGGATTATGGGGAGTGCAGTATACTGTATGGAGGACGACGGGAAGTGCAGTATACTGTATGGAGGACGACGGGAAGAGCAGTATACTCTATGGAGGACTATGGGGAGTGCAGTATACTCCATGGAGGACTATGGGGAGTGTAGTATACAGTATGAAGGACTATGGGGAGTGCAGTATACTCTATGGAGGACTATGGGGAGTGCAGTATACTGTATGGAGGACTATGGGAAGTGCAGAATACTCTATGGAGGACTACGGGGAGTGCAGTATACTCCATGGAGGACTATGGGGAGTGCAGTATACTCCATGGAGGACTACGGGGAGTGCAGTATACTCCATGGAGGACTACGGGGAGTGCAGTATACTCCATGGAGGACTACGGGGAGTGCAGTATACTCCATGGAGGACTACGGGGAGTGCAGTATACTCCATGGAGGACTACGGGGAGTGCAGTATACTGTATGGAGGACTATGGGAAGTGCAGAATACTCTATGGAGGACTATGGGGAGTGCAGTATACTCCATGGAGGACTATGGGGAGTGCAGTATACTCCATGGAGGACTACGGGGAGTGCAGTATACTCCATGGAGGACTACGGGGAGTGCAGTATACTCCATGGAGGACTACGGGGAGTGCAGTATACTGTATGGAGGGCTATAAGGTGCCCATTATAATATAGTCTAGTTATGCTTTTTAGTTTTTAATACAGAGGTCCATATCTCCCATTCCCCTTCATAAAGCATAAGACAAAATTCAAAGGGGTAGTCCTCTTTTGCTCAGTTGCACATCGAGAGGTGAGTTGGGTAGGTGTAGATCACGTCTTCTAATACCTTGCATCCTGACAGGTATCGGTAGACTTGACGTCACCTGCCCTACGCACACCTCCCAATGTAGAAGTGAGCGGAGCAGGAATAACCCTTTAAGAGAACATGTCTGTTTCCCTGAAATTCCTATTTTGGTAAGTATTTGTATTCCTATTAAAATCACAATTATGGAACATCTTTTCAGAGAACTCAACATTGTGCCTTTCGTCTATTATTCTTCTTGGAAATATATGAATAAATTGACAAATAGGTGTTACTCGTTGGAGGTATGTCCCTGCACACTCTCGCCTTGTCCAATCAGTGCTGCTTCTTTAGGAACACACCCTTTAACAAGGGGGGGGATGGAAACACCCAGTTCATAAATACAGTAGTTCTATATCAGAAAAATGGAGCTCCTAACCAGGGATTGTATATTGAAAAATTAATCAGCCCACATTTTGTACTAAGAAAGTGCTTTTCTTCACTGTGAGATTTCCCTCATGAGTAAAACTTTCTTCATCTCCTCACTTCTTTCCCCAAAATCCCTTTATTGTTAAAGTAATTGGAGAGATATAATAGAAAAGTAATTCATGACATCAGTGACCTAAATTTAGAACATAAGACAATGCAACACAGAAATGAGATTAGCCGAGGATTGATTAAATACGAAGAAAGATTCAAAGGGTCCTCAGAAGCAGCAGATTTTTGCTGCAGTGTCCTTCAGAAACTGTCTGGTTAATATATACAGGGCGAAGAACCTAATGAGGGATACGACAGAAAGTAATGCACCACCAGTTTGTTTATATATTTATATAAAACAAAATTATAAAAATTGTATATACTGTATGTGTATGTCTGTGAGTATATATACACCCTATACATAATTATGTTTTGTTTTTTTATAATTGGAACCTTTCATATCGCTATATTTAAAAATAAATCTGAATTTTTGCAATTTCCACACTGGCTACTAATACTAGACTCATACTGCTCTGTACAGATGCCTTTTTACAGTCTCATTTTCACAGACAGAGAATTACAATGACTGATAACACCTCTATATAGAATAGATAACACAGATCCACCATTCACAATAGATGGCACAGCGCACCTCCTCCTCCTGTACAATAACTGATGACACCTCTATATACAGTGGTGTGAAAAAGTGTTTGCCCCCTTCCTGATTTCTTATTCTTTTGCATGTTTGTCACACTTAAACTTTCCGATCACAAAACAAATGTAAATATTAGACAAAGATAACACAGGAAACCACAAAATGCAGTTTTTAAATGAAGGTCTTTATTATTAAGGAAAAAAGAAATTCAAACCTATGGGGCACATTTTGTTTTTACTTGTGGTATCGTTGTCTAATATTTTAATTTGTTTTGTGATCTGAAACATTTAAGTGTGGCAAACATACAAATGAAATCAGGAAGGCGGCAAACACTTTTTCACACCACTGTATGTATAGGTGTTATTAGTCATTGTATAGGAGGAGGAGGAGGTGAGCTGTGACATCACCTATTGTGAATGGTGGATCACACCACTGTACAGTCGATAATAAAGGATCCACCACTCTCAATACATAATGTCACAGCTCACCTTCTCCTATACAATGGCTGATTTCACCTCTACATACAGAAGATGACACAGGATCCCCTATTCTCAATAAGTGATGTCACAGCTCACCTCCACCTCCTCTGTACAATGGCAGAATACACCTCTATAAACGGTTGATAACACAAGATCCACCATTCATAATATGTGATGTACTTTTTAAAGGGTATGTCTAATTTTACTCATGTCAGAACTTCATGTTCGAAGAGTAACTGGGCATGGACCACCACCACTTCTCAAAGGAGGAGATGACCGAACACACAAATGTCCATTGATTTGACTGTTTTTTTTTCACCTGGCTGTCCCCTTTAATTGGACATCTTTCAGACTGTGTTAGCTGTAGCAGCGGCACAGATCCACGAGTGACTATATGGCATGTACATCCTATTTACAAGTATGGATGCATGGGGTGAAAGAAAAGCAACTTTGCGCCTTAATGAAGATTGATTGTGCAAAACCTGAGCGTGTAAGATTTATATTGGGGATGTAGCATGAGGCCTGCACAGGCGCTTCATCTCCCGCTCATCACATTTCCACATCACTGCCGCTCACCGGGAATCCAGTAAATGTCCCCATAGTGTATGTATAATTTCTTCGGATGCACGCTGATTTCGGAGATTGATTATATTGATTGTGCAGACTGATGAAAAGAGACATTACCCCAACAGAGGTAAAAGGATGAGGGCTGCATACGGACAGGAATCAGTAGTGTGCTTGTGCGAAAGGGATGGGAAGACTTGGACCGTGTTTCACAAATGCCTAAGTACGGACCCCAATGTCTGAACTGGCCTCGGGTCTCCTGGCCCCAAACTCAACAGCCACATATGTCTATAGTTTGGATCAGGAGACCTGTGGCTGGTTTGGACAAAAAGGTCCATACTTGGGCTGTGTTTTACGCACATCTGAATTCGGCCTCTGTACGGACCGATCCCAAGTAGGCACATCAAGATTTTATTATTTATTCAGATTTATATGGAATCCGACAGAATAAGCCTTCATATAAAAATGGAGGCATTGGAAGAGCAGAAGAGGCCTTTAGTGTTCATTAACACTTTGATATCGATAACGTTGCGGTTTTTGAAAGGAGTTTTCTGAAGTTGTGGCCTTTTGCCGCCTTGGACCAGAGCTGGTGGTCTGTAATAAAACATCCTAAATTACCAATACAAATGTTGATTAGGCACCATTTAGAAGTAAAAAAAGGACCATTGTTCATCTGTCTGTAAGATCTGATTTTCAGCCATCTATGGAGCATGAGATAATGTTATTGACGCGCCCCCATGGCCGTGGGGTACTCGGCAGCCGGGCCTATAGATGCTGGTGGGGGATATCACGGTGGCTGGCCCGGTCCGTGGCCCAGGGCGGTCAACAAAAAGGGGAATATTATTTATAGGGGATTTTGTAATAGTGTTCGTGACGCCACCTGTGGAATGCGGCTAAAGGGAGCCGCCGCTGCGGAGCAGTCCTCTGAAGCTGATGTTACTGCAGCAGGGATGGTGTGGCTCTCCACAGGTAGAGCTAGCTCCAGGGCAGTGTAGGTAATGGTTGCGCTGGGCGTTGTAGTGCAGGGGGAAAGATGGCGCAGATGAAAGAATGGACGGAGGCAGTACGGTGCAGTCATCCGAGTCTTTACTCACAGTTCTTATGACAGTTCCATTGGTGCACTGTACGGGTGTCAGCCTCCCATGTCGCGCTGCGTTCACCAGGCAGGGGTTCAGCTCTTCCTCAGGCAAATTAGGAGCACCTGACGGAACCCCGCTTTCTTGTGTTTCTTGCTAGACCGTCTTCACACTGGGTCTTCTCCCTCCTGCCCTGCGCTTCCTCACTCTCAATCCTGCTCGGGTGCTCTGAAGTCCCTCCTGTCTAACTGGAGTTCCCAGACCTGCTTGACCCTCACGGAGATTAGAATAAGGCTTCGGCAACTGGACTATGAAAGCCAGAAGCCTCCGGTTTTTCCAGCCGAGACTTGGAGTTACACGACTGGTCCAGGGGCCGGTCCCCTTCTTGCGGCCTACGATCCCTCTGTCTTCTGACAGATTCAGGGCGTACGGGTGCCATCCCGCACTCGCCGTACCCCCTGGGATCCCTTTACTAGAACGGAGCCTACTCCTCTGCTCCCCTCCTGGGCCTCTAAGACTGGGCCCTACTTGTGGAGCAGAGCTCCTAACGAGACTCTGCTCCCAGACTGTCCTCACTCACTCACTCCTCTTACTCCACTTCACCACCCTAAGATGGCTTCCCTTTATATATCTACTGTCAAAGTGCTCCTCTAAACTGCTTCCTCCACCCACACCCACTACTGGTTCCCCCCTACCTTTGGGTTCCCTCCACTCCAGCCAGGGACAGGGCTCAGCAGGAAAACACATTGCATCTTGCCCTTCCAGCCGGCCTGGAGCAGTGTAGTGTTGAATGTGAGTGTTGGGGTTCCGGGCAGCACTCTATCCTTACCTGAGAGGAGGAGACACCACACCTCTGGGTGAGGTGCAGTACCTCTGTGGCGACTGAACCCTCAGGGGCGCCACATTATTATTTTCCATTTAAATCATAGCAGTCTTTTTTTCTCTTTTTGTAAATGAGAAAGAGCGGATATGTCCAAGCTTCTCCTATTCATTTGAATAGTAAAAATAAAGAGAAAACAGCGCTCGAATGACACAGGGATGGCATTCGTGTGCTTTTTACTTTTCTTTTTTTTCCCACAAACCCATTGATTTGTATTGGTTTGTTTGATCCAAAACAGGACGTCTGTTTTTATTTTGGGGACGTTGGATCCACAAAAAGATGCTGACCTGAGGACTTAGAGTATAATGAGTAATGTTCTATGCAGGAAAAATACATACGTGAAAAAACAGAAGTCTGAGTGAGTTCTAAGGCTAAGTTCACACACGTTGTGTTTTGCAGCAGATTTTTATGCTAATTTTCAGCTGCATCTGGCAGTACCAGCAAACTGTATGAGAATCCAGAATTCTGTGTTCACACATGTTGCTTCTAGCGTATTTTCTACCTTGCTTGCGTATTTGGAAAATAGAGCATGTCACTTCTTTCAGCGTTTTTGCAGTGTTTCTTCACCCATAGGAAGTAATGGGTGGTGAAAAAAATGCTGCAAAAACGCACCAAAAAACGCATCTGTGTTTTTGCTGCGTGTTTGCAGCGTTTTTGATGGCAAAATAGAATGGGATTCTTTTTTTCACAGATCTTTATGTACGTGTCTAAGTAGAGACAGAAGGACAGTGAAAAAAATGCTGCAAAAAACGCAGGAAAACCTGCTTTTTGACGCAACTGTTTTCCTGCCAGAGAAAAGTTGTCAGCAGATTTGCAGCAGACTTAGCTGCAGAAAAAAACACAACGTGTGTGAACACAGCCTAGCTGTGAACTTATACGTACTGTAAAACATTTCTTAACTTTAAGATTCTGTGAAGCAATGCGAAATCTGTAACACGTCTCACATTTTTGGACAGTTTCATACATCCTCTGACCCGAACTCGGCCTCTCGGGCATATATAAGGCCCTCGTCTGGTCCGTACTCAGAATGTGATATACGTATGTGTGAAACCTTCCTAAATATGGCTCATATAACATTGGTGTTTCTTTTTACTGCAGAGGAGCCCTTAGGTCCTATGTCCACCATGTCCTGGGTGCGGCTTCTGACTCTGCCCCCCCCTTCCCTAAAGCTATGACCGCGATTTCAGAAATTTGCTTAGTGACACAGTGCGATGACTTGATGATCACAGTTCTGCCTTTCAGGGGTGTAGAAAAGCTCGATGACTTGATGATCACAGTTCTGCCTTTCAGGGGTGTAGAAAAGCTGGATGATATGCAGTTCTGGATCTTCACTGAGAATTGCCACCATGACACTTAGTTAACCCAATTCCCTGGGCTCGGCGGTGTACCTCCAGTGTGAGTCGCGGTCCGCCGGCTTGTAAACGAGACGCAGTGCTGTGCGCACCACCATAAGAATTCACTGCTGCAGAGTTTAATTGCTACATTTGGACCCTACTGTTTCTCATTACAAGTTCATCCAGGACCCCCGACAGACAAGATCCCCGCCTGCTACACATTCAGTGGGGGAGTTTCTTACAGGGCCATCACATGCTAATGAGAAAAATATTAGTTTGTTATCTTGCTTTTAATCCTTTTGTACATGGTGGATGTCGCCTTATTATGTAAAGCCGTCATCACAAGTTACCAATAAATATTAGTCATATTTTGAGTTGTTGTTTTTTTTCCGTAGGAACAATTCTACCTTATTATAAATTTATTTTTTATGTGATTTTTACAGGCCTCATATCAAGTGGAGGGGGTTGCTCATAGCAACCAATCAGATCAGCTCTTACATTCTCTATCTGGTATTGAAAACCGGAAAGCTGGAATCTGATTGGTTGCCATGGACAACGGCTCCTTTCTATGTCTGCTACAGTTTACACTCAAAGGCCTTACTGTATGACATTATAGACATGGGTATTGTGGCCCCCAAATAATTCTCTGGGCCCACACTGTTACTCGGTTCTCTACAGTTTCATACAGGGACACACAAATGTTTTTTTTCTAACACATTCATATAGGATTCATGTCCTCTTGTGTGTTGTATTACAGTGGTATTCTTGCCCAGACACCTCCCAAATAAATACACATTTCCTAAGCTACACTAATATAGACCTCAGACCCTCTAAACTAATAAAACCCCCAAACTGGCCTCCTAAGCAAAATGCTAAGATCCACTAAATTAGTAAAGACCCCCAAAATAGTAATATTAATTGAAAACCCCAAGACCGCCTAAACAAAAATAGAAAACCAACTCCCTATGTACAGACCCTCTAAACGAATATAAATGCTTAAACTGGCCTCCTAAACAAGATACTAAGATCCACTAAAATAGTAAATGTCGTGCCCCCGAGGCCGTGGGGTACTCGGCAGCTAGGCCCTCAGATGCTTGGGGGATATCATGGTGGCTGGCCCGGTCGTGGCCCAGGGCGGACAACTGAAAAGAGGGGAATGTATATTGGAATAATAGGTTTGTAAATGTTCATGACGCCACCTGTGGTGTCTGGTGAGGATCACCAGCGCTGCAGCAGTCCACTGAGGCCGGTGTTGTGGCAGCTTAGATGGTATCGCTCCCCACAGGTGGAGCAGGGCCTCAGGGCAGCGTAGGAGGGGGGATGCAGGACAGAGGGGACCCAGCCGGGTCATAGCAAGAATAGGAGCACACACGAAAGTCACTTCAGTACCTTTTACTGATGGAAATTCAGGCACATCCCGGAGCACTGTAGGGTGAGGGGTGCACGTCGGGATTCTCCCCAGTGAGCGGGTGTAGGGCCTCCTGTTTCTTGCCTCTCTGTAGTAAGTTTCTGACATGCCTGGAGCTAGGCCTAACTTGGTTTCTGTTCTGCACCTGCTGACTTGGTGATAGGGCCTTCTGTTGGAGATCACTCTCCCTATTTTCTGGGGTATGTGTGATTCCTGACCCTGGTACGTATCAGCTTTTGGTGATCCTGGAACATGTAGTTCGCCAGGGGTTCCGATTGTTTTCTACTGGTCATGAAGATCCACGTAGACTCGGACCCGGTGTCCGGTATATGCTTCTGGGGTGAGCTTGTAAAGCTCCTCTGCCCCCTATGTTACTCTCTTCCACTTGCCTTCGGCCCTGCTCGGGCCCTCACTAGGCTACACACACTGCAGCCGGAACGCTGCTCTTCTTCGCCGCTCTCAGAGTGTCGGCACACTCCTAGCTCTCTATCTTGAGCTCTGTGAGTTCTAGTCTGGACTCACTCTACAGACTATACTGAACTCTTTCTGCAGGAACTGCTAGGCTCTGGCTCGACTGCACTGACTCCTTCTGTGTCTGAGCAGGAACTGCTGAATCACTGAGCTGCCTAGCTCCACCTTCCCTATTTATATCCCTATCGGGCTCCCTCTGGTGGTCTGAGGTGGAAGGTGGAGGTGTGTGTATGCTGTGGGGGCCTCTTGTGGAGAAATCTGGTAATGCACCCCTCTAGGATCTGTGGCACCAAGCGCAGCTGGGCGCCACATAAAGACCCCCTAAAATAGTAATAATTAAAAACCCTGAGTCCGCCTAAACAAATACTGAAAACCAACCCCCTATATACAGACCCCAGACCAGATCCCTTAATAAAATACAAACCTGATTAAATGGAGACTCTGGACCAGACCCTCTAAATAATTAACTAAACTAACATTGACCCCAGACCAAATCACGTAAACTAAACTAATAAAGATCACTTAAACAGATACGTACTACAGACCAGACCCCAGACTAGAACCCTAAACAAATAACGACCACCAGACCAGACTACATAAACAAATACAATACCTGACCCCCTAAGTACAGACCCCAGACTAGACCCATCCAAACTAATACAGACCCCAGACCCCATAACTTAATACAAGCCCCAGACTAGAACCTTAAACAATAACGACCACCAGACCAGACTACATGAACAAATACAAAACCTGACCCACTAAGTACAAACCCCAGACTAGACCCCCCAAAACTAAAGACCCGAGACCAGATCAAGTAAACTAAAATAATAAAGATCACTTAAACAGATACGTACTACAGACCAGACCCCAGACTAGAACCCTAAACAATAACGACCACCAGACCAGACTACATGAACAAATACAAAACCTGACCCACTAAATACAGAACCTAGACTAGATCCCCTAAACTAATACAGACCCCAGGACTAGACCTCTAAACTAATACAGACCCCAAACCTGACCCCTAATTAAATACAGATCCCTAGAAAGGACCCTGTAAACAAATACAGACCCTCAAACTAGACCCTTGAAAAAAATAAAGACGGATACCAGACCCTATAGATAGATACAGCCTTCGTAACTGATACATACAAAAAAACAGACCACTAAACAAATACCGTTCCCAGACCAGAACCCTAAACCATTTTAGACCTCAGACCAGACCCAGTAAATTGCTAAATACTACAGACCAGGCCCTAACAACCCACAACACTAATACAGAAACCAGACTAGACCCCCTAAAGTAAAACCAGACCAGACCCCTCTCAATAGATACATTCTTAAGATTAGATGCCTTAAACTTATAACAAGTCTGAACGGCACATACTAAATACATAGTGTGCAGACCCAAAAGTAAAAAAAAGACCCCCTGTCCAAACACTACACATTACATCCCCCTATTCCTGAAGCCTACAGTCCTCCCTCCTCATGGAGGCTACGTCAGGATATCTCCTTATGGAAAAGTTCCCTCAGGGGCCCGGATGTGGCTGCTACCTATGCTCCCCTATAGCTTAGCGCCTGCTGTCAGTGACTAGTAGTGTAGGACCTGTGGCTTTAAGGACATATGGGACCAGGTCTGTCTCCGGGGTTCGATCTGTTGTATTACGTACATGAGTAGGTGCTTTCATCTAACCACTAATGTCTGTCTTGGGTTACATCTGTCAGGGCTGGAACACCAGGCGCCCTGTCAGCGCACGCCGCCGCCGCGCTATAAGTAATTAGCTGCCATTAGGTCTATTAATTAATACTTCTGAAATGGCTCAACAATTGTCGCTGAAGCCGCTCAACCAGCTAAACGGCACATTAGACATTCATTTCCCGGCATTTGAATGTCGTGCTCATTGTATGACACCGCTTAATAATCGCGCTCGTGTACGTTACTGAGTTATAGACCTGTTCTATTTCCAGCTAAATGCTCCTTATCCTAAATGTAATGTCATGGGGCCTGCAGGGAAGGCGCAATACACACAGCGGAAATGACACAACATTTACATCATACAAAACGCCATAATAATTAAATTCCTGTATTGGTCACAACAACCCAGCGGCACAGTGAGAACGAAAAATGATGTCAAGTGTTCGTCATAATAAATAAGTCCTTAAAAGTGGATTCATTTTCTATTAGTCCTATTTCTAAAGTGAATGGCTTAGGGGCAGTATTATAGTAATATTCTTGGGCATAGGAGCAATATAATAGTAGTTATATTCTTGGACACAGGGTGCAGTATTATAGTAGTTATATTATTGTACATAGGGGGCAGTATTATAGTAGTTATATTCTTGTACATAGGAGCAGTGTCATAGTAGTGATATTCCTGTACATAGGAGACAGTATTATAGTAGTTATATCCTTGTACATTGGAGCAGTATTATAGTAGTTATATTCCTGAACATAGGGGGCAGTATTATAGTAGTTATATTCTTGTACATGGGGGCAGTATTATAGCAGTTATATTCTTGTACATAGGAGCAGTATTATAGTAGTTATATTCTTGTACATAGGAGCAGTATTATAGTAGTTATATTCTTGTACATAGGGGACAGTATTATAGTAGTTATATTCTTGTACACAGGGTGCAGTATTATAGTAGTTATATTCTTGTACATAGGAGCAGTATTATAGTAGTTATATTCTTGTACATAGGAGCAGTATCATAGTAGTTATATTCTTGTACATAAGAGCAGTATCATAGTAGTTATATTCTTGTAAATAGGAGCAGTATTATAGTAGTTATATTCTTGTACATAGGAGCAGTATCATAGTAGTTATATTCTTGGACACAGGGTGCAGTATTATAGTAGTTATATTATTGTACATAGGGGGCAGTATTATAGCAGTTATATTCTTGTACATAGGAGCAGTGTCATAGTAGTTATATTCTTGTACATAGGAGCAGTATTATAGTAGTGATATTCCTGTACATAGGAGACAGTATTATAGTAGTTATATCCTTGTACATTGGAGCAGTATTATAGTAGTTATATTCTTGTACATAGGGGCAGTATTATAGTAGTTATAGTCTTGTACATAGGGGCTGTATTATAGTAGTTATATTCTTGTACACAGGAGCAGTATTATAGTAGTTATAATCTTGTACATAGGGGGCAGTATTAGCGTGCTTTCACATTGCGTTCTGTGTCCCCATCGGGGAATAAGTCCTAAAATTCCCCGCAAAATGGGGTCCGGATGTATGCTGCAATGGGATCCATAGACCGCAATGGTGAAGGCACAGCGGATGTACGCTCTGCCGTGCACTTTTTTCGGGAGTGTATGCCCACAGAAGGCGGACACTCAGACGCAGCAGCCTACGTTTGAGTGTCCGCCTCCTGTGGGCATACACTCCCAAAAAAAGTGCGCGTCAGAGCTCACGTTTGCTCTGCCATCAACATTGTGGTCTATTGCCCCTGTCAGCGCATACATCCAGACCCCGTTTTGAGGGGGAATGCTAGGACGTATGCCCCGATGGGAACACAGAACGCAATGTGAAAGCACCTTTATAGTAGTTATATTCTTGTACATAGTGGCAGTATTATAGTAGTTATATTCTTGTATACAGGAGCAGTACTATAGTAGCTATATTCTTGTACATAGGAGCAGTATTATAGTAGTTATATTCTTGTACATAGGGGGCACTATTATAGCAGTTATATTTTTGTACATAGGAGCAGTATTATAGTAGTTATATTCTTGTACATAGGAGCAGTATTATAGTAGCTATATTCTTTTACATAGGGGGCAGTATTATAGTAGTTATATTCTTGTACATAGGGGGAACTATTATAGTAGTTATATTCTTGTACATAGGAGCAGTATTATACTAGTTATATTCTTGTACATAGGGGCAGTATTATAGTAATTATATTATTGTACATAGGGGGCAGTATTATAGCAGTTATACAGTGCCTACAAGTAGTATCCAACCCCCTGCAGATTTAGCTGGTTGACACATGCGGAATTAACTTCGCATTGTGACATTTGTACTGTAGATCAGCCTGGAAGTGGGAAATGCACTGCAGCAAAAATTATTTATTTATTTTTTTTTTTTTTAAAACGTTAAAAGTTAATTCAGAGTGTCAGTTATTATTCAACCTCTCAAACCACAAGAATTCTGTTTGGTCCCCCTAAAGTATTAAGAAGTAGTTCAGGCACCTAGAATAATGAGCTTCACATGTGTGGATTAAAGATCTCTTTTGCCAGCCTTTTCTGACTATTTAAGACCCTCCCCAAACTTGTGAACAGCACTCAGACATGGTCATCATGGGAAAGACAAAGGAGCATTCCAAGGCCATCAGAGACAAGATCGTGGAGGGTCACAAGGCTGGCAAGGGGTACAAAATCCTTTCCAAGGAGTTGGGCCTACCTGTCTCCACTGTTGGGAGCATCATCCGTAAGTGGAAGGCTTATGGAACTACTGTTAGCCTTCCACGGCCTGGACAGCCTTTGAAAGTGTCCTCCCGTGCCGAGGCCAGGCTTGTCCGAAGAGTCAAGGCTAACCCAAGGACAACAAGGAAGGAGCTCCGGGAAGATCTCATGGCAGTGGGGACATTGTTTTCAGTCAATACCATAAGTAACGTACTCCACCGCAATGGTCTCCGTTCCAGACGAGCCCGTAAGGTACCTTTACTTTCAAAGTGTCATGTCAAGGCTCGTCTACAGTTTGCTCATGATCACTTGGAGGACTCTGAGACAGACTGGTTCAAGGTTCTATGGTCTGATGAGACCAAGATCGAGATCTTTGGTGCCAACCACACACGTGACGTTTGGAGACTGGATGGCACTGCATACGACCCCAAGAATACCATCCCTACAGTCAAGCATGGTGGTGGCAGCATCATGCTGTGGGGCTGTTTCTCAGCCAAGGGGGTCTGGCCATCTGGTCCGCATCCATGGGAAGATGGATAGCACGGCCTACCTGGAGATTTTGGCCAAGAACCTCCGCTCCTCCATCAAGGATCTTAAGATGGGTCGTAATTTTATCTTCCAACAAGACAACGACCCAAAGCACACAGCCAAGAAAACCAAGGCCTGGTTCAAGAGGGAAAAAGTCAAGGTGTTGGAGTGGCCTAGTCAGTCTCCTGACCTTAACCCAATTGAAAACTTGTGGAAGGAGCTCAAGAATAAAGTCCACATGAGACACCCAAAGAACCTAGATAACTTGGAGAAGATCTGCATGGAGCAGTGGGCCAAGATAACTCCACAGACCTGTGCCGGCCTGATCAGGTCTTATAAAAGACGATTATTGGCTGTAATTGCAAACAAGGGTTATTCCACAAAATATTAAACATAGGGGTTGTATAATAATTGACCCACACTTTTATGTTTAAAATTTAATAAAATTCAACTGAGCAACATAACTTTTTGGTTTGTAAGATTTATGCTTCTGTTCATAAAACCTACTCTCGTTTGCAGTTTGAAGGCTCTAACTTATTTGCATCTTATCAAACCAGCTAAATCTGCAGGGGGTTGAATACTACTTGTAGGCACTGTATTCTTGTACATAGGGGGCAGTATTATAGCAGTTATATTTTTGTACATTGGAAGCAGTATTATAGCAGTTATATTCTTGTACATAGGGGGCAGTATTATAGTAGTTATATTCATGTACAAAGGGGGCAGTATTATAGTAGATATATTCTTGTACATAGGGAGCAGTATTATAGCAGTTCTATTCTTGTACATAGGGAGCAGTATTATAGCAGTTATATTCTTGTACATAGGAGCAGTATTATGGTAGTTATATTCTTGTACATAGGAGCAGTATTATAGTAGTTATATTCTTGTACATAGGGGCAGTATTATAGTAGTTATATTATTGTACATAAGAGCAGTATTATAGTAGTTATATTCTTGTACATAGGGGGTAGTATTATAGTAGTTATATTCTTGTACATAGGGGCAGTATTATAGTAGAAATATTCTTGTACATAGGGGCAGTATTATAGTAGTTATATTCTTGTACATAGGGGGTAGTATTATAGTAGTTATATTCTTGTACATAGGGGCAGTATTATAGTAGTTATATTCTTGTACATAGGGGGCAGTATTATAGTAGTTATATTCATGTACATAGGAGCAGTATTATAGTAGTTATATTCTTGTACATAGGGGGTAGTATTATAGTAGTTATATTCTTGTACATAGGGGCAGTATTATAGTAGAAATATTCTTGTAGATAGGGGCAGTATTATAGTAGTTATATTCTTGTACATAGGGGGCAGTATTATAGTAGTTATATTCTTGTACATAGGGGGCAGTATTATAGTAGTTATATTCTTGTACATAAGAAGCCCTATAGTCCAGAGAATCAACTATTTGCATGAAGAAAATGAGGATATAAAGTTATATTTTACAGTAATTTGAGCTCATTGACTTACACAGCTAACAGGTTGGCTACCAACCCTATGAATTCTATATGAAGGATGAAATCTCAGCCTTGTGCCTTGTGATGGGTCATTTCCAGGAACCGGATGATTAATATGGAAAGTGCATTGCTATATGAAGAGTGCGGCTTTGCATGGAGTATCGCATCACTGCAAGGTCATGAGGACAATGCAGGAAGATGCTGAGCAGGAAGGATCAAAGCACTTCTTCATTATTAAGGAAGTAAATTGATCTAGTGATACATAAATACACACCATATATTATATATCTATCTATATATACACACATATGAGATATCTATTTATAATGAACCTATAGTGTGTGCCTGCAGCCGGATTGGTGCTGAGAAGGTAACACTATTTAGCTGAGTTTTTGATACTGCGTCTCTTCGTTTGGTCTTTATTAAAGTCCACAGAAATTCTTTAAAGGTGTTGTCTTATTTTAAATAGAAGGCCACCCCCTTAATAGCAGGTATCTCCTTGACAGGAAGATAAGGCTATATATAATTCCCCTGAAGGACAGTGGTGGTCATTATTGGGGTCCTGAATACAGAGGAGGTCAGAACTTAGACTTACTTACACCCTCCAATTATAAGCTGTGCATGTACAAGTAATGTGCCAAGACACCTTAGATTTAGAATTGGGTTATGACGTCCGCCATATCGTCCAAGTTTGGAGAGCACTACTAACCCTCTCCACACAACCAACAGCATGTGTAAGGGCGAAAAGAAGGATTGGGCATATTGGATTCTGATATGCCTGATCCTTTGTTCTCAAGGAAGATAAGCCGCTCCCAGGGGACTCTGTTAGCAGCTTATTCCCCTTTTCTTACTGAGAACACAGACATACCTGACCAAGCCAACGTGCATGTGTATGGGAGGGTCGCGAGGAATAGTTTTTGGCCACACAAGCATCTAGCTGATAAACAGGTAAAGGCCTATTTATGTGACCACTAATCTGTTTTGTCGGCCCAGGTGAACGGTTCCATAAATGAACACCATTCATCTTGTATATAGGCGACCAATGCTTGTTTCTGGGCAGTAGTCAGCCCGTCTAAATGGGTATGATCTACTTACAGGACTAATGTGAACTCAGCCTGATACTTGGAACTGATTTCTTAGTAATATCAGGGATTATTTGGACAGCGTCTTCCTGTGGAACAATTAGGAAAGAGAACAAACTGTTGTCATGGGAATCCACCAGAAATAAATTTGCCCTTTGCGACAAAAAAGGATGAAGGAAATATTTGTGATGGTTACAAGATGAATCCCAGTTAATGAAAACTACAAGACAATTTAAGGAATTGTAGAGGATTAAGAAAAAACATGACTGCTTTTAGGATATCGCTCTGTGAGAGACCTTAGCACCAATAGTATCTGAAGAGGGGCTATCTTCATGAGAGAAACTCTTTAGTGCATACATGTCAAACTCTGACCCGTGGGCGAAATCCTGCCCGCAGGGTGGTTTTATTTGGCCTGCAACACCAGAACCACTACCCCTATGTGGGGCCATTATACTGTATGGAGAACTATGTGAGGCCCATTATTCTGTATGGAGGACTATGTGGAGCCATTATTCTATATGGAGGGCTATGTGGGGCCATTATACTGTATGGAGAACTATGTGAGGCCCATTATTCTGTATGGAGGACTATCTGGAGCCATTATTCTATATGGAGGGCTATGTGGGGCCATTATACTGTATGGAGAACTATGTGAGGCCCATTATTCTGTATGGAGGACTATGTGGGGCCCATTATTCTGTATGGAGAACTATGTGGGGCCCATTATTCTGTATGGAGAACTATGTGAGGCCCATTATTCTGTATGGAGGACTATGTGGAGCCATTATTCTATATGGAGGGCTATGTGGGGCCATTATACTGTATGGAGAACTATGTGAGGCCCATTATCCTGTATGGAGGACTATGTGGGGCCCATTATTCTGTATGGAGGACTATGTGGAGCCATTATTCTATATGGAGGGCTATGTGGGGCCATTATACTGTATGGAGAACTATGTGAGGCCCATTATTCTGTATGGAGGACTATCTGGAGCCATTATTCTATATGGAGGGCTATGTGGGGCCATTATACTGTATGGAGAACTATGTGAGGCCCATTATTCTGTATGGAGGACTATGTGGGGCCCATTATTCTGTATGGAGAACTATGTGGGGCCCATTATTCTGTATGGAGAACTATGTGAGGCCCATTATTCTGTATGGAGGACTATGTGGAGCCATTATTCTATATGGAGGGCTATGTGGGGCCATTATACTGTATGGAGAACTATGTGAGGCCCATTATTCTGTATGGAGGACTATGTGAGGCCCATTATTCTGTATGGAGGACTATGTGGAGCCATTATTCTGTATGGAGGACTATGTGGGGCCATTATACTGTATGGAGGACTATGTGGGGCCATTATACTGTATGGACGCTATGTGGGGCCATTATACTGTATGGAGAACTATGTGAGGCCCATTATTCTGTATGGAGGACTATGTGAGGCCCATTATTCTGTATGGAGGACTATGTGGGGCCCATTATTCTGTATGGAGGACTATATGTGGCCCATTATTCTGTATGGAGGACTATGTGAGGCCCATTATTCTGTATGGAGGACCTTGTGGGGCCCATTATTCTGTATGGAGGACTATGTGGGGCCATTATTCTGTATGGAGCACTATGTGGGGCCATTATACTGTATGGAGGACTATGTGGAGCCCATTATACTGTATGGAGGACTATGTGGGGCCCATTATACTGTATGGAGGAAGATGTGGAGCCCATTATACTGTATGGAGGACTATGTGGGGCAATTATTCTGCATGGAAGACTATGTGGGGCCCATTATTCTGTATGGAGGACTATGTGGGACCATTATACTGTATGGAGTACTATGTGGGGCCCATTATACTGTATGGAGGACTATGTGGGGCCTATTATACTGTATGGAGGACTATGTGGGGCCATTATTCTGCATGTAAGACTATGTGGGACCATTATACTGTATGGAGGACTATGTGGGGCCCATTATTCTGTATGGAGGACTATGTGGGGCCATTATTCTGTATAGAGTACTATGTGGGACCATTATACTGTATGGAAGACTATGTGGGGCCCATTATACTGTATGGAGGACTATGTGGGGCCCATTATACTGTATGGAGGACTATGTGGGGCCCATTATACTGTATGGAGGACTATGTGGGGCCCATTATACTGTATGGAGGACTATGTGGGACTATTATACTGTATGGAGGAGTATGTGGGGCCCATTATACTGTATGGAGTACTATGTGGGACCAGTATTCTGCATGTAGGACTATGTGGGGCCATTATTCTGCATGGAGGACTATGTGGGGCCCTTTATTCTGCATGGAGGACTATGTGGGGCCCATTATTCTGCATATAGGACTATGTGGGGCAAATATTCTGTATGGAGGACTATGTGTGGCCCATTATTCTGCATGTAGGACTATGTGGGGCCATTATACTGTATGGAGGACTATGTGGGGCCCATTATACTGTATGGAGGACTATATGGGGCCCATTATACTGTATGGAGGACTATGTGGGGCCCATTATACTGTATGGAGGACTATGTGGGGCCCATTATACTGTATGGAGGACTATGTGGGGCCATTATTCTGCATGTAGGACTATGTGGGACCATTATTCTGCATGTAGGACTATGTGGGGCCCATTATTCTGTATGGAGGACTATGTGGGGCCCATTATACTGTATAGAGAACTATGTGGGGCCCATTATACTGTATAGAGAACTATGTGGGGCCATTATTCTGTATGGAGGACTATGTGGGGCCCATTATTCAGTATGGAGGACTATGTGGGGCCCATTATTCTATATGGAGGACTTTGTGGGGCCCATTATACTGTATGCTGGTTTGCCCATGACTTTGCCCAAGTTTTTCATTTTGACTCTCTGTGTGTTTGAGTTTAACATCCCTGCTTTATTGGATATTTCTACATTTTAGCCTTTCCAACTATATTTAATTCAAGTAGGTGAAGAAGTTAGCTACTTCCTCCTCACTGGACTAGTTATAGCCAGATTTGCCATTCAGGGCTCCAGGAAAGTTAGCAGATTCTTGACCTCTAATTGATCCTAAAGATCTGAACTGCATTTTTTATGTGTTTTTGATGATTTTGTTGATTCTTTAGACCACAGATGAAGCGGCTTTAGTATAACACACACTTTTGAGTTGACGTCTGCATACATATCAGACACGACACCGCAGCAGCCTCTTCCCACACACATCTACCGCCAACGGAGCGTTGCATAAAGACTAAGAGCCGTGATTGCAGAGCTCAGAAACGCAGGATTGCGTTGTGGCAACACCGTCCTCGCTATTGACAAACATTCCCCGTGTAGTGCGGCGGGAGGGGGTCACAGAACGGGGGGCCGCGGATCTTTACATTGCTGAAGTGCTCATGAGCGACTGACAATTTACCGTAATGGAGAAGTGTCTTTTATAGAGCGCCGAGCGTTCGAGAGAGCAACACAAATGGATGCAAATCACAGCGATCTTTTCATTGTTGTTTCCTCGCAGCTCCACTTTCCACTGAGCCAGAAACTGTTATATAATCAGTGATTTCTAACTCTCCCACATTAGGAACAAAGGGGAAAAAATAGGCTCAATGGGAGGTTTAACTCTGAGCTCTTTAGGCTGCGTTCACTCTGAAAATCACTGAAGGTAAAAACTGACACACGGACCAAACACTGAAGATAATTAATTTTTTTATTTTTTTTTTGTATTTGCTTGCAAAAAAAATCACTGACGTGTGAATGACCGAATTTTCTCAATAAGGTTTTGATTCAGTTGAGTGTTTTTTTTGTTTTGTTTTTTGGTGCGTTTCCACTGCAATAAAAACCCAACACATCCAAAGAAGCAAAATGCATAAAAAAATCGACATGATGTTTTTTCTAAAATGCGGGAAAAAAGCGACATGCATTTCCCAGTTCAAATTTGAAGCATTTTTTTTTCTGTAGGTTTTTTTGCAAGGAATCATCACCAAAAATTGTATGAACTTACCCTTGTTCAGAACATGGCTGCTTTCTTTGATAAAAAAAACCATGCCACACCTGGTCGCTGGCCGCGTGTGGTATGACAGCTCAGCTGCATTGAAATGAATGGGGTTGATTGCAATACTGCATACAAACTGTGGATAGGGGTGGCGCTGTTTTTGGAAGATGTTTTTCTATCCAGGAAAAAATTATAAATGTTAAAGGGCCATCCCCTTTAATTTCATCTAATGTATAGGTATATTTAACCTCTGCCGCTCAGGATCTCTGTGACTCACGGCTGCGCCCGCATCACCCTGGTTACACTCATGAGCGCTTCTCACATATGTGACGACACCTGCCGAGAGGATCGGTTTGGTGCTATTACTCCTTGTCATATAGCGCTGATATATTCACATCCCCCATGAAGCATGGTGGGGGTCTCAGCAGCTGAGCTAATAGAAAGTAATGCTATAAACTACACAACCATCAGGAACCAGAGAGGTTCATTTTTAACCCTTTGACGAGAAAGGGCTTGCTATTAACTCTTCAAGCTGCAGTCACAAAGTTAATAAAAAACAACGACAAAGATTATAGCAGATTATACGATTATTTTTCCATCACTTTTAATTGTAAAGAAGGTATTTTAGTTATTCTCCTCTGTTATTCCTCCTGGAAAGGTATAAATAAATTGACAAGTGGGTGTCATCATTCCTCAGGTCACAGAGCTATGTCTGACACTTGAGTCTTTGTATGGGTGCAACCCATTCACAAGGGAAATGGTAACGCCCAATTGTCAATGTATTCATGCATTTCCAAGAGGAACAAGGGAGGAACTGAAAAATTCCGCAGCATCTTTTTACTCTCCATTATTATTTTGCAGGAAATACAACAATATAGGATGTCAGTAGAGCTGAACGTGCCTCATGATCACATCCTGGGCCTTCGACTATGGCAGAGCGGCATCGGGGGCCCTATTAAGCACCAGGGCCCATGTCTGACTGCTGCCTCTACATTCAGAGATGCAGTTTAGTTTGATTTATTGTCATTATTGATCCGTTCTGACTGCACACGATTACCAGGCCAACGAACGTCAATTACTCTCAGTATAAGTATGTGACCCCATTGATGTCATTGGGTCTAAGAACTTTGGGCAGAGTTAAATACCGTATGTACAGATGAAATCCTATGGCTCACATCCTATGGCTTCGTTTAGTCAAGCACTGGATATTATTAGATAATTAAGACTACAGCCGATGTCCTTCATAAAGCAGACATGAGTATATAGGCAAATCAATACCCCGACCTTACTGTAATGCACTTCATTCATTTTATTACTGCAGCTTGTAGCCATACTTAAAGGGGACCTGTCACTTGCTGTAAATATGTATATTTTTCCCCTAGTGTAAACGCCTCTGTTCTCCTGAATCCGGCGATGTTTTTCTTTTGTTCCTGGGCCTCTCCATTCCTGAGATATGGCCCCTTCTTCCCTGTATGTAAATCAGAGTGGGCGTGGTCCTCATCACTTCTCCATGGGCGTGTTCTTGTGGGGCAACACCCAATTGGCTGATAAAGATTACATTAATACACAGTGAAGAGGGGGTCATATCTCGGGAACGGAGAGGCGCAGAAACAAAAGAAAAACAACGCCGGATTCAGGAGAACAGCGACATTTACATCGGATAATAAAAATTACATATTTATTGTGAGTGACAGGTTCTTTTTAACTCTGCTACTCAGTCACCCTAACAGAGTTGGGAAATTTTACTAATCCTGTCCAATATATAGAAAATGCAAAATTAGACTAGACAGTCCGAATATGCTCCAAATGTATCACAGTTGCTCATGCTGGGTGGTAAATTTGGTACATTTTTCAACACTTTTATCTACTTTTACAGCACCTTTTGGTCGGCTTAATATGCGGCACTTTTTCAGCTTAAGTTTTACCGCAGGATGTCACATTTTAAGCCATATACCCCTCCCTTTGAGTCAAGTCTTTATTTTTTTCTAAGCTGTACACTTTTGTTAAATGAAAGACAATATTGTCTAATACTTAATGTAACATGCATCATGTGTGTGTGTTTTTTTTTGTTAGATCAATTAAAAAAAAAATCAAGGGTAAACTTGCAGATCTCTGGAGGTCTGACCGCTGTGACCCCCAACAATTCCGCACTCGGATCTTTGGAACCCCGAGAATGGATCTCTGCAGCCCCGTCATGGATGGAGCAGAGGTGCCCATATTCGGCCTCCACTCCACTCATTGTCTATGGGATTGCCAGAAATAGCAGAGTGCAATGAGAGCACTCCTATAGACAGTGAATGGCGTGGAGGCGGAACATGCACACTTCTCTGCCATTTAGGATGTGGCTGCAGAATCCTGATGCCAGCGGTCGGACCCCCAGCGATCAGTAAGTTAATTTTTATCCTGCAGATAAGGGCATACCTTGAATTTTTGGGGGGGACTGTCCCTTTAAGTCATTTTTTCATCTTCTCTGTTTGTGGCTGGCAGATTAAAATGAGCAAAAAAGTTTAGACGACGACGCAAATTCAAAATATTTTTTTTCTTACTCTTTTTAGATTAAAATGTCACTCGATCCTTTCGATAATCTTTAAAATGTCGCACGTCATTCTTCAGCTGAATGAAAAAAAATATTAGACAGATTTTGAACTCCACTAGTGTTTTGGATCTAAAATGTAAAGTGCTGCGGAATATGTTGGTGCTATAGAAATAAAAAATATTATCTTTATTTGGAATATAATTGTGCCAACATTTTATGGTTTGTTTTCAAATAGTCGTAAATGGCTAAAACATCTGGACAACAAAACTATGTCCATAATGCTGAACGAAAAAAGCAACACAGACAAAAGCAAGTAAACATTAAAAAAAAGTCACAACCAGAACTCTTTTTACTCTACAAAAAAAAAAGGTGCAAAAGCAATGAGGAATCAGTGCTTTGTGCCAAAATGCACCAAATCTTGGTACATTTGTCTTCAAAGTCTCGGCGCAAACAAGAGGAAATTCTGCCTTGATGTTTCAGGGATCATCTATCACATCCAGAGCAGCCTTCAAAATTCATCTACTTTCCATTCAAATCTCTTTGTGACCCTGGTGTTTTAGTATGCAAAATTTCCACAAAACCCTCCTGGTATAATTTGATACGGAGTTCACCTGTACAAATACGGATCCCGTAAGGTTATGTGCACAAGGACTTTAAATGGAGGCGATCAAAACCGACCAGTTTTCAAGTGCAAACCACTTCAGGAAACTCTCCTTCTTTGGGGAGTTTTTGGAGGAGTTTTTTTTTTTTTTATTTCCAAAAGCGTTTTTTTGAAACAGACCCGTTCCAAAAGAATAAACCTCTGTGTACATACACTAAAATTTCCCTTATAGGATTTCAATTTTGGGTCTATCACAGTCACGTCATTACAGCAATTTTTATTACAAAAAAAAAAAGAAAAAGGCAAAACCTCCACAATTTCAGACAGTAAAAGCAACATGACTATTGGATGTAATAACTAGAAAGATTCTAATTGAAGCTTTGTATGTGATTGGAGTACAGCTCTTGATTTAAAGAGCAGGATTTTTTTTTATCCACTGTACAGTTCCAAAGATATGGGGCTTTTTATGTAGTGCTAATGTTTTTTTTATGGTTTCCACCAAAGATGTATTGCTCAAGGGGAAATTATGCAAGATGGCCTAAAGACACACTTCCAAAGAATCCTGTGAGAGACACCCCCTTGGTAAAGACCATAGAAATTAGTATATTGAGCGAACTAAGTAAAAGATCCATATCTCTAGAACCACAATTGGAATACTCCGGGGAGCATATAAGAGCAAAAACTGACCACTTTTCACTTGCCTTAACATATGTATTTTAGAGGTGGGGGGGGGTCCAAACCCACACAGTTCTGGGATGGTATTAGAAGCATAGAGTCTAGATCACGTGAAGTAATTATCCCCCTCTACTCCTCTTTGGTCAGACCTCATCTGGAATACTGTGTCCAGTTCTGGGCACCACATTTTAAAAAAAGACATAGAAAAACTTGAGCAAGTTGAGAGAAGAGCGACCAGGATGGTGAGCGGACTGCAAACTATGTATTACGAGGAACGGTAAAAGGATCTGTGAATTTTTAGCTTACAAAAAAAGAAGACTGAGAGGAGACTTAATAGCAGTCTACAACTATCTGAAGAGCTGTCACATTGTAGAGGGATCATCTTTATTCTCATTTGCACAAAGAAAGACCAGAAGCAATGGGATGAAACTGACAGGGAGAAGATACATATTAGATATTAGAAGACACTTTTTGACAGTGATGCTGATCAATGAGTGGAACAGGCGACCACGAGAGGTGGTGAGTTCTCCTTCAATGGAAGTCTTCAGAGGCTGGACAGATATCTGTCTGAGATGGTTTAGTGAATCCTGCATTGAGCAGGGGGATGGACCAGATGACCCTGGAGGCCCCTTCCAACTCTAACATGTTAGGATTTTTGTTCTAGTACTATCCTTATATACTGAATCTCCCTATATGATCAAGTGTTGGTTTGGTCATTGAGTGTGGCTCCTCCGGCTGTTATTGAAGCTGAGACTGTACGGATGTTGATGTTAGAGCCGTCACCTGCTTTTTTCAAGTATTGTGGTTCATTATTCTGCAGAAATCCTTCAGTTTCGAGCTGCAGATGTCTGGATATCGCACGTGAGATGAGAGGAGCAAGTCATGAGCTAATTTAATTAACCACAGTTTTGCTCTCGTCACCGCTCTTTGCATTAATGCTGCGTTGTGGGACTGCGCGAATGTATACCTGCTCCCATAGGATCCTCCGCTCCGTCAAGCAGTCCATAGAAAACGAAGTACAATGGAGCACACAAAAGCTGACGAATGTCATAGAATATACAAAAGAAAAGCGCCAGGAGAGAACTTTGACACATTCAGGAATTTTCTACAAAATAAATAAATGTGCCCAGATTTCTCCACTTTTTTTATATTGCTAAGTAGTTTTTAAAGGGTAACGTCACCTGTTCATAAGCTGTTGTCCCATTTTGTGCCTGCATCCTCCACCAAATGTGGAGCTTTTATTGTTAGCAGAAGAATTTTTTTTTACTCCAAACTCATTCAGAACTGGTCACAAGCTTTATTATAAAATGTAAACCCTAGCCCTCAACTATACATTACGGCACCCTATCTCTCCAGGCTATAGTCTACCACCCAGAACTCCAGGGTGGTGGCACAGCCGGTCTCTCCCCAGACTGGGAGCTTAGTCCGGCAGGAAGTGCTGAAGGAAACATGAAAAAGTTTTACACTGATAATAGCTTGATCAGTGTAGCTTCCAATGTGGAGACTGCTTCAGGACCTTTGGTGACACCACGAGCATGTGACCATGATGTCACCACAGATCCAACACTAACCCTAAGGGAGAAATTTTGCACCCCTATAAAATTTGGTACCCAGGGCTACCACCCGTGTGGCCTCCCAACAATACACCACTGGCTTTACTAAAAGAGACTGTGGCCAAAGTTGCCATTTTTTATGTACGGCCTAGGGCTGTTGTGGATTTACCGCAGACTCAAGGTGGACACCGCGCTCCTCCGGCAATGACAAGGTTACTTCAAGGCAAAGAATAGGAGAATTAATCGCTGGTTTTAAGGACAGAATTCCTATTAATCAGAGCTTTTCCACAAACCTAATCACAGCAATTCCTGCATAATTTATCTGCTCAACATCACGAGAAACAAAAGGCCAGTACTTAGCATCTTGTGTGTTAAACTGCGAAATCAGTCCCTCGCTCCAGCCGCTGACCTTGGCTTCTCCGCGCCGACATTCGGAAACAAATTAATGAACACGGCCTGATGAAACCAGGCCGAGGTATAATTAGTGAGCAATGAATTATGGGTGGGAGCCGGCACAGGCGCTCTCCTCTGTCTGCATGAGTGACTGCGGCGCAGGGTTTATGCAAATTGACATATTATTTTTTGCTTATAATACCTGCATTTTTAGGACTTTTTGATGTTTTTGAGCCGGGGTGTTTGGTTGCTCTATAATGATGACCTTGTTTTGTAATGCTAAAAACTAACACTGGCCATGAGCCTCAAATTAAAATAAAAATATATGGGAAATTCGAAACAATTTTTGGCATCCATACAGGTAGGCTGGGGTGCAGCTGAGGTGCTGAATATCAAGTTATCATGACCCTTTGCATTAGCCAAAGTAATTGGAGACAAGGTCATGGGCAGCAAACAGAACCTGTGCCCCCAGTGATCGTCTGGCTGCGACTCTGGATGCAGAAGTGGGGTTTGGCTGCTGAGACCCCAGGGGCCAAAAATCTCCTGTGAGAATGGAGTGGTAATAACCATGTGTGACCACCACTACTATAGACTGTGAATATAGTAGTGGGTTGCACATGGTCACGGCTTCTCCATTTACACAGCGCCCTTCATTCTTATAATTGCTGGGGGTCCCAGTCATGAATCCCTCAAATAGTTTATTCTCCCTATTCCTTCATTCACATTTGGCCCCTCAAATTCGGGGAGGAGGGGGGACCTAGCGATCATACAAGATTCCTATTATTTCATTAACATTGGGTTCCTGTCCTGGTGATCGGTGAGGGTCTAAGAAGCCGGACCCTTAGCGATGATACATTTATCATCTAATACTGGTCCTGGATCGGACGATCTCTCCAGTGCCCGGCCACATGAGCACGAAGGCCCCATACACATTAGACAGTTGTCAGTGGAACGGTCCATTGGGGCCAACAGCGCTCAATCCATAAACAGGAACACTCTGTTCTCTATGACAGATCCAGCTCTTCTGGTGGGGGCTAATTTCCTCGAAAACAAGAAAATCGACGAATGGCCATATCCTTCTCTTATCCGGCACCAAATGTCTGAGTCAGGAGGCCCCTATACATTAGACTGTCAGAGGGTTCGTCCAAGTTGGTTAGTGCTGGAGACATTAATAGCACCATCCTTGACCTACATATATAAATGGAAAGTAGTTGGCCCACAGGAAACATTTATGCCCCATTTACAGAATTGGTGGTATATGTATGATCGCTAGTGGTCCGACGCCCGGGATCCCTCCGATCCTGAGAAGGAGGGTTCCATGTTCCCCATTTGAATGGAGGGATGGCCGCACATGCACATTACCGCTCCATTCATTGTCTAGGGCCCATTATAAGTCAGTGAGGCCCCATTATATTATGGACAGATCTGGCCACGCCTGTTGGGTTCTGTTATAAATGGAAACCGCGGCACAGATGACAACCGACCCTGGCACAAATCCTCCCAGTCACGGGTGTGAACATCAGTCATTTCCCGTTTTCCCCCAGTGCTTGATTTCATATCTCAGAGAAGATGGAAGAGTAACACTGCGACGAAGGGCGACACGGGGGAATCTCCCAGTAATTAGCGACTTCACGACTGTATACAGAACGTCTGTGCTGTTTTATGCCCCATTGTAGCGGTTTCTACTTGGAGGGAATCTCCTCTTTAATTACTTCACATTTCTATTTCTGATATGGATGATTAGGGAAATGCATCTCACACTTCACACTTACGTATCACAAGCTTTCCCTGTGTTGTGAAGACATGTAACGGAGACGATCTGTTTCTTCAAGGGCCATCCCCTCAATTTGATAAGCATTAACCATAAATTGTAATCTGTCAGAAAACATACCAGCAAGTGCTCTATCCTCCTGGAGCGCCGACTATGGAGGAAATGAAGAATTGGGTCCTCCAGAGCAAGAGACGTTCTTTCTGGTTTCTCTAGGTGATGATTAAGGGTCTTAAATGGTACCGCACCCCATATATATTCATAATTTCAAAGTGGGGTATTTGGCAAAAAGCATTTCTAAACCTGACAACCCCTTAAATTGTCTGCACCACTCTGCCCTCCACAGTTCTACTTATAGTCCTGCAGGTCCCCAATTAACCCTCAGAGGAATGGTCCCGAGCAGCATTGCTCAGCTCCTCATTCAACTAGTGATGGATGACTCTTATGTGGAACTACAGCAGATAGGAGGCCAGTGGAATTGGGAAGAAAAGGTTTCTGATAGAACCATGGAGGATATGTCCTCAGGGAAACCATGGTGGATAGGCTTCCAGCAGCATTAGTGAGGATACATCCCCAGTCAGTTTTTAATGGATAAGCAATCAGAGGAATTGTCACTAGTGGTATTGCGAAGAAGAGCTCCCCCATTATTGATGGATGGGCCTTGAGTGGAGCCAAAGCAGTTAGGTCCCTAGTGAAATCGGGAAGGAAAGGTCTCTGGTGAAACCATGGAGGATAAGTCCTTTGTGGAACTATGGAAGATGGATCCCCAGTCAGTTAGGGGCGGATAGGTCACCAGTGGAAACGCAGCAAGCACATCCCGCAGCAAACAGAACAGTCTCCAAAGGAACCACATCAGATAGATCCCAAGTGGAGCTTCAGATGAAAGGTTCCCAGTGGAATTTAGTAGGATAGGTCCCCAGCCAAGTTTTGACAGGTTGCCAGTTGCACCATAGAGGACTGGTCTCCAGTGGCAATGTGAAAAATAAGTCCTCCGTCAACGAATGATTGATCTGAAGAGAAACCACAGAAGATAGGTCACCAGTGGAATCCGGAAGGAAAGGACTACGGTCTAACCATTAAATATGAAGTCCGTGAGGATAGATTCCCACTTAGTTTGTGATGAATAGGTCACCAATGGAATCGCATAATATCGGTCACCAGTCAACTAGTGGCAGATGGGTCTTCAGAGGAACCAAAGTCTGTGAAAGCGAACATGGCCGGCATTTCAGTGTAACTAATATGGCAGCCATTATAAACAAGGTGTCATCAGCTGAAGTCTCGCTGAGGCCTCTAAACAAAAAAAACCAAAACCCTAATATGGCAGCCATGATTGTTCACTTAACAAAAGCTGGGAAAGCCAACTGACTAGCTCTGCGGGAGCGGTAATGACGGCAATTTTGTCACTCAAAAATTTTTAACTTGAGCAAAAATAAAAAATAATTTTGTATACTCAACCCCAATACGTAGAAATAAAATGAACATTTTCCCAAACGATCAGGGCAGCGGAGGAGAGAAAACAAAATCGAAACCAGAGTGGTGAAATGAGGGCTCCTCTTCAATGCGGCACAGCTGGACCCCACAAACGTCCAGCAGGAGCGCATCTTCTGACAGCGGCGCGCCGACTCTGCTAGTATAAGGCCAGGGGTAATAGCGTTGGTTGCTATGGATACACAAGACCTGTCACTCGGTTGTTTTGTTAAATGCTTTCATGTGTGCAGCATGGAAACCATTTATAGGGATGTGCAAGGTGTGTATCCCAAAAACACTGCCGGATCGATTCTCGCCATGTGGAATTTTCATGCACTAATCGTTTAACACATATTTGTTCATTTACGTATTTTTGTCCGAATGTACAGAATGAGCGACGGATGCCAAAGAAGAAAAGTCAAACCTATCCGTGGCGCATGAGCCGATCCATAGATGAAGCCAGTTATGTATATAATAGAATTCCAGCTTCCTTCAGCCACCACTAGGAGGAGCACACTGCATATGTGACGCTCTCAGCCCTCCCTGGGAGATGGGGTTACTCGGAGCCGGATCAGTTGTAGGGGGGTGGGGGGAGGCAGTCGTGGCCCAGACCCGGTCCGTGCCCAGGGCCGTCACATAAAAGTATTGGGCTTTCAGGGTTGAGTGGTATTTTCCGACTACGCCACCTACGGTTTCCGGTGATGAGCACCAGCGCTGCTTCAGTCCACTGAGGCCGGTGTTACAGACAGCTAAGATGGGACGGCTCCCAGCACGCGGAGCAGGCCTCAGGGCAGTGAGAGAGGGTAGGATTCTGGAGGTTTGTAGTGTGTGCAGTGCCGCGCAGGAAGGAATTACAGAGACAAGGGTGCAGTCTTCCAAGCTTTACTCATGGTAGTGTAGTAGCAGGTGCAAAGCTTCCCTCCGCTTCTCACAGCGCGCTGCGGCCACCAGGCAGGGGTTCAGCACACTCCGGGTAGTTCAGGTGCACTTGACAGGACCCCCCGCACCAGAGTGTTCCTCTCTCTAGCTGTACTTGAACCGCCTTGTGTCCCCCACTGAGTCCAGTACGGGTACTGCGATGTCCTATAAGGATAGCTTGTAGCTCCCGGACCGACTGGGTCCCTTATTGGTGACTGTAGTGTGAACTTGGCGTTAGGCCGGGTCCCTCTGGATAAACGCAGATTAGGAGATACAGGTGGCGTATGTGTGGCGCCCCTGAGGGTTCGGCCGCCACAGGAATGCTGCACTTCTCCAATGGAGTGTGGTGTTCCTCCTCTGAGGTAAGGCCAGTGTGATGGTAGTGATCTAGCCTTTTGCATCCAACACCACATTTCCACCAGAGGGAGCTAGTATGCACTAGGTGCTGCTCCCCTGGTTACAGGGAGACTGGGGAACACAAAGTGGTAGGAACCAGTTAGTGGGTGTGGGTGGAGGAACAATTAGATAGTGACACTTTAGATTTCATATTTAATAGAATGCCATCTTGGATCTTGGTCTTCTGCTGGTCCTTCTGTCCTGTCTTCTCTGGTTCATCAGTCTAGCCTTTGCTAGTCAGTCGGCTGCACTGTGCTGTCAAAATACTGTGTGTAAAGTGACTTCCCTCCGGGAGCGCAGATCCTGTGTGGGCCTGCACCGGCATGGGACACAGCCCTCGTACCCCGATACTCGGGACGAGAGGGAGGTTGCAGACAAGGAATGTCTCAACCTGGCCGAGGACCAGGATCAAGAAGGCCCGGGAGCTTTAGAGTGTGGCTCCCTAGCAAATGGGTCCCGGGGAGGATGCAGACGGAGCGGAGTACGCCACCTGTCCTCGCCTACCTGATCTATTCAGAGGGATTCCAGCTGCAAGAGGGGTACCGGCCCCCGACACCCGACCTCGTACTCTACGTCCAGGACGGGAAAGCCCGGTTAGGCCCTGAGGATCCAGCCGGGCCTCGGATGGAGAGGAATTGACACTCGAGCCCTACACCTGAGAGGAGCTCAGAGGGAGACCCGGCCTATCCACACACGCACAGATGGGAAAGGGTGAAGTCTGTAGTGCAGGAACACTCTGGTGCAGGGTCGCTACCAAACACTGGACTTCC
This sequence comes from Phyllobates terribilis, assembly GCF_046119375.1. Lineage (NCBI taxonomy): Eukaryota > Metazoa > Chordata > Amphibia > Anura > Dendrobatidae > Phyllobates > Phyllobates terribilis. The sequence goes on from NW_027362768.1 coordinate 367,063,436, forward strand.
TCGGAGGTAGTCGGACGCCCGTCCTTGGTGGCCGCAGGACTCCGCGGGGAGCAGGGAGTCGCCTTCCCGCTAACATCTCTGAGTGAGTAAAGCTTTGGAAGTTCACCCCTAAGGCCTCCGGACTGTTCATTTCACGCCATACCACACGACGCGGTGCCCGTACTCTCCCACGCTACTGCTACCCCGCTTCATCCTGTTTGCCTGCCCTGAGGCCTTGCTCTGCCTGTGGGGAGCAGTAAGAACTTTAGCCGCCATGACATCGGGCCTCAGCGGACTGCTAGCGGCGCTGGTGACCCTTCACCAGGCACCACAGGTGGCGTAGTCGTTAATCAGCCACTCAACCTGGATAAGCCCACACCATCTCTTTCTAATGTGACGGCCCTGAGCACAGGTCGGGCCCGGGCCACGGCTGCATCCCATCTCTTCAACACAGGGCCCGACACCGAGTCCCCCAACACCCAGGGTAAAACACGGGCTTTCTGAGTAGAGGCGTCACAACCGCCGCTCCGTCCGTATCCCCCTGGGATCCACTTCAGCCTCCGGACTTTTCTGACAGGGACGTGAAGTGCGAAGTCAGATAATCGGGGACCGGTACCCCCTCTTGCGGCAGGGGCTCTCTGGCTGGGCCAGAATTAGGGTAGCGGGTGGCGACTCCGCTCCGTCCGCACACCTTGAGATCCTTTCGCCTGTGGAGCTTCTCTCCTCTGCTCCCCTCCTGGGCCTTCTGAAATGGACTAAGATTTAGAACAGAGCTGGCTATAACTCAACTCTGCCCCAATCCCCAGTCTCGAGGCCTGAGACTGGGAATCACAGAATCCTAGAACAGCTGCAGCTTGTACTGACTAACCACTCCAGGGAACTGCGACCAAAGACCCAGTTATTAAAATGGCCTCCAAATTTATATGAATCTATTAAGTGCTTAGTAAAGTGCTTCCTCCACCCTCACTCAGTATAAGATTCCCCCTTTCTTTGGTTCCCCCCTTACTCCTCCATTCAGGACCGGGGCAGCACATAATGCTTTACACCCCCTTCAGAATGGGAGTAGTGTGGTGTTGAGTGTGTAGTGGGGTCCTGTGTGGTGCTCCATCCTTACCTCGGAGAGGAAATACCACACCTCATTTATGAGGTGCAGTACCTCTGTGGCGACTGAACCCTCAGGGGCGCCGCACATACAGAGGGATTATACAGCTTAATGTGTGTAAGTATGCAGTGTGCTCCCTCTAGTGGAAGCTAGTTTATCATTCATTAGGGGAATTGGAGCCCTCGCACATAAAAATAGAGAACTGGGTGCTAAAAAAAAATAAAATAAAATAACATTTTTAAGCTACATTTAATTTATATAGCGCCAACATATTCCGCAGCGCTTTGCAATCCTGACAATTTACAGGCATTATGGGCGCTGTCCCCATTGGGGCTCATAATCTAGATTCCCTATCAGTATGTCTTTGGAGTGTGGGAGAAAACCGGAGAACCCGGAGGAAACCCACGCAAACACGGGGAGAAGATACAAACTCCTTGCAGATGTTGTCCTTGGTGGGATTTGAACCCAGGACCCCATTGCTGCCAGGCTGCAGTGCTAACCACTGAGCCACCGTGCTGCCCTATTTACAATTCTGCTGGTTGCTACCAGAAACAGTCAGCAATGCTGTTAGTAATAACTGATCTACAGAGTAATTCTACCGATATCTTATTACTGTCCAATGCCTGGAATAAATCACTAGGTCAAGTATGGTGCAGACACTGAACAAGCAGGTCATGCTGGGAGATTGCCTTTAAGTATGGTTATGTAGCATTTTAAGGAACTAATCAGTCTTTCCATATTATGCAGTACCACGAATGGTGGCAGGGCACACATCTGCTATAGACGAGCAGCCCTGCAGCCTGGCTGGCATCCGCTTATTACAACATCCGCTGTATATGTATGGCACAGGCTCACTTTGCGATAGGTGATGGCTGTTTCACACAGCCGATACCTGCCGGAAACTGCTGTGATTATAGCTAGCTCTGATCATGGTAGTTTAACTCCTTAGTTGCCGTGGTCGCTTTTCAAAACAGCATTCAAGTTGTTAGATGGGAGGAGTCTTCTGTCATCTCCATTGGGCAACATTGAGGGAACCTAATGGGTTACTTAACGGCACCAATTCGGGCCACTGTATTTCGACCTACGCTTCTGCGTTAAGGGGTTTTCCAGGACTGAGCTATTGAAGACAACAGTTGCCCCCACTGATCAGCTGATACCTGGTGTCACAGCGGAAACACCAGAGTGCCACACTGTATGTAGTGGCCGTTCTCGGGTACTGCAGCACAGCTGCCATTGAATTGAATGTGGACTGAGCTGCATTCACGGCTCCAGGTATTCGCCGACCAGTGCTGACACCGAGTATCGGGCCTCCATTGATCTGATGTTGATAACGTATCATAGCTTTTAGTCCTCAATTCAAAATCAGAAACAGCCCCCGGCCCCACCTGCCATGCGCCATTTATAATACAGGTAGAGGGGATCTTTGGGCCCCTGAGGCACCAGGTCCAGCACAATGACCCAGCCATACTCCTTAATACATAATTTTACAGGCTGAATAATATATCATTGATGGAAACAGATATTCGTCGGCGTCTGTATTAAGCCTCGTTCACCTCTCGGGCTGATTAATATGGGAGATTTGTTCCCGGCAGGAATTATCCAGTGGAACGGTTTCATTCCGCTTTTTCTATTTGTTATATTTTGGTTAGTAATTGAATTACCCTGACATCTCTCTCTGTTACTGGTGCACTGAGGCAGACCCGGCGTTCAGCGCGCAAAAAAATAAAGATGAAATGATTATAGAAGATGGGACAGCGCAATATAAGATATATTACTTCCCTCCAGTCTGACCTATAGCACTATAGCTAGAGGCAGCAATGATAGGGAAGCAACTTTCGTACTTATGAAACAGCTGAAAAAAAGTTTTGGAGTTTACAGCTCCAATTTTTACAGGATTTCTGTTACTGTGTCCCCATGACAACACTTCCTCTCATGCCCCATGTGAGTTCAGCACTATCAGCAATGTATGAATCTAAATAACTGTTTCCAGCAATATCCACACATAACTTCGGCTTTTCAGGTCCAATCCATCAGATCTTATCAGAAACATCTTCAATTATGAGCCACATCCTCTCATTCTTTCACCCCCCCAGCCGGTGGGGGGGGGTAGGAGAGGAGCAGAGTAAGAAAGCTGCATTATAGTAAGTGTTTTATTTCACCCCATAGCTAGAATTATGTGCTGCATAGACAAACGACTAGGAATTCCTCATATCTCTGTACATCAGAGCAGCTAGTCTCTACCCACTAGCTCAGAGACAAGTGAAAAGTAAAAACAGAACCAGCAGAGAGGAAAATTGGTGAAAAATACTGGACACAAGTGATATAATGGCCAGAAATAGCGTTAGTCCACATGACGGCTTATTCTGAAAAGTCACTTGAAACGACAGGTGTGCTTTAAAGACTAAACTTTTGCAAAAAACAACAAGTTTTACGTTTTTTAGGCTCTTAAACTCCCTTCAGATTGGTAATCTTTTTCTTAAAGTGATCACAGCTTCATTTTTCTTATACAGAGATCCAAATTGCCTGCAAAAAAAACTTCAAATTCAGTTTGCCTGCAGCCACCACAAGAGGGAGCTCAGGAGCTGACTTCATACAGTTTATATATTGCACTCCATATTAAAACGGTATGCAGCTCGCTCTTGAGCGCCTTGTAGTGGTGGCTGTAGGTATACAAGATTTCATAATCTAATTCCATGTGAATGCAAGGGATTTGGGGTTCTATCTTTGAAAAAAAAACAGAACTCTGTCCATTATAAAGATATATTAAGAAATTAATCAGCACAGAATATTGCACCAAAATGATAGAAGAAAGAGATTTATATAAACTAGATGGACAATAAAGTGTTATATCTATTAATCACCCAGCGCATTGGCATCAGGGAAGGCTGTGTACAGCGGATATAGCAGTGCTGGCTGGAGCAGGATCAATACAGGGAGTGCAGAATTGGAACAGATATCTGGGTTAATGTGGGAACCGCAGATAAGAACGCCTCATTCTGTACTTCTATCTAGGGAAATGCTTCCAAGACTTTACTAATTACAATTCAATATGCATCAAACAATCTGCTCCATCGAGCCCGGGTTCGGAGAGGTTCCCACGCTGACGGCTGGATTGTAGCAGCGCGGCTGGATGTTGACACAAATAAAGGACATTAAGTACAACTCCGACTTCAGCGCCGTCGTTTTGACGGGTGGAAATTCTGCGCTGATTAATATCTTGATATATATGACTGGAGTTCAGTTTTTCCGATACAGAACACTTAATATTAAGACAGTTATCAAGTGTTTTGCTCCAAATATATTAAAAGCCGCACAACCTCTTAATAAATTTGGCACGTTGGGGATTGTCTAGATTTACAACAAAAGTTGCGCTATTTTCCACTTATTAAGTTTAAAACGTAAAACTACGCTCACTTATCAAAGTTGGCGCGTATTTGGAAAAGTTACACTCTTGTAACAAGCAAAGGGAGAGTTTACACCAATAAACGGGTATTCGTCAGCGTTAAAGGGGGTTGTTCAGAAGAAGAAAAACATGGCTGCTTTTTTCCAAAAAACGGTGCCACCACTGTCCTCTCGTTGGGTGCGGAGTTGCAATAGCAGACACACTCTCTGCAATAAGACAGCAGCATTTTAGTAATCACGGGCTCCATAGGTTCCTGAATTTGAATGTAATTATGGGCAAACGTGATAGATATATATATATATATATATATATATATATATATATATATATATATATATAGGTGCCAGTCTATATATCCAATAGAGATGGACTTTCCCTTTAAGTCCTGAAAAATGAAAATAATAAAACCAATATCTTTTTTTGTGTCTTGCAGGTCCCCCTAGTGTTTCGCTTGGGAATTACCCCTTTTTTGTCTCCATGTTTCTCCCGTGGGGTGACAGTACTAGTGGAAGTGGCACCGTCAATGTGTGACCCAATTACAACTGCATGGCCGATCCCACCAATCATCATCTTCCTCCCTGGAATTTTGCATTCATTCATATGAATGTGTCTAATATTTCAGGTAGGTTCTCAGACACAGGCAAAGCGTAATGAAAGGTCTGTTCATGCTAAATATAAACACTTACATTTATGCAGATGTATAATTTTGTTCCTTGGGGGCGGTACTGTGCTGATGCAGATACTCTGCTCAGTTGTCAGGTCTAAGGTGAATGAGTTACTTTGCAACCCTCTTGGCAGCAGCATGTTCAACAAACTTAGCTTTTATATTCGCCTGGAATATTAATTTAAACAATGTACTATATCTTATGAGATAAATCTGCTTCCTTCTCCACTTATGAGACACTTCTTTCCTTCTCCTCTGCCTCCTGAACTCATCATCCACTCTGGAGGGGAAGCGTGAAATCTCAGATCCATCTTACTCAGAGAAGACTGATTGCCCTTTATATTCTATGGAGAGGAGGAGAGAGCAGCAGAGTGAGGAAACAAGCAGAGGAGACACACAAATATGGTGCTGAGCTCTCTAACAAGTCTTTCACCTCACTGCAGAGCTGGATTCACATCTACACTGACCACTACTGCTAGGTAATTTCCTCCAACCTGCTGCTTACATAAATACAAATTACGAGTGAGAATCCATCGCTGTGTATAGGAGACATCAAAGCAGCTTGTCTCCTCCCTTGTTCAGCCCAGAGTAGATAGCAATTTAGAGAGAGAGCCCGCAGAGGAGAAAACTGGTAAAATTGCAGGATACAAGTCATATGAAGGGCAGAGATGACATCATTCCTCAAGTACACACAAAACAACTTTTTCTGAAAAGTTCAGTTTACAATGAAAATCCAGTTTAAAAATTCTTTAAGAAAAATCAAAGCAACCCAGAAAAATTGTATTTCAACAATGAAATCTGCAGTAAAACGGAGGTAAATTAGTGCAAGATTTGCTGTAGAATATCCCCTGTAAGAATTCCACAGCAGATACAGTAAGTACCTTTTTAAATAAGTTTTGCATAAAAGTACGCATAGGTGATTGAAAGAGTTAATTACAAGCTGTTGTTACCGTAGCCTAAAGGACAACTCCGCCTGGATTTAGTGCTTAATAACGGTTCAGTTTTCTTCCTTTTATCTGAACATGAAAGCCGGAGGAATCCCTAGTGATGTGATGAAAACGTATTTCACCGGATACCAGGATCTGCAGCAGCTGCCTCCCCCCTCCCGGCCTTTCTTAATGCACTACTGTCAACACAAAGCTCCAGTATAGGGGAAATTGGGGGGAAGTTCTGCCAAAGAGGTATTAGATGGATGTATGGATTTTTTTTGTAGCATACATTTGGAGGTGGTGACTGCCTCTATATTTGGCTGTTTTTAGTTAGTGCTTGATCCTAACTGACCTTTTAATTTGTTAAAAGGTTTATCTGACACAAAAGCATAGGGTCCCATCACAGAAAGGTCGCATTTTTGTGGCTGGTGGGCACACTCAAATTGATCAAATTTGTTCATCAGTTTTATAAGTGTAGTCTAAATGGCAGTAATGCAGTTTTTGTTTCATGTATTCAGTGTTTGTACATATCTTGGTGCATACAGGGTAATGCTTTGATTTTTGGTATGTAGATATACTGTACATAGATGATATATAGACATGAGATATAGATGGATATAGAAAGCAAAGAACTTACCGTTACTCAATATTTAAAATGGTAAATGTTGCTTTTAAAAGTATCATATAGATTGGCCTTCAAGCCACATCCGGCCCGCGGACTGAGACACAAAAGGACTGGAAATAGGGATCCGTGGCCACACACCGTGGCTGCCCTCCCTGCCTCTGTCTCAATGTCACTGCTATCCAGATCATCAGGATGCAGATACTGGTGGATATAATGGTGGCGGAGGGAGCTGTCGGCTCCTTCTTCCACCATTTTTAGCTTGTACGATTGAGGGTGCCGCAGGAGTAACGACAGCACTAGATCGCACCGGGGTAATGGGGGTGAGGGGAATATGGTTTGTCAATTTTTTTTATTGTGATTCACTTGTGGGGCCATCGTACTGTGTGTAGGGCTGTGGTGTCCATCAAACTCTGTGGAAGGGGGCTGTGTGGTCCAGCATGCTGTGTGTGCGTGCTATGGGGACAGCATTCTGTGTTTGGGGGTTGTGGAAGATCATAATGTGGGGGGCATCATTCTGTGTTTGGGGGCTCTGAGCGGGTAACTGTACAGTGCTGAGGAGCTTTTGGTGCCCTCATACTGTGTAGGGAAACTATGCGAGATCTTACTGTGGTAGGTTGTTGGAGATCATAATGTGGGGGGCATCATTTTGTGTTTGGGGGCTGTGAAGGGGGTAATCGTACAGTGTTGGGGAGCTTTGGGTGCCATCATACTGTGTGGGGAAACTATGTGAGATCATACTGTGTGTATGTGTGTGTGTGGGGGGGTGTTGTGGGGTCCAGCATACTGTGTCGGAGGCTGTGGGGTCCAGCATACTGTGTGGTAGGTTGTGGGGTCCAGCATACTGTGTGAGAGACTGTGGGGTCCAGCATACTGTGTGGGAGGCTGTGGGTCCATCATACTGTGTGTGGGTCCATCATACTGTGTGTGGGGGCATCATACAGTGTGTGGGGCCTGTGGGGGCATCATACAGTGTGTGGGGCCTGTGGGGACATCACACTGTTTTTGAGGGAGCTCTTGTTCACAGTACAAGGGCTGAATAAAAGTAGCGGTATAAAGATCATAAAAATCAGTAAATTATGGGGGGTTTATCTGCTCAATAGAAGCTTCAAAATTAATGATAATAATAATATAAAGTAATATGTTAACATTATTAATATTAATATGCAAATTGCCTCTTCAGAGAAAAAGAGGACTTGTACTCTATATCGCCAATCCTACAAGTCACAATCAACCCTTTAACGAGTCGTGCAATATGACTTAGGATAAAAGCCAAATCAGAATCTCAATTTGCAGACACGGCGTTTCGGGCTGTTGGCCCTCGTCAGTGCAAAGTACGAGAACTGATTTGGCTAGGTGAGAGGCTCTGGACTGAGGTCTAAGGGGTAGCGTTTCTCCTACTTCCAATAGGTGGCGCTATAGAGTTCAAGTCCTCTTTTTCTCCGAAGAGGCAATTTGCATATTAATATTGAACAAAATTAATTTCAGAGTATTGGTTTGGCCCTCCGGTCACGGTCTCACATGTGGCCTCTCGGGGAAAAATAATTGCCCACCGCTAATATACGTGTACATTCAATAGCAAATATTGCTGAACTGGACACTTTCCAAGGTGCCTTATATTAAAAAAAATCCTGCTGAGAGGAAGAGAGGATATTTTCCAACTATGACGAGATCACTCCATACCTCCCCCCTCAGCTTTGCGGCATTGAATCTGCCAAGAAAAGATGAAGGGGTACAGGTCACGGATAGGGTGGGCTTGCTGTGATCCACCGTACGAGTTCTCCGTTTAGGTCTCAGATACAGAACTAGTTATTTCCATGGCCAATGTTTTTCTCCTGTGACAACCAGGTTTTAATTTACTACAATGTAACTTTACTTTTCTTTCATAAATAAAGAAAAAAGTTTTTTTTTCTCCTCTCACCGGTCCCTTTGTGCCTGGCCACAATCCCAAAGAGTCCAATTCAATACGAAAAAATCCGGCACCAAAGCGATATGTTACAAAGCTTTATTCCCAAAAAAATCTTAGATGTAAAAACACAGGCAAACATTTTGGAGGTGGAGGGCTTGATACAGCAAGGTCCCCGGACACTGGTTTACGCGTTTCAGGGCTATATGTGCCCCTTAATCATAACCTAGCTTTATGGCTGTGGCATGGGGAATTTAACCTAGTCGGGCAAATATGTCTCGCCTCCCTTGTCACATGACTTACAAAACTTCTGTATCAAACACATTTTAAAATGCCAATACAAAACACATATACAGGTTTAAAAACAGATTACAATATTGTAACAAGGTGCTCTAAATGTGATTAGTGAACGGTTCTAATAGAATAGAATCAAGTCCGAACGTTTATTTAGGCCGATGGAGTGGGCGGTCTGCATCATCAGGATCCAGTGGGTTTCCCCACTCAGGAGTTTCTGTCTCCAGGCCCCACCTCTCCTAGGCTTGTTGACTCTTTCCATCTCAAAGAATTGGAAAACCCTCAGATCTCCTCCAGGTACAGTACAGACCAAAAGTTTGGAAACACCTTCTCATTTAAAGATTTTTCTGTATTTTCATGACTATGAAAATTGTACATTCACACTGAAGGCATCAAAACTATGAATTAACACATGTGGAATTATATACTTAACAAAAAAGTGTGAAACAACTGAAAATATGTCTTATATTCTAGGTTCTTCAAAGTAGCCACCTTTTGCTTTGATGACTGCTTTGCACACTCTTGGCATTCTCTTGATGAGCTTCAAGAGGTAGTCACCGGAAATGGTCATCACTTCACAGGTGTGCCCTGTCAGGTTTAATAAGTGGGATTTCTTGCCTTATAAATGGGGTTTGGACCATCAGTTGTGTTGTGCAGAAGTCTGGTGGATACACAGCTGATAGTCCTACTGAATAGACTGTTAGCTGCTTTTTTCTTGCCATAATACAAATTCTAAGTAAAGAAAAACGATTGGCCATCATTACTTTAAGAAATGAAGGTCAGTCAGTGCGAAAAATTGGGCAAACTTTGAAAGTGTCCCCAAGTGCAGTTGCAAAAACCATCAAGCGCTACAAAGAAACTGGCTCACATGAGGACCGCCCCAGGAAAGGAAGACCAAGAGTCACCTCTGCTTCTGAGGATAAGTTTATCCGAGTCACCAGCCTCAGAAATCGCAGGTTAACAGCAGCTGAGATTAGAGACCAGGTCAATGCCACACAGAGTTCTAGCAGCAGACACATCTCTTCAACAACTGTTAAGAGGAGACTTTGTGCAGCAGGCCTTCATGGTAAAATAGCTGCTAGGAAACCACTGCTAAGGACAGGCAACAAGCAGAAGAGACTTGTTTGGGCTAAAGAACACAAGGAATGGACATTAGACCAGTGGAAATCTGTGCTTTGGTCTGATGAGTCCAAATTTGAGATCTTTGGTTCCAACCACCGTGTCTTTGTGCGACGCAGAAAAGGTGAACGGATGGACTCTACTTGCCTGGTTCCCACCGTGAAGCATGGAGGAGGAGGTGTGATGGTGTGGGGGAGCTTTGCTTGTGACACTGTTAGGGATTTATTCAAAATTGAAGGCATACTGAACCAGCATGGCTACCACAGCATCTTGCATCGGCATGCTATTCCATCCGGTTTGCGTTTAGTTGGACCATCATTTATTTTTCAATAGGACAATGACCCCAAACACACCTCCAGGCTGTGTAAGGGCTATTTGACCAAGAAGGAGAGTGGTGGGGTGCTACGCCAGATGACCTGGCCTCCACAGTCACCAGACCTGAACCCAATCGAGATGGTTTGGGGTGAGCTGGACCGCAGAGTGAAGGCAAAAGGGCCAACAAGTGCTAAGCATCTCTGGGAACTCCTTCAAGATTGTTGGAAGACCATTTCCAGTGACAACCTCTTGAAACTCATCAAGTGAATGCCAAGAGTGTGCAAAGCAGTCATCAAAGCAAAAGGTGGCTACTTTGAAGAACCTAGAATATAAGACATATTTTCAGTTGTTTCACACTTTTTTTGTTAAGTATATAATTCCACATGTGTTAATTCATAGTTTTGATGCCTTCAGTGTGAATGTACAATTTTCATAGTCATGAAAATACAGAAAAATCTTTAAATGAGAAGGTGTGTCCAAACTTTTGGTCTGTACTGTACTTGAAAAAAATGCTTGGATACATTGGATGGATTAGAGGCTTCACCGTTCACTGAATCCCGCAGATGCGCATTGATACGCTGTCACAATTTCCTCGTAGTGCAGCCTATGTATGAGAGATTACAGACATTGCAGGTAATTATATATATAAAATGTGAACTATTGCCGTTAATAAAGTTTTGAATTTTAACCATTTCTGGTTTCGCTACCTTTTGGAACTGTTTAGTGTTCACTGCATATCTACATGTTCCACACTTATTATTACCACACTTAAAAAAACCCTTGTTGATAGCCATGTTCTATTTCCCAAACCTGTCATCACCAAACTTGGTGATAAAGGATTGGACAAGATTGGAGCTTTCCTAGTTGAAAATAGACAACATTCCTTCAGAATATTGTCTAGGATTGGGTCGCTTTTTAACATTGGCAAGTATTTTTTAACAATTGACTCAATCTGACTATATTCCTTGCTGTATGTTGCTACAAATACTGTTTTTTTATTTTTCTGTTTCTGCTGTTTTTTGCACTTGCCCATCATATCTGACCGGGGGATTTTTTCCACTGATTTGATTGCCCTAATAAGAGACCAATCCTGATAGTCTCTTTCTCTCAGTCTATTGCAAATATCCTTTCTCTCCTGGACATAGCACTCCTGGTCACTGCAGTTTCTTTTAGATCTATACATCTCACCTCTTGGAATGTTAACCCTTACGTGCCTTGGATGGCAAGAATCAACTCTAAGGGTCGTATTTCCCATGGTTTCCTTGCGGACAGTCGATGTTTTTACTTTACCATCAGATACACTTGCGGAAATTTTTAAGTCCAAAAAACTAATCTCTGTCTTACTACACTTGTAAGTAAAAAGAGATTGCAGTTGTTAGCGTTTATATGTTCCATAAATTGAGCAACATTTTATTTTTCTTTATTCACAGTTAATATCTTTCAAGCTCACACATCAAGCGGGTACACGATGATACCCCCTAGAACTAGTGATGTCACTGAGGCAGTTTGTGACATCACTGAGTCAAATGTCCTTTCCGTTCCCTAACAACCAGTTTTCTCTGTGAGACTGAGATACATCAGTAACCTAGTAGTAGTGACATCACTGAGAGCGAAATCAGTAACTTGGTAGTGGGTGACATCACTGAGGCAGAGTTAGATCAATAACTCAGTAGCTAGTGACATCACAGAGAAAGAAATCAAGAACTTAGTAGTTAATGATATCACAGAGCAAAATCAGTAACTGAGTAGCCGGTGACATCACAGACAGAGAAATCAGTGACTTAGTAGCGGGTGACATCACAGACAGAGAAATCAGTAACTTAATAGCGGGTGACCTCACAGACAGAGAAATCAGTAACTGAGTAGCCGGTGACATCACAGACAGAGAAATCAGTGACTTAGTAGCTGGTGACATCACAGACAGAGAAATCAGTAACTGAGTAGCCGGTGACATCACAGACAGAGAAATCAGTAACTGAGTAGCCGGTGACATCACAGACAGAGAAATCAGTGACTTAGTAGCCGGTGACATCACAGACAGAGAAATCAGTAACTGAGTAGCCGGTGACATCACAGACAGAGAAATCAGTGACTTAGTAGCCGGTGACATCACAGACAGAGAAATCAGTAACTGAGTAGCCGGTGACATCACAGACAGAGAAATCAGTGACTTAGTAGCCGGTGACATCACAGACAGAGAAACCAGTGACTTAGTAGCGGGTGACATCACAGACAGAGAAATCAGTAACTTAATAGCGGGTGACCTCACAGACAGAGAAGTCAGTGACTTAGTAGCGGGTGACATCACAGACAGAGAAATCAGTGACTTAGTAGCAGGTGACATCACAGACAGAGAAATCAGTAACTGAGTAGCGGGTGACCTCACAGACAGAGAAATCAGTAACTTAGTAGCGGGTGACATCACAGACAGAGAAATCAGTGACTTAGTAGCGGGTGACATCACAGACAGAGAAATCAGTGACTTAGTAGTGGGTGACCTCACAGACAGAGAAATCAGTGACTTAGTAGCGGGTGACATCACAGACAGAAATCAGTGACTTAGTAGCGGGTGACCTCACAGACAGAGAAATCAGTGACTTAGCAGCGGGTGACATCACAGACAGAGAAATCAGTAACTTAATAGCGGGTGACCTCACAGACAGAGAAATCAGTGACTTAGTAGCGGGTGACATCACAGACAGAGAAATCAGTAACTGAGTAGCGGGTGACCTCACAGACAGAGAAATCAGTGACTTAGTAGCGGGTGACATCACAGACAGAGAAATCAGTGACTTAGTAGCGGGTGACATCACAGACAGAGAAATCAGTAACTGAGTAGCGGGTGACCTCACAGACAGAGAAATCAATAGCTTAGTAGCGGGTGAAATCACAGACAGAGAAATCAATAACTTAGTAGCGGGTGACCTCACAGACAGAGAAATCAGTAACTGAGTAGCGAGTGACCTCACAGACAGAGAAATCAGTGACTTAGTAGCTGGTGACATCACAGACAGAGAAATCAATAACTTAGTAGCGGGTGACCTCACAGACAGAGAAATCAGTAACTGAGTAGCGAGTGACCTCACAGACAGAGAAATCAGTGACTTAGTAGTGGGTGACATCACAGACAGAGAAATCAGTAAGTTAGTAGCGAGTGACCTCACAGACAGAGAAATCAGTAACTTAGTAGCGGGTGACCTCACAGACAGAGAAATCAGTGGCTTAGTAGCGGGTGACATCACAGACAGAGAAATCAGTGGCTTAGTCGCGGGTGACCTCACAGAGAAATCAGTAACTTAGTAGCGGGTGACCTCACAGAGAAATCAGTAACTTAGTAGCGGGTGACCTCACAGACAGAAAAATCAGTAACTTAGTAGCGGGTGACATCACAGACAGAGAAATCAGTGACTTAGTAGCGGGTGACCTCACAGAGAAATCAGTAACTTAGCAGCGGGTGACCTCAAAGAGAAATCAGTAACTTGGTAGTGGGTGACATCACTGAGGCAGAGTCAGATCAATAACTCAGTAGCTAGTGAAATGACAGAGAAAGAAATCAATAACTTAGTAGTTAATGATATCACAGAGCAAAATCAGTAACTGAGTAGCGGGTGACATCACAGACAGAGAAATCAGTGACTTAGTAGCGAGTGACATCACAGACAGAGAAATCAGTAACTTAGTAGCGGGTGACATCACAGACAGAGAAACCAGTAACTTAGTAGCGAGTGACATCACAGACAGAGAAATCAGTAACTTAGTAGCGGGTGACATCACAGACAGAGAAATCAGTGACTTAGTAGCGAGTGACATCACAGACAGAGAAATCAGTAACTTAGTAGCGGGTGACATCACAGACAGAGAAACCAGTAACTTAGTAGCGAGTGACATCACAGACAGAGAAATCCTTAACTTAGTAGCGAGTGACATCACAGACAGAGTAATCAGTAACTTAGTAGCGAGTGACATCACAGACAGAGAAATCAGTAACTTAGTAGTGGGTGACCTAATAGACAGAGAAATCAGTGACTTAGTAGCGGGTGACCTCATAGACAGAGAAATCAGTAACTTAGTAGCGGGTGACCTCATAGACAGAGAAATCAGTAACTTAGTAGCGGGTGACCTCACAGACAGAGAAATCAGTGACTTAGTAGCGGGTGACCTCACAGACAGAGAAATCAGTGACTTAGTAGCGGGTGACATCACAGACAGAGAAATCAGTAACTTAGTAGCGGGTGACCTCACAGACAGAGAAATCAATAACTAACTTAGTAGCGGGTGACCTCACAGACAGAGAAATCAGTGACTTAGTAGCGGGTGACCTCACAGACAGTGAAATCAGTGACTTAGTAGTGGGTGACATCACAGACAGAAATCAGTGACTTAGTAGCGGGAGATCTCACAGAGAAATCAGTAACTTAGTAGAGGGAGACATCACAGACAGAGAAATCAGTAACTTAGTAGAGGGCAACATCAGTTCAAGCAAAATCAGTAATTTTAGTAATGGGTGACATCATTAACAGAGAGAAAAATCAGTAACTTAGTAGCGTGTGACTTCCCTGAGACAGAGAAATCAGTGACTTAGTAGCTAATGACATCACAGAGAGAAATCAATAAATTAGTTGCGAATTACATCACTGAGGCAGAGTCAGATCAATAACTTAGTAGTTAGTGACACCACAAAGAGAGAAATCAGTAACTTTTCCCCAGTAATTTCACTAGGTACTAAGTTAGTGATGTGACTCTGCTTCAGTGATGTCACTAACTCCTACATTACAGATTTGTCTGTAGTGACATTAATGAAGCAGAAACATAGCAGCAATTGTTACATAGATGGTGATTGCAGTTTCCTTTCAATGCTCCAGCATTTCCAGATTAAATTGCTTTTCTATCGCCCCCTGCAAATTTTTCTCTCTCAAATAATTTCCAATGAGTAAACCATGTTTGAGCGCCTTTGGAGACGGTCTTTATCTTGAAGGAACTATATTGTGCAGAACGAATCTTGGATTCTTTCGATGGAAAAACTCCAGCAAACCAATGATCACCCACAGATGACACTGAGACACCGAGGCAAACCACCTCCAATTTTGAAGTGAGCTGACGCTTTATGTATGAGATGCAAGGCATAGGAGGGACACTAGGGGTGCAGACCATCTAATGCACTCAGGTCTTTACCTTGCATTTTTGTACACCAGGAAAATGTAGGTCAGCCCTAATCCAGACTTGAAATATAAATTCAAAGTAGATTTGTTGACGGTATATAGGAAAGGTACATGACGCACCAAGAGAGTGGTTAGCGGCCCCCGACTCTTTACTAGTTCTTTATCCCCATGTGACTTAACATGCACAGAGGATCCATATATTTTAAAGCCGTCCGACAAGACAAGGTCCATTCATGAAGTGCGTTCTCCTTCATTTAATGTAGACAAGTAAAGAGCTAATAATCTGTACAAGAGGTTATTTCCCAAGTGATTACATGAGTGAGCGGGCGCGTAAATCCAGTATAAACCTATTAGCATCAGAATATATTAGTAAACCTGTGGGCTGAGGACTTACCGTACATAAAATAAATCACGGTATGCAAAATGTAATGTGTTAGATTATAGGAAATAGTATTATTATTAGTAGTAGTATAATTTTTTCATAGTCTATACTTGTACATAGGAGCAGTATTATAGTAGTTATCAGGGGCGGACACTGACAGTTTGGGGTCCCTGTGCAAGAAATGTGTCTGGGCCCCACTCCCTACCCGGCACGCCGCTTATGATTAGGGCAATTTAGCAATGGGACCCCTGGAGCCTTGGGCTACGTGCAACAGGCCAGGTTGCCCTCATTATTACCGCCCTGCAAGCAGGGGCGAACATAGAAATCACAGGCCCCATAGCAAATTTCTATTTGGGCCTCCCCACACCTCTAAAAAATATTTGTATTTTTTCTCTAACACAGCGATACATATACTGTGTGTATATATATATACACCGTATTTTTCGGACTATAAGATGCACTTTTTTCCTCCAAAATTTGGGAGGAAAGTTGGGGTTGTGTCTTATAGTCCGATATACATAAAATACTGTGGCTGTGGGTGGTGGGGGAAGCGACAGTGGCGAAGTAGAGGTGCACAGGAGGCAGCAGCCGCCTGCTGCAGAAAACACTTGCCCGCTACTAAAGAAAATTAATATTCACTGCTCCCCATGGCCATGGGCGTGGGGAGCACTGAATATTAATTTTCCTTAATAAAAGGCACACTGTGCCTGCAGCGCGGCTCCTGGTAAGTATGGCACCCTGTATGTATGGCCCCCCTCATCCCTGTATGTATGGCCCCCTCATCCTGGTATGCTTGGCACCCCCTGATCCCGATCACGCTGCACAGAAAAAAAATAAACACTCATACTCACCTCCTCTCTCCTCCAGCGCTGTGTCAAGCTCTGTGCCGGAAGTCACTGCTCCCCATGCCGGTACTGCGTGCGTGGGGAGCAGTGACCATTCATTATCCCTAATGGCGTGCACACTTTAGCCGCAGCGCGGCTCCTGCTGCGCTCGGCGGTCAGCGTGCCCGCTATTAAAGGCCATGAATATTCACCACTCTCATGGGTGTGGTGAATATTCATGGCCTTTAATAGCGGGCACGCTGACCGCCGAGCGCAGCAGGAACCATGCTGCGGCTAAAGTGTGCACGCTATTAGGGAGAATGAATGGTTACTGCTCCCCTCGCACGCAGTCCCGGCATGGGGAGCAGTGACTACTCCGGCACAGAGCGTGACACAGCGCTGGAGGAGAGAGGAGGTGAGTATGAGTGTTTATTTTTTTTCTGTGCAGCGTGATGGGGATCAGGGGGTGCCAAGCATACCAGGATGAGGGGGCATACATACAGGAATGAAGGGGGCCATGCATACAAGGATGAAGGGGGGCTATACATACAGGGATGAGGGGGTCATATATACAGGGATGAAGGGGGACATACATACCAGGAAGAGGGGTGAAGGTGCCATACATACCAGGATGGGTGTGATGGGGGCCATACATAACAGGATGAAGGATACCATACATACAGGGATGAAGGGGGTCATGCATACCAGGAAGAGGGATGAGGGGGCCATACATATCAGGATAGGGATGGGGGCCATACATATCAGGATAGGGATGAGGGCCACGTATAACAGGAAGGAGGGGGCCAAATATACCAGGATGGGGAATATTAACAGAATTAGGGGACATTACCCCTATAACAGTGTCAGCAGCAGACCCCCTCCCCCTTAACGGGGCATCATGACCACATTTTTTGCTTAAATTTTTTTATTTCTATTTTCCTCCTCTAAAACCTAGGTGCGTCTTATGATCCGGTGTGTCTTATAGTCCAAAAAATACGGTAATATAAATCCGTTAGGAATTGGTTCCAGCGCAGCCATACTTGCAGTCAAGTGACAACTGGAGTGTCAGCTACGTCAGTGAATAGAACACTGCAAGACGTGGTAGACACTCTAGTTGGCGCACGACAGCAAGCAGAGCCCAAACATGTATATTTATTATTACATTATACACACGTGGTCAAAATTGTTGGTCCCCCTCATTTAATGAAAGAAAAACCCACAATGGTCACAGAAATAACTTGAATCTGACAAAAGTAATAATAAATTAAAAATCTATGAAAATGAACAAATGAAAGTCAGACATTGCTTTTCTGCTTCCACAGAATTTAAAAAAGATTAACCTCATGAAATCGGCCTGGACAGAAATAATGGATCTTCTTAACTTAATATTTTGTTGAACGACCTTTTGAGGCAATCACTGCAATCAAACGATTCCTGTAACTGTCAATGAGACTTCTGCACCTCTCTTCAGGTATTTTGGCCGACTCCTCATGAGCAAACTGCTCCAGTTGTCTCGTGGTTGAAGGTTGCCTTTTCCAGACGTTTCAGCTCTTTCCAAAGATGCTCCATAGGATTTAGGTCAGGGCTCATAGAAGCCACTTCAGAATAGTCCAATGTTTTCCTCTTCGCCATTCTTGGGTGTTTTTAGCTGTGTGTTTTGGGTCATTATCCTGTTGCAAGACCCAAGACCTGCGAATGAGACCAAGCTTTCTGACACTGGGCAGCACATTTCTCTCTAGAATCCCTTGATAGTCTTGAGATTTCATTGTACCCTGCACAGATTCAAGACACCCTGTGCCAGACGCATTAAAGTAGTCCCAGAACATAACAGAGCCTCCTCCATGTTTCACAGTAGGGACAATGTTCTTTTCTTGATATGCTTCATTTTTCCGTCTGTGAACATAGAGCTGATGTGCCTTGCCAAAAACTTCAATTTTTATCTCATCTGTCCATAGGACATGCAAATTCCAGTCTGGCTTTTTTATGATTTTTTTTCAACAATGGTGTTCTTCTTCATTGTCTCCCATGAAGTCCACTTTGGATGAAACAACGATGGATGGTGCGATCTGACACTGATGTTCCTTGAGCTTGAAGTTCACCTTTAATCTCTTTAGAAGTTATCCTGGGCTCTTTTGTTACCATTCGTATTATCCGTCTCTTTGATTTGTCATCAATTTTCCTCAAGCGGCCACGTCCAGGGAGGTTGGCTACAGTCCCATGGATCTTAGATTTCTGAATAATATGTGCAACTGTAGTCACAGGAACATCAAGCTGCTTGGAGATGGTCTTATAACCTTTACCTTTAACATGCTTGTCTATAATTTTCTTTCTAATCTCCTGAGACAACTCTTTCCTTTGCTTCCTCTGGTCCATGTTGAGTGTGGTACACACCATGTCACCAAACAGCACAGTGAGTATCTGTAGCCCTATATACAGGCCCACTGACTGATTACAAGATTGTAGACACCTGTGATGCTAATCAGTGGACACAACTTGATTTAACATGTCCCTTTTGTCACATTATTTTCAGGGGTACCATCATTTCTGTCCAGGCCTATTTCATGAGTTTAATTTTAAAAAAAATTCCGTGGAAGCAGAAAAGCAATGTCTGACTTTCATTTGTTCATTTTCATAGATTTTTAATTTATTATTACTTTTGTTAGATTCAAGTTATTTCTGTGACCATTGTGGGTTTTTCTTTCATTAAACGAGGGGTACCAACAATTTTGACCACGTGTGTATGTCTGGTATCTGTATCATCTGGTATCTACTTTATTCATTGTCTGTGGAACTGATGGAAATAGCCGAGCGCCGCGCTCAGCAGCTCATAGATAATGAATAGAGCAGAGGCCAAGCAGGCACAACTCTGCTCCATTCAGGACCAGACCGCAGAGCCGTGTTCTCAGAATCCATGAGTGGGGCAAGTGGTCAAATTCCCCATGATCAGCAACTTATCCATGAGCCGAAGGATCAGGGATAACTTGATTATTTTGTGAATAACCCTTTAAAGGGAATCTGTCACCCCCCTGGGTGATATCAGACCTCTACTATGGCCATACAGCATATAGAAAAGTAAATCTATACTTACCTGTATGGCCCATAGCAGAGGTATGATCGCAGAGAAATCTAGTTTTATAAAGTCTGTTTTCCAGAGGCTTGGCGTCCCGGAGACACCAAGCAAACCCCTCCTATCTGTTTACTATTCCTCTAAATCGCTGCCTCTGTGCTAAATTACCATATTCCCCTCCTCCCCTGCCCTTTACGGTACACACATATACCGTACATACATTCACATACGTACACATATACCGTACATACACACATACCGTACATACACACATACTGTACATACACACACATACCGTACATACATTCACATACGTACACATATACCGTACATACACACATATACTGTACATACACACATACCGTACATACACATACTGTACATACACACATATACCGTACATACATTCACATACTTACACATATACTGTACATACACACATATACCGTACATACACATGACGCGCCCCTGGGCCTGTGTCGCGCTGCGTTGCGCACGCGGGAGCCTACCCGGAGCCGGATCAGTGGAGGGTTGTAGTCTCGTGGCGGTGACCCGGTCCGTGCCCAGGGAGTCAAACTAGACGGCAGTCTATTAGTAGTAAATAGTTGATGACTACGCCACCCATTGAGTGCAGCCAGGAAGCTGCTGCTGCAGGGCAGACCGCTGAGGCCGGTGGTAGGATTGTGCAGCGTGATAGTATAACCCCCAACGGGAGGGGTATGGCCTCAGGGCAGCCGACGTGGATGATGGGGGTAGCAGGAACCACTCAGAGACGGTACGGTGTAGTTCAGGGTCTTTACTGGTAACAACGACAGACCCTCCCGGAGTACTTGCTAGCAAACGGGGCCTGGTCAGTCTTTGAGCAGATGGGATCTCCCCTGGCCAGGCGTAGTTGTAGGCCTCCCCAACTGACTGTACTCTTCTGGCTACCTTGCTAGAAGCTGATGTAAGTAGCCCACGTCCCTGAGTGTACCGTGTGGTGCTCACCCGTATGGCCGGTGACTCGGGGCCTTCTAATGGCTTCCGCTCCACGATGGCGGTGCTGGTCCCACGCGTGTGACCGTGCCTTCGGGCTTCTGGGCCAGAGGACCTGAAATCCCCTGCCTGACGGATTCTGCTGCTGGGTAGGAGTTAGTCCCCACAGCCTCGGACTCCGGGTCCGGTAAAGAATCTTCTTAGTCAGGGCGAGCTCTGCAGCTGCCAGCCCCTGACTCCTTGTAACTCTGCTGTTTCCTATGCTGCTTCTTGTCTCCACTCTCCTTGTCTGACTCACCCTGCCTCAGCCCCGGGTTTATACAGGGGAAGTTCTTCCCCTCCCAAGACTGGGCAGGAGGTGTGGCATGCACAGGATCCCTGACCAAAGGACCTCCCACCTGCTCTCAGACATAACATTACATTACTGTGGAAAACCAGACCCCTGGGGTGCCACATTCCCCCCTAGTGAAATTTAGTACTCCGGGACTAAACACATTTAGAAAAACATAACAAAGTATAACAATACCAATACTATAAGAAAAACACATAAGATGGTTACGGCGTGTCCGCAACAGGATGCAGTCTTTGAAGAAAAGCAAAGGTGTCCATTTCACCAACACAGGGAGACGTAACCAGGTAGGGGTCTGTCCTACCCCGAGTCCTTAACAGTCTCTAGTCCATCCTGGGTTACGCTCCAACTATATACAAGGATTCCCGGTAAATCCACCAAGGTTTCCTAAAAACAACTGGAAACACAAAATTATACACAAGCAACAATACACAGATAAACATAAATAAAACAATTTATACACTTCAAATCCTCCAGCGTGCGGGTAACTGGCCTCTAGTGGCCCTAGTGGACCTACGGAGCTGACTGTCTGGCCCTGAACTACAGGGTGTAGGAACTGTCAAGGGTAAACTGGGCAGCTGTCTACCGGCTCTTTGTCTCACTAGGGGTACGGCAGGCTCACTATAAGCAGAGGGTTGATTCTCCTGTTCTACTCGTGTGGAGTCTTCTGCCTCCTGGACCGGCTGTTCTTCCAGCTCTACCTGTTGCTCCGTAGGTTCTTGGGATGATGGTTGGAGGAAGGTGAGTACGGGTACCACAACTGCACCATTGACTTGAGTCCAAGACCGAGGGAAGTCCCCGAGCACGGTACTAACCATATCTTCCCTTTCTCCCACGGGTCGATGGTCTTCTTGTTCCTCTTCAGGGTTCCTCAGTTGTTCGGGACACTTCTTCAGGTGGTCCCGGGATACAATGGCTGTGGTTTCCCCTCCGTCTTTACTGATGGTACAGACCTTCGGGTTCTCGTGGCTTGAGGGCAGTACGGTGTACGGGTCCTTCTCCCACTGGTCATCCAACTTGTGGAGCCGTCTTTTCCTCTTCAAGACCTGCTCTCCGGGTACCAGGGGAACAGCGGGAGCATACTGGTTGTAAGTCTTCTCTTGTCTTTCCCTAGCCTGACAGAGACTTCGCTCCACGCTCTCTTGTACTCTCCGGTACTGCTGCTGCCTCTCTGTGTCCCAGTCTGTTTCTGGTGAAGTGTCCTCAGGTGTCAGGACTCCCATTTCCAGGTCAACAGGTAACTTACCAGGTCTCGCCCTCATTAGGTAAGCCGGGGTACAGTTGGTGGAACCTACCGGGATGTGATTGTATAGGTCCACCAGATCGGGCAACTTCTCAGGCCACAGACTGCGTTCTTCCAGGGGCAATGTTTTTAGAAGATCCATTACCACCTGGTTCATTTTTTCACAAAGTCCATTAGTTTGCGGATGGTAGGGTGTCGTCCTTATCTTCCGGCAGCCATACAGATTGCAGAATTCCTGGAAGACCTCCGCTTCAAAGGCAGGTCCCTGGTCCGTCAGCACTTGGTCCGGGTACCCGTGTGGACGGCAGAAGTGCTGCTGGAAGGCTCTAGCTGCTGTTTGAGCCGTTAAGTCCTTGACGGGGACGACAACCAAGAACCGGGAGTAATGATCCACGATGGTTAACGCGTAGACGTAGCCACTTCTGCTTGGGGTCAGTTTTACATGATCCAAGGCTACCAGTTCCAATGGTTGCCGGGTGACGATGGACTGCAGGGGAGTCTTCTGGCTGGCCCGGTCCTTCCTTCTCAGATTGCACGGGCCACAGTCTCTGCACCACTTCTCGATGGTTCCCCTCATGCCTACCCAGTGGAACCGCTCGCGCAGCAGGAACTCCAGCTTTTTCCACCCGAAGTGTCCAGCTCCGTCGTGGTATGCCTCCATCACCATGGCTGCGTCTCTTCGTGGCACCACTACTTGCCAGAGTAGTTCATGCGTCCGGGAGTTGACCATTCTGCGGCACAACTTCCCCTTGTAAAGGAATAGTCGACTCTTCTCCGCCCATAGTTGTTTGGCTTCCTCCGGAGCGTCTGGTTCAAGGCGAGCCTCCGGCCGAGTCAGCATCTCCTTCACCAGTCGGACGGCAGGGTCGCTGTCTTGCGTTTCCGCCCAGTTGTAGTGGGGTAAGGGGTTCAACGTAGCAGCCTGCTTACCCCTTACCCGGTGGGAATACTGGATAGTCCCATGACGGTGGAACGCAGGGAGTTCAACTTCTTCCAGTCCCTCCGGATCTTCTCCTTCGTCCGGCAGGTTGGGCATCCTGGACAGGGCATCCGCGTTAGTATTGGAGCGTCCTGCCCGGTATTTGATTGTGAACTCGTAGTTGGACAGACGGGCCATCCACCTCTGCTCCAGGGCACCGAGTCTTGCCGTGTCCAGGTGTGTCAACGGGTTGTTATCCGTGTATATGGTGAACCGGGAAGAAGCGAGGTAATGCCTAAAGCGCTCGGTGACTGCCCATACCACGGCCAGGAACTCTAGCTTAAATGAGCTGTAATTCTCGGGGTTCCTTTCGGTGGGTCGCAGTTTTCGGCTGGCATAGGAGATTACTCGTTCTCTCCCCTGCTGAATCTGGGACAGTACGGCTCCTAGCCCGATGTTACTGGCGTCGGTGTAGAGGATGAAGGGCTGGCTATAGTCCGGGTACGCCAAGATTTCATCCCCCGTGAGGGCCATCTTCAGCTGGCGGAAGGACTCTTCTTCTAGCTCTTCCCATTTGAAGGGCGGCTTCTGGTTCTTGGCCTTTCGGGACTGGCCTATCAGGAGGTCCTGCATAGGCGCTGCCTTTTTGGTGAAACCGGGAATAAACCTTCGGTAGTAGCCTACCAACCCTAGGAACTGCCGCACTTCTTTTACGCTGGAGGGGCTTGGCCATCCCTTAATTGCGGTGATCTTATCGGGGTCGGGAGCCACTCCGTCAGCGCTCACCACGTGTCCCAGGTATTGCACCTTTGGTTTCAGGAGGTGACACTTGGAGGGTTTCACCTTTAGGCCATAACTCGCCAGAGCTTCGAACACCTCCGCCAGGTGTTTCAGGTGGTCCTCATAAGTTTTGGAGTATACGATGACATCGTCCAGGTACAACAGGACCGTCTCGAAGTTTCTGTGGCCCAGACAGCACTCCATTAATCGTTGGAAGGTTCCTGGGGCGTTGCAGAGTCCGAACGGCATGCAGGTGAACTCGCTAAGTCCCATCGGGGTGGTGAATGCGGTCTTCTCCCGGTCCGCCTCTGCTACAGGAACCTGCCAGTACCCGCTAGTGAGATCCAAGGTAGAGAAGAAGTTAGCAGATCTTAAAGCAGCCAATGACTCCTCTATCCTTGGTAAGGGGTACGCATCCTTGTGTGTGATACGGTTGATTTTCCGGTAATCTACACACATCCTCATGGTGTTGTCTTTCTTTTTGACTAAAACTAGTGGGGCTGCCCAGGGGCTACAGCTATCCCGGATTACCCCAGCCTCCTTCATGTCTCTAAGCATCCCCTTGGCGTGTTGGTAATGTGCAGGGGGTACGGGTCGATACCTCTCTTTTATGGGAGGATGATCTCCCGTGGGGATGCAGTGTTCTACCCCCTTGACTCGCCCGAAGTCTAACGGGTGTTTACTAAACACTCTCTCATACTCTTGAACCACCCGATAGACTCCTTGTTTCTGATGTGAGGGAGTGGAATCAGTACCCAAATGTAGTTGCTGACACCAGTCCTCCATGTCTTTCTTAGAGCCGTTACCTTCCTCCGGGTGAGATGGAGGCAAGGGTTCCACAGATTGTATAGAATTTTGATTAGTGGTATATAATTTGGCTAGCGTGGCATACCGGGGCAGGTACACTTCCCTCTCCCCGATATTTATTATGCGAATGGGCACCCTCCCATGGCGTACATTGACCACCCCCCGTGCTGTCAAAATGGTGGGCCTACTGTCTGAGTAAACTGGTTCTACCATTGCCTGGTAATCTCTACCTCTCAGACCAATAGCTGCCCGGCACCAAATCATCATTTCACTTTTTGGGGGCATGGCAATAGGAAAAGGGTCACACATTCTTACGCTACCAATCTCACCGCCGGAGAGTTCCACTTGTTGCCGTTGCATCAGTGCCCGGATCTCTTTCTGGAGCACCCGCTGCTCGCCGGAGCTGGCGTTCTTGGCAACCTGCTGTAAAAGGAAAGTCACCTCTGCAAGACAATTTTCAATTACGTTAGTTCCTAGAGTTATTTTTGGGTGACTCTCATGTTTATCAATATCTACAATGATCAGTCCCTGTGCGGCCAGTTCGACCCTACCAATTTTGATGGTCACCTCTTTAAATCCGATCTGTGGCACGGGCTGACCATTGCTGGCGATGATACTCAAGTCGTCGTCGGGGTAGCGGGTAATATCCGAGTCATTCCAGTACTGCTTGAAGAGCACGTACGGGATGGTGGTGACCTGTGACCCGGTGTCCAGTAGGGCACTCATGGGAATGCCATCCAGTACCACAGGCAAGACTGGACGTCCTCCCACATATCTGTCGCGCCAGTTCGATGGGCCTGGTGATCTTTTTCCTGGGGGTTGGCCCTCTACCCCAGGTTGTGCCCGTTTAAAGAACAGTACCTTGCCACATGTCCGGGTTGATTGCAGCGGCGGCAGATGGGTCGTCCGTCCTCACTGTATCGGTCACTGGGTCTTCCTCTGGCCGGTGGGGTCCTCCTTGGTCGACGCCACGGGATGTCCTCCGGTCCGGATGCCAGCTGGATCTTCCCTGGGGTGGAAACCTGTAAAGACTGCACAGTTCGGGTTAACGCAGCAACGCTCTTAGCTAGCTCTTGGACCTGATGGTGTAGGTCTGGAGCCGGGTCATTGTCCAGAGCCTGCGCATCAGCTCCCACAGGCCCTGCTGACAAGGGCGCCGCCTCCTGGTAGTAAGTGGTAGTGGGGCGTCTGTGGGTCACAACGCCACCTGGTGCCGGTTCTCGGAGCACCCGGATGGCTCTGTCCTTGAACTGTGCAAAGTCCAGATGGGGATCCTGTAAGGCCATTGCCCGCAACTGGGTTCGGTGGGCATTGCAATATAAACCCTCTATAAATTGTTCAGTCAACAGCCTGTCCTCGTTTCCCACCCCATCAGGGTCGGTCTGCTTAATGGCCCTCAGGGCCTCTTGTAGGTTTAGTGCATAGTCCCTTATACTCTCATGCGCTCGCTGCTTGCACCCGTAGAATCTAAGCTTAATCTCGGCTGAGGTGCGGGTATCAAAGGTGTCCTTCAGCCGGGTTAGTATCCCTGCGACAGTCTTCCTCCCAGGTGGCCAGGATTTTACTTCCCTTTTGGCTGCCCCAGTTAGTTGGGCCACCAGGATGCTCACTTTTTGCTCTTCTGTGAGGGGGTACACCTGGAAGAGGCTATCCAGCTTTTCTCTAAAGTCATGCAG
Source organism: Phyllobates terribilis (assembly GCF_046119375.1). NCBI lineage: Eukaryota > Metazoa > Chordata > Amphibia > Anura > Dendrobatidae > Phyllobates > Phyllobates terribilis. Next base: position 367,089,950 of record NW_027362768.1, read on the forward strand.
GGTATGTGACTCCCCTGAGTACTGGGGTAGCCAAGCTGCTCCCGGGATATAGGGCATGGTGAAGGGCATAACTGCAGCAGCGGTGGCGCTGGCGGGGGTTGAGGCAGCGAAGCTCTCTTCCGTATCCGACATCTTCCTCCCCCCTAGTGGACCGTGGCCTACCTTGCGATGATCCTCTTCCGTAGGCCGCGGCTCCGCAGTGGATCGTCAGGGTTGAGGACCTTCCGTCGCGCTCCTGTGACGTCGGCGTCTGCTGGGCTCCTTCCAGGACCTTACGCAACGTCCGGACGTGAGGCGGGGCTTCAGTTCTCGCGCGCTTTCGGAGTCCACGCCCCTCTTCTTCCCGCGCGGCGTCCTCAAGATGGCGTCCAATGGCGGGAAAACTCCACGGATGGCGGGAAGAAGGTCGAAGATGGCGGGAAAACTTCGCGGATGGCGGGAAGAAGGTAGAAGATGGCGCCGGATGGCGGGAAACCTTCACCACTGGTAAGTTTGAACAGTCTTTGCTTTTCAGGCACGCAGTACCCGGTGGTTGCGGGCACGAAATCCTGCCGACTACGCCAAAGTTGACGCGCCCCTGGGCCTGTGTCGCGCTGCGTTGCGCACGCGGGAGCCTACCCGGAGCCGGATCAGTGGAGGGTTGTAGTCTCGTGGCGGTGACCCGGTCCGTGCCCAGGGAGTCAAACTAGACGGCAGTCTATTAGTAGTAAATAGTTGATGACTACGCCACCCGTTGAGTGCAGCCAGGAAGCTGCTGCTGCAGGGCAGACCGCTGAGGCCGGTGGTAGGATTGTGCAGCGTGATAGTATAACCCCCAACGGGAGGGGTATGGCCTCAGGGCAGCCGACGTGGATGATGGGGGTAGCAGGAACCACTCAGAGACGGTACGGTGTAGTTCAGGGTCTTTACTGGTAACAACGACAGACCCTCCCGGAGTACTTGCTAGCAAACGGGGCCTGGTCAGTCTTTGAGCAGATGGGATCTCCCCTGGCCAGGCGTAGTTGTAGGCCTCCCCAACTGACTGTACTCTTCTGGCTACCTTGCTAGAAGCTGATGTAAGTAGCCCACGTCCCTGAGTGTACCGTGTGGTGCTCACCCGTATGGCCGGTGACTCGGGGCCTTCTAATGGCTTCCGCTCCACGATGGCGGTGCTGGTCCCACGCGTGTGACCGTGCCTTCGGGCTTCTGGGCCAGAGGACCTGAAATCCCCTGCCTGACGGATTCTGCTGCTGGGTAGGAGTTAGTCCCCACAGCCTCGGACTCCGGGTCCGGTAAAGAATCTTCTTAGTCAGGGCGAGCTCTGCAGCTGCCAGCCCCTGACTCCTTGTAACTCTGCTGTTTCCTATGCTGCTTCTTGTCTCCACTCTCCTTGTCTGACTCACCCTGCCTCAGCCCCGGGTTTATACAGGGGAAGTTCTTCCCCTCCCAAGACTGGGCAGGAGGTGTGGCATGCACAGGATCCCTGACCAAAGGACCTCCCACCTGCTCTCAGACATAACATTACATTACTGTGGAAAACCAGACCCCTGGGGTGCCACACACACATATACCGTACATACACACATATACTAAAATTTAAAAAGAGAAAACACAGGAGTTTGACAATAAATGACTTCACCCAACCAATAACCATGAGTGGAGAAAAAGGTTTTTTGTTATCGTTCATATTCTCTGAAACAAGGCCAAGAAAGGAAAAATTCTGCCGGGGTATGTAAACTTTTGAGCACAACTGTATACCATACATACACACACACATATACACATAAATACACACACACCATACATACACATACATATACCATACATACACAGATACACACACACACATACATACACACACAAAAACATATACAAGCACAAACACACACATACATAAACACACATATATACATACACAAATACAACTCTTCTATATCAAGCATTCAGATGAGCTGTGTAGTAGGTTGGCCACATAGTGCAGAGATCAGCTGGAGAGGGCTACAGAAACCACTGTGGGGGAGGGGGACACATCAGACAGGACTGATATTAGCCCCTGCTGCAGCCATGCTGCAGTGAGCCTCCTCCCCCAACTCTTCTCTGTGAGAAGTTGCTGCTGGAAGGAACAGTGGAGGGAGCAGAAGAGGAGCTGTAATTCCTGCTCTTCCTCCACTATTGTCCCCTGTGTGCTGTGCGGCCTGCCCCCTAACACTAACCATTGGGACGTGCCATGCAGGGTGACAGAGGCTGCAGCTAGTGAGCGCTCTTACCAGTCTGGTGGGGAAAAGCGTTCATTGGCCAGCGTCTCTCTCCCTGCATGACATCCCCCCTTTTTGACGACCTGAACTCTGTGCACTGCTCTCTCCCCGATTCTAGGTAATGGGTATCACAATGATTACGGGTGGGAGTGAGAGGGGCCCCGTGCTGCTTGACACCGGGCCCCTTTCACTTCCACCTGTAATGTTGACTGAGTGTCTCCACAGCGGCTGTGTGGGCGGCTGCTATATGTAGTATGCGCCTGCCTGCAAGGGCCCCTCTCCACCTCCGGGCCCCAGTGCAGTTATACCAGCTGCATGTCCACCCCTGGTAGTTATATTCTTGTGCACAGGGAGCAGTATTATAGTAGTTATATTCTTGTACATAGGAGCAGTATGATAGTAGTTATATTCTTGTACATAGGGGGCAGTATTATAGTAGTTGTATTCTTGTACATAGGGGCAGTATTATAGTAGTTATATTCTTATACATAGGGGGCAGTATTATAGTAGTTATATTCTTGTACATAGGGGCAGTATTATAGTAGTTTATATTCTTGTACATAGTAGCAGTATTATAGTATTTATATTCTTGTACATAGGAGCAGTATTATAGTAGTTATATTCTTGTACATAGAGGGCAGTATTATAGTAGTTATATTCTTGTACATAGGAGCAGTATTATAGTAGTTATATTCTTGTACATAGGAGCAGTATGATAGTAGTTATATTCTTGTACATAGGGGCAGTATGATAGTAGTTGTATTCTTGTACATAGGAGCAGTATTATAGAAGTTGTATTCTTGTACATAGGGGCAGTATATAGAAGTTGTATTCTTCTACATAGGGGCAGTATTATAGAAGTTGTATTCTTGTACATAGGGGCAGTATTATAGTAGTTGTATTCTTGTACATAGGGGCAGTATTATAGTAGTTGTATTCTTGTACATAGGGGCAGTGTTATAGTAGTTGTATTCTTGTACATAGGGACAGTATTATAGTAATTGCATTCTTGTACATAGGGGCAGTATTATAGTATTTATATTCTCGTACATACAGGGGCAGTATTATAGTAGTTATATTCTTGTACATAGGAGCAGTATTATAGAAGTTGTATTCTTGTACATAGGGGCAGTATTATAGAAGTTGTATTCTTCTACATAGGGGCAGTATTATAGAAGTTGTATTCTTGTACATAGGGGCAGTATTATAGTAGTTGTATTCTTGTACATAGGGACAGTATTATAGTAGTTGTATTCTTGTACATAGGGACAGTATTATAGTAGTTGTATTCTTGTACATAGGGGCAGTATTATAGTAGTTGTATTCTTGTACATAGGGGCAGTGTTATAGTAGTTGTATTCTTGTACATAGGGACAGTATTATAGTAATTGCATTCTTGTACATAGGGGCAGTATTATAGTATTTATATTCTCGTACATACAGGGGCAGTATTATAGTAGTTATATTCTTGTACATAGGAACAGTATTATAGTAGTTATATTCTTATAAGTAGGGAGCAGTAGGCAGTATTATAATAGTAGTATTCTTGTACATAGGGGCAATATTATAGTAGTTGTATTCTTGTACATACAGGGGCAGTATTATAGTAGTTGTATTCTTGTACATAGGGGGCAATATTATAGTAGTTGTATTCTTGTACATAGGGGCAGTATTATAGTAGTTATATTCTTGTACATAGGGGCAGTATTATACTAGTTATATTCTTGTACATAGGGGCAGTATTATAGTAGTTATATTTTTATACATGGGGCAGTATTATAGTAGTTATATTCCTGTACATAGGGGCCAGTATTATAGTAGTTATATTCTTATACCTAGGAGGCAATATTATAGTAGTTATATTCTTGTACATAGGGGGCAGTATTATAGTAGTTATATTATTGTACATAGGAGCAATATTATAGTAGTTATATTCTTGTACATAGGACCAGTATTACAGTAGTTATATGCTGTTTAGTGATGAGCGAGCACTAAAATGCTTGGGTGCTCGTTGCTCGGGTCGAGCACATTGGAATACTCGGTGCTCAACCCGAGCAACAAGCCCAATGTAAGTCTATGGGAAACTCGAGCATTTTTCAGGCAGCTCTCCCCGGTGGTCTGCGGAGGGCCTAAAAGTTGCCCAAATCGATGGAAACAGTGCTCAAATGACATGGGGACAGCATGGGGAAGACCCGTGGAAGCATTTCTGACTCGCAGGTCACTTCTGTCAACAACGTTGTCAGAAGTATTACGCCACTTTTACGGACTCACAATAAAACATACAAAAACGAAACCAAAAAGGATTTTCCTGGGAAATATGTTAAGGAACATCCTTTCCAGGGTAATGACTTGTATATAAAGCAAAATAAATAACCAAAAACAAAAATGCTCGTCCACACCTTGGGCTATGTTCACACGTAGCGTTTTTGATGCGTTTTACCACTTTTGCATTGCTTTCAACCGTGACAAATGCATTCACCAGGAAATGTCATTTTAACATTTTACAACCTTATCTGGCCATGTGGTGTGTGAGATATCATCAGGCACATCGTGTTTCATTTATGAAGGAGGGACTCTGAAAGTCTCAAAGCCTATTTTTATAGGGCCATCAGGCGGCCTTTACTATTCTTAAAGGACCAGCAGTCGGCCCTCACTTTTCTTAGAGAGCCATCAGCCAGCTATGTTTTATTGTTCCCATTACTGAAGAGTGGGTCTCCTATACTGTTATTGCGTATGCAGTGAGTGGCAGGGCTGCCCAAAATTTGGACGCACCCCAATACCACTTTGAAAATTTGGATGCACCCCAATACCCCTCTAATTGAAGAGACTTAGAGGAGGGCCTCCTGAAAACAATGTTCCCATTATTAGGAAGTGGGTCTCCCATTGTGTTTGCCTATGCAGTGACTGCAAGGGTTGCGAAAAATTTGGAGGCACTCCAATGCCCCTTGGAAGAGACGTGGAGGACAGAGGGCCTCCAGAAAACAATGTTCCCATTATTAGGAAGTGGGTCTCCCATTGTGTTTGCCTATGCAGTGAATACAAGGGTTGCCAAAAATTTGGAGGCACTCCAATGCCCCTTGGAAGAGAAGTAGAGGAGGGCCTCCTGAAAAAAAATGTTCCCATTATTAGGAAGCGGGTCTCCCTTTGTGCTTGCCTATGCAGTGAATGCAAGGGCCGCCAAAAATTGGGAGGCACTCCACTGCCCCTTGGAAGAGACGTGGAGGAGGGCCTCATAAAAAAATGTTCCCATTAGAAAGGAGCGGGCCTCCTATACTTGTAATGGCCATGCACTAAGTGTATGGGCTGACAAACATTTACCCCTGGGGGGGTTATACATGAACATACTGTATAATTCTTTTTTTTACGGGCATCATAAACACCCTTTAAAAAAATTATGTGGGTGTTGCATCACGACCACGGTCACCCTGGTGATATGGTGGTGGAGGATGAAGAGAAGGAGGAGGACAAGAGCAAATAGCCAAAATCAGGAAGCGTATACCCATGTGTGGGTGTGAGGTGGTGCATGGGAATACACCTCCCAAAAAAAGACACTGGATTTGAGTTTGTTACGCTGCTATCATTCGGTGGTGTTGAGAAGTCCGGCCCAATCCAGCCCTTGTTCATTTTTATAAGAGTCAGCCGGTCAGCATTTTCAGTTGACAGGCGGATGCGCTTATCAGTTATAATTCCACCAGCGGCACTAAAAACCCGCTCTGATAAAACGCTGGCGGCAGGTCAGGCCAGGACCTCCAAGGCATAGAAAGCCAGTTCATTCCATGTATCCAGCTTGGATACCCAATAATTATAAGGCACAGAGGAATCACGGAGGACGTTGGTACGGTCGGCAAGGTACTCCCTCACCATCTTCCCAAACTTTGCACTCCTTGTGAGAGTACCCCGCGCCTCAGGGCCTGTGCAATGGGAGGGACTGAGAAAATTCTCCCAGAACTTTGACAGTGTTCTCCTGCCTCTGCTGGATTGAAGTTGTGTCTCTCTCGCCTGTACTCCTTGGTTGTCCAATGAACTTTGACCTCTGCCGACAGCGTTTTCAGATGGGAATTTTTTTTAATAGTTCCGCAACAAGGGCCTTCTGGTACAGCTCGATTTTTGTAGACCTGTCCACCTCGGGAATAAGAGATATAAAGTTCTCGTTGTAGCGTGGGTCTAGAAGTGTCACCAACCAGTAATGACTGTCACACAAAATTTTGAGAATGCGAGGGTCATGGGAAAGGCAGCGTAACATAAACTCAGCCATGCGTGCCAGACTGCTAACAGGCAAGAATTCCGTGTCCTCACCGAGAGGATGACTGACCACGCTCTCCTCCTCTGTCTGCTGGCCATCCACGCTGAACAGACGGTATGACAGCTGTGCAGGTAATACGGTCTATAGCGCATGAAATTAGCTCCTGTTCTTCCTCCTCCTTCTCCACTTCCTCATTGTCACCCAATCCACGTTGGGATGAGATGAGGCTTGGCTGTGTGTAATCACCCTGTATGGTTCCTTGCTCCATCTCATCGTGCTCCGCCTGCAATGCATCCTCTTTGATTGTGAGCAGAGAGCATTTCAGAAGACAGAGAAGTGGGATAATTATGGCGTCATCGCCGCTCACCATCTAGGTGGAGTCCTCAAAGTTTTGGAGGATGGTACATATGTCTGACATCCATGTCCACTCCTGAGGTCTTATGTGTGGAGTCTGAACTGAATACCGATGGCCTTGTTGATGCTGGTACTCAACAACTGCCCTCTTCTGCTCACAAATCCTTCCCAACATCTGCAGTGTAGAGTTCCAACGCGTGGGGACATCACACACCAGTCTGTGCGCCCGAAGCTGCAAACGCTGCTGAAACATTGCAAGGGCGGCGGAAGCTGTAGCTGACTTTCTAAAATGGGCACACAGGCGGCGTACTTTAACAAGCAGATCCGGCAGCTCCGGGTAGGATTTGAGAAACCGCTGAACCACAAGGTTAAGCACATGGGCCAGGCATGGTACGTGTGCGAGCTCGCCTCACCTCAGAGCTGCCACCAGGTTCCGGCCATTGTCACACACGGCCATGCCTGGCTGTAGGTTCAGCGGTGTGAGCCACATCTCTGCCTGCTCTTTCAGAGCTGTCCACAACTCTTCAGCATTGTGTGGTTTGTCACCTAAGCATATTCGCTTCAGCACAGCCTGTTGCCGCTTGGCCGAGGCAGTGCTGCAGTGCTTCCAGCTTGTGACTGATGTGGTCATTTCGGAGATGGAGGCTGAAGAGGGGGAGGATGCTGAGGAGGATGAGGTGCAGGAGCTGTAGACCATGGGGGCAACCCTGATTGACCTAGGGCCCACAATCCTTGGCGTCGTGGGGACGTGTTCCGTCCCAAGGTCCGACTGGGTCCCGGCTTCCACTATGTTAACCCAGTGTGCCGTCAGCGAGATGTACCATCCCTGCCCACAAGCACTTGTCCACGTGTCGCGGTTAGGTGGACTTTCCCGCTAACTGCGTTGTTGAGGGCACGGCTAATGTTTTAAGACACGTGCTTGTATAATGCGGGAACGGCACACCGGGAGAAATAGTGGCGGCTGGGGACAGAGTACCGAGGGACGGCCGCCGCCATCAGGTTGCGGAATGCTTCCCTCGCCACGAGCCTAAAAGGCAACATTTCGAGCGCAAGCAGTCGTGAATTGTGAGAATTTAGTAGTGTGGCCTGTGGGGCGTTGGCTGCATATTTGCGCTTGCGTTCCAAGGACTGGGGTATGGACAACTGAACGCTGCACTGGGACAAGGACGTGGACATGCTACCTGATGCTGCTACTTGAGAGTGTGCAACGACAGGTGCAGGGCAGGAGGCATCTTCGCATGCACCATGGACAGGGGATTGGCTTGCATGCAAACAGCGGAAGAAGCAATGGTGCCACCCTCAGACACTGTTCCTGGACCCTGGGGTTCGGCCCACAAAGTCGGGTGCTTTGCTGCCATGTGCCTGATCATGCTGGTGGTTGTCAGGCTGCTAGTTTTGCCACTCCTGCTAATGCTGGCCTGGCAGGTGGTGCAAATGGCCTTTTTGGGGTTAACGGCAGAGTCTTTAAAAAACAACCAAACTCCGGAAGACCTAACAGTTGTTCTGGCAACTTGCTTCGTGTTGGTGTTACGGGGAACAGTTGCCTGCCTTCTGTCTGTGGCCACCACACTGCTTCTTCCTGCCTGTTGGGGCGCTCTGCCTCCCTCCCCCTGTGTGCTGCTGTCCTCGCTCTGCATGTCCTCGGGCCAGGTTGGGTCAGTTACTATATCATCCACCGCCTCGTCTTCCACTTCCGCACCCTGGTCCTCCTCCTGACTTTCTGGCAATTGTGTCTCATCATCGTCCACCTCTTATGACACTTTCCCACCGTTGCCTTCGTGTGACCGTTGCTGCTCAAATATTTGGGCATCGCTATGCGATGCTTCAAGTGAACCGGGCGAGAGGCCCGAATCTATAAATGGAAAAGTGAACAGCTCTTCAGAGTGTCCAAGTGTGGGATCAGTTGTCTCTGGGTACTCGGCATGGTGGGAAGAAGGAGGATCAGGGTGAGGAATATGTGGTCCAGACTCACGGCTACTGAGACTTGAACGTGTGGAAGACAGGGTGGTGGTGGTGGTGACTAAGTGACTGGAAGCATTATCCTCTATCCAGCCAACAACCTTTTGACACTGCTCTGGGTTTAATAGTGGTGTGCTGCGGTCCCCTAGGAATTGGGACAGGAAGGTTGGGTGAGAAGATGTGGGTGTTTTTTGTGGCACAATTTCAGCTTGCCCACGGCCTTGGCCTCAGCCTCTGCATGCACCATCACCATCACGTACAGTTCCCCATCCCCTGCCACACGCCTTGCCCATTTTAAATGGAGGACAATATCTTCCACGCTCACTACAAATGACTGAATTTGGAGTGAAGTTGTATGTAATCCGTGTGATGGAGAAACCACAGTTTTAAATACCTGGCCTGTAGGTAACTATTTTTAACAGCAAACTGGTGTCAATTGCTTCACTGACACAATGCAACAAATTTTTAATGGAGGTCAGAAATGGCAGTATTTTCTGAAAACGTATATGTGATCCGTGTGATGGAGAAAACAGAGTTTTAAATACCTGGCGTGTAGGTAACTATTTTGAATAGCAAACCGGTGTCAAAAACTTTGCTGACACAGTGAAAAAAAATTTGAATGGAGGCCAAAAATGGCAGTATTTTCAGCGCAAGTATATGTGATCCATGTAACGGACAAACCACAGTTTTAAATAGCTGGATTTTTAGCGCTGTAATATGGAAAGGACCTGGCTGTATTCTGCAGTGCCAACAAGCAAATGGCGCAGAAAAACGGTGTTCTCTGGATTGCTTTTTAAGCAAATAATGATTAAGATCCCAAAAAAATTATTCTTGACCCCTGAGACCTGGGCCTATTTCTAGAAATATCTAACAGCAGCAGAAGGCAGAACTGGAATGGAGCCTCTTGTGCTATATGCACTGCAGTCTGCTATATACACTGCCTGTCTGATATCTCTGCAGACGGATTAGTCCTCAGAAGGACTGTTTGTTGAGATGGATATGTGTAATGTGCTTGTTTTCTCCCTACACTACCTAATACACAAGCAAATCTCTCCCTAGCTCAGCAGCACCTCTCCCTACACTGTCTGATTCCGGAGTGACTGTGACGAGCATGGCGGCACCAGGTCTGATATAGACCCGATGACGCTGTGCGGCCAGCCAATCACTGTAATGCCACAACCAACATGGCTGCGACATTACAATGAGTGGCAGGCAATCCCTGCATGTTGATTGGCGCTCTAAAGAGCACCAAACATGCAGGGAGGAGACCCGAGCACCCGCCTGAGCATCTCGCAAGTACTCGGCGAGCGCTGAACATCTCGAGTACTAAGATGATCGGGCGAGTACCGAGTACTTGCGAGTATGCTCGCTCATCACTAATGCTGTTACATAGAGGGCAGTATTATAGTAGTTATATTCTTGTACATAGTGGACAGTATTATAGTAGTTATATTATTGTACATAGGGGGCAGTATTAGAGTAGTTTTATTCTTGTACATAGGGGGCAGTATTATAGTAGTTATATTCTTGTACATAGTGGACAGTATTATAGTAGTTATATTATTGTACATAGGGGGCAGTATTAGAGTAGTTTTATTCTTGTACATAGGGGGCAGTATTATAGTAGTTATATTCTTGTACATAGGGGGCAGTATTATAGTGGTTATATTCTTGTACATAGGAGCAGTATTATAGTAGCTATATTATTGTACATAGGGGGCAGTATTATAGTAGTTATATTCTTGTGCATAGGGGGCAGTATTATAGTAGTTATATTCTTGTACATAGGGGGCAGTATTATAGTAGTTATATTCTTGTACATAGGAGCAGTATTATAGTAGTTATATTCTTGTACATAGGAGCAGTATTATAGTAGTTATATTCTTGTACATAGGGGGCAGTATTATAGTAGTTATATTCTTGTGCATAGGGGGCAGTATTATAGTAGTTATATTCTTGTACATATGAGCAGTATTATAGTAGTTATATTCTTGTACATAGGGGGCAGTATTATAGTAGTTATATTCTTGTACATAGGAGCAGTATTATAGTAGTTATATTCTTGTACATAGGGGCAGTATTATAGTAGTTATATTCTTGTACATAGGGGGCAGCATTATAGTAGTTATAGTCTTGTACATAGGGGCAGTATTATAGTAGTTATATTCTTGTACATATGAGCAGTATTATAGTAGTTATATTCTTGTGCATAGGGGGCAGTATTATAGTAGTTATATTCTTGTACATATGAGCAGTATTATAGTAGTTATATTCTTGTACATAGGGGGCAGTATTATAGTAGTTATATTCTTGCACATAGGGGGCAGTATTATAGTAGTTATATTCTTGTACATAGGGGCAGTATTATAGTAGTTATATTCTTGTACATAGGGGGCAGTATTATAGTAGTTATAGTCTTGTACATAGGGGGCAGTATTATGTAGTTAAAGACGACCTTGTCTATTATGATACATGTAGGTTAGACTCCTCGTTGCCACAAGCAGTCGTTGAGAAAAGAAAAATAATGTACAGAAAAGATTAATGTTTTGCCATAGCAAATTCTCACACTGCCTTCCATAGGACTATGGATATTCCTATCCCTCGTGTAGATTATCAGGTGGTATATTGCTGCTGTCTAGCAATAAATATGGATTGGGTTGAGAAGGATCAGGAGAGTTATAACTATTACCTTGTCATGTTGGAGTGACACATGTCTCCTGCAGTTACTGGTGCAGGACTATAAATAGTATTCATTTGTCTGAGTGACAAGGACGGTGAGATGTGAGACACGGAATATAAAGCACGGAGGTAAATGTGACACCTGAAGAGCGGTCCCATAGGACAGCAGTCAATCCACGTAGGTTTATTATATATATATATGTTATGAAAAGCAATTTCCTAGTTTTAGCTATTAAAAGATTTGTCCAATAATTTTTTTTAAGAAATGTCCAAAAAGTAGGAGATGCATTAAACAGCAAAAGATAAAGCCAATCAGTGACCTCAGAGCTGATGATCGGCAGCAGGGGTGGCACGTCACTGCTGAGGCTGCAGCCGATCACCTGACTGTAGCTGGAATGTCAGCAATGACTGGTGAGGTCTCCAAGGCTAGGAATAGGGGATAACTATCAATCCTTAAAGTGCCTATGGCATCTGAGCAGGTGGGCAACCCTTGTGCCACCACACAAGCACTGCGGTGTTAAAATCATGAGGTGCCTATAGGTTTGATAGAAGAGGGGGGGCCTAATAAAGGCTTGAAGGTTATGTTTTAATAGAACTGGGGGGGCCTAATAAAGGCTTGAAGGTTTTGTTTTTTTACTTTTTTATCTTTATGGCCTGGCCTCATCAGCTTCTTATTGATAGATGTAGCATGCGGCAATGCACAATATTGCGATCTGTCATACCACCAATCACATGGTCACGTCCCTGATTGAGACTTGAAAATTATATAATCTTCATTTAAACTATCTTTTTCAAAGTATAGAAAAATAAAGTAAAGAAAAAAAGAAAAAAAAATCTTCAGTTTTCTGTACAAAGTGCTTCATTACATAAAAAGTCTGCATGATTGACATCTCCACAACTATAAAAAAATCATTCTATAAAGCCAGCTAATTATTTGTCCTGCAAGGTAAAAGACGTCAAGAAGACAAGCTATGTAACATGCAAGAATACCTGCTGTTACTCACCTTTGCTCCCAAACAAAGGAATAAAAAGTAAGGTTCTATGTACCCCACAAAGGCACCAATAAAAAGCCCACCTTGCTACAAAAAAAAACAAATAAATGAGCCAGACTATAAGCTGGCATACATGCAAAGTATACGAGCGTGTTCACATTTCACAGACAAAACTCAAGAAAAAAAAACAAAAATGAGCATATACCCTACAGCAGTTAAATAGTAATAGCTCACGTAAATAACATAGGGTATTTAGTTAACGCTATTTTGATTTAAAAAAAAAAAAGCATAAAAACCATCACACCGCAACAAGGTGTACCCATCGTGAGTCATCATACAGCTCTGTTGTCTGAAAAATTAATAATTATGGCTTAATAAAACACGTGATTTTTAGTTTTTTGCGCAGTTATTAAAATAAATGAATCACCCTGTCCTCAATGTCCTGAGTAGCTGTGTCCTTGGAGTAAGAAACAGATTGATTTACAAACATTTTTCACCACTAGGTGGCACCATTCTGGGGCTCAGGTGCTTAGGACAAGCTTTCAATATACAGACATCTACTAGTCCACTCTTCTGTATGATGCGCTTATAAATTGCCTTTTAGTGTATGAGCGGAATGCTCTCCTTACCTTGCAATGGATGTGAAGAGCATTGCTGCTCCCCGATGTCCTCTTTCTGTAAGCACTTACATTCTTTTTCTTTCTTTTTCTTTCTATGGAAATCATCCAAAGACAGAGAATGTTACTCTTGCCTGCAGCGTTCATATTTTACAGTTTGATACACAGCCCTATGCTGCACATAAAGCCTTATGTAATAGTAAAGCTTTCCTGCTGTGCTCAGGGGGCATCTGCTGATAAAAAGCACATCCCCAATGACGGACTAGGGGTTAATGGGAGCTGTACCTAGGAGCAGTATTATAGTAGCTATATTCTTGTATATAGGGGCAGTATTATAGTAGCTATATTCTTGTACATAGGGGGCAGTATTATAGTAGTTATATTCTTGTAGATTGGGGCAGTATTATAGTAGTTATATTCTTGTAGATAGGGGCAGTATTATAGTAGTTATATTCTTGTACATAGGGGGCAGTATTATAGTAGTTATATTCTTGTACATAGGGAGCAGTATTATAGTAGTTATATTCTTGCACACAGGGGCAGTATTATAGTAGTTATATTATTGTACATAGGGGGCAGTATTATAGTAGTTATATTCTTGTACATAGGGGGCAGTATTATAGTAGTTATATTCTTGTACATAGGGGGCAGTATTATAGTAGTTATATTCTTGTACATAGGGGGCAGTATTATAGTAGTTATATTCTTGTACATAGGGGGCAGTATTATAGTAGTTATATTCTTGTACATAGGGGGCAGTATTATAGTAGTTATATCCTTGTACACAGGGGGCAGTATTATAGTAGTTATATTCTTGTAGATAGGGGCAGTATTATAGTAGTTATATTCTTGTAGATAGGGGCAGTATTATAGTAGCTATATTCTTGTAGATAGGGGCAGTATTATAGTAGTTATATTCTTGTCCATAGGAGAGGATAGACGTGTGCTTGAGAGCTCTCAGCATGGCGGAGGCTTCTGACCCAGGTGGAGGGGAGGGGAGCTGGGCTGATGATCCAGGGAAAGCCCCTGGTCTGGAGTCTGGCCTGCAGCATGCACCTGATGGTAATGGAAAGCTGGAGATGGTGGCTGGTGACTCTTCTAAACCTGCTTGTTATGTTGGAGGATTAAATCCTAAAGTTACAAGGCAGAGTATATTTAAGCTGGAATTGCATATCAGCAAACTAAAAGAAGAAATTAAGAAAGAGACTGATCCTAAGGTAAAGCTGATGAAGTGCGAGTGTCTGGATGATTGCAGCCGAGAGCTGCTGATCAGGAAAGAAAAACTGGAGAAAGGTTTAAACTCTGTGTCCAGAAAGGAGACTTGGGCTAAAGAGAAAGAAAAAGAATCCAGAGCGCAGACTGTGAGCAGAAAACGCTTTATTGGGAATAAGGACATTAAATATAAAACTGTGTACAGCATTGTGGAGCAAGGAAGCCCAGTGAGAAGTGCAGCACTGATATCAGGGGCACAATGTGAGGGGTCCGAGACACCAGAAAGTGCTGCAGAGGAAAGTGTGCCAGCAAACGAGGGGTTAACTGCAGTGACCTCTCTATGCAGCAATGAAGTGAGCTCAGCTGCTGAGAGTGAGAAAGAAAGTGCACCCTGTACTGATACTGTGAGTGAGACCCCCCTCAGCGCTGTGAGTGAGACCCCGCTCACTGGTGCTAGTGAATGTCTGTCTGCAACAGATAATACAAATATTATAATGGACTCTGAACCCTCCATGTCAGTGAATGGAGACAATACTGTGCAGCAATCAGTGGTGATGGACTCTATGTCATGTATGTCAGCGGATGGAGACCACACTGCAGTGGTAATGGACTCTCAACCCTCCATGTCAGTGAATAGAGACAATACTGTGCAACCATCAGTAGTAGATCTGGGTGTTGTTGCAGCACAGTCAGGTGTCAGTAATCATGGAGCTAGGGAGATCTCCAGCACTAATCCTCCAGCAGCGGTGGAGATCTCCAGCACTGATCCACCTGCGGCTGGTGAAAGCTCCGGCACTGACCCATCTGCGGCTGGTGAAAGCTCCGGCACTGACCCATCTGCTGACCATCAGTTCAGGAGACTGTTCTCTAATGTCACCAGACCAGTGAACCCCCCGCCTCAGAGGAGAAACGCAGTCAGGATAAAATACACAGGACCAGAGGAGAACATCCCATCCAGAATTTACATTGGGAAAGTTCTCCTAAAAGACTTCATGAAGTTCAATGCGTCTGAGGTCTACGCTCTGATCCATATCCCATCCAGCAGGATCTATGACATCAGCTTTAAGCTCCAGTGCGATCTGGATTTGTTCTGGAACATCTATAATGACACCAGAGAAGATGAGATCTGGGATCACCTCCATTGTATCCAGCTGTCTAAGCCGCAGGAGATAACGGCCACTGTCCTGTTCCAGTCTGAGGTGGTGGCGGTGGCGGATCTGCAGCACTGGCTGAACCGGCAGTGCATAGTGAGAAGTCATCCTGACAAGATCTATGATGAGGAGCAGATATGGAATGGAGGATATACAGTGAAAATCCAGCTGATACAAGAGAGCGGTGTGACCAGACATCTGCCGCACTCCTTCTACCTGGGCTCAGAGAGGGGGATCTGCTACTACCCTGGTCAGCCACGTCTGTGCCATAGATGTGGGGGCCGGCATCTCGCCATAAACTGCTCTCGTATCACATGCTCATTATGTGGACAGTCAGGTCATACAAAGGACAAATGCACAGGACCCGTCATCTGTAATCTGTGCTCAGAACCAGGGCATACGTTCCGGGATTGCCGGCATGCAGAACATAATAAATATAATGGCCAGACCTCCTCAGAAGTTATTCAGGAAGATGTCACCAGAGGTTCTGATGTCCCAGAAGCTGGTATGGATGAGGACAGAAGTCACAGTATCAGTGAACCTGCTCCAGAGTCTGAGGTACTAACGGATGCTGCACTACTAGGACCACCAGCCACTGAAGAACCACCTAAAGGCCCACCAGCCACTAAAGAAAGACCTAAACCGCCATCAGCCAATATAATAAGACCTAAGCTTCGATCAGCCACTAAAGTAGGGCCTAAAACGCCAGTTGTTAAAGAGAGGCCTAAGGTGTCCAGAAAGCCTGCCACCAAACCATCCAAACATCAGCCCAGTACATCTGTGGAAGCAGTTAGTCCGCCTGCACTGTCCAGTGTGGATGAGGAAGGGAAAAAATGCATCTGTGGATCCCACCAGAAAAGTCACAACAGTACAGAAAACCTCTGAGCCTCCAGTGCTGGCGATAAGTCCTGGACGTTACAATGTGCTGGGAGAAGACCAAGATGAAGAGTCACAAATGGAGCAAAGTCCTTCATGCGTCCTCGAAAACGTCTCTGATGAGGGGGATCCTGACCCTCCCGTGTCCACAAAGAGATGGGGCACTACAGGTGACAGCAGTGGAAGGAGGAAGAAGACCAAAAAGTCTAAGTGATCAGGATGCGGCTGAGAATAAACTCCATTAATGTGAACAGTGTGAGGACTGCGAGCCGGCGGCAGGCGATTTACCAGCGTCTGTCTGACGAGAGATCTGACGTCTTCTTCTTGCAGGAGACGTATTTGAAGAGCAATGCTCATGTGTATGCAGCCAAGAGAGACTGGAGACTTGGGCCGTCATACTGGTCCTTCGGCCTGGAGAGAAATGACGGTGTGGGGGTCCTCTTTAATACCATGAATGTCCAGGTGGACAGAGTCCTGGAGATCTGTCCGGGTCGCTGTCTGATGCTGGACTTTACATTGGACTCCATCCATTATAGAGCGATAAACATTTATGCTCCGCAGACCAGGAAAGAGCGGAGGGAACTATTTGACCACATGAAACCATATTGCTTTACATCTAAAGTATTTATATTGTGTGGGGACTTTAATAATGTGTCCTGTAATGTGGACAGATCCAGCAGTCATAAGCAACTAAGATATGATGAGACGTTCCTTAATAATATAGTCCAGCAGGCCCACCTAGTAGACCCCTATGGGTCTCATCATACCAGTAAGACGTACACTTACCATAAGGGTGGTAATGCCAGTAGGATAGACCGGGTGTATATAAAGAGGGAGGTGAGATGCTCTCAGTACAGGATCAGCCCCCTGGAGTATTCGGACCATTGTATGGTGAGTGTGACGCTGGATCTGGCCCAAGCCGTGGTCTGTGGAAAGGGGTACTGGAAGGTGAACAGCTCCGTGGTCCAAGATCCTCGGTTCAGAGAGGCCTTCACCACATTCTATAATGAACGTAGGACCACCCAGTGTATGTGTGATGACACAGCTGAGTGGTGGGAGATCATGAAGAGTGACATCAAGCAGTTTATTATACGAGCAGCCAGGAGACGTAGTAATATGGATTATATGAGATACACAGCCCTGAGACTGCACCTCAGCCGGCTATACAGCAGGATGAATGGTGGTGAGGAGGTGGACGGACGGAGCGTCAGCCATATAA
Source organism: Phyllobates terribilis (assembly GCF_046119375.1). Lineage (NCBI taxonomy): Eukaryota > Metazoa > Chordata > Amphibia > Anura > Dendrobatidae > Phyllobates > Phyllobates terribilis. Next base: position 367,107,486 of record NW_027362768.1, read on the forward strand.
AGCAGCGGATGAGGGAGCTGCAGTACGATCGCCTCAAGTCTCTCAAGGCGGAGGGACAGTTTGATAGTTGGGGCGTCCATAACCCAGATCCCTTTATTGCCTGTAAGAACAGGGTTAGTAAGAAGCTGATCACTGGCTTGTTAGATGAGAATGGGGTGGAGCAGTCAGAGCCGGAGAAAGTCCACAGGATCATTGGGGATTATTATAGAGATCTGTATAAAGGGGCTCATATTAATAAGGATGACATTAAAGCTTATCTGAAGGGGGTGTCCCTACCAACGTTAGACCTGGTGCAGGCAGATAGTATGGCCGATCCCATAACTGAGGATGAGGTGAAGAGGAGCATTGACTCCTTAAAGGCCAACAAGAGCCCAGGACTGGACGGCCTGACCAGCGAGTTTTACAAAGAGTTCAGGGACTTGTTGGCTCCGGACCTGGTGCAGGTCTATAATGATTGCCTCTCTGCAGGGAAGCTCCTACAGTCCCAGTATAGATCTGTTCTGGTTCTCTTAGCAAAGAAGGGAAATCTAAAAGATGTAAAGAACTGGCGTCCACTGTCTTTGCTAAACACTGACTATAAAATCCTGGCCAAGATCTTGTATTATCGGCTGAGTGAGGTGGCGGGTGAGCTGATCATCGCCAACCAGACGTGTGGTGTGAAGGGTCGGACGATAGAGGACTCATTGCTGCTGGTGAGAGAAGCTGTGACGTACATTAAGCAGCACAATGTGGGGGCGTATATTGTGGGCTTAGACCAGAGTAAAGCCTTTGATAGAGTCCATCATGACTACTTGTACCAGGTGTTGTTACACTATGGCCTCCCGGTGCGGTTTGTGCAGTGGCTACAGGTTGTGTATAAGGAGGCTGTAAGCCTGCCGCTGATTAATGGTCACTTGGCTGAGCCCTTCAGGATCATGTCAGGGGTGAGGCAGGGCTGTCCTCTCAGCCCATTGTTGTATGTCTTTAGTCTGGATCCTTTCCTCAGAAAAGTGCAGGATCATAGAGGTTTCACAGGGCTGAGGTGTTGCCTGCAGAGTACAGTAGAGGATGTAAAGTTCTGCGCCTATGCGGATGACGTGTCGGTGGTGGTGTCTTCTAGAGAAGACTGTACGGCTCTACAGCAGGAGATGACAGCCTTCTCCAATGTGTCTAACTCCTCTGTGAACATGGAGAAGAGCGAGGCATTGTGGTTGGGGGGTGAGAGTGATGTCTTCTCTGTGCCCTTCAGAACAGTTCAGGATCAGATAAAGATTTTGGGAGTAGTGTTTGGAGCTGTAGATGATGGGAAGGTGAACTGGGAGGAGAAGCTGGTGGTGTGTGAGCAGAAGGTGCAGAGCTGGAGACACTGGAAGCTGACGTATCTGGAGAAGGTCCGCCTGCTGAAGACCTTCCTGCTCCCGCTCTTCCTCTATATCAGTGTGGTGTTCCCGGTGCCCGATGTGTTACTCCCCAGACTTACCAATGTCTTCTTTCACTTCTTGTGGGGTAACAGAGTGAATGTGGTCAGGAGAAACATTGTCTATCTCCCCCCATAAGGAAGGTGGTCTCTCCATGCCCTGTCCTGAGCTCTTCTTTAATCTCATGTTTCTTATGAAGAATTTCTCTTTTTGTAAGAATTCAGAGAAGACGCCATGGTCTTGTTTGTTTAAGGGCCAGATCCAGCAGTTTGTGTCCGTGTGGTCGGTAGGGGACCCCATCAAGAGAATCTCAGGCCGACTAAAGAATAATGTTTCTTGGTATGGTGTCCATGTAATAAGTAAGGTTATTAGATGGAGGATCCTGTATGAGGACGTCAGGCAGTTCAGTAGGAAGGAGCTGTATAAGAACGTGCTGTCATCTCACTTTAGTGTCCATGTTCAATTGAGGGGCGCCCCAAGTCTAGATGTAAAACAGGCTGCAAAAAACGTACTAGATCCCAGAATTCCCCCTCATATGAGAGATGTGGCGTGGCTGGGGCTCCATGGTAAGATGTACGTCAGAGACAACCTAAAGTGAAGGAATGTATCAGACAGATCCTGTCCTAGAGAAGAGTGTCCCCGTATACAGGAGACCATGGAGCATCTGCTTCTAGAGTGTCCCTTCAGTATGCAGGTATGGGAGTGTGTGTTCTTGTCCCTAAAGTTACCGCACCTGGTGGGACAGTCGTATGGTCAGCTGCTGTACGGAGACTTCCAGCCTGAGCTCAGGGCGTATAACCGAAGCTCACTGTATGTAATAAATGTGGTGACCATCTATCATCTGTGGTGTGCACGGTGCTGCCTGCTCATCAATAAGGAGGTCCTGTCCTGTGATAGTGTCAGGTATAAGATCCTGGAAAGTCTCAAGTCAGTGTATAAGAAGGACATAAAGATTAACTCAGGTAATGTGAACTGGAGGAACATTCATGTGGCGGGATTTATCAATGTTATCTAATATTATTGTGTAAGTGATGTAACAACACAGTATTTATTTTCTTTAATATTTATTATTTTGTGATTTTAATGTAATTATTCTGTAATATTTGGTTGTACGTTTTAAATAAAAAGATCATTATAGTAGTTAAATTCTTATACATAGGGGGCAGTATTATAGTAGTTATATTCTTGTACATAGGAGCAGTATTATAGTAGTTATATTCTTGTACATAGGGGCAGTATTATAGTAGTTATATTCTTGTACATAGGAGCAGTATTATAGTAGCTATATTCTTGTAGATAGGGGCAGTATTATAGTAGTTATATTCTTGTACATAGGGGCAGTATTATAGTAGTTATATTCTTGTAGATAGGGGCAGTATTATAGTAGCTATATTCTTGTAGATAGGGGCAGTATTATAGTAGTTATATTCTTGTACATAGGGAGCAGTATTATAGTAGTTATATTCTTGTAGATAGGGGCAGTATTATAGTAGTTATATTCTTGTACATAGGAGCAGTATTATAGTAGTTATATTCTTGTACATAGGAGCAGTATTATAGTAGTTATATTCTTGTACATAGGAGCAGTATTATAGTAGCTATATTCTTGTAGATAGGGGCAGTATTATAGTAGTTATATTCTTGTACATAGGGAGCAGTATTATAGTAGTTATATTCTTGTAGATAGGGGCAGTATTATAGTAGTTATATTCTTGTACATAGGGAGCAGTATTATAGTAGTTATATTCTTGTAGATAGGGGCAGTATTATAGTAGTTATACTCTTGTACATAGGGGGCAGTATTATAGTAGTTATATTCTTGTAGATAGGGGCAGTATTATAGTAGTTATATTCTTGTAGATAGGGGCAGTATTATAGTAGTTATATTCTTATACATAGGAGCAGTATTATAGTAGTTATATTCTTGTACATAGGAGCAGTATTATAGTAGTTATATTCTTGTACATAGGAGCAGTATTATAGTAGTTATATTCTTGTACATAGGAGCAGTATTATAGTAGTTATATTCTTGTATATAGGGGCAGTATTATAGTAGTTATATTCTTGTATATAGGGGCAGTATTATAGTAGTTATATTCTTGTAGATAGGGGCAGTATTATAGTAGTTATATTCTTGTACATAGGGGCAGTATTATAGTAGTTATATTCTTGTACATAGGGGGCAGTATTATAGTAGTTATATTCTTGTACATAGGGGGCAGTATTATAGTAGTTATATTCTTGTACATAGGGGGCAGTATTATAGTAGTTATATTCTTGTACATAGGAGCAGTATTATAGTAGTTATATTCTTGTAGATAGGGGCAGTATTATAGTAGTTATATTCTTGTAGATAGGGGCAGTATTATAGTAGTTATATTCTTGTACATAGGAGCAGTATTATAGCAGCTATATTCTTGTACATAGGGGCAGTCTTATAGTAGTTATATTCTTGTACATAGGGGCAGTATTATAGTAGTTATATTCTTGTAAATATTACTATATTAGATTGGTAATTTCTACATTAAATTCTGTGCAGACACAAAAAAGCAGGGGATACTGTGAGATTTCAGTTCTGCAGTTTCCAGCTTTGGTTGCAGATAAATTCTATATGATGTGAAATCATCTCCTGACATATCACTTGGATACATGTGAGAGTCTCTGAGGTCAGGACCACCACTGTATATGGATGTTTTCCCCCCTTTTCTACAGTTGTGTTTGCTGAGTGATGTTGGACATCGTGTTTATCCATCTCGGAGCAGTGAACCGGCCTGAAATGCTGAAGAAAGCCGAGCAGGATGCGGATCTGAACTGCGAGAGAGGTCGAGCAGAATGGATCTGTCAAATGTCCTAACTTGCTCTTCAGATTCCAGACACTCAACAGCTAGAAGGCTGCTGCCATCCGATGACCTATTTTCTGATCCTGTTCACAGAAGGCATTCATCCTCCATGCCCGGGTATTTCTACAAAATCACTGACTGCTGCCTGCTTCACATTTTATAGGGTTAATATCACATTCAATCAATACACACTGGGCCCAAGAGCTAGCACTCCTCCCTAGAGACCATGTACGCTGATTATCTTCACTTGCCAGACTTTCCTCTTTAAGTCTTTGTACATTGAGCTCGTAAAATGACCCAGATTAGGATACGCGAGCGGCCTCCCATCTGTGACACACCTGCGGGTGCAAAACTACAACTCCCAATATCTCACACGATGTCTCTGTATAATCCAAAGACCATTACAAGGTGAAGTCCCTGTTCCAAATTAGCGACCCAGTGATACACAGGTAGTCTAGTGGTTAGGGAATCAAAACTGATCTAATGAGCTTAATAGCAACCCTTGGTCACGTAATTGCATATTGGCCATTTCTGATGATCTACTAGATATCTCAAATTATAAAGAGGTAAAGTAACCATCTCTGGTAGTCTACTGGTTCATAATCCAATGATTAAAACTTGGGATATGCAATTATATAGGCATGGCCGAAGGTTTTGGCACCCTTACAATTTTTTCCAGAAAATGAAGCATTTCTGCCAGAAAATTATTGCAATTTCACATGTTGTGTTATACAAATGCTTATTTCCTTTATGTGTATTGGAACAAACACAAAAAAGAGAAAAAAAGGCAAATTGGACATCATTTCACGCAAAACCCCCAAAATGGACTGGACAAAATTGTTGGCACTTTTCCAAAATTGTGGGTAAGCAACTTTGTTTCAAGCATGTGATGCTTGTTCAAACTCACCTGTGGCAAGTAACAGGTGTGGGTGATATGAAAATCACACCTGAAAGCAGATAAAAAGTGGAGAAGTTGACTCAGTCTTTGCATTGTGTGTGTCAGCATGGAGAACAGAAAGAGGAGAAGAGAACTGTCTGAGGACTTGAGAAACAAAATTGTTTAACAATATCAACAATCTCAAGATTGCAAGTCCATCTCCAGAGATCTTGATGTTCATTTGTCCATGGTGCGCAACATAATCAAGAAGTTTACAACCCATGGCACTGTAGCTAATCTCCCTGGACGTGGACGGCAGAGAAAAATTGATGAAAGGTTGGTGGATAAGCAGCCCCAATCAAGTTTCAAAGAAATTCAAGCTGTCCTGCAGGCTCAGGGTGCATCAGTGTCGGCACGAACTATCCGTCGACATTTGAATTAAATAAAACACTATGGCAGGACACCCAGGAGGACCCCACTGCTGACACAAAGACATAAAAAAGCTAGACTGCAGTTTGCAAAAATGTACATGAGTAAGCCAAAATCCTTCAGGGAAAGTGTCTTGTGGACTGATGAGACCAAGTTATAGATTTTTGGTAAAGCACATCATTCTACTGTTTACTGAAAACGGAATGAGGCCTACAAAGAAAAGAACACAGTACCTCCAGTCAAATATGGTGGAGGTTCAAAGATGTTTTGGGGTTGTTTTGCTGCTGCTGGCACTGGGTGCCTTGACTGTGGGCAAGGCATCATGAAATCTGAAGATTACCAACAGATATTAGGTCGCAATGTGTTGCCCAGTGTCAGAAAGCTTGTTTTGTGTCCTAGGTCATGAGTCTTCCAGCAGGACAATGACCCCAAACAAACTTCAAGAAGCCCCCAGAAATGGCTGGAAACAAAGAGCTGGAGAGTTTTGAAGTGGCTGCAATGAGTCCGGATCTAAATCCCATTGACACCTGTGGAGAGATCTTAAAATTGCTATTGGGAGGAGACGTCTTCACATATGAGAGACCTGGAGCAGTTAAGGGGTCTGAATACTTTCCGTACCCACTGTATTTATTGTAAAGGGCAACCCAATGTTAAGTTGAGGGTTTCAACAATTGTGTCCAGCCTTTTTTTGGGGTTTTGTGTGAAATTATGTCCAATTTGCCTTTTTTCTCAATTTTTTTTTGTGTTGTTCCAATACCCACAAAGGAAATAAACATGTGTATAACAATGTGTAATTGCAATAAATACTGGGAGAAATACTTTATTTTCTAGAGCAATTTCAAGTGTGCCAACACTTTCGGCCATGACTGTATCACCATGAATAAAGTGGACCAGTCAGGGCCGGCTCCAGGTTTTCGTGGGCCCCGGGTTTAACACATACCACAATTCATGATGCTCAGATACGGCAGAGAAATATATATAGTACAATGCAAAGATTTAACTTCTTACATTACATGAGTGATATCTATTGTAAATCCTACAACAGCTCAGAAATCGGCGAATCCTCGCAGCGCACAGTGCAGACCGGATAGTATAGTGCTCCATACAGTATTATGGGAACCACATAGTCCTCCATACAGTATAATGAGCCCCATGTATTGCTTCCTACAGAATAATGGGCTCTATATAATGCTCCATACAGTATGGGCCCCATATAATGCTCCATACAGTATGGGCCCCATATAATGCTCCATACATAAAAAAATAATCAAATACTCACCTCTCCTCGTTCCCCGCTGCTCCAGACTCCTCGGTGTCTTCCGGCTCTCTGCACTGTGACTGCTTAGTACAGATGGCGCACTGTAGTGATGTCATCTTGCCTTCTGCCCTCAGACGTCAGAGTCAGAAGACGCGGAAGACGCAGGAGCTGAGGAAGAACGTGGAGAGATAAGTATTGAAAGTGCCGGGGCCCCGAGCAAACGGGGGGCCCACTGGTGGGCACTGGCACCAGGCCCCCCCTGACTTATGGGCCTTAGAGTGTGCTGGTGGGGCCCTCCGCTTGCTCTGGGCCCTGGCACTTTCCTGGGTACACCGGGTGGTGATGCCGACCCTGGGACCAGCCATCCTTGTTGACAACCAAATGATCATCCATGGAGTTCCTTAGGTTCGGTACCAATATCAGGCCATCCGGTAGCTTGCTAAGCATTCATAGTGACCCCGACAGTCTTCCTTATGATCAAAAAGCCAAATGTCCAGTTGACCCACGTGCACAGCGGTTTGCTGATTATATTTGCTCTATAGGATGCCAATTATTTTGGCTACATCATGTGCAACTGATTTATGAGTTGTAGCTGAACAAAAGTTTCTCAACAATGACATCCTGTTGGATAAGTCATCAAAAATGAAATTACTAGCATGGCGCACAATGTCTGCTCGGCAGCCTGCGGAGACTGGAATTGTGCATGTGAATACCAATCAGCCAGGCTGCCGAACCAATATTCTCACTGTAGAGGCATTTGCAAATTAATACAAAGCAAATATGTACAGAAGACCTGTAGACAGAGGCGTGACGAAGCATCGTCCATGGAAATGAAATTGTCTGGAATGATGGTGATCCATTTGGTTCCGCATAATTTATATTGGGTGATGCTCTGTTTTTCTGATACACAGCTCCAAATCCCCTTCAAAGATATTACGTTAAATGATACAATTCTTTCTACCTGAAGCTGACACTAGAGGGGGCTAAAGAGCTTAAGGCACAGAATAGTGTGCAGTGAGCTCCCTCCAGTGGTGATTGCAGGTAGGAAGCGTAATATCATTTAAAGGGAACATAGCAAGATATTGCAGCCAGGCATATTCCTCTTCGAGATGCTCCGGCGTTTCAAAGAAGATATAGTTAGAAAATCCAGCTAGAAACAAGACAAGTCCGACTGATTCATGTTGCTTGAGGTTTGACAGGTTCCCTTTAATATTATATCTATGCAGGCGATCTGGAGCATTATAAGGATATGTTAAAAAACTTGTGAAAATTGTTTATTTTCGGGGAGGAAACTTATTTAAAGGGGTGTTCTCAAGTTTAAAAGTTATCCCCTATACAATGGATAGGGAATATTCTTTCGGGTGTTGGAGTCCGACCGCTGTCCCGAGAACGAGCCCAACTAATAGGTGCAAAGGTTGATCATGTGCACTGCTGCCCCATTCATGTTTAGTGTGAGCGCCGGAGATTGAGGAGCGCAGCAGTCGGCTGATCTTCGGCACTCCTATTAGAATCAATGGAGGGGCACACCACGTTTCAGACCACCGCGCCATTTCCATAGATGTCTCTGGGAAAACTGGGAAACATTTTTAGGCTAATGGACCAATGCAACTCAAGGAGACATGATGCAACTTTTTGTGACAGCATTGAGATTTTTAGGTTATACGACTTTCTTTTTCTCTCCATAGAGGTCAACTGAAAAGCCAATGACCACAACTCGACTTCCATGGCTGCATCTATTTCCATTGACTGTGCTGCTCAATGGCAGCGTGATGGCGGCTGCTGCATGCCAATGTTTGCACTAATGAAATTTCATGTGTAAGGACCTATCTGCTGTCTCGGGTCTAAGATCAAGTGTTACATTTTTTTTTTCATTGGTTTGCACATTTTTTATTTTTTTTTTAGAGTGATGTAACTCAGGGAAAATCCAGAACATTAGAGCCGTGTTTATTTTCAGGGTCACCGCTCTCATTGTAAATTCATTGCATTGCACGTTCTGAATTATGCATGGAGTTTTATCTGATCAACCTACAAAAAGGAAATGGGCAGCAACTATTGCCGTTTCCATCACTGGCATGAACTTGCACAGGGCTCTTCTAACACGTGGGTACCCCAATGTTAGCCAACACAGGAATCCTAGTGGCCCACAGCAATCTCTGAGGTGCAGCCCCCCCCCCTCCCCCCCATTGAGAACTAAAAAAAAAATGTATTTCTCCTTTGCCGATTCTGCTGTACTGATACATTTTTTTACTCGATAAATAATAAAATTTTGGCTTAATGCAGCCTCCACTAGGTGGCGCTGGATACATATAGATTTATACAGCTTGCATTGACCTTGATAGGAGCTGTATGAATCCGCATATAGTGAGCTCTCCCTAGTGGTGGCTGCAGGTAGTGTCATGGTTCAGTGCCAGATTCTCTCACACCATGGATAATTCAGTAGTTGCTTTTCCTGCCTTTTTGGTAACTGTACCATTGCAAAAAAAAAAGGGAGGAGGGCATACTTACCAATATTTTATAGCCAAAAATTGGGACATTTATGGCTTTAACCTCTCAAACAATCCCACTGTTGGACTCGGTATGGCTCTTTTTTGATCAGGTTCCTGAATTATCCAGGCAAAATTGGGACTGTGGGAAAGTAGAACAAATGACACCTTGTCTTCCTCAGATGGGGGGTATACTGGCGTATCCCAATATTTATGGGCGGATATGGACCGTCTGGTATTTTCCAGGAGCACACATTGATTGGGTAATAAACTTCCCCACGGTCCCAGTTTCTACAGGGGCATTGCTGCAAATTGGACAGCAAAAAAGGTAGAGGATTAGCAAAAAAATCATGCCCAATTAGGACATTTTAGAGAGTTGATGAGAAGTTCTGGGGAAGGTTTAAAGGTTTATTCCCCTAACCATAGGATAATGGGTAGCTTACTGATCGCAGGCGGTCTGACCACTGGCAATGCTGGCCTCTGTCGGACTCCCAGCGATTCTGCACAACTTAAAATTTTGGGAATAACTCTTTAATTGGCCATAATTTGGTGATTTAAATGCTTGTTAGTAATATTATCTCCATGTCTTACGAGACATGGATAAATGATTGGGGGGGTGAGTATTTCTGTCGTTAAGGCAAGCATGATATTAAGTTTTATTCCAAAGTGACGCTCGATGGATGACAGACCCTGGAATGGAGTCTGAGATGACGGAGATTGATTCACTTCTACAAAAATAATCTCCTGTAAATGCTGGAAAAAGCTTTATGAAATCCTATAATGTTTAAGATATAACGTTACAGTCTGTTCCTGGAAGACTCTCCAAGAGGTCTGCTGAGACTGTATCGCAACCAGAACGAGGTCTCCGGAGAACGGAGATCACAAAATGGAAAATGTTACGCCACAGTCTAAGGATTATCCCTATTATTATTATCTCCAATAGTTATTATAAAACCTGAGTGGCAAAGAATGACATAAAAAAGTATTAATCTGTAATCAGGGCTATAAGGCGATATATCGTACGACTATATCGCAGTATCGCATCTAATGATTTCCTACTATATCACATTAAGATTTGTTTTTATTCTAGGCAGGGCCTCTAGCGTTAGATGCTCTGTAACATTATGAGTTCTTTTAATTTGACAAATCCTTGAAAGGATATTAACGCGTTTCGGAACTATTTTTTTGAGCTAAAAATTATTTTTACAATTATTATTTATTATTATAGCGCCATTTATTTCATGGCGCTTTGCATGTGGAAACGGGTATACATACAAAAAACAAGTAACGAGGGTTACTGTAGGTTGTAGGCTTGTCGGAAGAAGTAGGCCTTCAGGTTCGTTTTGAAGATGTCCACGGTAGGCGAGAGTCTGATATGTTGGGGTAGAGAATTCCAGAGTAGGGGGGGATGCACGGAAGAAATCTTGTATGCGATTGTGGGAAGAGAAGATAAGAGGGGAGTAGAAAACAAGATCTTGTGAGTGTCAAGATTATCGCAGTCCGGGAAGGTCATGCCGAACCACCCGCTGTGGTCTCTTGAGCGAACAGCTCTCTGCTGCCAGTTATTGGAAAACTAACAGTGCGCGTATGATATATACACCTCCAGATTCTAACACATGGAATATATGTATATACCCCCTGTGGTAGATCGGGTCACTCGGCTGCACATAGAGGTAGACACAGGAACACTGTCTCTTTAAATCTTCCGCTGGCTTTATTAAAAGTACTGCATAAAACCAGGGCAACTTTAGAAAAAACAAGCATGGTCTTCCCAGCCTAACAGGAAAAACAAAACATAACGCATGGCACAGTCCTTATTTCTACGGGTAGCCGCCTGCTTCAGGTACAAAAAACAGAACGATAGGCAGTGTTTATAAATATATACAAAAGATTTTACAAAGGGGGCCCACCCCACACCAAATTCTCTAAAAGGTTGTGAATTTATCCTCAGAGTTCTTCCCTTCCTACAGGTGTTTAATCACCGTAGCACTAAAGATGGCTGATTAACCCCTTTCTATACTTCGTGTGCAGGAACACTTTTTCCATTTTATATTACTGGGTCTAACAATCTCAGTGCTACACATCTTCCCTCCAGTACTTTGCTAGTGACTTTGTCACACCCCGTACGATTACTGCTAACTTCACGATAACCCAAGAAAGATTATTAGCTGCCACCACCAGTCGGGTTTTATACAGGCTGACAAGACGCCTGGTTCTGGTAGTGTATGGCTTCAGACGCAGTTTACAGAACAAAAGGAACAGAACTATTACATTTTATATTTAATCCAGAACGATAGGCAGTGTTTATAAAAAGATACAAAAGATTTTACAAAGAGGACAAAACAATACAGAATATACAGTTACATAAAATAAAATGATAAAACAAGAAAACTTACTAGACCTGTCGTCATAGCACTGGCTTCAGGTATATGGAGGGAGGCACTTCAGAAAAACGGACAGCTCCTACATTGAACTGTGCCTCCAAGTACTGACACGCCCAAAAGTTGGCAGTTGCCTTTGATTAGCTCCTCAGTTACACCCACACCCCCTCCCATCATTACTCCTACAGGGCTGGACGTTTGAGAAAATTATGAGATTCCCTAAATTGACTATATCTTTGCTTTGGAGAGTCGCATGTGCTCGATATTGACGTCATATTTTGTATCATGATTTTATCTTTACATAGAGACCAAATACGCCAGGTGTAGCCTCTTCTATGAGGTTCGTATTCAATTGACATGATTCTGGTCATCGTGCAGCCACTTGAAACTATGCTTTGCATTCGCCACTTCATCACGTTTCCGAAAATTTGATTTTCCTATCTATTGGATCAACACCGTGAATGCAAACCTCCCTTCTTACTTTTCTGGTGAGACAGCAAAGAAAATCCCAAATCTTTACGCTTCTAAATCTCTTAACTCGATCGTAAATCTGCTCCACATTCCTGAAGCAGGACCTCACATCTGTTTAGCCATTGTTGTATCTATGGTTAGCTAATTCCAAAGGAGAGGGTCAGCTGCACACAGGAGAGTGCAAGCTCTTCTCTCTAATCTCTGGAAGCATTTTTTCTTTTCTCTTTGACAGTGAGAATCGGAGGTTGCGTGCAGGAAAGTACCGGGAGACTAGGTCACAGATGTATGGAGGAAGCAGGTTGTTGATGGCTTTGCATGCCAAGGTTAGGGTTTTGAACTGGAGTCTCTGGACAATGGGAAGTCAGTGAAGGGATTGACAGAGGGGAGAGGCCGAGGGATAGGTGGATTAGTCGGGCAGCAAAGTTTAGGATAGATTGGAAGGGTGTAAGAGTGGTAGAAGGGAGGTCACAGAGCAGGAGATTGCAGTAGTCGAGGCGGGAGATGATGAGGGCATGCACTAGTGTTTTTGCATATTCTTGGTTGAGGAATGTGCGGATCCCAGAGATATATTTAAGTTGGAGTCGGCAAGAAGTGGAAAGGGCTTGGATGTTTGGTTTGAAGGAGAGATCAGAGTCAAGGGTTACCCCAAGGCAGCGAGCTTGCGCGGCAGTGGAGAGTAGGCAGCCATTGACTTTGATAGATAGGCCTGTTGGAAGGGGGGGTTGAGTGAGATGGTGGAAAGATGATGAAAACTGTTTTGTCCATATTAAGTTTTAGAAATCTAGCAGAGAAGAAAGATGAAATAGCAGACAGATGTTGTGGGATTCTGGTTAGTAGGGAGGTGATACCAGGTCCAGAGAGGTAGATCTGTGTGTCATCAGCATAGAGATGACACTGAAAGCCATGAGACTCTATGAGCTGTCCCAGGCCAAACGTGTAGATGGAGAACAGGGGTCCTAGGACTGAACCTTGGGGGACACCAACAGAAAGGGGGCGAGATGAGGAGGTGGTGTGTGAGTGGCAGATGCTGAATGCCGGTCTGTTAGGTATGAGGAGATCCAAGATAGGGTCAAGTCTGTGATGCCAAGAGATGAGAGAGTCTGTAATAAGAGGGAATGGTCCACTGTGTCGAAGGCAGATGACAGGTCCAGGAAAAGGAGGACAGAGTAATGTCGCTTGGATTTGGCAGTTAGTAGGTCATTGGTGACTTTAGTCATGGCAGTTTCAGTGGAATGGTGCGGTCGGAAGCTAAATTGTAAGTGGTCAAAGAGAGAGCATGAGGGGAGGTGGGAGGACAGTTCAAGATGAAGGTCTTGTTCCAGTAGTTTTGAGGCATAGGGGAAAAGGAATATGGGGCGATAGCTAGACAGAGAAGATGGGTCAAGGGAGGGCTTTTTGAGGATGGTGTGACCGAGGCATTTTTGAAGCTTGAGGGGAAGACACCAGTTGTTTGTGACAGGTTGAAGAGATGGGTTAGGGTTGGGATGAAGACTGTGGTAAGGTTTGGGATGAAGTGGGACGGGATTGGGTCAAGTTCACAGGTGGCGAGATGCGATTTGGAGAGTAAAGAGGAAAGTTGATATTCTGTAATGGCGGAGAAGCTGATTTTAAAGGAGAAAGATTGAGTAGTTATGAGGAGGGGCTGTGAGGACTTCAGGCAAAAGCTTTGCCTCATGTTGCCAATCTTCTGCTTGAAGAATGAGGCAAAGTCTTCAGATGAGATGAGGAGAGGGAGGAGGCGCTGGGGGATGGAGGAGTGCATTGAAAGTGTTGAATAGCTGTTTAGGATTGTGAGACAGGGAGGATATGAGAGATGAGAAGTAGGTTTGCTTTGCTGCAGAGAGTGTGGACTTGAAAGTAGTGAGGGACTGTTTGAATGCGGTGAAATGCTCGTTGGAATGGTACCTTTTCCAGCTCCACTCAGCAACCCTGGAAGCATGTCTTAGTTCTTTAGTCAGGCTGGTGTGTCAGGGTTGCGTGTTGATTGTGCGAGCTTTGGTATGTGTAAGGGGGGTGTCCGATTTGAGAGCTGCAGCTGTTGTGGTGTTATATAAAGCGGCAGCAGAATCTTTATTGTGTAAGAAACTTATGTCTGTAAGAGGGAGAACTGATTCAAAGAGTGAATGTAGATAAAGTTGTTTGAGATTTCTGCAAGGGTGTGCAGTTTGTGGAGTGGGGATTGTGGACCTGGAGAGGAAAGGGAAGAGAATGTAAGTAAGTTGGGTTCAGCAAGACGGAGGGGTGAGTTAGAGAAGTTAGATAGGGAACAGAAGCGGATGAAGATGAGGTCCACTATGTGGCTGTCTTTGTCAGTGGCTGCGGAAGACCATTGAGTGAGGCCGAAGGAGGAAGTGAGGGATAGAAGCTTAGAGACAGCTGAGTGGGTAGTGTCAATGGGGATGTTGAAGTCACACCTTATGATAGTGGGGATCTCACTGGAAAGGAAATGAAGCACCCAGGTGGTTGTCATCGAAGATGGTGGTGGCTGTCCCTGAGGGGCGATAAATGGCAGCCAGTTCTAGGGGGAGTAGATGCGCACACAGTGCACCTCAAAAGAAGGGAGAGTAACAGAGGGTGGCAGTGGGGTTTGGGTGATGGAGCAGTTATATGACAGGAGAAAACCAACTCCTCCACCTTGCTTGCCGCTTGGGTAAGGTGTGTGGGAGAGGTGGAATCCACCATACGAAAGTGCAGCTGGAGAGGCCGTGTCTGAGGGGGTGAGTCAGGTTTCAGTGATGGCGAGGAAAGAAAATTTTGTTAATAACGAAAAGATCATGGATGTAGGAAAGTTTGTTGCAGACAGAGCGAGCTTTCCATAAAGCTTCTGATAGAGTGATTGGGGAAGCGGGGGCTGGGCGGATGGGTATGAGGTTATAAAAGTTGCGGAAATTTGTGATAGATCGTGGATGAGAGGTAGAAGTGTCTGTGGGGATGTGGTGAGGATGAACAGGATTTGGGGAGATATTGTCAGCAGTGAGGAGGAGAAGAGACAGTGTTGCAAAGTCTGGTAGGATTGAACTAAAGGATTTGCATTGCCCTGGTCCTACATCTAATCGGGTCCTCTGTGGCAGTCAGGCCAGGGCAGGCATCACTTTTTCAGATGGACCCTCTGGCATAAACACATCGCAAGATCCTATAATGGCGGCTGCAGAAGTGAAGATCAACCTGGTCCAGCTGCCACTGAGGACCGGAGCGGATGCTAGAATCTTTTTGCTCACTGCTACCGTTTGGCCTTTACAAACTGTTTGTTTCCCTGCACATTGCTGGCTGCATAATTTTCTGAACTCCTCTGTAATGATTTGTAGCCACAGACCACATGAAAGTTTAGTTGAACTTGATGTGTCCATAAATCAGCCCGAAGCCTCTATAAAGGAAACTCACCGTCAGAAAAAGCTCACAGACGGATTCTCAGTTAACTTGTTCTGCTGCCAGAAAAAGGAAGAAAAAGCCAAAACTTTGCAAAGTATTTAGTAAAACCCAACTGCAAAAATGTTTTTTTATCCAAAATACAGGCTTTAAACTAAAAAAATAGTTCCTTTAAGTGGTTCATATACAGGTGCATCTCACTGTTTTTAAAATCCGAAATGTTGTCCTACTGCAATGTCTGTTCAGTAAATGCCCTCAATACTTGGTCGGGCTCCTTTTGCATCAATTACTGCGTCAATGCGGCAATGTGGCATGGAGGGATCAGCCTGTGGCACTGCTGAGGTGTTATGGAAGCCCAGGTGGCTTTGATAGCAGCCTTCAGCTCGTCTGCATTGTTGGGTCTGGGGTCTCTCATCTCCCCCCTGACAATACCCCATAGATTCTCTATAATAGATTCTCTATGGGGTTAAGGTCAGGCGAGTTTGCTGCCAATCAAGCACAGTGATACTGTTGTGTGTAAACCAGGTATTGGTACTTTTGGCAGTGTGGACAGGGGCCAAGTCCTGCTGGAGAATGACATTTCCATCTCCAAAAAGCTTGTCGGCAGAGGGAAGCATGAAGTGCTCTAAAATGTCCTGGTAGACTGCTGCGCTGACTTTGGTCTTGATAAAACCCAGTGGACCTACACCAGCAGATGACATGGCTCCCCAAACCATCACTGATTCTGGAAACTTCACACTAGACCTCAAGCAGCTTGGATTGTGGCCTCTCCACTCTTCCTCCGGACTCTGGGACCTTGTGGAGTGTGTCAATGACTGCCTTCTGGACATCTGTCAAGTCAGCAGTCTTCCCCGTGATTGTGGAGCCTACTGAAACAGACTGAGGGACCTTTTTAAACTCTTAGGAAGCCTTTGCAGGTGTTTTTTTGTTAATTATTTTCATTTACTGAGATAATGACTTTTGTGTTTTCATTGGCTGTAAGCCATAATCATCAACATTAACAGCAATAAAGACTTGAAATAGATCACTCTGTGTGTAATGACTCTATATAATATAGGAGTTTCACTTTTTGTTTTGAAGAACTGAAATAAATTAACTTTTTGATATTCTAATTTAGTGAGATGCACTTGTAATTTCCATTTAGAGCTCCGTTTCAAGGGCTATCCTTAAGTTGTTTCTTCAGGAGCACACAGCTCCTTTGCCTCGCAGTTTGCTGGTTACCAGTGCATGGAGCTTTCCAAAACATTTACCTTTTGGATCAGCGGAATGGTCGCACTGCTTGTCTGAACTGTGCGCTCTCTCAGGTAGCAAACAGAAACAGCTTTGCCTTGACAGCCATGGAGGAGCGCAGTGGTACTGACATTGACCAGATCCATCAGCCTCTAAAGCAAGGAACTTGTAAGTGCTGCATTCCTTGCTTATGAACCTAGCCACCGCTAATAGTCTGAAGAGGAGGCAGGTAACCTAAGGAACGAACTGTAAACTGTAGAAATAAAAATCACTCAATTTTTCTGAAAATGGAAAATATTTTTAATAAGAAGTAGATTGCAAAAGTGCTAATTTTTACAAGCACTTTGCAAATGTACCCATTTAACAAGATGAGACAATTCCTTTTAAGTGACAAAAAACATAGATTCCCCTCCACTCCCCTTGTCATGCGTTCGGCCTCTCGTCCCAGACGTTGACTCACTAGCTGCCCAAAGGACAGGTTTCAATAACAGAACTGGTGGGGAATAGTCTGTAGCCAAAAGACAAGGCTTCTTAATACGAAGACATCAATAATCACCAAGACACAAAGCCGTTCAGAAGCCGAGTCTCTCATTTCGGTAGCCTTAGGCTAGTCAAGTCTCCAAAAAACCCTGCGTGTAATAAAGGCTGTCAGAGAAAATATCAAGTCGTTGACAACGTGAGATTTAGACACCGTGAAAACAGCGAACATTTCCATATTGTAAGCACAAGCGGAGTCTGAAATCGAGCTGATATCCCCACAGACCCCTCCGCTGCCGAGTCCAGACGGTAAAAAGGCCGTGTTCTGCTTATCTGTACACAAAATACAGGAACGGGGCCAAGGTGCATGGAGAAAGGCTCGGGATCACATCCAGCGGAGTATCTGAAGCTTCAGAACCCTCGAACTATAAGTATACCAGGGCCATAAAAATCCAGAGCTGAGTCAAGGTTGGTGGGGGTCCCCATGCTACTTCTGGGACCGGAAGACCACCTGACCAATTTACCATATATAGGAGAGGTCATACAGGTGCGTGGCCCTTTCTGCTGCAGTATTGTGTCCCCTACAGGATGTTTTCTGACTTCCCATCCTACATAGACATTAAGAGAGCATTTGTGAGGTCTGACACTGATGTTGGGAGAGGCCGGGATCACAACCTTGGTTCTACTTTATCCCCTAGTTGTAGAATGAGTTTGGGGTCCGGGTTCTGTGCGAAAGATTCCACCAAACTCCCCCTCCGTGTCTGTGTGGACCTTGTGCACTGGAAACAGTCATGGAGAACCGAAAAGGGGAACCCCAAACTGTTCCCACAAAGCTGAGAGCTAAAATTGTCCACAATGTCTTGTGCTAAAGCATTAAGATTTCCGTTCACTGGAACTAAGAAGCAGTGGCCAACCCCTGATAACAGCCCATGGCATTATCCTCCTCCATCTGTACAGGGGACACAATGCAGTCAGGGGGTAACACTCTCCTGGAATCACCAAACCCAGACTTCTCCATCAGACGAAGATAGAGAAGTGCGATCCGTCACTGCACAGAGCATGTCTCCTCCAGAGACCAGTGGTGGCGGCTTTACACCACTGACTCCGACGCTCGCCATTGTGCTTGGTGATGTAAGGCTGTATGCAGCTGCTCGGCTATGAAGCTCCTGGCGGGGGCCCAATGTTTGTGCTTATGTTAATACCAGAGGAGGTCTGGACTCTGCAGTTATGGAGTCAGCAGAGCAGTGGTGACTTTTCTGCCTTCTGCTCCTCAGCACTCGGCCCCCCGCTCTGTAAAGTTACGGGGTCTCCACTTCGTGGCTGAGTTGCTACGGTTCCTTCCACTTCTCAATAATATCACTCACAGGTGTGGAGGAAGATTTAGGAAGGAAGAAATGTCATGAACGAACTTGTTATCCTGGTGGCTCCTATTACAGGATCTCTCTGGTATCAGTGAGCTCTGCATCACCAGCTGATCTGTGACACGTTAGTAAAGGCGGACTGCATGGGGTTATACACTGGGGGCAGTGGGGCCGGACGTTATACACTGGGGGCAGTGGGGCTGGATGTTATACACTGGGGGCAGTGGGGGCGGACGTTGTACACTGGGGGCAGTGGGGGCGGACGTTATACACTGGGGCCAGACGTTGTACACTGGGGGCAGTGGGGCAGACGTTATACACTGGGGCCAGACATTATACACTGGGGGCAGTGGGGCCAGACATTATATACTGGGGCCGGACGTTGTACACTGGGGGCAGTGGGGCAGACGTTATATACTGAGGCAGGACGTTGTACAGTGGGGCAGACGTTATACACTGGGGGCAGTGGGGCCGGACGTTGTACACTGGGGGCGGACGTTGTACACTGGAGGCAGTGGTGGCAGATGTTGTACACTGGGGGCAGTGGGAGCGGACGTTGTACACTGGGGGCAGTGAGGGCGGACGTTGTACACTGGGGCCGGATGTTGTACACTGGGGGCAGTGGGGCCGGACGTTGTACACTGGGGGCAGTGGGGCCGGAGGTTATACACTGGGGGCAGTGGGGCCGGAGGTTATACACTGGGGGCAGTGGGGCCGGAGGTTATACACTGGGGGCAGTGGGGCCGGAGGTTATACACTGGGGGCGGACGTTGTACACTGGGGGCAGTGGGGCAGACGTTATACACTGGGGCCAGACATTATACACTGGGGGCAGTGGGGCCAGACATTATACACTGGGGGCAGTGGGGCCAGACATCATATACTGGGGCCGGACGTTGTACACTGGGGGCAGTGGGGCAGACGTTATATACTGGGGCAGGACGTTGTACACTGGGGGCAGTGGGGCCGGACGTTGTATACTGGGGGCAGACGTTGTACACTGGGGGCGGACGTTGTACACTGGGGGCAGTGGTGGCGGACGTTGTACACTGGGGGCAGTGGGAGCGGACGTTGTACACTGGGGGCAGTGGGGGCGGACGTTGTACACTGGGGCCGGATGCTGTACACTGGGGGCAGTGGGGCCGGACGTTATACACTGGGGGCAGTGGGGCCGGACGTTATACACTGGGGGCAGTGGGGCCGGACGTTGTACACTGGGGGCAGTGGGGCCGGACGTTGTACACTGGGGGCAGTGGGGCCGGATGTTGTACACTGGGGGCAGTGGGGCCGGATGTTGTACACTGGGGGCAGTGGGGCAGGACGTTGTACACTGGGGGCAGTGGGGCAGGACGTTGTACACTGGGGGCAGTGGGGCATACGTTATACACTGGGGCCAGACGTTGTATACTGGGGGCAGTGGGGCCGGACGTTGTACACTGGGGGCGGACGTTGTACACTGGGGGCGGACGTTGTACACTGGGGGCAGTGGGGGCGGACGTTGTACACTGGGGGCAGTGGGGGCGGACGTTATACACTGGGGGCGGACGTTGTACACTGGGGGCAGTGGGGCCGGACGTTGTACACTGGGGGCAGTGGGGCCGGACGTTGTACACTGGGGGCAGTGGGGCCGGATGTTGTACACTGGGGGCAGTGGGGGTGGACGTTGTACACTGGGGGCAGTGGGGCCGGACGTTGTACACTGGGGCCGGACGTTGTACACTGGGGGCGGACGTTGTATACTGGGGGCAGTGGGGGCGGACGTTGTACACTGGGGGCAGTGGGGCCGGACGTTATACACTGGGGGCAGTGGGGCCGGACGTTATACACTGGGGGCAGTGGGGCCAGACGTTATACACTGGGGCCGTACGTTGTACATTGGGGGCAGTGGGGCAGATGTTATACACTGGAGGCAGTGGGGCCAGACATTATACACTGGGGGCAGTGGGGCCAGACATTATATACTGGGGCCGGACGTTGTACACTGGGGGCAGTGGGGCAGGACGTTATACACTGGGGGCAGTGGGGGCGGACGTTGTACACTGGGGGCGGACATTGTACACTGGGGGCAGTGGTGGCGGACGTTGTACACTGGGGGCAGTGGGAGCGGACGTTGTACACTGGGGGCAGTGGGAGCGGACGTTGTACACTGGGGGCAGTGGGAGCGGACGTTGTACACTGGGGGCAGTGGGGGCGGACGTTGTACACTGGGGGCAGTGGGGGCGGACGTTGTACACTGGGGCCGGACGTTGTACACTGGGGACAGTGGGGCCGGAGGTTATACACTGGGGGCAGTGGGGCCGGAGGTTATACACTGGGGGCAGTGGGGCCGGAGGTTATACACTGGGGCCGGACGTTGTACACTGGGGGCAGTGGGGCCGGACGTTGTACACTGGGGGCAGTGGGGCCGAACGTTATACACTGGGGGCAGTGGGGACGGACGTTGTACACTGGGGCCAGACGTTGTACACTGGGGGCAGTGGGGCCGGACATTATACACTGGGGGCAGTGGGGCCGGACGTTATACACTGGGGGCAGTGGGGGCGGACGTTGTACACTGGGGGCAGTGGGGGCGGACGTTGTACACTGGGGCCAGACGTTGTACACTGGGGGCAGTGGGGCCGGACGTTGTACACTGGGGCCGGAGGTTGTACACTGGGGGCAGTGGGGCCGGACGTTATACACTGGGGGCAGTGGGGCCGGACGTTGTACACTGGGGGCAGTGGGGCCGGACGTTGTACACTGGGGGCAGTGGGGCCGGACGTTATACACTGGGGGCAGTGGGGCCGGACGTTATACACTGGGGGCAGTGGGGCCGGACGTTATACACTGGGGGCAGTGGGGCCGGACGTTGTACACTGGGGGCAGTGGGGCCGGACGTTGTACACTGGGGGCAGTGGGGCCGGACGTTGTACACTGGGGGCAGTGGGGCCGGACGTTATACACTGGGGGCAGTGGGGCCGGACGTTGTACACTGGGGGCAGTGGGGGCGGACGTTGTACACTGGGGCCAGACGTTGTACACTGGGGGCAGTGGGGCCGAACGTTATACACTGGGGGCAGTGGGGCCGGACGTTATACACTGGGGGCAGTGGGGCCGGACGTTATACACTGGGGGCAGTGGGGGCGGACGTTGTACACTGGGGGCAGTGGGGGCGGACGTTGTACACTGGGGCCAGACGTTGTACACTGGGGGCAGTGGGGCCGGACGTTGTACACTGGGGGCAGTGGGGCCGGAGGTTGTACACTGGGGGCAGTGGAGCCGGAGGTTATACACTGGGGGCAGCGGGGCCGGACGTTGTACACTGGGGGCAGCGGGGCCTGACGTTGTACACTGGGGGCAGTGGGGCCGGACGTTGTACACTGGGGGCAGCGGGGCCGGACGTTGTACACTGGGGGCAGTGGGGGCGGACGTTGTACACTGGGGGCAGTGGGGCCGGACGTTGTACACTGGGGGCAGTGGGGCCGGACGTTGTACACTGGGGCCGGACGTTGTACACTGGGGGCAGTGGGGCAGACGTTGTACACTGGGGGCAGTGGGGCAGACGTTGTACACTGGGGCCGGACATTGTACACTGGGGCAGACGTTATACACTGGGGCCAGACATTATACACTGGGGGCAGTGGGGCCAGACATTATATACTGGGGCCGGACGTTGTACACTGGGGGCAGTGGGGCAGACGTTATATACTGGGGCAGGACGTTGTACACTGGGGGCAGTGTGGCAGACGTTATACACTGGGGGCAGTGGGGGCGGACGTTGTACACTGGGGCCAGACGTTGTACACTGGGGGCAGTGGGGCAGACGTTATACACTGGGGCCAGACATTATACACTGGGGGCAGTGGGGCCAGACATTATATACTGGGGCCGGACGTTGTACACTGGGGGCAGTCGTTATATACTGAGGCAGGACGTTGTACAGTGGGGCAGACGTTATACACTGGGGGCAGTGGGGCCGGACGTTGTACACTGGGGGCGGACATTGTACACTGGGGGCAGTGGTTGCGGATGTTGTACACTGGGGGCAGTGGGAGCGGACGTTGTACACTGGGGCCGGATGTTGTACACTGGGGGCAGTGGGGCCGGACGTTGTACACTGGGGGCAGTGGGGCCGGAGGTTATACACTGGGGGCAGTGGGGCCGGAGGTTATACACTGGGGGCAGTGGGGCCGGAGGTTATACACTGGGGCCGGACGTTGTACACTGGGGGCAGTGGGGCAGACGTTATACACTGGGGGCAGTGGGGCCAGACATTATATACTGGGGCCGGACGTTGTACACTGGGGGCAGTGGGGCAGACGTTATATACTGGGGCAGGACGTTGTACACTGGGGGCAGTGGGGCCGGACGTTGTATACTGGGGGCAGTGGGGCCGGACGTTGTACACTGGGGGCAGACGTTGTACACTGGGGGCGGACGTTGTACACTGGGGGCGGACGTTGTACACTGGGGGCAGTGGTGGCGGACGTTGTACACTGGGGGCAGTGGGAGCGGACGTTGTACACTGGGGGCAGTGGGGGCGGACGTTGTACACTGGGGCCGGATGCTGTACACTGGGGGCAGTGGGGCCGGACGTTATACACTGGGGGCAGTGGGGCCGGACGTTGTACACTGGGGGCAGTGGGGCCGGACGTTGTACACTGGGGGCAGTGGGGCCGGACGTTGTACACTGGGGGCAGTGGGGCCGGACGTTGTACACTGGGGGCAGTGGGGCAGGACGTTGTACACTGGGGGCAGTGGGGCATACGTTGTACACTGGGGCCGGACGTTGTATACTGGGGGCAGTGGGGCCGGACGTTGTACACTGGGGGCGGACGTTGTACACTGGGGGCAGTGGGGGCGGACGTTGTACACTGGGGGCAGTGGGGGCGGACGTTGTACACTGGGGGCGGACGTTGTACACTGGGGGCAGTGGGGGCGGACGTTGTACACTGGGGGCAGTGGGGCCGGACGTTGTACACTGGGGGCAGTGGGGCCGGACGTTGTACACTGGGGGCAGTGGGGGTGGACGTTGTACACTGGGGGCAGTGGGGCCGGACGTTGTACACTGGGGCCGGACGTTGTACACTGGAGGCGGACGTTGTATACTGGGGTCAGTGGGGGCGGACGTTGTACACTGGGGGCGGACGTTGTACACTGGGGGCGGACGTTGTACACTGGGGGCGGACGTTGTACACTGGGGGCAGTGGGGCAGATGTTATACACTGGGGGCAGTGGGGGCAGATGTTATACACTGGGGGCAGTGGGGCCGGACGTTATACACTGGGGGCAGTGGGGCCGGACGTTATACACTGGGGCCGTACGTTGTACATTGGAGGCAGTGGGGCCAGACATTATACACTGGGGGCAGTGGGGCCAGACATTATATACTGGGGCCGGACGTTGTACACTGGGGGCAGTGGGGCAGGACGTTATACACTGGGGCAGTGGGGGCGGACGTTGTACACTGGGGGCGGACATTGTACACTGGGGGCAGTGGTGGCGGACGTTGTACACTGGGGGCAGTGGGAGCGGACGTTGTACACTGGGGGCAGTGGGGGCGGACGTTGTACACTGGGGGCAGTGGGGCCGGAGGTTATACACTGGGGGCAGTGGGGCCGGACTTTGTACACTGGGGCCGGACTTTGTACACTGGGGCCGGACGTTGTACACTGGGGGCAGTGGGGCCGAACGTTATACACTGGGGGCAGTGGGGCCGGACGTTATACACTGGGGGCAGTGGGGGCGGACGTTGTACACTGGGGCCAGACGTTGTACACTGGGGGCAGTGGGGCCGGACGTTATACACTGGGGGCAGTGGGGCCGGACGTTATACACTGGGGGCAGTGGGGGCGGACGTTATACACTGGGGGCAGTGGGGGCGGACGTTGTACACTGGGGCCAGACGTTGTACACTGGGGGCAGTGGGGCCGGACGTTGTACACTGGGGGCAGTGGGGCCGGACGTTGTACACTGGGGGCAGTGGGGCCGGAGGTTGTACACTGGGGGCAGTGGAGCCGGAGGTTATACACTGGGGGCAGTGGGGCCGGACGTTATTCACTGGGGGCAGTGGGGCCGGACGTTGTACACTGGGGGCAGTGGGGCCGGACGTTATACACTGGGGGCAGTGGGGCCGGACGTTGTACACTGGGGGCAGTGGGGCCGGACGTTATACACTGGGGGCAGTGGGGCCGGACGTTATACACTGGGGGCAGTGGGGGCGGACGTTGTACACTGGGGGCAGTGGGGGCGGACGTTGTACACTGGGGCCAGACGTTGTACACTGGGGGCAGTGGGGCCGGACGTTATACACTGGGGGCAGTGGGGGCGGACGTTGTACACTGGGGGCAGTGGGGCCGGACGTTGTACACTGGGGGCAGTGGGGCCGGACGTTGTACACTGGGGGCAGTGGGGCCGGACGTTGTACACTGGGGGCAGTGGGGCCGGAGGTTGTACACTGGGGGCAGTGGAGCCGGAGGTTGTACACTGGGGGCAGTGGGGCCGGACGTTATTCACTGGGGGCAGTGGGGCCGGACGTTGTACACTGGGGGCAGTGGGGCCGGACGTTGTACACTGGGGGCAGTGGGGCCGGACGTTGTACACTGGGGGCAGTGGAGCCGGAGGTTGTACACTGGGGGCAGTGGGGGCGGACGTTGTACACTGGGGGCAGTGGGGGCGGACGTTGTACACTGGGGGCAGTGGGGGCGGACGTTGTACACTGGGGGCAGTGGGGCCGGACGTTGTACACTGGGGGCAGTGGGGCAGACGTTGTACACTGGGGCCGGACGTTGTACACTGGGGCAGACGTTATACACTGGGGCCAGACATTATACACTGGGGGCAGTGGGGCCAGACATTATATACTGGGGCCGGACGTTGTACACTGGGGGCAGTGGGGGCGGACGTTGTACACTGGGGGCAGGCGTTGTACACTGGGGGCAGTGGGGGCGGACGTTGTGCACTGGGGGCGGACGTTGTACACTGGGGGCAGTGGGGCAGACGTTATATACTGGGGCAGGACGTTGTACACTGGGGGCAGTGTGGCAGACGTTGTACACTGGGGGCAGTGGGGGCAGGCGTTGTACACTGGGGGCAGTGGGGGCAGGCGTTGTACACTGGGGGCAGTGGGGGCGGACGTTGTACACTGGGGGCGGACGTTGTACACTGGGGGCAGTGGGGGCGGACGTTGTACACTGGGGGCAGTGGGGGCGGACGTTGTACACTGGGGGCAGTGGGGGCGGACGTTGTACACTGGGGGCAGGCGTTGTACACTGGGGGCAGTGGGGGCGGACGTTGTACACTGGGGGCGGACGTTGTACACTGGGGGCAGTGGGGCAGACGTTATATACTGGGGCAGGACGTTGTACACTGGGGGCAGTGTGGCAGACGTTATACACTGGGGGCAGTGGGGGCGGACGTTGTGCAGTGGGGGCGGACGTTGTACACTGGGGGCAGGCGTTGTGCAGTGGGGGCGGACGTTGTACACTGGGGGCAGTGGAGGCGGACGTTGTACACTGGGGGCAGGCTCGGCGTCCATATCAGTGCATGCATTCGATGAAATCCTTTTACTGGGATGGGAGTAATGGGGTCACGTTATGCAGTGATAGTGATCGGATGCAGTCGCTGCTCTTATCCAGGATGCCCCACTTCATGTTCTTTTGCTGAAATAAAGGCCACTCCATCTGTCACTTCCAGTCGCCTCAGGGATGAGCTGAAGGTTTTTGCAGATGTTCCTCTCCTTCATGTCATTATCAGGACTGCCTGCTCCAGACCTGCTGGATTTCCTCGCATTAGATATGGACAGGCCCGAGGGGGTAAATTGTGAAATTGCCTTGATGCAAAGGAGCGGAGCTCAGGATTAATGGTGGAAAACCCCAGACTAGTGCCCTATTTATAATGCACTTGACGAGTCCAATGCATGGGGGCAATATTTCTGTGGACCACCACAGAATGTATTATGAGCCAATTGTTTATTTCTGCAGTGTTTTCAGAGGCTGCAGGAACAAAGATTTCTTACACTAGAGATGATTTAGGAACTGGAAATAGACGGCTTCACTGGAGCCTGACGCATACTGCCATCTGCTGGACACAGAAGGTCTAGCATGTGCTTATTGGAGCATGAAAACAGAACAAACCCTATGAAAATACTACAAAATGAAGAAAATATGTTTATTGTAAAAAAGGAATGAAGAAAAATAGTGCACATGGGGCTTGTCCTAGGGACACGCGACCAGTGAGACTTCACAAAGTGAAAGGGGCGAATTGGATCATGCAGTGAGAACCTGTCTCCCCTCCCATGCGGAACCTCATTTCTTTACTCAGCCCAGTGAGGTTATTCATCAAGTCTTTCTTGAAATATAGCTGTTAACCGTCTGCGCTGTTGCATCCGCATACCTATGAGGAGACAGTGGTTCTTAAACCTTAATAACTGTTTATACGATTAACACAATCAAAGGGGGGGGTGCCTTCGGCACAATATCAGGAGATAGCGCAGACTGTGAAAATTAAACAAGTTATGGTACAATAAGAATACAGCACTTCAGATGTACAGGATATTGACACAATGCTATTTATACACTATTGTTCTATTAATACCATTAAATAACTTACAGTCAGTGATGTCTTAGTCCAAATACCCCAACCTAAAGGGCGTCACTGTCACTACTGGGCTCGTCACAGTCATCACTCTGTAGGCAACACAAAATGTCACACAGTCCCTAACGAGGGGCGAAGCTGTTACCTGGTACACTCGTCACACTGGCCGCCTTCGTTCCCTGAAGCTCGGCCCCGGTCCCCATTTTGTACCATATGTCTACAATGGAAGCGAAGGCTCTCAAGAATGTCCCACCCCTGCAGCTTAGTCGGCTCTCTCTCTGCCCTGGTTCTGCTCACTTGGCTCAGCTCTCCTGACTCTGTTCTCTCTCAGGTCTTTACTCGGATCTGGTCTCTCTGCTCCTTTACTCGGATCTGGTCGCTTCACTCCTTTACTCAGATCTGGCCTCTTCACTCCTTTACTAGGAGCTTGCCTCTCATAATGGCGGCTGAAAGCCAGCTTGCTGTACCGCACATCCGTCCTGCTACAGGTTCGGGCACCAACTCTTTCCCTTCACTGCCTCCTGGGCCTTTTATAATTACTAACTGCGCCACAGCTATCACCTGACCTGGTGTCTCCCCCAATCTCTTCCCCGAGGGAACATGCACTTCGCTCTTGAGTTCCTGCTAATGCAATTCTTTCTCCTTTCACTTCCTGGACCTGGGCAAGCACCGCTCCCAGACCGTAGAGACTCCCGTCCGTGTATAACACAAATGGTCGACAGACGTCTATGTAGGCAAAGATAGGAGCATTCGTCAAGACGAGCTTTAGTGCCTGGAAGGCTTCTTCTTACCTAGGGCCCCATTGAATCGGCCAACTCTTGGGACCTCCTTCCGCCCCCCCCTTAGCAATTCGTGCAGTGGGGCCGCCGTCTTCGTGAAATCCTTGATTAATATTCTATAATAAACCAATAGACCGAAGAATGCTCTTAATTATCTCAACATCATGGATGTAAGGCACTTCTGCACGGCAGCTACTTTCTCCTTCATCTGGTACACTCCTTCACTGGAGATTGTATGCCCTAGGTATTCTATTTCCTCCTAGAACAGATGACGCTTTAGAGGCTTTATCTTCAGTCCATGCTTCTGAAGCTGCTCTAGCACCTGCCCAAGCCTAGCAAGATGCTCCTCAAACATGGTGAAGTATATTATAATGTTGTCAAGGTATATAAACGTTGCCTCAAAGTTAAAAGTCTCTAAGACACCTTTCCATCAATTGCTGAAAGTCCCAGGGGCCTTAGTTAGCTCGAATGGCATTCAATTAAACTTGAACAGTCCCATAGCGACGACGAAAGCAGTCTTCGGCCGATCTCGCTCGCCCATGGGGACTTGCCACTGACCAAATAGAGAGAGGAAAAGTATTCTATCCTCGGCAGAGGGTACAAATCTCGGACCATGCAGGCATTCAACCGCCAATAGTCCACACAGAACCTCGGAGTCCCGTCCTTCTTTCGAACCAACACATGCTGTTTTATAGCATGTGAGCCAGCAGATCCTTCACTTCTTGATATATCTGGGGTGGAATCTGACAATTTTTTTCTTGTATGGGGGTTGTATTTGCCATAGGGATTTCATGCTGGATGGCCTCTGTACACCCAAAGTCATCGCCGTGCCGGGAGAATGCCTCCTGATATTGCCCCAACAGATCTTCCACTTGTCTGCAGAAAAACTGAGATAGATCTGCTTCCATATGCCTAGACCGGCATAGTGAATACTGTCTGACCGTGTGGCAAAGTCAGGGAAGTTGTAGTGGGTACCACCACTTTTTCCAATGCCTGGGAGGCCCCTGGTGACTTCTGGATTTGACTATCCCGGATTAGCTTTTGGAATATTCTTCTCTTTGGGTGGTGCACTGTCGTGAGCCTCCAGCCACTTCGTCGGCCGCCCGCCAGGAACTGTCTTTCTTCCTTCAGGAAATTCATCCCCAATGTCACGATGGGTCCATTCCCGATGGGACCTTTCACTAGCACGATTTCCTTCTTTCCTAGGTTCCATTCACAAACATATATCTCAATACATACCACCCCCGCTACTATGATGGGTAACTGATTTGCAGCCATCAGTCGAATTGTCGGATCCCCTCTTGACCGGGCAAAGTTTGGAAAGCGCTGCTGGAAATATACTTCTGGCATTGTGGTCACCTGAGACCCCATATCCATTAAGCAACGAATCAGTTGCCCATTCAACTCAGTCCATGTAGTGGGACTCTCGGAAATAACTTCTTTGGATCCTTCAATCCCCCTTACAGAGGGACTTAGCCCCGCGGTATGCTCCCTGACCACGGGCCGCTTTAGTTTCACAGCTGACCCCGTTGTTGGCTGTCTCGCCACAAGTCCAACAATCAATTCTGCACTCGTCTGGTTGGTACTTAGGTTTGTATCGCTGTTCTCCGGGAGGGGAATACTCCCTCTCTAGTCAGTCTTCATACTGGGGTTCAGGATTTGATTTCGGGATGGCTGCATGGGATTTTCTTATGCTCCGTAGCCCTCCCCCTGATCTCTCTCATTTCCTGCCATAACTCACGGGCCCAGTCTGGCTCAACATTGCACGCTCCCGAGGCGGTTACTTCATGACTTTGGACCATACCCACCACAGTCGGGGATACTTGTTCTCGCTTCTGCTTCGACGAAGCTCATGTTGGGGTCATAACGCAGTTGTTCTTTCAGGTCCTGTGTCAGATAAGAGTCTCTTAGGCTTGCAACCAGCTGGTCGCTTAATACTTCGTCCAAGGGGCCTAATCCCCTATATTCACCTTTTGGTTTTCTTCGTAATGTGAGCCGTCACTTCCTGTAGAGCGTTCACATATTGGGCCACAGTCTCGTCCTCCTACTGGACCAGACGAAAGAGGCGAATGCGCAAATTACCTAAATCTGTCTCGTCACTAGAATCTTGATCACCTTATCTACAGTATCACAGTCTCGTGGCTGCCTGAACATGACCGTCTGTGGGGCCATTCCGTCTAATGTCAACAACGGTATCTCTGCCTGCAACACAGGTGTCATAGGGTGCATTCGTAGTATGCTCTTTAGACGTTCAACGCAGTCACACATCTGTAAGTTGTCACCAGTAATTTTAGGTATGTTGCTGAGCATAGCTCCGAGGGGAAGGCTGCCCGTGTTACTGATTGATCCGTCATTTCTGCGCTTGAATGTTGCATCCTGCCGACTACGCCAAATGTTAACAGGTAGGAGGAGACAGAGGTACTTAAACCAACAATATTTATTTGATTAACACATTCAAAGGGGTGCTTTTGGCACAATATCAGGGGATAGCGCAAACGGTGAAAATTAAACTAGTTATGTTACAAGAATGCAGTATTTCAGATAAACAAGATACTGACAACACTATTTCCACACTATCGTTCTATTATTACCATTACATAACTGTTATGGTCAGTGATGTCTTAGTCCAAATACCCCAGCTTAAAGGGGGCCACCGTCATCACTCTCTAAGCGTAGTAATCAAAGTTAATAATTGGTCTGCACTCAAAATAAAATGGAGTTGTTGGAGGAGTGGGTCGTAGACCCGGTGTATAGGAAGGAATATTCACTGCGCTCAAAATCAATATATTCAAGATACTTTATTTATTGGTACACATCAAAAAGGCATGAATCAGTTGATACAGGTTAGCGACAAAAATAAAGGATGTTTCGACCGATCACGGGTCTTTATCACAAGATCGCAGTATATCTGAACACTGAAATGCAGCATATGACGGCATGACCTGGCTAGGTAAGGATAACTTAGAGGGGTCCATCCATCTGGGGAATAGAAGAGGGTAGTACAGGCACTCCGTGCTCCTTTACTCGAATCCGGTCTCTCTGTTTCTTTACTCTGATCTGGTCTCTCGGCTTCTTTAATCGGATCTGGTCTCTCGGATACTTTAATTGCAGCTGCTCTCTTATAATGGTGGCTATAATTCACCTCGCTGTACCGCTTGTCCATCCTGCTACAGGTTTGGGTGCCATCTCCTCTCTTTCACTACCCTCCTGGGCCTTTTATAATTACTAACTGCACCACAGCTATCACCTGACCTGGTGTCTCTCCCAATCTCTTCCCCAAGGGAACATGCACTTCACTCTTGAGTTCCTGCTAATGCAATTCTTTCTGCTTTCACTTTCTCTATCATCTTTGACGAGCAGATAGCGGTGTTCGCTTGCAGACACTCTTGTTAGGCATTAACTGTGTCTTCTCACTTGTCTATCTCCTTACATAGACACTACCACTGACCTGCAATGCTGTGATGGCTGCCCACAAAGCAGAAGATGGAGCTGCAGAGGATTACAATTAGTTTGATAGGAAAAAAATGAAGCAGTTTTTGCTCAGAAAAAATATGTTGCTATTAGCCTGCAAGTTGTAACCCAAAAACCTACAGTACATAGAAATTTTTTTTTTTTTTAGATAGATAGAAGACCAGAAGACTCCTGGATAAAGAGGAGTCCACCTGGACGGGAAAGGAAGGCAAATGTCTGGGGCCCGGTTGAAACTGCTATGGAGGAGACAGAGAATGTGTGTGGTTGCCAAAAAGGGGACATTACTACAGATAGAAAAATAAATATGTAGATAGAGGGATGGTTATTAGATAGATATTTAGATTGTCCTCTCTGTGCACTTTCATAGGTACGTGTATTATGTGAATTGAAGCAGATTTAGCAGGAATTCCCCTGACAGCACAAAGGTTAGTAAAGAAAATCTATCTCATAAATTAATTACCAAATTCTATAGATGTCGCCTAACCCTGGATCTGGAGTAGGATAATAATGTAGTTCTGGAAGCCCCAGAGAGCAACCACAGGGACAGCTGAGGAATATGGCGGCTGCTTAGGAGAACTGGATATTTCATGGAGCTGTTAACACTTGCATATGTGGTTTTATTGGGATTGTCCATCCTTGTCTTATAATCAAAGAATGTTTTTCTTCACTGACAGCAAGTAGTTTTAAAAAAAATGAAATAAGTGCAACAGCATGTCTATTGCAAAGTTTCATTGTACAATGAATATGCTTTATTAGCATTAGCAATGGTGTTGTATTGGGCGTTTTATTGTATTTTGCTGTATAAGTGATGACTGCAGGGTCCCTTTTAGGGTGCAGGTGTTTAGCTTGATGTCCCCAGCCCATGGCCGGCCTCTTGTCCCTTGTGCTCCATCATTAATGCACACAGCGGGTTGGATCACGCCAGTCACTGGCAGAGTGGGATGATTCACTCAGTGTCAGAGCCGGGATTACTGACTATTCATCTCATATTGATGCAAAGTTCTCCAGTCGTGTCCTGAATCCAAAGTGGCCCCTGTTAATGAAGACATCCAGTGTGCACACACGCGGCTCCAGACCCTCCGTGAATTGTTTATGCGCATTACTTGTGATCACCCCCCTTACGACCGTTGAAGAGTCACCGAACAGGTCGCCAGAGACACCGTCTAGTTAAGACATGAAAAATACATTAAAATTTCCTTAATCTGGCATTAAAAATTCTGTATAATTGAACTGTCACATAAAGAACAGTTTACGGGTGATCTCATTATAATTCTGTATTTTGGGGTTTCATTTATTAGAGGATATCCTATTTGATAAATGCAAGATTATCAGATTAACTGGATTAAAGGAGGACAAATCAAAAGAATTTCTGAAGTATTTTTTCAGATTTATGGTGTTTTTAGGTTCTGTTTTTCAAATGGCTGCCACATGCTTCAGTGGTATCAGTAATTACTATAGCACTTATAGACTTTATCACTAGAGATGAGCAAACCCGAATGTAAAAGTTTGGGGCTTGTACCGTACAGTGAGTGCCCGATGCTAATCGCTGAACACGGATTTCTCCCGGAAGTCCGTTGCAATGTTTGGAGTTCCGGGGAAAGTCCGAGGGGGAGAGAAATTTTGCAGCTCAAAAGTTCGGGCACAATGGTTTCCAATGGGGTTTGGATTCTGGTTGAAGTTCTGGTACCTGAACTGAACTTTGGAATAAAGTTTGGGTTGGATACCAGAACCCAAACTTCCACAGGTCGGCTCATCCATATTCATCACCAAAGGGGTCTAGTACACAAAATGGCGGCCTCATTATTCACCGATATTCATAGCTTTCATGGAACTAATAGGCACCATCACCATATAGAGTGGTCAGCCTAGAACATAAAATGGCTGTCTCATGGTTAACTGGTATCCACAGTTTTGATGGAATCAGTTCTATCACCAAAGAGTGTGGTCCAGAACAAGAAACGGCTGTCTCATGCTTTACTAATATCCATAAGTTCAATGTAACTAGTAGGCTCCAGAACACAAAATGGCCGCCTCATGTTCAGGTTCAGGGATACCATTCAGTAGAAATATAAGTGAGAATTATAGTGTTGTAGTGACTTAATATGCTCTTGTTTTTGTTTGCTCCGCAGGGAGAAGCACAGAAGAAATTCCCCATTTCTAGGACTATGCAGAGAACAGAATGGTGTCATCCAAGGAGACAGATATGTACGACGCCATCTTGGAAACTAACGATGGATCCAGCTCAGATGCCGGATGGTACTTCCCTTACCCACTGGGCTTCCAGGTTTCCCTTACCAGCTTCCTCATGCTGGAGATTGTGTTGGGTTTTAGCAGCAACTTGACAGTACTTGTCCTTTACTGCATGCAGTCAAACCTGGTGGACTCTGTCAGCAACATGGTGACCATGAACCTCCATGTCCTGGACATTATCATCTGTGTAATCTGTGTCCCGCTGACTATAGTCATCATCCTGATCCCACTGGAGCAGAACATTGCTCTGGTATGTTGCTTCCATGAGGCATGCGTCACTTTTAGTAGCATAGCTACAGCCATCAATGTCTTGGTGATCAGTTTGGACAGGTATGACATTTCAGTGAGACCAGCAAACCGGGTCCTTACTCCAAGTCGAATGGTGCTGCTCCTCTCTTGCGTCTGGTTTGTGTCCCTCATGGTTTTCTTTATTCCTTTCTTTGAAGTGGAATTTTTTGGTGACCCAGATCACATGGCGACATGGCAGAACCGGACTTTGCTCTGCGTCAGCGTCAACGAGTACCACACGGAGTTGGGCATGTACTATCACTTGGTCATTCAGATTCCCATCTTTTTCGCAGCAGTGGCTGTTATGCTTGTCACCTACTCCAAAATCCTCCAAGCCCTCAACATTAGGATCGGAAACCATTTTAAGAGAAGCCAACGTCGAAAAACCAAAAAGAGAAAGAAGAGGAAATCGTCGGATCAAAGCACCATTGCGGAAACCAAGAGACTGGCCCCTCCACCGGTGATACAGAACCCACCCATGAGGGTCCAGGCGTCCGTCTCTGTCATCATTGCCTTGAGACGGGCAGTTAAACGACACCGGGACCGCAGAGAACGCCAAAAGCGTGTCTTCAGAATGTCACTTATCATCATCACAACCTTCTTACTCTGTTGGGCACCAATTTCTATTGTGAACCTTCTTATCCTCTGTGTGGGGCCCAGTGACCTACTGGTGAAGTTACGAATCTGTTTCATCACCATGGCCTATGGCACAACCATTTTTCATCCTCTCTTGTACGCTTTCACCCGGCAGAAGTTCCGCAATGTCTTGAAGAATAAGATGAAGAAGAGGGTTGTTTCAGTGTTGCAAGTTGACCCAGCTCCGGGTGGGACTGTTATACATAATTCTTGGATTGAGCCCAAGAAAGCTAGGAAAGCAAAGTTAGAGTGCAGCGACGGCACTGACCGATGTCTGACTGACGCTGTGAAGGAGTGATCTGACGTCTTGTATCAGAGTTGGTCAAATATGGACGGATCTTATGGCAGTGGGATATTAGCACATGCATTTCATTGACTTCTAAAATATACTCAAAAGGGCCTGTCTGGAGCCACATTCAATATCGCCCTTGATTATATCCAATATAAGCACTGCCATCTTACCTCGGTGGCTGACTCGCCACAAGTCTATTCAGGCCATCCAGTTCCAGGATGGATTAATCCAGGTGAAGCTGTTCCTTATAGACGGTGCAAGGAACAGCAAGTTTCCCATCATTCTAGCATTGGTCTTCATGACATTAATGGGACCACTTACTGTTTTTATGAGGATAGTGAGTAGCATCGCATGCATTGACCTTCCATAAATCCTACCGGATATCTATCAGTCGCTCTATTATACCATATGGATAAAGGACAACAAAAAAAATAGAAATATCTAAAAGGGAGAAAAAAACGCTGTATTTTTATACAAATAATAATAATATTATTGGTTTTAACTCATTATAAACCACAGCCATGAATTGTAAATTTTAGAATTGTATAAAAAAAAAAAAAAAAAAGAAATCAAAAAAGTTGTTTTTTTAAGTTGAGATTTCAAAAAAAAATCGTAGGATGTGGTGTACAATTTCAGTCTATAAAAAACAAAAACAAAAAAAACTTTCGGGACACTTTAGTAGACGTGCGTTAGTTTGCACAAGTTTTAACTCCACAGAAAATACTAAAATGTATTCTTCCACGTTTCTTAAAAAAAAAAAAAAAAAAATCTAAAATTTACAAAAAATAAATGTGCGTAACCTTCCATTTTTATAAAGGCATTGAAAAAAATTGGACGATAGGTGCAAAATTCTAAAATTGTGAATGGTTTTGGTTTGCTGGTACTGTCTGTTGCATTCATGTGGTTTGTCCGGCTCGTCAGATCATTAAAGCACAATTGGATTTTCTTTTTTGCCAATAGATTATCGTAGTTAACGCAAAAAAACAAAACAATGCGAAGTCTTGAGCTGATGGGGATGAAGGCTTCAGACTCTGACATTTTCAATACTGAGCGGACGTCTCACCACGCACAGCGGGGACGGCCATTTTATGAGCTAGACCAAAAGTCACCATGGAGGTGCAGCCTCTCATCAGTAACCAGTGTTGTGTTAATAGTCAAGCCTAGTGAATATTTGCCATAGAGTGCCTCAGTAATGTCACTTTTTTTTTCAGATCACAAAATGGCTGCCACCATTGTGTGTTCCTTAGGACAAACCTTCAGATGCAACGTCCACAGAATCAATTGGTTTAGAGAAGTCCCGTGTCTATGTCACAGAAGCTTTTTAAGGTTTACTTAGTAACCGGATGCAGACGGTCCATAGCAACCATTAGCGTAGATTGTCTGCTGTGTCTAAGCAACAAGTAGTTTAAGGCCTCCCTATTTGCCAGATGTAGAGTGTGCATAGCAACCCTATGTGTCTTAGTAACATGAGCTCATCAAGGACTACCTAGTAACCAATGCAGAGACTCCATAGCAACCAATCTTATAGGTCAAGCTATTGTTGTCTAAGTAGCAGGATATCTTTAAGGCCTCTATAGTAACCATATGCAGAGAGTCCATAGCAACCATTGGTTTAGATCACTCTGCTCTGTCAAAGCAACAGGAGATCTTTAAGGCCTGTATAGTAACCAGATAGAGACTGCACAGAAACCATTAATTCAGATCAGTCCCGTGTCCAAGTAATGATGTTTTTAAGGCCTGCCTAGTTAAAATCAGTCCCCTGTGTCGAAGTAACAGGAGCCTACCTAGTAACCAGATGCAACCAGTCCATAGCAACTATTGGTGCAGAACAGTCTGATGTGTGTCTAAGTAAGAGGTCCTCTTTAAGACCTAGCTAGTAACCAGATGCGGAGAGTCCATAGCAACCAGTGGTATAGAGAAGTCTCCTCTGTCTAGGTAACAGAAGATCTTTAAAGAGTACCTATCCCCAATATGGACCTGCCCTTTTAATTTAAGGCCAACCTAGCAACCAGGTGCAGAGTCCATAGCAACCATTGGTCCTCTGTATCTAAGTTGGGTTTTCGGGGATTTTTTTTATTGGTATCTCTATCATTACTGAATTGTAAAGTGTTTTTGTCACTTATGCAGCTGTCATAGGTTGCACATATTTTATAGAGCATTTACAGTTTCCATCTAAATCATTTCTTAGCTAAAACCAAGTGATGAAAAAAAATAAATAAATAAATAAAGCTTTATTATTTATTTTATCCAGTGTGTTTTATGTCAGCAAAATGCATCAAAGGCACGTCCTAGGCAGCGAGTAGGTCTGTCCTTTCTGCACACAGTATCACAGCACCTCGGAGCAGATGTGGGATACTTTTAAAGGGGTTGTCAACAGCAAATTGACAATATCCAATATCTGGATATAAAAGGACAAGATCGTGTTTTGGAAATATAACCCCGCTGTCAATCCAAATCGCAGCTTACTTTCCTATCATCACTGTAATATTTGAGCTTGTGCTGGGACTTCCCGCTGAGATAGATGGAGAGAGAGCTGCGAAAAACACAATCTGGCCCAATACACACACACAATTTTTCTGTTTTCAACCCCTTTAACTATAAGGATGTTTCTTTAGTTATGAAATTATTGGGTAAAAGCCATAGGGAAAAATACAGACAGTGATTGATGCTTTTACTGATGATGACTGTAAAAGGGATATATATAATGTGGTACAACTCTGTATTTTTCTCATAAGCACATATGTATTCAAATGCAAATGAGATTAATAAAAAGAGAGATTTTTTTTCCTGTGCAATCTCAAATACACAAGGCATTGTATACATCATTCCTGATCGTTGGGTTTTGATTTCAAATGTTACGTTTTCGACCATAAAATTTAGTTTCAGTAAATTAAAAAGGTTGTGGAGCCCTTAGATATGAACTATCCTTGGGAGACGTCATCAGTATCTGATTGGTGGGAGTCCGACCCACCACTGTTTGCCTTTTCGGGAGCAGGTTATAAACAGTATATATAAACCATGTAAAATAAGATTGCACCAGGTCCACAAGGGTGGCACCTCAAGAACTCACTGATCAGTAGAATAGAGGGTCAGCTGCGCTCGCCTGGTACTGTAGCTTAGCGCTGGTCAACCCATTGAATGAGCTGGTGGGCTTTTACAATTTTTTTCCATTTAGTCAATTCATATAGGCACTCCTACTCCATTCTAGCGGGATTAAAATGGCCTGTTCTGTCGATTGGAGCTGATAGGTGATAACCGCTAGGACCCACACCAATCTTTACTGTACAACCCTTTTAAACCATATTTTTGGGGGGCCTTAAAGGTCATTACAAACAGCCAAGTGTGAGAAGACCCATAGAAATAAAAAAAAATATATAAATCTCAACTATTGTAAATAACTCATTACTTTGCTGTTAATGGAAAGAACATTTGAGAATTCTATTCCTAAAGGGAACCATTCACAGTATGTTGTAGAGCAGGAGAGGCTGAGCAGTTTGATATATAACTCGTCATATAATCGATATAAAAATTCCCTGTACCCTTTGGGCTTATGAGTCCAGTGGGCGGTCTGACGGATACACTAACATTTCGTAGCACCGCCCCCTGGACTTATAAGCCAGCAGTAAGCAGCCATAGCACCGCCCCCTGGACTTATAAGCCAGCAGTAAGCAGCCATTTAAACTGATATAGGACAAGCTACAGTAATCATTTCTCAAATAATTACACATCAATATGCTCGGCAGTTTTTGCTCGGTAACATGAAATGAATCGTGTTCAATGTGACAAACTCACTATTGAGGGGATGGAGAATGAGCATTCCTTATACTGTACATATGTAAATATCAGTTTTCTAAGTAGAGATGGAAATAAGTTCTGTTATACGCTACGAATACAAAGGCCAACGTGCACTTCCATGCACAAACATGGTGGTAAATTGGATTTTTTTTTTTAAAGAAATATTCTGGTTTTGAAATGTTACCTGTCCACATACTGGAGCATTATGTAGGCGTTCCAGATCACTGGTAATGATCTATTATTTGATTGGCTAGTATAAACCATTGTATGTTCCGTGTTCATTTTTTTTCAGAGAAGACATTTTGAGAGTTTGGCTTTGAAATCTGGACAGTTCTTCTGCTGCCTAACTCTGCAGTCTGTGAAAATACTGAGGATTAAAAAAAAACCAAATATATGAGAATAAAAATACAATAACTTCAAACACAGATTATGACTTTCTCCACTTTCTCTGAGGATATTAGCATAATTAAAAAAAAGTGTAGAATTCTGATCCTGATCCTTGATTATCAATGATCGGCTGATTCTAGTTTAGAAAAAAACATCTGCTCTCCTCTACATGTGTACCTCACCTGTTCCCAGGTTGTATGTGTATGAAAAAAATGTCAGAAGAGAAGCTTTTTCTAGTGATTTCTTTTCTTATAGGGAACCTGTCCCCAAGTTTTCTCAATATAAAGTACTTCCACCAGTGCTATATCCTGTTTTACAGTATTCTCAGAAAATATATTTGAGTCTCCACCAACCCCCTCTACATAGCCCCCAGAATATCTTTTATAATGCTCCCATATGGCGCGGTCTGGTTTCTGGTCTTGACCCGGCACCTCCTCTCTAGTTGCAAACCCTGTCCTCATTCCTTGCTTCATGTAGATGACGCGTCAGAGCAAAGTGCTGTAATGCGCATGCGCCGGCTTTACCTCCAGGGCATCAGCGCTCTTTATCCTCTCCCGATTCAGTACAGTTCTTTGCTATGCCCTCCTGATGGTAGAGCGATATATGCCTATGCAGAGCGCGATTGATGGACACTTTGTTGATGTCATAGGATGCGGCGTTATCCGCATGAAGCAAGGTGGAGGACAGCGTTTGCCACCAGTGAGAGGGCACCGCATCAAGACCAGAGACGCCCATCGGACCGGACCACGCCATATGGTGGCATTATAAAAGATATTTTTGGGGGTTGCAGACTCACATACATCTTCCTAGAATACTGTAAAAAGGTGGTGGCAGCACTCACTGTATATTGGGAAAACCTGGTGCTAGGTTCCATTTAATGATTCATTCACTTGAATGGGTGAGTTCAGAAAAAAAAGATGAGAGTAGGATGTCTTTGGTTTTATTTTTCTTCTTTTTTAAGCGGACCATTGGTATATATCCTGGGAAATCTGGACAACAAGCAATATGGTCGCCATTACAGACATGAGAAGGGTTAACTTGAACCATAACATCTACCTCTTTTGTTATCATCCAGGAGTCAAATAAAGTGTTGCTCATCGGTTCCTGTTCCAACAAAAATCTTTGTCCTCCATCTGCTCCAGTCGGCCCTTCTTTCTGCTGATACTATGGTCACACTCTAAGGCTTTATAGGCCGGTTAAGGTGGTTGTACGCCACCTGAGTATTCAGGTAATTGTCGTGCATGTCACAACTATTGTATTCTAGAACTTTGCTGGCTCTGATGCATCATTATTTCTGAGTCTTCTGGCATATCCAACTCTGTTGTGTTGCTGGGCTCTGCTGCATCACCACTTGTGAGTCCCTTGATATACCAAGCTCTGCTACATCGTTACCAGTGAGTCCCCTATTATCCAGCTCTGTTGTTCAGCAGGATTTGGTTACATAATACAACCTTTGCTTCTTTTCTGAGTCTGTAGCTTCCCTGTGGTCCATCCACTACAGGGTCCATTCCTCTGTTATTTCTACCAGTTCATCTCGCAACATCTACGCACCCGGTCCATCCTGCACACCTTTCGACAATGTGAAAAGGTTAAAGCTCCAATGGCCGCAAAATTAATTGCCACTCAGAAGACAAAACGACGTGCAGTTAGTTTCTTTTATTTCGACATGTGCTGGATTATGAGAATTACTGAACACTCACTTATAAGGAATATAAAGTGTTAACACCACATTTTCTTACCTTTCTGTTCAAAGGAAGTTACAATTTCCATTCTATAATCGAAGCCTTGCGGCTATTTTCCATGTAAATGGTTTTCGCGGTTGACGCTCGGATTAGCATTCTGCCACTTATCGAAATGGAGATTCTTCTATAAATCTGCGGCAATTCATTCAGGTTTCTCATAAAAGCAAACAATAAGAAGATTCTCATCACTGGGGAAGAGATAACAGGGAAAATTGGATGGAAATTGTTCTGGCTGACAAAAGAGGACAATAGAATACATCAAGGCTTGGAGAAACATACAAAACGTGGGAGCATTTTAAAAGAAATGTCATCTAATATATTTATAAAACACATATAAAATACTGAAAAAGTAAAGAACTAGATCTATCACAAAAAAGCAGAGCAGCCGGTGAGTTAAATAGTCCACGTTGATATATTTCCTGCGCTGATACACTGTAGCAGAATAACTAGCCATGAGAGAGGTTTGTTACTGGTGGATGATTTGGTTGAAATTGTAACAAAACGTCAGCTGGAGAGGGTTCAGCATCTGGATGTAAAATGAAAATGTTGTTGACGCGCCCCTGGGCCTGCTGTGTCGTGCGGCATCGCGCGCACGGGGGCTTACCCGGAGCCGGATCAGATGGGGGTAGTAGTCTCGTGGCACTGACCCGGTCCGTGCCCAGGGTGTCAAACTGAGCGGCAGTGTTTAGCAGTAGATGTTAGAATGTTCGACTACGCCACCCGTGGATTGCGGTCACGGAACCGCCGCTGCACGGCAGTCCGCTGAGGCCGGTGTTGTTTGTGCAGCTGAGAATGAGATGACTCCCCACGGGAGGAGTATGGCCTCAGGGCAGATCTGTTAGAGATGATGATGGGAGTGATGGTGCGGGTGTCCCAGTGCTGAGGGTGCAGGTGTGACGGCAGGAACACAGAGGCGGGAAGTGCAGTTTCAAAAGCTTTACTCACAGTTCTTTATCAGATCCTTGTGCACAGTAGGACCACCCGAGCCGTGCTGCGTCCACCAGGTCAGGGACTCGGCCAACTCCCAGGCGATTCCAGAGCGTGGTCCAGAGCTCCCCTCTCTTCCTTCCTACTGGCCGTCCTCACCAGGGACCCACCTATGTCCGGCTTCCTCGGGCCTTATGGGGCAAAACCTCTCTCCGGCTTTCCTGACCCTATGTGGCGTGCCTTCCTGGTGGATGTGGCGAGGGGTCGTGCCAAAGCTTGACCACGACCTCCGGTTCCTGGCTAAGGATGATTGACCTCCACCAGTTTGGGATCCGGTACCCTTCTCTGCCAACCCTTCACCCGTTTTAGTTCACTCGTGGGATCTCAGGGTTCCTTCTGCTTGCGTCTCTGGGCCTTTCCTAGTGTTCCTCTTCTCCCTTCCCTCTCTTTGCTTCAGGCCTGGCTCTGGAGCTGGGCCCAGACGGAGCCACAGCTCCCCCTCAGCCCTCTCTGGCTGAGCTCCTCTCTCCACTCCTCCAGGCTGAACAGACCCTGTCTAAAGATGGTGCCCACCTTATATACTCCCTCTGACACCCGAGCCCAGGTGACTAGCACCCAATGGGCTCCTACCTCTGCCCAGAGTCCCTCCCCTATCTGCTCCTACACTACTGGGATGTTCCTCCCCCCCCCCACTCCAGCCAGGGACAGACGCTGTCGTACCTGCACATCTATCTGGTGGGAGTACCGTTGTTCTGTCCCCCGGAAATGGGGTGAGTGTAGTGCATGCAGCTATCTGAGCTCTGTCCCACACTCCATCCTTACCCGGGAGTGGAATACCACACCTCTGGTTTGAGGTGCAATACCCCTGTAGCAGCCGAGTCCTCGGGGTGCTACATTGTAATTCACTGACAACAAGCAGAGCTATTATAATGATGAAGAAAAAAAGAACTAAAGTATATTGGGAAGATGCAGAATTATTATACATTGATTAAATGTTACATAATGGCGAAAAAATATCACTTTTGGTCAACTTTTGTTTTTGCAGTTTTGTTCTTAACTCCTTATCTTCCAAGAACCACAGCTTTTTATTCTATTTTTTTTCTGCTGACATAGAC
Source organism: Phyllobates terribilis (assembly GCF_046119375.1). Classification (NCBI taxonomy): domain Eukaryota; kingdom Metazoa; phylum Chordata; class Amphibia; order Anura; family Dendrobatidae; genus Phyllobates; species Phyllobates terribilis. The sequence goes on from NW_027362768.1 coordinate 367,150,312, forward strand.
AGGCGAGGGCTTTTAGTTTTGCCGGACGAGTTGTAGTTTTGAATTACACTGCTTATGTTAGCATATAATAAGCTGAAAAACAGGAAAAAAAATCCAATTTTGTTTAAAAAAAAAAAAATTTAAAAAAGCAGCAATTCTGCCATCGTTTTTGTGGTTTAGTTTTCTCAGCATTTGTTATGCGGTGAAAATAATCTGGTATTCTCTAGGTTAGTACAAATATTGCCATATCAAATTTGTATAGTTTTTATTATTATTATTATTATTATTATTCTAATAGCTTAAAGAAACCAAAACTTTGTAAGATAAAAAAAATAATTAGGATTTATATTGACATTTTTCAAAATCCACAAAGTGTGTTTTTTTGTTGTTTGCGTGCGGAGCTGTAGTTTTTAATGATACTTGAATTTGGGATATATAGAACATTTTGATCACTTTTTTTTTTTTTACAGAGGTAAAAGCGACAAATAAACCTTAGTATTGGCATTTTGATTTTTCTTTTCTTTACGATATTTATCTAATTTGTGAAATAATCTTATTTTCATAGCTTGGACTTTTACGAACACGACAATACTGAATATGCTTATTTTTTAGATTTTTTTTTATTTTTTAATGGGGAAAAGGTTGATATAGTTGAAAATTAAATAAAAAAAAAAAAAAATTCTAACATTTGAAATAACTTTTTTTTCCTACTTTTCATTGTATTTTTTTACGTCTCCATTGGGGATTTTAACTTGCAATCGGGTGTGGCCTGATAGGCTGAGTTTTACATCCAGCATCTGCCTCCTAAGCCAGCTCCATACACCCAGACCATGACATAACAGTACAGCTAGTTGTTTACTGCTCGTTTTGAGTATACAGTTCATATGCAAACTAATGTGTTTCCATGGCTACAGACTACAAACAAACCCCACTTAGTCTGATCCTACAGTTTCTCCCATCAGTCCCCTTTTTCTTCTTGCTAACCTTGCTGTGCAGATGATATATTTGCTATGAGGCCCTTGGAGAGAAGAGGTCGATCCCTGGCTGCTCCTACCGGCTTTGGATGGTAAGAACCTCTGTAGGACTCCTTATTATTGTTAGTAACTCTGGAGGTGGGGAACTGAAGGACAAGGAGAGAGAAGCAATTGTCAGGTCCTTCTGTCCTTTAATCCTTGCTATGGGTCTTCTACAGTATGGCTCCCCTATGTTACATAGCATAGTCAAAATAGTCTGCACGCTCCATGTTCTTTGCAGGGTCCTTTGGATTAAAAAAAGCAGCCATTCCTATGTAGAAAGTGAATAATTTCAATTCATAGTGTGCAATTGCTTTCTTGTGTCATCTACTAAACGCAAGCACTGCTGCACACAATGGAGACTATGGAACTCTGCTGCCCTCAAGTGGTAACAAAAGAGTACTGCCTTATAATCAAAATATCTTGCCTGAGGCCATAACTTGGCGAGCCCTGGGCAAGGAATAGTGACGTTAATGGTGGCATTATTTCTGCAATTAATCACTCAGCTTGATGCTACTCTTCGGTTAGATCAATGGATTTAAGTTATCATAAAGTAGGTCATTGAGTGACATCTGACTTCAAAATTAATGGTTATATAGCTCTAAGTGACTTGTTTATTTGCTCCTGGCAACTAATCAGAAGTAAATATATATAATCATATCTATGTGTTGTCTTTGTTACAGTATAGAATAAGTTATAAACAAATTCAGGGCAATGCCCCCGCCCCATAATGTCCCGCTTGATGTTATATAAGCCTAGGCCAGAAGGTGCATTCAACAATGTGGGCCAATGATATACAGGGTCAGCGCTGACGTCAGGTGTCTCCCTGGGTGTTTTGCTGTCCATTCTCCCTGGGAATTTGCCCACTGACCTGGTCCTGGTCTATTATAGATCTTTATTACCAAGCTGCTGTCACTGGTTTCTCTATGGCTGCTGACAATAGGCGAAGGAAGATACCGGGCATAATATATGTTTTATAAAAGGGTTGCAGAGCAGCGTTGGAAGAAAACTCATACTCAAGATGACTTCACTGCATTCAAACAAGCAACACTCGCATTCAAATCAGCCCTCACCTCTGCTAAACAGGCCTACTTCACAACCTTCATATCCTCCCTATCCTACATCCCAAAACAGCTATTCAACACTTAACGTGGAGACAATACGGCGCCGGACTACTGGCAGCCCATTGCAGCAGCAGAAGCTTCTACTTTATTTTAGTTACAGTTTTGTTACAGTTATTTTATTTTATTTTATTACCTTCTCTGGATTGCAACGTTCCTGTATACTCGTCTATTGGGGATGGAAGATACAACACTTCCCACACTATCAACTGCTGCTGGGCACACAGCACGAGATCTGCACCTGGATCTTCTTCCACCACTTACAAGTCTCCTGCAGGTACAGACACTCTGGGGCAAGCAATACGGACCAGCTCAGCTAATGCTACTGAAGGATGCATGCTGCTACCCACAGCCTGTGACAGGGATACAGCCATATGTGAGCGGTGGAGGTCACTGTATACGATTTGCCATGGAGAGGACTGGTGTGACGGGTGGGAATAATGACGGGATGGTGGACCCTAGGTCTGTTGCTAAACGAGCAGTGTATTCTAGGGATCGTCTTCTGGAACTGCGCAGGATAAAGTCTTCTCCAGCAGTGGCAATACTGAATGTTCCACGGGAAATAAGGAGACCTTTCAGAGGCTGCAGAGCAGGCAAGAAGATCAAGTCCTGGAGGAGAAGGTTTAAACCAGTGGTCCCATCCATTATCATGGGTAACGTACGATCGCTGGGAAATAAGTCGGATGAACTGCTGGCTCTGAGTAAGACCCAGAAGGAGTTTAGGGAATGCAGTCTCATGTGCTTTACAGAAACCTGGCTGCATGAGGAGGTCCCAGATTCATGTGTCTCGGTACCAGGGTTTCAAATGGTTCGGGCTGATAGAGAGTTAGATGCGGCAAGAAAAAAGGTGGAGGAGTGATACTCTACATTAACAACAGATGGTGCAATCAGGGGCATGTAACTGTTAAGGAGAAACATTGCTGTCCAAATATTGAACTGTTAGCAGTGGGCCTCAGGCCTTACTATCTGCCTAGAGAATTCACTCTTGTTATTGTAGTTGTGATGTATATACCACCATCTGCGAACCCAGAGGCTGCTGGGGATGTGTTGTCAGGGGTGATGGCCCGGCTTCAGACTAAACACCCAAACTCTCTAACTGTAATTTCTGGGGATTTCAATCGAGTAAAGATCTCATCTGCAATACCAAAGTTCTATCAATATGTCAAATGTCCTACACGGGACAACATCACACTGGATCTCCTCTTTGCTAATGTTAAGAATGCTTATTCATCGGCTGCATTACCCCCCCTGGGGAAATCTGACCACAACCTCATACTATTGTCTCCTGCTTACCAACCAGACGTCCGCAAACAACCAGTGACAATTAAAAAGATAAGGAAGTGGTGTCCAGCAGCAGAGGAGGCGTTACAAGACTGCTTTGACTGTACAGACTGGGAGGTGTTGTGTACCATGAAAGAGAAATGTAATGTTAATGAGATTACTGGCAGAGTTACTGATTACATCAACTTCTGTATGGACATTGTAGTACCTGTTCAAGAGATTCGGTGTTATGCAAACAATAAGCCATGGATTACAAAAGAGTTGAAACATTTACTAAACATGAAAAAACTGGCTTTTAAAAGGAAGGACAAGGAGGCATTGAAAATTATACAGCGAGACCTAAAGGGGAAAATTAAGATTGCCCGTGAGGCATTCAGAGTTAAATTAGAAAATCAATTTGCACAAAAAAGCTCCAGAGAGGTGTGGGCTGGAATGAAGCTAGTGACTGGGTTTAAGGCAAGGTCGGAGCAGGGGGGTGGTGGACTTACAATGGCTAATGAAATGAATCAGTTCTTCAATAGATTCAGCAATAAAGGTGCGGTAGCAGCAGGGAAGGGGGAGGAGGCCGGGGAACAACTAGCTAAATTAACAGGGGGTGAAATAGATCATTTCTCGGTCTCCAAAAATGACGTGAGGGACCAGTTTAGTAAGCTGGCCATTGGCAAAGCAGCAGGGCCTGACGGTCTCAGTCCACGTGTCCTCAGAGTGTGTGCAAATGAGTTATGTACTGTCTTCCAGCATCTCTTTAACCAGAGCTTACAATCAAAGAGAGTACCAGTGCTATGGAAGACTTCCTGCCTGGTGCCGATTCCCAAGACTACCTTCCCGGCTTCCCCGGGGGACTATAGACCGGTGGCCTTAACATCGCATGCGATGAAGTCCTTGGAGAGAATAGTACTTGCTCACTTGTGTCCGAGGGTGATGGCGCATACTGATGCTCTTCAGTTTGCGTACCGGCAGGGACTGGGTGTGGACGATGCTGTAGCGTCTCTGCTACAAACAGTACATTCCTTTTTGGACAATGATGGAACCACAGTGCGTGCTTTGTTCTTTGATTTCTCTAGTGCGTTCAACACATTACAGCCACTCTTACTGCGAGGAAAGTTGATTAAAATGGCGGTGGATGAGGGACTTGTGAATTGGATAATTGACTACCTGTCGGATAGGCCACAGTTTGTTAGGTGGGGGACGGCTACATCAGATAGTGTACTGAGCAGTGTCGGAGCCCCGCAGGGAACAGTGCTGTCGCCATTCCTCTTTACATTGTACACAGCTGACTTTCAGTATAAATCAGACCGTTGTCACCTCCAGAAGTACTCGGATGACTCTGTGATAGTTGGCGGTATTGGGAAGGACCAGGACGAAGAGGAATATAGAAGGGTGGTTGCGGACTTTGTAGTATGGTGCCAGGCTAACCATCTAGAACTAAATGTTAAGAAAACCAGGGAGTTGGTGATGAGCTATGGAAGGTGCAAGAAGGTATGCCTACCTGTTACCATTGACGGTCAGGATGTGGAGATGGTGGACAGTTTCAAATATTTGGGGGTTTACCTGGATAGCAAGCTAGACTGGAAGTGCCACATGGAGAAGGTCTACAAGAAGGGGATGAGTAGATTGTACTTCCTAAGGAAGTTAAGGTCTTTTAATGTGTGTGGCAAAATGCTTGAGGTGTTCTACCAATCCATTGTGGCTAGTGCCACCTTTGCGGCAATAATTTGCTGGGGTAACAGTGTGCGTGTTGCTGACGCCAACAAGCTCAACAAACTTATAAAGAAGGCTAGCGCGACGGTGGGCCTACAGCTTGGGACTTTTGAAGAGGTGGTAGAGGAAAGGATTAAGAAGAAGTGCAGAGCTATAATGGGCAATAACACACACCCGCTTTATGAACTGTTTGCGAAACAGAAGAGCACATTCAGCAATCGCCTAATACAACTAAGGTGTAAAAAGGAAAAATACAGGAGATCGTTTGTTCCAACAGCTATGGGGGTGTTTAACAAATGTCTGAAAAGCAATGTCTAAAGCATTCCAAATGTTTTGTTATTATATGTGTCATGTTCGAGATCTGTGTTCTGCTGCTGTGATACCGCAATTTCCTCCGGGATAAAATAAAGTATATCTTATCTTATCTTATCTTAACTCTCTCCTCCGCCCTCCACTGACCCCTCCGACCTCCATCATCTCTGCTGAGGAGTTTGCCACACACTTCAAAAACAAGATTGACCAAACACGGCAAGTCTTTACTGTCCCACCACCACAACCCCTTTGTTTTCCACACCATTTCCCTACCCCCATAACCTCCCTTCCCAACATCAGGGAAAGAGACCTTACTCGTCTCCTCTCCAAATCACACCTCACAACATGTGTACTCGACCCCATCCCATCCCACCTCCTCTCCAACCTCACCCCCACACTCATCCCATCCCTAACCCATCTCTTCAACCTATCACTAACTTCTGGTACTTTCCCCGCTGCCTTCAAACATGCCACAATCACGCCCATTCTCAAAAAGCCATCCCTCGACCCAACCGCCTTGTCCAGCTATCGTCCCATATCGCTGCTCCCATTTGCCTCCAAACTCCTTGAACAACACGTCCACACTGAACTTTCCTCTCACTTCTCATCTAACTCTCTCTTCGAGAACCGACAATCCGGTTTCCACCCCCACCATTTTACCGAAACTGCCCTTACCAAAATCACCAATGACTTACTTACAGCCAAAGCTAACAGACAATTCTCTGTACTCCTTCTTGACTTGTCCTCTGCTTTCAATACAGTTGACCACTGCCTCCTACTACAGATCCTCTCTTCCTTTGGCGTCAAAGACCTTGCCCTATAATGGATCTCCTCATACCTTCCTAACCGCACATTTAGCATCTCCCACTCCCACACTACCTCCTCACCTCACCCCCTCTCTGTTGGAGTCCCTCAAGGCTCTGTCCTAGGACTCCCTACTCTTCTCAATCTATACCCTTGGCCTGGGACAACTCATAAAATCCCATGGCTTCCAGTACCATCTGTACGCTGACGACACCCAGATCTACCTCTCTGGCCCAGATGTCACCTCTCTGCTGTCCAGAATCCCAGCATGTCTAGCAGCCATATCCTCCTTCTCCTCCGGCTTCCTCAAGCTCAATGTGGACAAAACTGAACTCCTCATCTTTCCCCACCTGATCTTTCTATCACAATAAATTACATCACACTTTCCCCTGTGCCGGCAATCCGCTGCCTCGGAGTAACCCTTGACTCTGCCCTGTCCTTCAAACCCCACATCCAAGCTCTCGACACCTCCACCTCAAAAATATTTCCAGAATCCGTCCTTTCCTCAACCCTCAATCTACTAAACTGCTTGTGCATGCCCTCATCATCTCCCGCCTCGACTATTGCAACATCCTCCTCTGTGGCCTACCTGCTAACACTCTCGCACCCCTCCAGTCCATCCTCAACTCTGCTGCACGACTGGTCCATCTCTCGCCTCGCTACTCCTCTGCTAACCCCTTTTGCAAATCCCTTCACTGGCTCCCAATTGCCCAGCGTATCCAGTTCAAACTACTAACACTGACCTACAAAGCCATCCATAACCTCTCTCCTCCGTACATCTCTGAACTAATCTCCCGATACATTCCCTCACGTACCCTCTGGTCCTCCCAAGACCTCCTTCTCTCCTCCACACTTATTTGCTCCTCTCGCAATCGCCTCCAAGATTTCTCCCGAATATCCCCCGCTCTATGGAATTCTGTGCCCCAACACGTCCGATTATCCACCACACCTGGATCCTTCAAACGGAACTTGAAAACCCATCTCTTCAAACAAGCTTACAGCCAGCCATGACCCCGCTGCCTCCTCAACAACACCGGAACTACAGCAACCCCCCCAACCTACTGTCTCCGTCCCCGTTCCTGTAAAATGTAAGCCCACAAGGGCAGGGTCCTCTTCCCCCTGTACCCGTCTATCATTGTTAGTTTGTTTACTGTAAGGATTATCTGTATTTTGTATGTAACCCCTTCTTATGTACAGCGCCATGGAATCAATGGCGCCATATAAATAATAATAATAATAATAATAATAATAATAATAAAATGGACATCATGAACACCGTTAATGAAAGATAATACAACTGTATATATTTATGGGAGACAGCACTATCAGCACCTACATCATTAACAGAGAAAATAGGGAGTCAATGCTATCTGTATTTACATAATTTACAGATATAGAGACAGGGAGGCAGTACTATCTGAACCAACATCGTTTACAGGGATGGGCAGGGAGGACTCAGAGAGGCAGTAATATGCTATTTACAGAAAGTGATAGGGAGTCAATGCTATCTGTACCTACATGATTTACAGAGACACACTGGAAGGCAGTACTATCTGTACCCAAATCATGTACAGAGAGGGTCAGGCAGCACTATCTGTACTTACATCATCCACAGAAAGATGCCGACAGCAATGTCTGTACCTACATAATTTACAGAGAGAGACAGGAAGGCAGTACTATCTGTACCTACATAATTTACAAAGAGACAGTAATAAATGTACCTACATCGTTTATGGGGGGCACAAAGAGGCAGTACTATCAGGACCTATGTTATTTACAGAAAGCAATAGGAAGTCAATGCTACTGTATCTGTACAAACATCATTTACAGAGAAACAAAGAAAAATAGAGTCAGGCAGCACTATCTGTACTCACATTATATATAGAGAGAGAGACAAGAAGGCAGTACTATCTTTACCTACATAATTTACAGAAAGCAATAGGGAGTCCATGATATCTGTAACCCACATCATTTACAGAGAGAGTCAGGCAGCACTATCTGTACATACATAAAATACAGAAAGTGATAGGGAGTCAATTCTATCTGTACCTTCATCATTTACAGAGAGACAGGAAGGCAGCACTATCTGTACCTGCATTATAGAGAGAGACAAGAAGGCAGTACTATCTTTACCTACATAATTTACAGAAAGCGATAGGGAGTCAATACTATCTGTACTTACACAATTTACAAAGAGACAGGGAAGCAGTACTATCTGTACCTACGTCATTTAAGCATATGTAAGTGTGTATATATATATATATATATATATATATATATATATATATATATACACATATATACACAGTACAGACCAAAAGTTTGGACACACCTTCTCATTTAACCACTTCGCGCCAGAGCCTGTTTTTGCCTTCGTGACCGGGCCAATTTTTTCAATTCTGACCACTGTCACTTTATGAGGTAATTACTCTGGAACGCTTCAACGGATCCCCCTGATTCTGAGATTGTTTTTTTGTGACATATTGTACTTCATGATAGTGGTAAAATTTCTTTGATATCACTTGCGTTTGATTGTGAAAAAATCGGAAACTTGGCGAAAATTTTGAAAATTTTGCAATTTTCAAACTTTGAATTTTCATGCCCTTTAATCAGAGAGATATGTCACACAAAATAGTTAATAAATAACATTGCCCACATGTCTACTTCACATCAGCACAATTTTGGAACCAAAATTTTTTTTTGTTAGGAAGCTATAAGGGTTAAAAGTTGACCAGCGATTTCTCATTTTTACAACAAAATTTACAAAAACATTTTTTTTAGGGACCACATCTTATTTGAAGTGACTTTGAGGAGCCTTTATGACAGAAAATACCCAAAAGTGATACCATTCTAAAAACTGCACCCCTCAAGGTGCTCAAAACCACATTCAAGAAGTTTATTAACCCTTCAGGTGCTTCACAGGAATTTTTGGAATGTGGAAGAAAACAATGAACATTTAACTTTTTTTCACAAAACTGCTACTTTAACCTCAAATTTTTAATTTTCACAAGGGCAGCCAGAAAAAAATGGACCCCAAAATGTGTTGTGTAATTTCTCCTGAGCACGCTGATACCCCATATGTGGTGCAAAGCCACTGTTTGGGCGCACGGCATGGCTTGGAAGGTAAGGAGCGCCATTTGACTTTTGGAATGGAAATTTGACTGGAATGGATAGCGGACGCCATGTTGCATTTGGAGAGCCCCTGAGGTGCCTAAACAGAGGAAACCCCCAACAAGTGACCCCATTTTGGAAACTAGACCCCTCAAGGAACTTATCTAGATGTGTGGTGAGCACCTTGAACCCCCAGGGGCTTCACACAATTTTATAATGTTGAAGTGTGAAAATAAAAAAAACACATTTTTAACACAAAACTGCTACTTTAGCCTCAAATTTTTAATTTTCACAAGGGCAGCCAGAAAAAATGGACCCCAAAATGTGTTGTGCAATTTCTCCTGAGCACGCTGATACCCCATATGTGGTGCAAAGCCACTGTTTGGGCGCACGGCATGGCTTGGAAGGTAAGGAGCGCCATTTGACTTTTGGAATGGAAATTTGACTGGAATGGATAGCGGACGCCATGTTGCATTTGGAGAGCCCCTGAGGTGCCTAAACAGAGGAAACCCCCAACAAGTGACCCTATTTTGGAAACTAGACCCCTCAAGGAACTTATCTAGATGTGTGGTGAGCACCTTGAACCCCCAGGGGCTTCACAGAATTTTATAATGTTGAAGTGTGAAAATAAAAAAACACATTTTTAACCCAAAACTGCTACTTTAGCCTCAAATTTTTAATTTTCACAAGGGCAGCCAGAAAAAATGGACCCCAAAATGTGTTGTGCAATTTCTCCTGAGCACGCTGATACCCCATATGTGGTGCAAAGCCACTGTTTGGGCGCACGGCATGGCTTGGAAGGTAAGGAGCGCCATTTGACTTTTGGAATGGAAATTTGACTGGAATGGATAGCGGACGCCATGTTGCATTTGGAGAGCCCCTGAGGTGCCTAAACAGAGGAAACCCCCAACAAGTGACCCCATTTTGGAAACTAGACCCCTCAAGGAACTTATCTAGATGTGTGGTGAGCACCTTGAACCCCCAGGGGCTTCACAGAATTTTATAATGTTGAAGTGTGAAAATAAAAAAACACATTTTTAACACAAAACTGCTACTTTAGCCTCAAATTTTTAATTTTCACAAGGGCAGCCAGAAAAAATGGACCCCAAAATGTGTTGTGCAATTTCTCCTGAGCACGCTGATACCCCATATGTGGTGCAAAGCCACTGTTTGGGCGCACGGCATGGCTTGGAAGGTAAGGAGCGCCATTTGACTTTTGGAATGGAAATTTGACTGGAATGGATAGCGGACGCCATGTTGCATTTGGAGAGCCCCTGAGGTGCCTAAACAGAGGAAACCCACAACAAGTGACCGAATTTTACAATCTACTCCTCTGTATAAATTAATCTAGTGGTGGGAAAATAAGTAGATAGGTAAATGGTCACTAAACCCATAGATGAATTCCCACAGAGGTGTCATTTCTATAATGGGGTCACTTCAGGGGGGATTATGCTGTTCTGGCACTTTTCAGAGTACCAGAGCTAAAGAATCCCCCCTGAAGTGACCCCATTTTGGAAATGAAACCCCTCTGGGAATTCATCTATGGGTTTAGTGACCATTTTAACTCAATGGATGATTTCCAGAAACAAGCACGCAATGGAAGGTTTAGATTCTGGAGAACCCCCCCTGGAAATTAAGTGAGCTCTACTCGAATGTGTCATTCACTAAATGAACCAAATGTTTGAATGACAAATTGGGATACATTTTTACAGTTTAAAAACGTGGTTCTGTGTGGAAGATTTTAAAGCAGTCAGTGACGCATAAGGCTGGCAATGATGGGCATTGTGGGCAATAGTAGCGGGTATCACGCCTCATTCCTCTCTTAGTACATACACGACATCTTTTCTGGGGGTTCCTTCTTGTTTCCGTTGCTGGAATAAGTGCAATAAAATGTCGCTCAGTGAGTCTTTTCACATCCTCAGATTCTAATGGATGAGCGGGGCTAACACTTTGAAAGACAAGATTTTCAATTACCTTTTCTTGATAATCAAGAAAAGGATCTGAATTTCCTGCTTTTTTGTACAACACAAAAGAATTGTATGTGGCCACCTGAAACAAATAAATAACCAACTTTTTATACCAGGTATAGGACTTTCTTGATACCTGGTATGGCTGTAGAACCTGGTCTGCAAGGTCCACACCCCCCATGTGTTTGTTGTAGTCAATGACTGACACAGGTTTTTGCTTCGGAGTGGTGGATCCTAGTTCTACAGTGGCCCTTGTGGCATCTGTGTGGATCGAGCTGAGGACAAAAATATCCCTCTTATCCCTATATTTCAGGGCAAGCAGCTCTCCGTTGCGTACAGCCCCTGACTGCCCCTTTTGAAACTTTTGGTTGACCAATGGTTGTGGAAACCCCTGACGGTTTTTACGGATGGTCCCACAAGCCCCGATGTTGTGTTCAACCAGACTTTTAAATAGGGGTATGCTGGTGTAATAATTGTCCACATATAGATTGTAGCCTTTTTGAAAAAATGGACTTATCAGCTCCCAAACAATTTTTCCAGATGTCCCCAGATAAGTAGGGCATCCTGGTGGGTTTAGTTGGCTATCTTTCCCCTCATATATGCGAAAAGCGGATGTGTATCCGGTTGAACTTTCGCACATTTTATAGAGCTTTATTCCAAACCTTGCCCTTTTAGATGGGATAAATTGCTTGAGGTGCAGTCTTCCTTTGAATTTTACAAGGGACTCATCTATAGAAATATTTTGTGTTGGGGTGTAGAGGCTTAAGAATTTTTCTGACAAATTTTCAATGATGGGTCTAATTTTATATAACCTGTCATGTTCTGGGGCATTTCTGGGCAGGCATTGACTATTGTCGTTAAAATGGCAAAACCGCATGAGCATTTCATAACGGGTCCTAGGCAGAATGACTGAAAACATAGGGGTGGCTTGAACAGGGTGGTTGGACCAGTAGGATCGAATGCTCGGTTTTTTAACAAGCCCCATGGCAAATGTAAGTCCTAAAAATTTTTTTATTTCCGGGACATTAGTTGGTGTCCATAAATTTGCCCTAGCATAGTAAGATCGGGGATTCTGGCTTATGAATTGGGACGCGTATAAATTTGTTTGCACGACAATATGCTCTAGCAAGCTGTCTGTAAAAAACAAATTAAAAAAATGAATTGGTCCAAAATCTTCCACCTCCACATTTATACCAGGAATGGCGTTGAAATCAGGGCTGAATGGAGCAGCCGAATCCGAAGCCTCCCATCTGGGAAATGCTAGATCATGTGGCAACGCCCCTTGTACACTGGCGTGCGCCAATTCACTAGTAGCAGGGACAGCGCTTGTACTGGGCAGTGTTCCCTGATTTGGAGACGTTTCTCCAGTAGCGCTATTTGCCCCTATTGCTGTACTGGTCCTTGGGCTTGAGGATGGAACAGAATCACTGCTCATTTCTGAGCTCTCAGTGTCGCCGCTACTAAAGCCCTCAAAATCCACATCTCCATCTGAGATTGCACTGTCATCACTATCAGAACACAGCAGGGCATACACCTCCTCTGCGGTATAAGTCTGACGGGCCATTTTATTTTTATATTTTTTGACTGGACTGAACGGACCGGACTAAAAGGACGGGACCGGACTGATCTGACAGGACTGACTGACTGATGTGACAGGACTGACTGACTGATCTGACAGGACTGACTTACTGACAGATCTGACTGACAGATCTGACAGGACTGACAGATCTGACAGGACTGACAGATCTGACAGGACTGACAGATCTGACAGGACTGACAGATCTGACAGGACTGACTGACTGACAGATCTGACAGGACTGACTGACTGACAGATCTGACAGGACTGACTGACTGACAGATCTGACAGGACTGACTGACTGACAGATCTGACAGGACTGACAGATCTGACAGTACTGACTGACTGACAGGACTGACTGACTGACAGGACTGACTGACAGATCTGACTGACTGACAGATCTGACAGGACTGACTGACTGACAGATCTGACAGGACTGACTGACTGACAGATCTGACAGGACTGACTGACTGACAGATCTGACAGGACTGACTGACAGATCTGACTGACTGACAGATCTGACAGGACTGACTGACTGACAGATCTGACAGGACTGACTGACTGATCTGACAGGACTGACTGACTGACAGATCTGACAGGACTGACTGACAGATCTGACAGGACTGACTGACTGACAGATCTGACAGGACTGACTGACTGACAGATCTGACAGGACTGACTGACTGACAGATCTGACAGATCTGACAGGACTGACAGATCTGACAGATCTGACAGGACTGACTGACTGACAGATCTGACAGGACTGACTGACTGACAGATCTGACAGGACTGACTGACTGACAGATCTGACTGACTGACAGATCTGACAGATCTGACAGGACTGACAGATCTGACAGGACTGACAGATCTGACAGGACTGACAGATCTGACAGACTGACAGATCTGACAGGACTGACAGGACTGACTGACTGACAGATCTGACAGGACTGACTGACTGACAGATCTGACAGGACTGACTGACTGACAGGACTGACTGACTGACAGATCTGACTGACTGACAGATCTGACTGACTGACAGATCTGACAGGACTGACAGGACTGACTGACTGACAGGACTGACTGACTGACAGGACTGACTGACTGACAGGACTGACTGACTGATCTGACAGGACTGACAGATCTGACAGGACTGACAGATCTGACAGGACTGACAGATCTGACAGGACTGACAGGACTGACTGACTGACAGATCTGACAGGACTGACTGACTGACAGGACTGACTGACTGACAGGACTGACTGACTGATCTGACAGGACTGACAGATCTGACAGGACTGACTGACTGACAGATCTGACAGGACTGACTGACTGACAGGACTGACTGACTGACAGGACTGACTGACTGATCTGACAGGACTGACAGATCTGACAGGACTGACAGGACTGACAGATCTGACAGACTGACAGATCTGACAGGACTGACAGGACTGACTGACTGACAGATCTGACAGGACTGACTGACTGACAGATCTGACAGGACTGACTGACTGACAGGACTGACTGACTGACAGATCTGACTGACTGACAGATCTGACTGACTGACAGATCTGACTGACTGACAGATCTGACAGGACTGACAGGACTGACTGACTGACAGGACTGACTGACTGACAGGACTGACTGACTGACAGGACTGACTGACTGATCTGACAGGACTGACAGATCTGACAGATCTGACAGGACTGACAGATCTGACAGGACTGACTGACAGATCTGACAGGACTGACTGACTGATCTGACAGGACTGACTGACTGACAGGACTGACTGACAGGACTGACTGACTGACAGATCTGACTGGACTGATCTGACAGGACTGACTGACTGACAGATCTGACTGGACTGATCTGACAGGACTGACTGATCTGACAGACTCACTAACCCTAACTCTTACTTTCTTTTTTATTATTTTTTTTTTTTACTTTCACAGTGGCAAGGCTGACAGCTCTTGTCACACTGTTTCTCCTCTGCTCTCTCACTGAGATCGGAGGAGAAACTGCATTTATCAGGCAGATCGCCCGGGAAAGTTTGTTGCTAAAACAAACTTCCCTGGTGATCTCTCTGATTGGCTGGTGTGACGCTGACATCATCGAGACCTGAGCCAATCAGGTCTCGATGATGTCAGAGGTCACAGCACCGGGATCCCCGCCGCTGACAGGTATGTGGGGGGTCCCGATCGCCGACCACCGGCTGTCCCTATCTTTTAAATGCCGCGATCGCTATGGATCGCGGCATCTAGAAGATAGGAACAGGTTAACATCATGGGGACCTGATCCAATCAGGTCCCCATGATGCCACATGTCAGAGCTATCGCTCTGAACCGGTACCGCAGCGCTAGCAGGACCCTGGGGGTCCTGAGCGCTGCGGGACCACCCACCGTTTTTAAACGTCGGCGCTGCACAGAGCCCAGGTAGCGCCGACGTTTATGTACAGTGGGCGGTCCTGAACCGGTTAAAGATTTTTCTGTATTTTCATGACTTTGAAAATTGTACATTCACACTGAAGGCATCAAAACTATGAATTACCACATGTGGAATTATATACTTAACAAAAAAGTGTGAAACAACTGAAAATATGTCTTATATTCTAGGTTCTTCAAAGTAGCCACCTTTTGCTTTGATGACTGCTTTGCACACTCTTGGCATTCTCTTGATGAGCTTCAAGAGGTAGTCACCGGAAATGGTCTTCCAACAATCTTGAAGGAGTTCCCAGAGATGCTTAGCACTTGTTGGCCCTCTTGCCTTCACTCTGCGGTCCAGCTCACCCCAAACCATCTCGATTGGGTTCAGGTCTGGTGACTGTGGAGGCCAGCTCATCTGGCATAGCACCCCATCACTCTCCTTCTTGGTCAAATAGCCCTTACACAGCCTGGAGGTGTGTTTGGGGTCATTGTCCTGTTGAAAAATAAATGATGGTCCAACTAAACGCAAACCGGATGGAATAGCATGCCGCTGCAAGATGCTGTGGTAGCCATGCTGGTTCAGTATGCCTTCAATTTTGAATAAATCCCCAACAGTGTCACCAGTAAAGCACCTCCACACCATCACACCTCCTCCACCATGCTTCACGGTGGGAACCAGGCATGTAGAGTCCATCCGTTCACCTTTTCTGCGTCGCACAAAGACATGGTGGTTGGAACCAAAGATCTCAAATTTGGACTCATCAGACCAAAGCACAGATTTCCACTGGTCTAATGTCCATTCCTTGTGTTCTTTAGCCCAAACAAGTCTCTTCTGCTTGTTGCCTGTCCTTAGCCGTGGTTTCCTAGCAGCTATTTTACCATGAAGGCCTGCTGCACAAAGTCTCCTCTTAACAGTTGTTGTAGAGATGTGTCTGCTGCTAGAGCTCTGTGTGGCATTGACCTGGTCTCTAATCTGAGTTGCTGTTAACTTGCGATTTCTGAGGCTGGTGACTCGTATAAACTTATCCTCAGAAGCAGAGGTGACTCTTGGTCTTCCTTTCCTGGGGCGGTCCTCATGTGAGCCAGTTTCTTTGTAGCGCTTGATGGTTTTTGCAACTGCACTTGGGGACACTTTCAAAGTTTGCCCAATTTTTCGGACTGACTGACCTTCATTTCTTAAAGTAATGATGGCCACTCGTTTTTCTTTACTTAGCTGCTTTTTTCTTGCCATAATACAAATTATAACAGTCTATTCAGTAGGACTATCAGCTGTGTATCCACCAAACTTCTGCACAACACAACTGATGGTCCCAACCCCATTTATAAGGCAAGAAATCCCACTTATTAAACCTGACAGAGCACACCTGTGAAGTGAAAACCATTTCCGGTGACTACCTCTTGAAGCTCATCAAGAGAATGCCAAGAGTGTGCAAAGCATTCATCAAAGCAAAAGGTGGCTACTTTGAAGAACCTAGAATATAAGACATATTTTCAGTTGTTTCACACTTTTTTGTTAAGTATATAATTCCACATGTGTTAATTCATAGTTTTGATGCCTTCAGTGTGAATGTACAATTTTCAAAGTCATGAAAATACAGAAAAATCTTTAAATGAGAAGGTGTGTCCAAACTTTTGGTCTGTACTGTATATATATATATATATATATATGTGTATATGTATATGTGTACACACACACCTATATACACTCCATATATTGGCTGACAAGTAGATGAATATTCAGCTTTTTAATAAAGCATCTGATTGTGGAACAAGTGACGTCCGAGGCCACAGAAGGGATTCGATGCAACCGCTCATCTCCCGACTACAAAGACTAAGTGATTTTACCTCCAGTGATTTTACCTCCAGTCTTAGTAAACTGAAAAGTGCAAATAAAAAAACAGTCAACTCAGGTCAGGACTTAAAAATTCCTCATAAATCAGTGACAGACTAAGAGGGGAATTCACAAATCAGAGTCCTGGAGGAGCCTGTGCTATTTCTCCAGGCAGACGCTCACCCAGGGTTTACTATATATGAATGTATTCATGTTTAGGAGGGAATTGCATAAATAACAATCACCCAATAAACTATGGATTCTAGAGATAAAATTGCTGCTTTAATGAGCAGTTATGGAGAGCGATCAGAAGTCTCAGGCGATGCACACACACAGTTTTGGGTTGTTTTTTAAGGAACTCAGAAAAGTTTTCAGTGGAAACCCATTCAGGAAACGATCCTTCTTTGTGGAGTTTTTGGAGCAGTTTTTCGCTTCCTGCATGGGTTTTGAAAGAATTTTTTTTCTGCAGCGTATTGTGCAGATTTGTTTGGAGCACTTTCTATCAGGAGACACTTCATAGACATGACCTGCGCTTTCTTTTTTCCCCACCACAACCTAAAACAGAGAAAAACCCTTAAAAGACTGAACGTATGAACAATAGAGTGGTTTTACAGTATAAATTATGTAGTGATTTTTCAGGATTTTCTTTGGTTGCTATTAAATTAGTGTTAAGGTTTCCAGACTTTCCAACAATAGATGATATCAGAGATGCAGAAGGGTTGG
This sequence comes from Phyllobates terribilis, assembly GCF_046119375.1. Classification (NCBI taxonomy): domain Eukaryota; kingdom Metazoa; phylum Chordata; class Amphibia; order Anura; family Dendrobatidae; genus Phyllobates; species Phyllobates terribilis. The sequence continues at coordinate 367,168,151 of NW_027362768.1, forward strand.
GCATTTTAGGATTTCCATGGTAGAACATTACTCTGATAATTTCTACAGATATAAGAAATATCTAGGTATTGCCCTGCCAGGACCTTCTTACTATATCACATCGCCATCTCGCCTGCTCGGATGTCTCTTTTGACAGACCAGGGTCTGAACGCAGGGTCAATGAAGATGTAATACACCGGGAGATAAGGCTGCAGAAAATTTAACCCATGTTGCCCATTCCCAAACCAAACTTCTCATCAGATTTTACTCTTATAAAGGCTATGTGCACACTGTGCATTTTAAGGCACTTTTTCCGTGCGGAAATGGGCTAAAAATGCTAGGGAAACCTTGTGCCAGCTAATGCAATGACAATCCTGAAGTGCTGTGCACATGATCAGGAATTTTCCTGACAGGATTGTCATTGCATTTAAATCTGCAGCATGTCAATTTTTTGTGGATTTCTGCCGCATTTTTCACCCATTAACTTCAATTGCTATGGATTTTTGCTGTGGATTTGACTGACTCAATTCAAGTCAATGAGTCAAAAAACGTGGCAAAAGCGCACAAAGAATTGCCCGCAGAAGACTACTCCTCCCATCAGCCTACGGCCGCTCCCGCTGTTGGGAGAAGTAGTCTCTTCAGCTGACGTCTGTGCTCCGTGTAAAAATAATAAATAAAATAAATTGCTATTAAAATAAAAAACACCTTATACTCACCTACCACCGTCATCATGAGTGTGCCACGGCGATCCGACAACCCGGCAGTACTCTATACACTGACGGGATCGGGATCGCGATCACTCCCGGCAGTGTATAGCGCTGAGCTGCCGGGTGTGAGGTCACTGGAGTTCAATCAGGTGATTATCAGCTGAGGAGCTCCAGTGACCTCACTTACTGCACCGCTGCGTGAGAATTTTCACACGCAACACTGGTGCAGTAAGTGGCAGCTAATCCCATAAACCCAATCTTTATTAGCATTTCCATTCATGTAATTTCTGTGGCAGCTGAGAGCTGCTATTTTTAGCCTAGGAAGGTGCCACTAGGCAAACATTTTCCCTGACTAGTAATAACAGCTCACAGCTGTTTCACTAACCGCTACATCCCCCCCGATCAGCACTCAGCAGCGCTTTGGACACAGCATATTTTTGCTGAGTCCAAAACTCTGTGTTCTAATGCCGCACTTTTGTTGTCAATACTTGCGGATCCACCACATATGACACTTCAATCGGTCATAATCTGCTTCGGAGACGGGCTACAGAAATTGACATGCTGCGGGTGAGTTTGGGCACGTTGTCAGGGTCAGGAGCCGCTGCTGGTTTGAAGCTGTGTATTTATGCAGCGTCCAATCCACAGCATCCAGATGTTACAGCATAGTGGATGGGATTTCTAGAAATCCCATGTCCACTATGCGTGCATCTGAGACTGTGGATCACCCGCAGACACTGACATGCTGCACGTCTTTCAGGACCGACCGCAGCATGTCACATTCTCTTACGGAGTCGCTAGTCTTCGCAACAGAAATTTGACCACTAGAATGTATTGAATGTGGTAAATCCGCAGGGTTCAGCAAACACATGTGGATTTACCTGCGTTCAATAGAACGCAGCGTTTTGGACGCTACAAAAATATGCCGTGTTCAAAGCTCTGTTACGTCCGGATCGTGGGTAGAGCCTAAAAAATTAGGAAAAAAATGGCGTAGGCTCCAGTGTCATTTTTATAACCAGCAGAGGGAAAGCCGACAGCTGGGAGCTGATATTAGTAGCCGGCGAAGGGGCCATTAGCCAACAATGTTCCCTGGCTATTAATAACAGCCTACAGCTGTTTGCTTAGCCTTTACTGGCTAGATTACAGTGGGACCTCAGAAAAAAATTGACGTAGGGTCCCCCTATAAAATCTAATCAGAAAAGGCTAAACAGACAGCTGCGAGATGATATTAATAGCCAGGGAAGGGGTCATGGATACTAGCCCCCTCTACGGCTAATAATATCACCCCTGAGCAGTTCCAGAAATGGCGCATCCATAAGATGCTTCAAATCTGGCGCTTGGCCTCCGCTCTTCCCACTGCTCTGTAGCGGTGACGAGTGGGGTAATGGGGTTGGGGTTCATGTCAGCCTTGTATTGGTGGCTGAAATGAAGCCCAGGTTAGTAATGGAGAGGCATCTATAAGACACCCCCATTACTAACCCCGTAATAAAGGGTATTGACGCTTTTTCAATAAATACACGGCCAGAATAAAGTATTTTATTTAAATAAAATGACACACGGTTTTAATATTTTTTTTTATTGTACGCCCAGTCCCCAAAGCTCTCGATCTTATGTAAAAAAATAATAAAATCAAAAACAACCATATCGCTCACCTGTCTGCCGTCACGACGTAATCCAGATTGTCCCTCGGTGATCCGGGTTACTTCTACAGCAGTCATATCAATGACTGATGTCACTGCTGTAGAAGATAGCAAAGTACACTGACAGGAGTGTAATCACTCCTGTTAGTGTACATGGCTCTGCTGCAGGAGTGAGGTCACATGGGTTCATCAGCTGAAGATCAGCTGATCAGCCCCGGTGACCTCAGCATCAGTGGTACGTGGGAACATTCGTGAGAATGCAGCACCGGCATAGAGTGAGGTCCCGAGCTCATCAGCTGATCTCCAGCTGCGAACTCGCGTGACCTCAGACCCTCAGCCGTGCCGCTCTCACTGTTATCAGCCAGAGCAGTGGTCGGATGATGGGATAAATAGTCTTCCCCAGCTGACCCGGGTACCACTCTATGTGCATTTTTGCAGCGTATTTGATTCTTTGACTAGTCAATTATACAGCAAACAACTTCAGCAAATCCACAAATATATTTATACATGCGGGTTTGCTCAATTAAAGTCAATGGGCGGAAACGCTGCAGAAACGCTACATAGAATAGACATGCTGCATATTTAAACGCAATAACAATCCTGAGCGGAAATTTCCGCATCATGTGCACAGCACAGCACGATTGTCATTGCATTAGCTGGCAGACAGATTACATAGCGTTTTTGAGGCATTTCCGCGCGGAAAAACGCCTCGAAAACACACAGTGTGCACTTAACCTTATATTGATGGCTTATCCCTGGAATAGGTCATTAATATCTGATCAGTGGGGGTGCGACACCTGGCACCCCCGCTAATCATCTGTTCCCAGAGGTGGCGGCCGTATGTACTGAGTTGTGAGCTGCAACGTCAACTGCATAGTGGCCGTGACCAGGTACTGCACATCCGCCCTTATTGATTCGAATGTACAATACCCGGCAGCGCAGATGTAGCTCCACAATTCAACACATCTGGCCACCGCTGGCAACAAGGACAGCTGATCAGCGTGGGCGCTCCACTGATCAGATAGTGATGGCTTATCCCAAGGATAAGCCATCAGTATAAAAGTCCCAGACAACCCATTTATTGCTACCTACATAAATCCATATGCAAGTAGCTCCCCCTAGTGGTGATTGCAGTTTGAAAAAAAAAAAATATTATTTATTGAGTCGGAAAAACAAAGCCCTCTATACAGAAATATTAGGGTAGACATCATCTGTAATACCTTAACACTCTAGGATGCAATCTGTACAACTGACAGTGCAGAAGTATGGAGCAGGCTCAGGTGCTGAGACCACTACTTTCAGGAGTACCGGCTCCATTCTGGGTGCCAGTCATTGCCATTGGAGCTGGCGGCTCCATCACTACCATCTTTTTATTTCTGTAAAGCCCAAAACCCTAGAAAAAAAAACAAAATGAGCATATACCCTGTATTAAGTAAACAGTAATAGTATATACAAATAACATAGGGGACTTAGTTACCACTATTTTGATCAAAAAAGTGTAAAACCATCCCACTGCGACAAGGTGCCGCCATCGGGACGGTCTTATCCTGCCGAGCATTAAAATGTTACCTTGTGTCAGCCGACCTCAATGTAAATAAGGGCAGAGCAGGACGGGGGCCCTGACTATAGATGCTATATAGATGGAAGGACCTAAGAAATAAAGAAAAAAAATAATAAAAATCAAAAGTTTTAAAAACCTACAGGGAATTTTCCCTATTGGTTTCTTTTGATCACAGTGATTAACCCTATCACAGTGATGAAAAGCAAAAAAATAGTAAATCAAATCCCCCTTTGTCCTCCCCTTAGTTGGATAAAAATTCTAAAATAAAAAATACATATTTTTTCCCATTCTTTGCAGTCAGGATTGTGTTAGGGTTAGGTTAGGATTAGCGTTAGGGTAGAGTTGTGTTAGGGTTAGGATTTTTTGAAAAGTAAAGAAAAAAAAAAGGTTGACGATATGACGACTTGTGTTGAGTGCAAGTGCTCGCTTCTTGAGTTTGCATCGGGTATGCACCGAGTATCGCGGGCAAGGCCGCCATCAGAGCATTACTGCACTTACTGCTGTATGGGGCCCCGTGAGCAGCTGTACAGAGAGGAACCCGGGCCCAGTTGGGTCCCCCCCTCTTGTGCTTCAGCTCACGTGGCCCCATTCTGTAATAAAGTGCCGAGTGCAGGGGTGTGCGCCGCCTTATAAGCGGGGGGGGGGGGGGGGAAATAAGCTGTACATGGGGAATGGGGGGGGAGAATGAGCTGCACATGGGGAATGGGGGGGGGGGAGCTGCACATGGGGAATGGGGGGGAGCTGCACATGGGGAATGGGGGGGGAGCTGCACATGGGGAATGGGGGGGGGAGCTGCATATGAGGAATGGGGGGGAGCTGCACATGGGGAATGGGGGGAGTGAGCTACACATGGTGAATTGGTAGTGGGGGGGTATGAGCTACACATGGGGGAGTGGGGGGGGGGAATGAGCTACACATGGGGAATTGGGAGTGGGGGGAGAATGAGCTGCACATGGGGAATTGGGGGGGGGAGCTGCACATGGGGAATGGGGGGGAATGAGCTGCACATGGGTAATGGGGGGAAATGAGCTGCATATGAGGAATGGGGGGGAAATGAGCTGCACATGGAGAATGGGGGGGGATGAGCTACACGTGGGGAATTGGGAGTGGGGGGCGGATGAGCTACACATGGGGAATTGGGAGTGGGGGGGGATGAGCTACACATGGGGAATTGGGAGTGGGGGGGATGAGCTACACATGGGGAATTGGGAGTAGGGGGGAGAATGAGCTGCACATGGGGAATTTGGAGTGGGGGGGAGAATGGGGAATGGGGGGGGGAGCTGCACATGGGGAATGGGGGGAAATGAGCTGCACATGGAGAATGGGGGGGAAATGAGCTGCACATGAGGAATGGGGGGGAAATGAGCTGCACATGGAGAATGGGGGGGGATGAGCTACACGTGGGGAATTGGGAGTGGGGGGCGGATGAGCTACACATGGGGAATTGGGAGTGGGGGGGGGGGGTGAGCTACACATGGGGAATTGGGAGTGGGGGGGGATGAGCTACACATGGGGAATTGGGAGTGGGGGGGATGAGCTACACATGGGGAATTGGGAGTGGGGGGGGGAATGAGCTACACATGGGGAATTGGGAGTAGGGGGGAGAATGAGCTGCACATGGGGAATTTGGAGTGGGGGGGAGAATGGGGAATTGGGGGGGGGAGCTGCACATGGGGAATGGGGGGAAATGAGCTGCACATGGGTAATGGGGGAAATGAGCTGCACATGGAGAATGGGGGGGAAATGAGCTGCACGTGGGGAATTGGAAGTGCGGGGGTATGAGCTACACATGGGGAATTGGGAGTTGGGGGGAGAATGAGCTACACATGGGGAATTGGGAGTGGGGGGGGAGAATGAGCTACACATGGGGAATTGGGAGTTGGGGGGAGAATGAGCTACACATGGGGAATTGGGAGTTGGGGGGAGAATGAGCTACACATGGGGAATGGGGGGGGGATGAGCTGCACATGGGTAATGGGGGGAAATGAGCTGCATATGAGGAATGGGGGGGAAATGAGCTGCACATGGAGAATGGGGGGGAATGAGCTACACATGGGGAATTGGAAGTGCGGGGGTATGAGCTACACATGGGGAATTGGGAGTTGGGGGGAGAATGAGCTACACATGGGGAATTGGGAGTGGGGGGGGAGAATGAGCTACACATGGGGAATGGGGGGGGGAGCTGCATATGAGGAATGGGGGGGAGCTGCACATGGGGAATGGGGGGAGTGAGCTACACATGGTGAATTGGTAGTGGGGGGGTATGAGCTACACATGGGGGAGTGGGGGGGGGGAATGAGCTACACATGGGGAATTGGGAGTGGGGGGAGAATGAGCTGCACATGGGGAATTGGGGGGGGGAGCTGCACATGGGGAATGGGGGGGAATGAGCTGCACATGGGTAATGGGGGGAAATGAGCTGCATATGAGGAATGGGGGGGAAATGAGCTGCACATGGAGAATGGGGGGGGGATGAGCTACACGTGGGGAATTGGGAGTGGGGGGCGGATGAGCTACACATGGGGAATTGGGAGTGGGGGGGGATGAGCTACACATGGGGAATTGGGAGTGGGGGGGATGAGCTACACATGGGGAATTGGGAGTGGGGGGGGGGAATGAGCTACACATGGGGAATTGGGAGTGGGGGGGGATGAGCTACACATGGGGAATTGGGAGTAGGGGGGAGAATGAGCTGCACATGGGGAATTTGGAGTGGGGGGGAGAATGGGGAATGGGGGGGGGAGCTGCACATGGGGAATGGGGGGAAATGAGCTGCACATGGAGAATGGGGGGGAAATGAGCTGCACATGAGGAATGGGGGGGAAATGAGCTGCACATGGAGAATGGGGGGGGATGAGCTACACGTGGGGAATTGGGAGTGGGGGGCGGATGAGCTACACATGGGGAATTGGGAGTGGGGGGGGGGGGTGAGCTACACATGGGGAATTGGGAGTGGGGGGGGATGAGCTACACATGGGGAATTGGGAGTGGGGGGGATGAGCTACACATGGGGAATTGGGAGTGGGGGGGGGAATGAGCTACACATGGGGAATTGGGAGTAGGGGGGAGAATGAGCTGCACATGGGGAATTTGGAGTGGGGGGGAGAATGGGGAATTGGGGGGGGGAGCTGCACATGGGGAATGGGGGGAAATGAGCTGCACATGGGTAATGGGGGAAATGAGCTGCACATGGAGAATGGGGGGGAAATGAGCTGCACGTGGGGAATTGGAAGTGCGGGGGTATGAGCTACACATGGGGAATTGGGAGTTGGGGGGAGAATGAGCTACACATGGGGAATTGGGAGTGGGGGGGGAGAATGAGCTACACATGGGGAATTGGGAGTTGGGGGGAGAATGAGCTACACATGGGGAATTGGGAGTTGGGGGGAGAATGAGCTACACATGGGGAATGGGGGGGGGATGAGCTGCACATGGGTAATGGGGGGAAATGAGCTGCATATGAGGAATGGGGGGGAAATGAGCTGCACATGGAGAATGGGGGGGAATGAGCTACACATGGGGAATTGGAAGTGCGGGGGTATGAGCTACACATGGGGAATTGGGAGTTGGGGGGAGAATGAGCTACACATGGGGAATTGGGAGTGGGGGGGGAGAATGAGCTACACATGGGGAATGGGGGGGGAAATGAGCTGCACATGGGTAATGGGGGGAAATGAGCTGCATATGAGGAATGGGGGGGAAATGAGCTGCACATGGAGAATGGGGGGGAATGAGCTACACATGGGGAATTGGAAGTGCGGGGGTATGAGCTACACATGGGGAATTGGGAGTTGGGGGGAGAATGAGCTGCACATGGGGAATTGGGAGTGGGGGGGGATGAGCTACACATGGGGAATGGGGGGGGAAATGAGCTGCACATGGAGAATGGGGGGGATGAGCTACACATGGGGAATTGGAAGTGCGGGGGTATGAGCTACACATGGGGAATTGGAAGTGCGGGGGTATGAGCTACACATGGGGAATTGGGAGTTGGGGGGAGAATGAGCTGCACATGGGGAATTTGGAGTAGGGGGGAAAATAAGCTGCACATGGGGAATTTGGAGTAGGGGGGAAAATGAGCTGCACATGGGGAATTTGAAGAGGGGGGGGAGAATGAGTTGCACATGGGGAATGGGGGGGAGGAGCTGCATATGAGGAATGGGGGGGAAATGAGCTGCACATGGAGAATGGGGGGGAATGAGCTACACATGGGGAATTGGAAGTGCGGGGGTATGAGCTACACATGGGGAATTGGGAGTGGGGGGGAGAATGAGCTGCACATGGGGAATTGGGGGGGGAGGAGCTGCACATGGGGAATGGGGGAGGAAATGAGCTGCACATGGGTAATGGGGGGAAATGAGCTGCATATGAGGAATGGGGGGGAAATGAGCTGCACATGGAGAATGGGGGGAATGAGCTACACGTGGGGAATTGGAAGTGCGGGGGTATGAGCTACACATGGGGAATTGGGAGTTGGGGGGGAGAATGAGCTACACATGGGGAATTGGGAGTGGGGGGGGAGAATGAGCTACACATGGGGAATTGGGAGTAGGGGGGAAAATGAGCTGCACATGGGGAATTTGGAGTGGGGGGGAATGAGCTGCACAAGGGGAATTGGGAGTAGGGGGGAGAATGAGCTGCACATGGGGAATTGGGAGTAGGGGGGGAATGAGCTGCACATGGGGAATTGGGAGTGAGGGGGAGAATGAGCTGCACATGGGGAATTGGGAGTGGGGGGGGGGAATGAGCTGCAAATGGGGAATTGGGAGTAGGGGGGAGAATGAGCTGCACATGGGGAATTGGGAGTGGGGGGGGAAAGAATGAGCTGCATATGGGGAATTGGGAGTGAGGGGGAGAATGAGCTGCACATGGGGAATTGGGAGTGGGGGGGGGGAGAATGAGCTGCACATGGGGAATTGGGAGTGGGGGGAGGATAAACGCATGGTTAATTGGGAGATGGGAGTGGGGGAGACCACGGACATGACATAATGAATTGGGGCAGAGGGTGCATGTAAATATAATGAATCTGGGGAGCAGGAGGTACAGAGTAGGGGGCGTTGCGGATGCAGGAGTGTGTCTGGTAATAAATTGGGGGGAAAGAATACAGGTTCTAATTAATTTATATATTTATTAGGTGGGGAAAGTGGCTATTTACAGTTAGTGGGTGCACAGTGGTGGATTACAATTTATATTTGGAATGGTGGGTTGCATAATAACTAATTATATATTAATGGTGGGTGCACGTCGGTATTCAGCTGTGTAATGTAGAAGTTGGGGATTGTGCTCTAGATAACTGTGTCTTATTTTATGCAGAGACGAGTCCTGGCTGGAAGAAGTGGTGGCGGTCTGTGCTGGATGAAGAAGAAAAGCGAAGATGAAGGACTTCACCTAGAGACGTCACCGGTGAGTCAGTGTGTTATCTGTACACTGACACTATACACTATATATTATGTACAGGGCTCCTGTGCATAATGTCACTGGTGATCACTGTATTTCCTGTCCACTCTATACAGAGCTCCTGTGTATAATGTCACTGGTGATCACTGTATTTCCTGTCCACTCTATACAGAGCTCCTGTGTATAATGTCACTGGTGATCACTGTATTACCTGTACACTATATACAGAGCTCCTGTGTATAACGTAACTGGTGATCACTAGATTACCTGTACACTTACATTATACACTGTATACCACGTACAGAGCTCCCGTGTATAATGGCACTTATGGTAATATTAGTATTGTGTTCTTTTATTAATGATCAGTTTGTAGTATTCGGTGACAATGTGGTGGTGATGGGTGGTCTGGTCATGGTGTGGCTGTTTTTGTCCCTTCTGTGTAATATTATTCGGTCACTTTGTAGTGGTAATATGTGGTCTGGTCATGGTGTGGCAGTATTCCTTGTATGTGGTATTTGTGGTCATTTAAAAAAAAAATTATATAACACATTCCCTTAAAGAAAAATAAATAAAAATATACCTAAAAAGAGTATTGGATATTTTAAGAAAATTTTAATAGGTTAGAGTAGGGCCTGGACAGAAGAGTATACCTTATCGTGGTGGCGGCTTTAAGAATCTTTTGGCAAAAACAAAAGCTGCTGGCTATGTGTGTGATCTGGTGTTCACTGTGAACTGGTAATGTGTGATTGTTGAGGACGGGGTGCAGAAGTGGAGTTTTTTCAAGAGTGGGCAGTGGGACTGTAGAAGGTTCGAAGGATGGAGGCAGAGCCTGGGCTGAGTCTCAAGGAGGCCCGAAAATTTTGCTAGTATGGGGCCCCAAAATTCCTGGTGACAGCCCTGATCGCGGGTGCTTGAGTGACATGCTCGAGTCTCCGCCTCATGTTTCGCGGCTGTTATGCAGCCATAAATAAAAAACACGGGGGGATTGCCTGCCATACACGGGCAATCCCGGCATGTTTTTTTGGGGGTCTCAAACAGCTGCGAAACATGCGGGGCCTCGAGCATGTCACTCGAGCACCGGCGATACTTGGTGCATACCGAGTACCCGATGCAAACTCAAGTAGCAAGCACTTGCGCTCAACACTAATGACAACATATTGTGGGTGTCAGAAGTGACAGACAGTTGCCCTGAAGTTGGTTGCAGGAGATCTCTATATTTGGCATTGCAGACACCTTCTTAGAGGCTGTCTCTCTAAGACCCAGCTGCTACCTTCCTCTTGCTAATTAACACCCTGGCCTGGGTGTACAAATACCCACTGTCTGCTGGGGGGGGGGGGGGGGGAAGTGCTGGCGATACTCACATTACCCTTTGTGAAGGCTTGGAGCAAGTGCATCACTTCAGCCTCTCTGGAGCTATGAAGACGGGTGTTAATCTCTCTGAAGTCGATTAAAAGCCAAGCTATTTTCTCTGGATTGTTCCCCCTTGTTGTCTTTAGTGGTCAGTGGGGATCGACTAGCGCTCATCCGCCTCCCTTCAATAGCCAGGGCCCAACACCAAGGAAAGACAGAGCGAGATTCGCGTGCAGAAATTGGTGAAGAGCCAATTTAGGGACGTTCGTGGAGAAAGGGTGACACTAGACCAGCCTAGGAGGTCTCCACTCCCCCTTTCGCTCTTCCCTTTGTGTTGCAGGAAGTCTTTCCAACACCTTGGAGTGACATTATAGCCGGCCGAGCACATTTTGAAAAGGAAAAAAAAAAAAAAAAACTGAGACTTTGGTTTCTTTTTTGTGTGTGTGTTTTTTGGACGTGGTTGTTTTTTTCCCCCTTTCTCCTTGGTATGGGTTCAGTTGCAGAGCAGTTCCGCCGTCTGTCTCAGGAGGTGAATGACCTCCGCAGTGAGGTACAGCAGCAGCATCAGCAGCTACAGGTTGCCAATGTGGGGGTCTCTGCAGGTAGGCCTGTCCAGCCTGAATCCAAGGTTGCCCTCCGGGACAGGTTTTCAGGAGGTAGGGACAAGTTTTTTGTATTCAAGGAAGCCTGCAAACTGAGGAGCAACGGGTTGGAATTTTGATCTCTCTACTGCAGGGAGATCCTCAGTCGTGAGCATTTTCTTTACTGTAGGACTCTGTTTCTCTCCAGTCTGTGGAAGGTTTTTTTTCGGGGCTCTGGCCCTTATCTATGATGACCCTGACCAAGTCGCCTTGGCTGAGTCTAGGCTACGTCGCCTTCAACAGGGGAATGGGTCAGTGGAGACATACAGTTCGGAATTCCGTAGATGGGCAACGGATTCTAAATGGAATGACTCAGCCCTTAGAAGACAATTTTGTGAGGGTCTTTCTGAAAGGTTGAAAGATGCCTTGGCAGTACACGAAACCCTTCAGTCCTTGGAGGCTGCCATGTCATTGGCCATACGTCTCGGTAGACGCCTTCAGGTGAGACCACCTTCTCCGGGGCCTTCTTATCGGGGTTATGTACCTCTGCCGGGGGAGTGGTCTGGGGTGGGGGTGAACCAGTACTCGGGGAGGTGGAGGAACCCATGCAGTTGGGGGGGGGGGGGTGTCTCTGCATCATACATTTCCCAGGAGATTCGCAAGAAAAAAGGCATATGTTTTCTTTGTGGGAAAAATGGACATTTTGTTGGGACCTGTCCTTCAATTCCTAAACAAAAGGAGACTCTATTAACTCTTGGCAGTCTGGAGTTGGATAAACAAGGGGTGCATTTGTTGCCAACCTGCAGTTCCCGGTTTGTCCTGACAGCAGAGGTGGTGCTAATTTCTGTGCCGGAGGCAGCATGGTTGATGCGGAGTTTGTGAAAACTCATGGTCTTGCTTGCTGTACTTTAGCTAAACCTATTTCCATCTTTGCCATCGACTCGGCACCACTTGCACAGAAAGCATTTACTCAGATTGTACATAATGCAAAACTTAGGGTGGGGTCAGTTCATTGTGAAATAATCCCTTGCTATGTCCTTGACAATCTTCCCACACCTATTGTTTTGGGTATTCCTTGGCTTGTTAAACATAATCCATTGGTGGATTGGCAAACCAGGGAGATTATTGAATGGGGAGATTACTGCCATGAGAACTGTTTAGATATTTCTCTTGCTACTGTCTCTACGGAAATATTACCTGCTTTTCTGTCTGGTTTTGGGGACGTTTTTTCTGAGAGGGGGTGTCAGGATTTGCCTCCTCATCGTGCATATGACTGTCGTATTAACCTGACCCCCGGAGCTAAACTACCGAAGTCCAGACTATATAATCTTTCTGACCCTGATAGACAAGCCATGAAGGATTTCATTGTGGAAAGTCTGGAGAAGGGACATATCAGACCCTCATCTTCGCCCGTTGCGGCAGGGTTCTTCTTTGTGATGAAAAAAGATGGGGGTCTACGTTCCTGTTTAGATTTCCGGGAATTAAAAATCAAATTACCATCCATGATCCATACCCTCTTCCTCTGATTCCTGATTTGTTCAGCCAGGTTGTAGGAGGTAAGGTATTCTCCATGTTGGATTTAAGGGGAGCCTACAATCTGGTTTGAATCAGAGAAGGGGACGAATGGAAAACAGAATTCAATACCCCTGAAGGGCATTTTGAGAGTCTGGTTATGCTTTTCGGTTTGACCAATGCACCTGCGGTATTCCAGCATTTCATAAATTATATTTTCCATCATTTGGCGGAGAAGTTTGTGGTGGTTTATCTGGATGATATTTTGGTTTACTCAACTGATTTGGAAACACATCAGGGGCATGTTAAGCAGGTGCTCCAGATATTAAGGGATAACAAACTTTATGCCAAACTGGAAAAATGTGTTTTCGCTGTTCAGGAGGTACAGTTTTTGGGGTACTTGTTGTCATCCTTGGGTTTTCGGAGAAGATCCGTGCAGTTCTTGACTGGGAATGTCCCGAGAACCTGAAGGCTCTACAAAGTTTTCTGGGTTTTACTAATTTTTATAGGAAATTTATCCAAAATTATTCTGTTATAGTGAAACCCCTTACTGACACGACTAAGAAGGGGTCTGATTTTTCCAAATGGTCGGATGCTTCCCTCCAGGCTTTTTCCTTCTTTAAAGAATCATTTTGCCACTGCATCTATACTCAGTCAACCTGATGTTTCTCAACCCTTTATTGTGGAGGTCGATGCTTCGGATGTCGGGGTTAGGGTTGTGTTGTCTCACGGTTCGTTCCCTGGTAAATGGCGTCCATGCACCTTCTTTTCTAAAAAATTGTCTTCGGCTGAGAGAAATTATGACGTGGGTAATAGCGAACTTTTGGCGATCAAATTGGCGTTCGAGGAATGGCAACATTGCTTGGAGGGGCAGTCCATCCTATTACTGTTATTACTGACCATAAGAACCTGTCATATCTCCAGTCAGCTAAACGTCTCAACCCTAGGCAAGCCAGATGGTCCCTGTTTTTTTTACCAGGTTCAATTTTGTTGTCACTTTTCGTCCAGGGGTCAAAAATGTCAAGACTGATGCTTTGTCCCGGAGCTTCCCTGGTGGTGGTGACCATGAGAACCCTTCCCCGATACTATAGAAAGGGGTAGTCATTTCGGCTCTTTATCCTGAACTGGAGGGTGAGGTGTTGGAGGCTCAGGGGGACACCCCTGCCTCCTGCCCTTCAGGAAAGTTATTTGTACCATCTGATCTACGCCGCAAAGTAATTAAGGAACATCATAACTCTGTGCTTGCTGGGTATCCAGGTGGTAAGGCAACCGCGGACCTCCTCTCTCGTCATTTTTGGTGGCCGTGGTTGCATCGGGATGTAATTGAAAATGGAGCTGCTTGTAGTATTTACGCACGTTTTAAGGTTTCGCATACCCGTCTGTCTGGTACTCTTCTTCCGCTACCTATCCCTACTAGGACATGGACACACTTGTCCATGGATTTTATTACTGACCTACGGGTTTCTGCAGGCAAAACGGTGGTTTTGGTCGTAGTAGGTAGATTCAGTAAAATGGTTCACTTTGTCGCATTACCTGCACTTTCCAATGCCAAGACACTTGCTCAGGTGTTCATAAATGAGATTGCGAAGCTTCACAGGGTTACCTCCAATGTGCTGTCTGATCGGGGGACCCAGTTTGTTTCCAAGTTCTGGAAGGCATTCTGTTGTCGACTGGGGGGTGCAGCTGTCCTTTTCCTCGGCGTTCCACCCTCAGTAGAATGGTCAGACTGAGCGTGTCAATCAGAACTTGGAGACATACCTCAGGGTGTTTCGTCTCCGAAAATCAGGAGGATTGGGCATCCTACTTACTGCTGGCAGAATTTGCCATCAAGAATCCACCGGAAGGTCACCGTTCTTTGGTGCATACAGTTATCATCCACAGTTTGGTACCTTCAGTGGGGGAGGAGCTTCAGGAGTTCCTGAGGAGGAACGGTTTGCTTCGTTGCTCTCCTCGGTATGGCAGCGTTTTCTGTGTAATTTAAAGACCATGTGAGACAGCTATAAACATATGGCTGACAGAAAAGGCTTGCCAGGTCCGGACCTGACTGTGAATGACTTTGTGTGGTTGTGTACCAGGAATATAAAATTGAAAGTTCCTTCTTGGAAGCTGGGACCTAGGTTTATTGGTCCCTATAAAATAACCGCCGTCATTAACCTTAAGGTCCACAATGTGTTCCACAGGTCCTTACTCAAAAGGTATGTAGAACCTCTTGAGCCCTCACCTCTATCACCGCCCCCAGTAATGGTTGATGGTAATCTGGAGTTCCAGATTTCGAGGATTGTAGATTCTCGTTCTCTACAATACTTGATGCACTGGAAAGGCTATGGTCCAGAGGAGAAGATGTGGGTTTCAGTGTCAGAGGTGAACGCTCCCAGACTGGTTCGCTCATTCCACACCTCTTTTCCTGAGAAACCTGGTCCTGAGTGTCCAGAGGCCACTCGTAGAGGGGGAGGTACTGTCAAGGGTGTGTCAGAGGTGACAGACAGTCGCCCTGCAGTGGGTTGCAGGAGATCTCTAAGTTTGGCATTGCAAACAGTTTCTTAGATAAGAGGCAGTCTATAGGACCGAGCGGCTACCTCTCTCTTGCTAATTAGCTCTTTGGCCTGGGTATATATATACCTGGTGTGTCTGAGAGGGAATGGCCGGCTATATCCATTTCAACTTGTGAAGCTTAGCAGGAGCAGTACTTTGTCCTCTCTGGAGCTTGAGGCCATGTGCTTATTTGGAGTTCATCTAAAGCTAAGCCATTCCCCCTGTTTTGTCTACCCTTGTTGTCTATAGAGTTTAGTGGAGGTTGACTAGTGCTCATCTCCTTCCTTCCCTAGCCATACGCCAGGTAGAGTAGGCCGAGGCACGCGTGCGGCGATTGCTGAGGAAAAAATATAGGGACGATAGTTGAGACAGGGTCACGCTAGACCAGACTAGGAGGTCTCCACTTCCCCCCTTTCCCTAGTGTCTGGGCTCCCTTTCCCTTTCTGTTGTACTAAGTCTTCACCACACCTGACGTGACACGCGAGTTCACAGCTGGAGATCAGCTGATGAGCTCGGGACCTCACTCTATGCCAGTGCTGGTGGGAACATTCGTGAGAATGTTCCCATGTACCACTGATGCTGAGGTCACCGGGGCTAATCAGCTGATCTTCAGCTGATGAACCCATGTGACCTCCTGCAGCAGAGCCATGTACACTGACAGGAGTGATTACACTCCTGTCAGCGTACATTGTTGTCTTCTACGGCAGTGACAGCATTCAATACATTCTAGTGGTCAAATTTCTGTTGTGGAGACTAGCGACTCCACAAGAGAATTTGACATGCTGCAGTCCTGAAAGACGTGCGGCAGCCTCAGATGCACGCATAGTGGACATGGGATTTCTAGAAATCCCATTCACTATGCTGTAACATCTGGATGCTGCGGATGGGACGCTGCATAAATACACAGCTTAAAACCAGCAGCAGCTCCTGACCATGGCCACATACCCAAACTCACCCGCAGCATGTCAATTTCTGTAGCGAAGACTGGCGTCAGAACGGCGTCATCTGGCTGCAGATTTTGACCGATTGAAGTGTCATTATATACGGTGGATCTGCAAGTATTGACAACAAAAGTGCGGCATTAGAACACAGCGTTTTGGACGCAGCAAAAATATGCTGCGTCCAAAGCGCTGCTGAGTGCTGATCGGGGGAATGTAGCAGCTAACGAAACAGCTGTGAGTTGTTATTAATAGCCAGGGAAAATGTTTGCCTAATGGCACCTTCCTAGGCTAAAAATAGCAGCTCTCAGCTGCCACAGAAATTACATGAATGGAAATGCTAATAAAGATTGGGTTTATGGGATTAGCTGACACCTAGCCCTTTTGTGTGGTGATGACAAGGTGTCAATCAGACCCTTTCATTACTACACCTAATTAAAGTAAAGTAAAGTGTTAAATAAACACACAGAGCAAACACTTTATCTGAAATACAACAGACACTTTCTTTAATCATTTAAATGAACCAATATACTCACTCCAGGTCTGATGGTAATCCAAGGGTTATGCAATGTCCCACATTTCTTTTTTCAAATAACTTTATTTAGCTCCAAAAAGCATTCATTGATGTACAAAAATGCTTTAAAAAAAGCATTAAAAACCACATCAAAATCGAGGCAAAACGCAATTTTTTTCCACAGCGTTTTTCCTGCCAAGATGATGCAGAAATGCTGCAGAAATTTCTGCTTCAAATCCTGAACATGCGCACATAGCCTAACTTCTGGACAATCCCTTTAAATATACTTGAAGCACTGTTTGCGGTGAGCTCCCTCTAGTGGTGGTTGTTTTAATACCAGGCCATGCAAAAAAGCTATTCAGTATTAGGGCTACATTTCCTCCAGATCTATCAGTATTTCTTTAATTTAAAGTATTTCTTTAATTTAAACTCCTTTAAACACCTTCAGCAAAAACACATGTGCCATATGCAAACTAGGTCCCAATTATCCACGTGAGCCCCCAGTCCCTTCCCGCTTTCTACATCATCACCAATTTGCAATAAAGCCTCAGTAGTGCAGAAGAGAATCGGGGCATATACAGGACTGGATGAAAAAAAGAAGCGTCAAAGCGTCATCCATATCAGTCAGTGGACTGAGGTTAGCAGGAGACTTGGATGGTCTTGTGTGGACACTTGAGACCCATTTTAATATGGTGCAGGAGTTTTCTAAATCCAGCACTACATTATGCTGGGAAGGTTTAGGCTATGTGCGCACGTTCAGTATTTGATTGTAGAAATTTCTGCATCTCTTGGCGGCAAAAACGCACATTTTGCCGCGATGTTGGTGCGTTTTTGAAGCGTTTTTTGCACAGCAATGAATGCTTTTTGGAGCTAAATAAAGATATTTGAAAAAAGAAACGTGGGAAATCGCTTTAACCCTTGGATTGTCGGATCTAGGGTGAGTATATTGGTTAATTTAAATTATTAAAGGGAATCTGTCACCCCCCTGGGCGATATCAGACCTCTACTATGGGCATACAGGTGATAGAAAAGTAAATCTATACTTACCTGTATGCCCATAGTAGAGGTTTGATTGTAGAGAAAAATGTTTTTATAAACTCCGTTATGTACAGGCTTGGCGTCCGGTGGATGCGAAGAAATCCTATCTGTTTATTATTCCCGAAATGTTTAATAAGCCTATATGCTTATTATTCCCGAAATCCCCGCCTATATGCTTAGTTACCCTATTCCCCCCCCTCCCCTGCACGTCACATGGCCCTGTGACGTGCATTGTGCGCCCTGACTTACCGGGCATGCGCAAAGCGCCGGTCACGCGCAAAGCGCCGGTCACATAGAGCTCACATAGAGAGCGCTTTGCATCATCCCGGCCCCGTCTCTCCGTGCACTGTGCCGCAGTGTTCTATTGCGCAGGCGCTCGGGAGTCACTGTCACTTCCCGGCGCCTGCGCATTAGATTCCTGCAGTGCAGTGCACTGAAAGATGGGCCGGGAGGAACCAAAGTGCGCTCTATGTGACCGGCGCTTTGCGCATGCTCCTTCTGAGCCATGCCGTGCACCCAAACAGTGGTTTTTCCCCACATATGGGTTATCGGCGTACTCTGAAGAAATTGCACAACAATTTTTGGGGTCCATTTTCTTCTCTTACACTTGTGAAAATAAAAAAAATTGGGGTCTGAAGTAAACTTTTAGTGAAAAAAGTTAAATGTTAATTTTTTCCTTCCACGTTGCTTCAGTTCTTGTGAAGGGTAAATAAACTTCTTGAATGTGATTTTGAGCACCTTGAGGGGTGCATTTTCTGTCACCCCTCAAAGTCACTTGAATTGTGATGTGGTCCCTAAAAAAAAAAAAAATGGTTTTGTAAATTTTATTGGAAAAATTAGAAATCGCTCGTCAACTTTAAACCCTTTTAACTTCCTAAGAAAAAAAAAATGTTGTTGCAAAAATTGTGCTGATGTAAAGTAGACATGTGGGAAATGTTATTTATGAACTAATTTTGTGACATATCTCTCTGATTTAAGGGCATAAGAATTCAAAGTTTGAAAATTGCTACATTTTAAACATTTTTCTCCAAATTTCCATTTTTTTCACAAATAAACGCCAGTCATATCGAAGAAATTTTACCACCGTCATGAAGTACAATATGTCACGACAAAACATTCTCAGAATCGCTGCTAGTCCCACCACGAAGTGCGCCGTAGTTTTTTTGCGCACGAGGGGTTAACAGCGTTACACTATAATCTTTCTCTTTCCACAGGATGCCGGCTACAGAAAACACAGACTGAGGAAGAATAGGGAAAATAAAGTAAAGATAAGCATGAGCCCACTGCACAGGAATGTGTGATCCGCTGCCAAGAATTTAAATAACATGTTTTTATGTGGCGGGATTTCATGGAACAAAGGAACGGGGTCATCTCCGGTCGCAAAGCGCGGTAAAAAGCAGCAGACTGGAGTAACGGCGAAGGGCGGGAGCAGCGCTGCTCAACTGAAACTAAACAAAAATATTTGGACCCGTTAATTCCAATCCTGATACAAAAAGACAGAGGGAAGCGCAGAATTTAAAGGACGCAAAGCCCATTTATATAATAGGTTGGCGGGTGCAAGGCTGAGGTCAGTGGTTGGAGGGGACACATCCTAGGGCATCGTCGATGGAAGGTAATGCATGGTGGCATCTCTGATATTTTGGCATCTATGCCAGTCACAATATGGAGCACTTGTTGCAGGCAAGGTTGTGGCATCTGTGCCAATCACTATATGTAGCACCTTTTGGACACAATGTAAGGCGACATCTGTGGAAGTCACTTTATGGGACATTTGTTGCAGCCGATGTATGGCACAGTGTATAGGCGCAGACGGAAAATGCATACTGGTGTATCGGACAGGCACTATATGGTGGCATCTGTAGCAGATAGTACATGGTGGCATCTATGAAGGGCGATGTATGGTGGCATCTCTAGCAGACAGTCCATAGTGGCATCTAGGACAGGCAATGTATATTGGCATCTCTAGCAGACAGTCCATGGTGGCATCTATGAAAGGCGATGTATGGTGGCATCTCTAGCAGACAGTCCATAGTGGCATCTAGGACAGGCAATGTATATGGGCATCTCTAGCAGACAGTCCATGGTGGCATCTATGAAAGGCGATGTATGGTGGCATCTCTAGCAGACAGTCCATAGTGGCATCAAGGACAGGCAATGTATATGGGCATCTGTAGCAGACAGTCCATGGTGGCATCTATGAAAGGCGATGTATGGTGGCATCTCTAGCAGACAGTCCATAGTGGCATCTAGGACAGGCAATGTATATGGGCATCTCTAGCAGACAGTCCATGGTGGCATCTATGAAAGGCGATGTATGGTGGCACCTCTAGCAGACAGTCCATATTGGGATCTATGATGGGCGATGTATGGTGGCATCTCTAGCAGACAGTCCATAGTGGGATCAATGACGGGCAATGTATGGTGGCATCTCTAGCAGACAGTGCATAGTGACATCTGTGGCAGACACTCTATAGAGTACTTGGAGGCAATGCACGGTGGCATTTGTGATAGGCAATGTATAAAGGCATTTGTGAAAGTCACAATGTAGGGCACATGTAGCATGCAACATATGGTACAGTACTCTCTCTCATGGTAAGCAGAACATGGTGGCATCTATGGCACTCAATGTATTAGGGCAAACGTACAAGTCACTATATGAGGCACTTGTGACAAACAATCCATGGGGTCATTGGTGGCAATGGGGATATCTGTGATAGTCACTATATGGGGCACTTTTTATATAAATGATGTATGCTGGCATCTCTGATTGGCAATAACTGGTATTATCTAGAGTAGGCAATGTATAGGGGCTTCTATGGCAGTCACTATATACAGTATTTGTGGCAGGCAAAGTATGGTGGCATTTGTGCTAGTCACTTTATTAGGCACATGTGTCAGATCATATACAGTGGGTACGGAAAGTCTTCAGACCCCTTTAAATTTTTCACTCTGTTTCATTGCAGCCATTTGGTAAATTCTAAAAAGTTCATTTTTTTCTCATTAAAGTACACTCTGCACCCCATCTTGACTGAAAAAAAACGAGTGTAGAAATTTTTGCAAATTTATTAAAAAAGAAAAAATTGGAAATATCACATGGTCATAAGTATTCAGACCCTTTGCTCAGTATTGAGTAGAAGCCCCCTTTTGAGCTAGTACAGCCATGAGTCTTCTTGGGAATGATGCAACAAGTTTTTCACACCTGGATTTGGGGATCCTCTGCCATTCTTCCTTGCAGATCCTCTCCAGTTCCGTCAGGTTGGATGGTGAACGTTGGTGGACAGCCATTTTCAGGTCTCTCCAGAGATGCTCAATTGGGTTTAGGTCAGGGCTCTGGCTGGGCCGGTCAAGAATGGTCACAGAGTTGTTCTGAAGCCACTCCTTTGTTATTTTAGCTGTGTGCTTAGGGTCATTGTCTTGTTGGAAGGTGAACCTTCAGCCAAGTCTGAGGTCCAGAGCACTCTGGAAGAGGTTTTCATCCAGGATATCTCTGTACTTGGCTGTATTCACATTTCCTTCAATTGCAACCAGTGGTCCTGTCCCTGCAGCTGAAAACACCCCCATATGACCATGTGATATTTCAGTTTTCCTTTTAAATAAATTTGCAAAAATTTCTACATTTCAATTTTTTTTCAGTCAAGATGGGGTGCAGAGTGGACTTTAATGAGAAAAAAAATTAACTTTTTAGAATTTACCAAATGGCTGCAATGAAACAAAGAGTGAAAACTTTAAAGGGGTCTGAATACTTTCTGCACCCACTGTATGATGGCATCTCTGACATACAATACCTGGTAGCGTCTCTAGCAGGTAATGCATCATGGCATCTACACTTGGCAATGCATAGGGGCATCTTTGGAAAGGAAGGTGTGGTTGCATCTGTGACAGTCAAATTATGGAGAAATTTTAGCATACAACATATGATGGCATCTAAGGCACACAATGTATGAGAACATCTGTAAATAATCACTATATTGGGCACCTGTGTCAGTCGACACAGGGCGGCATTTATGACAGCCCTTGTATAGAGGTGTGGCACTGCTGGTAGACGATTACCAGAACCTCGAGATATTGCATATAATTCGTCTCCATACGGTTATATCTTACATTTATGGCATTGTACGGTCTCACCAGACCTCGGCTGTGACACTGGAATGCCCATGTTGTGGGTTGGCTGGGTCAGGCTTCTTTATATATGGCTGGTGTGTAAAGGGTTAAATATACACGAGTAAAGTTATTTCTAGGAGAGAAAAAAAAATAAACCATGAAAAGAAATCTAAAAATAATGTCGGGTTCAAAGATTCACCGAGCCAAACAATTATCTTGTTTCCTTTGTTACAGGAATAGCTGCTTCGTCTTCGTTGGCAGAAGATCCAGGCCGGGGAGGAGCAGGGGAGCGGCCGCCGCTGCTCCGCACCCAGATATTGTGACACTTAACGTAGGCGCCACTCCTGGAAGATGCCGTCATTAAAGCTTTTCTTCACCGTTACAGCCGCTAAATTAACTCTTCCCTTGCTGCTTCTTAAAGTTGCAGATTCCACTTTATCTTACACATTGGGCAGTCGCATATATAGCAATTCTCCAATATACTTCTATTATTGGATTTGCTTGTTTTACAAGCGGAAGCGATCCAGATGGAGAAGGCAGCGGAAAGTGAACGTAGAGCTGCATTGATTTTGAGGGCAGTCGTCCATACGTAGGTTTATTGAAGTCAGAAACTTGCAGCCACATAACCCCATGATGCTTACACAATGCATCCAAACACGTGTGTGACTAAGTGCCGGGATGTGTAACCGGAAGGTTATGTACGGGTGTGAGGCATATATATATAGATACCTGCTATGTATATGTAAATTATCTAATAATCACCCTGGCGTTCACTATAGAGGGGTGAAATCTGCAGATTATATGGATTTTGAAGCAGATTGGCAGTAAATTTTTCTACCCCGTATAGAAGTATTGTATTTCCTATGGGAGCAGCGGAGATAAGCGGCTGCAGACCTTCTCTGGGAGAGTCATGAAATAATGAATGATACTGTGAAAATTAAAGGAGAACCTCTGTAAATCCGCAGCGAAACCTGATCGTTACATGCAAATTTTGCTGCAGACCAGCCCGCAGATTCTGCACTGATTTTACTGGTGGGAAAATAAAAGTGGTAAAATCTGCCATGATTACTAAGTTAATGATATAGATATAGATAGTGAAGGAAATAATTATTTGATCCCTTGCTGATTTTCTAAGTTTGCCCACTGACAAAGACATGAACAGTCTATAATTTTAAGGGTAGGTTAATTTTAACATTGAGAGATAGAATATCAAAAAAAAGATCAAGAAAATCACATTGTACAAATGAGATACTTATTTCTCACTGCAAAATGCAAATAAATGTATTTGATCCCCTACAAACCATTATGAGTTCTGGCTCCTACAGACCAGTTAGTCGCTCCTAATAAACTCCCTACCTGATTAAAGACAGCTGTCTTACATTGTCACCTGTATAAAAGACTCCTGTCCACAGACTCAGTCAGACTCTAACCTCTACAACATGGGCAAGACCAAAGAGCTTTCTAAGGATGTCATAGACCTGCACAATTTCACAAAGCTGGAATGGGCTACAAAACCATAAGTAAGACGCTGGGTGAGAAGGAGACAACTGTTGGTGCAATAGTAAGAAAATGAAAGAAATACAAAATGACTGTCAATGGACATCGATCTGGGGCACCATGCAAAATCTCACCTCGTGGGGTATCCTTGATCATGAGGAAGGTGAGAGATCAGCCTAAAACTATACGGGGGGGAACTTGTTAATGATCTCAAGACAGCTGGGACCACAGTCACCAAGAAAACCATTGGTAACACAATACACCTTAAAGGTTTAAAATCCTGCATTGCCCGCAAGGTCCCCCTGCTCAAGAAGGCACATGTGCAGGCCCGTCTGAAGTGTGCCAATAAACACCTGGATGATTCTGTGAGATTTTGGGGCAAGGTGATGTGGTCAGATGAGACAAAAAATGAGCTCTTTGGCATTAACTCAACTCGCCGTGTTTGGAGGAAGAGAAATGCTGCCCATGAGCCAAATAACACCATCCCCACTGTCAAGCATGGAGGTGGAAACATTATGATTTGGGGGTGTTTCTTTGCTAAGGGCACAGGACTACTTCACCACATCAATGGGAGAATGGATGGAGCCATGTACCGTAAAATCCTGAGTGACAACCTCCTTCTCTCCACCAGGACATTAAAAATGGGTCATGGCTGTGTCTTCAAGCAAGACAATGACCTAAAACATAGAACCAAGGCAACAAAGGAGCGGCTCAAAAAGAAGCACATTAAGGTCATGGAGTGGCCTAGCCAGTCTCCAGACCGTAATCCCATAGAAAACTTATGGAGAGAGTTGAAGCTCCAAGTTGCCAAGCGACAGCCTCAAAATCTTAATGATTTAGAGATGATCTGCAAAGAGGAGTGGACCAAAACTCCTCCCGACATGTGCGCAAACCTCATCATCAGCTACAAAAAATGTCTGACTGCTGGGCGGCCAACAAGGGTTTTGTCACCAAGTATTAAGTGTTGTTTGCCAGAGGGATCAAATACTTATTTCTCACTGCAAAATGCAAATAAATTTATCTAATTTATACAATGTGATTTTCTTGATTTTTTGGGATATTCTATCTCTCAATGTTAAAATTAACCTACCCTTAAAATTATAGACTGTTCATGTCTTTGTCAGTGGGCAAACAGCAAGGGATCAAATAATTATTTCCTTCACTGTACATACACGCACACATATATACATATATATTTATATAGCCAACTAAATGAGGCATAAAAAACCTTAGCGGAGCGATTTCAGAAGTTAGAGAAAAAAAATATTTTTCATCCCCAACAACCAATCACAGAGTAGCTTTCTTTTCGCATATCACTCTGGTAAAATGAAAGCTGCACTATCATTGGTTGCTAGGTGCAACACCGACACCGATTGCATTGTGTAATTATATTTGCCTAAAAGATCCAGTCGTACAAACAATTCTATGAAAAACCTGGCATTTTTCATAAAAACATTAGGGTAGGTTTATCAAAACAGTTTAAAAGAAATATCTGTCGACGTTGCCCATAGCAACCAGTCACAGAGCAGGTTTCATATTTTCAGAGCAGAATTTGAAATGAAAGCTGTGCTCTGATTGGTTGCTAAGGACAAAGGCAAATTTCCCTGAATAAGGCCCAAAGTGTGCCAGTGCTTCGTGGACTTAACCGTTTGAGTGCCACAGACATTGATTTTTACGATGTCTGTGGTCAGACTCCGCTCCACACAATCCGCCTTTGTTACTCCAGACCCCAATGTTTTCATAGTCATCCCTGACAATACGTCGCCCCTCGCACAATGCAGGACGAGATGTTTTGGCAGCTGGATCTCTGCTCTCCATCCACTACAACAAAGGAAAAAGGAGAGTTGTTTTTGGGAAGTGACTGTCGTAGAAGCCAGAATATGGGGCGCCACAGCTTCAGGATGTTAATCCCCCGGGAGACTGAAATATGCCAAAAAAAGAGAGCGAGGAAGGAAAAAACATATCAGCCAAAAAAATGAGGAGCGCCCGCCCTGACACCTCGCAGAGCCGCCACCACTATTGTGCCACACGTCTATGTACACATTGACCATAACCCTCATTATATCCTACTGATCCAGAAATGTCCGTCCTTCTATTGTGCTGTTGATACGACACGGGAAAATGCTGCGCTTGTCAGACAGACGGCTCCAACCTTTTAATCTGGGATATTAAAGAGGAACTTGCACTTGCCATAAATATGTCATTCTTTTCTGTAATGCCGCTGTTCTCCTGAATCCGGTGATGTTTTCCTTTTCGTCCTGAGCCTCACCGTTCCTGAGATATGGCCCCATGTTCCCTGTATATAAATCTATGCTTTTTAGCCAAGTGGGTGTAGTCACGATGACGATGCCCACGGAGAAGAGTTAAGGATCACGCCCACTTGACTGCCTAGATTGATATATAGAGAAAAGGGGGCCATATCTCAGGAACGGAGAGGCGCAGGAAGAAAAGGAAAACATCGCCGGATTCAGGAGAACAGCGGCATTTACACCAGGTGAAGAATGTGCATATTTATGGAAAGTGAGCTTTAAATATAATTTTATAATCAGTCTGTTTATAAAAAAAAAAAATCTGGTTACAGACATGTCTATGTGGTTTGGCGGGCGCTGTTGCCGCACTTGTTAAAATTATTTTTTTTTCTGCTGGAGATAAGCGGCGCCAGATTGGTTTCATAATCGCTTTCAGCTATACAATTGTCCAGATGAGTACTAAGGGGTCCGTATCTGCACCAGGCAAATCTGAGCAAATACCAGCATCCACTGGACTGGGGGGCACATACTATATCCCCTTACCCAACCAAGGGTGGAGTAGACATGAGAACCAATGTGACAATATTCTGAGTTCTGGGCTTGTAGTATATGACTAGCTTTAATAAGTATAAAGTAATAAGCAGTCATATAACAAACAACACCCCTCCATCCCCCCCCCAAAAAAAAATGGACCGTATAGGGCCTGTAGTATACAATAAAGTGGAGTAATGTAACCTGTATGTAGCATCTCAGGGCCATAATTTATATTTAGTGGGCACAAAGTGGACAGAATGGTCATTGGGGCCTGGACACCTTACTAAAGTACCAATTTTACTACCCTGATGGCAGCACTACCCCAACAAACACACAGTTTGGCATGTTCCCACTAAGGGTTAAATTCTGCATGTTTTAGTGTTTAATTTTTTTCCTTGAAAGTCAAAAAAAAAAAAAAAAAAAAAAAAAAAAAAGCTACTGTCCTACACCAGATTGCAACTGCCAGTAATGACCACTAGGTTGTGCTACAATATCCAAAACAAAGCCATGCTGTAAATTCTGACGTTTGCAGCGGCTGACACTACTGTAAACTGTAATTTGGCTCCAGAACTGAAACATGAAGCTGGTTTCATCTTAGCCAGGCTGCAAAAAAAAACGTGAAGATGTGATCGGTGCAGCAAAAACTCAAAATAGGTCACATTACCTCGGCGAGTACACGTTATTGCAAATGAAGGATTGGTGGCTAAAGGGTTAAATCTTGCAAATACCAATGAATGACTGTAGAATATATAAAAAAAACAAAACCTCTCTGATAGAGTTTGTGTTTAAATCCATTCTCATGATCGTTCTGCAATTGGTAATAAATGTTGTCAATGGCTCCACGCGTTTAAAAAAATCCCACAGCTGAGGGTTTGCTACACTTGCCTGCACTGATGCATTGAAACAAAATATCAGAAAAGGAGAAAGAATCCATTTTACTCATAGAGGATTGTTTAGGCTGGATACAATTGTAGCAAACACTCAGCTATAAAAAGTTTTAAAAGAGTTTTTCTAAAGTTTTGTTTTTAGGAGTGCACTGTGCTGAAGACCAGCGGTATAGTTGCGTCATTGGTCTTAAATTTGCACTCTCCGATACTACAACAGCATCAGGGGAGCACAGGGAAACTAAAGCTGGTCACATCATGTGCTCCAGCGATCCGGCCAGATTCAGATCAGCGCTTACAAACTATCATAAAGACCTTGTAAGCACTGTGCATGCTCGACCAGACTGTGGAGGTGGCCGGTAACCAAGACAACAAGCATTAAACAAACTGGAAACGGAGAACATTTTTAGTAAGATTGCAATTGCAGAGTTGCTGAGTTTTACAAGCAACTTGCAATTTTAACCATTATTGATGTTAGGACAACCCCTTTAAGTGTCAGTCTTAGGCCCACGGCCCCACTATCAGTATTTAACACAACTTCAGACCAAAATCCAGGGAGTGAGGAGACTCCAGCGATGTGGTGTAATTAAAATTTCCATTTATTTGAAGGATGATATTTCCATTTTCACTATCAGTATTTGGTCAGCATTCTGTCAGTACTTTTTCTCAGGAGTGGGAGCCAAAATCAGGAGTGGGTGATAAATACAGAATTTGTGACTTGTTTCTATTATACCTTTTCTCTGTTTGTTCCTCACCTGGTTTTGGCTCCCATTCCTGAGAAAAAATACTGACCGAACACTGACCAAATACTGATAGTGGGGCGGTGGCCTAAGAATCTTCCCATTTACTGACAGCAAGCAGAAAATGATAAGAAAGTTACTCATCTTTTCAGAGTACAATGACAACCTTACTCTATCTGCAAGACGTCAAATTGTCTTGCAAATTAGACAGTGCAAATTCTTAAAGGTTGGAGTTGCCCTTTAAGAAACAATTTTGGAAAAGTACTTGCCCTTTCTATTAACAATTCCTATTCTGCACAATGTAATCATTTTGTTTCTTTGCCTTACATTCTGAATAACGATCTCAGCCATTTTTAGAACTGTCCTTCATCGTTAAGAAATATTGTAGCTACAAATGAATGGAGCTTTGTAGTGGTCTTCAGATAGCAGGATTGCGCAGGCATACCGGCGGAGCTCTGCAGTAACACCAGCAGGTGCAGATAGCAGCCACACCCAAACCTGGAAGAGCCCAAAGGTTTTCCAAACAACCGGCTCTTCATACATGCATTATATAGACACAATGACAGGAGGTGTAATGCTTCATTTCTCCTGCGGAGGTGCTGCAGGGGTATAAGGATCTGTTCACACAAAGCATTTTTTTTCTGCAGAAAAGAAGCTGCGTTTTACAGCACCAGCAAAAGATTTGAGATTTCAGAGATCTCATGCACATTTGAGAACTGCAGCCTTTTTTTAAAACTGAATAATGTGAACTCTTTGAGTACACGATGCAGAAATGAAGCAGAAAATTTCTGCATCTCCCTGGCAGAAAAAAGCATGCGGATTGTACATGCGTTTTTCCTGCAGAATACATGCGGATTCACATGCGTTTCCAGGCTATTTTAGCATCACTTGGAAAGTGCTTGACAACTAGGTCACACTATATAAATCCATGCAACCGGCATGGATTTATATAGTGTGACCGAAAGAATGGTAAAAATAAAAAATAAATGTATACTTTACCCTCCGATGGCCCGCGCTGTCCTGCTCACTCAGTTCTCCCTCGCCGGCAACATTGAATTGAAAGACCTGCCGACGTCAGCGTCACGTGACCCGTCACATGACTGACGTCAGCGCAGGTCCTTCAACTCACTGCAAAGTGCCGGGAACCAAGCAGGAGCGGTGCGCGGGCCGACAGAAGGTAAGTATACATTTATTTTTTATTTTATTCTTTTTTTACAGCTTTTTAATGGTACCTGGGTGTGGAAGAGACTCTCCTCTCTTCTACACCCGGGTACCATCCGCACATTAGAACGCGCCAATTACCCAAGTACAGATGCAGTCTTGCGGAATTGGCGCGTTCTAATGCAAGTCAATGGCGGCGAAAACGCCGCGTTTCCGCAAAATTAATGGACATGCTGCGGATTTTTGAGCGCAGCATAAACGCTGAGGAAAAATCCGCAGCATGGGCACAGCACATGCGGATTATCATTGGGGAACATTGCTGCCCTTCTACCATGCGTTTTTAATGCGTTTCTGCAGCTTTTCCGCAGCTGCAGAAACGCTGCGGAAACGCATAAAAACCGCATCGTGTGCACACAGCCTTTCAGTGTTTTTTGCAGCGATTTCAGTGAATTAGGCTGTGTGCACACGATGCGGTTTTAATGCGTTTCCGCTGCATTTTTGCAGCTGCGGAAAAGCTGCAGAAACGCATTAAAAACGCATGGTAGAAGGGCAGCAATGTTCCCCAATGGAAATCCGCATGTGCTGTGCCCATGATGCGGATTTTTCCGCAGCATGTCCATTAATTTTGTGGAAACGCTGCTTTTTCGCCGCCATTGACTTGCATTAGACCGCATGGATTCCGCATCACTGTATATGTAGATGCACATTCCATGCGTTCTAATGTGCGGATGGTACCCGGGTGTGGAGGAGAGTCTCATCCAGACCCAGGTACCATTAAAAAAAAAAGAATAAAATAAAAAAAATATATACACTCACCTTCTGGCATCCCGCGCTGCGTCCTCCTGGCTTCCCGGGCACTTCGCGGTTGAATGAAGGACCTACGCTGACGTCAGAGTCACGTGACACTGACGTCGGCAGGTCCCCAATGTACCACTGCCGGCAGCCGGGACGGAGGGAAGCAGGACACCGAGGGCCATCGGAGGGTAAAGTATATATTTATTTTTTTATTTTTTGATATTCACACACTATATAAATCCATGCCGGTTGCATGGATTTATATAGTGTGACCAAGTTGACAAGCACTTTCCAAGTGATGCTAAAATCGCTTGGGAAGCGCTTGTCAACCCGCTTGCGGAAATGCATGTGAAGACCGCTTCACATCCGCATGTCCCTGGCAGGAAAAACGCATGTACAATCCGCATGTACAATCTGCATGTACAATCCGCATGTACAATCCGCATGTACAATCCGCATGTACAATCCGCATGTGTTTTTTCCTGCCAGGGAGATGCAGAAACTCTCAGGAAAAAATCCTGAGCATTTCTGCATCGTGTGCACATACCCTAAAACTAACTTTATTATCCTGTAGATAAATCACACGTGTAATCCACACCAAAAAAAAAAAGCAGCTAAAAATGCAGGTTACAAATATGCTTTGTGCGAACATAGCCTAACTGGGCATTTAGGAAGTAAGATAAAATCTAAAGACCATAAAATGCCTCCAATCTGTGGGGGCCCAAAATCTCATCCCGGGGTCTCAGGATATTTCCACATAGATATTTTTTGTCTCTCTAAATGAGGGGCCCCAGGTGGCCCGCAGGGGGCTTTTATCACTGTCACCTACAGTCGAGATTTTAGCATTACCTTCTTTAATGGAAAGCTAAAAAAACAAAACAAATGTCTTTACCCACTTTGAAGATCGGTCCCTCTTGGGATGATGCCTTTTTGTTTGTATGGTTCCCCATGTGAAGCTGATTAGTCTGATCCTTATAGATCAGCTGTGATCGACACAGGAACATAGTAGAAAGTGTTCAAATTCCCTGCAGCGCCACCACAGGGTGAATGGAGTATTGCACTGTTTTCATAAAAATGAATGGGCTGGCTATGTAATACATGGACATGCTGGATCCACGCAGAGAAAAAGATGCTGCTTGTGGCTCCTCTCTACCAGAGGAGATTCCTGAGCGTAGCAAAAGATTCTATCAGACAACCCCTTTAATTTTAAAGGGGAACTCCACCCAAAACAACCCTTCTTTGGGGTCTGACCTAGTACTAGTATCAGCATAGAAGTAGAGGGGAGAATCATTGATGTGACATAAAACTAGGTGAAAGGTATATATTCGTGTCTGTGAACTGATCTGCTGCATTCCTAAGAATTATTGATGTCGTAACCATAAGCCGCTCTGATACCTTATCTATAGGCTTCAGCTCTCCGCAATGTCAAAGGGGAAACAGATCCAGACCAATCAGCTCCTGCGTGTGTGATCGCCTATGCAAATCATGGCAAGGTTGTAATGCGGATGTTATGCTTTATATTACAGAAAGGAATATAAAACTTGCATTCTGCAGAAGCGTGAAAGAATAAAAGACCGTGAAAAGAAAAGATGGGGCGTGCCGAAAGCGGTCAATGCCCTTCTCTTATCCTACAATCATATAAAACAGGTAATACCAGCTGGAAAACTAAAGAGGAAATGACATTATTTAATAGAAGAAAAAAAAACTCTTAAAGTTTTAGATATGGAAACCATCAGTAAGCAGGCTCTGGCTGATATTGTCATGAGTTCATTTTTTTCAAATTAGTGCTTTTTTAGTAAATAAACAAGCAAAGAGATAAACAGCCTGGGAGTCAATAGCTGTTTTGAAACTACAACTCCCAGCATGCCTTGGCTGTAAGGAAATGTTGAGAGTTATAGTTTCACAACTGCTGGAATGACCCAGATTGCTGATCACTAAAGCAGAACATCTGATCTCGTAAAAAAAAACAAAAAAACCCCAAGAAGATCCAGAAAATGTAAATGAGATCTGCAAAGCTAATATTTTCATTAAATTACATGGAAACCATCAATAAGAAGGCTAGACTTGAGCCATTTTGCTTTGAATTTTATTTTTTTTCATTCTGGCGTTTTCTTAAAGAAGTATCTACTCTCAAACACCAGATGATCTAAACCCAATATATGCAAATCTAATACCTTAACGACATTGTATGGAAACCATGAACAAGTAGGCTAGATGCTCTTGAACTACTTGCTAAGGATTTATTTTTATTATAGTAAATGTTTTTTTTTTTGTATAACTAAGACATCTGAGCTCAAATTCAAGAAGATCTAAACTTAATATCTGCATTATATTACATGGCACCAGTCAACAAGCAGGTTAGATGCTCTTGAGCGATCCAATATGGATGTATTTTTATGGTAGGTAGTGTTTGTTTAAATAAACTAGGCCATCTGAGCTCATAAACACAGACCTAAACTAAAGATCTGCAAAACTAACCTCTGCACTGCATTATATGGAAACCATAAACAAGCAGGGAGGTTAGATGCTCTTGATCTACTTTGGTAGGAATTTACTTTCATTCTAGTGGGTTTTTGTTTAATCACTCGGACATCTGATTTCATAGATACAAAAAGATCCAAACAATTTGAGATCTGCAAACCGCATACCTGCATTGTACTAGATGGAAACAATCAGCATTCAAAGTGTGTATCTGTGTTATGTGTATCTGTATGGGGGGGAGAGGGGGTTGTAGCTCAATCACTGCAGAGCACCATTATATACCCCATTTATCAAATAGACACAAACTATGACTATCAGATCCATCAACAGCATCTTGTTGACAGTTTCCAAGTGTCAAATTGACATTTTCCCATCTCTATATTGTCAGGAGTAAAAAATAAACCAAAATATTAATGAAAGAAATGAAGGCTTACTACAGAAAGTGGGTCTCTCCCTGGAGGACTTGGCACAGCCATGCACAACAGACAGACCATCGGAATTTAATAGTGCACTGTGTAATACTTCATCACACCTGTGGCGGCGCTGAAGATTGCCTGAGCACTTGTTACCAGGTTCCTCCAGAGCTGATCGCAGAGGTCACTGCAGCAGAACACCCTGTGATGAGCCTGGTTTACAGGAGCCCTTTAAAAATAAAAAAACTGATTTTCCAAAAGGGCCATCCCCTTTAAGTAAGGGCAGGCGATCAGGCCATGGAAAGTATTGGGCAGTGCCACACGGCTATGTATATACCCAGGTTGTAGCCACAGAACAGAATGTCACTGGATGATCATCGCTTCTGTACTCGTTCCAAACAATCACCCCCGGGAGCAGCCCTGACTCTTCAGATATGGCCCCCGCCAGTGAAATATCACTCAGTATGTCCCTCGCCCGCAGAGTGTTCTTCTCAGGACATGAAGCAACCCATCAAAGAGCACAGTGTGCAGGCATGGCCGAATCCGCTCTCCTGAGGGGACCACGTCCTGCAGGAGAACGGCCAGCATTTATTCCTATAGACCACACAGAGACAGAGAGGGGCACACAGGCCTGTGCCAGCGAACACCCAAAACCTCTGGACCCAGTCAGAGACAGAGGGCGGCGCGTCACAACATAAATATATATCCCAGGTGTAGGAGGAATATATGTTTCATATTGACTGTACACTGCAACATAACACCCAGGGGCGGCCATAGAATGTAACATAGCCATAGGGGCTGTACAATATAACATAGCCCATAGGGGCAGCAGAATATAACATAGCCCATAGGGGCAGCAGAATATAACATAGCCCATAGGGGCAGCAGAATATAACATAGCCCATAGGGGCTGTACAATATTACATAGCCCGTAGGGGCTGTACAATATTACATAGCCCATAGGGGCAGCAGAATATAACATAGCCCATAGGGGCAGCAGAATATAACATAGCCCATAGGGGCAGCAGAATATAACATAGCCAATAGGGGCAGCAGAATATAACATAGCCCATAGGGGCAGCAGAATATAACATAGCCCATAGGGGCAGCAGAATATAACATAGCCCATAGGGGCAGCAGAATATAACATAGCCCATAGGGGCAGCAGAATATAACATAGCCCATAGGGGCAGCAGAACATAACATAGCCCATAGGGGCTGTAGAATATAACATAGCCCATAGGGGCTGCAGAATATAACATAGCCCATAGGGGCAGCAGAATATAACATAGCCCATAGGGGCAGTAGAATGTAACACAGCCCATAGGGGCAGCAGAATATAACATAGCCCATAGGTGCCGTAGAATATTACATAGCCCATAGGTGCCGTAGAATATAACATAGCCCATAGGGGCAGCAGAATATAACATAGCCCATAGGGGCAGCAGAATATAACATAGGCCATAGGGGCAGCAGAATATAACATAGCCCATAGGGGCAGCAGAATATAACATAGCCCATAGGGGCAGCAGAACATAACATAGCCCATAGGGGCTGTAGAATATAACATAGCCCATAGGGGCTGCAGAATATAACATAGCCCATAGGGGCAGCAGAATGTAACATAGCCCATAGGGGCAGTAGAATGTAACACAGCCCATAGGGGCAGCAGAATATAACATAGCCCATAGGTGCCGTAGAATATTACATAGCCCATAGGGGCCGCAGAATATAACATAGCCCATAGGGGCAGCAGAATATAACATAGCCCATAGGGGCAGCAGAATATAACATAGCCCATAGGGGCAGCAGAATATAACATAGCCCATAGGGGCAGCAGAATATAACATAGCCCATAGGGGCAGCAGAATATAACATAGCCCATAGGGGCCGTAGACTGTACCATAGCCTATAGGGGCAGTAGAATGTAACATAGCCCATAGGGGCCGTAAAATGTAACACAGTCCATAGAGGGCGTAGATTGTAACATAGCCCATGTGGGCTGTAAAATGTAACATAACCCATAGAGGCCGTAGAATATAACATAGCCCATAAGGTCTGTAAAATTTAACATAGCCCATAGGGGCCGTGGAATATAACATAGCCCATAGGGGCTGTAAAATATAACATAGCCCATAGGGGCCGTAGAATGTAACATAGCCCATAGGGGATGTAAAATATAACATAGCCCATAGGGGCCGTAGAATGTAACATAGCCCATAGGGGATGTAAAATATAACATAGCCCATAGGGGCCGTAGAATGTAACATAGCCCATAGGGGCAGAAGAATATAACATAGCCCATAGGTGCCGTAGAATATTACATAGCCCATAGGGGCTGCAGAATATAACATAGCCCATAGGGGCTGCAGAATATAACATAGCCCATAGGGGCAGCAGAATATAACATAGCCCATAGGGGCAGCAGAATATAACATAGCCCCTAGGGGCAGCAGAATATAACATAGCCCATAGGGGCAGCAGAATATAACATAGCCCATAGGGGCAGCAGAATATAACATATCCCATAGGGGCTGTAGAATATAACATAGACCATAGGGGCAGCAGAATATAACATAGCCCATAGGGGCAGCAGAACATAACATAGCCCATAGGGGCTGTAGAATATAACATAGCCCATAGGGGCTGCAGAATATAACATAGCCCATAGGTGCCGTAGAATATTACATAGCCCATAGGGGCCGTAGAATATTACATAGCCCATAGGGGCCGTAGAATATTACATAGCCCATAGGGGCCGTAGACTGTACCATAGCCTATAGGGGCAGTAGAATGTAACATAGCCCATAGGGGCCGTAAAATGTAACACAGTCCATAGAGGGCGTAGATTGTAACATAGCCCATGTGGGCTGTAAAATGTAACATAACCCATAGAGGCCGTAGAATATAACATAGCCCATAAGGTCTGTAAAATTTAACATAGCCCATAGGGGCCGTGGAATATAACATAGCCCATAGGGGCTGTAAAATCTAACATAACCCATAGGTGCCGTAGAATGTAACATAGCCCATAGGGGCTGTAAAATATAACATAGCCCATAGGGGCTGTAGAATGTAACATAGCCCATAGGGGCTGTAAAATATAACATAGCCCATAGGGGCCGTAGAATGTAACATAGCCCATAGGGGATGTAAAATATAACATAGCCCATAGGGGCCGTAGAATGTAACATAGCCCATAGGGGATGTAAAATATAACATAGCCCATAGGGGCCGTAGAATGTAACATAGCCCATAGGGGATGTAAAATATAACATAGCCCATAGGGGCCGTAGAATGTAACATAGCCCATAGGGGCTGTAAAATATAACATAGCCCACAGGAGCCGTAGGCTATAGCATAGGGACTGTAGACTACATGATAGTCCACAACGACCCTCTTGCACTAATTCTTTGGTGCCCTTAAACAATTAGATACCCGGTGTGCAGGCTGCATGTAGAGAAGCCATTGTGGTGGGGCCTCTGGATGGTGAATGCTCTGGGCCAATTTGCCCCTCTCACAATCTTGACTCGGTTACAGATTATTTTTGATGCTATTGTTATTTTTGTTGAACTTTCAATATTTGGTATTTTCGCAGCCGATGATGACGCCACAATCAGGGCCGTTTGCATAGACTTTCATCACCCTCAGACCCTTGGCACGCTGACATCTGGACGTGTCTCGCATCGCAGCTGGTGCTGATAAACACCTGTTTCGGCTGCTGATACCAAAGGGCAACAGGGTTCGACTACAAATACAAAACAGGCCTGATGTGATGTGCAAAGATTTGGATCCAGCTGCCCCCATCTTTACCTCAAACCCTCCATCCACCAGGCTACAAAACAAACGTGAGGTCACAACATGTAAATAGTGAGGAAACTGTTGCATTGTGAGAGGCGAGGTGGCGGCCCATCTTCTCACAGGGTGACACCGACACGGCTGCATGGGGGAAGCTTACACCTGCTTATCAGGGTGAGAGGGAGTGAAAGGCCTTGTGATCGGGAGGAACGTTCAATTACAAGGAGCCGGGGATGCAACCACAGCTGCATCTTTCTGGCACCGAGATCAATCAGCAGATCTCCAAGGAAAGGTTCCCAAAGTGCAACAGTGTGACCGTACCGGGGAGAAAAGGACGGGGCCCAAAATTTAGGTTTCATCTGGAATCATCTTTCCCCTTTGTTCTCCAAGATGGTAATTAGACTAAAGACCAATGGATTTCTGCCCATAACGAGCGCGGATCGGCATCACAACAAGTTGATTAGCGCACGTTTATTGGCGAGTAATTTAATCCTGCAATGATGTTGAGATCACATAAACATTGCGATCAGTTGATCACCAGGTGGCTGATCGCTGCCATGTTTGCACTAGCCATTGGTCAGGAACGAGCATCTTTGCAAACTTTCCTAGGGCTGATCATTATTATTTGTGAGGCTTTGTGCTCACGGAGTTTTATTGCTGAGTTTTTGAAGCAAATGTTTTTGAGATTTAGCGAGTTTCTGCTTCAAAAAATCCTTAATGGATTGTCCCATAAACATGTATTACTTATCCACAGGACAAATGATAACTGTATGATCACAATGGGTCCGACTGCCTACAGATACCCCATTTGATCCCACCCAAAGTCTTCTCTGAGATTGGAGAAGTGATGAGCGCGGTGGTCACATATGCTACATGCTAACTATTGCTACATTCACACAGGGGACAATATGACCCCATGTACAATGTGGGTCCTAGAGGTTAGACCCAGTGTGGGTCCTAGAGGTTAGACCCAGTGTGGGTCCTAGAGGTTAGACCCAGTGTTGGTCCTAGAGGTTAGACCCAGTGTGGGTCCTAGAGGTTAGACCCAGTGTGGGTCCTAGAGGTTAGACCCAGTGTGGGTCCTAGAGGTTAGACCCAGTGTGGGTCCTGGAGGTTAGACCCAGTGTGGGTCCTAGGGGTTAGACCTCTAGAGATCCTATATTACCACCTTGTGGTGCGGTGATTTATGTAGTTTCTGGCACAACCCCTTTATTGCTTCCAGTGCCTTCCATATACTGGATGGTGCCATGTGCACCAACTGCTCCATAAAGTGCAGTCATATAGTACATAAAATACCCTACCAGACAGTGCTTGATTCTAGGCACTAGGTAGTATAATGTCCATATAACACTATTATACAGTCGCTAAGTCAGTGGTATAGCATGTATTGCCAGCATCTTGGGTCCCACTAATCTGTGGGCCGTTAGCACTCCCCATGTCCCTTCCGCCAATCCAATATTGAACCTCTTATCCCCAGGAAAATGTATTTTATTTTAAGACAATACTGATGTAATTACCATATACTTTTCCATTTGTCCCTTTCATTATTTTTCTGCCTTATGCTAAAATCCAATATAAAATGTAAAAATAACAAAATATACATTATTTTCTTTTATTTTTTGCTTTTTACTACATTTTTAGATTTTTTTTTATTTTTTTTTTAACTATTTTATAACCCTAGTAGCTGTTCAGCCTCTCTCATGTTGGTCACCGCCTATGCAGAGCGCAGCAGTGTAGCTATGTTGGTTATCGGCTGCTGCACTCTGCATAGCAAGCGATTAAGATGACAAAGCTCACTTAATTATACTGAGAGGCGAGCGTTATCTTGGTTGCTACCCGAGAAACTCGACTGCTGCCATCTGCATAGGAACTGATGGCATCAGCCCGTATGACACGGCTGCTTCATTCGTCCAGCTAGCTGGTTGTCGGGTGGGTACTGAGGATGGCCTGACACCTGAGGGTGACGAGATCCTCAGGTGTCCGCCCGTCCACAGTATGGCGCCCCCTATGTTACAAGCACAGAATATAACGGTAATCAGCACTAGCAGCAAAGCCGAGTAGGTATATTCTGATTACTCCTTCTGGGAGGAAGAGAGACTTTTAATAAGTTCAAGATTGTGGGATTGGCAGCAACCACTTATAGGAGTTTCCAAGATTAGCAAAAATGGCTACTTTCTTCCTAAAACATCACCACACTGGTCATTAGGCCATATCTGGTATTGTAGTTCAGCTCCCTTAAAGTCAATAGGACTTAGCTGCAATATCGAACCCAGCCTGTCGACAGGAGTGGCGCTGTTTTTGAAAGAAAGCAATTATTTTTGCTAATTTTGCATATCTCCTTTAAAAGGCGAGCTCTGTTTGCGTTGGCACCCTTGTTACAAAGCGATAAAGAATATTCCCAGGACTGGAATGATTTTTTTTTTTCGGCCCTGCCCAAGCTGAGAATCCTACACTATGTGGTCACTTTCCATGGAAAGGCCATTGGTTAGCAGTGTGTTTGGGGTTTATGGGAGGAAACCCCTGCACTGGGACAACATTCGACCTTCACGCAGATGTTACTGGTTGGGAGCTGAACTCGTAGCCCCTGTGATCACCGCTGGGAACGTGTTTTCTCCTTGTATCTCCCAGTTTTCTGGACACTCCCAACATCTTGATGCTCAGGAATGTTAATCATTATTCCTGGTCAGTACAATACAGAACTAATATTTGGATTTTCACCGTTCACACATGGTGATGTATAGGACGTCATACACACCCGCCACCTGCTTTACATTATCACAGTCGCCTCTTTCACAACATCGTTTATTATTATCTTATTATTTCTTTTCTACATCAAAAGCTGGAGAAGAAATATGGAGAAATATGATGCGGTAAATGTGGGGATCCGAAGACGTAACTATTGTCCCCAAGGATATATAAATGTGGAGGGAGAACTTGGTGTTAACTTCGGCCATAACTTGGAAAACCCTACCAAAAACTAAAACTAAATGAATATATACATGGCGATCAGTGGCGTAGAACATAGGCCCCAATGCAAAATCTCCAACTGGGCCCCAACTATCATGTTTTCAATAGTTTTGGTCTTCTCGTATGGCCTAAAGAGACCTTGTGGACCCCCCAGAGACCAGGAACTGGGTGCAATTGTGACCAACTATACTCCCCGGATGGTGATGTGATGTCATCATGATGTTACATCCCAGATGATGCTCATTCATGACATCACAACCATTTTCCAGAAACAAAAAGGAGAAACACATGACCCCTCCACCGTCTCTTCTATGACAGACCGCCATGCCCCATCATTTTGTAGGAACCTGGTTACACACAGGGTCTTCTCCACAGGAAAAGCCTTGTGGAGATGTTACTTGGAAAAACGGTGCATTAATATAGCATCATAATGTTCTGATGGGTGATGACTAGAAGAGGGCAGGGTTAATGTGTGCTAAATCGGTTGGGTGTAGGTCATCGCTTATTTATGAAGACCAGTCATAAATATTGGTCCAGGAAAGTGAAGAGGTTAAGGCGTAGAAGGGGTTGTGGCTCACCTCCCAATGCGGAAGTGAGTTGTAACTGGTGCTGCTCACTTCCGCATAAGGAGGTGAGCAGCACTGAGGACGTTGCATCTGCACATATTTGCCAGGACGTATTCACACTGGTATGTGCAGACGCAACGTCATCAGTACTGCTCACCTCCAGTTGCAGAAGTGATTGGTGTCAGACAATTCTTTTAAGGTTCATGTCCATAACTTAAAGCGCACCTGTCAGAAGGATTGGGCGCAGTAAACCACATACACTGTCAGGTGGGTGCCGTTATACTGAGTAAAATGATACCTTTGTTGATGAAATCGATCCTGTGGTTCTTTTATAATCTTCATTTTCATTTCTGTCATAATGATATGCTTGTGCTTTGGGGCGGCATTTGGGGAGGGGCTTTATCTGGTGCTCTGCTTATGTATTCCTATCTCTGGCTTCTGACAGGTCACTGTGCCTTCAGCGACCTGCCTCCTATTTTACATACTGCCTGTGTAATTGGGTTCCAGACCTGAAATTTGCCTGCACCAAAATGGCCCCCGCCACCCACGCATGCGCAGTAGCATCTCTCGGTTGCCGATAGATGCTAGTGTGCATGCGCTGCTAGCGGCACCATTTTGCTGGAGGAAAAAGAACTTGCCTGCAGCAATATGGCACCGTCAGCCACGCTTGCGCAGTAGCATCTACGGGCAACCGAGAGATGCTACTGCGCATGCGCGGGCGGCGGGGCCATTTTGGTGGAGGCAAATTTCAGGTTTGGAACATAATTACACAGGCAGTATGTAAAATAGGAGGCAGGTCACTGAAGGCACAGTGACCTGTCAGAAGGCAGAGATAGGAATACATAAGCAGAGCAACAGATAAAGCCCCTCCCCCCAAGGGCCGCCCCAGAGCACGAGCATATCATTATGTCAGAAATGAAAATAAAGATTATAAAAGAACCACAGGACGGATTTCATCAACAAAGGTATCATTTTCCTCAGTGTAACGACACCCACCTGACAGTGTATGTGGTTTACTGCGCACAATCTTGCTGACAGGTGCACTTTAAGTTGCTCCTTGCTACCCAGTCTTTGGAGGTCTCCTTGTAAATGCCACCAGTAGTGGTCAATTCTTCTGCAGCACCACCACAGCTTATATGAAATAATAGACGGATCTTATTGAAAGCAATGGGCAGCAAGTGCCGTATATATTGCTATTGCACAGATGTACCGAGATCTCCAGAGATTGAGATGCCAAAAAATTTACATCACAAATGGGAGATTCTCTACATTTAACCCAAAAAAAAGGAGTTTAAGGAATCCAGAGAAATAGTAAATAAACGATCAGTCTGCTGTGGACAAAACACAGGTCCTGGTGATGTCTACAGTCCGCGTCTTGTCAGATTGTAGCTATTTACATAGGAAAAACGCAAGAGACTAAACATTTAGGAAAGTCACCAGACTGAAGTCATTGTTTGGGTATGGCCATAACCTTTCAAATGAAATACGTCAAACTACCCAAGCCATAGACAGGCCGGGAGGTTAGGAGGTTTCCTGTCTTATAAGACCTGGACCAAAATGTTATTAGACTCATTATGAGCATAATAGGTCCTCGAAGAAAATCTCATATTATTTCTTGGCCAAAATCCCAGATTACAGAATCAACCTTGATTGTCCTTGGTTACAAATGAAATACACGGGGACATGAAGTACTTCCCAGAACTTAATCAGGACCTCTTGGTTGCCTTAGATAGGACATTTTTTACCTGGTGTAAATGCCGCTGTTCTCCTGAATTCAGCGATGTTTCCCTTTTGTTTCTGCGCCTCTCCGTTCCTGAGATATGGCCCTCTCTTTCTTGTATCCAAATCTAGTCTTGTCGTCCAAGTGGGTGTGACCTTAAAAAGAAGCACACAATAACTGAGGACCACGCCCACTTGGCTAAAAAGACTAGATTTATATATAGGGAGGAAGGGGCCATAACTCAGGAACGGAGAAGCGCATGAACAAAAGAAAAAGATCGCCGGATTCAGGAGAACAGCGGCATTTACACCAAGCAAGAAACAATGGGGAAAGAGAAGGGGTAATGAGGCTTGGCAGTACTAGCTCATCATTTTTTATCATTTCTACCAACAATGGAGATATTTAGTCTTTGCAGGGCAAATTTGGTCACGTGACCAGAATGTACCATGGAATGAATGACCAAACGATTCAGAATTTAGGGTGACCCATTCACATTACCCATACTTGACAACTTCTGGGAGTTCAGGAAGTCTCTTCTTTTTTTTCAGGGAGTTGGCAAATTTCTAAACCCCTGGAAATCAATGTTATTAGATGGAGCAACAACAGCAATACTGTGGGGACGTGGAATGAACATGGAGGGGTGTGACCTGAATAAAGGAGTGATTATGGAGGACATTTCTGGTGGCGCGCTAATCGTTCCTCGCGGCCAGAAGGCATATATAGAAGGCATGGCTTTGAGGGTTTAGACTTAGGAGGCCCTATAGAGTCAGAACATCAACCATTGAGGACCCGTTTATGGTTTTGACTCTCATAACTGTAGGGCATGCTGACACTTGTAGTTTCCGAAACAGCTGGGAAGATGCAAAAACAACAAAGCAAGGTCAACCTGGTGACTAACAGCTGTCGAAGGCCCTCAGGCTTCTGTTTAGCAACACACGAGATTCCAGCTGACAAATGTAGCAGACATGACGGGCATGTATATTATTCGGGACAGTTCCACCGTGTGAGTGCACTCCGTGGATTCATCAACTCACCTGTCAGGAGAAATTTACGGCCAGAAAGTAGAGCTGAAATCACAAGAGGTCTCTCTGATGTCACCTGAGGTTCCCCCTTTATTTGATCCAAGTCCAGATGTTCTCCTCGTTCCCCAACATGAAGGGGCACGGCCTGTGTGATGATATCATCGGCTTTATGGGAAAGACACTGCGTGGCAGAATAAAGAGAGCAACAGCTGCTACTATTGATGTCTGGGACTGTAGGCATGGAAAAAAAAATCGCCGTACCTGAGCTCATCATCCCGGGTGATAAAGTGGTTTACATGCCGCTGGACAAATCCCTCACACTCCCCATTCTTTAGCTTCCTCCATGGTTAGAAAATCTACTTCTATAAAGTCACTTCAAAGGAATGCAGACAGTGGAAAGACTATCTGTGGATGGTAGGAGTCATCTCTGCTCATAAGGGGTGTGGGGGCACAAAATTATAGAGGGTTTAATACTATCCTTAGGCTAGTCCACCAATATCTGATGAGTGCATGTTCGGATCACTTAGTGGACAGGTGGAATACCATTTTAATGGGACGGAGCTGCAACTTTTACCAAGAGGAGGGGAGAATGCTGGGATCCTGGTCTTCCAATTTTTCACCATTTTCAAGACCTCCGTATGCTGTCAGTGATCAATATCATTCTTGTCTACCTGCAGAGTCATAATACTTTTGACAGATTAGAGTTTCTTACAATTGTATCCAGTCTAGGAAATGAGCTAAACAGGTCAGCAGCAGCAGCAGCAGTCCTGCCCCTCCTGTCATGAGAGTTTGTTACAATGTATCAATCTGGATGATTCCAGGTTGTTTAGCCCAGGGAGGCTAGATACAAGAGGCTTGATACAATGTAGCAAAGTCTCGGCTCCAATTATAAGCATAAGGCTATGTTCACACACGTTGTTTTTTTTTCTGCTGCTAACTTTTCTCTTGCAGGAAAACGGCTGCGTTAAAAACGCAGGTTTTGGTGCATCTTTAAAGCGTTTTTGTTGCGTTTTTTTGACAACCCAATACTTACTATGGGTGAAAAAACGCTGCAAAAACGCAAGTGCATTTTCTGCTGCAAAAACGCTGAAAGAAGTGACATACTCTATTTTCTAAAACACAACCAAATCACAAAATACGCAAAAAAAAAACAACAAAAAAACAACAACATGCGTGAACAGAGAATTCGGGTTTCTCATAGACTTTACTAGTACTGCAAAACGCAGCTGAAAATTTACATAAAAATCTGCAGCAAAATATGCTGCAAAAGCCAACGTGTGTAAACATAGCCTTAGGCTTGAATGATTATAGCTACACCACTAAACATCTATCTATATACACATTTTATATGTATATATGTATGTATGTATATATACAGTACAGACCAAAAGTGTTAAAATAATACCACCACATAGTGCTCCAATTAACCATACAGTGCGTAAACAATACCTTGACATAAATTTAAAAAATATCGCTATACAGTTCTCATATACGGTACAAGACCAAAAGTTTGGACACACCTTCTCATTTAAAGATTTTTCTGTATTTTCATGACTAAGAAAATTGTACATTCACACTGAAGGCATCAAAACTATGAATTAACACATGTGGAATTATATACTTAACAAAAAAGTGTGAAACAACTGAAAATATGTCTTATATTCTAGGTTCTTCAAAGTAGCCACCTTTTGCTTTGATGACTGCTTTGCACACTCTTGGCATTCTCTTGATGAGCTTCAAGAGGTAGTCACCGGAAATGGTCTTCCAACAATCTTGAAGGAGTTCCCAGAGATGCTTAGCACTTGTTGGCCCTTTTGCCTTCACTCTGCGGTCCAGCTCACCCCAAACCATCTCGATTGGGTTCAGGTCTGGTGACTGTGGAGGCCAGGTCATCTGGCGTAGCACCCCATCACTCTCCTTCTTGGTCAAATAGCCCTTACACAGCCTGGAGGTGTGTTTGGGGTCATTGTCCTGTTGAAAAATAAATGATGGTCCAACTAAATGGAAACCGGATGGAATAGCATGCTGCTGCAAAATGCTGTGGTAGCCATGCTGGTTCAGTATGCCTTCAATTTTGAATAAATCCCCAACAGTGTCACCAGCAAAGCACCCCCACACCATCACACCTCCTCCTCCATGCTTCACGGTGGGAACCAGGCATGTAGAGTCCATCCGTTCACCTTTTCTGCGTCGCACAAAGACACCGTGGTTGGAACCAAAGATCTCAAATTTGGACTCATCAGACCAAAGCACAGATTTCCACTGGTCTAATGTCCATTCCTTT
Organism: Phyllobates terribilis; assembly: GCF_046119375.1. Taxonomy (NCBI): domain Eukaryota; kingdom Metazoa; phylum Chordata; class Amphibia; order Anura; family Dendrobatidae; genus Phyllobates; species Phyllobates terribilis. The sequence goes on from NW_027362768.1 coordinate 367,213,109, forward strand.
TGTTCTTTAGCCCAAACAAGTCTCTTCTGCTTGTTGCCTGTCCTTAGCAGTGGTTTCCTAGCAGCTATTTTACCATGAAGGCCTGCTGCACAAAGTCTCCTCTTAACAGTTGTTGTAGAGATGTGTCTGCTGCTAGAACTCTGTGTGGCATTGACCTGGTCTCTAATCTGAGCTGCTGTTAACCTGCGATTTCTGAGGCTGGTGACTCGGATAAACTTATCCTCAGAAGCAGAGGTGACTCTTGGTCTTCCTTTCCTGGGGCGGTCCTCATGTGAGCCAGTTTCTTTGTAGCGCTTGATGGTTTTTGCAACTGCACTTGGGGACACTTTCAAAGTTTGCCCAATTTTTCGCACTGACTGACCTTCATTTCTTAAAGTAATGATGGCCACTCGTTTTTCTTTACTTAGCTGCTTTTTTTCTTGCCATAATACAAAATCTAACAGTCTATTCAGTAGGACTATCAGCTGTGTATCCACCAGACTTCTGCACAACACAACTGATGGTCCCAACCTCATTTATAAGGCAAGAAATCCCACTTATTAAACCTGACAGGGCACACCTGTGAAGTGAAAACCATTTCCGGTGACTACCTCTGGAAGCTCATCAAGAGAATGCCAAGAGTGTGCAAAGCAGTCATCAAAGCAAAAGGTGGCTACTTTGAAGAACCTAGAATATAAGACATATTTTCAGTTGTTTCACACTTTTTTGTTAAGTATATAATTCCACATGTGTTAATTCATAGTTTTGATGCCTTCAGTGTGAATGTACAATTTTCACAGTCAAGAAAATAAAGAAAAATCTTTAAATGAGAAGGTGTGTCCAAACTTTTGGTCTGTACTGTATATATATGGTGGTCCAAAAGTAGGTGGCCAGAAAATAATAACATTTATTTTGATTTATATATAAAATTATATTTACTAACACAAGCATAACATTGACAATTAAATTTTATTCTGAAAAATAATACAAAAGCCCTTAAATTTTTATCAGCGCCGGTGATCAAACTGTTTTCCAGTACAATTTGCACAGCTTTGAAGTCGGCCTCTTACGCTTCGACAAACTTTTTTGCACAAGTCTCTTTGGGTATTAATTTCTTGAAATGCATCTCTTATGTAATTTTTCAAATCACTGACACTTTTTGGTTTTCGACTATAAACTTTGTCCTTGAGTGCTCCCCAAAAGAAAAAATCCATTGGGGTCAAGTCTGATGAACGCGCCGGCCAATCAATTGGGCCGCTTCGGTCAATCCATTTATTAGAAAATGTTTCATCAAGATACTCGCGGACCACTCTTGAATAGTGTGGAGGGGCCCCATCTTGTTGGAAATAAAGGTCATTTGAATTAGGCTGTTGCTGTAACTGGGGAACAACTTGATTCATTAGAATTTCGAGATACTTATCTCCTGTGACTGTTCCATCAAAAAATATTGATCCTAACACACCAAAACTTGAAATACCACCCCAAACATTGACACCAGGCTCATTTAGTTGTTGCTCTAATGTTAAATGCATGTTCTCATTATACCAGTAAATATAATTATGTCTGTTAATATGGCCGGATAATTTGAAAGAAGCTTCATCACTCCACATAATGTTATCTAAAATTACTGGATTTTGTTTGATAAATCTCCCCCTTAATAACCTTATTACACTTTCTGTCCACCTACTTTTGGACCACTACATATATATATATATATATATATATATATATATATATATATATATATACATACAGTACAGACCAAAAGTTTGGACACACCTTCTCATTTAAAGATTTTTCTGTATTTTCATGACTATGAAAATTGTACATTCACACTGAAGGCATCAAAACTATGAATTAACACATGTGGAATTATATACTTAACAAAAAAGTGTGAAACAACTGAAAATATGTCTTATATTCTAGGTTCTTCAAAGTAGCCACCTTTTGCTTTGATGACTGCTTTGCACATTCTTGGCATTCTCTTGATGAGCTTCAAGAGGTAGTCACCGGAAATGGTTTTCACTTCACAGGCGTGCCCTGTCAGGTTTAATAAGTGGGATTTCTTGCCTTATAAATGGGGTTGGGACCATCAGTTGTGTTGTGCAGAAGTCAGGTGGATACACAGCTGATAGTCCTACTGTATAGACTTTTAGAATTTGTATTATGGCAAGAAAAAAGCAGCTAAGTAAAGAAAAACAAGTGGCCATCATTACTTTAAGAAATGAAGGTCAGTCAGTGCAAAAAATTGGCAAAAATTTGAAAGTGTCCCCAAGTGCAGTTGCAAAAACCATCAAGCGCTACAAAGAAACTGGCACACATGAGGACCGCCCCAGGAAAGGAAGACCAAGAGTCACCTCTGCTTCTGAGGATAAGTTTATACGAGTCACCAGCCACAGAAATTGCAGGTTAACAGCAGCTCAGATTAGAGACCAGGTCAATGCCACACAGAGTTCTAGCAGCAGACACATCTCTACAACAACTGTTAAGAGGAGACTTTGTGCAGCAGGCCTTCATGGTAAAATAGCTGCTAGGAAACCACTGCTAAGGACAGGCAACAAGCAGAAGAGACTTATTTGGGCTAAAGAACACAAGGAATGGACATTAGACCAGTGGAAATCTGTGCTTTGGTCTGATGAGTCCAAATTTGAGATCTTTGGTTCCAACCACCGTGTCTTTGTGCGACGCAGAAAAGGTGAACGGATGGACTCTACTTGCCTGGTTCCCACCATGAAGCATGGAGGAGGAGGTGTGATGGTGTGGGGGTGCTTTGCTGGTGACACTATTGCGGATTTATTCAAAATTGAAGGCATACTGAACCAGCATGGCTACCACAGCATCTTGCAGCGGCATGCTATTCCATCTGGTTTGTGTTTAGTTGGACCATCATTTATTTTTCAACAGGATAATGATCCCAAACACACCTCCAGGCTGTGTAAGGGCTATTTGACCAAGAAGGAGAGTGATGGGGTGATACACCAGATGACCTGGCCTCCACAGTCACCAGACCTGAACCCAATCGAGATGGTTGGGGTGAGCTGGACCGCAGAGTGAAGGCAAAAGGGCCAACAAGTGCTAAGCATCTCTGGGAACTCCTTCAAGATTGTTGGAAGACCATTTCCGGTCACTACCTCTTGAAGCTCATCAAGAGAATGCCAAGAGTGTGCAAAGCAGTCATCAAAGCAAAAGGTGGCTACTTTCAAGAACCTAGAATATAAGACATATATTTTCAGTTGTTTCACACTTTTTTGTTAAGTATATAATTCCACATGTGTTAATTCATAGTTTTGATGCCTTCAGTGTGAATGTACAATTTTCATAGTCATGAAAATACAGAAAAATCTTTAAATGAGAAGGTGTGTCCAAACTTTTGGTCTGTACTGTGTATATATATATATATATATATATATATATATATATATATATATATATATATACACACATATATATATATATACATACATACATACATACACACATGCATACATACATATACAGTACAGACCAAAAGTTTGGACACACCTTCTCATTTAAAGATTTTTCTGTATTTTCATGACTATGAAAATTGTACATTCACACTGAAGGCATCAAAACTATGAATTAACACATGTGGAATTACATACTTAACAAAAAAGTGTGAAACAACTGAAAATATATGTCTTATATTCTAGGTTCTTGAAAGTAGCCACCTTTTGCTTTGATGACTGCTTTGCACACTCTTGGCATTCTCTTGATGATCTTCAAGAGGTAGTCACCGAAAATGGTCTTCACTTCACAGGTGGGCCCTGTCAGGATTAATAAGTGGGATTTCTTGCCTTATAAATGGGGTTGGGACCATCAGTTGTGTTGTGCAGATGACTAATACAGAATAGCACCACTTATACTTTACACAACCATTAATACGGAAGAGCACCATGTATACTTTACACTACCACTAATACAGAATAGCACCACTTATTCTTTATACTACCACTAATATGGAAGAGCACCATGTATACGTTATACTACCACTAATACTTTATACTACCACTAATACAGAAGAGCACCATGTATACTTTACACTACCACTAATATGGAAGAGCACCATGTATATGTTACATTACCACTAATACAGAATAGCACCACTTATACTTTATACTACCACTAATATGGAAGAGCACCATGTATACTTCACACTACCACTAATACGGAAGAGCACCACTTATACTTTATACTACCACTAATATGGAAGAGCACCATGTATACTTTACACTACCACTAATACAGAATAGCACCACTTAAACTTTATACTACCACTAATATGGAAGAGCACCATGCATACGTTATACTACCACTAATACTTTATACTACCAGTAATACAGAAAAGCACCACTTTTATTTTACACTACCACTAATATGGAAGAGCACCATGTATACTTTACACTACCACTAATACAGAATAGCACCACTTATACTTTATGCTACCACTAATATGGAAGAGCACCATGTATACTTTACACTACCACTAATACAGAATAGCACCACTTATACTTTATGCTACCACTAATATGGAAGAGCACCATGTATACTTTACACTACCACTAATACAGAATAGAACCACTTATTCTTTATACTACCACTAATATGAAATAGCACCATGTATACTTTACACTACCACTAATACAGAATAGCACCACTTATTCTTTATACTACTGTGGCACCCCAGGGGTCTGGTTGCCACAGTAATAGGAATATTACGTCTGAGAGCAAGTGGGAGGTTTCTCTGGTCAGAAGCCCTAAGAATGCAACACCGCCCGCCCAGACCTGGGAGGGGAGGAATCTGCCCTTATAAACTGGGTCTGGGGCGGGATTAGTAGAGTCAGAGCCTGAAGAGGGAAAGTGTCAGCAAGGAGCTCTGTAGGAGCTAGGAGCAGAAGACCAGGGGCTGGAAGCTAAGCAGAGATATAGCTCGCCCTGGCAGAAGAATCTAGGAACCGGACACAGGAGTCCGAGGCTGTGGGGACTGATATTCACCCAGCAGCAGAAACCAGCCGGCAGGGGATTCCAGGTCCTCTGGCCATAGAAGCCCGGAGGCTCAGTCACAAGGAAGGGACAAGCACCGCCGTCCAGGAGCGGAGGCTAACAGAAGACCCCAAGTCACCAGCCATACGGGTGAGCACCACACGGTATACTCAGGGACGTGGGCTACTTCTACCCGCTTACAGCAAGGTAGCCAGGAAGAGTGCAGATAGACGGGGAGGCCTACAACTCCACCTGGCCAGGGGAACTCCTGTTTGCTCGCAGACTGACCAGGCCCCTTATGTTAGCCAGTACTTCCGGGAGGGTCTGCCTTAATACCACCAGTAAAGACCCTGAACTGCACTGCAAAGACTCTGAGTCGTTCCTGCTTCATCGCCGCACCAGCACTACTAGTGCTGGGACTCCCGTGCACTATCACCCTCACCATCAACTACACTGCCCTGGGGCTCCACTCTTCCCGTGGGGAGTCACACTACCTCAGCTGCACACACCATCAGCCCCAGCGGTCTGCCTTGCAGCGGCGGTCCGCGCTGACCGCAATCCACGAGTGGCGTAGTCGGACAATTAACCTAAAACCCCCACAAAATAGACTGCCACTGGTTTGACCACCCTGAGCCACGGGACCGGGTCGCCGCCACGGAGACTACAAACCCCAGCATCCCCCAGAGACCTGGTTCCGGGTAACCCACTACACGTGTACGCAGGGCCCAGGGGGCGAGTCACTACCACTAATATGGAAGAGCACCATGTATACTTTACACTACCACTAATACAGAATAGCACCACTTATACTTTATACTACCACTAATATGGAAGAGCACCATGTATACTTTACACTACCACTAATACAGAATAGCACCACTTATTCTTTATACTACAACTAATATGGAAGAGCACCATGTATACTTTACACTACCACTAATACGGAAGAGCACCACTTATACTTTATACTACCACTAATATGGAAGAGCACCATGTATATGTTATAATACCACTAATACAACTTGGATCATTGCTACAATCGCACATTTCTACATCTCTGGAAAAAAAATAGGTGCTATTGGCTAGCACCCAGCTTTCCTACAGCCCAGAATGGGAAATCTGTCTAGTTTGGAACTGAAACAGAAGCCAGCAAAAGGGCAGATTTGGTTTCAGGCCTCATGGACTAGCTAATGGGAGCAATAACAGCAGCCATATTGCTTCCCTCCCAACTTTCTCAGGAACAGATACTGGCAGGTAAATGAATAGCAGATCAGATATGTGGGTGACAAACACAAAAACAGGACAAACTCTGCAGTTTTTACACACTTATTTACAGGAATTTGCACTTTACCCACTATCATAGGAGAAAGGTCACACAAACATTAGGTGCGGAGGCGTTAGTCGTAAACCATGAAAGGGACAGTCAGGGGATTGGGTTAATGAGATGAGCGCTAATCCTGCACAGTTATGTGTGCTAAAGGTGCAATGCCATGCACAGCGTGTACCTAATCCCGGCAGGGTCACCGGGGCACAGAGTAGCCTCACATACATCCCAGAATACAGAATATATCAAGAAATTGCTTAAGGAGTAATTCCCTTGAAATTGATCGAATCACTCCAACTGCTTAGAAAACCCATTTTCTTCCGTTCAGGATCCTTACAAAGAGCGTCTCTCACCTTGGAGGACCTGTCCTTTCCTGTATTACCCCCAAAAATACAACTCTTAATTTCGGCAGGGTGAAGTTAATGTCTATTACACCCACATCTCAACAGGATGATAGGGTGGGCACGATATGCTAAATTTCTGCCTCCCCTATGCTTCTCACTCTATGGCACTATAGTTGTGCCAATCAATCATGGTTCATTATGGTCACTTTGCCTCCATTAGCCGCGGTTATTCTTTTTCTCTTTGCTCTCCTCTGAGTTGGCATTGCCCATACACTTGGCAGCTCATCAGTGAGAAATTATCATTAACCACTGAAGTAGATTTTTCTTGGCACTCCTCTTGGTGCCAATGCATTGAGGTCACACACTTAGGACGTGACACCAGCGAGGACAATAGTGCGATTTGGCTTTCTGCCCTACGAAGGTTGGCACTGGGATTCGGATGATGCCTGGCCAGATAATAACAATAAGAGGGTGTGGTGATGGTCCGGGTGGGACGTGAGCAGAGGCACAGTTGCTGCAGCAAGACCCCTTACCTGTCTGTCAGCTGCTGGACAGCAGGGCATTGACTGGCTCCCTGTATACTATCTGAGGCTTGGAGATAAGCCAACCGGATCTGTGCGTTTCACTTTATAGTGAGCGGCTGCTGTAGATTTGGAGGCGAAATGAGTCTAAAATCATCCATAGACCCCTAGGCTCTACAGTGACATCATGAACACCCCGATTTTCATCGATTTCGAGAATAAAAACAAAGAGCTCCAAACTTACTGCTTTCCTACAGTCATAGGGTTAAAATGACAGTCCCATAAACACAAGATAGATGCTAAATGTACGATCCACAAGGGTCCGGCTACTGAGACCCTCATCAATCATGAGAACATGGGCACAAAGTCCACTGTGTGAATGGAGCTGGTGTGAGCGTGTGTGACCACCACGCCTGATTGCAGCAGTGGTCGCATATGCTCACTACTTCTCCATACAAATAGGTGTTCTTGTGATAGATGGGGGTCACAGCAGCCGGACCCCGAGCATACCTCCAATCACCACTATGCAGCACTCATTGAACTTAAAGGGATTGCAGCCAATCACTCAGCAATGTGTGCTGTCAACGTGATGTCACCACTGCAGCCAATCACTCAGCTGGGAGCAGAGGAGGAGAGCCGTGTGTTTTAGCTGCAGCGGTGACATCACGTCGACAGCTCATATTCCTGATGCAGCCAATCACTCAGCTGCTGAGCTCAGTAATGTGTGCTGTCAACGTGATGTCACCACTGCAGCCAATCACTCAGCTGGGAGCAGAGGAGGAGAGCAGTCACTAAAACCGGGAAGGGAAAGCACTATCGGTATTTGTTTTCTTACTACTACTACCTGATCATTTGTGGACCACTTACCTAAAAGTGGAAAACCCCTTAAAAAAAAAAAAAAAAAAAAAAATGTCTTCAATTAGTTCCCCCTAGTGGTGGCTGCAGGCAGGTAAAATTTTATCAATTTATTACGTAACGCAACATAAGTCACATGCAACTTTTCATAAGTGGCTTAATAAGACACAGCCTTCTACTGTCCACTTTGGTAAAGGAAAAGGTTGACAATTACCCCAAATATCAGTGAACTTATAACAGAGGGACTTATTAAATATTGGTCCATGTGCTGACATGCCCATCATCACTTTGGGCCTCTCTCTGTTTCTCGGACTATAATGTCTTCTATAGGCCACGTGGAAGGCTGATGTGAGCAGAAGGGTTGGGGCAATTTCTAGGGGATTGTGGCTCCTATCCGTACCTAAATAAATATTCTCATTTTAGCAAACACCTAGAAATTACACAGTTAACCCGGCTCCCAGATTCAGATATCCGCCCTCCATACTGTGGACTTTTAAACTCTGTCTCATCTGGCAATGTATAAAAAGAAGATCCTCGAGAGCTGGAGTGAAATACGTTTCTTCTGAGAGGAGGCCAAATGAGGACAAAGGCGGAAAAAAAAAATCCCACACCTCGCGCAGCGCTCTGCATGGCTTTGATTGCCGCTGTTTAGATCCCACTTAGTGAACCGATCAGTGAGATATCGCTCAGATGTCAAACATACGGGCAGCGCTCGAGATGTGACGGTGGTGAAGAATTCATCCTGGCAGGGGACGGCGTTAGGAGCGCTGTAGACACTTTGCCAAAGGACACATTCTTCAGACAAGTTAAATATTTGGAGGAACTGGAGGGATCTGAAGATATAGGCCGGGTAACAGGGTGGACACTATGTGCAGAATTTCTCAGTTAAATGGTGTTAATAGTTCAAGCGGATGGAAGTGTTTCACATTTCAGAACTTAAGAAAAAAATTGCTAAATAAATCTGATTTCCTTTTTTTCCCTACAAATAAAAATCAGCAGCGAGATTAAGATTGCGGAAACGTTCCAGATTTTTCATGAAGATCTGCAGGTGGAAAATCTGCTCCGAAAAAATACTGGAGGGCAAATTGATGTGCGGTACAAATTTTAAACCTATGACAGTCAGTTCTTTCTTGCATGTGGTGAAATCCGAGACAAGATCTGCATGAAAATCATACAGATTTTCTTGCAGAATTGCGTCAACACTGGCAATGAAATTCAAATTGGGGTTTTTTTCAACTTTTTTAAATGATGAAGAACATCATTAAAGAGGACATGTTACTTGCAATAAATGTGTTTTTGCTTGACCTGGTGTAAATGCCGCTGTTCTCCTGAATCCGGAGATGTTTTTCTTTTGTCTCTGACCCTCTCCTTTCCTGAGATATGGCCCTTTCTTCTCTGTATATAAATCAGGTCTTGTTATCCAAGTGGGCGTGTACTTGATGTTTAGTGCCACTCTAATGAAAACTAGATTTACATACAGGGAAGAGGAGGCCATATCTCAGGAATGGAGAGGAGCAGGAATAAAAGATAAATATCGCCAGAATCAGGAGAACAGCGGCATTTACACCAGGTAAAACAAAAATGACATATTTATGGTGAGTGACAAGTCCTCTAAACTACTCACAGCATTCACTTCAATGGAGCAAAAGCTGTCAAACCTGACAACTCATGGAAAAGAAACGCACTCGTAGGAAGAAGGCAGCCATGTTTTTCTAACCACCTTTTTAAAGAGACATCCGCTCTAATGATGAGTTTAAAAACCTTTGTACAGACGACTTCCACTTCCCAGATCGTAAACCACCACTGATGACAACAGCAGGGTTCCCCTTTAACAAACAACCCACTGAGACGATGTCCGTGCAAATGAATGATGCAGTAAACCATTTTCGGATCCAGCATGACTTTGAACATTCAGTGGCTCGGGATTCTTGCATATCATTTCATCCCGATCGGTGAAGCCTTTCACTGACCATTCGCAAAAAAAAAAAAAAAAAAAAGAAAAGAAATCCAAAACAATAAAGCGTGAGTCAGCAGCGTAGAGCGCTGACTCATGCTGAGTGACTAACCTCGTGATTGACATGTCTTACAATGACAGGGGGGGGGGGGGCTGCGGAGATGAGATGCCACTCGTCTCCTGTGCCTATGAGATACACAGCGCTGACGTCAGGCCGCCCCTCGCCTGCTTATCTCACGTGCTTGCTCATCACATCTGACATCAGCAGCGGATGCCGCACGTACAATCGGGGTCTGCTGCATTCATATTCCACATAATACGCCGCATCTCAATGAGTCAGGGATGATACGCGCACAACCATGCACAGATCATATTCCCACTCTCCTCCCGTTACATATGTATTACCGAGGTGGAGGAAGACGTAGATACTGATTACATCAATGCAACCTAATGTAGCAGCATCGATGGACGGATCTGGAACCTGGGTGATTGTGCAGCACTGTTCTCTGTAGAAATAGTTCTGGGAAACAGCGCCACACTGAGTCGTGTCTGTGTCTGGTATTGCAGCTCATCATCATTCAAGTAAATGAGATTAAGGGAGTATTCTAGGTATAACAAGTGATCATCTATCACAGGATAAATAATAACTACCAACTCTGTGGGGACCTCAACTGATCGCCAGAACAAGGGATTTCTGCACCCATGTAAATGGAGCAGTGATCAGCTTGTCCCATAGGAGGTTGAATGAAAACCGCTGGCCATTTTGCTGGGATAAAAACTCCCTGATTTTGCAGTGTTTCAATAGTTGGACCCCCACATTTCTTACTCACAATATAATGGTAAGTCATGGAGCAGAAGCAGGTGCAGGTATATGGAGCGGAGCCGGGACATGAGCCCAATCCATGCAGGGCAGATGCCAGCTATGTTATACAGCCAGGATCTGCCCCTAAGGCTGTGTGCCCACGTAGCATTTTTCAAGCGTATATGCTGCGGAATTTCCGCAGCGTAAACGCTTGAAAAACGCATGTATATCCGCACCCCATGGTCCCCAATGGGATTCCACAAGTTCTATGCACATGCTGCGGATTTTTCCGCAGCGTTTATGCCGCGTTCAAAAATCCGCAGCATGTCATTTAATTTTGCGTTTCCGCAAGCGGAATTGCCTTTGTCCAATGCATAAAAAACGCAAGGCAATTCCGCATGTGGAAAACGCGTGATAAACGCGCGAAAAATGCGCGATAAACGCGTGCGGAATTCCGCATGCGTTTTTCCGGGAGAGGACTTGCATTTATGCAGCAGAAATTTTCTGCTTCATAAATGCAACGTGGGCACATAGCCTAACACTGCTGTTTAACCACTTAAATGCCGCTGTAAATCTCTTGACAGCAAAATTCAAGTTGCATAATTCTGGGTGGAGTTTCCATGGTGGTGCATATCCCCCTGGCAAAGCAATGGGAAACAATGCATCACAAGTTCAAGTCCCCTAAGGGGACATAAAAAAAAAGTGAAAAGTAATAAATTAAACTTAAAAAGTTAAAAGTTTGGACACACCTTCTCATTTAAAGATTTTTCTGTATTTTCATGACTGTGAAAATTGTACATTCACACTGAAGGCATCAAAACTATAAATTAACACATGTGGAATTATATACTTAACAAAAAAGTGTGAAACAACTGAAAATATGTCTTATATTCTAGGTTCTTCAAAGTAGCCACCTTTTGCTTTGATGACAGTTTTGCACACTCTTGGCATTCTCTAGATGAGCTTCAAGAGGTAGTCACCGGAAATGGTCATCACTTCACAGGTGTGCCCTGTCAGGTTTAATAAGTGGGATTTCTTGCCTTATAAATGGGGTTGGGACCATCAGTTGTGTTGTGCAGAAGTCTGGTGTAAGCTAAGTAAAGAAAAACGAGTGGCCATCATTACTTTAAGAAATGAAGGTCAGTCAGTGCGAAAAATTGGGAAAACTCTGAAAGTGTCCCCAAGTGCAGTTGCAAAAACCATCAAGCGCTACAAAGAAACTGGCTCACACGAGGACCGCCCCAGGAAAGGAAGACCAAGAGTCACCTCTGCTTCTGAGGATAAGTTTATCCGAGTCACCAGCCTCAGAAATCGCAGGTTAACAGCAGCTCAGATTAGAGACCAGGTCAATGCCACACAGAGTTCTAGCAGCAGACACATCTCTTCAACAACTGTTAAGAGGAAACTTTGTGCAGCAGGCCTTCATGGTAAAATAGCTGCTAGGAAACCACTGCTAAGGACAGGCAACAAGCAGAAGAGACTGGTTTGGGCTAAAGAACACAAGGAATGGACATTAGACCAGTGGAAATCTGTGCTTTGGTCTGATGAGTCCAAATTTGAGATCTTTGGTTCCAACCACCGTGTCTTTGTGCGACGCAGAAAAGGTGAACGGATGGACTCTACATGCCTGGTTCCCACCGTGAAGCATGGAGGAGGAGGTGTGATGGTGTGGAGGTGCTTTGCTGGTGACACTGTTGGGGATTTATTCAAAATTGAAGGCATACTGAACCAGCATGGCTACCACAGCATCTTGCAGCGGCATGCTATTCCATCCGGTTTGCGTTTAGTTGGACCATCATTTATTTTTCAACAGGACAATGACACCAAACACACCTCCAGGCTGTGTAAGGGCTATTTGACCAAGAAGGAGAGTGATGGGGTGCTACGCCAGATGACCTGGCCTCCACAGTCACCAGACCTGAACCCAATCGAGATGGTTTGGGGTGAGCTGGACCGCAGAGTGAAGGCAAAAGGGCCAACAAGTGCTAAGCATCTCTGGGAACTCCTTCAAGATTGTTGGAAGACCATTTCCGGTGACTACCTCTTGAAGCTCATCAAGAGAATGCCAAGAGTGTGCAAAGCAGTCATCAAAGCAAAAGGTGGCTACTTTGAAGAACCTAGAATATAAGACATATTTTCAGTTGTTTCACACTTTTTTGTTAAGTATATAATTCCACATGTGTTAATTCATAGTTTTGATGCCTTCAGAGTGAATGTACAATTTTCATAGTCATGAAAATAGAGAAAAATCTTTAAATGAGAAGGTGTGTCCAAACTTTTGGTCTGTACTGTATATATATATATATATATATATATATATATATACAGTTATATGAAAAAGTTTGGGCACCCCTATTAATCTTAAGCTTATTGTTTTATAAAAATTGGTGTTTTTGCAACAGCTATTTCAGTTTGATATATGTAATAACTTTTGGACACAGTAATGTTTCTGCCTTGAAATGAGGTTTATTGTACTAACAGAAAATCTGCAATCTGCATTCAAACAAAATGTGACAGGTGCATAAGTATAGGCACCCTTATCATTCTCTTGTTTTAAATACTCCTACCTACTTTTTACTGACTTACTAAAGCCCTTTTTTTGGTTTTGTAACCTCATTGAGCTCTGAACTTCAGAGCCAGGTGTATGCAATCATGAGAAAAGCTACTTAAAGTGGCCACTTGCAAGTTGTTCTCCTGTTTGAATATATATGCATATATATAAGTTTAAATCACCCCCCCCCCCATTTTTCCCCATTGAAAAGCAAAAAACAACAACATTAATTATGCTGCATCTGTAAATGGAGAATGGCAGAAATGAAAAATAACAATGTCAGAAATGCTATACTTTGGTCACACACCTGCCCCAAAATATGCAATAAAAAGCAATAACAATATCGTATATACTCCAAAATGGTATCAAGACAAGTTACAGCACAGGATGCAAAAAAACAAGGCTCCATAGAAAAGCTCAACTGAAAATTAAAACAAGTTGCGGGTATAGGAAAATGACGATAGAAACTATTATAATTATTATTTATTTTTATAAAATTCATATTTTTTTTAAGTCAATAAATTATTAAAAAACACTACACACGTTTGGTATCTTCATGATTATTTCCCCCAAGTCATCTTTACTGCACAATGAATGCTGTAAAAATAATACAAAAAAAAAAAAAACAATGAAGGGCGTTTTGTTTATTTTTCACCATTTCAAAACTACAATTCAACCGATTAAAAAAAAGGAAAAAAATATGTGGATGGAAAAAAAATTTAAAAGTTATAACTTTTGGAAGAAGGGGAAGAAAAAATATCAGTGCAAAAATTAAAAATTGGCAGTGTCATTAAGGGGTTAAGCTGCCATACCAGATATATCCTGAAGACAAGGGTGGCGCTGTTTCCTTTTTGCACTGCCAGTAAGTCTGTAAATATTTTGCTTCATTTCTGATGAGCAATTTTAACTTTTTATATCGTTCTCTTAATATATATAGCGGCTTTCAAGCTTCCGCTGGTCGCCATTAGAAACAATTTTTTAGCCCCACTCTTTTGTCAGACACGTGACCTAAAACGGTCTCAAACATATTTACAAGGGATTGTCTAAATCAAAAGATGACTTCATGTTTCTAAAAACCTAATTAAGAAATGACCACCAATATGGCTGCACTTCCTGTTATTGTTTTTTTCAAAATGTAGTGTCATTATCTTCATAAATAAGTTAAATATAAAGGAAAAATTTTGGCTACTGCCTTAACTTCTGCTCTACTAACATATGGCCAATTTTTACATCTCGGTAGAATTCCCCTTTAAGGCCCCATTTTTACGACCTCTCCTGCTCATCAGATGATGTGCTGTTCGAGAACAGGACGTTCTGTAATAATTACAAAGCCCGCGTGGATCTAAACAGCAGCGCGCAGGATCGCTTCTCTCCGGCTAGGTGGCCGCACTTCTCCAGTCCTGGATATCACTGATACTAATTCCGTCCTTCCTCCCGCTCAGTATAAATATAGATCATTTTCATACAAAGCAAATTAAAAAAAAAACAAAAAACACGGAAAAGGAAAAGTCCGAGCAGCACATTGTGATCCTGAGCAAATATTATTGAGGGTTTAGAAGCAGTGAGCGAGGGGTAATTAGCCGCAGACATTCATGTGTCACGCATGAGACCGAGATAAGTGATGGAGGGGAACGGGCCATTATCGAGGAGCTATGGACAGGCCTCGTATAGTAGGTCACTGCGGATAGACAATAGGAGACGCTGATTACCAGCTTGTTTTCCTCAGAGATTTAATGCGCGGAACAGAACAAAGTCCAAAGAAGAAACCAGGAAAGATGGAGAGGCCTAAACCAAGACAGAAAGACGGACAGAGATATCGTGATGGTCGGAGAGACATCTGACCACCCAAGGAACGGACTGTGCCAGCGAGGGACGCAGGTCTGATCAGATCAATTCATAGGGTAGATACGACATCTCGTATGAGATAGATAAGATATATAATAGATAGATAACAGATAGTAGATAGATAATAGATAGATGATAGATAGATAATAGATAGATAGAGGGATAGATAATAGATAGATAGAGGGATAGATAATATATAGATAGAGGGATAGATGGATAGATAGATAAGATATATAATAGATAGATAAATATATAGATAGAGGGATAGATAGATAGATAGATAGATAGATAGATAGATAGAGGGATAGATAGATAGATAATATATAGATAGAGGGATAGATAGATGATAGATAGATAGATAGATAGAGGGATAGATAGATAGATAATAGATAGATAGAGGGATAGATAATATATAGATAGAGGGATAGATGGATAGATAGATAAGATATATAATAGATAGATAAATATATAGATAGAGGGATAGATAGATAGATAGATAGATAGATAGATAGATAGATAGATAGATAGAGGGATAGATAGATAGATAATATATAGATAGAGGGATAGATAGATAGATAGATAGAGGGATAGATAGATAGATATATAATAGATAGATAGATAGAGGGATAGATAGATATATAGATAGATAGATAGGTAGATAGATAGATAGATAGATAGATAGATAGATAGATAGATAGGTAGATAGATAGATAGAGGGATAGATAGATAGAGGGATAGATAGGTAGATAGATAGATAGATAGATAGATAGATAGATAGATAGATAGATAGATAGATAGATAGAGGGATAGATAGATAGATAGGTAGATAGATAGATAGATAGATAGATAGATAGATAGATAGATAGATAGATAGATAGATAGATAGATAGATAGATAGATAGATGCTACTTGTTGCACCCGGTATTTCCAGCCTGTGATTCGTGTGGTTTTCTGTTCTTTCTTATCACGATGGATTACTCATCACTTATTATAATAATACTCTGGGACGGCAGCCAGGCGACCACTTTTGAACTAATGTACTGACAACACTTGTGACGCCGGCCGCCGCTGCAGCGCTTCTGTGTGATTGTTTCTGTGTTTTTGTTTTTCTCCATGTAACACGGAGACTGAATCATCCTCGCCCAGTTATCTGCTGGCACAATGGCTGATCAAAACAACCGCATCCTAAAAATGACCAATAATCATTTTGCCCGTGCCTACCACCCGCCTCTTTTTTATTTGCTCCCTGTCATATTCTGTGCCCCCACAAAGAGCCTCGGCCACTTGCTGTGCCCCTGCTGCAAAAGACCCCCTTGCCACCTTTTGTCCTCCAGTCCTCTGTCCCGTATGGAGCCCCTGCCACTTTCGGTTACCCTTGTCCCCTGCTTCCTGACAGTTTCCTTACTACATTCAGTACCCATTCAACACAGCCTCTGCCACGTTTTGTATCCTCTGCCCCCGAGACCCCAGCATCTTCAGAACCCCAAAAGATGCCCATGCCACCTACTTTAGTCTCCAGTCATTAAAAATAGCCCTGATGTCCTATATTTCCTGCCCTCTCACAGACCCCCCACCATCAGTAGCGTAATTTGATGTTTTGAGGCCATAATGCAAAATTTCCAACAAGGCCCCCAGCTTTCTAGGGTCTTTCATATTATTGGTTCTGTCATATGAGACAAAGGAACCTTTTGGGCAAATGTAAGCTCTAGGGCCCAGTTACAATTGCAACCCCTACACCCACTATACAGTAATGCCTCTGCCTGCCGCACTCCTCCATCCACAGAGCCGCTCCAAATATTTGCCTTTGCTTAAATGCTCCTTTGCGGCCCCTGGGTTCAGACTACTTGGCGGTGTAGGGTCATGAACTTGGTGATTGTTTTCATATATGATTGTTCTCCATCTCCCTGACCATCTCTACATCTCCTCCCAATCATATACATTGTTGCAATCTTTGTGTCAATATTTTTGTTTTTCACATGCTCCGGACCGTCACTTCCATGCTACACGCTGATGAAACGCCCCGAGCTTGTGTAAGGATTCCCGCTAACACATTTCTGAGAAGTTTCGACTTTCTTGCGGCTCGTGGTGACACTTCTCTCTTTCTAATCTAAATAGAGCGATCGGACGGTTTCAACACCGACCAGTTTACGGCTCGTTGTGCAGCCCTTCCAGTAAAGAAGGCCTGCGGTGAGCATGGCGGGCATCCAAGAGGAAGCGTTTCAGAAGGTCATCTCTCACCAACAGGAAGTTCAGGGGTTTCCTGTTTTTCATCTGTGACTCCTTATTTTAAAAGATATAGGGGAAACTGCACCGGGGGGGGGGGGGGGGGAGCAATGAAATTGGGACCCATCCTCGGACAGTCGCCTGGCTTCCTCTCATCCCCAGCATTCAGTGTTATTCTGGGGTTCATTTACAAGCCGTTGATGTCATATCTCACAATGCAGAAAAGACAATGTGCAGTAAATAATCCCACCCATAGACCACCGAACCTTTTGGTTCCTCCAGAGTTAAGAATCCACCACCAGAAGCGTTTTATGGCCCCCTATAAACCTGATGATTTTAGTGTTGCAGCGTCTCTCATGCCCTACATCACACATCTCAAACCGCTGGGGTCTATGCGGGGCAAATTTATTCGGTAGGGAGAATTTGTGGGGCATAGTAAACTGTATGGAGGACTATGTGGGTCCCATTATTCTGAATGGAGGACTATGTGGGTCCCATTATTCTGTATGGAGGACTATGTGGGTCCCATTATGCTGTATGGAGGACTATGTGGGTCCCATTATGCTGTATGGAGGACTATGTGGGTCCCATTATGCTGTATGGAGGACTATGTGGGTCCCATTATTCTGTATGGAGGACTATGTGGGTCCCATTATACTGTATGGAGGACTATGTGGGTCCCATTATACTGTATGGAGGACTATGTGGGTCCCATTATACTGTATGGAGGACTATGTGGGGCCATTATTCTGTATGGAGGACTATGTGGGGCCCATTATACTGTATGGAGGACTATGTGGGTCCCATTATACTGTATGGAGGACTGTGGGTCCCATTATAATGTATGGAGGACTATGTGGGTCCCATTATACTGTATGGAGGACTATGTGGAGCCCATTATTCTGTATGGAGGACTATGTGAGGCCCATTATTCTGTATGGAGGACTATGTGGAGCCCATTATTCTGTATGGAGGACTATGTGGGTCCCATTATTCTGTATGGAGGACTATGTGGGTCCCATTATACTGTATGGAGGACTATGTGGGTCCCATTATACTGTATGGAGGACTATGTGGGTCCCATTATACTGTATGGAGGACTATGTGGAGCCCATTATTCTGTATGGAGGACTATGTGGGTCCCATTATTCTGAATGGAGGACTATGTGGGTCCCATTATTCTGTATGGAGGACTATGTGGGGCCCATTATACTGTATGGAGGACTATGTGGGTCCCATTATACTGTATGGAGGACTATGTGGGTCCCATTATACTGTATGGAGGACTATGTGGGTCCCATTATTCTGAATGGAGGACTATGTGGGTCCCATTATTCTGTATGGAGGACTATGTGGGTCCCATTATACTGTATGGAGGACTATGTGGGTCCCATTATACTGTATGGAGGACTATGTGGGTCCCATTATACTGTATGGAGGACTATGTGGGCCATTATTCTGTATGAAGGACTATGTGGGGCCCATTATACTGTATGGAGGACTATGTGGGTCCCATTATACTGTATGGAGGACTATGTGGGTCCCATTATACTGTATGGAGGACTATGTGGGTCCCATTATACTGTATGGAGGACTATGTGGAGCCCATTATTCTGTATGGAGGACTATGTGAGGCCCATTATACTGTATGGAGAACTATGTGAGGCCCATTATTCTGTATGGAGGACTATGTGAGGCCCATTATTCTGTATGGAGGACTATGTGGGTCCCATTATACTGTATGGAGGACTATGTGGGTCCCATTATACTGTATGGAGGACTATGTGGGTCCCATTATACTATATGGAGGACTATGTGGGGCTCATTATACTATATGGAGGACTATGTGAGGCCCATTATTCTGTATGGAGGACTATGTGGAGCCCATTATTCTGTATGGAGGACTATGTGAGGCCCATTATTCTGTATGGAGGACGATGTGCAGCCCATTATTCTGTATGGAGGACTGTGTGGAGCCCATTATACTGTATGGAGGACAATGTGGGACCCATTATTCTGTATGGAGGACTATGTGGGGCCCATTATACTGTATGGAGAATTATGTGGGACCCATTAAACTATGTGGAGGTCTGTGTGGAGCCCATTATACTGTATGGAGAACTACAGTATGTGGGGCCCATTATTTGGTATGGGGGACTGTGTGGAGCCCATTATACTGTATGGATGACAATGTGGAATCTATTATTCTGTATGGAGGACTATGTTGGGCCCATTATACTGTATGGAGTATTATGTGGGACCCATTAAAATGCGTGGAGCCCATTATACTGTATGGAGGACTATGTGGGGCCAAGCCAATTATTTTGTATGGAGGACTGTGTGGAGCCCATTGTACTGTATGGAGGACAATGTGGGACCCAATATTCTGTATGGAGGACTATGTAACATAGTAACGTAGTTTGAATAAAGACCTAGGTCCATCAAGTTCAACGTTTCTCCCCCAATTGTACTCCCCATTCCAACACTACACTAACTTACTGGAACTAGGCCTCACAATTGAATTACCATTTTTAGCATTACTGCACTATTACAATTACAAATAAACCAGTTTATAATTTTCTTCCAGAAGAAGGCAAAAACCCCAGGACACATTCAGCCAATTTACATCACGGGGAAAAATTCCTTCTTGACCCCGAGAAAAGCGATCAGCCCTAGAACCCTGGATCAAAAATACTACTATAGGTGGAACATGTTGTCTAATTTAACTGTAGCCCACAATGTTATGTGTATCGAGGAAATCATCCAGCCCTCGTGTAAAGCTGTTATAGTGTCAATCACCACTACCTCTTGTGGTCGGTATTCCACAGTCCGACTGCTCTGACTGTAAAGAACCCTTTCCTGTTTAAGTGCCGGAATCACCTTTCTTCCACCAGTAATGAGCGCCCCCTGGTCCTTAGTATGGTCTTTGGAA
The DNA here is from genome assembly GCF_046119375.1 of Phyllobates terribilis. Taxonomy (NCBI): domain Eukaryota; kingdom Metazoa; phylum Chordata; class Amphibia; order Anura; family Dendrobatidae; genus Phyllobates; species Phyllobates terribilis. Next base: position 367,233,440 of record NW_027362768.1, read on the forward strand.
GGAATAAGTCATGTGCCGTCCTTTCTACTGACCACACACATATTTATACATGTAAATGAGATCTCCTCTAAGGCGTCGTTTTTCTAAGCTAAACAAGCTCAACTTTTTCAACCTCTCATCATATGGGAGGCCTCCGTCTCTTGTGGGGTCCATTAAACTTTGTGTTGGTTTGTGTGGGGATTGTAGTTGGGGCATCATACTGTGATGGGTCACCATATTTTGCTAGGGGGTACAGTAAGGTCATCGTACAGTGCATATAGGGGGTACTGTGGAGGAATTCACTGTAGGGTTATCATACGGTGTTTGGGTGGCACTTTTGTAGGCATCATACTTTATTATCTGTATTTATTAATTGAAGGTTTTTTATTCTTTGTTATTACATATTGAAATTAGGTAATTGGGCCATATGCTTTTTATTGCTCTTAAACATATATTATTCCAGTATTCCCCATTTGTGATTATGTGCTAATTTTATTCCAAGATCCATTAATAAAATGTACTTTGTTCATGGGAAAAACCCTTTAAATTTGTTTTCCTATGAAAAGGTTCATCGTTATATTTGATAAGGAAAAACTCTCTTAATTGTAGACCTTTTTTTTATTTTTAATATAAATATTAAGTTTGGCCCGTGTTTTTGTCCAAGCTTTTAATTTTTGCCCTCTGTGTATTGGAGTTGGACATCCCTGCCCTACATCAACCAGAGCACATCTCCTCTATCTCAATGTGATACAAGAGCAAATAAAAAAAAAAAAACAGTTTCAGCGCCAATTTCACGTTTCTATCGGCATCAGAATAAGTAAAATGTTTACAATGAGCCTACACGCCGCCGTAAATCCTCAGGAAGTTATTAAAGGAATCGTCAAAAATAGCAGCAGTAGATGATGGAATAAAGCCAGAAGAAGACGACGCGGGGTGATGAGCTGTGATCGCCCTCCTGTCCATTAAATCACCCTTTAGGAAAGCCACCAGTTCCACTCATTCATCCCTGAGTTATTCTACAGTTCTGTGCTACGTGACAAAGTGGCACGGGTCCCCGATGGCACGACAGAGCAATTAGGAACATCAAAGGCTCCGAGACAATGGTGCCGTCCAGCGGGCGTCTCCGTCATTCCCAAGTGACGCTTTTAACATAGATCACTGCCACCCAGACAGCTCAAGGAGACTTGGTCACCAGAATGACGTCTTTGCCCTGACATCAGAGCGTCCGCCACATGAATAAATGTGACTACAGTTGCCTGAGTACGTGTCAGCTTCCACTGCTGCGGAGATTTCCCATGGCCATTGGACATGTTATTGGCACAGACTGGTAGAGGTGCACTCTAAGAACTTGTGTAGAGTTGACCCTGCCTAATTGATAGGCCCCTTTAAGGCAGAGGTTCAGTGTTCTGCCCAGGCCACAATTTTGCCCATGGGATTTTTGGGAAGCATAGTTACTTCCAATAGCTCCGGGACAACAAAGGCCGCTCTTGCCTCTCATTTAATTGAACTATTAAAACACAAAAGGGCATTTCCCCTTTTGGATAAAAGTTGTCTGAACCTGACAATTTTGTTGGGACCGGTTGACCATCTGATGGGTATGGGGGCCTCCCGATGTTCTCGGGGGAGAAGGATAGGGCAGCTGGAATTTCAGCGCTCTAACCCTTTGTTTACAGGGGAGATAAGTGACTATCAAAGATGCCTGTAAGCAGCTTTCTCCTCTCTCCCCATTGAAAACATGATTACTGTGCTGAGCTGAGCACTCGTGTATGGAGGATGGGGGTCGAGAGATATAGATGTCTGCCAAACCAACATGTGGTTAACAGTTATCTCATCTGTGTATAAGCTTTATATCCATCAGCAGAGTACTGACTGCTGTTAATGGCAGCTTGTATGCTGTCAGTGGACAGCATTCATACAGTCCTGTTCATCGTTATTCGCACCCATGAAGTTAAAGTACATAATGTGGATAAACTCCTGAAAAAAATGAATCAAGTAAAACAGATTTTTTGTATAGAGCTCTCGTGTTAAATACAAAAGAAACAATAATGTAAAACAAAAAACAATGGGAGGGAAAAATGGAAAAACCTAAAGCTTGCTGTGTCACTGGTATTGGCACCCTTTACATTAATTAAGTATGGAAATACATTTTGACTCGCCTGTGGTAAATCACAAAAGAGATTCACCTGTGATTAATTGTCGGTGCCCATGTGACATGAATTAACCACATGGTAGGCCCTGTTCCTTTGTCACAATAGTGAAGACAAAGGAGCTGACTGAGGACATAAGAACTGCTATTATTAGCAAACACAAGACTTCCAAATGGTATAAGGTCATCTCCAAAGACATTGGTATCCCAGTTTCAACAATGTGCAATGTTATTAAGAAGTTTGCCAAGCATAGAACCGTCAAGAACCTCCCTGTACGTGGGGGAAAGAGGAAATTTGACAAGAGACGTCGTCGAAGGTTGGTGCGAATGGTGGAAAAAAACACCATGTCAAACATCCAAAAGACCTGAAACACAACCTGGAACAGTCTGGAGTCATGGTTTCAACAAGTACCATACACCGCACACTAAACCAAGCAGAACTTTATGAGTAAAGTCCAAGGAAGAAAGCATTGCTGAAGAAAAGACATAAAAAGGAACAACTGATCCTTGCCAAAGAGTACCTTGACAAACCACAATCCTTCTGGGAAAATGTTCTGTGGACAGATGAAACAAAAATAGAGCTTTTTGGCAATGCAAAGCAACAGTTTGTTTACATATGGCACAATGAAGCTCATAAGGAAAAGAACACCTTACCAACAGTTAAGCATGGTGGAGGATCCATAATGCTGTAGGGATGTGACGCGCCCCCTGGGGCCGTGGGGTACTCGGAAACCGGGCCGGTCCTTTTTTGGGGTAGTCACGGTGGCAGTAACCCGGTCCGTGGCCCAGGACTGTCAAGAAGAAAAGTCAATTGGAGGATAACGTTTTGGGGATAATGTTTCGTGACGCCACCCATGGTATGCGGCTATAGGTGGCCGCCACTGCTGTTTAGATCCACTGGGGCTGTTGGTGACGCAGCAAAGGTGGTTCAGCTCTCCACGGGTAGAGCTAGGCCTCAGGGCAGTTAATTAAGAGATTTAGGATGTTGGTGTTGTATTGCAAGGCAGGTGACGCAGCAATTAAGTAAAGGACACAACGGGGTGCAGTCTTCAAGTTGTTTTTTTTTTACTCACAGTTCTTATGGTGTTCCAGGTTACAACTGCCAGATTATAACAGCCCACCGAGTCCTGTGTCCTCCGGGGAAGTGATCCAGCCAACTCTCAGATAACTTGGGTGCACTTGAACAGGACCCCTTCTTGTGTACCTTCCCGGATCGTCTCTCTGCGCTGGCTCTCGCCCTCCTACCCTGCGCCTCACACACAGTGTCCCGAGCCAGTGGCCGCAGGCCTTATTGGACGACGTCCTTTCTGTCCCCTTTGTCCTATATGGCACCTTTTCAGTGAATGTGTGTGGTTTTTGGCTACGGCACTTGAAGATATCGCAACCTCCAGTTTGCTAGCTGAGTCTTGCAGTCCTTCACTAGTCTGGGGCCGGTCCCCAACTGCGACCTGATCCCTTCACGGTCGGCGTGAACTCGGGCTAACAGGTGGACTCCGCACTTCCCGTGCCCCTAGGATCCTCTCTCTCCATGGAGCATTTCTGACTGCTCCGATCTTCTCTCCTCACTCTCCTACTGGGCCCCCACTCAGTCTGGACCCTACTCCTGCACGGTCCTCACTTACTGAAGAGCCCTTCTAGACGTTTCTACCCTTCCTTTTATACTCTGTCATGTGACCCACATCACCAAGTGTCCTCTACCTTCAGTCAGTGCTCCCCTAAACTACTTCCTCCACCCACCTCCTCTACCTAGTTCCATGTTCCAAACAGGGACCGGGTCTGTGCTCTCCCTTAGGAGCAATCTGGACCTTCCCTAATGGAGTGGTGTGGTGTTGGATGTGAGTGTGTGGGTTCTGGGTAGTGCTCTCTCCTTACCTGAGAGTGGGGTACCACACCTCTGGCTGAGATGCAATACCTCTGTGGCAACTGGACCTGCAGGGGCACCACAGTTGCTTTGGTGCATCTGGTACTGGAGGTCTTGACTGTATCACAGGAATCATGAAATTAGAGAATTATCAAGAGATTTTAGAGCGAAATGTCCTACCCAGTGTAAGAAAACTTGGTTTGAGTCGAAGATCATAGGCCCTCCAGCAGACAATGATCCAAAGTACACAGGTATGGTTCAAAAGGAAAAACTGGACTTTTTTAAAATGGCCAGCAATGAGCCCTGACCTGAATCCCATTGAAAATCTTTGGGGTGAGCTGAAATCTGCCATTGGGAAAAAGAACCCTGCAAACATTCAAGAGCTCGAACAAACTGCAAAGGAAAAGTGGCAGAAAATCCAGCTGAGAAGTGCAAGAAGCTTATAGATGTCTACAAGAAACTTTTGGAAGCTGTCAGCAATGCCAAAGGGTGTGCAACCAAGTATTAATTAGGGGGGCAACCAAGTATTAATTAGGGGTGCCTTTATTGCTACACATGCTGTTTATTCTGTTTCTTCTTTGAAATTGCAACATGGAAGTTGAAAAACAATGTTTTATTGTTGTATTACTTTGGACCACGAATTAAAAAATCCTGAGGATATAACTTTAATACATTTCCATTTATTTCTGAAGATATTGTATAGTCTATGAAAAAAATGAAGGGATGCCAATAATGGTGAGCAGCACTGTATATTCACTTTTAAAAGAGCTTAAAGGAGAAATCTGATCAATATAGATATTTACCTCAAATATGTCCTAAGGACAGATTATTTACATAGTACCGTCCCTTTTAATATATTCATTTGCAATCTTTAACCTTCATTTCTGGGCAACTGCTGAAAAACTTCCTGAGTAAGCGGCCATATTTGGTAGACAATGTAAGTCAAATTCTTCAGTGATTACAAGTTAATGGCCACTATTTTACCTACTAGGTAGCCTACATATAGGGGTGGGGGTGGAATAAAAAATGAGCTCCACCCATCTGACTCTTTTGGTTTTTTCCGGAGTCAGGGTCATGAGGAAAAAATGTCACGTGCCCCCTACTGGCTTTGCTGATTGGCTGAGAGTTCACAAGGGGCAGGCACATGAGAGGCCATTAGTTTGGCGCACTGACACCTTCTCGTTCAGTGTTTTCAGAACGTCTGCACGTCGTCTGTCAGCCCATTGGCTTGTTGTGGTTCCCCCGTATCCATGCCTCGGAGTTCCTGTTTATATAAGATTAGAGCTGATTTGCATGTATCTGCAGATTCCGGAATGTTCGAATCAATATGGCAAACATTGCCGGTTATTTCCTCCTATCACATTTTTTAGATTGCATCTGAATTTACATCGGAAACTATGTACAGGACAGCAGAAAGTTGCCCAACAAGTAAGTTGTGTTCTGGGAAGTGGAATTTCCGATCATCCCCTCGACAGAAGAATTTTCTCAACAGCAAATATTGTCCTGGAACAATCTGTCTCCATTGTAATCTCATTCCTCCCTCGGAGGGGGGAAATGTCTTCATGTAACGGCCTCAGCAGTGATGATTCATGTCACTTTCTCCTCTCACTTTCCTTATAGTCACTTCTCTTATGTGTAAACGGAGATCATGACCCATAATAACCAAGTAGTTGGCACCAAATAATGTAATGCACCAAATTTTTAAAGGTAAACATCGTTGATGTCCATGATGTCGGATTCCCAGTATTCCATGCTCAGTAATGCATTTCTACAATCTGAGGAGTGCAAGAAAGGAACCTCCATCTAGAGCTTTGGGGTAACAAACTCACACGGCTGTACTAGTGATACCTGTGGTTCCTCACCATTGGAATAAATTACAGGTCCAAGCCACATGTGCAGACTTCCAGCAAAGTAACTATAGGAGGGCAGAGACAGTTTTTGAAAATTGCTTTCCCTAAAGCCATGCCCCTTTTTACAAATCACACCCCATTGCCACTTCTGTGCCCCCTAAATGCACATTTAGATGATATAGTATCTTGCCATCCAGCACAGAAAACGTCCAAGAGCTCAGCTTTCTAGGAGGCTTCAGTGGCAATCAGGAAAATTACCAACCCTCAGAGTATTTGGGTAGTTTGGAAAGTTTACAAGTATCTGGTAAAGTCCTGGGCCAGACCGATCCTGACCCATCTATGAACTCCCACTTTCAGGTGGCGTTTATGTAATCATCTCCCTTTTTCTAGCCCCAGAAAGCCCCAAATTTGCAAGGATTGTTAGTGAAAAATTGGGATAGCCCATACAAATCTGAGATGGTTGTCAGCTATGAAAACTTAGGTCTCTTGCACAGACCATCATCAGATTTACTAATGTGCCTGCACACCGACCTTGAGGAAAAGCGCACAAAATTTGTCACATTTTGGTGTAAAATGTCGCATAAAAGTTTTAGACATAGTCATCATGTTTTAGATGCTTTTTGAGTCTTATCTGCCTGGAAGTGTGGCTTATAGTGAAAGGGTGTGGTTTAAAGGGAAAGGGTGTGGGTTAAAGGGAAAGGGTGTGGGTTAAAGGAAAATAGGATGTGGCTTAGAGGGAAAGAATTAGTTAACAGGGAGGGGTGTGGTAGAACATGGTTCAGAGAAAAGGGGTAGTCTAAAGGAAAATGAGATGCGGCTTAGAAGGAAAGGTGTGGTTTAAAGGGAAATGGGATGCGGTTTAGAAGGAAAGGGAAGGTGTGGTTTAAAGGGAAATGGGATGCGGCTTAGAAGGAAAGGCGTGGTTTAAAGGGAAATGGGATGCGGCTTATAAGGAAAGGTGTGGTTTAAAGGGAAATGGGATGTGGCTTAGAAGGAAAGGTGTGGTTTAAAGGGAAATGGGATGCGGCTTAGAAGGAAAGGTGTGGTGTAAAGGGAAATGGGATGCGGTTTAGAAGGAAAGGGAAGGTGTGGTTTAAAGGGAAATGGGATGCGGCTTAGAAGGAAAGGCGTAGTTTAAAGGGAAATGGGATGCGGCTTATAAGGAAAGGTGTGGTTTAAAGGGAAATGGGATGTGGCTTAGAAGGAAAGGTGTGGTTTAAAGGGAAATGGGATGCGGCTTAGAAGGAAAGGCGTGGTTTAAAGGGAAATGGAATGCAGCTTAGAAGGGAAGGTGTGTTTAAAAGGGGGATTGTGAGTGGCTTGGAGGGAAGGGGTGTGGTTTAAAGAAAAATTGGGTGTGGTTTAAAATGCAATAATGTGCACCATATCACACCAAAATTTTGGTGCAAAAAAAAATGAGACAAGGGGTGGTTTAAAAAGATATAAAATAAAAAATGTCCAATGATGAACCAAAATTCTTATCCAGATTGAGAGAGTTTTATCATTTTTGGAGCATTTATAGACTGCCCAGCATAAGTTTGCACTGTCTAAATTTTGGACAGGATTACTAAATGTGCCCATGGTCCATAGTGTGTGCCGGCCAAATGGTGCCTTTTCATAGAATCAATGCTATAGGAAAAAGGATCTCCAAAATATGAAAAGTAAATGAGCATGGCCTATCGGAAACACAGACAAGTTCAGTGCTGGCCCCATATAATCCCAAGGGGGTGATCTACAATGCCGCCACATGCATGACATAGGGTACCACATTAGCAAGAGAACAGAGGTGTCGTAGTGGCATTAATAATTTTTTTGTATTGAGGCTCATACAGGAAGCAGCTGCCGGGACATTTATGTCCTCCCCTCTCCCCTCATTTATGTCCTCCCCTCTCCCCTCCAATAATAGGATAATCTGCTAATAGACTAAAGCCCCCCGTCTCACATAGCGAGATCGCTGCTGTGTCAAGGTTTTGGTGACGCAACAGCGACCTCACCAGCGATGTCGCTATGTGTGACACTTTGCAGCGATCAGGCCCCTGCTGTGAGGTCGCTGATCGCTGCAAAGTGTCCTGGACCTTTTTTAGGTCATTGCCCTCCCGCTGGTCAGCACACATCGCTGTGTGTGACCAGCGGGAGCAGCGATCAGGCTGGTAACCATGATAAACATCGGGTTACTAGGGGCACACGCGCACCTAGTAACCCACTGTTTATCATGGTTACGAGCCTGCTAAAGTGAGCGGTAACCTCCAGCTCACCGTAGCAGAGTGGTAACCATGATAAACAACGGGTTACTAGGTGCTCGTGTGCCCCTAGTAACCCGATGTTTATCATGGTTACCAGCCTGCTCCTGCTTCAGCAGGCTGGTAACCAGGAGCAGGACATCGTGGAAAGATTCCACGATGTCGCTGCTCCCCTGATCGTTGGTGAGCCTGCCTGTTTGACAGCTCACTAGTGACCACATGGCGACACAGCAACGATCCCTGACAGGTCGTATCGTTGACAGGATCGCTGCAGCGTCGCCAAGTGTGACGGGGCCTTTAGACTCAGCTTCAAGACCTACCGGATCTGTATGGGGTTTTTAGCCCCTGGTTGCAAACAAAAATGTCCCCATTCATTGGCAACAAGCAGAATTTTTTTTTATATACAAGAATTGAAACAAAGTATATGATAAAGCTGCAGAATTATTAGATGCATCCCTGAGGTTGAGGTAACAGTTGATGCATTTTATGTGGAGTGTCCCTTTAATAAAGAACATTAATAGTCCATGCATTCCCCTAATGGCTGCAGAGTAATTTTGGGTCGTCCTCTTGCACAAATGGCGGTACGGCGCTCTCCACTTCTTGCAGAGTCACAGCTGCAGCGGGAGATGAGATCTGCGCATTTCCACAGAAGGCCAGTTTCTGAGAAATAGTTGCATGATGAGTGGTGTCTTAGTCTTCCTCATTCGAGTTACGTGGAAGACGGGCTGCAGCTGCAGAGCATTTCTCCTTTCGAGTTTTATCTCGGATTCAAGGGCCTGTGGTTTCAATTCTTCGGAAAGTGCTTGTGTGCGTCAGCAGCCGGACAAAGCACAGAGACGAACTGTCAGTGAATGGAATAAACCTGACAGAAGAGACAAGTGGTAAAGAGCATTTCCCCCTTTAAGAAAACTGAAAAGCTAAATGGCAACCAATATGGCTGCCGTTACTGGTCACGGTGGGATTTCCACCCAGTCTGCTCATAAAAGCTTTGCATCTATTTACAGTCATTCCTCAAAGGTTTCAAGATCTCTGCTTGCTGTCAGCGGGTGAAAACATTCTTATTGCTATTCGGAGACTGAAAAATGTCCTGCCGGGGCTCATCGTATTGTACAATCGCTCTCTGTGTCCCTTCAAATAGTCACTTTGCTTGAGCTGGCACCCAACATTCAGGGCACATGCCCCCGACTACCATTACCAACACCAATCTATGCCTCTACCTGTTATTTGGACCTAATAAAACTGTTTTTTGTCTGGATGTAAATGAATTAAAACTAAGTTGCAATGTTTCTCTAGTTACATAAAATCAGAAAATCTATTCCTATGAAAGACATAGATAACCTCTGAGACCCTCACTCATGAGGATAACAGGGGTCTCAGCACCTGGAGAAGCGACTGGATGGGCCCCCTATGTATTTGATATTCCGGATCGAATTACCCCATGCGGCAGATGATAATTGCCCTGCTTACTTTATTCTAAAAACAGCGCCACATCTGTCCACAGGTTGTGTCCGGTACTGCAGCTCAGTTTCATCTTTCACTTTTGAAGCACTTTTTCTTTGACAGGAATTTTAGGATGTAGTAACCACACACTGCACTTCAGCTTTATTTTCCAGGAAAGGGGAACATGATGGTTTCACTCATTAAGACCTTTTTTTTTTTATACTCGCCGCCCACAGAGAAAAACAAACAGTCTATAGTTTCTATTCACTGACAGAGAAGTAGGTTTCATTTTTGCTTCTACTGATCAAGGTCTAAGTTCAGCCTTTATCCAGAGCGATCATGCATACAGAGCGTGAAAATATAAATGAACCCCACCCCATATGTAAGATTAACGCAAAACAAAGGAACATTATTGTTTCCATGGGCTCCAAATGAGCGCGCTGCAACCTGTGGGTTATTATTATGCGTTGCTTATATAGCACTATATATTCTGCAGCACTTTACAGACGTCGTCACTGTCCCCATCAGGGCTCACAATCCAAATTCCCTATCAGTATGTCTTTGGAGTGTGGGAGGAAACCAGAGAACCCAGAGAAAACCCACGCAAACACGGGGAGAACATACAAACTCCTTGCAGATGTTGTCCTTGGTGGAATTTTTACCCAGGACTCCAGCACTGAAAAGCAACATTGCTAACCACTGAGCCACCCTGACTGGAATGCTGGTAATAGTAGTTGTGCAACAGCTGGAGATCCACAGGTTGATGAGGATTTTGGAAACCTCTACCCCATTAAGTAACCAATCACTACAAGGGCATTGGATGGATGAAAGACCTAGAAGTCAAACCAGCAAACTTCAAAATTTGCAAGGTTACCAAAACCATGGCCCATTTACCAAACCATGCTCCTTCTGCAACAATTGAACACCCCCTGTATGACCCAGTAGTTTCCAACCTGAATGTGCATTTGGACCTCTAGACTCTGCAGTTTTTTGGGAAGTTTCAGGGCGGGAGATCAGTTTCGGTTGTTGAAATGTTTCCTGATAGTTATGGGGCCTTTTCCAAAACCATGCTCCGATGCTTCCATCACGCCCCCTTATCCTCTGTCTCATGTCACGCACAAATAACCTTCTGGAAACTCTTTGGAGGAAACCAGGAGATTTTCCAACTTTTCCATCAGTCTGGGAAGTCTCTTTCTTTCTTCCAGGAGCCTCTCGGAAGAAGTGACAAGTATTTCAAAAGTAGACTACCTCTTTAAGAAGAAATGTTTACAAATAGAACCCTCTGACTTCCATAGAATCTTCCAACAATCTCATGATGTTTCCTGTTGGGGAAAATGGATACGACAGGTTAAACCTGTACCTGACTGACCATTAGTTCTCCAGAGGTATCTGGCAGCCATTTATCTCCTTTTAAATAATATGTAAAAAAAAAATGGGGGAATATAACAGAAATTTATGAAGAGTTACTTAAAAGAGGTTATTCAAGAAAAGAACTGGAATCATTTGTACTCTTACCCCCTCTTACATGCTGCACCTTAGGCAGCTGCCTCTGCTGCCTACTGCTTCCCTCAGGTGTAATGCTGTTGCAGGAATCAATCTCTTCCGGGCATGTGGAGGGTTAATAATAATACATGGAGGCTCTGCAGGGACAAATTAAACCATTGTAGACAGAGCGGGATTCCTTTTGGGCAGAGTCTACTCCTCTTGGCTGGGAAGGTAACAGTAACACTGTGTGCAGGACAAGCCAACTCACAGTTTCCAAGTGGTGCGGTATCTGGCCATCTGTGCCTAGGAGATCTTCACTCAGGGGGGCGATATAAAAATGGCAGTGTCAGATTTTTTTTTTCTTTTTTACTGAGAAATCCAAAGAAAGGGAGTCAACTCTTTACTCACACTAATGTCCGAGCATTCCCCTCCTACAAAGGATCTGATTGGATGGGGACTAGCACACAATGATAGGAGTAGTAGTTAAAAGCGGCCTCACCCTGGCATAAAATCAAGGCAAATCTCCATTTTTCTCTGCCCATCGATCCTGCCAGTAAATACCACAATGACTCATTCTACCAAGTTACACCTACGTGACAAACCCACTATAAAATGAAATAGCAGCATGGTAAAAATATATTCCAGCGAACGTCAGATCAAAGATGGACGCAGGAACGAATATGTGCAAGAATCACATATAAGTTGTCGCTGTATCTTCCGTACCTGCCATCATAATGGTTCTGAATACATATCAATAGTACACCTGAATCATTTTTTGCAAGAATTCTGGCCTAAAACGGTTTGAAATGCTGCAAACCTTTGTGTCGTTGTGCAAAAATGTTGCAATTTTTGGTGCTTTTACACTAGCCCAGCCTGGTCCAACAACTTTTAGAAAAGTTCCTGGAGTGGAGCATGAGAACTGAAAGATGCCCTAAATTAATTAACCCTCTCAATGAATTTGGCGCATCCTACTTCAGCGCACTGTTCATCAAGAAAGGCGGGCAAAACGCAGAGTGATTAGTGGACAGGGGCATCTTCCTCACCATCCAGCGGACTGTAAATTTCCTTCACAGAGGGTGAATATTCACTTTGCTGTCCTATCCCATACTCCAAATACCCCGGTCAAGGCTTGTTTGGTAATTTGAAAGAAAAAAAACAGCTGTAAAATCCATGCCCATATAGAGTGATAGATCATATTTATGGTTTCAGAAAACAAATTGAGGTTAGAGCCCCTTCTGGTACTAGCTATCCTGACCAGGTGGATAAATACATTTTTGACAGCTGCCACCTGCCATCATCCCCAAAAGATTCATAGAGGGTCTGAGACTTGTGTAAATTAATATTACCAGGGATAGGACCAGTTGGCTCCGTATGACACCAGTATGACCATAGGTATGCCCCTTTTACCAGCATTGAGTTACAACCAACTGGAGTTTATTCCCTTCTGTAAAAAGGCATTTTAAGGTGACGTCAGACCTCGGATATTGTTCTGTAGCAGCACAATGTTAGACGCTGACCATTAATTTTTTTAAACTTATATTACATAAAAGTCATATTACTCATAATCTGAACATTAAAGAAGAACTTCAAACCTCTCCCCTTATGGAGGGGACCTTTAGGCAGAACCCTCCCCTTGTGGAGGGGACCTTTAGGCAGAACCCTCCCCTTGTGGAGCGGACCTTCAAGCTCCTCCCCTTGTGGAGCGGACCTTCAGGCTCCTCCCCTTGTGGAGCGGACCTTCAGGCTCCTCCCCTTGTGGAGCGGACCTTCAGGCTCCTCCCCTTGAGGAGCAGACCTTCAGGCTCCTCCCCTTGTGGAGCAGACCTTCAGGCTCCTCCCCTTGTGGAGCAGACCTTCAGGCTCCTCCCCTTGTGGAGCAGACCTTCAGGCTCCTCCCCTTGTGGAGCAGACCTTCAGGCTCCTCCCCTTGTGGAGCAAACCTTCAGGCTCCTCCCCTTGTGGAGCAAACCTTCAGGCTCTTCCCCTTGTGGAGCAGACCTTCAGGCTCTTCCCCTTGTGGAGCAGACCTTCAGGCCCCTCCCCTTGTGGAGCAAACCTTCAGGCTCCTCCCCTTGTGGAGCAGACCTTCAGGCTCCTCCCCTTGTGGAGCAGACCTTCATGCTCCTCCCCTTGTGGAGCAAACCTTCAGGCTCCTCCCCTTGTGGAGCAAACCTTCAGGCTCCTCCCCTTGTGGAGCAGACCTTCAGGCTCCTCCCCTTGTGGAGCAGACCTTCATGCTCCTCCCCTTGTGGAGCAAACCTTCAGGCTCTTCCCCTTGTGGAGCAGACCTTCATGCTCCTCCACTTGTGGAGCAAACCTTCAGGCTCTTCCCCTTGTGGAGCAAACCTTCAGGCTCCTCCCCTTGTGGAGCAAACCTTCAGGCTCCTCCCCTTGTGGAGCAAACCTTCATGCTCCTCCCCTTGTGGAGCAAACCTTCATGCTCCTCCCCTTGTGGAGCAAACCTTCATGCTCCTCCCCTTGTGGAGCAAACCTTCATGCTCCTCCCCTTGTGGAGCAAACCTTCATGCTCCTCGCCTTGTGGAGCAAACCTTCACCCTCTTCCCCTTGTGGAGCAGACCTTCATGCTCCTCCCCTTGTGGAGCAGACCTTCAGGCTCCTCCCATTGTGGAGCAGACCTTCAGGCTCCTCCCATTGTGGAGCAAACCTTCAGGCTCCTCCCCTTGTGGAGCAAACCTTCAGGCTCCTCCCCTTGTGGAGCAGACCTTCTATTAAATCATTATACATCTCCCTTCTCACTATTGGATCGGTTGTTTGTTCTACCTTTCTGCTCAGTTTGTGCTTATACACAGCAAGTTACAGTAATAAGTCAAAGCTGCAGTGTAAAGCATGAGGAGGGAAAGAGCAGTCAGATGCCATATACAGTACGTGATATTTTAAAAGAGGATTTTATATACTATATAGGAGAAGATGCTTTACAACTGCAGGCCTATATAATTTACAGCAGTCGATATTGGTGTGTAAATAAGACACGGCGGGTGTTATTATAAATTACGAGTGGTGGCCCGATTCTAACGCATCGGGTATTCTAGAATATGTATGCGGCCGACCGGGCGCGACTAATCAGCGAAGCAGTGTTTAAATGGGTTGTGCACTACTTTAAATTAACCCCCCAATGTATCCCCCCGGGGCCCCTAATGAATTTTGTAATTACGTCATGTTGTCAATACTGCTTGTGACAACATCGCTGACCACACGGCAAGTGTGAAGGGAGAACCGGGGAGCGGCGCCGCCTAGGCCGCCGGTCGGGGTACATCTGCTGCGAGCAGCCGGGGCTAGCGCCGGTCATCTCCCGGCTGCATTGCCGCTGACCTCCGTGCGGCAGATGAGTCGCTAACGGAAGCCATCTTGTTCTGAAATCCCGCGCCGCTGATTGGCCGCGGCCGAACCAATCAGCGACGCGGGATTTCCTGGACGGACAGACAGACGGGATAAGCCGATTATATAGTAGACTAGATGGTGGCCCGATTCTAACGCATCGGGTATTCTAGAATATGTATGCGGCCGACCGGGCGCAATCAGCAGAGCGGTGTTTAAATTTGGCGCCAAAATCGCTGATTGGTCGCGGTTGCCGGCTGCGACCAATCAGCAAAGCGATGTTAAAATTTGGCGCCTATATCGCTGATTGGTCACAGCCGGTGGTCGCGACTAATTAGCAGAGTGGGGTTTAAATTTGACGCCAATAATGCTGAGTGGTCGCGGCCGGCGGTCGCGACCAATCAGCACAGCGGGGTTTAAATTTGGCACCAAAATCGCTGATTGGTCGCGGCCGGCGACCGCGACCAATCAGCAGAGCGGTGTTTAAATTTGGCGCCAATACTGATGATTGTTCGCGGCCGGCAACCGCGACCAATCAGCAGAGCGGGGTTTAAATTTGGCACCAATAATGCTCATTAGTCGCGGCCGGCAACCGCGACCAATCAGCAGAGCGAGGTTTAAATTTGGCGCCAATACTGCTGATTGCTCTCGGTTGCCGTCCGCGACCAATTAGCAGAGCGGGGTTTCAATTTGGCACCAAAATCGCTGATTGGTCGTGGCCGGCAACCGCGACCAATCAGCAGAGCATACAGTCTAGATCACGTGAAGTCATTATCGGTCTTTACTCCTCTTTGGTCAGACCTCATCTGGAATACTGTGTACAGTTTTGGGCACCACATTTTAAAAAAGACATAGACAAACTGGAGCAAGTTCAGAGAAGAGAGACCAGAATGGTGACCGGTCTGCAAACCATATCCTATGAGGAACGGTTGCAGGATTTGGGAATGTTTAGCTTGCAAAAAAGAAGACTGAGAGGAGACTTAATAGCTGTCTACAAATATCTCAAGGGCTGTCACATTGTAGAAGGATCATCTTTATTCTCATTTGCACAAGGAAAGACTAGAAGCAATGGGATGAAACTGAACGGGAAGAGACACAGATTAGATATTAGAAAAAACTTTTTGACAGTTAGGGTGATTAATGAGTGGAACAGGCTGCCACGAGAGGTGGTGAGTTCTCCTTCAATGGACGTCTTCAAACAAAGGCTGGACAGACATCTGTCTGAGATGATTTAGTGAATCCTGCTTCGAGCAAGGGGTTGGACCAGATGACCCAGGAGGTCCCTTCCAACTCTACCATTCTATGATTCTATGATTCTATGTTTAAATGTGGCGCCATGATCGCTGATTGGTCGCGGCCGCTGTTTAAATTTTTCGGTAAAATCGCTGATTGGTCGCGGCCGGCAACCGCGACCGATCAGCACAGCAGTGTTTAAATGTGGCGCCAAGATCGCTGATTGGTCGCGGGCAGCGACCAATCAGCACAGCGGTGTTTAAATTTTGCGCCAAGATCACTGATTGGTCGCAGGAGGAGGCCGCGACCAATCAGCGAATTGTATTAGTGAGGACTGGGGAGCGGCGCTGCGGGAGATGAGCGGCTGCTCGCAGCTGAAGTATCCCGACTGGCAGCGCCGCTCCCAGGTCCTCCCTTGACACTTGCCGCCGGTCGGGGTCCTTCTGCTGCTAGCGGCCGGGAGATGAGCGCCGGTCATCTCCCTGCTGCATCGCCGCTGACCTCCGTGCAGCAGATGAGCCGCTAACGGCCGCCATCTAATTCTGAAATCCCGCGTCGCTGATTGGCCGCGGCCGGACCAATCAGCGACGCGGGATTTCCTGGACAGACAGACAGACAGACGGGATAAGACGATTATATATATAGATATAGATTTGGGACTCCTATTATATGATGCTTAAGGGCTGGAGCCTATATAATATACAGACATTCAATAACTATGCGCCTCTCCTGCAAGCAGCTATAGTACATTTAGAATCCAAATGTTATACAGGTTTTATAATATTAATAATTATTAAATATAAATATGTGGCCCCTATAATATATAAAAAAACATATATGACATAGGGGTGACATTCCAAATCTGAACTTCAATTACACTATAAGCTCATTTCTGTTTCTGGTCCGCACATAACAGTAACTTGGAACAGAAAAACAAGTGGCCACGCCCAGACTTGATTAGGACCGCCCCCGAGGAGCAATTGTGGACCTTTAGCTGAATTAACACTACCAACAGGGGTGATGTTTTGCTCTGTGGTCTATAATACTATAGTAAATAGATTGGAGCGATGCAACATGAAACATTTATCATCTCACATAGTTAAAAACATCTTGACAGAAACCGGAAGAGACAACCGATTACAGACAAAGGAAGCAGTAAATCCTTTATGTTCCTAGCCATTATTTACTTGCAGTCAAAGAAAACTATTTTCCCGACCGGTTTGTTCACAACTGAAATGCAAAAAAATTCGACCGTTTCCGATCTATTCTCACTGAATTAGGTCCCGTCCCATAAATACAGGTGGAGCTGTTCACACCTAAGAATAGCGCTGTATCATATAGGGACTTATAAATAGTATTTGCAGCTACCTAGAAGTTATATAATTACAGGTGTCTCGAAATACCTGAGCCATTCATTAACAGCTGTGATCTGACACTGTGCCGTAAGGACAGATACAAAAGGTCATTGACGAGATGCCAACCTTACAACTTTAGCACTACCTGGAAAGTAGGCGTCTATAGCGGTGTCATTATTATTTTCCGTAAATGGGATTAAAGAAACACCACACCTAAAGCCATGCACTGAATTTTGGAAGGGCTTATGCTCAAACAGTAGCCAGTACAAACAAGCAGAGCTGCAGTGTACAGCAGGGAGGAGAGAGAGAACAGCAGGGAGGAGAGAGAGAACAGCAGGGAGGAGAGAGAGAACAGCAGGGAGGAGAGAGAGAACAGCAGAAAGTATATTTCATATTGTCCGAATTCCCCCAAATTTTTTTAATGCTCTCTTTGGATTCAACAAATAGATAATAATGGGTCAAATATCCAACAGTTACAAGGAAGCTGCAGCCATGTTTTCTTCATATCTTTGATGCCTTTGCTAGGTGTGATGAGGATAGGGTGTTAGAAAGATCTATTCAGTGTCTGTCCCGGCCCAATTGCTCTGTTAATACCTTCATTGTAAATAGCGAGTCATTAGATTTCACCACAGCGGACTAGTGATGTCATCGTGTAGGTATGGTGACATCACTCATTGTCTATGGAAGGGTGCAATGTTTGGGTCGGTGATGACAATAAAGCTAGAAAATAATACAACAGTGCAAAAAAGTACAACACAAATAATATTTAAAAAGTCTGCACACATAATTAACATAGTCAAAAAAATTATGACTGATGGCACTCAAATAAAACCACCATTAAGTGCTCAAATAATAATATATGATATTGGCAGTACTGAGTATGTGTGTTTAAAGGCAGAGAAAGAGGATATATGATGTCTGCAGTCTGTGCTGTGGAATATATGGATGCTACATAGGTACAAGATAAATAATACAGTACTTGAGTAATGGATTATTATACAGTGGTCAGATAATGCCGCCACACAGTGTGAAAACAAGTGTTCAAATAATGCCATAAGACAGTGTCAAATATTTCCAAAATATAGTGCTTAAAAATTACTACCCAACAGTGCTCAAACAATTCCAACATAGTGATTAAATAATACCATAATGTAATGCTTAAATAGTAATAATAGTGTTAAAATAATACCACCACATAGTGCTCCAATTAACCATACAGTGCTTAAACAATACCTTGACATAGATTAAAAAAATATCGCTATACCGTTCTCATATATTTATAAAAAAGCAAGAAATGGAGTAACCATAAACCACCAATAGTGAATAATAAAATGTACAAATTTTTATTTAACAATTATATTAAAAAAACAAACAATAATCAATCAATAGAAGTGTCAATGCGTCATAAATAAGGAAAACACATGGACCCACTGAATCAATCCAATCTGCTATAACCACAACGTTTATGAAATACCTTGAATCAATATGCCCAAATTACCTTAAAGTATATAAGGTGAAGTGACCACCAGTAAGTAGAGGCAAAGGATCAGTGTGAAAAAGAAGTATGATTACCCATAGTGGAGAGAGGAGAGATCAGATGGAGTACTGTCAGCACTACCCCAACACGCGTTTCGAGGTCAGATTTCTCAAGGGGAGGTGTCATATATTACTTAGGCACTGTGTCATTATAATATCACCATACAGAAATACCGTAACACAGTGCCTAAATAATACCACAAAGAAATACTGTAACACAGTGCCTATATAATATCACCATACAGAAATACTGTAACAGTGCCTAAATAATATCACCATACAGAAATACCGTACCACAGTGCTGAAATAATATCATCATACAGAAATACCGTACCACAGTGCCTAAATAATACCACAATACAGAAATACTGTAACACAGTGCCTAAATAATATCACGATACCAAAACACAGTGCCTAAGTAATATTATAGCATCGGCGAGAGACACCGTCCCCCTTACCGCCGCGCTCCTGGTCCGGCGTCTTCCGGCCTCCCTACTACTGCTGCTGCTGCTGCTGCACGCAGCTTCCCGGGCACTGTGCTTAGGGCGCGTGCGCTCCCTCCCTCTTAAAGGGTCCGCGCGCCATCCTAAAAAGTCCCCGGCCAATGGCCGGAGGACTTTCCCCATTTGAAGCATCTCCTCCAATATGGAGGTGCCCGTGCAAGGTTGTTGCTCTGTGATTCTTACTGTTGCTTCAGCCCTCAGGTCCCTCTGCTAGTCAGTCCTGTCCGCCAGTCTGTTCTTCAGTCCAGTCCGCCAGTCTGACTACTATCCAGCGTGACAGTCTGTCTACAGTCCAGTCTGCCAGTCTGTCTATGGGCTCTGGCCGCCTGCTTACCTGGAAGCACCTGCCTGTTACCTGCCGTGCCCGCCAGCCTGCTTACCTGGAAGAACCTGCTTGGTACCTGCCGTGCCCACCAGCCTGCTTACCTGGAAGCACCTGCCTGTTACCTGCCGTGCCCGCCAGCCTGCTTACCTGGAAGAACCTGCTTGTTACCTGCGGTGCCCACCAGCCTGCTTACCTGGAAGCTCCGGCCAGGTACCCGTTGTGCCTGCAGCCTGCCTACCTGGAGCACCCGTCTGGCTATCAGCCGAATCAGCCTGCTTGTCTACCCGGACCACCCGTCAGCCTGCTTGCTGTGCCCATCCGCTGTACCGGTCAGTTCCTGCCATCTGACCCGTGGGAGTCACCTGCTCTCATACAAGGTCGGTCACAGAGTGGCACCTGGTCCCTCTGCTCGGTCCTTCCCTGGTTCACGGAGTCGATTGAGCCGCCGTGCGACCTTGGTCAGGCCGAGTAGGTACTTAGTCACGCCCCTCTGGTGCCTCATTGCACCGCAGCACAGAGGTTCCACCGCCCGGATCCGTAACAAATATCACCGTACCGAAATACCGAAACACAGTGCCTAAGTAATATCACCATATAGTAGTAAAGTTTTAATTCGAAGGAGAAAACGAGAGATGGTGGAGACCCAAGGATATTTGCTATTTGCATTCCCCATAATTTAGTACTGCCACGAGGAGAATGTGATTCACTCAACTGTGTCTCATCAGGTCAATCTACCGCCGGATTTCACGCGATTCTGATCACGCTGATTGTTTCCTTTTTTCCTCATGTGTGTTGCTGATACCACTCTAAAATCCGACCACATGACGCGACCGATTCACTGTGATACCCCCCAACATGCAGAAATTGAATGCAAATTGTGCATCAACCATCTGACACTTAAGATTCATTGTCACTCGAATAAAGACCGAAACTGCTAAGAAGTCAAGAGATTTAATTATAATTACACACCCAAAAATTCGGTGGCTCCGTGTTCCCCACGGCAGACGCTTACAATAATACATGTGAAGCAGATACACTGGAGAGATCACATCCAGATGTTTAGAAGGGGACGTCTTCCAAAAGTTCACCGATGTCAGAAAATTCTATTACCAGTGTCCACTCCAACTGGGGACCCATGGGAGAGGGAAAGCTAGGCATCCGTTCACATGGGGGCAGGTTTTAGGTTTGATGCTCTGGCCCTGTATCTAAACAAAGTGTTTGCCATCCAGGATGCCCCAGGTGCTGAAGGGTAAAGATGCTTAATACTGGGACCCATCCCCAGCATAAATGCCCAGATTTGACAAGACAGGATGACAGCTCTGAAGGAACTTAAAGCAGCTCTCCAGGATTAAAAAATGTCTTCTTTCATCCAAAACAGCACCATCCCAGTCTTCAGTTTCTGAGTGGTATTGCAACTTTGCCCTATTCAAGTCCATAAAGTACAATACCAATCACAACCTGTGTTTTTCTAATCCTGGACAAGCAGTGTAATAAGTTTTGATGTGCCCTGGGCAGGACCTTCTACTGACCCTAAAGCCTCAGGGTCTACCATATTGTGCCCATATAATACTGCCCAACAAATAGACTAAGGAAAGGAACAGAATCCAGGTCTTCAAGATTGGCACTATGAATGGAACTGGGGCTGCAAATTTGCTGGTGGCTATAATGGCAGCCATATTGGTTGCTACACAGAATTCCCAAAAACAGAAAAGGGGAAACTTTATATTTTAATGGTAAATGCTAACTATCTGTAATGCAAGAAAGAAAATAATGATATGCAAAGGAAGGGACGATGATGGGATGGAAGTCTGAGAACCTCCATAGCCATCCTATCATTACTGGGCCAATAATGGAGTCATTCGCAGAGTTCCTGGGTCTCCGGCAGCTGAACTTTTCATCTCTTTCATTCCCTTTTTACTTCTTCTACTTCCTCTTCCTTCAGCAGTGAAGCGTAGCTAACCGCCTCCCCAGCTCCTGGTCTTAATTTCATTGATTACATTTTTCCCATCACTTCTTGGCAGAGGAAACAAGGAAGAATGAACAAAGCATTCTCCAGATGATCCAGATCTTCCCATAGTGAAATGTACGGATATACCCGACCCTGAAATACTGTGGGCCTGGCCTGCAAGAGGATCAGTGATGTACAGTGGGTAGGGAAAGTCTTCAGACCCCTTTAAATTTTTTCACTCTGTTTCATTGCAGCCATTTGGTAAATTCTAAAAAGTTAATTTTTTTTTTCATTAAAGTACACTCTGCACCCCATCTTGACTGAAAAAAAAACAGAAATGTAGAAATTTTTGCAAATTTATTAAAAAAGAAAAACTGAAATATCACATGGTCATAAGTATTCAGACCCTTTGCTCACTATTGAGTAGAAGCCCCCTTTTGAGCTAGTACAGCCACGAGTCTTCTTGGGAATGATGCAACAAGTTTTTCACCCCTGGATTTGGGGATCCTCTGCCATTCTTCCTTGCAGATCCTCTCCAGTTCCATCAGGTTGGATGGTGAACATTGGTGGACAGACATTTTCAGGTCTCTCCAGAGATGCTCAATTGGGTTTAGGTCAGGGCTCTGGCTGGACCAGTCAAGAATGGTCACAGAGTTGCTCTGAAGCCACTCCTTTGTTATTTTAGCTGTGTGCTTAGGGTCATTGTCTTGTTGGAAGGTGAACCTTCGGCCAAGTCTGAAGTCCAGAGCACTCTGGAAGAGGTTTTCATCCAGGATATCTCTGTACTTGGCCGCATTCATGTTTCTTTCAATTGCAACCAGTCGTCCTGTCCCTGCAGCTGAAAAACACCCCCATAGCATGATGCTGCCACCACCATGTTTCACTGTTGGGATTGTTTTGGGCAGGTGATGAGCAGTGCCTGGTTTTCTCCACACATACCGCTTAGAATTATCACCAAAAAGTTCTATCTTCGTCTCATCAGACCTGAGAATCTTATTTCTCATAGTCTGGGAGTCCTTCATGTGTTTTTGAGCAAACTCTATGCAGGCTTTCATATGTCTTGCACTGAGGAGAGGCTTCCGTCGGGCCACTCAGCCATAAACGCCCGACTGGCGGATGGCTGCATTTCCCTACTGCATCTCTGGAGCTCAGCCACAGTGATCTTGGGGTTCTTCTTTACCTCTCTCACCAAGGCTCTTCTCCCATGATTGCTCAGTTTGGCTGGACAGCCAGGTCTAGGAAGACTTCTGTTGGTCCCAAACTTCTTCCATTTAAGGATTATGGAGGCCACTGTGCTCTTAGGAACCTTGAGTAATGCAAAAATTCTTTTGTAACCTTAGGCAGATCTGTGCCTTGCCACAATTCTGTCTCTGAGCTCCTTGGGCAGTTCCTTTGAGCTCATGATTCTCATTTGGTCTGACATGCACTGTGAGCTGTGAGGTCTTAAATAGACAGGTGTGTGCCTTTTCAAATCAAGTCCTATCAGTTCAATTAAACACAGCTGGACTCCAATGAAGGAGTAGAACCATCTCAAGGAGGATCACAAGGAAATGGACAGCATGGGACTTAAATATGAGTGTCTGAGCAAAGGGTCTGAATACTTATGACCATTTTTTCTTTTTTAATAAATTTGCAAAAATGTCTTCATTTCTGTTTTTTTTCAGTCAAGATGGGGTGCAGAGTGTACATTAATGAGACAAAAAAATGAACTTTATAGAATTTACCAAATGGCTGCAATGAAACAAAGAGTAAAAAATTTAAAAGGAGTCTAAATACTTTCCGTACCCACTGTATGTACACAGTGACTGCACCAGCAGAATAGTAAGTTCAGCTCTGGAGTATAATACAGGATGTAACTCAGGATCAGTAATGTAATGTGTGTACACAGTGACTGCACCAGCAGAATAGTGAGTGTAGCTCTGGGGTATAATACAGCATGTAACTCAGAATCAGTAATGTAATGTATGTACACAGTGACTGCACCAGCAGAATAGTGAGTGCAGCTCTGGAGTATAATACAGGATGTAACTCAGAATCAGTAATGTAATGTGTGTACACAGTGACTGCACCAGCAGAATAGTGAGTGTAGCTCTGGGGTATAATACAGCATGTAACTCAGAATCAGTAATGTAATGTATGTACACAGTGACTGCACCAGCAGAATAGTGAGTGTAGCTCTGGGGTATAATACAGCATGTAACTCAGAATCAGTAATGTAATGTATGTACAAAGTGACTGCACCAGCAGAATAGTGAGTGCAGCTCTGAGGTATAATACAGGATGTAACGCAGGATCAGTAATGTAATGTGTGTACACAGTGACTGCACCAGCAGAATAGTGAGTGTAGCTCTGGGGTATAATATAGGATGTAACTCAGGATCAGTAATGTAATGTGTGTACACAGTGACTGCACCAGCAGAATAGTGAGTGCAGCTCTGGAGTATAATACAGGATGTAACTCAGGATCAGTACAGGATCAGTAATGTAATGTATGTACACAGTGACTGCACCAGCAGAATAGTGAGTGCAGCTCTGGGGTATAATACAGGATGTAACTCAGGATCAGTACAGGATCAGTAAAGTAATGTATGTACACAGTGACTGCACTAGCAGAATAGTGAGTGCAGCTCTGGAGTATAATACAGGATGTAACTCAGGATCAGTAATGTAATGTATGTACACAGTGACTGCACCAGCAGAATAGTGAGTGCAGCTCTGGAGTATAATACAGGATGTAACTCAGAATCAGTAATGTAATGTGTGTACACAGTGACTGCACCAGCAGAATAGTGAGTGCAGCTCTGAGGTATAATACAGGATGTAACTCAGGATCAGTAATGTAATGTGTGTACACAGTGACTGCACCAGCAGAATAGTGAGTGCAGCTCTGGGGTATAATACAGGATGCAACTCAGGATCAGTAATGATATAGGGAAAATACATATTCTTGTACCGTGTTAGCCAGTAGATAGAAAAATATTTAGATTTGAGAGTCCTCAGTGGTTGATACCTTTTAATGGCTAACTGAAAAGATGGTAACAAATTGCAAGCTTTCGAGACTACTCAGGTCTCTTCATCACGCATAATGTAATGTATGTGACGCGCCCCCAGGGTCGTGGGGTACTCGGCAGCCGGGCCTCCGGTTGCCGGGGGATATCACGGTGGCTGGCCCGGTACGTGACTCAGGGCGGTCATTAAAAAGGGGAAGGTAAAGGCCTCCCGCGTCGCGCTGTGTTCACTGGGCAGAGGTTCAATCCTTCCTCAGGCGACTTGGGAACACCTGGCAGAACCCCACTTTCTCGTGTTCCTATTTTGACAGTCTTTACTCTGGTCCTTCTCCCTCCTGCTCTGCGCTGCCCACTCTCAATCCTGCTCGGGTGCTCTGAAGTCCCTCCTGTACGTCGGATCTGGGACCTGCTTGACCCTCCTGGGGATTAGAATGCCGCAGCGATCCCTCTGTCTTCTGACAGATGCGGGTCGTACGGGTGCCGTCCTGCACGCGCCGTACCCCCTGGGTTCCTTTTTGTAGAACGGAGCCTACTTCCTGCTCCCCTCCGGGGCCTTCTGACCTGGCCCTACTGGTGGAGCAGATCTCCTAAGGAGACTCTGCTCCCGGACTGTTCTTCTGTACAGCTCCCTAGAACTCACACTACTACTGAACTGAACCACCACCCCCTAAGATGGCTTCCCTATTTATACTCCTACTAAAGAGCTCCCTCTAACTACTTCCTCCACCCACACCCACTACAGTTTCCCCCTACCTTTGGGTTCCCCCCACTCCAGCCAGGGTCAGGGCTCAGCAGCTGCGCTCTGCATGTTGCCCCTCCAGCCGGCCTGGAGCAGTGTAGTGTTGGATGCAGGTGTTTGGGGTTCCGTGCAGTACTCCCATCTTACCTGAGAGAAGGGAGACACCACACCTCTGGGTGATGTGCAGTACCTCTGTGGCGACTGAACCCTAAGGGGCACCACATATGTACACAGTGACTGCACCAGCAGAATAATAAGTGCAGCTCTGGGGTATAATACAGGATGTAACTCAGGATCAGTACAGGATCAGTAATGTAATGTATGTACATAGTGACTACACCAGCAGAATAGTGAGTGCAGCTCTGGGGTATAATACAGGCTGTAAGACAGGATTAGTAATGTGTGTACACAGTGACTGCACCAGCAGAATAGTGAGTGCAGCTCTGGAGTAAAATACAGGATGTAACTCAGGATCAGTAATGTAATGTGTGTACACAGTGACTGCACCAGCAGAATAGTGAGGGCAGCTCTGGAATATAATACAGGATGTAACTCAGAATGAGTAATATAATGTATGTACAAAGTGACTGCACCAGCAGAATAGAGAGTGAAGCTCTGGGGTATAATACAGGAGGTAACTCAGGATCAGTAATGTAATGTGTGTACACAGTGACTGCACCAGCAGAATAGTGAGTGCAGCTCTGGAGTATAATACAGGATGTAACTCAGGATCAGTACAGGATTAGTAACGTAATGTATGTACACAGTGACTGCACTAGCAGAATAGTGAGTGTAGCTCTGGAGTATAATACAGGATGTAACTCAGGATCAGTAATGTAATGTGTGTACACAGTGACTGCACCAGCAGAATAGAGAGTGAAGCTCTGGGGTATAATACAGGATGTAACTCAGGATCAGTAATGTAATGTATGTACACAGTGACTGCACCAGCAGAATAGTGAGTGCAGCTCTGGAGTATAATACAGGATGTAACTCAGGATCAGTAATGTAATGTATGTACACAGTGACTGCACTAGCAGAATAGTGAGTGTAGCACTGGAGTATAATACAGGATGCAACTCAGGATCAGTACAGGATCAGTAATGTAATGTATGTACACAGTGACTGCTCCAGCAGAATAGTGAGTGCAGCTCTGGAGTATAATACAGGATGTAACTCAGGATCAGTAATGTAATGTATGTACACAGTGACTGCACCAGCAGAATAATGAGTGCAGTTCTGGGGTATAATACAGGATGTAACTCAGGATCAGTACAGGATCAGTAATGTAATGTATGTACACAGTGACTGCACCATCAGAATAGTGAGTGCAGCTCTGGAGTATAGTACAGGAGGTAACTCAGGATCAGTACAGTATCAGTAATGTAATGTATGTACACAGTGACTGCACCAGCAGAATAGTGAGTGCAGCTCTGGGGTATAATACAGGATGTAACTCAGGATCAGTAATGTGTGTACACAGTGACTGCACCAGCAGAATAGTGAGTGCAGCTCTGGAGTATAATACAGGATGTAACTCAGGATCAGTACAGGATAAGTAATGTAATGTATGTACACAGTGACTGCACCAGCAGAATAATGAGTGCAGCTCTGGGGTATAATACAGGATGTAACTCAGGATCAGTAATGTAATGTATGTACACAGTGACTGCACCATCAGAATAGTGAGTGCAGCTCTGGAGTATAATACAGGATGTAACGCAGGATCAGTAATGTAATGTATGTACACAGTGACCGCACCAGCAGAATAGTGAGTGCAGCTCTGGAGTATAATACAGGATGTAACGCAGGATCAGTAATGTAATGTGTGTACACAGTCACTGCACCAGCAGAATAGTGAGTGCAGCTCTGGAGTATAATACAGGATGTAACACAGGATCAGTAATGTAATGTGTATACACAGTGACTGCACCAGCAGAATAGTGAGTGCAGCTCTGGAGTATAATACAGGATTTAACTCAGGATCAGTAAAGTATCAGTAATGTAATGTATGTACATAGTGACTGCACCAGCAGAATAGTGAGTGCAGCTCTGGAGTATAATACAGCATATAACTTAGGATCAGTAATGTAATGTATGTACACAGTGACTGCACCAGCAGAATAGTGAGTGCAGCTCTGGAGTATAATACAGGATGTAACTCAGGATCAGTAAAGTATCAGTAATGTAATGTATGTACACAGTGACCTTCATAGAAATTTGTGGTCACCCATCGAACCAGGAAAAACCTCTTTAACCAAGTTCTCACAGTGAATAAGAGACAGCTTTTTCTGTAACTTGTGTAATATATGAAGGTCTCTGAGGTTTCTCATCCCATTATGTCAAAGAAAATGCAGTGTCACAGTTACACGCTCGGTTTTCCCTAAATACACAGCGCACGCCGTATACACCTTAAGCAGGAAAGCTATTGAAACCTGAAATTCTCCATTTAAAAGGCCTAATGTCAGCTGCGTGATTGATAGGCCGAGATGTCGATTGAACATGGGATATAATTGCTGAGCCCTGTGGCCTTTGTCCTCTCCGGGGAATGCGGCCTTCTAAGAAATTATTAAAGAGCTAATCATGAATATATAGCACCTGAGCTCTCGCCCCTTGGAGACACTGTAACTGTGTAACGGCTGCGCCGAGACCACGCGCTCCACGGTGTCAGCACCTTCTCAGGTGCCATGACTTGGCACACGGGTACCATAAGACTTGAACTTTGTGAATTATGCTGATTACTAAATAACTCTAGAATAACACTGAGAGGAGAGCGATGGTGATTTTGTTTTTTTTGGGGGAACGACTTGCGATCAGCAGTTCACTTGAGATCAAGGGAAAGGTCATGAAGGTCACTTTAGGATCAGGCGTTGGATGGTTAATAAATGACTTATTTGTAATTAAAAATTCACACTGCAAGCAGATTTTTTAATTAAAGCAATTCTCTCGTGCAGAGGATCTTCCCCTTTAAAAAAAAAAAAAGAATCTGTTCAAA
Organism: Phyllobates terribilis; assembly: GCF_046119375.1. Classification (NCBI taxonomy): domain Eukaryota; kingdom Metazoa; phylum Chordata; class Amphibia; order Anura; family Dendrobatidae; genus Phyllobates; species Phyllobates terribilis. Next base: position 367,261,419 of record NW_027362768.1, read on the forward strand.
TCAATAGAATAATTGGCATTTTCACAACATTAGAGATTACAAAATTAGTTTTTTTGAAGCAGATCCGTTGAAGGAAGATGGTCACAAGGTTTCCTGATCCTAGGAGTGGAGTTGTAATTAATGGTGGAACCTTTCAGGAAGAGCTCCATTTCCCTACAACACCCCCGCAGGTGAAATTAAGTATTACAACAGTTCTTAATTAAATCAATGGGCTACGTGAGCAATGTATGGACGAGTTGGGTCCTCCACAGACAGGTACTCTTTGTAACCAGTGTAATGTCAAGTCAGAAGATGGGAAAATGTGAAAATTCCTTGCTCCATAGAAGAGAGTTGAGCATATCTCCAGAAATTGGATCTGGGCAGATTTGGTCAATTCTGGGAGAATAGTCAATTTGCATCAATTAAATTAGAAATGGATGGAAAAAAAAACAAACCTACATACTCCGCTCTCCATGGCTATTTTATCTTCATTCCAGGCGGTTGGATCTTCCGTACACTAGGCCCCAGGATGGCTTGTGGGGTGCGATGCACATCACCCTCCTAAATGTTTGGACAATTTTTGGTTAATACTTCTAATATCTCAGAGACCAGACAATATGCATCGCGGCTGACAACACTGCGGGGGACACACAACAACCATGAATCACAAGTTTCAGCAATGACGTCGAGAGCTTCTGTCACTTTAATTGTATTATGGAAATTCCTCTACAGAATTCCAATCAATTACAGTTGCCGGTAGGAAGCGGCGAGGACGATGCTGATATTTTTCCTATCACGCGTCATCCTGATGCCTGTGCAGTTGTTATTTTCCTGATGAGCAGAGCCCACCATATGATGTCCGCATGATGACCTTGTGACATGAACCGAGTGAGCCCAATGGTCCACGTGAGCCGTGGTGCACGCGGCCAGGAGATACACACGTTAACACATCTCGCCCGTAGCAAACAGGAATTGCATGAGAGTCTCATGGTCTTTCTCGGAGACTTGAAAAGGTTTTCCACCCAAAAATCTGATTACTAGAGGCAGTAAAAATGATGGTACTCCTAAGACTTCTTGCCCTCAGCTTAGTGTCAATTCTTTCTTGATCACTCCTGAGAAATATACTACTAGTTACTTGGAATCCCCTGCCTTATAACCAAATCATTTTTGAATCCCTGACTGTTTGAAGTGTAATTATTAATCAGATTTTTTTTAATTTATACCTTTTGGTGGATTATTTCTTGAACCTAAGATCCATATCCCAGCCCAACTTTTTCCATGCGGTAAGCTTTACCTTATGACCTGCAAGCTATCTTGGCACTCCTTCTTGGACTGTTATGATTTGCTTCCCCAGAAACCATTGCCTACAAATTGAATCTAATTAATAATTAATCATAGGGAATTAAAAAGTTGTAAATTACTTATGACTTGGCAATGATATTCTTCAATATGCCAATAATTATATAAACCAGAATATGTCTCATAAAATTGCACGTAGTCAGGCTCCACAGGCTTCTGAAATTGCAAGTTTCATAATATCTGACCGGTTGGGTTCATTGTCCGTGATACGGACAGACCTGTTTCAGCCTTATGTGGACTCTTCAGTGCAAGACAAGATACATGTACTCAGTTATTGCATGACCGTCCATGGTCCTACTCAAGGTCCAATAGCAGCATAAACACAAGGTACAGGTGGACTAACCATTCGGAGATTAGGACAGTATCAGAGGACTCATGAGTGGTGGATTATCCTTACTCAATTCCGCTAAATCTGTAGAAGCTGAGGTGCATCCCGGGTAGAAGAGACCAGCCCACCTACACAAGAGAGCCCCCATTAATAGAGGGGAGGATTGCCAAAACAGATGGGAGCATAGAAGCTTATTTCTGATTTTTAAGAATATATTAGACTGTGAGGGGGTAAAGAAGTGTGTGTGTGGGGCGTAAATAGTTGCACACCAGGAGTAGAGTTTGGAAACAGACGCCTGAGTGGGCAGCATTGTTGTCTTGTAGCTCCGGGGTCCTAGGTCAAAAACTGACTAGGAAAATCTGCAGTGTTTAGGTTCTTCCCAGGTTGGATTGAGATGTCTTATAGGTAGAGGTCTCATGCTTGGTATGCCAGGCTATTGTTGGGCATATGAGCTTTAATATTTCCAGACCACTTTCAGTCCAGTCTTTCAGGAGAACAGTTCATAAGGTTTTTTTGAAACCTGAAGTTAAAAGGGGTTTTACGTGGTTGCTTCAGTCCAAAAACAGCACCGCCCCGGTCAACATCTCAACAGAGCGGACCATTAATACCAGATACAACCCATGGACAGGGGTGGTGCTGTTTGCGGAAGAAAGCAGTTATATTTTTCTAAACATGGACATCCCCTTAATTTTGGATCTAGCACCTCATCAATACTAAGTGTACAACATGTCACATCTAGAGACCCAGATCACAGCTGCCTCCCCTCTGCTCCTTCACACATCTGTGTACAGTAGACCTGGGGGTGAATAAGTGTGAATAAGGTCATAAAAAAGCTACTTGTAAGTTGTTTAGACCGTTGAGTTGGCCAAAAAAATAAATAGTTTGTGCCATTATTGTGTCTATGTGTTTTTAGCACCTGTGACTGTGCATCCTCTGCTGGTTCAGGGTCTGCACGGAGCTTGAACTCTGGGAAGTGGTGTCCCTTTTCCCAGACATTGTAAAGAATATCTAACTGGTCCTAGGATCTGCTGAATCCGCCGATATCATCAGGATTGACCGACAGTCTAACATGTATGTATATTCCCATGTATTGGGGAGTCGGGAGGTCTATCCCATAAGGGAGCGCTCCCATGTTCTCTATGTGGAAGCTGCTGATAGGCATCTTTGCCCCCAATGTGATCAGCACTCCGAAATCGGACATGCGAAATTTACATCTTCCCTGACGATCATTTGGCCAGTGCTGCCATACACATTTGTATGTCGGAGGACCCCATACAGATTGGCCAACATTAGTCCAATGTGTTTGGGGGCACAATAGCATCAAAACTATTTCCGCCCAAAAGTTCATCCATATAAGAAAATAGTGGTTAAAACATGCGATTGGTTGACTTTTTGCTTCCGACATTGGAGACCTTTACATAAATCTTTCCATCATTTTCACCTTCCATAAACCAATGCCTTTAATTATAATCACATCCAGAATAAAAACACTTAAAAAAAAAATAAATCAGTATTACTTGGACAATGCCACCATATCTGGTCATAAAATCAAATCGCTCAATCATGTGATCATGATATTCCTGGCAGTTGTTTGGTAATTTAATAATTGGTTTTCCAAATATAAATGCAGAAGTAAAACCCCGTAATCTGCAATAATAAAAGTGTCAGCACATTTGAACTACACGCGCAAAAGGTGAGAACAAGACCTAGGAGAAATGTCAGGCGGCTGCTACTAAAGGAGCTAACAATACTAGGTGCTTCGGTCTGACCGCCAGGACTCGTGATACACTTTCTGCCATTACGGGCCAACTATTTGATGTGCATGGGGGTGTCCGACTCCCCCCGACAGCATATGTTGGAGGTAGAAATATAGGGCACATTGGATTTCAGTGTCCTGCAGGAGATAAGTGACTGTCCCACTATCCCTATTGCAATGGGGGGGCCCCAATGCAAAATCTCCAACAACTCCCCTATCACAGGTCTTTAATAGTATTGGTCTTTTCTCATGGGCCATAGGGACCCCCATGCTCCAGAGTACAGATGCGACTGCAACCCCTGCACCCACTATAGTTACGCCCCCGCCTACCGGAAAAAAACTTGTGCATGTGTATGGGGGAGTGAGGAGGGATAGCTGTTGGCCAAATGGTGGCCACCTTCGATAAATGCTGGAGCACCACATGAGAATGGACTCCTGGTCGGACTGGCCCACCGGATGACCCTCCACTGGGCGTAGATTATGAAATAATTTTTCTGCCAGGATTTATGAACCCTTAATGTGCTCTTAGCAGACACCAAAATTGTAAAGGTCATCTCCGTAGATCAGTCCAATCGTAAAAATATTTATATTCAAAGGGAAGTTCCACTTTTTTTTTTATATAACTTATCAGTATGCTCTGAATTAAAGAGGTTTTTCAGGCGCTGCTCACCTCCCGATGCGGCACCGATCATGTCGCCCTATTAGTACTTGCCGGGCTACACGTATGATGGGCAGGTATTGAGCACCTGTACTATGCATTGCCCATTGATTATAATGGGAGACTGTAATGCTTCACCCCTCCTGCGGGGGTGCTGCAGCAGAATCACACACTTGTTGGTGGATTTCCCTACAGATTACAATTGATTCATGTGAGTTCCTGTGATCAATTTGCCATCAGGGGACTCTTCTAATGATTGTTCAAAGCGGGCAGACATCTTAAAACTCTTTTTTAGAGGAAACGCTGTTTATCAAGTTTTTCTTACTTTTTTAATCTATATCTGCTGTGGGGAAATATGAGCCTGGATGTTATTGGAGCTACTGCAGAGGTGGCCTCTACAACCATCATCATGTATTGCATTACTAGATGGATGCACTTCCGTAAATCCCTGAAATCCTCATTGTAGACAGACTCTCCAGATCCTGTGATATCTCACCAGTGGGTGATACTGATCAGCAGTTTTCGGCTCCTATTGGGGATTTTTCCCAGATTCCCACATATCCTGACTACCAAATCTTCTCTCGAAAGTGATTATAGATTCATACCCTAATAAAAAAAAAAAAAAAAAAAAAAAGTTGCTGCTAAACTTTTAAATCTTTTAGCATCCTAAAAAAAATAAAAGGACATTTTTGTATAAACATTCAAAGTTCAAAAATTGCAATTTCCAATATATTTGTCAAAACCTCTAAGATTTTCGTAAATAAAGGTAAAACAAAAACCACTTAAATTTACTACTAATATAAAGCACAATGTGTCACAAGCTGTTACCCCATAAGGTGATATATGTCAAAAATTTGGCTTCTTGCTATTTCAGAGAGCCTAATTCCAGGGACGAGTCACTTTTTAGGCTCTGTGCTGTAGTTTCAATACAATCAGTGTTTTATCAGCAGGAGATCATCACAGCCTGACTAAGTCTCAGGTGCAGACCAGTCCAGCTAGTTTATGAAACTCCGCCCCCACCTATGATTGGCAGATTGATGACAACTCACAGTGTACACAGGAAGCTGCCAATCAGGGGTATGGGTGGGGTTATACACAGCTCAGTATACATATACAACAGAGAAAACAGGAATTCTATGAAGCCCAGTAAGTGACACATCGCTGGAATCAGGCTCTCTGTCCCTACATCAGGCTGCTCTCGCATTACATAGTTTTTCTAGCAATTATAAACCACATAATAGTGCCAGTAATTGCCTAGACAATGCTGAACATAGCTCACATGACAGTACCATAAAGTGCCCAAATAAAATGCAGTGTCCAAACAATATGTACCCACTTAAAACCACAAAGCAATACCGAAATAATACCGCCATACAATGGAAAACAGTACGGTGTGGTTTTGCTTTGCTCCTGGGGACAGGCTGCGCTCGGTGGTTCCCTTGTTGTGGTAGACGGTAATATAAACATGACATCAGCCGCTCTATCGGACGAGCTCGTAAATATTTATATTGTAATAAACTACAAACGATTATAGTAGCACACCTTGTAATAAACTATAGGACACTATCACGCCCTACACATGTGCTATACCGTGCCGCAGACATAACACTAACACAGCATGACGTGTGAGTCACTACAAAGCAGCCCAAAATATCCCAGGCGGGTCCTACACATGGGATAGAAGTCACAATACGGGCAGGTTATTTCTACAGAGAAAAAGAGATGCGGCTCCAAAATCAGTGGTCTAGACAAAGTAGATGGGACTTCAGAGCTGAAATCAGAGTGGAGCAGAGTCTTTGAGCCTGGACGCTTATTACTGAGAGATAAAAAAAGAACATTTAAGACTCATCTTGAAGGGGAGATCTATGAACCTAAGTCACCAAAAGTGAAGAAGCAACTGCCGTAATGACAGATCCAGACCAGGGCGGGTTGCACATGCGGTACGTCTGTACGTGCACTAGGACTTAGTATAGTCCTCCAAAGCCAAGTGGGATCTCATGAGCACATTTACATGAGATTTATTTTCACTTTGCGGTAAAAAGTTCAATGCATAGGTTTTTTTTTTTTCCGTTTTGTGTGTATATACCCCTAAGGTGAAAGTGCACATGGTTGGACGTGTATTGGGGGTCTCCAAGCTCTCCCCATTGAAAAGACTTGAACACTTGACTCAGCCGAGCACTCGTGTGTATGGGGGGGTTGGAGAGAGATCGCTGTCCCCCCTGCATGGCCGGCCTCAGGGTACATATTTGCTGAAAAACTTCCGTAGCGCCAGAATTCTAAACTGTGCAGATTTTTCAGTGGTTTCCGCTGCGGATTTACCGCCATCTTCACCCGTTGCAATCCGCAGTGAATCTGTGGAATACTTTTAAGCTTCATGTTTTCTCCGGAGCGTTTCAAAAAAAAAATCTTACCTACAGATAAAATACTGAAACACACAGCAAACTTTACATCCGGAAATCCACTGCAAATCTGACCTGTGTGAACATACCCATAACTTTTCAGTGAATGGAAATCTCACAGCTTGGAGTTTGCTGTATCCAGACTCCGCTATACTAGATTTGCTATATTCATTTTTGTTTTCATCTTTCCTCATCCCATATCGTCTCCATAACACAGAAGCGTCATCCTAATCCTCTAACCGCTTACAACAATCTCCTTAAAGCATTAAAACCAGATGCCGCCAACTGTCCCTTTTGGTTAAGATCTGAACACCCCTATGAGATCCCAAATCTCAGTGAAATGTGGACACAGCTGACAATGATTTACATATGTGCTGACAACCTATATCATGTCCAAGCCATTTATCCAGGAGGTAGATGCTGACACGGGGATGACCCTTCTCATGGAATTAGGAGCGGTGAGAAGAGGTGCGAGACAGTCCTGAGCGCCGGCCGCCGCAGTATGGAGGGACTCTCATGCACCGAGCTGCGATGTCTATCAGTGATTGACCGCTCTGACAGCGGCATCATTTCCCCCCCGAGCGAAGAAAATGTTAAACATAATTCTCATTTCTAGAGAGATTGCTCAAAGGCGCATATGAACTCTGCAGGAAAGCAAAAAAAAATGGTGAAATGGGAATGGAGGTGAAAACGGCGCACACTGACCGCTGTGAGGTGGCGCATACATTGTGCACCCAAAAAAAACGCTGTGTGCCACCTCTACATTGCAGCAAAGTGCAACTAAATGGAGCATTGAGACCTCATTCACAGATCCGATTTTTGCATATGAGCACTATCCGGGTTTTTCACGGACAGAACTCATACCCATGATATTCTATGGATCCATTCACATGTCCGACAGAGAGGTCAGCAACAAATATCGGAGTCATGTCCAATTTTGATCCGAGGGTCGGATCAAAATCGTCAATGCAAGTCAACGGGTCCGTAAAAAAAAAAAAAAAAAGGACTGCACTCGAATGACATCCAAGCACAGTCCTATTTTCACGGAAGGGAGAAGGTGGAGAAATGGTGTTTTTTAATATTTCTCCACATACGAGAAAATCAGATGACAATCACCCACACTCTGATCGAACTCTGATCAGAATAATTGGTCCAAATTTCTCATACGAGAAAAAAAATCAGATGTGTGAATGTGGCAAAAAAATGCGACAGCCCAGCTACAAAATGTTGGACCCAGTGTTTGATTTTTTTGTGACTTGCTAGTTTCATCTTTAGGCGCCTCACCATTGTGTAACGCCTCCCTGCTGATTACTCATAAAATTGTGGCCTAAACTCAGAGATTTGGCAAACTTTATAAAGCCACAAACCCTGGCACATTAATGCATTTTAAGGTGGTCACGGAGGTACATGAGCCTCCAATACTGTATATCTGTAATTTACACATAAGCTTTTTTTTTTGCAATATTTTGCGGTAGGTTCCATTGGACCCCATATGTTCTCCCCATAGACACATTGCATGTTGGTGGTAAAGGAGAGCACTTTGCAGTCAGGCCGGCCTGTAATACGCAGCTTCTTCCTTGTGTTTGCACCCAGGAATGTCAGCACTTTAACCTTCACATAAAATACAGGTATTTGTGAACTGCAGGTAATCACATTCCTAGTGGAGCATTCCTCAAAGCTGACATGAAAGAATGCAGGTAAATTACCAGGGGCCAAACAAAGTCCTACAGACATTGATGGGCCCCTAGTGCCTTTAAGGAGGACCTGTCACTTACTAGAAATATGGACTATCTTTTACCTTTTTACCTGGTGTAAATGCCGCTCTTCTCCTGAATCCGGCAAAGTTTTTCCTTTGTTCCTGCTCCTCTCTGTTCCTGAGATATGGCCTCCTCTTCCTTGAATAAAAATCAAGTCTTTTTAGCCAAGAGGGTGTGGTCCCCCAAAAAGACGCCCACAGAGAAGAGCTGAAGCTACAACATATGGCTAACCCCCATAGATTTAGGAGTTAAGCACTGATTTTACATGTAGCCCTAGACAAGATCCCAAGTTGTCAGACCCATAAAGAAGATCCTTAAATTCATGCAGACCCCTAAATCCATTAAACCCCTAAATGAGCCGATTCTAGCCCCCTAAATTAGCAGACCCCTGATGTCAGACAAAAAATTTCACTTGCACCTCCCAAAGCAGCCTATTAAATTCATGAAATCCAGGGCTATGCAAGACCCCTAAATTATCAGACCCAAGGCCCCTAAATTATCAGACCCCAGACCTATAAATTAATTAGACTTTATGTCAGACCCTAGATAGATCGATACCAACCTAAATGTACAATAATTCTGGAGTAATTTCCAGAAAAATTTAAAAAAAAAAAGGTTTTCATGACTTCCAACATATTTGTAGTGCGTTTTAGCCACTTTCTGCTCCCCATTTGACAAAGGGGCGTGGTCATGCTGATAAGAGGCGTGTCCTAGAGTGACACCATGTGCCAAAAAAAGTGCGGCAATCTTGGTGCACATTTCTGGCACAAAGTAAGACAACTGATAGGTGGAGTAAAAGTAAAGACCGGACAGGAGACAATCCGCCACATGATGAATTCTGCGCCTTTTCGGACCATCTCGTCTACGTCTGCGCTAAGAATTAGACCGTATTGATAAATCTGCTCCAATGTTTGTAAACTGCCCCTGTGCACCGACACAACCATGAAGAAAATGCTAGGAATGGGGAGATGCATTCATCTTTCCTGCGTCTATAAAGGTACAGATGTTCCTCTGGGCGATGCGGATGTCTGTGCTGGGAAGCCGCGGGTCAGGGTTCAGCATTACTAATGTCTGGAGAATGCAGGTAGAGATAGAAAAGGTGGATCCAACTGCCAGTAAAAAGCACCAGGGGGGGCGGTGGTAAACGTTTCTTAATCCTTGATACTTAGGGGAGGAAAGCAATAAGACTGCAGAACAGTCAGTACCCATCATCTTTACTGATCTTTCACAAAGAGCCAGAACACCTTGTTACCTTCCTGGAGGGAGTGGAGAATGAATTAGCCAAGACTGACAATCATGGCATTACATTTCTGCTCCCGAGCGCCAAATCTCCTGTAGTTAAATGATTATATTTTGCATATCTGCAGCCACCACTAGGGGGAGCTGAGGAGCTTTCTGAAGACAGTGCTCTTTTTAAGATGCCATATATATGACTTCAGAAAATATATGAACCTACCAACTTTTATAGCTGTTTTCTTGCAGATTATGACCTCCTTAGAAATTAGTGGAAACCGGGCAAGGCAGAGGCTGCTCCTAGCGGAAATTACTTTTACCTTGGGTACTAATCTTAAATTGTATCTACAGAAGGTGCAAGGATGCAACCATGGGATTACCATATCACAAGATTTAGGCAAATTCTAGAAAAGATTTAGTGGCACAACATTAAGAGATCGATTCATAAAGACTGGGAGTAAGATGGGAGCGTCTGTTAAGGGGAAGCGAGGGGAGGTCAGCTTTGATGTTATGATTGGTAGATCCTGCTTTATTAGCTGTGTATAGAGGTATTATCCGTCATTGTCATCCTGCCTCTGATGATAAGGAGCCTGCTGTAAACTCTTCCCGAAAGGACAGGAAGTAGGAGTTTAAATCAGCCCAAGTTGCCATTGTGAAGAATACTATTTTTGCTTAGTTTTTTAATTGTTTGCAACTAGCAAGAGTTGCAATTTTTTGTTTTCCGCAACTATGTTACGTGAACTTTAGGTGATATTTGCAACAGTTTTACCCAAATAGTACGATGACGTCACATTGGGGACAGTAAAGTTGCGTATGGCTCATAACCAGCAACCAAAACAGCGGCATAAATATATTTCCGGTGACCTTAGTAGCGCCTATAAATATGTTGTATGTCGCAACCTTATGGGTCACACCTCAGAATCAGATCCAAATTTGGGGCCATCACATGCCTCCGTCACCGGACACATAGAAGTATATTTCTCGTGTACTGTGTCGCCATTACGTTACATATGGCTAATTTTAACCGATCACCCCCCATTCATATTGACGCCGTTAGTGAGTGTGATCAATGGAAATTTCCACACCTTCTTGTGAGCGTTAGCATAACAGAATGTAAAGAACATTGATTTTCTACAAGGGGTAAAAGACAATAAGCGTAAAAATGGAGCATGTGCATGTGGGACATAACACTAAAAGGGATTTCCACTCAAAATGTAAAAATCGACAATCCGGACGTCAGTCGTTGCAGCCGCTGTTTTTATTTTGAACGTGGTCAATTTGCGTTTTTTTGGTGTAGCGCATGAATCCAGCATCCAGGCACAAATGATCCTTTTGGTAATGCTTCTTTATTTGACAAATGTGGCACTAGCAGTTTTCATTTTAGCAGATTTTACTTACTCACACATAGTCATTTTTTCATGCTTTTGCGGTTTGCGGACGTTTTTTAAAAAAGTGACAAAGTGCAGCCATATTGGTTGTCACCTTTAAGTGGATTTACAAACTATTTAGAAAAAATAGCGATATCTGCTCAGGAACTGATGGACAAAGTGAAAGGTTTCTTCTTTTCCGACTTATGATTTACTAAAATGAACAATGTCTACAGTTTGGGTTCCGAAAAGAAGGAGATCAGTTTGATGGGTTTTTTTTTCAACTGGTTGTTGGCTGAAACTTAGTGTATACACCATGACCGCCGTTCATAATTCTGCTACTCGCTATTGGAATTATGCCAGGAACATAGTTGATCTCCAATATTGAAGGTTTTTTCTATATCAGATTACCATACAGTAACCGGTGTAAAGAGAACACTTACAGGCACTGAGCATGCTGGAATTACTGGGAGGCATGTCATCCAACCGTCCAGCATCCAGTAGGACAGTTCCTCGAGCTGTCAATACAAGGAATACAATGATATTGACCATTACCAGGTACGACTGTGACACATTTGAGATGAACTATAAGTTATAAAGGACTTCAAATTACTTGGATTAATGATCACTCATGATGCAGCGGCAACACCGGAAGTCAATAGGAGAATAGCTATGGGCAAATCAACCATGAAGTCACCGGACAAGGTCTTCAAATCGAGGAACATTTCACTGGCGACAAAGACACGGCTCATACATAGTCTGGTCTTTTCTGGGATAACATACGGATGTGAAACCTGGACGATAAAGAAACAAGACAGAAGAAGAATCAATGCCTTCGAAATGTTGTGCTGGAGAAGGATGTTATCAATACCATAGATGGCAAGAAGAACAAACAAAGCAAATTTTGGATCAAATCAAGCCAGACATGTCACTCAAAGCAAGATTCACTAAGCTACAAATTTCCCTACTTTGGACAAATCATACAAAGAGAGTAATCACTGGAGAAGGACATCATGGTCGGAAGAATAAAAGGAACAAGGCGAAGAAGAGCAACCTGATGGCTTGATACAATCAAGATAACAGTGGAGAAGACCCTGGTGGACCTATCTAGGCTGCACAAGATCGATCTTCCTACAGAGTGTTTATCAATCAAGTCGCCATGGCTCGAGACTGAGCCGAAGGCCGTGAATAATAATAATAATCCTAACTCTTTTAGATGCAGATAACTATAATGGTGGAGAAGGAAGAAGGGAGCAGTGAGCTCCAGCTCCAGCTTCTGCCATTCACCAGTGAGGTCTGTGGCTTGGTGCGTGAGGCACAATTATGTCCCTACATCGCCCAAGCACACACCGGACAGAGACCCGCTTTGCTCACTGTGGGAATGGGGCGATTTTATTTTTATTTGCCAACAGGGTGGAGTGGATGGGCACAAAGCTTGAGAGTTTAAAAGCACACGCTCCTTGCCTAGGACGTCCAGCCACCAATGAGGCGGCCGGTAACCTTGGCAGTAAGCTGTACACTGTAGAATTAAATTTTTTTAATAAGAGATAAACTGCAAAGTTGTTTGTTTTGATAAGTTGAGTTTATAGATGACACAACCCCTTTAAGCTCTGAAACTTGCAGCATTGTGAACGCAGCTCTGGAGTATTCGTAAAATGTCACTTCTGTAGTAAACGGCGTTTACTAACTTATATCCGGATCTTTACTTGGTCATGCATCCGGTTTCTTACAGTCACAATTGCTGGATAATAACACTGACAACTTTGACACAAATTTCTCAGCCGGGTGATGCAAGTGCAATAACAGACCTGCCGGGGATCTTCTTTCCTCCTGCATTCGGAATATGTGGGTCATTTTAACTCCACCCCGACTCCTGTTGTTGCTTCTACAAACAGCTGACGCCTGAATAGGTGAAAAGCAAATTCACTATAAAACTGGATTAGATTAATCCTTTCCATTTTCTCTTAAAATTTGATTAACCCATGCCTTAAACTAAGTCATAATATGGCGTCTGTCATGCAAGTTATTCAGCTTTCAAGGTAAATATCGGCCTAGCTGCTTGGCCATAGATTGTATCTAGGACCAGACTGGTCAACTGGAGAGCAAGACGACCCATCGTTCGGCCCAGGGCATGCTTGTCAACTTTTACCAAGTCCATTCAAGGAGGTGGTATTTTGCCTACAAACCTTGCCTTCTTTTACACCTCTGTCATGAGATATCTCAAGAAACCTTCAGGTAACGCTGCTTGTCTGAAGATTTCAGAGACTGAGGGGGTTGTTTATTTTCAGGGAGTCTCCCAGACGTTCCAGTTGAATTGGCAAGCATGGCCTAGGAAAGAACACCATAACGGGCTCCATTGGTGCAGCAGAAGACAACCCTATTTGGAGGGGACACTTGAGCTCATCATGGGCCCATAAGTTTCCACAGGGGTCTATTTTGCATGGGATGATCCACAACTAACTTATTAGATGTTCTTGATGATATGTCTTGAATACATAGAGGATGGACCACCAAAATAAACGCTGGCAAGCTCAGATCGACACTAGTTGTGGGACTTCTTTAAAGCCAGACCATGGTGGTCCTTAAGAAAATTTTTAAAAAAAAATAAACAAAAAAAAAAATAAACAATCGTCCACCACCTCCAGTGTTCCTAGCTGATCTTCTAGTCTCCTCTTCCAGTGTGTTAGATGATGACTGCCGTGGTCCCTTCAGAAGAAAAACATATTTATGACTCAAACTGAATATGACCACTGGAGCCAATCAATGGCAATCTGACAAGAACCATCAGGAGCTCAGAGGGGAACATCAACAGTGATACAGAAGAGCAGAGGGGTCCAGTGTCATATTTTTTTTTAGGACCAACATGGGCCCATTTTTTTTTCACTTATTAAAGTTTAGTGGACAACCCCTTTAATGGGTGGATTTAACATTCATAAGTCTGAGAGCCTTGTGTGACCACCAATCATAAGGTAGTCAAAATGGTGGCCCAGTAAAAAAGAAATTAAAACCAATGTTTACTGGAGGGACTTTACCATACGTGACAATTTTTTTTGAAGAGATCTTGATTGGTGCATCTTAATTTTGTTTGCAAGCCCACAAAGCCTTTTGCTGGCCACCAGTTTCCATGCTCCCATTTTTGCCCCTTACATGTGGACGTTGTTGATGAAGCATCCTAGGACAAGAAACCTTCAGGGAAGCTGGTTCTCGGATGCAATTGCGGTGCTGCAGTTTAACAGTTTTCAGGATTTGAACCCGATATGTGAACAGACCCTTACGAGTGATTTATGGTACCTGCTCTTTAAGGCAGGCGTTCAATGCATCGCTGCTTGACCTCCTCCCACTTAGCCAATGCTGAGCCACGAAATTAAGGGAACAGGTGTTGGCCCCCACCTGTCCGTAGATTTTCAGCTGTGACCAGTAGCATGTGTTCCCATGAGTAAAGGAGAGGGCGATGCTGGACCTGTGTTGACAGTGGCTAAGAATAGCTTGGTAGGATCCCATTACAGCCGGAGCTGCAGGCCTTCCACCGTACATCGCCCCTCCGTCCAGGCCTCGGCAATGCTACAGGCAACCGGTGACCTGAGCTACGGAAACATGGCCTTTAAAATTGGTCTGGACATAAAGGGCAGTAACCTCTGTGCACTGCTGAAAGCTAATTCCTTCATAATTGTCATCATCTGTTCACCGTAACGCATTGACATCGTTTTTTGTAGAAGGTGAATGCTCAAAAACGTTTCCATTTATTGACCTGAAAAATGCACATTGAGGGTCTTAAGATCTCTTCACAGCTTACTTACTCCCCCCATTGCCCTTGGAGGGAATAATGAAGTAAAAAATAACTATACGAATAGTTTAAAAAATTAATAAAAACACACTAAAACTCCGATATTCAGAGCAGGAATTGTGAATAATGCCTCTCTGTCGCAGGCACTTAAAGGGTTGCTCTATAATTACAGAATTAGGGGTAAAATATCTAAATTCAGTGCTTCGATTTGTGTTAAACACAAAGCAGCGCCACACATGTCCTCAGGTTGTGTGTGGTATTGCAATTCAGATTCATTGTAATAGAGTGAAGGAGCAATGCAAAAACCAGTGGACAAATGTGGTGACATTTCTCGAACTTTGTGTCTCAGATTATCCTAGGGAATGATATTAGTCTTTTACTTTGCCCCTTTAATTAATTAAGGAAATCTGGATATCATCGATTTTAAGGACTGAATTTAAATCTGATAACCAAGTGATCAAAACCGTCTGGCCATGAGGTGGTTAAAACCTAAACAGCTTAAGTAAATATTTATGACTTTTAGTTGCACTTTTACTAATATTTATTACGTCTTTTGCTTTAGTGTCCCTTTAATTGGTTCCAGAAGACGAGCATGTGCCTCCCACACCCGCGACAAGACTCATACACACAGGAAATCTGGAATCCACTGATGCATCCATCTAACACATGGTTAGAATGGGATTATTCATATTTCTTGGAAGTCGTGCTTCACATAGACATAAAAGCAGAGGAGAGGAAATCCCGGCCTCTAAGTACTTGTCTGCAGGCACTCATAAATACAAGAAGTAAAAGAACGACACAAAAGGAGGCGAGAAGCTGCAGGAAGCCTCATACGGAGGAGAAAGCATACAAACGCAATGTATTACTGTGGAAGAAACACAACGGGGGCCAGTAATAAAAAATATCAATACAACTGAGTCATCAAAATAGGAAAATGTGAAGGTGTAATACTAAAGATCACAGAGAGAAATGCAACCACTCCTGTTTTCTGCCTTAAAAAAATTGGCCCTAAGAAAAACACTCAAATAAGGGTGTACAGAGGATCCCACTATTGTCGAGGCATGATGCCTAGAGAAAAATCTCCTGGAAACGAGCAATAACAGCCACAATAATAAATTGAAGAAACAATGTCCAATAGTTGTTATTGCTGCTCTCCCATCATTTCCCCTTTGCGTCTGACGCAGCGGGCGCGATGAGGAGCATGAGGAGACGCGCTGGAGAGACCGAAGCAGCAGAGGAACGAGGAGCGGTGAGTATTGTATTTATTTATTTTAAAATAAGTGAGTACGTGGTGCCCATGACACTGGAGGACTGTGGGCTGCATTTTACGTATTATACTGTATGCAAGCAATTATACAGTGTGAAGGTTTGTGTGGGGTTCATCATACTGTCTGGAGGGCTGGTGGGGGACATTTTACTGCTTGGAGAGCTGTGTGGGGGTCATAGTTGGGGGCACCATACTTTGCCTTGGGAGTTGAAGTGGGGTACATTAGGGTACATGTGGAGTCTAATGCGTAGGAATTCACCATGGGGGTATTATACGGTGTTTGGGGGGCACTTTAGTTGGCATCATACTTTATGGGGACAATGAAAGAGAAATCTAGGATTGGAAAAGCTGGAAGGTTGTGACATACGCTCCTCTGTGACTCCGACAAATATTTTTATTTTTTTTATTTTTAAGGGGGTAGGGCCAATTACAACTTCTGCTATGGGGCCCCATGATTTCTATGTACACCTCTGCCTCTGTCCCCATTGAGGCTCACAATCTGGATTCCCTTTCAGTATGTCCCTGGAGTGTGGGACGAAACCCACGCAAACACAGAGAGAATATACAAGCTCCTTGCAGATGTTGTCCTTGGTGGGATTTGAACCCAGGACCCCAGTGCTGCAAGGCTGCAGTGCTAACCGAGCCACCGTGTGGCCCATAACGCAGAGCGGAAGCCCCACTGTCCTATAATAAGTAATTTTTGCAATTAGCACCACTAATTTTTGCAAGTTTTCCCTACAAGAAATAGCTTAGGGGCCACAATGGTAACACAATGTCCGGTCAATGCCTTTAGAAGCATTGTTATATAAACCTGGCTCACCCCCTCTGACACAGCCTCCCCAGCTGCCCTTTCATATGGCGGATTCCACCTTTCCCACACCCCCCACCCCAATGGCAAACATGGTGGAGGCGTAGGTTTCCTCCTATCAGAACTCTGCGCTTTCACCAAAATCCCACTGCCACCCTCCGTTACACTCCCCTCTTTTGAGGTGCACTGTGTGCGCATCTATTCCCCCTCCAACCTCCAACTGGCCGTCGTTTACCGACCCCCAGGGCAAGCCACCACCTTCTTAGACCATTTCACCACCTGGCTGCTTCACTTCCTTTCCACTGACATCCCCACTATCATAATGGGTGACTTCAACATCCCCATTGACACTCCCCACTCGTCTGTCTCTAAGCTCCTATCCCTCACTTCCTCCTTTGGACTCACTCAATGGTCTTCCACACCCACCCACAAAGATGGCCACACACTGGACCTCATCTTCACCCGCCTCTGTTCCCTATCTAACCTCTCTAACTCACCACTCCCTCTCTCTGACCATAACCTCCTCACATTCTCTACCCTCTCCTTTCCGGGTGCACAATCCCCACTCCACAAACTCACACACCCTCGCAGAAATCTCAAACACCTTGACCTACACTCTCTCTCTGAATCCCTCCTTCCTCTCACAGACATAAATTCCTTACACGATGCAGACGTTGCTGCTGCTTCATATAACACCACAATAGCTTCAGCTCTAGACTCGATCGCCCCTCTCACACACACCACACCTCGCACATTCAACAGGCAACCCTGGCACACTAAACTTACCAAAGAACTGCGCCGGGCCTCCAGGGTTGCGGAGCGGAGATGGAAAAGGTCTCACTCCATCAAGCACTTCATCGCATTCAAGCAATCCCTCACTAATTTCAAGTCTGCACTCACTACAGCAAAACAAACCTACTTCTCATCTCTCATATCCTCCCTATCTCACAACCCTAAACAGCTATTTAACACTTTCAACTCTCTCCTTCGTCCCCCAGCACCTCCTCCCTCTTCTCTCATCTCAGCCGACGACTTTGCCTCATTCTTCAAACAGAAGATTGACACCATCAGACAAAACTTTGGCCTAAAGTCCACACAACCCCTCCTCATATCTACTCAACCCTCCTCCTCCAAACCCCACTTCTCCACCATTACAGAAGGTCAAGTCTCCTCTTTACTCTCCAAATCACGCCTCACCACCTGCGAACTTGACCCAATCCCATCCCACCTCATCACTAACCTCACCACAGTCTTCATCCCAACCCTAACCCACCTCTTCAATCTATCACTAACAACCGGAGTCTTCCCCTCATGTTTCAAACATGCCACAATCACACCCATCCTCAAAAAGCCCTCCCTTGACCCTTCCTCTCTGACTAGCTACCGCCCCATATCACTCCTCCCCTTTGCCTCAAAACTTCTAGAACAACATGTCCACCTTGAACTGTCCTCCCACCTCTCCTCCTGCTCCCTCTTCGACCGTCTACAATCTGGCTTTCGACCGCATCACTCGACTGAAACTGCCCTGACCAAAGTCACCAACGACCTACTAAATGCCAAATCCAAGCAACACTACTCCATCCTCCTCCTTCTGGACCTGTCATCTGCCTTTGACACAGTGGACCATTCCCTCTTACTCTAGATTCTCTCATCTCTTGGCATCACGGACTTGGCTCTATCTTGGATCTCCTCATACTTAACAGACAGGACATTCAGCGTCTCCCACTCACGCACCACCTCCTCATCTCGCCCCCTTTCTGTCGGTGTCCTCCAAGGTTCAGTTCTAGGACCCCTGCTCTTCTCCATCTACACCTTCGGCCTGGGACAGCTCATAGAGTCTCACGGCTTTCAGTATCACCTCTATGCTGACGACACACAGATCTACCTCTCTGGACCCAATATCTCCTCCCTACTAACCAGAATCCCACAATGTCTGTCCGCCATCTCATCCTTCTTCTCCGACAGATTTCTAAAACTCAACATGGATAAAACAGAGTTCATCATCTTTCCACCCTCTCATTCACATCCCCCATCCGACCTATCCATCAACGTCAATGGCTGTTCACTCTCCCCAGTCCCACAAGCTCGCTGCCTTGGGGTAACCCTGGACTCTGGTCTCTCCTTCAAGCCACATATCCAAGCCCTTTCCACCTCCTGCCGACTCCAACTCAAAAACATCTCCCGGATCCGTGCATTCCTAAACCATGAATCTGCAAAAACACTAGTGCATGCCCTCATCATATCCCGCCTCGACTACTGCAACCTCCTGCTCCGTGGCCTCCCTTCCAACACTCTTGGACCTCTCCAATCTATCCTAAACTCTGCTGCTCGACTAATCCACCTGTCCCCCCACTATTCCCCGGCCTCTCCTCTCTGTCAATCCCTTCACTGGCTCCCCATTGCCCAGAGAATTCAGTTCAAAACCCTAACCATGGCATACAAAGCCATCCACAACCTGTCTCCCCCATACATCTGTGACCTAGTCTCCCGGTACTTACCTGCACGCAACCTCCGATCCTCACAAGATCTCCTTCTCTACTCCCCTCTTATCTCCTCCTCCCACAATCGTATACAAGATTTCTCCCGTGCTTCCCCCCTACTCTGGAACTCTCTACCCCAACATATCAGACTCTCGCCGACCGTGGAAACCTTCAAAAGGAACCTGAAGACCCACCTCTTCCGACAAGCCTACAACCTGCAGTAAACACCACTGCACGACCAGCTCTACCCTCACCTAATGTATCGTCACCCATCCCTTGTAGACTGTGAGCCCTCGCGGGCAGGGTCCTCGCTCCTCCTGTACCAGTCGCTGACTCGTTTTGTTAAGATTATGTAAATGCTTTTGTTATGTATATCCCTATCACATGTAAAGCGCCATGGAATAAATGGCGCTATAATAATAAATAATAATAATAATACAGCTGCTCCTTTCCCAGCCCCCACTCCTCTGCATGTCACAATAGCAAGAGTCATGTGATTTTGCCATTATATTCATGAACCAGAAAGATTAGGATGACACCTACCAGTTAGGGGTAGTTGCAGCACATGAGATTACAGTATAGGAGGACCCAAAAAAGTGAATTGAAATGGTGTAATAAATATTTCTCTAGTTGTCAGCAACGCTGCTATAGACGGGGTCTCATCTGAAGTTTTGCCTAAATTTTAAGTGGGGAAAAAAAAAAAGGGAGAGAAGGAGAGCAAAACAGAGAGTCTAGTATGTGGTCCTGTTACCTCCCCTCCTACCTCCCGCAGGATGTGAGGTTAACACAGGCCATTTTGGGTTCACTTCAATGGAATTCCACACATTCCTTGCTCAAATTACAGCCATTCTTATGCGGCCTCGTCTGTCCCCATTAGCACAGTTGATATTCCTCAGATTTCACATGGACGCTCAGCCTCTTTGCACTTACACAACACACACAGCGTCTCGTGGCTTCGAAGCCCATCCGCACGTAAAATGAGTGCAAGGCGACAAAGTCACAAGCGAGGGTCCGTATGGACTTCGCTATTTCTTAAAAGGTTTAATCATCTTTTAAGGAACCGCCGTAAAGCAAAAGTAGAGGTCACAGGAGCGCGGTGTAAATAATACAGATGGTGTTTAGTCTGAAAATGACGACTTTACCGAGAAATTGGCTGCAACATAACATGAGGGACATCTGGTACTGACTATGAAAAACATTATGGAGAATTTCCTACTAATTTAAAGCAAATATCCTGGCCCCTGAGACATCAATTCCTTTCATGTGATTTTTTTTTTTTTTTTTGGGGGAGGGGATTATATCTGTTTCTGGGAAAACTTGGTGACAAGCAACATGGCCGCCATTTCAGCAAATGGGTTGTCACATAGTTTTCCTAAAGACTTCAATGCCCTGTATGTATCACAATAGGGCACTAAAAAAAAAATGTTTTGCCTAACTAAACAGGGCTGTTATTCAGAGTTCTGAGAAAGCTGAGTGACAATCAATATGGATGCCATTAAAGCAAAGGGGTTGTCACATTTAGTTTTCTAGTGAACCTAATGGCCTAGATAGGAGACAGTGTAGGGGGTGAGGAGTACTGTATTTCTCTTTATAATTCGGAAATGCTGCCATTCAAAAGTCTGGGAAATGTTAGCTAACAATTCATATGGGAACTGTAATGGGAACCCGATCGGCCGTCGAGTTGCCCATAGCAACCACATTACAGCTTTTCCAAAAGGAAAGTGGCCAGGCCTATTCCTACTTCTAAGAGTTTATAGGGGTCCCTGCATTATGGCAAATCGTGAGACAACCCCTTTAATGACCCACAAGGACTCATTTTGAACTGACAGTAAAGCCAAAGTTCAGTTTACATTTATTTTTCTTTTATTAGAAAAATTAAATCTGGTTGTTATGCTATCAATAAGGCCCTGGAAACAGACGAACATGGTTACTTGGTTAATAATGACAGATTATCTTGACCATTAAAGAATCAGACAAAAAAATTTGAGAATGACTGATCTCCATCCCTTTCCATAAAAAAAAAAACGGATCAGGTTCCAGTAAATGCCACAAGAATGCAGTGATAAGAGGAGTTGTCCTCCAAGCTCAGGCCGCTCTGGAAATAATGTCCAGGCTCCAGCTGCTCACAAATGTCCTAAATCCAGCACTGGAGATTGTGGCTTTTGTCCTAATGGGAAGATGAAAGGGAGAAAACGTGATCTTAAGGACGGAGGACAAAAACACCACAAAATCAGAGCAGATCTGCCAAAAGTAATGAGGCCTGTCTGATTATAGGATGCGAGGCTGCAGGTTTCTGCAATGAAAGCCCTCGGCCTTTATCATCTAATATCTGACATTCCCTCTATGGCATTTAAAAAAAAAGGTAATGGTCACCATTTTCCCTCTAGGCAATAAACACAGTGACTATCCAAGCAATGCAGGAGCTTAGTTCTCCTTCATCCTATAGGAAAAATCAGACTCCGAATACTTGAAAACGTTCTGGAGGAAGGAGTCGTCCCATTGTACTGGTCATAGGCTGTTTTTTGACCCATCAGATGACAAATGAGCATTATTGCTCATGTAATAGAGTGACAGGGGACATTTTAGAGCTACAGATTACTTTATGGAGAAATCTATAAGGGGGAATCACCCCTAGCGGATTTTAAGGAGATCCATTTCCCCGTTCATTGGTTTGGTTGTGAAAAATCCTCTATAAAGACGCAGTAGGAGATTTATTTTACAGCACATAAAAAATTAAAAATAAAAGCTTCAAAATACTCTTAGATTTAAATGAGAAATACACAACAAAAGTTGTAAAAAATGCAAAAAAAAAAATGGGGAAAAGAAACAAAAACCTCAATAGATATGAAAACCTGGTAGAAATATATAAACACATGGATTCCTGACGTGGATTTTTCTGGAAAACCAAGTCAAATTTGTCTGCCTCAGAAATGCACTGTGTGAGCATACGAGCGCTGGTCGACTATGTAACACAATCAGCGATCGAGGCTCTTCTGCGTGGACCGAGACAAACTATATGGGGGCAGAAGAAGTATTAAAATAATTGTTCTGTCCCCATACACTTTATATTATCGTCCGCACAACCCCTAATATCAGAGGCCGATATCAAACGATTTGATAATCTGTATAGGGTCCATTGAGCAGAACTTTCTTATGAACGCTCGTTCGGCCTGTGTAAAAGTCTTGTATGCAATGTACCTGCACAGCAATGCATTAATTAGCCTACAGTCATGTAGAAAGCTAGGTGACAACCATATGGGCACCGCAATGTTGACCATTGTCACCCAGCATCTGTCTGGAGAAGTGAATCGGGGCACACATACCTGATCTAAGATTTGGACATTTAATACTCTATAATTGTTCTAATTGCTCATTTTCAGCCCAATTTTTGGATATTTGAGGAACATAAACAGTTTACGTCTCCATCTGTCATCTTCTGGTCTCAATCCATTCACATTTTGGGAACTGAAACGCTGCATCATTTATTCCAGAGTTCTCCCTGCCACGTGGATCATCTGCTGCCTCTCATCAGGGAGCTGGAATATGCTGTCAAAGGTTGGGAATACAGTGATATTATCCTAAATGGGGACTTAAAGGAACATTCCATTCATTAGATAATTATTAATGCAGGGTCTAAGAGGGTGTAGCATGACAAAGGGGCTCTTTCTTTGGTGGTTTTTGGAAGAAGTGGGTCATGCTCTGTCCCCTCATGTCTTGCGCTAAGGCATTTTGCCCAAATGGTTCCATAAGGATGAAGACACAATTAACATTATAATAGGGAATAACATTAGAGTTCGGGAATTGCAATTTTGCTCATCTGTGCTGTATCTAATACAAAAATAACTTCTGTAGAGCCAATTATTGAGTGGATGAGTTGAGGCATCACCTCCCATGGACCAACAACTGAATTGGCTTTTTGCTTCTGTAATGTAGAAGCTAAATTGGCCTGCAAGCCCCCCCACACACAACTCTAGTACTAATCCCCTTACTGAATTAAATTCACACTCCTCTTCAGTCCAAAGAAGGGCCCCCTATTGTTCCTCTGCCATCTCCTCCCCGCTAGACAACCTGGCACCAGCCAAGTGACCAAATTCAATTTTCACACTAAGACTATGTGCCCATGATGCAGAAATGCTCCGGATTTTTCCTGAGCGTTTCTGCATCTCCCTGGCAGAAAAAACACATGCGGATTGTACATGCGGGTTGTACATGCGGATTGTACATGTGTTTTTCCTGCCAGGGACATGTGGATGTGAAGCGTTCGTCACATGCATTTCTGCATGCGGGTTGTCAAGCGCTTTCCAAGCGATTTTAGCATCACTTGGAAAGTGCTTGACAACTTGGTCATACTATATAAATCCATGCAAATGGCATGGATTTATATAGTGTGACCTTAAAGAATGGTGAAAAATAAAAAAATAAATCTATACTTACCTTCCGATGGCCCCCGCAGTCTTTATTCGATCTGTCCTGGCTTGCCGGCAGCTCGCGGTACACTGAAGGACCTGCCGTCACATGACTAAATGACGTCAGCACAGGTCCTTCAGTCCACCGCGATCTGCTGGCAAGCAAAGACAAGGAGACCGCGGGCCATCAGAAGGTAAATATAATATTTAATTTTTATTTTATTCTTTTTTTCACAGGTTCTATGGTACCCGGGTCCGGAGGAGAGTCTCCTGTCCTCCACACCCGGGTACCATCCGCACATTGAAATGCATGGAATGTGCATGTACAGATGCGGCGATGCGGATTCCATGCGTTCCAATGGAAGTCAATGGCAGCGAAATAATTGGTAGTGCTGCGTTTTTTTCCGAAATGATAATCCGCAGCGGAAATTTCCGCAGCATGTGCACAGCACATGCGGATTATCATTGGGGAACATGGCAGACCTTCTACCAAGCATTTTTAAGCGTTTCTGCAGCGGAATTGCCGCAGCAAAAACGCTTAAAAAAACGCATCGTGGGCAAACAGCCTAAAGCTAATCCTCAACTATCCCAAATTATCTCAGTCTCTCCACTTCCAACCCTGACTTGATGGGGGTAGTTGTAGGGGGTAGAGAGGGAAGGGGGGACAGGGCTCATCCTGTGGTTACTTATGGGCATTGGGTCCCTTCATCACTGTTTTGCAGGTATGGATTCTTTTGGTTAGATATCTCTACTGGAAATTTCTAATTAAAGTATGTGCTGGAAAAGCTAGTGGCTAAAGTGTCAAACGTATCCACAAGCGCCTATTCACGTAACATAGGATGAACGTGTCCTATTGGTTTCTGTATGCATCAGGCCCTGAGGAATAAAGAGGCCCTCTAAAATGTCAGACGCACTCTTGCCTTACTTACGTTTTTAGGCATAGTGCTGTGCTCCAGCATGCTGAACTCGGCTGCACTCACTGTATGCTGAGGGTGTATGCTGGGTACTGTGAAAGTAGCTGACCTGGTAGTATATAAGGTAAGTGCACACGTTTGCATGATATGCATGTTGAGGGATCTGAGGTCCAGAATATTCTAGTTACACCACCTGTCATTCCATAAAAAGCCAATGGGCAACAAACACTATTTATTCATTTTACTTACAGTACAGACCAAAAGTTTGGACACACCTTCTCATTTAAAAAATTTTCTGTATTTTCATGACTATGAAAATTGTACATTCACACGGAAGGCATCAAAACTATGAATTAACACATGTGGAATTATATACTTAACAAAAAAGTGTGAAACAACTGAAAATATGTCTTATATTCTAGGTTCTTTAAAGTAGCCACCTTTTGCTTTGATGACTGCTTTGCACACTCTTGGCATTCTCTTGATGAGCTTCAAGAGGTAGTCACCGGAAATTGTTTTCACTTCACAGGTGTGCCCTGTCAGGTTTAATAAGTGGGATTTCTTGCCTTATAAATGGGGTTGGGACCATCAGTTGTGTTGTGCAGAAGTCTGGTGGATACACAGCTGATAGTCCTACTGAATAGACTGTTAGAATTTGTATTATGGCAAAAAAAAGCAGCTAAGTAAAGAAAAACAAGTGGCCATCATTACTTTAAGAAATGAAGGTCAGTCAGTCTGAAAAATTGGGCAAACTTTGAAAGTGTCCCCAAGTGCAGTTGCAAAAACCATCAAGCGCTACAAAGAAACTGGCTCACATGAGGACCGCCCCAGGAAAGGAAGACCAAGAGTCACCTCTGCTTCTGAGGATAAGTTTATCCGAGTCACCAGCCTCAGAAATCACAGGTTAACAGCAGCTCAGATTGGAGACCAGGTCAATGCCACACAGAGTTCTAGCAGCAGACACATCTCTACAACAACTGTTAAGAGGAGACTTTGTGCAGCAGGCCTTCATGGTAAAATAGCTGCTAGGAAACCACTGCTAAGGACAGGCAACAAGCAGAAGAGACTTGTTTGGGCTAAAGAACACAAGGAATGGACATTAGACCAGTGGAAATCTGTGCTTTGGTCTGATGAGTCCAAATTTGAGATATTTGGTTCCAACAACCGTGTCTTTGTGCGACGCAGAAAAGGTGAACGGATGGACTCTACATGCCTGGTTCCCACCGTGAAGCATGGAGGAGGAGGTGTGATGGTGTGGGGGTGCTTTGCTGGTGACACTGTTGGGGATTTATTCAAAATTGAAGGCATACTGAACCAGCATGGCTACCACAGCATCTTGCAGCAGCATGCTATTCCATCCGGTTTGCGTTTAGTTGGACCATCATTTATTTTTCAATAGGACAATGACCCCAAACACACCTTCAGGCTGTGTAAGGGCTATTTGACCAAGCAGGAGAGTGATGGGGTGCTACGCCAGATGACCTGGCCTCCACAGTCACCAGACCTGAACCATATCGAGATGGTTTGTGGTGAGCTGGACCGCAGAGTGAAGGCAAAAGGGCCAACAAGTGCTAAGCATTTCTGGGAACTCCTTCAAGATTGTTGGAAGACCATTTCCGGTGACTACCTCTTGAAGCTCATCAAGAGAATGCCAAGAGTGTGCAAAGCAGCCATCAAAGCAAAAGGTGGCTACTTTAAAGAACCTAGAATATAAGACATATTTTCAGTTGTTTCACACTTTTTTGTTAAGTATATAATTCCACATGTGTTAATTCATAGTTTTGATGCCTTCAGTGTGAATGTACAATTTTCATAGTCATGAAAATACAGAAAAATCTTTAAATGAGGTGTGTCCAAACTTTTGGTCTGTACTGTATATAGCGCCATTAATTCCACAGCGCTTTACAGACATCACCATTACTGTCCCCATTAGAGATCACAATCTAGATTCCCTATCAGTATGTCTTTGGAGTGTGGGAGGAAACCGGAGTCCCCGGAGGGAACCCATGCAAACACGGGGAGAACATACAAACTCCTTGCAGATGTTGTCCTTGGTGGGATTTGAACCCAGGACCCCTGCAGTGCTAACCACTGAGCCACAGTCCTAACTATTCAATAAAGAGGTAGAGAGAGAAGACACAAGTAAAGATGGTAGAATGAAATAGTCAAGAGAGATCCAAAGAAAAAAAGAATACAAAGTCAACTAGGCATAATAAAGTACAAGAATTTAAAGCAAACAAGGAAGACACAAGGAACATTGAAGTAACCTGGGGAGATATAGACAAACAGAGAAGATCGCAGTAGACAAGGTAGGAAACAAGTAAACAAACCAGGAGAAGCATTGGAGATGCGTCTTCCCCTGAGATCTTCCCTTCTACGAGGCCTGGTCTATGTCGGGGAAGCAGGTGGCTTCCGATGTTACATTCTGATTTTTCAGTCACTCAGGTAAATTTACTTGTGAGCACGCTGACATCCTCATCCTGACAGCAGTGCGAGTGTTGTCAAGCAGATCCCTTTCTTAAAACCTCAGTAATGAGCCTTGTGTGCAATGTCGGGAGCTCTGGAAACTACTCTAAACTCCCCACGCTTCCATTTCCAGCTTAATGCTTCAGTGCTGATCCTCTTCGGAGATGGGGCCGCTGGCGGAGATCGCTGATTTTTGTACATTGTTTAAGAAGAGGGAAAGCATTATCCTAAAACAACTTCTCTCCATTAATGTCCAATGCGTCTTCATACGTAAAGGTCGTGTAGGATTGTCCTACAGACGTGAAGGTCAACTCAGCCTATTTACTTCACGTTAGCAAGCCGAGCTACAAGGAACACGAGTGCATCTTATCTCCATTTTTCAATGGCATCACCTTCAGAAGAATGGGCACTGCCTCAGACTCCCCATGGCAAACTATGGCGGGAAACAAGGGAAAGGCATGTTGGGTTTCTGCCAGGAGAGAGGATATCGGACATCTCTCCGAATTCATGTAAATTTTAAAGGGAGGTAAAGAAAGATGGCTGGTGGCCAGATAAGAGTTTAGTGGATAGCCATCTTATATATATATATATATATATATATATATATATATATATATATATATATATATATGGCCAAATTTACTGAAAGGTCTATGTAACAGAAAACGTTAGGCTAGGGTTGATGACCCACATGGAAAGTTAAAAAGACAGCAATATGGTGTGATTTATACGGTACACTGGAGTGGGGTTTAGGCCCAATTCCTACGGCCACTGTGCAGGTATATTTTAGCAGCCCTACTACAGATGATTACGAGTCTCCCAACTTGAACAGCATGTTAGATCCCTGATACTGAAAGTTCATCCCTATATATTTTGGCCAGGGGTACACATCGGAGAAATACAAAAATAAAAAAACAAAAAGGGAAGAGAGCCTTAGACATATCTTCCTATAGGGACCTGACATCCACTGAACAAACGTTCATCTGCCCTGCCCATCAATGGCCCGTGTAATGGGCCGCACATTGGGAGGTGTGATGCGCTACTGCCGTGGCATCAATTGGGTGCTTATATAGATGCTAGGTGACATGATCAGCACCAATACCTGGTAAGCGTCCAATGGAAGATACGTAACTAAAGTCTCTCTCCTCCTGATGTGAAAGCGAGAGGTGCTAGATAGCCCCTTGACTCTTGGTAAAGCAAAAAGATGCATTTTGAAGATCCTTGGTCCCAATGCAAAATGTATAAGGAGCCCCCTTCCTCAACTCCCATCTTATTTTGCCCTGTGTTCCACTGCGACTTCTGCATGCCTTATAACCCCCTTATTATTTCTCCAATTTAGGCAACTCCTCTACCTATGTCTCTTACAGATCACTGATAAATGTAGGTAAAGGCATGGCCACAAAGTGAACATCTCATTTAAATACAAAATGCCAAGTTAGAAATTATATAGTCTTTTACTAGTCAGAGGATTTCTTTTTTGGTTTTATGCCGCTACGTCAATCATTAACCCCTAATAGTAACCATCTTCAATGCAGTTTGGGCTCCTATCATATGATTGCAGCATATATCCACAATATAAAGATAGCAGCTTACGAGCAGTAAGTGGGGCGAGGCCGGGGTCACTTTACACCTTCCATGGAATGAGGAAATATTAAAAAAATATTAAAAATATTAAAAAAAAAAAAAAAACCCACATGAAATGCAGATAACAGGAGGAATATGATCGGCAGAGTGGAGATTACAGCTCGTTTGTGTGGTCTTTTATCTTTGTGCATATTTCACATGCGATGTATAGAAAGTGCTTATAGGTTCTCACAGTCTGGGATTGTGAGGGCCGATGGATGGAAAAATGTCCAGTTTTCAGCATTGATTTCACTGGAAAAGTGTCCTGGACCCTCCGCCCCATGACGATAACAAATCCAATCAAACGGACAGGGGTCATATGGACCCTGTGGCACAGATTTGGCAGTGAATCGGCAGCAAAATCCGCATGAGTTACATTTGCTGCAGATTATGCTACAGATTTCATCCAATGCACAGTTAAGCGATGTTCATAGGGGTCGAATATGCAGCAGATTACGGTATACATCTAGAATGGAAGATCCACTGGATATTAAATTACCAGCATTTCATAACTCATCTACATTCACTGTTCAGTGTGTGCAGATTTTACATCCGCAGTACAACAGTTTATGCTGCTGATTTTCACCCATTTTAATGAGTAAGGTGAAATACATGATGAATGTGTAAAGAAATCCGCATTTACTATAGCGACATTTTGATGCGATGATGCAACTTCGCAACGATACCTGCAACAGATTTTTTTCCGTTGCAAATTACAACCCATGTAGAAGCGCATAAGGCTGTATTCCCACTGAGCATAAACGCTGTTTTTTTTTTTGTTTTTTTTGCCTGCTGCATTTTTTGTTAAGAAATGCTGCTGTTTAACAGTTCAAGCAAAGTGGATGGGATTTCATGCCCACTGTGCATTTAAAGACATTGTGGAACTTTACATGTTTTGGAGTTTGTTTGTTTTTTACCATAGACTTCAAGAGGAGCCAGAAAAAAAAAAGTTGAATTAAAATCAGCATCAAAAAAAAGAAAAAGATTAGACATTGCCTAGTTTGGAGAGGTTTTTTTTCAGGATTCGCTGCAAAGAAATTACTTTTACATGTTTCTTAAAACTTTTTCAGGCAAAAAAAAAAAAATCTTTAAATATAAAACAGCAAAGTGGATTTCCCATAGAAATAAATAGTAACGATTTCCAAGCAGTTTTTTATTATGAGGATTTTGGAGCACTCAAAAAAAACAAAATCAACCTCAAAACATTTAGCGTACGTAGTCTTATGGTCTCATTAGAAAGATTCATTATTCAGGGGTTTAAGAAAGCTGGTTGAAAAAGGGTGATCTGACTCTACTAGTGATCGGCAAACTCTCCGACTGGAGGGAGGACCTATGAAAAATTTAGAATAAAAATACATTTCTTAAAAAAAGGTGCAGAACCATTCATTTTTTTTTTTTGCAGCCCATTCTCCTCTGACAGTGATCGGGTGACATTGGGACAGCAGATGATAAATAACGGACAATAATAATACTTATGTAATGGAACGGGATTGGCTATTAGGCAGGGGCAGGTGCGACCCCCGTGTGCCCAATTGGCCAGTCTATTCTGGGACGGCAGGGCTGTATCAGCACACTCGGGGCCTGCAGAGTATTCCTTACATTCTGGATTGTCCATCTTCAGTTGCTCGCACTGATAACATTTCCAAGCTCGGCCCCCCACCCTTCACCTCATCGCTTTGGCATGATCCCAGGACGCTGATGACGTCACGAGGGAAAGCTATAGGGAGGACGGAGCACGGGTGGGAGCAGACACAACTGGTGCATAGGACATGTCAACAAGTAGTCAGTGTAACATAACTGAGGAAACTTCATAGCAGAGCGAAGCGTTATCCCACAGGGAAGATTAGATGGCCTAAAATATGCACGAGAGCAAAGCGCTCGCTGTACGGAAGATCACGAGGCCGGGCGCAGCAGAAAAGTACAGACCCTAAAGCCACATACAAATGTATGGATTTACATGGTAAGAAGAAAAATTACCCAAAATGTACATGTATGCCGTAAAAAGGGTTTGTCCCCATTGACCAATATACACTGGGTACGGAAAGCATTCAGACCCCTTTAAATTTTTCACTCTTTGTTTCATTGCAGCCATTTGGTAAATTCTAAAAAGTTCATTTTTTTCTCATTAAAGTCACTCTGCGCCCCATCTTGACTGAAAAAAAAACAGAAATGTAGAAATTTTTGCACATTTATTAAAAAAGAAAAACTGAAATATCACATGGTCATAAGTATTCAGACCCTTTGCTCAGACACTCATATTTAAGTCACATGCTGCCCATTTCCTTGTGATCCTCCTTGAGATGGTTCTACTCCTTCATTGGAGTCCAGCTGTGTTTAATTAAACTGATAGGACTTGATTTGGAAAGGCGCACACACCTGTCTATATAAGACCTCACAGCTCACAGTGCATGTCTGACCAAATGAGAATCATGAGCTCAAAAGGAACTGCCCAAGGAGCTCATAGACAAAATTGTGGCAAGGCACAGATCTAGCCAAGGTTATAAAAGAATTTCTGCATTACTCAAGGTTCCTAAGAGCACAATGGCCTCCATAATCCTTAAATGGAAGAAGTTTGGGTCCAGCCAAACTGAGCAATCGTGGGAGAAGAGCCTTGGTGAGAGATGTAAAGAAGAACCCCAAGATCATTGTGGCTGAGCTACAGAGATGCAGTAGGGAGATGGGAGAAAGCTCCACAGACTCAACTATCACTGCAGCCCTCCATCAGTCGGGCACTTATGGCAGAGTGGCCCGACGGAAGCCTCTCCTCAGTGCAAGACATATGAAAGCCCGCATAGTTTGCTCAAAAACACATGAAGGACTCCCAGACTATGAGAAATAAGATTCTCTGGTCTAATGAGACAAAGATAGAACTTTTTGGTGATAATTCTAAGCGGTATGTGTGGAGAAAACCAGGCACTGCTCATCACCTGTCCAATACAATCCCAACAGTGAAACATGGTGGTGGCAGCATCATGCTATGGGGGTGTTTTTCAGCTGCAGGGACAGGACGACTGGTTGAAATTGAAGGAAACATGAATGCGGCCAAGTACAGAGATATACTGGATGAAAACCTCTTCCAGAGTGCTCTGGACCTCGGACTTGGCCGAAGGTTCACCTTCCAACAAGACAATGACCCTAAGCACACAGCTAAAATAACAAAGGAGTGGCTTCAGAACAACTCTGTGACCATTCTTGACTGGCCCAGCCAGAGCCCTGACCTAAACCCAATTGAGCGTCTCTGGAGAGACCTGAAAATGGCTGTCCACCAACGTTCACCATCCAACCTGATGGAACTGGAGAGGATCTGCAAGGAAGAATGGCAGAGGATCCCCAAATCCAGGTGTGAAAAACTTGTTGCATCATTCCCAAGACGACTCATGGCTGTACTAGCTCAAAAGGGTGCTTTAATACTGAGCAAAGGGTCTGAATACTTATGACCCGGTCATATTTCAGTTTTTCTTTTTTAATAAATTTGCAAAAATTTCTACATTTCTGTTTTTTTCAGTCAAGATGGGGTGCACAGTGTACTTTAATGAGAAAAAAAATGAACTTTTTAGAATTTACCAATTGGCTGCAATGAAACAAAGAGTGAAATATGTAAAGGGGTCTGAATACTTTCCGTACCCACTGTAGTAATAACAGAGGAGGGCACAATTGAAGACCCCAAAGAGCAGCTCTCAGTTTAAGGATTCTCCACCCCATTAAGGCCAAGGGGCTGCATGTAAAGCAGCTCACAATTAGCTGCGTTGTGGGGATCTGCTCACTCAAAACGGTTGTCCAAAATGCGTATCAAATTTAATCAGGGAAGCATTAGGATAAAATGCCAACACAACAGGACCCCAATCCTGCGGTCTGTTCAGACCACATATCCTATACCCAGGCTTGAAAACCTATCAGGAGTATGTTATGGCAGGCATGGAAGTAGCCATTGCACAAAGACTCTAGTGTCGGAGGGGAACCAAAGCCCCTGTGGTTTTAGAAATAGCATGAGGTTGTGGGTTCAGGGGTTGCAGTTGCACCTTGGCCCTGGGGAAATGGATAGGGTGCAAAAGCTTTCTTTGGCTCATATGATGAGATCAATACTATTAAAAACCCGTGATAGTTGGGGGTCATGTTGAAGATGTTGCATTGGGGTCCACCAGCTTCTATTTATGCAACTGGTCCAATAAAGGATTCTGCATTGGTTCTTTGGCTTAAGTTGAGCTTCTATGTCATTGGCACTTACCTTTTACCAACTCTTGAAGAAATGAAAGGTAGAGGAACGCTTGATTGACTTTGTACCTGTATTTCCAAAAACTGCACCTCGAGAGATGGAAGCTTTGTAGGTTCAAAATTTCCATGTTGGGTGAAAATGGGACCAATCTGAGATCCCTTCATGAGCCCATATGTGGCATAGCATACAGTAACGCTTACAGCACGTTGGGGATGCTGTTGTCTTTTGGCCTTGTATACCCACAGCCTAAACATGGTGGGGCAGAGGGTCTATGGCTTATTGCTCTACCATAGGACCCAAAAGAATCAGCACCAATTGTAAATGACACTTACGTGAAGATCTGGGACACAAACAGAAGTCCAGGGTATATGCACTGTCCCAGATCTTGGCACTAGAAACACCATAGTTTGTTTTTCTTATTGCGCACCCCCTCACACTTTGCCACTGGCCCCATAGGACTTGCATGGGTTTGTGATATGTCATGGCCAATTTTTATTCAAAGGCCAGTACCTAATGTCATAAAATAAAATGAATGCAAATAACCATCATGTGGCCAACAAGCATGGACCACAAAGGCCTTGGGTTCTAATCCAACCTATAGATCCATGAAAAAGGTTTGTCCCAAAAGAACAATCCCTTTTTAGCTTTAAGCCAGTCTATGTGGATCCAGCAATGAGATGCTGCAGACAGCTTTATAATACACGGCGGCCATTACAATAAATTACGTCAACGACATAATACATGATCCCATCTGGTGTGAGCAGTACTCACTTTGCCTTCTCTACCCCATAAGCGGAGGTCCCCTTTATGATATTCATTTAACGGGACATATAGAGAGAAGTGTCCTGGATAGGACAACCCTTTTGAATAGGTCATTGGAATCGTAGGTCTTGTGAATGTAGCTGCGTACTTCACCATGGCCTAGATCAGCGCTATATAAATATCACAAAGTAAATACCAGTCTGTAATCTGTCATGGAAAGTCATGAAAAATCGTCTTATGATAGCAAGACCTCGTTACAGCTGATTATCACGCATGTCCTTGGATTAATATTTACACAGCCATACTAGAAATGTGTCACATGACGCTCACGGGTCCCGATGACGCCGCCGGCGGTTATAAATAATGCAGCTGTATACAGACCCTTCTAGTGTGCGACTTGCTTACAGTTATACATTACACTAGTCAGAGAAACATGCCACAAGTCCTGCGACGTCAGTCCCTGAGGATGACCAGATTAGAACGACCTTTTGATACCCAGGGCCCTGTTCAAAGCCTGCTGACGTCCATGCGTTTGTGTGTACATATTTAGTGCGAGAGGCCGTCCCCACCAATGAGCGCGCCGATCGCCTGTTTACCCTTTCATCACCCAAGGCTAAGGTCAGCAGGGCGGCTTGCAGGCCCGAGTCAAGGCACAAGTGGGGTTTGGATACTATATCACGTACTTGCTGCACAATCAGCTCAGACTAGTAAGGCTACGTTCACACAGAATTTTTGGAGGAGAAAAAGTCAGACAAGATGAGTTTTTCAATAGCTTCAGAAAACGCTGCTTTTTTTTTTTTTTTTTTTAAGAATTTTGGAGAAGTTTTCATTTTTCTTGCAGCCTTTTAAGTGGCTTTTAAAAAAAACAACAGAAAATTAATATAGGGTTTTTTTCCAAAACAGTTTTGAGCAGGATTTTGGAGCGGATCTGTTCCCAAATTTGAACATGGGTCAGCTGAAAAATAGTGACCAATTTATAGAGGACCTATCACTCGCCATAAATATATCATTTCTTTACATGGTGTAAATGCCGCTGTTCTCCTGAATCCGGCGATGTTTTTCTTTTGTTTCTTTGTCTCTCCGATCCTGAGATATGGCCTCTTCTTACTTGTATATAAATCTATTTCTATGGCAGGCAATAGGTCTTCTATAAAGGAGGCTCATAGGGCCAAGAAAAGGGACAAGGGGTCATTTTCTGTTAGTTTCTGGGATATTGGGCTTTGCTCTATGTGGCGGCCATTTTGTAAAAGAGATGAAACTATATTGGTTATTAGTTTTGCAGCAGCTCCTCATCAGATGATGACATTTGAGGTTTTCCTACTTTCTCCTCCCGATAGATAACCCTGATGCTTGTTTTTGGCGATTGTTGGAGCGTGTGTGTGGCCTGTTGATTTTATTCTCTTTCGCTCGGCCGGGGCCAATGTTTTGCTTTCATTCCATCCAAAGCCTTAATCTGTGTGTAAAGCACATTCCCTGAATTCCAGTAAAAAAAAAAAAAAAAAAAAAAGTATAATTCTCTCTCAGGCCGCTATATACGACTGTAATAAATTGTAATTGTTGTTAAATAATGTGGCTGGATTTACGTAGTTAGGCTTGCTGCAAACGTCACAGGTCAGGGGGCCAATTCCCCCTTCTCCCACCTCACACTAAAATGAACACAATTTAAAGGGACAGTAGATCACAAGCATATATTCTGCCCATCTTCTCCCTCCGCGGCCTGATAGTGAAAATTATAAATAGGTAACGCAACAAACAATTGAGTGGAGAGGATCTATCAAAACTGGATAAAGATGGATTAGTTACTAATACGACCCCTGGCAAAAATGATGGAATCACCGGGCTCGGAGGATGTTCATTCAGTTGTTTAATGTTGTTGAAAAAAAAAAGCAGATCACAGACATGGCACAAAACTAAAGTCATTTCAAATGGCAACTTTAGGGCTTTAAGAAACACTAAAAGAAATCAAGATTAAAAATGTGGTACTCAGTAAGGGTAATTTTTTTCAGACCAAGCAGATTACCTAAGAATTCTCTTATAGGGTATTAACACCTTGGCAATATCCAATGAAAGTATACAGTGGTTGTGCGTATTGTGCTTGTGTGGAGCGGGAGCAGGAGCTGAGCCTGCTCCATACAGCAAGGGTGTCGGCTGCATTATGCAGCTGGCACCCAAGAGAAACTGCTGTGATCGGAGGCAACTCCAATCACTACAGTTTAATCTCTTAAAATGCTGATGTCAATCAGAACAGTGACTTTAAAAGGTTTCAACTTGGCGGCTGTCAGTTCAAACGGTCATCGGCCCACTGTGCAAAGTGATCATGGGGTACCGTTGACCTGCTATGGCAGTTGGGGGAGCGGATGAAAGCCCCCCATGTCTGTCATGTCAGAACTATTAAGGCTGAGATCAATTTCACAATTAACTGCAATAATGTAGCACTGGGCGGGGTATTGGAAAACACTGTGGCAAGACTACAGTAAAAAGCTTCACCCCTAACCTTACGGCTATGTTCACACTAGGTGGTTTTGTTCAGCGTTTTTTTTTAAGAAAACTTTCAGCTGCGTTTTACTGTACCAGCAAAGTCTATGAGATTTCAGAAATCGGACGCACACAGCTTGTTTTTTTTTGTCCTCAGTATTTTGTGCTTTGCAGGTTTTTCAGCACAATAGAGCATGTCCCTTTCAATGTTTTTTCAGCTTTTTTCACCCATTGAAAGTAATGGGTGGTGAAAACACTGCAAAAAAACGCAGTTATCAGGTTTTGCAGCGTTTTTGTGCCAAAACCTGATGAAATACAATCATTTTTTATTTTTTTTTGCAGTAAACTTTATTAGCATGCACAAGAGACAAATGTAGCATTACAAAAACGCAGCAAAAATGCAAGAAAAACCAAGCAAAACCGGCTTTTTTTCTGCAGCTTTTTTACTGCCAAGAGAACAGGTTTTGCCGCAAAAAAAAAAAAAAAAAAAAGCCTAGTGTGAACATAGTCCAAAATTCCAAAAGGTCATAAATTCTTGTTAGAACACCCCTTTAAACTCTTTTCTTTTACGCGGCAGCTTAACACCACTTCTCCATACCGTATGTTTACCAAGATGGCTTTAACTCTACGTCCTGGAAACGATCATGAATAAAAAGTACAAATTTATCCGTCAGGGGTTAGGGGGAGAAATAAAAACAAAACAAAAACATTTTTCACTCGTGAAGATCAGACATCATCATGGCGGAAACCTCCGCGCTTCGCCATATCGGCTTCACATCGCGTATCTATTCTGCTCTATCATCTCATGTGAAATCCCATCATCTGCTCGAAGAATGTAACCTTCTGCTCGGAAAGGTCACATGACTCCGAGAACGCCGCATCGGTAGGAAAAGTTTAGACGACTTTCTCAAGGAAATGATACTGTTACTGTAAACTTGAGAGTTTCAGACTGTCCCTTTATATAATGGAACATGCTGTCTATTCTTTCCAGAACTTTCTCGTGGGGTGGGAGGAGGAGAAAGGGGATAGATGTTGTTTTTTCTTTTAAGGCCTTATATTTTATACAGGTTTTGTTTTTCCATTTGCTCATCCTCTGTAAGATTATCCAGCCTGAAGTCGTGGAATCGTCCCCGGCTATTGAATCGTAAACAATATAGAAGCTAAATATAGAAAGACAGAAGCTGCCATATACACGTAAGAATGTCAGCGCTATATATACACATAGATATAGGTATTGTGGCATAAATATTACTGCCCTGAAGGGGCGGAGGGACTAACGTCCGTAGAGAAAACATCACATGTCCGGAAGGACAACATTGCTTACAAAACTGGAGCTACAAAGATCACTACAAAGTCAATAAGTCAGAATGAGTCTTATCCTGTACAAAAAAAAAAAGTTGGAAAAGTTTTAAAAAAAACTTTGGCTCCCACGGCAATCAGCTGATCACTGGAGATCCGGGTCTAAAGAGGGACATACACAATAAAGAGGCCAAATCTGATGGCCATAAAACTTGCAAAGGGGTGTTTGGACTCTTCCCCGATGTCAGAGGAGATTTGGATATGGCACAAGAAGCATGAATGTAAACAGGGAGGGTCGGGACAGCGGTCACATGTCATAGAGGGAACTTGTCAGAAGGATTTTAAACCAGAAACTAGCGGCACTGCTGTTTAGGTCTTTTCTTTTAATAATCTGATGTGCCAGCGCTGAAAAATTCAGCTTTGAATACACATGCATATTAGCCTGGATGTGCATTGGGGGCGTGTGCACTTAAAATGGATCACGCCCCTGAAGAACTTTTAACCTTAATTGCACATGGCTTAAAAGCTTTATTCCTCAGCACCGGAACATCCGATTGCTACAAGACATGATCCATTTTTATTGTTTTACTGAGACCTAAACAGCCTTAATGCTGGTCTCTGTATTAAAATTGTCCCTTTAAGTGTGTGACCAGCCTAAGGCTTCATTTATACCTAATAGTAATGCACCCCCTTTAAAGTTTTCCCTGCGCAGTGACACCCCAGTTTTGCTGCCGCACCCTATTTAGGGTGCAACAGCAAAACCAAATCCACTTCCATAGAGCCACGCTTTAAATCCTGACCAGGGTCCGCAGAATACTGATTTGGCCTCTGAACCAGGTTCTGAATTTATTCACTCATCTCTTGTCAGAACCGATCTTATAAGAAAGTGATGCCATATTCAAAACTTTTTCAGAAGGAGATTTGA
This sequence comes from Phyllobates terribilis, assembly GCF_046119375.1. NCBI lineage: Eukaryota > Metazoa > Chordata > Amphibia > Anura > Dendrobatidae > Phyllobates > Phyllobates terribilis. Next base: position 367,299,677 of record NW_027362768.1, read on the forward strand.
GAAGGCGACCCTGTGAAGACACGGGGTCTTCCGTGGGCATAATACCACTCCGACAACACAGGGTGAGGGTTAAACAGTGTGGCAATACTTTATAGAACCATCAAACATATAGAACAGTCCCAGCAAATAACCAAGATGGTACTACATTACATAGTCCTCACCCTTCTGCTGGCCCGCCTGGGATACAACAGCTGCGACTTTGGGACTTCCAGTGCACACTACCTCAACCAGTGGCCCCCCACTTCTGGTGGGCCCCCACAGGGAGAAGGTAGCAGCAAGCTTAGGAAGCTAGCAGTCCATCAGGATACAAGACCAGGAGACCCGAGGGTTCCACCCTGGCCTCTCCAAGAGTTTCCATGGGGCCAGATGACCGGCTGGTCCCAATCTGGCTGCTCCGAATGTCTCCATGTGTTCCAGGTGACCGAAGGGTCCCACCTGGAAAGCCCAAACAACATATCCATGGGGCCAGGTGACTTCATCGTCCCAACCTGGTCTCCTCAAATGTATCCATGGAATCTCTGATGGTCAATGGAGCAGATCTGTATCTTTCCAGTCAGGGCCATATATCCTTAGGCTAGAATCATGTAGAATCCAAATCTGTGTCTCTTTGGGTAAAGCCATCCTACCAAACTGAAGGTGTGAAGAGAGCCTGATCTTTGATTCTCCTTGTAAAGTCTCTTTTCAATCTCTGTTTCAAGTCTCTCTGCTACAGAAGCACATGCCCCTTAAAATAGTTACAGTTGTCCTTGCAAGTACACAATCACAGGTAAGGGGTTAGGGAGGGCATTACTCGCAGAGCTCAGCTATCATTGTTTGAGCTAATCTATTTACATAGTTGGTATAGTAGGGGGCGCTTTAAACCAATATCATTTTTTCAGAATCAAACAGGAGACAACAATCAGGGTTATACAAATACTGGTCTGTTCTTCTAGACCAGCCACATAAATACACATACATTTACAAGTCAACACAAAGATAAAAGTGTATTTCTCTTGGATTAACAAATCTAAACGTCAGGCTTATTAAGATTATAGGCTGTATCGTCACAGACCCCTTTAAGATTGTTTCATCAGCCTTTATAGGATGTAAAGAATGTTTCCACTCACTGACAGCAAGCAAATCTATTAGAAATTGTGAGGAATAGAAGCACAAGCTTCCAATCAGGCAGGACGGAGGCAATCTCGGCTAATCTGTGTGTCCGTTTCCCTGCGCTGCAGTACAACCTTCTTAAGATTAATGGCAGACAGGATCTGTGCCGGATTACAGCTAACTTGTGATTAGGATTAATATGACCGACTCGCTTTCCCTTTCGCCGTCAATTATAGGTATCGTTTTATGTAACCGTCTGGTCCTTGTTATCATGTCTGATACTCGCACTGAGTTCACACAACCAAAGGGAAGGATAAAATCCGCACAAACACACATGAAAGAGCGGGGTCACATTCTCTCTGTGTCCTTCCACAACCTGCGGAGCAATGCATAAAACATTCAGGAGACGCACTGTTCTCTGATGAAGCTGATTAAGTCTAATTAAATTGATGCCAGATTAAAAAAAGGAACAAATCGCGATGCCCAAATCTTCATGAACCTCAGACATAAATATTTTGGTAGCAGGTTCAATGTTCTCGAGCGTACACACACACACACACACACACACACACCAGATACTGAAAGTTATGTCAACCACAGCTAAAGTAAAACGTACCAATGTCTCATAACTTTTTTTGTACACAGCTCTAGTGCAGAGCTATACGACTCCTTAGCTACAGACAACAAACATGTCTTTTGTGGACTGATTCTGCAGCCAGGAGTTGCTCCACTCCTTTAGCAAGGTGCCCTACAAAAGGCCCCAAAGCCGTCTGCAATAATACTTGTGAAGGCCAGCAGAGTCCTCTTGCTAAATAAGTTGCACTCTGCACACTGCAAAATGTACTAAGTAAATGCAAACCAGTCCCCACCATTCTATCAGGGTGTACTGATTAAATTAAACCGGTCTTCTAGCGAGACTTATCCAAAACTGATCTGGAGTAACATCTCTAGAGCGGCACTCATTAGTCTGCTAGTGGAATTACTGTGTACATACATGAATTCTCCTGAGCTGATCCTGAATTACTTCCTTCAAAGCTGCACTCAAAGGATCAGTACAGGATCAGTAATGTAATGTATGTACACAGTGACTGCACCAGCAGAATAGTGAGTGAAGCTCTGAGGTATAATACAGGATGTAACGCAGGATCAGTAATGTAATGTATCTACACAGTGACTGCACCAGCAGAATAGTGAGTGCAGCTCTGGAGTATAATACAGGAGGTAACTCAGGATCAGTAATGTAATGTATGTACACAGTGACTCCACCAGCAGAATAGTGAGTGCAGCTCTGGAGTATAATACAGGATGTAACTCAGGATCAGTAATGTAATGTATGTACACAGTGACTGCACCAGCAGAATAGTGAGTGCAGCTCTGGAGTATAATACAGGATGTAACTCAGGATCAGTAATGTAATGTATGTACACAGTGACTGCACCAGCAGAATAGTGAGTGCAGCTCTGGAGTAAAATACAGACTGTAAACCACTTGAATAGGAATGTGTTACAATTCCTATGAGTGACGACATGCATGAGAAAACACGAAAGGATCCCTTTGTTACAGAGATTTGTGGCGAGGTCATGATGTCAGACCCCAGTTTTGGCATGTTGTATAATAACCCATAACATTGTAGAATGAGGACCCGATGCCATTCACAGTATAACGGCCCCGCAGCTTTGTGTCACCCCCAGTGATGCATCATGGGATATACAACCATGTGCGTAAATACAATTATGAATTGGTAAAAAAAAAAAAATTCTTCCCACACCCTTTTTTGCATTTCTCCTCCACCCCGCGCAAAACGACTGAGGAATGTGTGTCATGTGCAGCTCAGGGCGTCCTACATGATCGGCCGCGTACAGTTCTGAAGCCGTTTCACGTCCTTTCTTAGCCCGGGGTGTGCGGCGATCTCCTGCGGTACCAGAATCAGGAGTGTTCTGGGTTTCGCATTCTTCTCGGAGTTGTAGAGTCTGCGATGCAAAACCCTGTAGTCACATGAGGCGGTCACTGGTGGAGGCAGCCAGAACCGGCAGCAGCGGCTTCCCATTAACAAGTGACATTGATATAAACTCTCGCTAGGTCATCTGAGGCTGCGATCACAAGACCCACTTAACCCATTCACCGCCGCGCCTATCCTATTTCACCTTGGAAGGGGAAAGGTTATTTTATTGCTTCTCGCTATTTCCACCCCAGGAAGTCCTTGAGTCGCCCCTACTCACAAGTTAAGAACCTCTCTCCAGACAATTCTTTTCCAAATGCTTCCGCCGCAGCTCAAAACTTTTCCAGGGTCCTGAATGGCAAATCCTTATGAACGTTGCTATGATTCTCAGCCGCGTGCACCATATTGCCATATTACACAATACTACATAATGGTAAAAGTTGGAGCATACCTCTATGCAATCAGAGGGCTATAGTAGTATTGAATATATGGATGTCAGAGACACATAAGGGGTCCAGAATCCCCCCAACCTTAGAGGTGTATTACGGTACCTTGAAGTAACAAAGGAGGCATCAGATAAAGGGGGGCCTGGTAACTAGCAATCAGAACTGTATAGCGGTATTATTTAGACATTGTATCTCAGTTTTTAGATTACTTTGTGCATGCAGCCATTTCTTGGTCACTTTTTGGTGGTTTTAGGCATTCTGTGGTGTCACGTCTTAGACCGTGTACAATATTTGCACTGTATGGCAGTATTATACAAACATTGCTTAGCACGGTATTAGATTACTTTATGCATGGAGCTGTTTCTTAGTCGCTCTGTTGCTATTATTTGAGCACAGTATGGTGGTATTAGGCATTGTGGGGCGCTACTTCTTATGTACAGTATTATTTTTCCACCATTAGACAGTATGTAAACATTGTCTAGCACACTTATTAGAAGCTTTACATAAAGTCTATTAGGTCACTGCATGTCAGTATTATTACAGCACTATATGGGGGTATCAGAAATTATTTGGCGCCTCTACTCAGGCAGCATACACTAAATATTATTGCCATACACCGTAAAAATAGCAACAAGGTTCTAAAATTACTTTGTTTATGAAGACGGTATTTGGCCATTGTATTTTAGAGTAATTTGATCACCACATGGTGACATTAAATGTGAAATATTAATGCAGCATTATAGAGACATTGAATAGCAGTTATTCCACTTATGTATAAAGCAGTTTTTTAGTCACTGTATGCTGCCATTATTTGAGCAGTGAATGTTGGTATTACGCATTATATGGTGCAGCTACTTAAGCAGTATATTATTTTTTCACTGTATATGGCAGATTTTTTTTTTTGGCCAAAGTATGACACTATTATTTGACACTGTAGGGCGAATATAATTGGCATGGCATATTATGATTATATGTGCATGACGTTTAAGATTTCCATGATGTCCCTTCAGGTTACCCAGAAAGATACAGAATGTACTTTGGTTCATGGACGTGAGAACCCAATGGAAATCTTGAGGAAAAAAAAACCCAATAAAGGAATATAACGTAAATGTTAGTATACACAGAAATAAAGGGGCTTTTCAATATCATCTGTTCCGCCCATCTGGAATCAGCTGCATAGGGAATATAGTGATGGAAAACTAACTCTGAAAAATATAAATTTCTCCACTGGTATTAACATCCCGCCCCCCAGGAACTTCATGGCCGAGCAGATGCATGTGTGGCACCCCAGGGGTCTGGTTTCCACAGTAACAACAATGTTATGTCTGAGGGCAGGTGGGAGGTCTCTTGGTCAGGAATCCTATGCATGCCACACCTCCTGCCCAGTCCTGGGAGGGGAAGAACTTCCCCTATATAAACCTAGGGCTGAGGCAGGGTTAGAGAGTTCAGAGGGAGAGTTCAGCCAGGAGGGCTGACAGGGAGCTGTGGCTCCGGCTGGGCCCAGCTCCTGGGCCATGCCAGAAGTAGAGAAGAGAAGCAGCATAGGAAGAAACAACAGGAGCTCTGTAGGAGCAGTGTTACAAAGAGTCAGGGGCTGGCAGCTGCAGAGCTCGCCCTGACTGAGAAGATTTCTTACCGGACCCGGAGTCCGAGGCTGTGGGGACTAACTCCTACCCAGCAGCAGAATCCGTCAGGCAGGGGATTTCAGGTCCTCTGGCCAAGAAACCCGAAGGCACGGTCACACGCATGGGACCAGCACCGCCGTCGTGGAGCGGAAGCTACTAGAAGGCCCCGAGTCACCGGCCATACGGGTGAGCACCACACGGTACACTCAGGGACGTGGGCTACTTATACTCGCTTCTAGCAAGGTAGCCAGAAGAGTATCGTTAGTTTGGGAGGCCTACAACTCCGCCTGGCCAGGGGAGATCCCATCTGCTCAAGGACTGACCAGGCCCCAACCGCTAGCCAGTACTCCGGGAGGGTCTATCTTTGTCATCAGTAAAGACCCTGAACTACACCGCATCGTCTCTGAGTGGTTCCTGCTACCCCCATCATCCACGTCGGCTGCCCTGAGGCCATACCCCTCCCGTTGGGGGTTATACTATCACGCTGCACAATCCTACCACCGGCCTCAGCGGTATGCCCTGCAGCGGCAGCTCCATAGCTGCATTCAACGGGTGGCGTAGTCGTCCATCATCTACCGCTGATACAGCGCCACTTAGTCTGACTCCCTGGGCACGGACAGGATCACCGCCACGAGACTACAACCCTCAACAGATCCGGCTCCGGGTAAGCTCCCGCGTGCGCAACGCAGCGCGACACAGGCCCAGGGGCGCGTCAGCTTTTGGCGTAGTCGGCAGGATCTCGTGCCCGCAACCACCGGGTACTGCGTGCCTGAAAAAGACTGTTCAAACTTACCTGTGGTGAAGATTCCCGCCATCCGGCGCCATCTTCCGCTTCCTTCCCGCCATCGGTGGAGTTTTCCCGCCATCCGGCGCCATCTTCAGCCTTCTTCCCGCCACACGTGGAGTTTTCCCGCCATTGGACGCCATCTTGAGGACGCCGCGCGGGAAGAAGAGGGGCGTGGACTCCGAAAGCGCGCGAGAACTGAAGCCCCGCCTCACGTCCGGACGTTGCGCAAGGTCCTGGAAGGAGCCCAGCAGACGCCGACGTCACAGGAGCGCGACGGAAGGTCCTCAACCCTGACGATTCACTGCGGAGCCGCGGCCTACGGAAGAGGATCATCGCAAGGTAGGCCACGGTCCACTAGGGGGGAGAAGGATGCCGGATACGGAGGAGAGCTTCACCGCTTCAACCCCCGCCAGCGCCACCGCTGTTGCGGTCATGCCTTTCACCATGCCCTATATCCCGGGGGCAGCCTGGCTACCCCAGTACTCAGGGGAGTCACATACCCTACATGACTTTAGAGAAAAGCTGGATAGCCTCTTCCAGGTGTACCCCCTCACAGAGGAGCAAAAAGTGAGCATCCTGGTGGCCCAATTAACCGGGGCAGCCCAAAGGGAGGTAAAGTCCTGGCCACCTGGGAGGAGGACTGTCGCAGAGATACTAACCCAGCTAACCGAGGAGGAGCTGCAGTACTACCAATACGAGGAAAGCCAAGAGGACCCGGACGGGTCTGAGGACTACCCTCAGGAGGGAGCACAAAGAGGACATAGCTACTGAAGGGAAGTAGCGTGAATAAAGAGCTGTAAATAGTTACCCGTAAGGGTACAAGGACTGCTGCTAATTAAAATATGGTCCCCGTTGGGATTAGTGAATTGTTCCCCATGTGCCCCTATCTTAAACCAGGCTGAGGACTGTGAGCAGCCATTCCTTATCCCCACTGGCCGAGGACTGAGAGCGGCCATATCCTGTAAATAATTATGTGTTTCTAGTAATTTATGGGAGTCTTTGGTGGATTTACCGGGAATCCTTTGTGTATAGTTGGAGCGTAACCCAGGACGGACTAAAGACTGTTAAGGACTCGGGGCAGGACAGACCCCTACCTGGTTACGTCTCCCTGTTTTGGTGAAATGGACACCTTGCTTTTCTTCAAAGACTGCACCCGGTTGCGGACACTCCGTAACCATCTTAATGTGTTTTTCTTATTGTATTATTATTGTTTATACCTTGTTATGTTTTTCTAAAAATATGTTTAGTCCCGGAGTACTAAATTTCACTAGGGGGGAATGTGGCACCCCAGGGGTCTGGTTTCCACAGTAACAACAATGTTATGTCTGAGAGCAGGTGGGAGGTCTCTTGGTCAGGAATCCTATGCATGCCACACCTCCTGCCCAGTCCTGGGAGGGGAAGAACTTCCCCTATATAAACCTAGGGCTGAGGCAGGGTTAGAGAGTTCAGAGGGAGAGTTCAGCCAGGAGGGCTGACAGGGAGCTGTGGCTCCGGCTGGGCCCAGCTCCTGGGCCATGCCAGAAGTAGAGAAGAGAAGCAGCATAGGAAGAAACAACAGGAGCTCTGTGGGAGCAGTGTTACAAAGAGTCAGGGGCTGACAGCTGCAGAGCTCGCCCTGACTGAGAAGATTTCTTACCGGACCCGGAGTCCGAGGCTGTAGGGACTAACTCCTACCCAGCAGCAGAATCCGTCAGGCAGGGGATTTCAGGTCCTCTGGCCAAGAAACCCGAAGGCACGGTCACACGCATGGGACCAGCACCGCTGTCGTGGAGCGGAAGCTACTAGAAGGCCCCGAGTCACCGGCCATACGGGTGAGCACCACACGGTACACTCAGGGACGTGGGCTACTTATACTCGCTTCTAGCAAGGTAGCCAGAAGAGTATCGTTAGTTTGGGAGGCCTGCAACTCCGCCTGGCCAGGGGAGATCCCATCTGCTCAAGGACTGACCAGGCCCCAACCGCTAGCCAGTACTCCGGGAGTGTCTATCTTTGTCATCAGTAAAGACCCTGAACTACACCGCATCGTCTCTGAGTGGTTCCTGCTACCCCCATCATCCACGTCGGCTGCCCTGAGGCCATACCCCTCCCGTTGGGGGTTATACTATCATGCTGCACAATCCTACCACCGGCCTCAGCGGTCTGCCCTGCAGCGGCAGCTCCATAGCTGCATTCAATGGGTGGCGTAGTCGTCCATCATCTACCGCTGATACAGCGCCACTTAGTCTGACTCCCTGGGCACGGACCGGATCACCGCCACGAGACTACAACCCTCAACAGATCCGGCTCCGGGTAAGCTCCCGCGTGCGCAACGCAGCGCGACACAGGCCCAGGGGCGCGTCACATGCAGCCGTACATCACCAAGCACAATGCCGAGCGTCGGATGGAGTGGTGTAAAGCCGCCACCACTGGACTCAGGAGGAGATGTGCTCTGTGCAGTGAGTCTGGGTTTGGCGAATGGACAACATGGAAGTATAATGTTGCACGGAAGCACATACTTTTGTCAATATATCCCAGTCGGGACAAGGTGTACCTGTCCTGATTGGATACACCTTGTCGTGGTGGGATGGTTTTTATACTTTTTTTGTTCAGAACAGCATCAACCAAAAGTACCCTATATTATTTTCATGTACTATTACGGTTTCATTTACTTTCTATAGGGTATATCCTTAATTTACTTTGTTGGTTTTTTTTGCGTTTTGTCTGTGAAACGGCCTTAGTGTAAACGTGCTCTTACACAGTGAACATATCCCAACTTATGCTCCGGCTCATTTCTTTTGGTTTTGCTGTATTTTCTTGTACTTTGTACAAACAGGGGCATAGCTACCCCCTTTTTGAGCTACACATTTATCTATATAGCTTCCCATGGATGGTGGCTGAACAGCTCAGGCCCCTGTCCTGCTCGGCCCTTATTCACATTGAGGTCTGCTGACATAAGGTTTTAATACAAGAGACAGGATGGGACCACCCCGACTCGGTACACCTTATCGCGGTGTGATGACTTTTATGCCTTTTAGATCAAAATAGTGTTATACTAAGTACCCTATATTATTTACATGTACTATTACGGTTTATTTATTTACCTACGAAAGGGTATAGGTTCAATTTGTTTTTTTTCTTGGGTTTTATAGTGTCTATAAGACAGACAGGTGTAATACTTCAGCCATGCAACCTTAAAAATTATATTACCATATATATGAACAGCTCCACAAGAAGACACCAGTGATATATATGGTCGTTGGGGGCCCGTTCTAGATTTTGCACTGGGACCCATAAGCTTACACCTGTCACTAACACACAGGGTTGGAATGGGCCCTTCTTCTACCATTTAGCATGTAACCATTATCTCGTGGAAAGTTATGCCTCTTCACGTGGGAACTGTAAAGCCTGATAAATCACTCACAGCTTCCTATCTATGGCAGGTAAATAAGGGGGAAATAAGTTCCTCTAAATTTCCTACACTGGGTGTGATGGTATAATATAATATGCAAAAATGTGTTCTGCAAATAATAGACAGCGCCCATGGAGCAGCTTGTATCATAATGAATAAAGGTTAACAAGGACGGATACGGTGATTGTTTATGCCATCCTAGAAGTCATCATCATGGCCGGCGACATACACTCTGTATGGGAACAGAATGATCGTATATGGAATTTTCCAAAAATTTCAAGTTATTTCATATTAATGGGATTCCCGGCAATCACAAGAACAGGAGTCTGCAGAATCCAGCCGTGAACGGAGTGGAGGTGTCAATGGGACTGGGGAAAACGGCGGCGCGATGTACTCCGCTTCCTCCGGCAGTCCTATAGCCAGTGATTGAAGCAGAGGTCAAGCATAAGCACCGCTGCAAAACCCCGTTCCCAAATGATCAGCAACTACTTCACTAACCATCGGATAGGGAATAAAAAGCAATTACTGGGAAAACTCCTTTAAAGAACATTCTGTTCCCATACCGCTTTCTTGACCAGTGTGAACGTGATCATAAAGTAGGGGTGACTTGTATACGTTCGATTGACGCTCGTTTATGGGCCGAAATCGGCGAAATAGAAGCCTTTATACAAACTAGTCAAGAAGTCATTAACTAAAGCAACTCACAACTATTCAGGTTATCACAACTCAACACCACGAGACCTGTCTGACATTTAGACTTCAATAATCTCCAAATAAAGGAGTAACCGCGCCATCGAGAGTGAACGAGTTCCCCTACAAACAGGAATTCACCGGTCAATTAATTGGTGTTTACACCAATACATTTCAGGGGCTCACCTGCCGGGAAGTCATCTGAGGAAAGACCAAAACATGAAGCTTTCTGAAACATATGACAAGAGAAGAACAAAGTGACATTCACAACAACACACATCAAAGAACACAATGTCATCATTGAAGTATAGACAAGACTGGGGAACCTAAAGTCTCCGCAAACACATGGAGAACAAATCCCATGCAGGTTGTCAGATTTGGATCTAGGACACCACCACGCCTATTGGGTTAGGGAAAAGAGATCCTGAATGCAGTGGCTTAATGTTGGGTAGTTGCCCTGGGGGCTAAATTAAAAAGAAAAAAAAAATAGTTGTACTTTTACCATAAGGAGTTGTGCAACTAGTACCAAAGATCCAGGAAAATGCAGGTGACCAGGTGCCCCTTGATCTTCACGCAAGCACCTCTTTGTGGATTGGAGCTCTACCCCAGGATCCAACTGTCCAGTCGGTCCTGTGGGCCACCCGCTGGCTTACAAGACATCAGCGTCCCGTCTCAAGTGGTGCAATGACATCACCGCAGTGTGGCGTCCTGTTCTCTATGAAGAGGAGACATGGGGGCTCCGAAAAGAGGAGTATAAACTTAATTTTTTTTTTGCAGGGGGTGGCACAAATGTGAGATTACTACTTTTAGGGGCACAAAGGGCATCATGACTTTTTAAGGAGACACAAAGGGGACATTAATACTTTCTAAAAGGTCCCTCAGCTCAGGGGGCACGATTTGTTTTATGGGGGCACTCGGGGAACATTATTACTGGGTTAGGGGCACAAGGCAAATCCCACTTTGCCACTGCTTGAAAGCCATCACTAAAGGGCGTGAGGGGGGGGGATCCATGACAATGCAGTTAAAAGGGGTTAGCTTACAGGTACATTAGCAGTAGAGGTAGGAATATGAGGTGTACCAAAGTAGTGCTGGAAGCTAGCAATTGTATGTTGGGAACTCATGTAGATATTAAGAAAAAATGGGAGTCATGTATGCAAAGGTGATGGTAATGACATGTTTATACAAAGTGGTCAGGGTAGGCAGCAGAACTGTTGCACTCCATCTCAGGACAGGGAATAGCATAGTTCCACCACAATTCGGACTCTCCTGTGTGGGGGGCATCGCGTTACAGTGGCCATACACCTACCACCTAAGATGATCAGCGACTGAACCATTGTTTGGTCTATGGTGCTTATTGGTGAGCTCGCTCTTCCCCCAACAATAGATGTTGGGAAAAAGAAGGGTAGGACATGTTGGATTTCTACCTATCCAATAGTTTGAATTTACAAGAGATAAGCCGCCGCAAAAACACAAATCGATCTGAGAGAGTGAGTGTTTGGGTGACACCTTTAATGGGTAGAACACAACTGTTTGTTCCATCTTCAATGAGGGCCGTCTGACAAATGGCTATCCCAGAGGACCGTCCATGTGAGACATGTCTAATACCTTGCTGGATATGGTGTGTGGACGGGAAGGCTTGTAATTTGCTCCTTGATTTCAGTTTTTAATCCTTTTTATTTAGAAGAGGCATTAGTTATAAAATTGCATTTGAATGACAAAAGCACTCAAAGTCTAAAATCTCTGTGTATATTACTGGTGGTTTGGTCAAGAGGCATCGAGGTGGTCTAGTTGCCTGTAGCCCCTCTCAGTAGTGTGGTCCACCAATTGGAACCACAGGGGACATTTCATGGAATCGGCAGCACCCAATTATATAACTTTTTAAGTACACTATCATCTACCAAGTTCACCTTAAAATACATTTTATGGACTTCGTGTCACAGAAAATAAAGAATCTTTCAACTTTCAGAACGTTCCATGAAGACGCTCATAGAGATAAAAAAGTGAAGGACTAGTTTAGGTAGAGTTACTCAATCACCTGTGTAAAAGAAAAAAAAAAGATAATTACTGCTCTATTTTTTTTTATCTCAAGCTCCCTGATGTGATTTGTTATCTCTCAGTAAATTGGGACATAATCCCACCCAGGCATTCCCCGCTGTCAGGGGGTCTTCTGGTAGACATAGAAAAATTTACATGGATGCCTCAGTCTCTGCAAATCCTGTTACTAGCCTTAAATACTTTGACCTCTCCGGACCCGTAAACCTTTTCCCAGGCCTTCATTGTAGAAGGTGGAATTTGAGAACTGAAGACGTTAAACATAGGAAACAATCACTATAGATGGGGTCAGCGGGTCAAGATCAGAGGCTACTTCCTGTAGGGAACACACTTAATTGTGAAGTGGGGCTGTCATCTCAACTCTAGGGTTTTGGTAACATTGTTTTTTTTTGGAGGCAGTCACCCACATCTATGCAACCACTGGACTCCTCTACCCTGAAGGATCCCACCTCTTGGCCTTCTCAAGTTTTAACAATAGTGTCTTCCATGCAGACTCAATCCTAATGATCTCCCAGTGAGACCCTGAAGAAAGTCTGGAATTACAATTGAAAGGATCCCATTCATTCTCGCTCTTTGCTCCTCGTTCACAAGCCGTTCTCAAGGGTATTTATTTTTGGTTATTAATAACTGATATTGTCACATGAGAGCAGATCAGTCCCTCGAAGCTCCTGGGGCTTGACAGCTGATGCAACTGCTGTACCTGGGCTGGGCTCTGCACATGATTTTCTAGGATTTCATCTGTACTCTTCCTATGTGATACAATCTGTAGGATCTAAGACTATGATAAATCATTGTAGATTTAAAGAGAACATAAACAGAAGGGAAATTTTTTTGTAATTTTTGAAGAAACCTTACGTTACTCGACTGTCCCAGCTCCAGCACCTGATTCTGCTTCCTTCTTCCCTGGTGGCCAGCTTCCTCTGTACTAGTGCGTGCACCTGCAAGATCACTGTCATAGGCCTTTAAGAGAGGCTCAGGTGGTCTCTTGCCACCCTAGTAAAAGCACACAATGCTACTACGTGCTGCCATCTTTGTTGAGCCACAAGTCAAATCCAGCTCTGCTATCGCATCAAAGTTTGCTGCCAGCCTGCACACTTGGTTCTGCTGTTCATGGTGCTACTCCACACACTTAGCTCTGCTATACCGAGGACTTGACTGCTATTCTACTTTGTTTATCCGCACATTGGGCTTTGCTATAGCAAAAAGTTACGATCCAGAGTACCTAGCTACACTGTTCCATGCTGCCCCAGCTGTGCCGTCTGGGTATCATGTTCCACACGATCTCACTGTACCAGCGCCTCTGGTCCGAACTGTTCATCCAAACCTGTGGCTCAGCTACTCTACCTCACCAGGTGAGCCGTAATACTCTGTCAGCTGCAATGAATGGAAGTGAACGAACTCATGAAAAAAGTTAATGAAAAGTCCTCTTTAAGACGCTGATGTTTTAACATTCCCACAGATAAGAAAAGTCCAATATTCTGGAAGGACACAAATTATTTTAGAACCATGTATGGAATATTGGTGGAAAGATCCTTAAAGATGGAGTCCCTTTTGGACAATCCCTTGAAATAATGCTGAAAACGTTAAGAAAAAAGTAGTTGTTAGAAAAATGTGATATTACATGACACCCATAACGGATAAGCAACCACAATACATGGCCATATTGAGTAAAGGGGGATTCCATGCCCCTCTTATAAACAGGGCACTTGGTCAGATGTTGTCCTGATAAGACCACCATTTTTTATAAAAGTTAAACGCACTTCCATACATCTTTCCTCTCACCAAATGAAATTATACATAGAAGGATCCCAAGGCGGTGGTGAGTCCTACTCATTTAGTCACTTGCAACTTTTTGGCCGGTCACACAGCGAGTACGGTGCAGTTATGGTCATGTGCAGCTTTGGTGCCAAACTGAACCATCATGGGTGAGGAATTAGTCAGTAATACGTTAGTAAAAAAGGAAAAAAAATATTTATTTTTTTAAATGAAGGATTTCCTCCTTGGTAAAACCTAAAAATATCAAAGCCATAAAAATGATTAAGAATGACAGTGACAGATTGACAGCGGAACAGGAAAGTATGTTAAAGGGATGTTCCATCTTTAAAAGCAATAGCATAGACTAAGGTATCCCTTTATTTCGTGATCCATGCAGATTTGACTTTTGGGACATCCATTGATCCTAAAAATAAAAAGGAGCCAAAGCATTGGTATAGCCCCTTCACCGTTTTTCCTGCATAGTTGTGCATAATTCAATAACACCGGGAAAATTGCAATGCTCTGCTCAGATGAGTGTCCGGAAGAGCCTTCATTGTCAAGATCATGGGGGTCCCAGAGGTCAGACCTCCTTTCCTTACATGAAAAGGACGGCACATCCTAGCAATATGCCGCACCTTATAGTATAGGTGTGGCTACTACAGGGGCATCTGTGGCACTTATGACTGGCACAAACTATTACCGGAGGGTCCTGTGCAGTGCAAAGAAGGTTTCCAAAACATGAAAACATGCATGGCACTGGGGAAACCGTGTTTTCATGGAAGATTTCCCAATGTAGGCGTCCGCGTAATTCTGCTTTGCGTCTGACTCATGAACGGGCCTTTTCATACAGAACCCTGTTTGACAAAACTAAGAATTTTTTTTGCCATCATGTTAGCTGTGGGGGGCCCGGGAAAAAGGTGTCACGCGTAATGCACGGTGCGATGACTACGTTGGTTTTTGTGCGTGTGTTTGTGTTTTTTTTGCTTTGCCCATGGCTACATCCATTAATCACTGCCTCATCCCATCTCCATCCCACAGACTGTTCTCAAGGCAACCATCAACCAAGTGGGCCATTTTGCTGACATCACGGAGAGGAGGGGGACGACGCATGCTCTCATAGATGATGATGATAGTATGGTTCTCTGCTGATGCCGATGATAGGGGCCTGCAAGTTATGCGTCATTACAGTCATTCGTCTCCCCAGCAGAAGAAAAAAAAAGAAAATTAGTGTGGAATTACCCCGGCGCAGTCTGACTCCACTTGTCAGAGTCTTTCCACTATGCAATCAGTCCTCCTCGCAACGCACATCGTACACAGTAACTTTTTGTGATCTATGAAAATATTGGCGACGCGGTGAGTCAGGCAGCAGTCCGCACTGATTACTTAATGATGTCTATGAGTCCGGCTGGAGTGTTTTCACTCTGTGCCGGGAAAAGGGTTTTCTAACACTTTTTTTTTCCCTAAAATGTAGAATATTATGTCTCATTCACTTCTCTGCCAAAGCGCAGACAGACGTCTGAGTATGAAATTATAACTACTGAAAGGGGGGTTGTGGTGCTGAATATTCCAACGTAAAGATCATGACTTACACATTTGGGGGTTGCTGGGTAGCGTCTGCCCAACTCGCCAATTTTAGAGGGACCGACTTGACTATCCAAAGTGTTTAGATGGGTCTGTATTTTTCCCCTGATGGCAGAAGGATCAGTCATCTGTTGTCAGGGAAGATAAGCGGACGCCATGATTCTACAAGCAGAAGTCTATTCCACTTTTACAATGCTAAAAACATATGCACGATTGGCTGAGCTGAGCGAGTCACGCCAGTAACTCACCAGCCTCCTCAGCGCTGTCCTCACGGCGTTCACCGCTCTGCTCCTCCCAGTGTCAGGCCATCATGCTAAACTGTCTCTTGCAGCACTGTCAGCACTGCTGCATCCTCATGTGGCTGGAAAGTCTCCACCTGGCTATAGGGAGACGCAGCCAGACTCTGCAGGAATGTAACCCGCAGTGTCCTGCAAAGTTTTGCTTCCCTGGCCTATCTACCAGCTGGGGTATAATTAGGCATCGCCACCCTCCACACCTTGTCTAAACTTAGGTTCCCAGTTTAAGTCCGCCTCTAGTAGTCTGTCAAGGTGCAGGTTTGTTCTTGAGCCTGTGCTGCCCACCCCAACCTCAGACTGTCCGACCACGTCTCTGTCTTTGCCTTTGGTGCTTCGAGTTATGCCTCTGACCCTTCGGTCAGCTGCTGCAGGTCCGGGAACTGCCCTGGAGTGGCACCTGGTGACTAGCCGGCCCAAGCCAATCCTCACCATCAGAGGCTCTAGTGAAGACAAGTTAGTCAGTCACGCCTCTCCATGGTAAGCCCAGCACGTGGCACAGTGGGTCCACACCCACTGTCATCACAGTGTGCAGTGTGAAATAAGGCTCAAGGTCGAAAGCTGTTGGGGCAAATGAGCTGTGTAGCCAGCTTTGTACTTGCCAAATGTTGAGTTACACAATGTGTTTTTGGATGAGCAGAAGTCGTAACGTTCTAAAATAAAAGGGGATGTGAACTGCGATAGTTACGCGAGGTTCTTAATTTGCTTTCATTGGGATGCAACTGGTTTAAATGAACAAAAGTAGCAATTCCTGAGACCTCACATTCATCGTTTAGATAAATCTAGAAAGACAGACGTCGCCACAACAAAGCACCTATAGGCTATATATATATGGGTTAGATAGGAGCGACTCGTTCTACATTGTCCTTCTTTGTTTCGGTTGATATTCAGATCCATAAGGACGGCCATGGACTTAAAAGTCTGGACCTTTAAATTATAGTTACGAAAATATTCAGCTTGGAGAATTTTACAAAATGTTTTTTTTCCAGGTCAGTCGTGGGGGCGGCATGATGCTGAAAAGAATCTTTACTTGTTGAACACAAGCTGTAGTATTTACCGAGCAATATGAGGCGTCTGGCTCACCAAGAGCAGCACATCACGACTAAATGAGTCAGGACATGGAGTTCCTTCTATGACTATGTAGTCACCGTGTTCTGGGGATACCAGTGTCTAGCCGATGCCAAGCCAGGTGCCAAATACACCCACCCTCCCACAGAAGGGATTTCTGAAAATGCCAAGCTCAACACAACAGAAGCTAATAAGCGGGTTTATTCATGTGTTTGCTCCGTACTGTGTGCCAGGTGCCCATGTACCTCGCAATGTAACAGTCATGTAG
Organism: Phyllobates terribilis; assembly: GCF_046119375.1. NCBI lineage: Eukaryota > Metazoa > Chordata > Amphibia > Anura > Dendrobatidae > Phyllobates > Phyllobates terribilis. The sequence continues at coordinate 367,316,658 of NW_027362768.1, forward strand.
GTGGCACACAGTGTCCATGATGCCTGGCTTATTTTGTTTGTACTGTCTCTGTATATGGAGACTAAAGACTCACATGTGACTATAGGTCAAACCAAACTCAAACTCGCCAACTCACAAGGCAAAGCTTGGAAGACTGTTGGAAATAGGGGAGACCTACCCCAACTTCCAGAAGAGATGGTGTACCTGCCAAAAAAATGTAAAAAGTTAAGTGTATGATAATCCTAAAGTTTTCAGTAGTTACTCAGGAATTCCTAACCTGCACAAGAAGTTTTCAAAGTTTAGGATTTCTGCAGAGGAAAGGGGATTTGTGAGGAGATCAGAACGAGAAGGAATCCCAAACAAGTTAAGGATGACTTATTAGAAAAGTATGCAAGGGGGGATTGCAGTTTTCTCCTCTCTACTGAGATGACCTCAGTCGGGACCACCAGATTGGCTTCTGTGAGATCTGTAATAAATAACAGATGCTGAAAATTATAACACACCAAAAAAATCATAGAAATGATGGAAACCGTAAAAACGTCACCTGAACGAGACGTAAGTGAGCTTAACAATTCACTTTTTACTTAAGTTTGCGGCAAATAAAATATAAAATTAGAAATAAAGACAGCTCCCTGTGACCAGGGTCGACATAACGGACCACAATATTGTAGCACACATGCTTAGTGGTTCTCGCGGAGAGGCACCACATTTGACCAGTCTCTGATCAGGAACAGCAAGGTCTCCGTTAACAGTTGCCACACTGGGATCTGCGGTGGTGACTTTCCCTCTCAGGATTGTGAAGATTGTGGGGTTTTTTTCTCCTGTTCTCTGGAGACATCTCTTAGACATCTCTCTCCCAGCCGTATTAGATGTTTTCCACGGATCTCACAATCAGTATCAAGTGGGTGAAGGGGGAACTCTTTCTTCTGCAACCTTGGACTCCTAATCGCAGGAAGAATTCCACAATCATTAGGGGTTTTCATAAGTCTGAAGCTTCGGCACCATCTCTCTAACTCGTTAGCCACTTGCAGCTCTTTGGCTAGTACTCCCAATAATCGACTAGTAATTGGTGGGAAACCATCATCAGCAACCAGAGGGTCAGGTTTGGCACAAGTTCACTGGCACATTGCTTTAAGTAATTTATATTCTGTATGGCTCCTTGCAAAACATCTGGGCACTTTGCTATGGCACAACAGTCCCTTCGGGACCATCTTTACACGTCTGTCTTCCATCTTGTTCTTGGGGCTTAGGATTTAGCTCCCATTTAGAGCCGCCTATTCTGCCTTCAGCACTGCTATATGTTCTTCGACAGCCATGCAAATGGCAGACAAGTATTTTCAGCCTCTTAAAGGGGATGCATCTCATTTGGCTTTGCTCCGTTGTGGGGGGCTCCCAGCACACCCCACGAGCTTCTGATAATGTGTGAATCGAGTGCTTTATTTTTCTTGGACACAGAAGGACAGTCCCGCTCTACTGACCATGCACCAAATTCTATGTTTCTATCATGGCAGAAGTGATTTGATCGATTCCAAGGATATATGGTAACAATTGCAATGAGGCCATACATACTATCAGCCCATGCCTTTCCGTAGGGTCCACCATATAGAGAACTCGCACAGCGCACAATACGGCTCCACATTGTCCAAAGTAGAGCGCTACACGCACATGGCGGATGTTTGCCGACCTCCTTACTTTCTGTTTCTTTTCATGTCTGTAAAGAATTCTCCTTTCTCCTCGGCCATACAACTCTATTATTATCTTTTTTTCCCCCATTTAACAATCTACGTAAAACCCTGACATCATTGACCCGGGCAGAACAATTAGATAGCGTTCTCCCTGTAATTACAGACGTACACCCCGGGTCTGCAAATAGGTATTATTGGCCAAATTCATTATGCGTAGTTGTGTTGTGCATGCGTCACGGCTCTCCTGGACACAGAGGAGATTACACGGAGATATGAGCGTTGTGAATTCTGACATCTTAATGAAGTCTGTGAGTCACAAGCTCCTAGCAATGAATGACAAACCCTGCTAGGGCTTGTTTCTGTGGTGAAGGGTCCGGGATAAGGGGGCGAGAGGTCCTGGTTGCAGAATATATGATCCCTTGGGACAAACATGTGGTAGATAGGGGAGTGCTGGCTTCATCTGGAAGATTACACATCACCGACTTGTGTCTGTTAAGAATCACAAATATATGTCAATCCCAATTTGGAAGGATTTTTTAATTTTTTTTTGTTAAAAACTTTGGTTTAACGGTATATATACATAAAAGGGGTAGAATTTCAAATTCATAGTATAACTAATCCTGAGTTACATCCTGTATTATACTCCAGAGCTGCACTCACTATTCTGCTGGTGCAGTCACTGTGTACATACATTACATTACTGATCCTGAGTTACATCCTGTATTATACTCCAGAGCTGCACTCACTATTCTGCTTGTGCAGTCACGATGTACATACATTACATTACTGATCCTGAGTTACATCCTGTATTATACTCCAGAGCTGCACTCACTATTCTGCTGGTGCAGTCACTGTGTACATAAATTACATTACAGATCCTGTACTGATCCTGAGTTACATCCTGCATTATACTCCAGAGCTGCACTCACTATTCTGCTAGTGCAGTCACTGTGTACATACATTACATAACTGATCCTGAGTTACATCCTGTATTATACCCCAGAGCCGAACTCACGATTCTGCTGGTGCAGCCACTGTGTACATTACATTACTGATCCTGTACTGATCCTGAGTTACATCCTGTATTATACTCCAGAGCGGCACTCACTATTCTGCTGGTGCAGTCACTGTGTACATACATTACATTACTGATCCTGAGTTACATCCTGTATTATACTCCAGAGCTGCACTGACTATTCTGCTGGTGCAGTCACTGTGTACATACATTACATAACTGATCCTGAGTTACATCCTGTATTATACCCCAGAGCTGCACTCACTATTCTGCTGGTGCAGTCACTGTGTACATACATTACATTACTGATCCTGTACTGATCCTGAGTTACATCCTGTATTATACTCCAGAGCTGCACTGACTATTCTGCTGGTGCAGTCACTGTGTACATACATTACATTACTGATCCTGTACTGATCCTGAGTTACATCCTGTATTATACTCCAGAGCTGCACTGACTATTCTGCTGGTGCAGTCACTGTGTACATACATTACATTACTGATCCTGTACTGATCCTGAGTTACATCCTGTATTATACTCCAGAGCTGCACTGACTATTCTGCTGGTGCAGTCACTGTGTACATACATTACATAACTGATCCTGAGTTACATCCTGTATTATACCCCAGAGCCGAACTCACGATTCTGCTGGTGCAGCCACTGTGTACATACATTACTTATCCTGTATTGATCCTGAGTTACATCCTGTATTATACTCCAGAGCTGCACTGACTATTCTGCTTGTGCACTCACTGTGTACATACATTACATTACTGATCCTGTACTGATCCTGAGTTACATCCTGTATTATACTCCAGAGCTACACTCACTATTCTGCTGGTGCAGTCACTGTGTACATACATTACATTACTTATCCTGTACTGATCCTGAGTTACATCCTGTATTATACTCCAGAGCTGGACTCACTATTCTGCTGGTGCAGTCACTGTGTAAGGACATTACATTACTGATCCTGTACTGATCCTGAGTTACATCCTGTATTATACTCCAGAGCTGCACTCACTATTCTGCTGGTGCAGTCACTGTGTACATACATTACATTACTGATCCTGAGTAACATCCTGTATTATGCTCCAGAGCCGCACTCACTATTCTGCTGGCGCAGTCACTGTGTACATACATTACATTACTTATCCTGTACTGATCCCGAGTTATATTCTGTATTAATTTCTAGAGCTGCACTCACTGTTCAGCTGGTGCAGTCACTGTGTACATACATTACATTACTGATCCTGAGCTACATCCTGTATTATACTCCAGAGCTGCACTCACTATTCAGCTAGTGCAGTCACTGTGAACATACATTACATTACTGATCCTGAGTTACATCCTGTATTATACTCCAGAGCAGCACTCACTATTCTGCTGGTGCAATCACTGTGTACATACATTACATTACTGATCCTGAGTTACATCCTGTATTATACTCCAGAGCAGCACTCACTATTCTGCTGGTGCAATCACTGTGTACATACATTACATAACTGATCCTGAGTTACATCCTGTATTATACTCCAGAGCTGCACTCACTATTCAGCTAGTGCAGTCACTGTGTACATACATTACATTACTGATCCTGTACTGATCCTGAGTTACATCCTGTATTATACTCCAGAGCTGCACTGACTATTTTGCTGGTGCAATCACTGTGTACATATATTACATTACTGATCCTGAGTTACATTGTGTATTATACTCCAGAGCTGCACTCACTATTCTGCTGGTGCAGTCACTGTGTACATACATTACATTACTGATCCTGAGCTACATCCTGTATTATACTCCAGAGCTGCACTCACTATTCAGCTAGTGCAGTCACTGTGTACATACATTACATTACTGATCCTGAGATACATCGTGTATTATACTCCAGAGCTGCACTCACTATTCAGCTAGTGCAGTCACTGTGAACATACATTACATTACTGATCCTGTACTGATCCTGAGTTACATCCTGTATTATACTCCAGAGCAGCACTCACTATTCTGCTGGTGCAATCACTGTGTACATACATTACATTACTGATCCTGAGTTACATCCTGTATTATACTCCAGAGCAGCACTCACTATTCTGCTGGTGCAATCACTGTGTACATACATTACATAACTGATCCTGAGTTACATCCTGTATTATACTCCAGAGCTGCACTCACTATTCAGCTAGTGCAGTCACTGTGTACATACATTACATTACTGATCCTGTACTGATCCTGAGTTACATCCTGTATTATACTCCAGAGCTGCACTGACTATTTTGCTGGTGCAATCACTGTGTACATATATTACATTACTGATCCTGAGTTACATTGTGTATTATACTCCAGAGCTGCACTCACTATTCTGCTGGTGCAGTCACTGTGTACATACATTACATTACTGATCCTGAGCTACATCCTGTATTATACTCCAGAGCTGCACTCACTATTCAGCTAGTGCAGTCACTGTGTACATACATTACATTACTGATCCTGAGATACATCCTGTATTATACTCCAGAGCTGCACTCACTATTCAGCTAGTGCAGTCACTGTGTACATACATTACATTACTGATCCTGAGTTACATCCTGTATTATACTCCTACTCCAGAGCTGCACTCACTATTCTGCTGGTGCAGTCACTGAGTACATAGATTACATTACTGATCCTGAGTTACATCCTGTATTATACTCCAGAGCTGCGCTCACTATTCTGCTGGTGCAGTCACTGTGTACATACATTACATTACTGATCCTGAGTTACATTGTGTATTATACTCCTACTCCAGAGCTGCACTCGCTATTCTGCTGGTGCAGTCACTGTGTACATACATTACATTACTGATCCTGAGTTACATCTTGTATTATACTCCAGAGCTGCACTCACTATTCTGCTGGAGCAGTCACTGTGTACATACATTACATTACTGATCCTGAGCTACATCCTGTATTATACTCCAGAGCTGCACTCACTATTCAGCTAGTGCAGTCACTGTGTACATACATTACATTACTGATCCTGAGTTACATCCTGTATTATACTCCTACTCCAGAGCTGCACTCACTATTCTGCTGGTGCAGTCACTGAGTACATAGATTACATTACTGATCCTGAGTTACATCCTGTATTATACTCCAGAGCTGCACTCACTGTTCTGCTGGTGCAGTCACTGTGTACATACATTACTTATCCTGCATTGATCTCGAGTGACATCTTGTATTATACAACAGAGCTGAAACAACAATTCTGCCGGTCGATGTTGAAAACCGTCATTAGGATAGTAGTTGGTTCAAATAGATTTTCCAAGCTTCTATAAAGTAGAGGGACAGATGACATTTCCTGCAAAAGATGAAAACATACATAGCTCCTGATATAACTACACTTTGATAAGCGAAGATCTATGCAGATCGAGAACAAGAAAAGGATGATTGGAGATTTCAGCTCTGAAGCCTTCAAAAACTAAATGTAGCTTAAAACTCCCATTTCGTCACGTTTTTTGGTGGGGGGGCGACAAATCAGTAGATATCCAAGCTGAGGCAGACTACCTTACCTCATATCACGTCAGTCTGGAGTGGATCACACCACTTAAGACTCCATCATGGTGGCTCTACTTTGTTGGTACCCTCAAGAGCCCCATACACAACCCAATCTAGATCTGGCAGGGATAGTCCATGTATGGCCGCCTTCAGACCACCAATGCCTCATTTAGCTAAGGTAGCCAAAGAGGTGACCGGCTGTTAGCCAACATGGGCCATTCCATCCTGATCCTTTGGCTTGGTCCAATAATCAGTAATTGCCTATGAAAATGTATAAACCTATAGGAGGATCTCCATGAGAAATGACGGCGCTCACTGAGGCATTAGTGAGGGGTATGAGATCTCACCAGCGAGTCTTGAGGATGGACAGAGGCCCACTGGTCATTGGTGTTGGCCTCTATGGTCGTGGTGGAAGGGGTCATCCAACAGCAGATTGCCCTTTTAATTCCCACACAGCTTGGTTCTGAAGGAACCTAAACTGGCCAAACCCAGATAATTATGGGTCAATCCTGAGCAATTGCCCCTTTTGCCCACCTATAACCAGGGCAGGGCTGAATAAGAGGAATTAGACTTCACAATCTACCCCAGTATCCCATTTGGCATCATAAAAAAAAAAATTATATTTCAGAAATGCAGCGGCCCAAAAGGAGCAAAATACCCAGAAGGTAGTAGGTGAACATGTGCGCTAAGAGCGAATGATTATATGAAACTAGTGCCTTCCCCTTTAAAGAAACAAACATGAGACTAAAACACCGCCATGTAGGAAAATATCTATATATAAACAGACCTAAAAATAAATCCCTTGCCTCATTTATTGTGTTCGGCAATCAAGAGAAATATGATTACTAAATGAATAGTTATCACTCTCGTCTGGAAGATCTCTACAGCCGACAGGCCAGAAAGCACGCCGGCAATTAGCAACGCAGCTGTGCAGACGTCTAAGGCGGGAGAGCGGCAAACGTCTTATTCACAACTGGTCACATCACATTGATCCATCGTCTGATCTTCATAAAAGACCTAGAAAGGAGAAGGATAAGCAAAGTGATGTGTATAAAAGCAGACTAGTGAGTGCAGCTCTGGAGTATAATACAGGATGTAACTCAGGATCAGTAATGTAATGTATGTACTCGGTGACTGCACCAGGAGAATAGTGAGCGCAGCTCTGGAGTATAATACAGGATATAACTCAGGATCAGTATAGGATCAGTAATGTAATGTATGTACACAGTGACTGCACCAGCAGAATAATGAGTGCAGCTCTGGAGTATAATACAGGATGTAACTCAGGATCAGTAATGTAATGTATGTACTCGGTGACTGCACCAGGAGAATAGTGAGCGCAGCTCTGGAGTATAATACAGGATATAACTCAGGATCAGTATAGGATCAGTAATGTAATGTATGTACACAGTGACTGCACCAGCAGAATAATGAGTGCAGCTCTGGAGTATAATACAGGATGTAACTCAGGATCAGTAATGTAATGTATGTACTCGGTGACTGCACCAGGAGAATAGTGAGCGCAGCTCTGGAAAATAATACAGGATGTAACTCAGGATCAGTACAGGATAAGTAATGTAATGTATGTACACAGTGACTGCACCAGCAGAATAGTGAGTGCAGCTCTGGAATATAATACAAGATGTAACTCAGGATCAGTACAGGATCAGTAATGTAATGTATGTACACAGTGACTGCACCAGCAGAATAGTGAGTGCAGCTCTGGAGTATAATACAGGATGTAACTCAGGATCAGTACAGGATAAGTAATGTAATGTATGTACACAGTGAATGCACCAGCAGAATAGTGAGTGCAGCTCTGGAATATAATACAGGATGTAACTCAGGATCAGTACAGGATAAGTAATGTAATGTATGTACACAGTGACTGCACCAGCAGAATAGTGAGTGCAGCTCTGGAGTATAATACAGGATGTAACTCAGGATCAGTAATGTAATGTATGTACACAGTGACTGCACCAGCAGAATAGTGAGTGCAGCTCTGGAGTATAATACAGGAGGTAACTCAGGATCAGTAATGTAATGTATGTACACAGTGACTGCACCAGCAGAATAGTGAGTGCAGCTCTGGAGTATAATACAGGAGGTAACTCAGGATCAGTACAGGATCAGTAATGTAATGTATGTACACAGTGACTGCACCAGCAGAATAGTGAGTGCAGCTCTGGAGTATAATACAGGATGTAACTCAGGATCAGTAATGTAATGTATGTACACAGTGACTGCACCAGCAGAATAGTGAGTGCAGCTCTGGAGTATAATACAGGATGTAACTCATACCTGCATGCTGACAGGAAGTGGGAGGAGGCCTGACAGGAAGTGGGAGGAGGCCTGACAGGAAGTGGTGGAGGCGGAGCCTGCCGTGTGCTGCAAGAGTTGTGCTGTGTGTGGAGAGAGCTCCTGGGAAGGGAGGAGAGCCAGGCGGAGGTGACCGAGCGGACCGGGAGGACCAGTAGGAGGCGACCGGAGGGACGAGCGCAAGAGAGCGCTGTGGCAGCGTGCAGTGCCGGCCAGCGGAGGGTGCCAGGTGGTGGTGATCAGGAGGACCGGTAAGAGGCGACCGGAGGGACAAGCGCGCTGTGATAGCGTGCAGCGTCCCTAGAGGAGGTGAGTGAGGGGCAGGAGGCCGCGATAAGCGGCCCTACTGAACCCAAGTGTGTACTGTACTGTATTGTATTTGTATCTGTATTGTAATTGTATTGTATTCCCTAGTCCATATTTAATTGATCACCCCCGTCCATATTTAAATTGATTCCCCTGAACACCCCCGTCCATATTTAACTGATCCCTCTGACCACATTAAATTGACCCCCCCGTCCTCATTTAATTGATCCCCGACCACCCCCCGTCCATATTAAAGTGATCCCCCTGACCACATTTAAATGATTGACCCCCCAGCCCATAATTGAGTGATCCCCCTTGTCCTATTTAATAGATTCCCCTTGTCCACTTTTACTCATCCCCAGTCCCTATCTATTTGCCTTATCCCCCACCATATTTAATTAACCCCTGTCCATAATTAATTGATTGATTCCCCAGACCACAATTAATTATTTCCCCAGTCCATATTTATTGATATTATTGATACCTATTGATCCCCAGTCCTTAGTTAATTGACCCACCGTCCATACCTATTTATTTGCTTTACCCCCATCCTATTTAATTAAACCCCCTGTCCATAATTAATTGATTGATTCCCTAGTCCACAATTATTTCCCCAGTTCATACTTATTGATCCCAGTCCATAGTTAATTGACACACCGTCCATACTTAATTAATCCACCTGACCCACTCAGCTGATTCCCCGTCCATACTTAATTGATACTTAATTGATCCCCCGTCCATACTTAACTGATCCCGCACCGATATCTAATCGATACACTTGCACATCCCTAATTGATCCCCGTCCATACACCTATATATAAATAATTGTGTTTTGTACTTGTACATATATACTGACTGTATCCCCATATTTAGAATGACGTCCATGTTGGCCGGAGCCGTGCAGTGTACATCTTGCGCAATGTATGCATTCCCTGAGCTACCGCTCAGGGATCCATACTGCTGCGAGAGATGTGAGCATATCGTGCACTTGGAAGCCCAAATCCTGGATCTAAGTGCTCAGATAGCGGTACTGAGGAGCATCGACAACATGGAACGGAGTTTGCTGCTCACCGAGCAGACACTCAATGGGTCAACACTGGGGGTGGAGCTTAGTGGGGAAGCGCAGGCTGAACAGGCAGGGAGCTGGGTAACAGTTAGAAGGGATAGAGGGAAGAAGTATAGGAAGGCTGGTTCAGAACCGGCATTATTGGAGCACGACAGATCCTCTGACCGCCGGGGGAGTGTATGCTCCAGTAATGAGGGGGAGGGGGGAAGTGTAGGGCAGGCTAGACAGGTCCTGGTAGTGGGTGACTCTATTATTAGGGGGACAGACAGGGCAATCTGTCACAAAGACCGGGATCGCCGAACGGTGTGCTGCCTCCCTGGCGCTCGAGTCCGGCACATCGCGGATCGGGTTGACAGGTTACTGGGTGGGGCTGGCGAAGACCCAGCGGTCATGGTCCACATTGGCACCAATGACAAAGTGAGTGGTAGATGGAGGGTCCTTAAAAATGATTTCAGGGATCTAGGTAGGAAGGTTAGGGCAAGGACCTCCAAGGTAGTTTTCTCAGAAATACTACCAATCCCGCGAGCCACACAGGAGCGCCAACGGGAGGTTAGGGAGGTGAATAAGTGGCTAAAGAGTTGGTGCAAGGCAAAAGGGTTTGGGTTCATGGAGAACTGGGCCGACTTCGCTGTCGGCTACAGGCTCTACCGTAGGGACGGGCTGCACCTCAATGGGGAGGGTGCAGCGGTGCTGGGGAAGAAGATGGCTAATAGGTTGGAGGAGTTTTTAAACTAGAGACGGGGGGGGGGGGAACCAAGGAAATAGGTGGGATGTGAGGCAAGGAAGGGGGAAGGGGAGAAGTGAATATAATGAGGGTGGAGAGGGGGGTGGGGATAGTACAGTTAGATCGTTAGAGAAGAATAGGATGCTAAATAACCCCAAAGTTTTATCTTGCATGCTGACCAACGCAAGAAGCCTGACCAATAAGGCGGATGAGCTGCAGGCGCTTATATCGGAGGAGAGGTATGACATCGTAGGTATAACAGAGACTTGGCTAGACGATAGCTACGACTGGGCGGTAAATTTATTAGATTATAGTTTATTTAGAAGGGACCGGAAACAGGGGAAGGGCGGAGGAGTCTGCTTATATGTAAGGTCACGTCTAAAGCCCAGACTAAGGGAAGATATAGGAGAGGGAGAAGAGGGGGTCGAGTCCATGTGGGTAGAGATAGAGGGGGCAAAAAATAATAATAAAATATTACTGGGGGTCTGCTATAAGCCACCCAATATAACAGAGGAGAATGAGAAACTGCTATTAGGACAAATAGACAAAGTAGCAAAACATAATGAGGTGATTGTAATGGGGGACTTCAACTACCCGGATATTGACTGGGAAACAGAAACCTGTAGATCGCAGAAAGGAAAAAGGTTCTTGACAAATATCAAGGATAATTATCTCTCCCAACTAGTGCAGGAACCAACGAGAGGGAAGGCCGTGTTGGACTTAATATTGACTAATAGGCCTGATAGAATAACTGAGGTACAGATAGGGGGGCACCTAGGTAATAGCGATCATAATATTATCAATTTCAAAATGTCCTTCAGTAGGGTTATCAATAAGGGAACAACTAAAACATTAAACTTTAGGAGGGCGAAGTTTGATCAGCTGAAAGAAAACCTTCAACTTATAGACTGGGACAAAGTTCTTAATCAAAGGAATACGAATAGTAAATGGGAAACCTTCAAAAGAATTCTGAATGCTCAGTGCGAGAGGTATATACCGTATGGGAATAAAAGGGCCAGAAATAAGAGGAAACCAATATGGTTGAACAAGAACGTAAAAGGGGCGTTAAATAGCAAAAAAGAGGCATTCAAGAGATTAAAACAGGAAAACAGCAAGGAGGCACTAATGTGTTACAAGGAAAAAACGAGAACCTGCAAAAAACAAATAAAAATAGCAAAGGAGGAAACAGAGAGACGTATTGCTAGGGAAAGTAGATCAAATCCCAAACTGTTCTTTACGTATATAAATAGTAAAAGGATTAAATCGGATAATATTGGACCGATAAAAAGTGATGAAGGCAAAATCATAGAGAAAGATGAGGATAAAGCTAATCTATTAAATAAATTTTTTTCGTCAACTTTCACAAAGGAAAAAGAACTAACAGGAGAAATGAGAAGTGACAAGCTTAATCCTCCACTAAGTATGACAAATCTAACCCAAGCTGGGGTACAGAAACGCCTCAGTAACATTAAAATAAACAAATCACCAGGACCTGATGGCATACACCCACGGGTACTAAGGGAACTAAGTAATGTGATAGACAGACCGTTATATCTTATATTTAAGGACTCTGTTGAGACTGGGTCTGTGCCACTTGATTGGCGACAGGCGAATGTAGTGCCAATATTCAAAAAGGGAGCGAAAAGTGACGCCGGAAACTATCGGCCGGTGAGTCTGACGTCCGTTGTGGGCAAAATTTTTGAAGGCTTTATTAATGAGGCAATCATGGAGCATCTTGATGCTAATAATCTATTAACCCCGAACCAACATGGATTCATGAGGAATCGCTCCTGCCAAACAAACCTGATTGACTTCTACGAGGAGGTTAGCTCTCGAGTAGATCAGGGGGAACCAGTGGATGTCGTGTATCTCGACTTCTCAAAAGCGTTCGATAGCGTGCCACATAATAGGTTGGTATACAAAATGAGAATGATGGGGCTGGGGGAAAATGTCTGCAAGTGGGTAGCTAACTGGCTAAAGGATAGAAGGCAGAGGGTGGTTATAAATGGAATATACTCAGATTGGGTAAGCGTCACTAGTGGGGTACCACAGGGGTCTGTACTAGGCCCAATGTTATTTAATATCTTTATTAACGACATAGTCAACGGGATAAATAGTAAAATATCAATATTTGCAGATGACACAAAGTTATGTAAAACAATTAATACAAAAGAGGACAGTGCAGACCTACAGAGGGATTTGGATAAGCTGGGTAGGTGGAGCATTAAATGGCAAATGAGGTTTAACGAGGAGAAATGTAAGGTCATACATATGGGAAGGAAAAATGGAAGTCACCAGTACTCACTGAATGGGAAATCATTGGGGAATTCAGAGATGGAGAAGGACTTGGGCATCTTGATTGATAGCAAACTAAATTGGAGTGCCCAAAGTCAGGCCGCTGCTGTAAGGGCAAACAGGGTAATGGGATGTATCAGAAGAGGTATAGCTGCAAAGGATGAGAACATTGTTCTTCCACTGTACAAAGCTCTGGTCAGACCACACTTGGAATACTGTGCTCAGTTATGGGCCCCAATATATAGAAAGGATATAAATGAGCTTGAAAAGGTACAAAGGAGGGCAACAAAATTAATAAAGGGAATGGAGGGACTGCAATACCCAGAGAGGTTGGCAAAACTAGGACTATTCAGCCTGGAAAAGAGAAGGTTGAGGGGGGACATAATAAATGTGTACAAATATGTTAGGGGACAGTATAGAGACCTTGCCCGGGATTTGTTCAAAAGGAGGGATATTACGGTAACAAGAGGGCATTCACTAAGACTGGAAGAGAAAAGGTTTCAGCACCAGCATAGGAAGGGGTTCTTTACGGTAAGAGCAGTGAAAATATGGAATTCACTGAGTGAGGAGACGGTAATGTCGGATTCACTAAACCAGTTCAAGCGGGGACTGGATGCTTTTCTAGATACCAGGCAGATTTCTGCATATACTTAAAAATAGAATAAAATAGTAGGTTGATACAGGGATTTATTCTGACTGCTGGTTTCAGAGTCGGGAGGGAATTTTTCCTCAGGTGAAGATTGGCTAAATCATTTGGGGTTTTTGCCCTCCTCTGGATCAACCTTAGCAATTACAGAACTAACAGGTCGAACTTGATGGACGCAAGTCTTTATTCGGCTTTACTAACTATGTACTAGGATCAGTAATGTAATGTATGTACACAGTGACTGCACCAGCAGAATAGTGAGTGCAGCTCTGGAGTATAATACAGGATGTAACTCAGGATCAGTACAGGATCAGTAATGTAATGTATGTACACAGTGACTACACTAGCAGAATAGTGAGTGCAGCTCTGGAGTATAATACAATATGTAATTCAGGATCAGTAATGTATTTACTAAAAAATACCCCACTTTTTCTAAAGATTAATGTCTATGGGCAGCTATCCGATACATTATAGGTAAAGTGCACCCAGTTCTGCACAGACAGTAGTCTGATTTGCACAGCACTTTCTTCTATTTGCTCATTTGACCTTATGCCATATGGAAACCAGATCAGCGTCTCATTGCTATGCAGATACATCAGCCTTGTGTCTTTTTCCAGACTGCAGTAATTGTCTCAAGTCTCAGATTTTTTTTTTTTATTACCCAACACTCTGCAAAGCGCCAGATAAGAGGCAATCTCTACTGTAAGGGAATCAGCTGTAGAGTTTGTATTGTATAAAAATGTATCACGGTAAGAGGGGGACTCCAGAGAGCCGAAATATAGGTAAAAGGGCAGCAGTCACCCAGACATGACCCCGGCATTGTGCCGCAGACTAAATTATGGCGCTGGGGCTCCCTTTTGTCCTACAGAGGACTGCACTCTGGTCAAATGAACTTTTCTCTTTGCACAATTCACCGTCTAGATCTGTAGTCTCCAACCTACGGCTCTGAAACCTATGCAAAACTACAACTTCCAGCATGCCCGGACAGACTAAGGTGCAGTGCCCTTTTACAAATGTCCTGTAAATTAGGTGGTGGTAACACCTTGTGCCCCCTCGCCCCACCACCACCATTGACAAGCACAGAGGATGATCATGTACTATTCTTTCCCATACAGATACATAGGGCTACCCTTTATCAGACAAGCACTTTCAGGGCATGCTGGGAGTTGTAGTTTTGCAAGGGTTAGAGAGTTATAATTTGGAGGCTACTGCTCTGGACTGTGAGGGCAGCTAGTCAGACTTCTATTTATTTGTCATTTTTGAGGTACAGTGCCCTTTAAGGAGGTAGTTAGGTGAGGGTCTAATTCTTGGGACCTTCACCTTTGCCAAATGTGCGGTATCCTGGTCCCATTTTTAGGTAGAGAACAGGATAGTCATGAGCTGTTTGACCCTATAAAGATGAATGGGATAGTGCATGCTCTCCGGCCAAAAATTGGGACTTGGGGGGCCATCGATTTTGCCAACTCCGGGCTGGGTCTGGACCCCCACATGAGCCCCCCCAGGGTACATTCATTACATAGGGTGGGATTATATACGGGTATATAAGCACACATATCGTTCATGTATCTATTAAAGTGTGTATGTTAGTGGACCTCACTGATCACACTTTGTGGCCCTATTGGGCTTCTACAGTGCCATCATTTGTTCGTTCGGCTTATAATGCGGACAAGATCTGTGACATAAAATTATGCCTGTAATACGGGACCTCCAAAATGATTGACAGGGGAGCTGGACAGCAAGTGTTACATTCTCCTGCAGCTCCCCCACAGGAAAAATTAGGTATTGCAAGTTGCCTATTAAGACATATGGCATTCCAGGACGTGTTGGGTCCTCCGGAGAGAGAAGCTTCTAATTTCCTTCCACGCTCTCCTAATATGACGTCACGCATCCTTAGTTGATAATTGACTTTATCCTATTTCGGTCCTTCCGTTAATACGGGTGATTATCTCTCCCTCCAGTGACACATTGCAGCCTCTCTCCAGACTATTGTGAGTGGCTTCTCGCCGGGCAGAGAATGAGGTCAGGGGCTCAGGAGCAAACACCTCGCATTTGTTTTGCATTACGCCGCTCTTCAAAGCTCGATTGCAAAAGATGTTTTTCTTCTTCGCCGCTTAATTTTCTTTTCGATTCCAAACAGAGAAAAAACAAGGGGACGATCTGTAGGGTTTATCATCAGTCAGTACAGATGATTCATGCAGCGCCGGGGCAGAAAAACCCTGCGACTCGCCAGAAACATTCCCAATATTTGCCTTTAATTACAACTTCCAACCTATTAATAACAAGTGAACTTGTGTGCATTAACTCCTATATTGCCATACAAGCATTACAAGGAGCTGTGACATAGGACGGCATCATGGAGGATAATAGGATTGAAGCGATCGATTATCATTTCGTATGTTCTTAAACTGCTTGTGTGGGTGATTAATGAAATTTTGAAAATACTTCAGAGCTGCATTCACAAATCTGCAAGTCTTCAACAATTCCCTTCTTGTTTAGGGTCTAAACAAAGCTCTGAATTCTGCGAATGTGGTTTTGACATTAGACACAATACAAGAGTATTAAATTAACAGTTCCTCTGACTATAGGAGCTCAGCGAAGTGAGTGCAGCTCTGGAGTATAATACAGAATGTAACTCAGGATAAGTAATGTAATGTATGTACACAGTGACTGCACCAGCAGAATAGTGAGTGCAGCTCTGGAGTATAATACAGGATGTAACTCAGGATCAGTAATGTAATGTATGTACACAGTGACTGCACCAGCAGAATAGTGAGTGCAGCTCTGGAGTATAATACAGGATGTAACTCAGGATCAGTACAGGATCAGTAATGTATGTACACAGTGATTGCACCAGCAGAATAGTGAGTGCAGCTCTGGAGTATAATACAGGATGTAACTCAGGATCAGTACAGGATCAGTAATGTAATGTATGTACACAGTGACTGCACCAGCAGAATAGTGAGTGCAGCTCTGGAGTATAATACAAGATGTAACTCAGGATCAGTACAGGACAAGTAATGTAATGTATGTACACAGTGACTGCACCAGCAGAATAGTGAGTGCAGCTCCGGAGTATAATACAGGATGTAACTCAGGATCAGTGCAGGATCAGTAATGTAATGTATGTACACAGTGCCTGGACCAGCAGAATAGTGAGTGCAGCTCTGGAGTATAATACAGGATGTAACTAAGGATCAGTACAGGATCAGTAATGTAATGTATGTACACAGTGACTGCACCAGCAGAATAGTAAGTTCAGCTCTGGAGTATAATACAGAATGTAACTCATGATCAGTAATGTTATGTATGTACACAGTGACTGCACCAGCAGAATAGTGAGTGCAGCTCTGGAGTATAATACAGGATGTAACTCAGGATCAGTATTGTAATGCATGTACACAGTGGCTGCACCAGCAGAATAGTGAGTGCAGCTCTGGAGTATAATACAGGATGTATCTCAGGATCAGTACAGGATAAGTAAGGTAATGTATGTTCAGAGTGACTCCACCAGCAGAATAGTGAGTGAAGCTCTGAAGTATAACAGGCAGTTCTGGATGACCAGGTACTGTACAGATACTGCACATGGTGATATGTTAGAGCAGATAACGATAGATATTTTAAGACTCGTTATCACAAGAAATCTTTCTGGAATTATGTTCTGTATGATTTTCCCAGTTTCCTCAGCACCTGACATCACATTGTGACAGCCCTGTGAATGGCACATTCTGGAATAGTAACTCATACACCCGTGCAGAGTAGAATACATTGCATGCACACTGCGTGGATTGTTTTACAAGAAAGATTTATTTGCACATTTTCTGCTTGGCAGTCCAGAAAACTGACAGCTCAACATCTGCAGCAATCTTGACGCGTTTCACATTCACAACCTCATCAATTCTTGCATAAATGAAGAGGGATTCCGGCTGATTCCCTCCTGTGGAGTTTCTCTGGTACCTCGTATAGATATTCTGACGTGTGGACATTAAGGCAGTGAGTATTTCCCGGGGTAATTTCTAAGTGTTACATCATGGAAATTTTTATAAGACACCTAGAAGCAGAGCAGACGCTGAATAATTCATAGCGGCCACCGCCATCTATGCCACCGACTACTATGTGCTACCACACTGTGCGGACATTGTGGTCTTGCATGGCCACATGTTGCGTAGAGGGGCTGGTAGAGATCTAAGTGGTCACCCACCGGTCACATCCGACCTTAACATATTCAGATTGAATCTTGGTAAAAAGTGAGACATTACGATGGTAAATTATGGGGTACGTAAAGTCCCTAAGGAAATACTACAACGGTGAAACTTAATTATTCACAGGACTTTCCCTTTAAAGAGGTTGCTGGAAATAAAATAACAAAATGGGGTTTGTAATTTTTCCCCCCAGAAACCGCACTAGTCAGAATCGGTCACAGACAGCAGAAGGCCCCTGTACAAGATGATACGGGGGCAGAATGGAGTAACCCTCACATTTCTAAAAATCCACAAAATGCATTAGCTCAGTCTATTATGTGGAATCTAATACACATTAAGGACCTGTTTTTACAGTGACAGCGGCCCCCTCTTGCCCACTGGGGCCTTGAGCAACTACACAGGTTGAAAATTTTTTCTCTCTACCCCCCCCGACATCACTCCCGTTCCTGAATTTTTTTCTGACATCACAGCAGATTTAACTACAGCAATACCAGACACAACCAGTGAAAAGGAGTGGCGCTGTTTGGAAGAAACAAGTCAGACAATTTTTTTTTTTTTTTTTATCCTGGTAACTTGTGGCCATTGGGGCATGCTGAGGGTTTTAGTTTCACAACCACTAGAGCCCACAGCTTTGTCCCCGTCCCACCCATTTCTGGGTCAGACAGTGAACAGACCCTTTCATCTAAATTTCCAATAATAACCTTTAGAGAGATTATTCAACCCCCTAAAATTAGACATAGGCAATACATATAGGATTGGGAGGAGTCTGACCACTGGGACCCTGACTAGTCCAGAGAATGGTGATCCCACGTCCCCAGCGTAAATGGAATGAAATGGTGCGTATGCTTCTATGGGAGCGCTAGTGAGCATGTGTGACCACTACTCCCATAGATAGTGAATACACCCCGTAACTATAGTGGGTGTAGAGGTTGCAGGGCTCTGGAGCCTATAGGTCCTTTGTACTATGAGAAGACCAACACTAGTAAAAACTTGTTATTATTGGGGGCCCTGTTAGAGATTTTGCATTGGGGCCTATAAGCCTCAAGCTATGCCACTAAAAAATCCAGAGTTAATGCATGGGACCCCCATTCTTAGGCTCTATGGGGTCCCCAGCAGTTTAGCACCCAATCACTTTTTTTTTTTTTTCAATCCAGGCAGAGAAATATTGGAGGTGGGGTAGCCCTTTTAAGTCAATTTCTCAAGCAAAATTTTACCTGGTTGTGTAAGGGTTTAATATTGAACATGATCGTAAATTCCCTTTCACAATGACAATGAAAGAGGAAGAAGAACCAGAAAAACCCCAATCCTCGTAATATTTACTTTTCTTTTTGTTGTAAAACCCAAAATGCTTAAAATTAGCTGAAAACACAATAGATACTACACCCCTCCCCAACTTCCTCCCCAACCATTTGCCCCCTCCAGTAACACAAGGCCTGTGTTGTGATAAGAGCGGAAAAACAAATGATGGCCATTCATGAGCAAACAGCGAGGGATCAGTTCTGAGGAAATCTCCCCGCTGCAATAACACAGATCTGTTTTGTTTCGCAGTGATGGTATGAAGCCATTTCATCACTTGTGAACTGTCTCTTAGCAGGATGGAGCGGTAAACATGGGGGCAACGACTGACGGCAGCCAACACAATGGAGGATGGCGGCGGTTTTTCTATCTCTTTTGAAGATGAGAGGCTTTTAAGAGTACAAGATCCTTCATGGGGGGTGAAGTTGAATTTTGTAAAAAAAAAAAAAAAAAAAAATCAAAGTTATGGAAGTAACAGTTGAACTTTTAAACACTTGGCTTGCTGGCGGTAAATATACATATTCCTATATTTACATCCAGAGCCTGAAATCTGGTGAAGTTAATATACTTTGGGCCATATTTTCTTAACGTCTTTTTAGATGCTGGTGCTAATCCAAAACGCAGGAGAAAAATGCAGCAAGTTTATAAGAAGGCAAGACTCTTGGCTTTCTTGATAAGTCCTCAAAATTGCAAATTTTTCAAAGTTTTGAGCAACTGCGTAACTTTTTTAGACTTGATAAAAGTCCCTCTTTGAATCTTGATTCCTTACCGTTTTTGAGAGATCTGCTTGCTGTCCATGAGTGAAAACGTAATCTACATCCAGAACCTGAAAACCTAATTGTGTCCAACTGGTGCAAGAGACTCTTTAGTGTATGAGAAATTCTAATTGGTAAAGAGACGTTCACCCGTGTCAAACCAGACACGGCCAAGGCAGGTTTTCAGGCTCTGGCTGTAAATATGAATGCCTCTACTCATTGACAACCAAAAGTATGTATGTAGCGGTATATAAAAGTCGAACAAAGTTCCATAACCTAATTATACAATGACCTAAAAAGTTATAGGGTTCATAAAAGGGGCTAATACAGCTCTACTCACTTCCGCATCGGGAGGTGGACAGTGACAGTGACGTCACCTTGCGTGTTTGAGCTGCTGGTATCACTTGTCACTTGTGTCCTACTGTAATGAAGAGGGCAGATGTGTGACTCCTGCCCTTGCAGATGTGTAGATGTGAAGTCACCGGCCCCACTCACCTCCCAATGCGGAAGTAAGAGAAACTGGATTACCCCGTAAAATGATTTGACGAATGGTGCAGAAAATGTCGCTTTATACATACCTGGCAGAAAGCGGGCACTATCAATGGGTATCCTGCATGTGTCCCTGAATGATGAAAATAGGGTTGATGCATGATACTTGATGATCATGCATGAATCTTGGCAGGAATTGCAACTTTGGCAACATCCACCTCTAGAGTAGAGTCATGATGGAAAACCCCTTTAAAATGGCAACTCATGTCGCGATGCCTTATTGTGTGGGGTTTCAGGGCACGAACCCTCCGCTACTAGCCAAAAAGAAAGTAACTTTGGAGGGCACAGCAGTCCCCTGCATTTAATGGATGGCCATCGATGGCTTAGATGCTACCACAACCAGTAGCAGATATTGCAGGAATCAGATGACATTTGTTTAAAGGTAAAGTTGCCTTCAGGCAATAGCCCCCTCCACGACCTATCACCCCAAATGGCTGTGCATTGTACACTTTAGCTGAAAAGAAATTTACAATGGAGACTGTAACATTACTATGGAAAATTCTATCTGTTCTAGATGACAACCAGCAGATAATCTGATAGAAATGAGGAACATGTCACATAGGAATGTGTTACATCCGCTGCAATATCCAGCAGGGAAACCACCAAATTATCTGAAATATTCCAACCAAAGCTTTGTTTTTGGTTTTTTTCCCCTCTGTATCATTTTACAAGACGCTTACGACTTCTACGGACTTCTTTAACTAGAATGGTAAGATCTAAATGAAAATGTTTTCATATTTTTCCAGGAAGAATAAAAGAGGAACAGCAGATTGTAAAGTCTAAGAAAAGATGTTCCAATATTGATGTGTCATGACAAAGGAGTCACATTAGTCCTGTGGCCCCGTATACTCACCAAAGTCTTGGAAGCAGATATATGAGGAGCTATTTGCAAGGTCTTTAAACCATAGAGTGATTTTAGAAATACATTATTTTGTGCCCTGCCTAAAATAAAAAAAGCCAATATTTTGAGCTTTCATTTTTTCGTTACCTCTAGATCATACAAGTCAGACTACGGCCCGTGGGCCAAATCTGGTCCGCAGGGTGGTTATATTTGGCCCGCGACACCAGATCCATCACTCCTATGTAGGGCCATTATCTCTATAGATAACTACACTGCTCAAAAAAATAAAGGGAACACTTAAACAACAGAATATAACTCCAAGTAGATCAAACTTCTGTGAAATCAAACTGTCCACTTAGGAAGCAACACTGATTGACAATCAATTTCACATGCTGCTGTGCAAATGGAATAGACAATAGATGGAAATTATTGGCAATTATCAAGACACCCTCACTAAAGGAGTGGTTCTGCAGGTGGGGACCACAGACCACATCTCAGTACCAATGCTTTCTGGCTGATGTTTTGGTCACTTTTGAATGCTGGTTGTGCTTTCTCACTCGTGGTAGCATGAGACGGACTCTACAACCCACAGAAGTTGCTCAGGTAGTGCAGCTCATCCAGGATGGCACATCAATGCGAGCTGCGGCAAGAAGGTTTGCTGTGTCTGTCAGCGTAGTGTCCAGAGGCTGGAGGCGCTACCAGGAGACAGGCCAGTACACCAGGAGACGTGGAGGGGGCCGTAGGAGGGCAACAACCCAGCAGCAGGACCGCTACCTCCGCCTTTGTGCAAGGAGGAACAGGAGGAGCACTGCCAGAGACCTGCAAAATGACCTCCAGCAGGCCACAAATGAGTATATGTCTGCACAAGCAGTTAGAAACCGACTCCATGAGGGTGGTATGAGGGCCCGACGTCCACAGATGGGGGTTGTGTTCACAGCCCAACACCGTGCAGGACGATTGGCATTTGCCACAGAACACCAGAATTGGCAAAGTCGCCACTGGCGCCCTGTGCTCTTCACAGATGAAAGCAGGTTCACACTGAGCACATGTGACAGACGTGACAGAGTCTGGAGACGCCGTGGAGAGCGATCTGCTGCCTGCAACATCCTTCAGCATGACCGGCTTGGCAGTGGATCAGTAATGGTGTGGGTTGGCATTTCTTTGGAGGGCCGCACAGCCCTCCATGTGCTCGCCATAGGTAGCCTGACTGCCATTAGGTACCGAGATGAGATCCTCAGACCCCTTGTGAGACCATATGCTGGTGCGGTTGGCCCTGGGTTCCTCCTAATGCAGGACAATGCCAGACCTCATGTGGCTGGAGTGTGTCAGCAGTACCTGCAAGATGAAGGCATTGAAGCTATGGACTGGCCCACCCGTTCCCCAGACCTGAATCCGATTGAGCACATCTGGGACATCATGTCTCGCTCCATCCACCAACGTCACGTTGCACCACAGACTGTCCAGGAGTTGGCGGATGCTTTAGTCCAGGTCTGGGAGGAGATCCCACAGGAGACCATCCGCAACCTCATCAGGAGCATGCCCAGGCGTTGTAGGGAGGTCATACAGGCACGTGGAGGCCACACACAATACTGAGCCTCATCAGGAGCATGCCCAGGCGTTGTAGGGAGGTCATACAGGCACGTGGAGGCCACACACAATACTGAGCCTCATTGTGACTTGTTTTAAGGACATTACATCAAAGTTGGATCAGCCTGTAGTGTGTTTTTCCACTTTAATTTTGGGGGTGACTCCAAATCCAGGCCTCCATTGGTTAGTAAATTTGATTTCCATTGACGATTTTTGTGTGATTTTGTTGTGAGCACATTCACCTTTGTACAGAACAAAGTATTCAATGAGAATATTTCATTCATTCAGATCTAGGATGTGTTATTTGAGAGTTCCCTTAATTTTTTTAGCAGTGTATGTTGGGCCCATTATTCTGTATGGAGGACTATGTGGGCCCATAATACTGTATCGAGGACTATATGGGGCCCATTATTCTGTATGGAGGACTTTTTGGGCCCATTATACTGTATACTGGTTGGCTTGAGACTTTGTCCAAGTTTTTCATTTTGGCCCTCTGTGTGTTTGACTTTGACATCCCTGCTCTAGATCAACGGCAACTCAGTAACAACTTAAACCAATGTTGCGCAGAGGTGGGTTTGTCACAGAGTCCAAGGCAGAACAGGCCAAGAGTATAGCTGAACACCCAATGATGTAGCAGTTAGGTTTGCCACAGAGTCCAAGGCAGAAACGATGTAGCAGAGCAAAGCTTGTCAAGCGGATTAAGGAAAGAAAGCAGTTCACACAGTATTGGTTTAGACCACAACTACCTCAATAATATGGGCCATAAGGCCTGGGAGAAGGACCTCACAGAGATATGCAAAGAACTCCAACAAACAGCTCCCCATACCTCAACTTCATGGCCTCTTATGGTTGCAATGTAGATAGAGTGGGATGTTTGGATTAACTGCTGCCCTGTGTGAATTTTTAGCTCTTAAGTGGAATCATGCTTTAAAAAGACCAGGAAATACAAAAGGATGTAAGATTTCACTGTGGGAAAATGGAGACGGTCAGGATTAAGAGGACTTTAAAGGAACGTCTTGTGAGGGGTCTGGAGATAAGTGTTCCGATATATTTGGCAAGGGTTGAACTGTCTTTTCTCAAAAGCCCCATTAGTACTTGGCCCTAATGGACGACGCCTGGAATGTTACAATAAGGCATTGCAGAATTGTCATTGAGAATTCTTTCCGACACGGAACTCAATGGAACAAGTTTCCTCTGCTGCCGCGGAATGACGTCATGTGTAAACAAAATAGTCTTTCCATGCCATGTTTCGCTCTACGCTTCTTTAAACAATATAACCTGGCCATTTATAGGTTGCTGCTTTTCCATTATATGTTATTAGAATAACTTAAAGACAAATTTTTTTTTTACCGGGTGGTGGGAGATTTCCACTGTAATGGGCCAACCTTATGTCTCCCAAAATAAGCCAAGCTGTGACTAAAAGCTCAGGGTTTATTCAGACCAGTGGTCTAAATAAAAAGTATACCAGCCTGACATACGTCAAAAAGACAACCATCAGGTGATTGGCACATGTGCGGTATGCATTTACCTGGCACACAGACAAAACTGACATAGAAAAAAGTGTGAACACACCTTAATAGTAACAATACTTGGACTTACACAAAAAAGGACATTGATGACTTATGCTGTGCTGCCAGTACCAAAACTATTACATGTGCATAGAAATAGCTGGAATGATTTATTAAGATGGTCAGAAAAAGTGGCCATGATACCCATAACAACCAATCAGAGCACAGCTTTTATGTCTTCAACTGCTCTTGAAAATTTGAAGCAATGCAGTGATTGGTTGTTATGGACAACAAGGACAAATTTTCTGTTAGGCATTGAGGCCTAATGGACCGTTACAATGAAATTATGCAAAACCATTCCAGCAAAGATATCAACATCAATGTTGTCAAATTCAGAAAGGTTTAGCCCCTGATAACCTCCAAGACCACCCATTCCCACTGTTTGCAAAAAAAAAAAGTCCAGAAAGCCCTGGCTAATGTGGGACTGCTGAAAAGTATGCTAGCAGTATGATTCCGGTCAGACCCAAAAGAGGAGATTTCTCCAGTCTTCCTTCTATTGTCGCATATACCACCATCTTTGGAAAAAGTGCGGTAAACACAGCACCCTCAATGCAGGGTCACCGTTATCTATCTCCCCCGTATTCCTGCAAGCTGCAAGATGGCATAAAGATATATATAGATATACTGCAGCAGTGCTCTAAATTAGGTTACGCGATACCCTACATAAGAGAACATGCAGTGCTGATAGGGAACACATCTTACAGGGGGGGTCGGATCTGACACACTTCCAGGACTGCGGAGAGGTCAGACAATTGTACCCGGGTATACTTCAGATTAGGGTATTAAAGCAGTGGCTTGAGCCTCTCAGACATAGGCCATTGTTTGAGAACCCTATAAGCAATGTGGTCAAGGAATTAATGTCTATAAGGTCTGATAAGGGAGCTCAGACAACTAGGCCATATTGTAGTGTTCTGCGTACATATGGGGGAGGGAGGCAAACACTTCTTCTGCTCAGTTCAGGGTGGGATTGGAGTTAAATGTCAGCTGTATTAGGCTGCGGGTTTATAAAACATAGACGGAAAATTCATCAGGAGAGATTAATTAATCCAATTACACAATTGTTAATGAATGGCGCACCTCCTGATCGCCACAAACTCCATAAAGCTTATTCTTTTATTAATGTAAATCTCTGCAATTCTAATTTACTTGGTTGCGAAATATATATCTCAGCGTGCTGTCAGTGAATAGAAATAGTTCTGTTAAGAGGGTTATCCAGCACTTGTCAATTGATGCGTGTGTCAATTGTCACTACCAGATCTTGTGCATGTATCCTGTTGTAATTAATAGGACAGGTGGATGATACCTGCAGGCGAGAACTGGCAATCAAACTTTCCAAAGGTTAGCAGTGCCTCTCACCTCTTGATGTGGAAATGCTGGATAAACCCTTTAAGGGCTTATGCACACTGACGCAGCACAACAGTGCACTCCACTAAGGTCATATGGTTCCCTCAGATTCAGTACCATATGAACTCCATGCACTGCTGTAATATCAAGGGATATTTTGTTACAGAAGAAATGCTTCTAAGGGAGAATATCTCTACGAAAAGTGAGACACATGGAGGTACAATGAAGGCCCTATCACCTTTATGAAGCTTCCATTATGGATATGCACTGTATGGAAGAAGGCCTAACATCATGGCTGCCTGGTGACAAATTCTGGATCCATGTCATCTCGTCAGGATCTGAAAGTTTTCACCAACAAGGTCTTTCCGTTCATAAGCTGTTAGCAGAGATACTGAATACATAGAAGTGACACACAAAGCAATTTCTCACAGTTTTTTTGAGGGGTTCAAGTGGAATCTGCTGCTATTCTAAGGTTTGAGAGTGTTTTTTCTGCCATCTTAATTGGACAGAGCCTAGTTTGGAAAATTCTCCATCAGCTTCAAAGTAGCAATACGTTTTCATTCCAAAAAATAGGCAAACTCCTTGTTAGTGCAGCCTTACATAATTAGTAAACTTTATCTAAAATTTAGAGAGACGAGTAACAAAGTACCTCACGTCCCCACAACTCCAAATTGATTTCACATCGGAAGGACATGGGTTCACAATAATAAATGTAATATTCAACCACAAGGGGAAAAAAAAAAAAGCAGAACATGTGCTGTGTGTGACTAAACGTGACTGTACAGCGGGAAAGGTGATAACGTGAGCGCACAGTTCAGTCGCAGTCATTGTGCTTGTTCTGGGCTTTGCAGACCCGGGCTGCTCTTTATTACCATAATCACACATTGCCAGCCCGCTGTACTCTCAGCTGAAGAAGGTGATACTTTTCCAAGCAGAATGCTGACATGTTAATCGTCAGTACACACCACATAGCCTCCCCCACTGCACGGTGTCAACGGCACAGGCAATTATCTGCAAGTAAACGTAATGATAATTTGCAAAAGTTTAAATTCCCCACTAGAATCAGGAAAGTCCTTGAGACATCCCTGTGCTAGAAAAAACACAAACAAAAATAAAAACACTATTCAATGTGTGCAACCCCAGGTCCATCGTCAAGAAGAGTCTTCTATGGCGTCCCGGGTGCCTTTAGGCCTCATCACGTTGTGTACAATGTAGGCCATGATGACACTTGAAACCTCCTATAAACTAAGCCACACACTACGTCGTGACGGCTCAGGGTCTAGCAAGCACCAGCGGTATCCAGGTGCTGAAGAGAACTGGCAAGGATGGTACCAATCCAACCCGAGCCAAACAACTAAAACACAACGACAATCTAGTTGAAAGAACTAAAACAAGTCCAACAGTCTGGTCGTCAGGCAGTATATCCCTAGCAACCAGTCATTTCAATGCAGTTGTCAGGGACAAACATCCTTAGCAACCAACTTCAGTATTAGCTAATAACACGGAAAGCTCAAAATGGCTTATACATTGTATTAAAGGGGTATTCAAACCTAAATCATTAATCATCCATCCAGTAAATTGGTGGAAGCACTGTAGCTGGGACCTCTCACAGACTGCCAGGACTGTAATCCCCAGCTCTGGTTATCAGTGGAGGTCCCATCGGTCAGATTTCCTTTGATCTCATTTCCAATTCATTGGATAGGTGATATTAGCATCAGGCTGGAATACTAATTTAAAGGAGTATTCCCGTCCTGTAAAGTGACAACAAATCTCTGGGCATGCCGTCCCTTTATGATTAGTGAGGGTCAGACATCTACGAACCCAGAAGAAGGGACTTCTGACACCTATGAACACATACAAATGCAGTCCCATCACTTTACAAGATGGAAATACCCCTTATTCCATAGACTATGACAACGGCCTGACCATTATAAGACCACCCCCATCACCATGGGCGTACCCAGGATCAAAACTAGGGGGGGGGGGGGGCAAGCCATGGTCACTGATACCGAACAGAAATATATATATATAGTACAATGCAAAGATTTCACTTCTTACATTACATGAGTGATATCTATTGTAAATTCCACAATAGCTCAGAAACCGGCGAATCGCTCCAAACAGTATACTGGCCGCCATAAAATGCCCCATACAGGATACTGGTCCCCATATAACGCTCCATACAGGATACTGGCCCCCATATAACGCTCCATACAGAATACTGGCCCCCATATAACGCTCCATACAAAATACTGGCTCCCATATAACGCTCCATAAAGAATACTGGCCCCCATATAACGCTCCATACAGAATACTGGCCCCCATATAACGCTCCATAAAGAATACTGGCCCCCATATAACGGTCCATACAGAATACTGGCCCCCATATAACGCTCCATACAGAATACTGGCCCCCATATAACGCTCCATGCAGGATACTGGCCCCCATATAACGCTCCATACAGAATACTGGCCCCCATATAACGCTCCATGCAGGATACTGGCCCCCATATAACGCTCCATACAGGATACTGGCCCCCATATAACGCTCCATACAGAATACTGGCCCCCATATAACGCTCCATACAGGATACTGGCCCCCATATAACGCTCCATACAGAATACTGGCCCCCATATAACGCTCCATGCAGGATACTGGCCCCCATATAACGCTCCATACAGGATACTGGCCCCCATATAACGCTCCATACAGAATACTGGCCCCCATCTAATGCTCCATACAGGATACTTGCACCCATATAACGCTCCATGCAGGCTGTTCCCCACACATAATGCCCCATGCAGGCTGTTCCCCCCACATAATGCCCCACGCAGGCTGTTACCCCCCATATAATGCCCCAGGTAGGACGTCACCCCACCTTATAATGCCCCATGCAGGATGACACACACCCCCCTTCCTTATAATGACCCATGCAGGATGTCACACACCCCCCTCCCTTATAATGCCCCATGCAGGATGTCACACACCCCCCTCCCTTATAATGCCCCATGCAGGATGTCACACACCCCCTTCCTTATAATGCCCCACGCAGGATGTCACACCCCCCCCTCCCTTATAATGCCCCATGCAGAATGTCACACACACCCCCTCCCTTATAATGCCCCATGCAGGATGTCACACAAACCCCCCTCCCTTATAATGCCCCATGCAGGATGTCACACACACCCCCCTCCCTTATAATGCCCCATGCAAGATGTCACACATTCCCCCCTCCCTTATAATGCCCCATGCAGGATGTCACACCCTCCCCTGCCTTATAATGCCTCATGCAGGATGTCACCCCCCCCTCCCTTATAATGCCCCATGCAGGATGTCACCCCCCCTTATAATGCCCCATGCAGGATGTCACCCCCTCCCTTATAATGCCCCATGCAGGATGTCACACACCCCCACCTCACCCCCCTCCCTTATACTGCCACAGGCCTCCATACAATAAAAAAAAAATAAAAAAAAAATAAAAAAAAATCAAATACTCACCTCACGTCTCACCTGCTGCCGCTGCTCCGGTATCCAGCGTCGCCGGCCTCATCCCGCTCTGCGCTGTGACTGCTCAGGAGAGAGCGCGGTATAAAGACGTCACCGCGCCGTCTGATCTGAGACGTCACAGTGCAGCAGCCACGGAGGATGCAGGAGCTGCTGCGGAGGTACGGGGAGAGGTAAGTATTGTGCTGGGTGCCGGGGCCCTGAGCAAGTGGGGGGGGAGCGGGCACTGAGGGTGAGGGCCCCCCCCCGCCTGCTCATGGCCCGGCATTTGCCCGGGTACGCTGGGTGCTGACGCCGGCTCTGGTGTGCGGCTTGCGTGCCTGCTTCTAGGGGGGGGGCAGCTGCCCCCCTACCCCGTGGTGGGTACGCCCATGCCCATCACCCCCATGACTTCGCCCCCAACTTCTCAGCCACCACATTCACCTCTCCATTGAAGTTTATGGACTATAGAGCAACTAGGAATATTGTATGGCTGGACTACCCACCGGACATTTTGAACCTGTATCAATTATGGAATATTCATGCCATTTATTGAACACCTTTTAGTTTTCTGCCCCTTTTAAAGAGGCAAAAAAAAAACGGAAGCATAAAATATGATTGTCGTTTGGCAGCCTGTAGAGGGGGTGGTGTTTGGAACCAAAAACCATTCTTGAGGGTCTACTATAGACGGATTTTCTCCATTTCTGCTACAGGGTCAGTCTGTGGAGGAAGCAGAGTTTATTATGGCATTTTAACTTTTCCAGACTTTTTTTTCTCACCAGAGAAAAGAAATTATAGCAGGATTTGAAGTGTACCATTCGTAAATCAGTGCTTTGGGGGAGGAAGGTGCATTTCGACCTTTGTCACCTTTATTAATGAAGATGTAGGAGATGGGACAGGTGGCACTTGGCGGGAGTGAGGGATAAGTAGGGCGCTCCAGTTCAAGGGGTGGGAGGATGGGTTTGTTCCATACGATGGGCGACTGTCTATAGCAGGATCCAGGGTGGGTTTTTTTTGCCCCCATTCCCGGTTTTAATGCAGTTGCCCTCAATTTTATAACAGGCAGCAGAGAGGAAAGTAGAGTTCATCATGATTAAATAGAAATCTCGGAGCCGGCATTAAGCGCAGTCATAGATCTTTCTGACACGTATAAATTGCTTTCTGCGCGAGCGTACAGGTAGCCTATATCAATAAGCATATACATTAGAATTTAGCATGCCACATGACTGCAGCTGCTCCCCAGGAGCAGATTCTGCCTTTTAAATCAATGAGAGACCTCTGGGCTTCACATCCTCTGCAAGAACCTACAGCCACGAAACAGACAGAGCGATTGTTAGCAGAGGAAGAAGTGGTAAACTTACCAAGGAGACTGAAGCGGCCCTGTCCTCATTGTCCCCGCTGACCTCTTGCGGTCGTATCACTCATGTAGTGAGGTCGGTGCGGTCATTAGAATAAGCTGTGTACACAGTGGCTGCGCTCAGCGCGTCCACTATGGTTTATTAAAAAAAAATAATAAACTAATCTCAGCGATAAAACATCTCACTGGATAAAAATAGTTATTACGGGACGATTAACCCCGTGCCAGACGGACAAGTTCATCCGTGTGCAACGGATATCAGGCCTGCAACTAGGATGATGCGCAGCACTGGGGCATCCGACAAAGGCAACAAATGCAAACATCAATGCCATTGTTGAACATGTCTTTAAACCCGTAAGCCCAAGGGGGCAAAAACATACAGATAATTGTTATATGATCAAGTTCTGCAACTTTCTAAATCGACTGAGTTTTCATTCCCCAAAGTTCACAAGATCCCTGCTTGCTGTCAGGAAATGCTGCCCTGACCTGGGCTTGTTCATACAAGGGGAACTCTTTTGTAAAAAAGTTATTATCTGTGTCAATTGGAAATGTTTTCAGCCCCTTCTTATCCAAAGCGATGCCTCTGTTCACGCACTTCAAGCAGAGATGTGGAATACTGTCTATTCACTTACAGTGAAGAAGCAGCAGACAAATTTTACTGGAACTATTCAGAAAAAAACACTGACAATACAGGTGGGGTAACCCTTAATGAATGATCCCCTTTACCCCAATAGACCACCCTATTATGTCGCCCGTGCAGTCAGTATTTTACATCTGCAGTACAATGGCAGAGGACGCTCCAATACTGCAGAATATCTGGACTGAGCACAAGCCTCAGGTGTGATTATAATCCTCGCTCCACACAGGGGGTCAATTATCACTAATCACTTTCCTTCCTCATATTAGTATCGTCTCTATAGTATCGGCGTGTAGGTATGCGGCTCTGGGATGTAACACAAAGCTGCCGCCTAGATACAATTATTGGGCTGTGTATAGGTGGTGCTAGATACAAATGTAGCAACAGGCAAGGCCTAGTAAACCTGCGTCACACCCCAAGCAACACAAATAAACAACGCCATGTGCCACAACACAGCGAGAAACAACGGGCGAAAGATGCAGAATGACACAAACAGCAAGAAACTAAGGACAACTAATGACGGCAGTCTCCTCGAGGGACGCTCCACCCTGCAAATAGAAATGAGGGAATTGCACGATTAGCATCTTTCTATTATACTTTTGTATTATTGCCATTGCAAATCAATACAGTACAGTCAAGGAATGCAGACAAAATACACAGGAGACTACCCAAACGTGCAGCAACGAATGGTGGGAGCTGGCAAGCGATGGCGGCAGGGCAGCTGAAGGCCTGCACCGGTGTATAAAGCGCCCCGTGTGGGGAAGATGGCGTGATTGTGGCAGCTGCATTGCTACCTAAATAAAGAAAAAGAAAGAAGAATCTCGCACCGGAGGACCCAGCATGCCCACGCATTCGATTTTTTTAATCCAAACACGGCCACATAATTACAACTAATCACTGGGGGTCCAAACATTAAGTGATCAGTGAGGACCCCTCCAACAAAAAGTAATTTTCCAAATAGATTATGTCATTGGTGGCCACAGGGATGTTTTGATCTCAGACTTATTGCTCAAAAACCCCCTTTAAGCTTTCAGATTCAGGTTCCAAAATCATATATGATATATACATATGGGATTTTTATTGCATCAACTAGACTAGAAGGGAAAGTGCCGGTTGTTGCTTTGTGACATTCTTGTATTTCCTCTGCCCTGTGACAAACACGACAGAATTGCATGATAACTCTGAAGTACAGCAATGGCCTCCGGCATGGAGAGCGGCGACACGTATCTGATACATTCCTAAGCTCCTACAGCAGGGCTGCAGCAGCAGTGATGGGTCCTATCAAGCTCATTAACGCTAATTAAATAACCTATTTGCATAATATAATTAAAATGCAACCCCCTCCGTCCACATCATCATGTCTCAATCCTAGGACAGAGGTTGAATCACTTCTTCCCCAATTCAGGAATTGTGTCTGTGCTCTCGGGGGAGATACGGTTTAGCGTCTACGTCAGTTGCACCATAATTTCAAAATATGAAAATATTCCAAAAAGTTGCCACGACCCTGATACAGAGACTGCACAGCAGAGTCATTCATGAGTTACAACAAGCCGCCAATATGGGTTTTCTTGATATCAATTAAAGGGCCAGCTGCATGTCCTGGCCCATGCAAGCTAGAAGGGCCCAATTACAAGTAGACGAGACAGATGTTCGGTGCATGATGCCGCTCCTTTAAGGCAACAAACGTTTGGACCCACTGAGAGGTTTGCCGTGACGTGGCAGTGGGCTTCATACAGTCTGATCAGAATGTTAAACTAAGAACCTTATTATCAGTTACCATATTTTTCGGACTGACGCACCTTTTTTCACCCAAATCTGGGAGGAAAATGGGAGGTATGTCTTATAGTCCAAATGTAGCTTACTGGGAGGGGGATTTGCGGTGGTGGTGGAGCGGGATCACAGGAGACAAGGTCCTTTCCTCAGGAAGCCGGCGGCAGCAGAAGTGTGACGATGCTGCGGGCCCGATGCCAACGGTGAGTAGAGCAGAGTGCATTGCTTACCCAGCAGCCATTTTCCTGAAGCCAGTTACGGAGCATGCGCAGATTGGGATTTCAGCCCAGCCGAGATCTCAATCCGTGCATGCGCCGCCTCTGGCGGTTATCTCCCTGAAGCCCTCAGCTTCAGGAAAATGGCCGACGGAAACGGCGATTGCACAGATTGAGATCTCAGCTGGGCAAAAAAACAATAGGGGCATGCACCACCTCCGGCAGCCCGCGACTTTGGCGAAATGGCTGGTGGGAAAGCAATACGCTGCGCTCTACTCACCGCCAACACCGGGCCCTCAGCATCGCCACACTTCTGCCGCCGCCAGCTTCCTATCAAATGCCTCACCGCAGACACCGGGCTCGCAGCATCAGGACACCCCCTCCTCCCACCCAGGCCCCGCAGCATTGCCCCACTTCTGCCGCCACTGGCTTCCTGAGGAAGCGACCATGCCTCCTCTGTGACTCCACTCCACCGCCGCCTCCCCCAGGTAAGATACCTTAAATTCAGACTATAAGAAGTATCCCCCATCTTATAAAAAAAATCTTTTTTTTTCCTATTTTCCTCACCAAAAATTTGGGGTGTGTATTATGGTTAGATCAATGTATGATTTTTGGAGGTGCGGTCCATGCTTTTTTTTTTGCATTGCATATTCTTTCCCCTTTCTTGGACCAGCACTCCTCCCATTTGGCAAAGGTGATTTTAATTAGCAGGAGACGGCAAAGGGGGTCCAGCCTATTTTTGCTCTCACTTGAGGAAGGTGAGTTACAATCCTCCTTTCATTTAGTGTTGGTGCTGTGTGGCAGCCATAGTTGCTGTGGTTTTGTGCTTGTGGGGCGGCGCGGTCTGGAGAGATGGGGACTCGGTCTTGCAGCACGGGTGCTGTGAGGCCGCTCGCCCTACTGGTGCATTGTCGCTGCAGCTGTGGTTAGGGCATGACGCCGCACCTTTATGGCAACAAAAGTTAGGACCCACAGAGGTTCGCCATGACGTGACAGTGGGCTTCATACAGTCTGATCAGAATTTTAAACTAAGATCCTCAAGTTCAGTTATATATATTTTTTCCCAGCAACATTAGATCAATGTATGATTTTTTGGAGATGCGGTCCTGCTCTTTTTTTTCAGCGTATCAGATGTTCGGTGCGGTAACCATCATTTGGTAGAGTTGAGCAAAAAGATTTGCAGGACCTGTGTCACGGGCACATCGGTGGACCACCGCCTTGCAAACCTACACCAAAGTTTCAGCAGCTCTACTTTTTTTGATTTGTTGGTCTGGGGAGATATCAGCGCCACGGGGTGACGCAGGCATGACCTCACGCAGCCACAGATTAACAACGTGGTCACAGGCCCATAATCCTGCAAAATGGATGCACATATGGCGTTTCTGAGGCTGCGTTACATTGCAGTGCAGTCTGATTAAATGTAATTATTTGCATTTCTTGCAACTTGTGCACCACGATGTAACAGTGTCATAGCGCAGTCCTTGAGCATACGACAGATGTTGCTGCTAAAGTGAATGGGGTCATATGGTGATTCGCAAAGTGCTGCGACCGTACAAGCAAATTGCAAAGAATCAAATTACTTGAGGCTTTTTGCAACTTACAGGTTGACTTTATTCACCTGCATTACGCTGCAATGTAGCCACAGCCTGTTATGAGGACAAAGTCGCCATGTAGTCCCATCCTAAATCTGCAGCATATCAGTGTATGGAGTTGACCTTTTGTAAATCCGCATCAAAAATTGCAACTTCTATTACATGAGGATCAGCAGCAAAATCTGCAGTGGAAAATTCCCATGTATGAACAATCTTATCAAGCCTTTAAAGCGCAGACAGTCACCTACAAAACTTTTGACAGTCGGGCTATGGTCACAAAACTCAAAAATTGAAAAATACAGCCGGCAATAGCCGATCATGTGAAAGACCCAGTGTAAGAAGAACTGTCGTAATGTTGGCAAGCAAAAAAAAAACCAGACTGGTGTAGAGGTAAGCGCACAGGCGCCCCAGCAACTGGAACAATAAGAGGTTTCAAATAAAAAAGAATGCTGTAGTTGTATAGAAGCATGCAGCTCCATACTTAGTCACTGATGGGTGGATAGGCGGGTAACTTCACCCTCCCCCGGACCCTCCTCCTACCTCGCTGTCAGCAGTGTCATGTTGCAGAGTCCTTGAGCCTCAGTCAATGTGAACGCTGCTATCTTAGAGGACTGATCACTCCTTGGACTATACAAGCACCGACCTGGACTTCTAAGTGTCAGCAGGGAAAAAAATATTAGGGCGAGACAGTCACCGTTTCACCGGATTGTACCCTGCCGATACTGCCACCATGTCATCGGTACAAGTCATCTATCACAAGAAAATCCACAATTACCTCCTGAATTCTGTATTCCCCAAAGATGATCTTCCAGCTGGTGAGTAACATTTTGCTACATTGTATCAGTGGCTTTGGACATAATATGTTGCTCCTGCAAAACAATTAAAATGTTGTTTATTCTTTTTTTGCCATTATTTTTTTATTTTTGCAATATAACATGGATGTATAGAACCGGGCGGACGGAGTATATCATCGATTATAAATATTAATGCACGAGTGTGATTCATAACATAAGGGTGCACCGAGGAAAAGGAGGGGGTAATTGGAGAGAATAGATTATGACAGCTCTAAACTCAATATTATAGGGGAATATCATGTGATCTGTCACAGCGGTGGAACATCTATGAGATGGGGGATGTTAGGTAACCACCGGGGAAGCCTATCTGTGCAAAGGGAACCACGCCATCTGTGCGGTACGTTGTTAGAACGCCGCCGCCGCCGGATTCTATAATGGCTACAGGGCTAGTCCAAAGCATTTCATAGGAAATATAAACACACTGATGACACGGTGGGGGAGGCTGGGGGTCCCTGGGCTCCCTGGAACATTAAAGCAGGCAGATAAGATGGATGACGTGTCGTACTTGCAGCTGGTGCTATCCCAATACTCATCTACTAAACTCGGGAGCTTGCAGTCGAATCTGCAGAATGGGATGGCGGTGCTATATAAAATATCATTATGATATAATCCTATTATTGACCATTGAAGGTCACCGACCTCTAATCTTTTCTAACACATGGGTTGAAGGGCATGGAAGTCTATTAATAACAAGCTCCGTATTAACCCATTATTAGGCGATTATGACAATTTAGATTTTTTTTTCGGCCGGCGACTCTGTGTTCTGTATCAAATAAACATGGCAGATGAGTGAACCTGCACGGTCCCCGCTGGGGTTCGCTATTTACTCTTTGAAGATGCAAGATTACATAAGAGTATTAGGGAGGTGGAATCCCAATGTAAACAAACCCCCCCCCCCCATCGGGATAGAAAGCGTTCCCCTGCCGGTAAGGGAATATTTGGCGATGCAATTGCAAGGGGTTGTGTTATCGGTCTTATAAAAAGGACATAATAAAAAATAGATAAATATGGCTTCTCAAGTGCATTATATTGGCAGGAAATTACAGGGGTGTTTATGGGCAAAATCCATTAGAAAGGTGCAAATGTGTAAAGGGGAAAATAGGTGAAAAATGTAACCGGGATTTGAAGTGCGCAGAAGGGTTTGGGCGGTATTCTAGGGCAGCGGCGAGGTTAACAGCATTGCACTGACATATCTGGCAAGGAAAATGTCAACAGTGCACTCAGTCATGCCCCCTAGTGACCGCCCGTAAAATCACACCTGGCTATAATAAGAATGCATATAATGTGGCCTCACCACATTGCACCCAGGCGCCATAATTAGCACATTTACTTACCTTTTAATTGGTCTCTTCTATACCTGGGTGTTCACCGAAAGGGTTTCGATGATGCCGGAGTGGCAAATTCTTTCTAAAATTAGAGAAGGAATCCTCCATGTGACCTATATAGGAAGAAACAAATATTACATCAAACATTGAATATTATAATCACTGGAGAAAAAAAAATAATGCTATAAATTGACTAGATTTTTTTGGTAACTTTAGTCCCTTGGAATGATGGTCAGTGACAAATGGAAGAGCAGTAAATCAGTCAGTAATAGCCCTGTCCTGGCTGCAAATCATCCTGGAGCTGCTGTGAAATATCACCCCCATTCTCAGGGGGTAGCTCCTCTGCGCCCCCCCATAGACGTGGTCATCCTATGTCTTGCTGCAGCGACAACCTGTAGGTGATAACCTACAACTCCCAGCATTGTCAGCGGTATATTTAAGTTGCATTTACTTGCAGTAGTAATTTAGCTAATTGTTAATGCTGGGAGTTGTAGTTATCCAGCAAAGGGCTGTGTAATGCAGGTCCATTGTCCATGCAAGAAACTTGGGAAACTACAACTCCCAGCATTTGACGATCCGGATATTCTGCATACATGGAAAAAAAACAGATCACATTCATCATTTATTTACTGGGGGATGCTGGGAGTTGTAGTACTCCAGAATTTAGCTACATTGTGCATGCAAGAGACTTGGGGAACTACATAGTTTATTGGGGATGCTGGGAGTTGTAGTACCACACAGAGATTATGCCAATTTGCAAGTTTTGTCCATTGTGCTGGTTAATGACCACCCAGCCTTGCACAATGCAGACCACCACCTCTCGTGTAACCTGTGGATAGGCAACTACAACTCCCAGTATTTAACTTTCCGGAAGTTATACAGGATTTTCTTCTTTTTTTTTTAAATTGCACGAGTTGTAATCCAGCTGCTGGGAGTTGTAGTTCTCAGCAGATGGAGGTTTGCACCTCTGCAGGTCTTGTGCTTTGTGCATGCTGGAGACCACCCAGCCCTGCACCCCCTCTGTGGGTACTGGTGGGGGGGGGGGAGGAGGAGGAGGAGGTGGTGGTCGTCCTCATGTGCTCTCAGATTTGGCGCCATAAACGAGCCACCCTGTCATCCTATAGGAATGCGGGGAGGGGGAGACAAAGGTGCCCCGATGCCTCTCTCCTTCAGCCATTGTTTAGTAAAGTGAGATAAACTCCTCTTGCATAATATTACTGGATCATTGTTTCTCAATCACCGCGCTGGAAAACTCCGCCTTTCCCCCCACGCGGCTGCATTGTTTGAGAAGAAGCAGGATTAGTAGGAGTGGGCGGGGACTACTAGAGCTATCTACAAAGCCACGCCCATTCTCTCGTTTGTATTCAAAAGACTTTGTTCTTTCCGCATTCTGATTGGCTGCCCTGCCCTCTCAAACGCGGGAATAAGACTCCCGGGATGCGCCTTTATTGGTCAGTGCCTCGCCTTCCCGGTACTAGTTCTATACGCTGATTGGTCAGCGCTGTTCCCCTCCCTGGCGCTGTGATTGGTCGGCTCTTACA
Organism: Phyllobates terribilis; assembly: GCF_046119375.1. Lineage (NCBI taxonomy): Eukaryota > Metazoa > Chordata > Amphibia > Anura > Dendrobatidae > Phyllobates > Phyllobates terribilis. Next base: position 367,355,144 of record NW_027362768.1, read on the forward strand.
CCCTGGGAATAATATACAATATTGTAAGCGCACAGGCCACACGTGGAGCTCGTTGTTCTACCGGCCGGCGGCAACGTTGTGAGTGCGGGCACAAATCATCATCATCATGCTGGTGGCTGCACAGGGACCCTTCGTGGAGCATCACCACATGGCTTCTCTGAAGCGCTATTACGGAAAGCCCACGGCTGCCGGTAATGTCAGCAATTCTGCGACCCCTGATGCCCAGGGAAACCTTGCACAAGGTGAGGGGATTGAGCACAGCTGCAAGGGGGTTAGTGGGGTCCCTCTTGTACAGTGAAGCACGTGCAGTCCTATGTAAGAAAATAGTGGTAGTCCTCTGCAAAAAAAAAAAAAAAAAAAATCACATGTGGAAGGGAGACGGATCTGGGATATTTATTTGCCTGTTTTTGCATTATTTTTTTGCATCATTATTTTTTTGCATCCTATAGAAACTGTTGTCTCCCATAAGAATAAATGCACAGGATGTATGTGATGTTTTGTATCAGTGGTAAATACTTCTGCATTTCGTTACAATGTATCTGCTTTGTACTGGCTCTTTACTTGCTGCAGATTATATATAAATATATAGGATTCTAAGACATTTCTGCATTTTATTAGTGCATTTGCTTGATGTTGGCTCTGCATGCTACAGAATGTTTATAATCTGTATCATTATTAGATATTGCCCCCCACAGGGATTATTATCTCCCTTTTGCGGGGTGACTACTTGTGGTCTGTGATTAGATTGGGAGGCGATCATTGATCTGTGGAGGAGGGGGGGGATAGGTGATAGCCATCCTCCTCCTCTGCATGGTCGCTCTGCGCCTGCATTACATGTGGTACCTGCAGTGAGAGGCTGCAGCTATTGATCTGCCCAGGGGTGGGGGCTCTTTGCAGATGAGCTAGTGCTGCATGGAGAGAGAGAACATGTGGGTGTGGGGTGGTCTCCTCCTGAGGGAGGGGTTTCCCCGGGATGCCCGGAGAGCTATGCTCCTGAAGTGGGGGCGGTGGGTTGCCTTATCTGCAGGGAGTCTCCCAGATCCTGCTGCTTTCTAGAAGATGCTGCTGGGGATGAGGTGGACACATAGGACACATCGCCTCCCTCCCTCCTGGTGACTCACCTGCTGTGCACATTTACATCTCTGTGATGACTAAGAGATGATGGGGGTCTGTGCAGACCTCACACCCTGATGGAGCAGCCGCCCCTGCAGAATATGAGCACTGTACGGTCCTATACTATATTTGCAGGTATCTTCTTCCCCGGATGTCTTATTTGTCCTGTGCTAAAGAATCAACTAACGTATTTTATTATTTTCTCCGCAGTAAAAGAACCATTTGAGAACTGCTACCAGGTGGGCCCTGTGATTGGCACCGGCGGCTTTGGCACAGTCTACTCTGGAGTCAGATTGGAGGATAAACTACCTGTAAGTTTCATTCTTGCAGCTAATGTTTTTTACTTCATCTAATAAATGTAAATTTGCATTATAAAAGGTCAGGAATTTCCATGCCCTAGAATGTACCTGTGACTGAGCTGGTAGTAACCATCATACTGATAGATAATCTAGTGACTGTGTAGGGTTAGGGAGTTTTCTGGACTTAATTGGCTGATTACAGATATCAATATATGGAATTTAGGTGCATTGTCCTTCTAATTAATAGCTCGGATACATGTTTAATGGCTGCATTTTTTCATTATAGGTTGCAATCAAACATGTGTCAAGGGACAGGATTGGAGAAATGAAGCACATGGTAAGTTCAGTGTGTGATACATTACAACCAATCCATTATATAGACGTGTATCACCCCCAGACTTGTGTATTTACGGTCGCCTTCATATTACAGAATGGGACCCTGGTTCCTTTGGAGATCTACCTTCTCAAGAAAGTATCCACCGGCTGCCGGGGAGTGATCCGCCTCCTGGACTGGTACGAGAGGCCGGATGGCTTTATAATAATCATGGAGAGGCCGGAGCCCGTGCAGGATCTGTTTGACTTCATCACAGAGCGAGGGGCCCTCGGAGAAGACCTCGCGGCTAACTTCTTCCGTCAGGTGGTGGAAGCGGTGCGGCACTGCCATGCCTGCGACGTGGTTCACCGAGACATCAAAGACGAGAACATACTTGTAGACCTCAGAACTGCTGAACTGAAGCTGATAGATTTCGGCTCCGGAGCTTTGCTGCGTGACGCTGTTTACACGGACTTCGACGGTAAGTTTAATTTAGGAGCCTATAGAAAAAATGATGACAAGAATAAAATAACTGAAGCACCTGTGAACATCCAAGGATTGCATTTTAAGTAATTTTGACCCCCTTTGTGTCTGCTATAGGTACACGCGTCTATAGTCCACCAGAATGGATCCGGTTCCACAGGTACCACGGACGCTCTGCCACCGTCTGGTCTCTTGGCATCTTGCTGTACGATATGGTCTGTGGCGATATCCCCTTTGAACATGATGATGAAATTCTCAAGGGGAAGATCCAGTATCGATGCAGGGTGTCTAGAGGTAAGAATCATTGCTAGCTTATTAGTATATTCTTTAAAAATATGTATGTATATAAAAGTGTGTGTGTGTGTGTGTTCATGCCATATATTAATTTGTCTTTGTGCCCTTTACAGAATGCCAGCATCTGATCGAGTGGTGTTTATCCAAGAGACCCTCAGACAGACCGACCCTTGAGCAGATTTTGTCCCACCCCTGGATGTCCCAGGAGAATCTTCTAGACCAAAAGGACAGTAAAGTGTCTAGAAAAGTGGACCAAGAAGCAACCAGCACAAGTCAGGAGAGCCTCTAATCTCACACAGAGACGCTCAGTGAGCGAGACGGGAAGGATCTGTCGCAGTCCCGGTTGTGAATGGGCTGGCGTGGGCTTGTACGTCCAGCCTTACAAGCTTGGATTCCCGGTGGGATGGAAGGAGCTGTCCCACCAGAATGTCACATATCTCGTTGGGGGGTCTTGAGAAGGGACTTTAATTTTTTTTTTTTTCTTTTTGTACTTAGAAAAAAAAAAATGTGGTGACCTCAGACTGTGGACTTATTCTAGAGACCTCTCACTTTCCCAATAGACTTGACGGGAAAGGATGTGAGCGAGTGCAGTGAGTGGGGGGCGCGTAGCCCTGGATTGCCATGTTCGGGGGTATCGCTAGCAAGAACCTCTTGCATCTCTAGTTATCCGCTGTACTGGGGGTTGAGTAGCTGCAGTTTACACTTAACATCTTCTTAAATGTGTATATTTTGAGGGTGCAACCAACTGGAACCAGTAATCCTGTATTGACAATAACTTTTACACATGGACCAAGCAATAGATGATATTGGCGGACTGCTTCCATCTTCGACCGCCAAGTACGAGCGAGGTCATGGGTTTAAGAGGAATTCGGTTAGGCTGCAGAACTGAGTGTGAAATCCAACATCGTATAGGGAGTGAATGCCAAGTTGGCTGCATGTGAGTCAGCTACCCTGCATAGCTTCCTTTTTTTTTTTTTTTTTCTTTTTGAGGGGCCAAGACCTGTCTCAATAAAATTAGATTAAATGCCATGTCCCATAGTTTTTTGGTTTTTTTTTTTTTTTGCTGCTGCTTTAAAAGGGGACCGGCACTGAGACATAGCAGTGAGGGGGTTAATTTTAGACTTCCGGATTATTATACTGGCATTATTTTGGGACTATTTTTTTTTTTTTTTTTTTTTTTTTCACACCTTGTAGTCCCCATTGATGGGACTGGGGTGCCTATATCTGGCATTTTTCTTCTTGTTCTGATCTAGGTTCATTAATAACTCCCATCTTGGTCCAGAATCTTGTACTGTTTAGACATATGAACCCGAATGGATCTCCTTTTTTAGGGTCACGTGTTTAACCATATCAGCCCCTCCTTTTATATGGTGTATTTCATGTATGATGCTCCGTATAGGTAGTAGCCAGTAAGGTATGTAAGTATTGCATTGTATTTCCTCTATGTATCACACATGGGCCGATTCCCGCGAGGTGATATTCGGAGGAATCTTTATGCTGCTGCTTTCTAATCTTCTGTCGATTGTTGCGCCATGAGGCACACACGAGTTTACAGTTGTCGGACCTCCAAAAAAAAGAGAAATTGTGACTTGCTCTATAAGGAGCTTGCTACGATTGCAGACTTGCATACCTAATGTTGGGGGAATTTTATTTATTTTATTTTTTTTTATTTTAATTCTGGATTTGATTATCCCGTGGGTTGATTGTGTCTTAAATCCTTACACCAAGTCTGATCATTCCCACACTGAACAAAAGATTAAACTAGCCTTAGGCTGCATTGGCGTCTGAAGGTTTATATTGGGTACATACAGTACCCCACACAGTGTTCACTGGTCATGTCCTAATTTATTTTATTTAATCTATGTAACTCGGGCCTCATTGGACTTCTTTTTTTTTTTCCTGGTGAGGTTACTTTTATTTATAAAGATTTCTTTGTTTCCTTTTGGAGTATGAACGGTATTTATACAAAATTGTTTTGTATTTTTTTTTTTTGTTTTGTTACGTTTCTGGATTTCAGAAGTTTTGTCCGTTTTATTTAAGTGTTTAATTGTAAGTATTTTCATTTAATAAAACTTTTTTTTTTACAATGTGAATTTTGTAGTTTTTGTTTTTTCTCCTTTTGCTATGGGAAAAGGGAAACTGCAAGTGCAGAGTGACTGTGTGTGTGTTCGGCCACATATTCACTCGTTAGGGGGATAATCCCCCTCACTTACCCCAGTAAGATAGAAGAGATGGACCCAAGATCTTTTCTGTTGGCCTCGGCTGAAGACCACGAATAACCAGCCCCTACTCTTGTGGGTGCAAATTTGTTTTACATAGTCACTTGTTCATCTGAATAGGTACACTATGTTGACAAAAGTAAGTGCCCCCTCCACATTCGCCACTGGGGGCGTCTCTGACCTCCCATTCTACATTGATAGGCATTAATATTGGATCTCCTTTAACAGCTCCCGCTCTTCTTGTAAGGATTTCCACAAGATTTTTCAGGTATCTATAAGACTTTTTACCCTTCATCCAGAAGAGCATTTGTGTCAAACCCTGATGTTAAGGGGAGGCCGGGCTTACAATCAACATTATGGGTGTTGGATGGGGCTGAGATCCAGGCTGTGTGTGGCCGGTAATGTTCTTCCTCTAAACCCCCACCATGCTTTTGCACAGGGAGCAGAAAAGGGCCCCCCCCCCCCCAAACTGTTTCCACAATGTCATGTATTGAAGCATTAAAATTTTCCTTCAATGGAACTGAGGGCCCAAGACTGACCCCTGATAACAGCATTATCCCTCCTCCACCAATCTGTACAGCGGGCACAATGCAGTCAGGTGGGTAGCGTCCTCCCGGCATTCACCAAACCCAGACATCAGATGCAGATAGAGGTGTGAAAAAGTCACTGCCAGAACACGTCTCCTCCAGAGCACCACTCCATCCGACGCTCGGCATTATGTTTGATGTACGGATGCGTGAAGCTCACAGGGGGGTGCAGTGTTTGTGCTGATGTTACACCAGAGCAATTCTGGACTCTGCAGTTATGGAGGCCGTAGAGTGTTGGTGATTTTTCTGTCTTTAGTTCCTTGGCACTCAGCCCCCCCCAATCTGTAACGTTATGGGCTCTCCACTTCGAGGCCGAGTATCTCAATAATATCACTCCTAGGTGATTGAACGATTCAGTGGGCAGAAATGTCATGGACGGACTTGTTACTCCAGTGGATCCTATTACAGGACCGCGCTGGTATCGATGAGCTCAGCACCACCGGCCGATCTGTCACATGTAGGTAAAGGAAGACAACATGGCTGGAGGCTGCAGGTTATACATTGGGGAGCAATGAGGGTGGATGTTATACACAGAGAGCAATGTGACTGAAGGAAAATGACATTCAATTATTAATTTGTGGAGACAATACTTTCCTCCATATAATATAGCTAGTCTTACATAGCTAAGAAAACCGTCAGAAGTCTTCAATGCACACACATATCGCACATCGGCCTTTCCGTTCTGTACTGACGAATAAGAGTAGTCAATTCCTTTGTTATTCCAAGCTAAAATGGCTCCCAAAACAGGTATTGGACACAAACGACTCTCATTCCTTAGTCCCAACCCTAATTATTGTCTCATTCATTTTGCGTGACTCATATCGAGGGTTTTCCTACATTCCGCACCATTGTGTACAGACGCCACATTGTTTGCATTCCAGTTGTGCAGCTCTTCATATAAGAATATTATAGTGTGCAGGGAACTTTCCATCGTGCAGTCACTCTGCCATCAAGGGCCAGAAGGGAGGCTCCAGACATTTTTTGCTTTTGTCAATTAGAACCTGAACCCACATCCATTCTGAAGAGCCACACTTCGGTACCGTATCATAGCGCTCCAGGCGAGTCTGCCGTAATATGGCTGCAGAACGGCATTTTTGCATTGATAATAAGGCCACAAATCTGAACCTGAATGAGAGTCTTATGATCAGCATAGAAGAGCCTTAACCGTTCCAAAAAATCTGCTCCACTGTGTTCATCTTGCAATTCAGATCAAATGAGATATTTGATAAATGACTCTAAATATGTGATATAATTGATTAATTTAGATATCATTATATACATTAGATTAATGTATAAGAGATATTAGATAGATGTGTGGTCCCAACTGGTCCACTGGAATGAATGGGTCAGCAAAAAAAATAAAAAACTACAGCCTACAGCTACCATCCACATTGAATCCTGGTTACTGGGAGAAGCTTAGGAAAGGACCATCAATTATTCTTTTTATTCCAAAAAAATGTGAAGTGTGAATTTGGCCTTAGGTTGATAGATTTAGATATGAAATTTAGGAAAATAGATAAAAGACTTAAGATCAATATAGATATCAGAAGGATAAATACATATTTGATCAATATAAACGAGACTGAAAGCTAAGTAGTTGATACATAGTTTTAGATTATATATTCATATAGATATGTGATATAGATTTAGAGGTTACAAAAATATAGGTATTCTATAGATACACGATCTACTTAGATTTAGATATTACAAAGATTGAAATGAGTTTATAGATACATTGTTTTAGGTTTACAGATATAGATGTTACATCAATCATTCTAGAGGGGTAATAGACACGCGACAGGTATTAGATGGTCATCAGATAGATAGGAGACGGGTTTAGACATGAGACAGTTATGATATAGACAGATCCCCTCTTCTATAATCTATACATGAGGAGTATAGAAGTTTCTGTTGCGGCAATGAAAGCTGACACATCCTGCAACCTTTAGAGAGAACAGCCAGTGCTAAGTGGTCCAGGAGGGAAGCAAATCAATAATTCAGATAAAATTAGTCAACACTTCCTGAGCAGACAGAATGAAGAAAAACAAATTGCCTGGGGAGAGCGGTTTGGAGGAGGGGTGGGGATGTGTGACGCTGCTAGGACCTGATATAAGGGCGATCCCTCTGCAGCTGATCCAACATTGTGTTGTCAAACATTGCGGCTCCTTCATTTTGCTTCAATCTTGCAGATGTTTTAATTGTTCTTCCTTTTCAAGAGCTCTGCATCCCATCAGGGAATAAAAACATTCAAGATGCTAAAAGCCCATAATGATCCAATACTTCTCACAGCTGAGAATTTGCTGCAATGTGTCTGCTTGAAATGTTAGCTGTTTCTATAACATAAAATTGTCTGGACTGTATATAATTGTAGCAAAACTCTCAGCTGGGAGAGTATTGGGTCTGTATGGATAGCCAACCTCTGGATGTTAAAGGGTTATTATTCCCCAAACAAAATAAGTTATCCTTTATTCATAGCACAGGGGATAACTTGCTGATCCTGAGATCGATGCTCTGGAACCCCAATAATAGGGATCTACAGCACTGTCATGGGTGGAGAAGAGGTTCACAGTCTCAGGTTTCGCTCAATTCATAAACAAAGGGACTGCCGAATTGACCGAAATCCAAGAGCATAAATTGGCAGTTTTCAACATTCTCATAATGAATTGAGCAAAGTTCAAGCATTTGCACCCCAGGTTCAAGCAAGATAGGGCTTCCTCCCTGCCAAAAAAAGTGATCTCCTGTTCTTAGTATAGGTGATAACTTGTTTTATTGTAAAGTTGCAAAATTTGTTTTAAATCTCCAGCAAAGGGTTTTGAGTGTTCTGCAAAGATCTTTGGTCCCTTCCTTTTGGAAATTAATTGGGATCTCAAGTCATGCACCCCCAGCAAATGATTAAGGGAGTCCTAAGGACAAGAAACGTATAGAAATCAGCAGGTTTGTCTACTATTTTGCTGTAACAAGCTGCAAAACAAGATCACAACATTCACCTACAGCAAGTAGAGATCTCGAAAAGGTAGATAATAAAGTTGTAAAACAGTTTTTCCATTATTATATAGCTCCATATTTGGATACAGACATTCAGCTGAAGTGTTTGTTTTTTTGTAAACCTTTTTTCCTCCATGGCCTGAAAGCAAATATGTTCCTCATTAGAGAAGGTAGAATAAACCAGCGGAACATATGTCAGTGTGTGTAAGGACGGGAGACTTTTTCTTATAAGGACAGATAAACATCTTGGATCTGTGGTGAACCAGGGTTTTCTTTCTGTTAAAGTAAACTGAGATGATGTGAGTCATTCAAGGTCTGATCTATCCTCAAAATTCCACTGAGTGCTTGGTGAATGTAGTCATTTAACCTTTTAATGTCCTGTACTGATCATGAAATATTCTACTGGTGCAGTCACTGTGTACATACATTACATTACTGATCCTGAGTTACATCCTGTATTATACTCCAGACCTGCACTCAATATTCTGCTGGTGCAGTCACTGTGTACATACATTACATTACTGATCCTGAGTTACATCCTGTATTATACTCCAGAGCCTCACTCACTATTCTGCTGGTGCAGTCACTGTGTACATACATTACTGATCCTGAGTTACATCCTGTATTATACTCCAGAGCCTCACTCACTATTCTGCTGGTGCAGTCACTGTGTACATACATTACATTACTGATCCTGAGTTACATCCTGCATTATACTCCAGAGCTGCACTCACTATTCTGCTGGTGCAGTCAGTGTACATACATTACATTACTGATCCTGAGTTACCTCCTTTATTATACTCCAGAGTTGCACTCACTATTCTGCTGGTACAGTCACTGTGTACATACATTACATTACTGATCCTGAGTTACCTCCTGTATTATACTCCAGAGCTGCACTCACTATTCTGCTGGTGCAGTCACTGTATACATACATTACATTACTGATCCTGAGTTACATCCTGTATTATATTCCAGAGCTGCACTCAATATTCTGCTGGTGCAGTCACTGTGTACATACATTACATTACTGATCCTGTACTGATCCTGAGTTACATCCTGTATTATACTCCAGAGCCTCACTCACTATTCTGCTGGTGCAGTCACTGTGTACATACATTACTGATCCTGAGTTACATCCTGTATTATACTCCAGAGCCTCACTCACTATTCTGCTGGTGCAGTCACTGTGTACATACATTACATTACTGATCCTGAGTTACATCCTGCATTATACTCCAGAGCTGCACTCAATATTCTGCTGGTGCAGTCACTGTGTACATACATTACATTACTGATCCTGTACTGATCCTGAGTTACATCCTGTATTATACTCCAGAGCCTCACTCACTATTCTGCTGGTGCAGTCACTGTGTACATACATTACTGATCCTGAGTTACATCCTGTATTATACTCCAGAGCCTCACTCACTATTCTGCTGGTGCAGTCACTGTGTACATACATTACATTACTGATCCTGAGTTACATCCTGCATTATACTCCAGAGCTGCATTCACTATTCTGCTGGTGCAGTCAGTGTACATACATTACATTACTGATCCTGAGTTACCTCCTTTATTATACTCCAGAGTTGCACTCACTATTCTGCTGGTGCAGTCACTGTGTACATACATTACATTACTGATCCTGAGTTACCTCCTGTATTATACTCCAGAGCTGCACTCACTATTCTGCTGGTGCAGTCACTGTATACATACATTACATTACTGATCCTGAGTTACATCCTGTATTATACTCCAGAGCTGCACTCACTATTCCGCTGGTGCAGTCACTGTGTACATACATTACATTACTGATCCTGAGTTACATCTTGTATTATACTCCAGAGCTGCACTAACTATTCTGCTGGTGCAGTCACTGTGTACATACATTACATTACTGATCCTGAGTTACATCTTGTATTATACTCCAGAGCTGCACTCACTATTCTGCTGGTGCAGTCACTGTGTACATACATTACATTACTGATCCTGAGTTACATCCTGTATTATACTCCAGAGCTGCACTCACTATTCTGCTGGTGCAGTCACTGTATACATACATTACATTACTGATCCTGAGTTACATCCTGTATTATACTCCAGAGCTGCACTCACTATTCTGCTGGTGCAGTCACTGTGTATTATACATTACATTACTGATCCTGAGTTACATCCTGTATTATACTCCAGAGCTGTACTCACTATTCTGCTGGTGCAGTCACTGTGTACATACATTACATTACTGATCCTGTACTGATCCTGAGTTACATCCTGTATTATACTCCGATGCTGCACTCACTATTCTGCTGATGCAGTCACTGTGTACATACAGTACATGCCATGCACAGGTGTAGGAAAGACTAAGTGCAACACAAAGGGATGAGGGGAAGGGACCCTAGGGAAAGGGAGAGTGGAGACCCTTAGCCTGATCTAATATCACCCTGTCTCCCCTACCGTCCCTATATTGGTTCCTCACCAATTGCCAAACAGGAAACCTAAGCCCTGTAAATCCCTAGAGCTAGGCCCTGGATAGGGAAGGGGGAATGAGCACTGGTCAGTCCCCACTATAAAATAAAGACAACAAGGGACACAAACACAGGGGGGGGGGGGAGAAACTTAGCTTGAGCAGACTTCAGAGAGATTACACCAAACGTCCTCCGAAGCACCAGAGAGGAAGTAAGCCGACTGCAATAGCTCCAAACCTGCACAAGTGAACATGTGAATATCACTGGCCCCTCCCTGTTGCAAACTGAAAGTATTTAAACACCCAGGCCAGGGTGTCAATCAGAGCAAGAGGGAGGTAGCCGCTGGGTCCTAAAGTAAGACAGATTTAAGAAGGCGTCTGTAATGCCAAACAAAGTGATTTTCTGCAGCCAGCTGCAGAGCGACTGTCACATCTGACACACCCGTGACAGTACCCCCCCTTCTACGAGTGGCCTCCGGACACTCATGACCAGGTTTCTCAGGAGAAGAGGTGTGGAATGAACAAACCAGCCTGGGAGCGTTCACCTCTTTTGCTGAAATCCACATCCTCTCCTCTTGACCATAATCCTTCCAGTGCACCAAGTATTGTAGGGAACGACGTTGGAGACGAGAATCTACAATCCTTGAAACCTGAAACTCCAGATTACCATCAACCATTATTGGGGGCAGCAGTAGGGGAGAGGACTCAAGAGGTTCCACACATTTCTTCAGTAGAGACATGTGAAAGACATTGTGGATCTTAAGGGCCTGAGGAAGCTCAAGATTAAACGCTGCTGTGTTTATGACGGCGGTTATTTTATAGGGCTAATAAACCTAGGTCCCAGCTTCCAAGAAGGAACCTTCAACTTGATATTCCGGGTAGACAACCACACAAACTCATTCACATTCAGGTCCGGACCTGGCCAGCGTTTTCTGTCAACCATACGTTTGTACCTGTCTCCCATGATCTTCAAAATACTCAGAACCCCCCCCCCCCCGCAATACCAAGGAGAGCGACGAAGCAAAACACTCCTCCTCAGGATCTCCCGAAGCCCGTCCCCCGCAAAAAGTAACAAACTGTGGATGGTAACTGTATGCACCAAAGAACGGTGACCTGCCAGTGGATTCTGGACGATGATTATTAATAGCAAATTCTGCCAGCGGTAAGTAGGATGCCCAATCCTCCTGATTTTCAGAGATGAAACACCTGAGGTAGGTCTCCAAATTCTGATTAACGCGCTCGATCTGTCCATTCGACTGAGGGTGGAAGGCAGAGGAAAAGGACAGCTGCACCTTCAGTTTGGGAACAAAATACATTCCAGAACTTGGAAACAAACTGGCTCCACCGATCTGACACCACATCGGAGGGAACCCCGTGAAGCTTCAGGATCTCATTTATGAACACCTGAGCAAGTATCTTGGCATTTGGAAGTGCAGGAAGTGCGACGAAGTGAACCATTTTACTGAACCTATCTACAACCACCAAAACCACCGTTTTGCCTTCAGATACCGGTAGGTCAGTAATAAAATCCATGGACAAGTGTGTCCATGGCCTGCTAGGGATAGGTCGCGAAAGAAGAGTACCAGACGGACGGGTATGTGATACTTTAAAACGCGCGCAAATACTATAAGCAGATACACATTCAACCACATCCCGATGCAACCCCGGCCACCAAAAACGATGAGAGAGGAGGTCCGCGAATGCCTTACCACCTGGATGACCAGCAAGCACAGAGTTATGATGTTCCTTAATTACTTTGCGGCGCAGATTAGATGGTACAAATAACCTTCCTGAAGGGCAGGAGGCAGGGGCGTCCCCCTGGGCCTCCAACACCTCACCCTCCAGTACAGGCTACAATGCGGAAATGACTACCCCCTTCGGTAATATCGGGGCAGGGTTCTCATGGTCACCACCACCAGGGAAGCTCCGGGACAAAGCATCAGCCTTGACATTTTCGACTCCTGGACGAAAAGTGACAACAAATTTGAACCTAGTAAAAACAGAGACCATCTAGCTTGCCTAGGGTTGAGATGATTAGCTGACTGGAGATATGACAGGTTCTTATGGTCAGTAATAACCGTAATAGGATGGACAGCCCCTCCAAGCAATATCGCCATTCTTCGAACGCCAATTTGATTGCCAAAAGTTTCCTATTACCCACATCATAATGTCTCTCAGCCGAAGACAATTTCTTAGAAAAGAAAGTGCCAGGGGACAGACCCTAAGACGACACAGCCCCAAACTCTACCTCTGACGCATCAACTTTCACAATAAAGGGTTGGGAAACATTGGGTTGACTGAGTATAAGTGCAGTGGCAAAACAGTTCTTTTGGGAGGAAAAAGCCTGCAGGGCGGATCCGACCATTTGGAAAAATCAGACCCCTTCCTTGTCATGTCAGTAAGGGGTTTCACGATTACTGAATAATTTTTGATGAATTTCCGGTAAAAATTAGTAAAGCCCAGAAAACGTTGTAGAGGCTTCAGGTTCTCGGGACGTTCCCAATCAAGGACAGCACGGATCTTCTCTGGATACTTCTGAAAACCTGAAGATGACAACAGGTATCCCGAAAACTGCACCTCCTGGATGGCGAAAACACATTTTTCTAGTTTGGCATATAGTTTGTTATCCCTTAATATCTGAAGCACCTGCTTAACATGCCCCCGATGTGTCTCAAAATCAGGTGAGTAACTCAAAATATCGTCCAGATAGACCACCACAAACCTCCCCACCAAATGATGAAAAATATAATTTATGAAATGCTGGAATACTGCAGGTGCATTGGTCACACCAAAAGGCTTAACCAGACTCTCAAAATGTCCTTCCGGGGTATTGAATGCTGTCTTCCATTCATCCCCTTCTCTGATTCTAACCAGATTGTAGGCTCCCCTTAAATCCAACTGGGAGACTACCTTAGCTCCCACAACCTGGCTGAACAAATCAGGAATCAGAGGAAGAGGTTATGGATCACAGATGGTAATTTGATTTAATTCCCGGAAATCTAAACAGGGACGTAGGCCGCCATCTTTTTTCTTCACGAAGAAGAACCCTGCCGCCACGGGCAAAGATGAGGGTCTGATATGTCCCATCTCCAGACTTTCCGCAATTAAATCCTTCATGGCTTGTCTCTCAGGGCCAGAAAGATTATACAGTCTGGACTTTGGTAGTTTAGCTCCGTGGGTCAAGTTAATAGGACAGTCATAAGCACAATGAAGAGACAAATCCTGAAACCCCTCTCAGAAAAAACGTCCTCAAAACCAGACAGAAAAGCAGGTAAGATTTTCGTAGAGACTGTAGAAAGGGACAGGCCCGTCATGGGGCATTATATGGGGGGAACAAGTGACAACCTGCATGGGGTATTATATGGGGGAGGAAACAAGTGACATCCTGCATGGGGCATTATATGGGGGGGGAACAAGTGACATCCTGCATGGTGCATTATATGAGGGGGGAACAAGTGACAACCTGCATGGGGCATTATATGGGGGGGGGACAAGTGACATCCTGCATGGGGCATTATATGGGGGGGCGGCAAGTGACATCCTGCATGGGGCATTATATGGGGGGGACAAATGACATCCTGCATGGGGCATTATAAGGGGGGCAAATGACATCCTGCATGGGGCATTATATGGTGACATCCTGCATGGGGCATTATATGGGGGAAAGGTGACATCCTGCATGAGGCATTATATGGGGGGAGGTGACATTCTGCATGGGGCATTATATGGGGGGAAAGGTGACATCCTGCATGGGGCATTATATGGGGGGGAGGTGACATCATGCATGGGGCATTATATGGGGGGGAAGGTGACATCCTACATGGGGCATTATATGGGGGGAGGGACAAGTGACATCCTGCATGGGGCATTATATGGGGGGAGGTGACATCCTGCATGGGGCATTATATGGGGGGAAGGTGACATCCTGCATGGGGCATTATATGGGGGGGAAGGTGACATCCTGCATGGGGCATTATATGGGGGGAACAAGTGACATCCTGCATGGGGCATTTTATGAGGGGGACATCCTGCATGGGGCATTATATGGGGGGGAAGGTGACATCCTGCATGGGGCATTATAAGGGGGGGAACAAGTGACATCCTGCATGGGGCAGGAACAAGTGACATCCTGCATGGGGCATTAAATGGGGGGAACAAGTGACATCTTGCTTGGAGCATTATATGGGGGGGCAAGTGACATCCTGCATGGGGCATTATATGGGGGGACGAGTGACATCCTGCATGGGGCATCATATGGGGGGGAACAAGTGACATCCTGCATGGTGCATTATATGGGGGGGGACAAGTGACATCCTGCATGGAGCATTATATGGGGGGAGGGAACAAGTGACATCCTGCATGGGGCATTATATGGGGGGAGGGAACAAGTGACATCCCTCATGGGGCATTATATGGGGGGGAGAACAAGTGACATCCAGCATCGTGCATTAAATGAGGGGGGAACAAGTGACATCCTGCATGGGGCATTATATGGGGGAGGACAAGTGACATCCTGCATGGGGCATTATATGGGGGGGACAAGTGACATCCTGCATGGGGCATTATATGGGGGGACAAGTGACATCCTACATGGGGCATTATTTGGGGGGGACAAGTGACATCCTGCATGGGGCATTATATGGGGGGACAAGTGACATCCTACATGGGGCATTATATGGGGGGAACAAGTGACATCCTGCATAGGGCAATATATGCGGGGGAGGTGACATCCTGCATGGGGCATAATGTGGGGGGGAGGTGACATCCTGCATGGGGCATTATATGGGGGGGAGGTGACATCCTGCATGGGGCATTATATGGGGGGGATAGGTGACATCCTGCATGGGGCATTATATGGGGGGAAAGGTGACATCCTACATGGGGCATTATATGGGGGGGGGGTGACATCATGCATGGGGCATTATATGGGGGAAGTTGACATCCTGGATGGAGCATTATATGGGGGGGGGGCAAGTGACATCCTGCATGGGGCATTATATGGGGGGGAGAGGTGACATCCTGCATGGGGCATTATATGGGGGGGTAACATCATGCATGGGGCATTATATGGGGGAAGGTGACATCCTGCATGGGGCATTATATGGGGGGGAGAGGTGACATCCTGCATGGGGCATTATATGGGGGGGAGGTGACATCATGCATGGGGCATTATATGGGGGGGAGAGGTGACATCCTGCATGGGGCATTATATGGGGGGGAGGTGACATCATGCATGGGGCATTATATGGGGGGGAGGTGACATCATGCATGGGGCATTATATGGGGGGGAGAGGTGACATCCTGCATGGGGCATTATATGGGGGGGTAACATCATGCATGGGGCATTATATGGGGGAAGGTGACATCCTGCATGGGGCATTATATGGGGGGACAAGTGACATCCTGTATGAGGCATTATATGGGGGGAGGTGACATCATGCATGGGGCATTATATGGGGGGGAGAGGTGACATCCTGCATGGGGCATTATATGGGGGGAAAGGTGACATCCTACATGGGGCATTATATGGGGGGGAGGTGACATCATGCATGGGGCATTATATGGGGGAGGTGACATCATGCATGGGGCATTATATGGAGGGGAGAGGTGACATCCTGCATGGGGCATAATATGGGGGGAAAGGTGACATCCTGCATGGGGCATTATATGAGGGGGAGGGGACATCCTGCATGGGGCATTATAATGGGGGGGAGTGACATCCTGCATGGGGCATTATATGGGGGGGAGGTGACATCCTGCATGGGGCATTATATGGGGGGGAAGTGACATTCTGCATGGGGCATTATATGGGTGGGAAGTGACATCCTGCATGGGGCATTATGTGGGGGCCAGTATCCTGTATGGAGCTTTATAAGAGGGCCAGTATCCTGTATGGAGCGTTATAAGGGGGCCAGTGTCCTGTATGGAGCATTATACGGGGACCAGTATCCTGCATGGAGCGTTATATGGGGACCATTATTCTGTATGGAGCATTATATGGGACCCATAATACTGTATGGAGGACTATGTGGTGCTCATAATACTGTATGGAGGACTCTAATGTCCAGTCTGCACTGTGTGCTGCGAGGATTCGCCGGTTTCTGAGCTTTTGTAAAATTTACAATAGATATCGCTCATGTAATGTAAGAAGTGAAATCTTTGGCATTGTACTATATATATATTTCTCTGCAGTATCTGTGAATCATGAATCGTGGTATGTATTAAAGGAGCCCACTGAGACTCTTTCGCCCAGGGCCCATAAAAATCTGGACCCAGCCCTGGAAAGGGAAATATCTAAACAGTTCTCATGGCAGTAATCTCCCCATTCTATGATCTCCATAGCTTGCCAATCCACCAACAGATTATGTTTCACCAACCAGGGTAGACCCAAAACAATTGGGGTGGGAAGACCGTCCAGGACATAGCAAGGGATTATCTCACAATGAACCGACCCCACCCTCAGTATTACATTATGTACAGTCATGGCCAAAAGTTTTGAGAATGACACCAAAATTATATTTTTACATGATCTGCTGGCCTCTGGTTTTTATTAGTGTTTGTCTGATGTTTATATCACATACAGAAATATAATTGCAATCATATTATGAGTACCAATAGGTTATATTGACAGTTAGAATGAGTTAATGCAGCAAGTCAATATTTGCAGTGTTGCCCCTTCTTCTTCAAGACCTCTGTAATTCTCCCTGGCATGCTCTCAATCAACTTTTGGACAAAATCCTGACTGATAGCAGTCCATTCTTGCATAATCAATGCTTGCATTTTGCCAGAATTTGTTGGTTTTTGTTTGTCCACCCGTCTCTTGATGATTGACCACAAGTTCTCAATGGGATTAAGATCTGGGGAGTTTCCAGGCCATGGACCCAAAATCTCTATGTTTTGTTCCATGAGCCATTTAGTTATCACCTTTGCTTTATGGCAAGGTGTTCCATCATGCTGGAAAAGGCATTGTTGGGCGCCAAACTGCTCTTGGACGGTTGAGAGAAGTTGCTCTTGGTACCATTCTTTATTCATGGCTGTGTTTTTAGGCAAGACTGTGAGTGAGCCAATTCCCTTGGCTGAGAAGCAACCCCACACATGAATGGTTTCAGGATGCTTTACAGTTGGCATGAGACAAGACTGGTGGTAGCGCTCACCTCTTCTTCTCCGAATAAGCTGTTTTCCAGATGTCCCAAACAATCGAAAAGGGGATTCATCAGAGAAAATGAGTTTGCCCCAGTCCTCAGCAGTCCACTTCCTGTACCTTTTGCAGAATATCAGTCGGTCCCTGATGTTTTTTCTGGAGAGAAGTGGCTTCTTTGCTGCCCTCCTTGAAACCAGCCCTTGCTCAAAGAGTCTCCGCCTCACAGTGCGTGCAGAAGCACTCACACCAGCCTGCTGCCATTCCTGAGCAAGCTCGGCACTGCTGGTAGTCCGATCCCGCAGCTGAAACAGTTTTAAGATACGGTCCTGGCGCTTGCTGGTCTTTCTTGGGCGCCCTGGAGCCTTTTTGACAACAATGGAGGCTCTCTCCTTGAAGTTCTTGATGATGCGATAGATTGTTGGCTGAGGTGCAATCTTTGTAGCTGCGATACTCTTCCCTGTTAGGCCATTTTTGTGCAGTGCAATGATGGCTGCACGTGTTTCTTTAGAGATAACCATGGTTAACTGAAGAGAAACAATGATACCAAGAACCAGCCTCCTTTTAAAGTGTCCAGTGATGTCATTCTTACTTAATCATGACTGATTGATCGCCAGCCCTGTCCTCATCAACACCCACACCTGTGTTAATGGATCAATCACTAAAACGATGTTAGCTGCTCCTTTTAAGGCAGGACTGCAATGATGTTGAAATGTGTTTTGGGGGTTAAAGTTCATTTTCTGGGAAAATATTGACTTTGCAAGTACAGTAATTGCTGTTAAGCTGATCACTCTTTGACATTCAGGAGTATATGCAAATTGCCATTACAAAAAATGAAGCAGTAAACTTTGGAAACATTACTATTTGTCTCATTCTCAATACTTTTGGCCATGACTGTACAATCTGAGTTAGAGCGTTCTGCGCAAGAGCCGATGGCGGAGATCGGAATAGGTTTAGCTAAAGTACAGCAAGCAAGACCATAAGTTCTCACAAACTCAGCATCAACCATGCAGACTGCAGCTCCACTACCAACAAACACAGACATTTTCTTGGTTTTACACTCTAGCACAACTTCTGCTGTAAGGACAAACCGGGAACTGCAGGTTGACGATAAATACACCCCTTGCTTATCCAACTTCAGACTACCAAGGGTTAATCAAGTTTCCTTTTGCTTAGGAATCGAAAGACAGGCCCCAATAAAATGTCCCTTTCTTCCATAAAAAAAAATACGCCTTTTTTTTTGCGAATCTCTTCGGAAATGTACGATGCAGAGGCACCCCCTAACTGCATGGGTTCCTCCACTTCACCCAGTACTGGTTCACCGCCAGACCGCTTCCCCGACAAATGGGCATAATCCCGACAAGAAGAACCCAGAGAAGGTGGTCTCACCCACCTATCCCGAAGGCGTCTATCAACACGTATAGCTAAAGACATTGCAGCCTCCAAGGACTGAGGGGTATCATATACAGCCAAAGCATGTTTCAACCTTTCACTAAGCCCCTCACAAAATTGTCTTCTAAGGGTTGAGTCATTCCATTTGGAATCCGTTGCCCATCTACGGAATTCAGAACTGTACGTCTCCACTGACCGAATCCCCTGCTGAAGGCGACGTAGCCTGTACTCAGCCAAGGCGACTCGGTCAGGGTCATCATAGATGAGGGCAAGACCCCCCCAAAAAACCTCCACAGACTGGAGACAAACCGAGTCCTGCGGTAAAGAAAAAGCCCAGGATTGAGGATCTCCTTGCAGCAGTGGGATCACAATTCCCACTTACTGCTCCTCACTTCGGCAGGAGTAAGGGCGAAGTTTAAAGTACAGTTTTCAGGCCTCCTTGAACACAAAAAACTTGTCCCTACCTCCGGAAAACCTGTCCGGGAGGGAAACCTTGGGTTCAGACTGGACAGGTCTACCTGCAGAGACCCCAACATGAGCGACCTGTAACCGCTGATGCTGCTGCTGAACCTCACAGCGGAGGCCAGTCACCTCCAGAGACAGACAGAGTAACTGCTCAGGGAGCTCTGCAACCGAACCATAACCAAGGGAGAATGGGAAAAAACAACATGCCCGAAAAAAAAACACAAATAAAACCACGAGTCAGTTTTTGTTTTTTTTTCCCCTAAATATGCACGGCCAGTGATAATGTCACGTACAGTGTAGGAAAGACTAAGTGCAACACAAAGGGATGAGGGGATGGGACACTAGGGAAAGGGGGAGTGGAGATCACTAGGCTGATCTAATATAACCCTGTCTCTCCTACCATCCCTATATTGGTTCATCACAAATCGCCGAAACCTAAGCCCTGTAAAACCCTAGAGCTAGGCCCTGGATAGGGAAGGGGGTGAGCACTGATCAGTCCCCACTATAAACTAAAGACAACAAGGGAGACAAACACAGGGGGCAGAAATTTAGTTTGAGCAGACTTTAGAGAGATTACACCAAACGTCCTCTGACGCACCAGGGAGGAAGTAAGCCGACTGCAATAGCTCCAAGCCTTCACAAGGGAACATGTGAATATCACCGGCCCCTCCCTGCAGCAAACTGAAAGTATTTAAACACCCAGGCCAGGGTGTCAATCAGAGCAGGAGGGAGGTAGCCACCAGGTCCTAAAGTAAGACAAATTTAAGGAGGAGTCTGTAATGCCAAACAAAGTGATCTTCTGAAGCCAGCTGCAGAGCAACTGTCTGTAACATCCAACACACCCGTGACATTACATTACTGATCCTGAGTTACATCCTGTATTATACTCCAGAGCTGCATTTACTATTCTGCTGGTGCAGTCACTGTGTACATACATTACATTACTGATCCTGAGTTACCTCCTGTATTATACTCCAGAGCTGCACTCACTATTCTGCTGGTGCAGTCACTGTGTACATACATTACATTACTTATCCTGTACTGATCCTGAGTTACATCCTGTATTATACTCCAGAGCTGCACTCACTATTCTGCTGGTTCAGTCACTGTGTACATACATTACATTACTGATCCTGAGTTACATCCTGTATTATACTCCAGAGCTGCACTCATTATTCTGCTGGTGCAGTCACTGTGTACATACATTACATTACTGATCCTGAGTTACATCCTGTATTATACTCCAGAGCTGCACTCACTATTCTGCTGGTGCAGTCACTGTGTACATACATTACATTACTTATCCTGTACTGATCCTAAGTTACCTCCTGTATTATACTCCAGAGCTGCACTCACTATTCTGTTGGTGCAGTCACTGTGTACATACATTACATTACTGATCCTGAGTTACATCCTGTATTATCCTCCAGAGCTGCACTTACTATTCTGCTGGTGCAGTCACCGTGTACATACATTACATTACTGATCCTGAGTTACATCCTGTATTATACCCCAGAGCTGTGCTCACTATTCTGCTGGTGCAGTCACTGTGTACATACATTACATTACTGATCCTGAGTTACATCCTGTATTATACCCCAGAGCTGCGCTCACTATTCTGCTGGTGGAGTCACTGTGTACATACATTACATTACTGATCCTGAGTTACATCCTGTATTATACCCCAGAGCTGCGCTCACTATTCTGCTGGTGCAGTCACTGTGTACATACATTACATTACTGATCCTGAGTTACATCCTGTATTATACCCCAGAGCTGCGCTCACTATTCTGCTGGTGGAGTCACTGTGTACATACATTACATTACTGATCCTGAGTTACCTCCTGTATTATCCTCCAGAGCTGCACTTACTATTCTGCTGGTGCAGTCACCGTGTACATACATTACATTACTGATCCTGAGTTACATCCTGTATTATACCCCAGAGCTGCGCTCACTATTCTGCTGGTGCAGTCACTGTGTACATACATTACATTACTGATCCTGAGTTACATCCTGTATTATACCCCAGAGCTGCGCTCACTATTCTGCTGGTGGAGTCACCGTGTACATACATTACATTACTGATCCTGAGTTACATCCTGTATTATACCCCAGAGCTGCGCTCACTATTCTGCTGGTGCAGTCACTGTGTACATACATTACATTACTGATCCTGAGTTACATCCTGTATTATACCCCAGAGCTGCGCTCACTATTCTGCTGGTGGAGTCACTGTGTACATACATTACATTACTGATCCTGAGTTACCTCCTGTATTATCCTCCAGAGCTGCACTTACTATTCTGCTGGTGCAGTCACCGTGTACATACATTACATTACTGATCCTGAGTTACATCCTGTATTATACCCCAGAGCTGCGCTCACTATTCTGCTGGTGCAGTCACTGTGTACATACATTACATTACTGATCCTGAGTTACATCCTGTATTATACCCCAGAGCTGCGCTCACTATTCTGCTGGTGGAGTCACTGTGTACATACATTACATTACTGATCCTGAGTTACATCCTGTATTATACCCCAGAGCTGCGCTCACTATTCTGCTGGTGGAGTCATTGGTCCTGATTAGAGTAAACAAGATTCATGATTGTCAAATAGACACTAGGGGTCACACATAATTGGGATCGGCCCTGGAAATCTCCCTGCTCTCTGCTCTGCTTCTATGATGCAGCAGAGATGTGACTGGAGCTGATGTAGGGAGAGGAGGGTGCGCAGTTACTCATTTCTTCTGAGAAGTCTGTGTCTCCATATTGTAATGATGAGCGCAGAATGAGACAGACCTGCCGTGTCATCAACATCTGAAGCAAGAAGGGTCACCCCAAGGGCAAACTCTGATATCTACAGACCTAACCTATTATAGCAGACAGCGATGAAACAAGCTCAGCATGAAATGGATGCGACAGAGAAAAGGAACCGTAATGTAAATATATATATATATAAATGTATCCCAATGCAATAACATTATGGTTATTTAAAGGGACGGTTCACCCTTTTCCAACTACTGGCCTATCATTGACTGATGTTACTGTGGACTTTGGTTCTGGGCATTGCACCCCTGGGTATATGTGGGGTTATACATCATATGTTGTGGGGGGGGCGCTGGAAAGAAAACTGCAAAAAAAAGATGTTCCGAAGTTTACAAACAAATGGCAAAAAATCCATCTAGAGCCCATGTCACACAGATCTGTAGTACGGCCTTATACATAACTGGCAGTTGTAGTTTCAGAACGGCTGGAAGGCCGGAAGTTACTGACCTGGAACATTCAATCCTTAAAGATAAAGGTATAGAGATATAGAAACAGCGCTTCTCTTGTCTATAGGTTGCATCTGGTATTGCAGCTTAGTCTCATTCATTGAATAGAAATGGGATGCGATAACAGACACAGCCCATGGACAAGGATGAAAAAAACAACAAAAAAAGAGAGGAGTGAGGGCTCCGGGGCTCTGCTCGCAAGGACTATCCCTTTAAGGTAGAGAAAGTATTTGTTTTCACTTTTTTGCATCCTTGTTTCCATCTATGACAATCCCCTCTGGCATCAGTCGCTTTGATGTTCATCAGCAGGCAAGATGAGAGGCTAATAATTCGGGAGTAGCCTACATCAAAATTGACATGAGCAAAATATGTATTCACCAAAGTGGCCAAACCGGAAAAGTGCATTCCCTCCTCATCATAGTATGTAACTCAGTGCGCACAGTTTACTGGCACAGTAAAATTCCCAAAAGCCGGCACCAGAAAATAGTTATTTGTGTGAATTGCTCCTAAACACAGGATCCACATCAATCTAAAGCCCATGAGGCCAAACCAATCTGTGTCTCTGCCCCAGAGCTACGGGGAGCCAGGAGTAGCTAGTATCCTCTTATATTAATCTGTTCTACAGCCATTGTCCTTTAATTCCAT
The DNA here is from genome assembly GCF_046119375.1 of Phyllobates terribilis. Classification (NCBI taxonomy): domain Eukaryota; kingdom Metazoa; phylum Chordata; class Amphibia; order Anura; family Dendrobatidae; genus Phyllobates; species Phyllobates terribilis. The sequence continues at coordinate 367,378,821 of NW_027362768.1, forward strand.
GATGACACCATCTCTCACATCCCTATGACATCAGAACTTTTCCTTAAATATTCTATTAGTCGTAGCCCTTTAATTACACGATGACATCATCTCTCACATCCCTATGACATCAGAACTTTTCAGTATACTATAAGCCCTAGCCCTTTAATTCTATGGTGACATTTTATCCCTTTAATTAATTAATTAATTGATTTTATTCCTTTAATTCTATGATGACATCTATATGACATTTTTTATTTTGGAAGTGTCAGCAACCCTTATATAGATAAGTAAGGATTAGTAGCTCCTGTCAAATGCACTTTATGGCCATTTTTAAAAAACAGAGATTAAAAAAATAAATAAAAATAATAATAATACTAACCCTTTTCCCCCTAAAACAGCTCCACAGCTGCAATACCAGTCACAGCCACTAGATATGTGTGGCGCTATTTCAAGAAAAGATGAACCTCATCCCACCCCTATAAGGCGCTATATAAAGGTTGCTCCGGGCATTGATGATATGGATCTGTGAAGTGCATCCGGCAGAACTCGGCGCCCCCATCCTCCATGCACGTGCTCTCAGCATCCTTACAGTCAGATTTGTTTTCTACGCGGAGCTTATTTTTATGTTTCTGCCTCCCAGGGGAGCTCTCCAGCTGGGGCTCACAGGAAATGGAGTCTGAAGATACATTATTGATCCTAATAGATCTTTTGTCTTGCTGATATTTCCTTTTCATGTCTGTCCCTCTTCACAAACCATCTGTCTCCTCGGACCAGAATCAGCGCTAAGGAGGGGCAGCACCAATAGGTCCCTGACCTGGAATGTCATTGAAGGTATCAGGGGGGTAAATACTTTATTCATCCAAAAGTGGCTGCCATCACAATGCCTAGCTATTCACACACCTTGGGCGGCATATTCATCTGCAACGCTCATTCATTCATCTCTCGTACCGTTTTTTTTCCCAGTAATCTGTCAGTTTTCACTGCAGAACCAGAATTATATTCAGTGCTAAACTGGTACTTACAAAGGGAAAAATAGGTATTTCATACACTACCGATTTTGCAAGTTTTCCCACCTACAAAGAATGGAGAGGTCTGTCATTTTTATCGTAGGTCACTTCACCTGTGAGAGACAGAATCTAAAAATAAGAACCAGAAAATCACATTACATGATTTTTAAATAATTAAATTACATTTTATTGCATGAAATAAGTATTTGATCACCTACCAACCTGCAGGAAGTCTGGCTCTCACAGACCTGTTAGTTTTTCTTTCAGAAGCCTCCTACTCTGCACTCATTACCTGTATTTAATTGCACTTGTGTGAACTAGTTATCTATATAAAAGACACCTGTCCGCACACCCAATCAATCACACTCCAACCTCTCCACTATGGCCAAGATCAAAGAGCTGTCTAAGGACACCAGGGACAAAGTTGTAGACCTGCACAAGGCTGGGATTGGCTACAGGACAATAGGCAAGCAGCTTGGTGAGAAGCAACAACTGTTTGCACAATTATTAGAAAATAGAAGAAACACAAGATGACTGTCAATCTTCCTCGGTCTGAGGCTCCATGCAAAATCTTGCCCAGAACTACACTGGAGAAAATGGTCAATTACCTGAAGAGAACTGGGAGCACAGTCTCAAACATTACCATTAGTAACACACTACACCGTCATGGATTAAAATCCTGCAGGGCACGCAAGGTCCCCCTGCTCACACCAGCAGATGTCCAGACCCGTTTGAAGTTCACCAATGACCACCATCTGGATGATCCAGACGAGACATGGGAGAAGGTCATGGGGTCAGATGAGGCCAAAACAGAACTTTTTGGTATCAACTCCACTCGCCGTGTTTGGAGGAAGAAGAAGGATGAGTACAACCCCAAGAACACCATCCCAACCGTGAAGCATGGTGGAGGAAGCATCAGACTTTGGGGGTGCTTTTCTGCAAAGGAGATAGGACGACTTCACCGTATTGAAGCGAGGATGGATGGGGTCATGTATTGCGAGATTTTGGCCAACATCCTCCTTCCCTCAGTAAGAGCATTGAAGATGAGTTGTGGCTGGGTCTACCAGCATGACAATGACCCGAAACACACAGCTAGGGCAACTAAGGAGTGGCTCCGTAAGAAGCATTTCAAGATCCTGGAGTGGCCTAGCCAGTCTCCAGACCTGAACCCAATAGAAAATCTTTGGAGGAGCTGAAACTCAATGTTGCCCAGCGACAGCCCCGAAACCTGAGAGATCTGGAGAAGATCTGTATGGAGGAGGGGGCCAAAATCCCTGCTGCAGTGTGTGCAAACCTGGTCAAGAACTACAGGAAACGTCTGACCTCTAACTGCAAACAAAGGTTTCTGTACCAATTATTAAGTTCTGTTTTTCTATTGTATCAAATACTTATCTCATGCAATAAAATGCAAATTAATTATGTAAAATCATACAATGTGATTTTCTGGTTTTTCTTTTTAGATTCTGTCTCTCACAGGTGAAGTGACCTACGATAGAAATGACAGACCTCTCCATTCTTTGTAGTTGGGAAAACTTGCAAAATCGACAGTGTATTAAATACTTATTTTCCCCACTGTATATGTGACAAATGTAGAAACAGCGCCACTCTTGACAATAGGCTTTATCAGGTATTGCAGCTCAGCTCAATTGACTTGATTTTGGATCAGTTGTAATACCAGACACAACCTTTTGACAAATGTGGAGCTGTTTCTAGGAGCGAAAAAATAGATATTCTAACTCCAAAAGTGATGTTAAAAGAATACAAGTCCTTTAAGTTGCTGGGTTAGTCAACAATATTAAAGGGGATTTCCAGCTTGGACAATCGCTACTTCTTAGAGGGCTTCCTCATATTTGGGTCAGGGCATTGCACAACGTCATTTTGCTCCATCGCTTGCTTCTTGCCATTCTGCTTCTGCCAGTTATTGTATGACGTCACTCAGAACTTGAAAACGTTGGTCCCCCCCGAAAAAAATATGTACTCGAGCCCCCCACCTGGTATGTACTTATAATACTGCAGAATAGGGGATAACTATTCGATTACTGAGCGCATTTATCCCAAGAATGGGGCGCCTAGTTTGATGGAGCAATTGTGCTGGATGTGCCCCACGGCTCCGGTCATTGTCTGCGGACTGCGGAGATCGTCGGGTACAGGGCAGGGTTTGTCAGGATCTTATGTTGATCTTATCCTGATAATACTCTCACAGGTTTCAGCACATTTAATCCCTGTTGTCTGGGTTTTGTGTCTTTTTGGGAATTTATGACCCTATTACTGTATATTTTGGCTCTAGATGAGGTCATTAGCAATCTATTCCCAGAAAGTCAATCCCCCTTGACTGTTTCCCCCATTGTCTTTTTTTTTTTTTAGGAATAATCTTTCCTGTTTGTCTTTGTAGAAGAGGTCATTGAATGGTGTCTTTAAGCACTTAGAGTCTTAGATGAACAAGTTGGATCAGGGTTTTTCCATGATTGTTTACTATAAAGATCTGCTCTTGATCAAAGAAATGCAAAACTCATATCTACAAGGTCTCTCCGTCATTGTTTTCAGGGTCTGTGGGTGACTCAAAGGTCGACCCCCCACTGATCATAAAGCGATGACATATCCTAGCGATATACTATAATTCCATGGGATGGGAATCTCCTTCCTTAAACATCTTAGTAGAACAAATTCTTCTCTTTTGGGACTTTGCTGCAATTTCATAGTGTATGGAGAATGGTGATACATGGAGAGACAGAGAAGGGGGCTGCTTAAGGCCCCCATATACAACGGATTTATTTATTTAACAGACTTCAGCTTGATCTCGAGCCATGGCGACTTGATGGATGAACGATCTAAAGAAAGATCGATCTTGTGCAGCCTAGATAGGTCCACCAGGGACTTCTCCACCAGGGACTTCTCCACCAGGGACTTCTCCACCAGGGTCTTCCTCTTTGCCTTGTTCCTTCTATTCTTCCGAACGTGATAATATTAATAATTTTTATTTCTATAGCACCAACATATTCCGCAGTACTTTACATTTTAGAGGGGAATTGTACAGACAATAAAAGACATTACAGAATAACAATAATCACATAAATCATCAGATACCAGGAGGAGAGAGGGCCCTGCTGCTCACAAGCTTACAATCTATGAGGAAATGGGGGAGACACGAAAGTTGGATGGTGACAATTGTTTGTACTGTACGGTCCAGCCATCAATATAATAAATAGGGTGTTCACGTTATGTTGCGTGAACCGGTCACCAACCAGTACATGTACAGATACAGGGGGATATTAAGTGCATGCAGGGTGTGTAAAAAGATGATACGAGGGTCCTGGGGTTGAAGAAAATTTTGTATGGGCAAAACAGGAATAGTTAGATAAGTATGTTGAGGCGATCGGTCAGTCTAAAGAAATGCATTTTTAGAGCACACTTAAAACTGTGGTTATTGGAGATTAATCAAAGTGTCCTGGGTAATGCATTCCAAAGAATTGGAGCAGCTCGAGAGAAGTCTTGGAGACGGGAATGGGAGGTTCGGATTACAGAGGATGTTAATCTTAGGTCATTAGCAGAAAGGAGGGCACGGGTAGGGTGGTAGACTGAGACGAGGGAGGAGATGTAGGGGGGTACTGAAGCGTGGAGCGCTTTGCTGGTGAGAGTGATGGGCAAACAGTGCAACGACTGGCACAGGGTGGAGGCATCGGTGTAGCCGTTGGCAAGAAATATGATCCTGGCTGCTGCATTCAGGACAGATTGGAGAGGGGGAGTTTAGTAATGTCCTCCTCCATGATGTCCTTCTCCAGTGATCGCTCTCTTCGTATGACATGCCCGCAGTAGGCCAGTTATAGCTTGGCGACCCTTGCTCCGAGTGACATGTCTGGCTTCATTTGTTCTTCTTGCCATCCATAGTATTGATAAAATCCTTCTCCAGCACCACATTTCGAAGGCGTTGATTCTTCTTCTGTCTTGTTTCTTTATCGTCCAGGTTTCGCATCCATATGTTACTACAGAAAAGACCAGACTAGGTACAATTTGAAGACCTTGTCCACTGACTCCATTGTTGATTTGCTCATAGTTATTTTCTTATTGACGTCCGGTGTTACAGTACACACCGGATTACAGTAGTCCAAATCCTCTCACTCTCCTCCAACACATGATGCCGAGGGAGATAAGGACCAGGAGATTAAAATTCAATCGCCGATCTTTTTGCAGGCAGATAAATTGCAGCCAGATGATTTTGGCAGTGGTTTACTCTGCTCTCCCCATAGGGAACACAGAAATAATCGGCTAAGCGGAGCGTTCCTGTGTAGGAAGGAATCAAAAGAGATAGCAACCAGCTGAACGATTGGTCAGCCGACAGTTATCTGATGTGTATGGCCACCTTTAGGGGGTTTTTAGGGGAGATAAGTTGCTTCCATTTTCTCGGAAGGGGAGGGGATCAAAAGTCACTTCCATATTTTAGGAGGGTAACAAAGAAACTGCTTATCTGGAAAAGTTACCGGTATTTCTATTTTTTTTCTCAGTTCACCATGCAGGATGCAAAATTTGATAATTTTATGGATGTGGCGAAATCAGTTTTGTATATACATTTTTTTCATCTTTTTTAGTCATTGTCTATAGCGGTACAGGGCAGGTGAATGTTTGTGCCTCAGGATCTTATCTTAGTGACCAGAGGTCCTGATACTCTCACTGGTTTCTGGACACTTAATCCCTGTTGTCTTGTCCTTGTGTCTCTCGGGGAATTTATGACCCTGTTACTGTATATTTTGGCCTTAGATCAGGTAGTTAGCAATCTATTCCCAGAAAGTCAATCCCCCTTTACTGTTTCCCCCATTGTCTTGTCTTTTACAAATTATCTCCCTTGTTTGTCTTTGTAGAAGAGGTCATTGAATGGCGTCTTTAAGCACTTAGATGAACAAGTTGGATCAGGGTTTTAGTATGATTGTTTACTATAAAGATCAAAGAAGTGCAAAATCCATATCTACATGGTCTTTCTATTCTCTCCCCATTTGTATTCAGGGTTGGTGGGTGACCCAAAGGTTGGCCCCTCAATGATCATAAAGTGATGACATATCCTAAGGATATACTATAATTACATAGGATGGAAATGTCTTTGTAGAACAGGTCATTAAATGGCGTTTTAAAGTCCCCTTGGTCACATGCTAACGCAAGTGCACCTATCCCAGGCCGACAGGGCAACCAGAGCTCACTGTAGCTATGTAATGACCCACAGTGGTCTCGCTTAGCCCCCTTACAGGACTCAACGGCCTCCTCTGTGAGTTTGACCATACTACTGCTCACCCAACAATGGTGCCCTTACAACCATGCCCATAGCCCCATCAGACTTTCCCAGAGCTAACCACTAAGGCTGACGGTAAACTCCACATCAGTGTCTTCCACGGCCACTCTATCAGTCCCCAAACTACCAATGGTCATTGTCTGCTCTGTGACCCACGCTCCGGACCCGCTATGGTAAGTTGTGCTAACTCTTGTTCCGAGGGTCACTCATTCCTTGGCAAATAACTCTTCTCCTTAGTTCCGCACAGACCCCCGACCAGTCTCAATAAACGCTTAGTCTATTTAAAGGTTCATACAACTTTTAAAGGCTACATATGTTGACCACTTGCTGCTAGGTATCACTTCCAGGTCGTCTTCTCCATCACGTACAGATGGCGATCCCCTCGCGAGCCCCACTGGTGGTTATTTTCCAGGTTGTTGATCTCGGGGCACTGATGCATGTGTCCAGGAGATGCTGTTCTTGTGCTCGTGTTCTCAGAAATGTTGTTTGCTGGTTAATTATTGATATAAAAGGTGATGATTCCACACTTCCCGACCGGCGTAAATTATGGAAAACACAAATCTCCACATTCTCCCCGTGGCTTGTTTTTTTGGGATTGTCTATTTTTAGCGACTGGTCGTTACTGGGCTACAAAGGATTTTTTTTCTAAATTTCCAGGCAATATCTGTGTTTGGTAAAACCAAAGTTCAATCTCGAGCACATTATAAATCTCATCTATGAAGTTCCAAAAGTTTGTGCTGATTCATTTCTTAATACAGCTTCATTGAGGTAGATCTATTTTTCTGATATAGAGCAGTAAATCTCCAGCATAGACGAGGGTCATCAATATCAGATCGGAGGGGGTCCGATACCCTGCACCCACACGGATGAGGGCGTATGTAAATAGCGCTGTTCACTGTGTAGTGGCTGCTCTTGGTACTGCACCTTGGCTTCTGACCTGCAGCACCTGACAGTATCTGATCCTAGGGATCTTCTAATTAAAGGTCATTAATATAGTAAGGCCGGGGTCACACGGCCATCGATTCTCTCGTGCAAGAGAATGGGGACGATTAGGCCAATGACACTCGGCTGAAACTCTGTCAGAGTCATCCCAGACGCATAGTCCCCAATCTGCTTTTCAGACTATGTTTTCCCTGAATCGCACCAAAAAACACCTGAAAAAATGCTCAGAAAATGGTCAAAATACTCGTGTTCATTTCTATTATATAATAACTCGCTGGTCATATGTTCAGCCTTTGGAGCATTTTTTTTTTCATGCTTCAGGTTTTGAAGAACATCTGGTTCGAGAAAAAAAAGTGCAGTACTTGTAGGAAGTATCTCCGAATTCACTCCACACAAAGTGCTGTCCAATCAAAAAGTTGCAAAAAAAAAGTCTTCGGATAAAAAACTTTTCAAAACCACTTCAGGAAACTAAAAACTCCTAAAAAAAAAGAGATTTTACTGACCCCGTTTCCACTAGACAATCGCTATTTTGGACAGACTAAAATACAAAAACTGCACATTACGATATACAACCCCTGGCAAAAATTATGGAAGTGACGAGGGGGCCTCAGGGCAGTGTAAAATAGATGAATGGTGCTCTGGGCGTTGTACGAAGAATGGCGCCGGTGAAGAAACAGTCAGAGGCTGTTCGATGCAGTCGTCCAAGATTTTACTTACAGTTCTTAGGCAATTCACAAGTGCACTTTACAGGTGAAGGCCTCCCTCGTCGTGCCGCGTTCACCGAACAGGGGTTCAATCCTTCTTCAAGCAGCTTAGGAATGCCTGGCGGAACCCCACTTTCTCGTGTTCCTACTTTGACCGTCTTTACACCTAGTCCTTCTCTCTTCTGCTCTACGCTGCCCACTCTCAATCCCGCTCGGGTATGCTGAAGTCCTTCCTGTACGTCGGATCCGGGACCAAGCTGACCCCCTGGAGATTAGAATGAAGCAACCGATCCCTCCTGACACCTGGCAGGAGCAGGGCGTACGGGTGCCGTCCTGCACGCGCCGTACCCCCTGGGATCCCTTCCTTAGAACGGAGCCTACTCCCTGCTCCCCTCCGGGGCCTCTATCCTGGGCCCTAATTTGTGGAGCAGAGCTCCTGATGAGCCTCTGCTCCCGGACTGTTCCTCTCAACAGCCCTCACTAAACTCCACACTGTTATGTTCTGCTACCAGAGCTAAGGAAAGAGAGGAGATCTGTCCCTACGATAGAACTCAGCTTAATCCCTACGATGTAACAGGGAACCTGATCCTGCGATCAGACCTGCTAAAGTCCTAAGCTAGTCTGTACGGAGACCTATAGATGTGGGGAAGGAATCCCTACAAGTTCTAAGGACTGGGAGGAATATGGGACACCTCCTAACAGAAATAGTAGCAGACAGACGAACAAACAAAATATATAGAACATAGAGGTCAGTAGACCAAGCAAACTAACAGAGCAAGACACAGAGCACAGGCTAGCTAGAAAGTAGATATACAATGAAGTCCAGCAAAGCCAGAAGGGCGGAGCAGGATTAAATAGGCCAACAAGGTCATGTGACCAGCAAAGGAAAAAAAACCTAAGAGCAAGGTTCTAACAGTACCCCCCCTTCTAAGAGGATCCTCCGGATCCCCTAGGACCAGGCTTATCAGGAAATCTCCTGTGAAACGCTCTGATAAGTCTGGACGCGGAAACATCATCCGACCTCACCCAAGAGTTATCCTCGGGACCGAAACCTTTCCAGGCCACAAGATACTGCAAACTACCTCTATACCGTCTAGAGTTAAGGATGCGAGAAATTTCATATTCCCCGTCCTCCACCACCGGAGGAACAGAGGCAGAGGCGTCACAATCCGATACAACAGCTTTTTTCAACAGAGAGACATGAAATACCGGATTAATTCTCCAGGAGGTAGGAACCTCCAACCTAACAGCAGATTGGTTGACAACCTGAAGCACCTTAAAGGGCCCTACAAACTTGGGACCCAATTTCTTTGAAGGAATCCTCAACCGCAGATTCCTAGAGGACAACCAAACCATGTCACCAACAGCGAACAAAACCTCCTGTCGTTTCCTATCAAAGTAGTCTTTAGATTTTCTGTTGGCCTCCTGAAGATTACCACGCACATCCGTCCAAACTCTCTCCAAATCACCGGAAAAATTCTCCTCCTCAGGCACGGCAGATCCCAACTTGGAGAACGACCCAAACGACGGATGTCTCCCAGAACAACAAAAAAAAGGCGAACAACCAGCAGAAGAAGATGTATGATTGTTCAGAGCAAATTCAGCAAGTGGCAGAAACTCAGACCACCCCTCTTGATTGTCTGCCACAAAACAACGCAAGAACTGCTCAACATCCTGGTTTTTCCTTTCTGTCTGGCCATTAGATTCAGGATGATATCCGGACGAGAACGACAAATGAACTCCCAACCTATCACAAAAGGCACGCCAAAAACGAGCCACGAACTGAGGACCCCTATCAGAAACAATGTCAGTAGGAACGCCATGAAGTCTGACAATTTCCTTGACAAAGGCCTTAGCGAGAGTTTTAGCGCAGGGCAGTTTGACGAAAGGAACCAAGTGACACATCTTGCTAAAACGGTCCACGACCACCCAGATGACAGTAAAACCCTCAGAGGGGGGAAGGTCAGTTATAAAGTCCATAGCCAAATGTGTCCAAGGAGCACTGGGAACCTCCAAAGGACAAAGCAACCCCGCAGCAGGAGTATGTGAGGACTTAGATCTAGCACATATAGTACATTGACGCACCCACTTAATGACTTCCTTCTGCCATCCAGGCCACCAAAAACTGCGACCCACCAGTCTCTTGGTCTCAGAGATTCCGGGATGACCTGCCAACCGAGATTCGTGACACTCAACAAACAAATCTCTCCTAAAGGTCCCAGGCACAAACAACCTCCCATGAGGAGTGTTAGAAGGGGCATTCTCCTGTGCTTTAAGAATCTCATTTTCCAAAACGGAGTCCAAAGCAGCTATCACAACACCTTCTTGTAAAATGTTCTCCTCTTTCTCAGCACCGACTATGGGAGAAAAACTGCGAGACAAGGCATCCGCCTTAACATTCTTAGTACCAGGGATGTAAGTAACGGAGAAATTAAACCGCGAGAAAAACAGTGCCCACCTAGCCTGACGGGCATTCAGGCGCTTGGCAGCATCAAGATATATCAGATTTTTATGATCCGTAAGAACCTGAACGGGAAATTCCGCACCTTCCAAGAAGTGGCGCCAGTGTTCAAATGCGAGTTTAATAGCCAATAATTCCCGATTACCAATATCGTAATTCAGTTCAGTCTCCCAAAAATTTTTTGAAAAAAAGGCACAGGGATGTAATCCATCCCCGTTATCCTGAGACAATACTGCGCCAACCCCCACAGAGGAAGCATCAACCTCAACCAAAAACGGCCTAGTAACATCAGGCTGCATAAGGATGGGAGCAGAGGTGAACCTCTCCTTGAGATACACAAAAGCTTCAATGGCCTCAGAAGACCACTGAACCGCATCAGCACCTTTCCTGGTGAGATCAGTCAGAGGTTTGACAATACTAGAAAAATTTTTTATGAATTTTCTATAGTAATTGGCAAAACCCAAAAACCTCTGTATCGATTTCAAACCAATAGGCCTAGGCCATTCCTGCACAGCCTGAACCTTAACCGGATCCATCTCAAAACCTTTGCTGGAGATAATGTAGCCCAAAAAACTAATTCTCTGTACAGCGAACTCACATTTCTCCAGCTTAGCAAAAAGCGAATTGTCCATTAATAACTGTAATACCTCACGCACGCTCCGCCAATGAGACTCCAGATCCGGCGAATAAATCAAAATGTCATCCAAATACACAACCACATTTTTACCGATCAAAGGTCTAAGGATGTCATTAATCAGATTCTGAAAAAATGCAGGAGCATTAGTAAGACCAAAAGGCATAACCAGATTCTCAAAATGACCCACAGGAGTGTTAAAAGCAGTCTTCCATTCGTCACCCTCCTTCATGCGCAACAGATTGTATGCCCCCTTAAGGTCAATTTTAGAGAACCACTTGGCCCCCATTAACTGGTTAAACAGATCAGGAATCAATGGCAGTGGGTAAGGATTGCGTACAGTAATTTTGTTAATCTCACGAAAATCCAGACAAGGACGTAAACCGCCGTCCTTTTTTTTTACAAAAAAAAATCCAACCGCCACAGGAGACTTAGAGGGCCTAATGTGACCGGCGGCCAAACTTGTCTGTATGTATTCCTCCAAAGCCTTCCTCTCAGGAATAGTAAGGTTAAATAAACGACTTTTAGGAAGAGTCGCTCCAGGGACAAATTCAATAGAACAATCATAGTCTCTATGGGGAGGCAAAACCTGCGATTCCTTCTCAGAAAAAACTCTCCAAAAATCCTGAATAGGAACAGGCAATTCTCCCCTATCCAAAGCTGCAATACGCCCATTACAACACTTGTCATAACATTTATGGCTCCAGGATTTAATTTCACTGGTAGACCAATCCAGTACAGGATTGTGAAATTTTAACCAGGGCAATCCCAATATTACTGGAGAAGGCAAGTTATTCAACACTACCAAATCCAATTTCTCATGGTGAACACCATTAATAGTGAGAGGAAATTCACAGACCTTGAGAGTAATATTCTTCAAAGGGGAACCATCCACAGAAACCACAGCAATGGGGGATGATAAAGGTTCAGGTTTTAAATTGAGTCTTTCCACGAATCCCCCATCAATAACATTCAGAGTAGACCCACAATCAACAAACACCCGAAATTCCATTAATTTTTCCTGAGCAATCGTGGAAGCAGCTAAAAATACACCCTTGGAATTTAAACAGGCAATACGGGCATGACTGACCATTTTTTTTTCTTTCTTCATACGAAGCTCACAGCCTTTAATCAAATGACCAGATTTTCCGCAATAGAAACACAAGCCTTCAAAAAATCGACGGTCTTTTTCTTGAGAGCGAGGTGCCACCGATCCAATCTCCATCGGTTCACCACTGTTAGTACACACATTCTCATAACCAGAAACTGACATAGCAGAGGATTTGCTCTCATTAACCCTTGCACGCAGTCTTCTATCCACCCGTATAGCTAATTGCATAGCCTGTTGCAAATCTTCAGGTGTAGGATAAGCAATTAGCAGGTCTTTAACCCTTTCACTGAGCCCAGCAAGAAATAGACTTTTCAGAGCAGAATCGTTCCACCCTGTTTGAGTAGACCAACGACGGAAATGAGTACAATATTTTTCCACATTACCTGATCCTTGTTTTAAACGTCTCAACTCAGTCTCAGCTGATGCGACACGGTCAGGATCATCATATAATAGTCCCAAAGCAGAAAAAAAACTATCCACTGATCTGAAGCATGTATCACTAGGTTGCAAAGAAAAGGCCCACTCCTGAGGCTCTTTGCGCAAAAGTGACATTATGAACCCTACGCGCTGGGATTCATCCCCAGAGGACTTAGGTCTCAAACGAAAATACAATAAGCAAGCATTTTTGAATGAAAAAAATTCTCGGTGTTCACCAAAAAATAAATCCGGCAAACATACCTTAGGCTCCAAGAAATGTGCTCCAGGACAGTTACTCACGTGCTGACGGAGCTCGGCCACCTCCAGAGAGAGTCCCTGCAGGCGATGAACCAAATCCTGAACCGACACCATGATGGAACAGAAAAATCTTTCCTTAGAGAATTTGCTGGCTGGACTTACTGTTATGTTCTGCTACCAGAGCTAAGGAAAGAGAGGAGATCTGTCCCTACGATAGAACTCAGCTTAATCCCTACGATGTAACAGGGAACCTGATCCTGCGATCGGACCTGCTAAAGTCCTAAGCTAGTCTGTACGGAGACCTATAGATGTGGGGAAGGAATCCCTACAAGTTCTAAGGACTGGGAGGAATATGGGACACCTCCTAACAGAAATAGTAGCAGACAGACGAACAAACAAAATATATAGAACATAGAGGTCAGTAGACCAAGCAAACTAACAGAGCAAGACACAGAGCACAGGCTAGCTAGAAAGTAGATATACAATGAAGTCCAGCAAAGCCAGAAGGGCGGAGCAGGATTAAATAGGCCAACAAGGTCATGTGACCAGCAAAGGAAAAAAAACCTAAGAGCAAGGTTCTAACACACACTCTCCACTACTCCACTCCCTCCTAAAAATGGCTTCCCTTTTTATCTCTACTGTATAAGTTCTTCCTGTATCTGCTTCCTCCACCCACACCCACTATTGATTCCCCCTACCTTTGGGTTCCCCCCTACTCCAGCCAGGGACAGGGCTCAGCAGAAAACTACATTGCGTCTTGCCCCTCCGGCCGGCCTGGAGCAGCGTAGTGATGGATGCAGGTGTTTGGGGTTCCGTGCAGCACTCCCTCCTTACCTGAGAGAAGGGAGACACCACACCTCGGGGTGAGGTGCAGTATCTCTGTGGCGACTGAACCCTCAGGGGCGCCACATTCCCCCCGGTGAAACACAGCACGTCCGCGGGCTAGAATAAAGCAAAACAAAGAATAAATGACATGACAAACACATAACATTTCTTCCCTTTATGGGAGGGACATTTTCTTTAAACGTTACTGGTTACGTTGCAATTATAAAAGATTATAAAAGCACTTTTCATATGAAACTTTTTCAAGAGAGTTCCTGCACCAGGGTGCAGCAGTAGCAGCATGAGGGACCCGTCCGCAAACCCCCAACATAGGCCCTGGGCGTGGCTGCAGGGCATAGATGATCCAGATACTGGACCTCGTCTTCCGCTACGCCAAACGGGTTTTTGTTCTGAGGTAAGGATTGCACTTATAAAACCAATAGGGTGCACTTTAAGAAGTGCTAAACTTTTTACAATGGAAAGTTTGTAGGGAGATTACTGTCCTCTTCCCTATTGTCTCTATACTCTTACGAGTACCTAAGAAAACTTATCACAACAGCATATTAACTCAGCACCCAGATGGGTGACTATATTCAGTTTCACAGTCCCAGAACTAAGCCTAGTACTGGGGACCCCTCCTGGGGTATTCTTCATTTTTCCCTGACCCAGCCGGGTCACGAGGGACTTCCTGCAGCGGTGCGTCCTTGTTGGCATGGTACACTTGCAGGGCATACCAGCCACGCTCACCATGGTGCCGGGTGAACGTGACTCGATCTCCCGGATACAGGTTCAGGTCGGGATGGCCTTCTTCCAGCTCAGGCTCCACATCCCGCCGATTGACGAAAATGTCCCTATTAAACTCGGGACTCCGGATGAAGCCCCACCCAGCCTTGAGGTTAAACTTAACGATGAGGCCTTCCTCACGGGGGCTGGGGTTGGCTGTCTCCGCCTGGCGGACTTGTGCCTTGGCATCCTTGTCACGGGCCTCCAGGCACTCATTCACGCGCGTCGCTCCCTCTCCAATTGCCGGAGCTCCCGCCGGCAGAATTCCTTCCTCTGCTGGGCGGCGGACTCTGTTTCATAGGAGAGCCCCATCAGATCTCCCCCCCGGTTGTCCCAGCATAACTCCTCTCCGCTGGGGCAGGCAACCGGGGGCGCTGGTATTGGGAGGAGTGGACACGGCTGCTGATCCTCAAAGTGGGCGGACAAATCAAAGAACAGCGCGCCGTAGGTTCAACACCAGCGCCGGTGGCCGAGGTGGCGGGAGGGCTCCCAGCAACAGGCCCGCAGCTTCGGCACCGGGGATTAGAGGTTCCGGGGGGGCGCCGTATGGGGAACCCTCTGGTGCAGCGCTTAGAGGCAGGGGTTCTGGGAAGGCCCTTGGTGCGGGGTTTTCAGGTTCCGCGCCCGGGGGTGGAGGTTCCGGGCTGCATATCGGTTCCGGCCAGAGTGCGGCAGCATATGGCGGGGGCTGGGGCAGGAGGCTCAGGAGCAGGTCGGCGCTGGCAGCGCCCGGGGCTGGGGATTCTCTCCTACCTGCTCCTGTGTTCCACTCGACCTCCTGGTTTCCTGCGAACTCCGCCGAGGCTGGTGTGCGGCTACTGGCATCCAGTCTCACTTTCCGGAGGGTGGCTAGTTTCTCCAGCAGCTCACTTTTCCACCGGGCGACCGCTGCCTGCTGGGCTCGCTCCACTTGCTGGCCCAGCTCGAGGACCTCGCTTTCGAGGAACTCCACGTCCTCCGGGGATAGCTTCTCTATATCTTCCTCCATGGTGGAGAGGGTGGCTTGGTGCAGCGGCAGGCCGGAGGCAGAGGCTTGGTTTTTGCTCCCTTCCATCTCGGCTGCCGGGTGCGGTCTGGCTAGACGGGATGAGGCCACTCCCTGTCTCCATTCCTTTTCTCCTCCTCCTCTCCTCTTTTGGGGGCGATCCCATGGCGATTTGATGTCGGTCACTCCCTGTGACGGCCTTCCTGCCTTGACGGACACATTTATGCGGACAGTCACAGTTGCAAGGGGCAGGGTTCGCTTTTGGCACCATTCTGGGACCCGGCCCACGATGGGAGTTTCCATATTGTTGTCTTTAATCACGCACATAATGGCGCCCGTTTTTTTTGGGGCGGGTGCCACATTCAGAGCAGAACACACTTCTTTAGGCGCACAGTACCCGCAGATAACGGGTTGGTCACGCATCCTGTTCGTGACGCCAATTGGATCACGCGCCCCCAGGACCGCGGGGCACTCTTTGGGAGTAATCACAGTGGCTGGCCTGGGGCGGTCAGTGCACAAAGGGGTATCACTTATTAGTGAAAAGTTCAGAGAGTTCGTGACGCCACCTGTGGTGTCTGGTGAGGATCACCAGCGCTGCAACAGTCCTCTGATGTCAGGGCAGCTAAAGATGGTGCGGCTCCCCACAGGCGGAGCAGGCCTCAGGGCCGTGTAAAATAGATGAATGGTGCGCTGGGCATTGTAGTGCGGGGGAGGAAGAATGGCGCCGGTGAAGAAAAAGTCAGAGGCTGTTCGATGCAGTCGTCCAAGATTTTACTTACAGTTCTTAGGCAATTCACAAGTGCACTTTACAGGTGAAGGCCTCCCTCGTCGCGACGTGTTCACCGGACAGGGGTTCAATCCCTCCTCAAGCAGCTTAGGAATGCCTGGCGGAACCCCACTTTCTCGTGTTCCTACTTTGACCATCTTTACACCTGGTCCTTCTCTCTTCTGCTCTACGCTGCCCACTCTCAATCCCGCTCGGGTATGCTGAAGTCCTTCCTGTACGTCCGATCCGGGACCAAGCTGACCCCCTGGAGATTAGAATGAAGCAACCGATCCCTCCTGACACCTGGCAGGAGCGGGGCGAACGGGTGCCGTCCTGCACGCGCCGTACCCCCTGGGATCCCTTCCTTAGAACGGAGCCTACTCCCTGCTCCCCTCCGGGGCCTCTATCCTGGGCCCTAACTTGTGGAGTAGAGCTCCTGATGAGCCTCTGCTTCTGAACTGTTCCTCTCAACAGCCCTCACTAAACTCCACACTCTCCACTACTCCACTCCCTCCTAAAAATGGCTTCCCTTTTTATCTCTACTGTATAAGTTCTTCCTGTATCTGCTTCCTCCACCCACACCCACTATTGGTTCCCCCTACCTTTGGGTTCCCCCCTACTCCAGCCAAGGCCAGGGCTCAGCAGAAAACTACATTGCGTCTTGCCCTTCCGGCCGGCCTGGAGCAGCGTAGTGATGGATGCAGGTGTTTGGGGTTCCGTGCAGCACTCCCTCCTTACCTGAGAGAAGGGAGACAACACACGTTGGGGTGAGGTGCAGTATCTCTGTGGCGACTGAACCCTCAGGGGCGCCACAGAATCACCAGGCTCAGAAGATGTTCATTCAGTTGTTTAATGTTGTTGAAAGAAGATCATAGACATCGCACAAAACTAAAGTCATTTCAAATGGCAACTTTAGGGCTTTAAGAAACATTAAAAGAATTCAAGATTAAAAATGTGGTACTCAGTAAGGGTAATTTTTTTTCAGACCAAGCAGAGGGAAAAAATTATGGAATCACTCAATTCTGAGGAAAAAATTATGGAATCACCCTGTAAATTTTAATTTCCATGTAAATTTTAATTTCCCAAACTAACACCTGCATCGAATTAGATCTGCTCGTTAGTCTGCATCTAAAAAGGAGTGATCACACCTTGGAGAACTGTTGCACCAAGTGGACTGACATGAATCATGGCTCCAACACGAGAGATGTCAATTGAAACAAAGGAGAGGATTATCAAACTCTTAAAAGAAGGTAAATCATCAAGCAATGTTGCAAAAGATGTTGGTTGTTCACAGTCAGCTGAGTCTAAAATCTGGACCAAATACAAATATGGGAAGGTTGTTAAAGGCAAACATACTGGTAGACCAAGGAAGACATCAAAGCGTCAAGACCGGAAACTTAAAGCAATATGTCTCCAAAACAGGAAATGCACAACAAAACAAATGAGGAACGAATGGGAGGAAACTGGTGTCAATGTCTGTGACCGAACTGTAAGAAACCGCCTAAAGGAAATGGGATTTACATACAGAAAAGCTAAATAAAAGCAATCATTAACACCTAAACAGAAAAAAACAAGGTTACAATGGGCCAAGGAAAAGCAATCGTGGACTGTGGATGACTGGATGAAAGTCATATTCAGTGATGAATCGCGAATCTACATTGGGCAAGGTGATGATGCTGGAACTTTTGTTTGGTGCCGTTCCAATGATATTTATAAAGATGACTGCATGAAGAGAACATGCAAATTTCCACAGTCATTGATGATATGGGGCTGCATGTCAGGTAAAGTCGCTGGGGAGATGGCTGTCATTACATCTTCAATAAATGCCCAAGTTTACATTGATATTTTGGACAGTTTTCTTATCCCATCAATTGAAAGGATGTTTGAGGATGATGACATCATTTTTCAAGATGATAATGCATCCTGCCATAGAGCAAAAACTGTGAAAACATTCCTTGAAAGAAGCCACATAAGGTCAATTTCGTGGCCTGTAAATAGTCCGGATCTCAATCCAATTGAAAATCTTTGGTGGAAGTTGAAGAAAATAGTCCATGACAAGGCTCCAACCTGCAAAGCTGATCTGGCAACAGCAATCAGAGAAAGTTGGAGCCAGATTGATGAAGAGTACTGTTTGTCACTCATTAAGTCCATGCCTCAGAGACTGCAAGCTGTTATTAAAGCCAGAGGTGGTGCAACAAAATACTAGTGATGTATTGGAGTGTTCTTTTGTGTGTTTGTTTTTCATGATTCCATAATTTTTTCCTCAGAATTGAGTGATTCCATAATTTTTTCCCTCTGCTTGGTCTGAAAAAAATTACCCTTACTGAGTACCACATTTTTAATCTTGATTTCTTTTAGTGTTTCTTAAAGCCCTAAAGTTGCCATTTGAAATGACTTTAGTTTTGTGCCATGTCTGTGATCTGCTTTTTTTCAACAAAATGAAACAACTGAATGAACATCCTCCGAGCCTGGTGATTCCATATTTTTTGCCAGGGGTTGTAGAGGCACTTTACTGATCACTGGACTTGTAGAAAAGTCCTTTTACCTGATCACATTCTGATGTTATACTCCAGTCACAACCATAGCTGCATTCCAAATTCTGATATATCCTGTTACCTTGCAGGCAGCATGATCTATAGCCCTATATCCCGTAGGTAATGTCTGAAGTGAGCAAAATTCTTGAAGAAGTGCATTATAGGAAGCCACGTGTGTGGATTAAACGCTGTATTATTTTTCTGAACCAAGATACGAAATTGCAATCTATTATGATTATTGCATTTTCTTTTTAGCTGCTTTTTTCCTTTTTATCCATTTTTATGCTGGTTGGATTCTGTATATTTTTATTTATTTTTTAGTGCAGAAAAGTTGCAATTCTGACTTCTGTCACAGGTGCATAAATCCCAGATACCTTTTATTATAAGTTGGATAATGCACATGAATATAAATGACATAATCATGTGTAAACCCACCCGTAAAGGGGTTGCACTACTGAACAATCCCTTTCAGATGCCCCTAAACCTCGTTACATAAAAAAGCACCATTAGCTCCTGCACCAGCGCCATTTGGCCGTTCTGAGCCCTTTGTCCCCTCTGACCACTGCGGACGCTGCAGCTGTGATGTGACATTGCTGATATTAGAGGACTGGTGGGGACGCAGGGCTTAGAGCTGCTGAACGGCGCTGGTGCAGAAGGTAAAATTACTGGATTCCAGTTATAGATTTCTGCACTGGGTTACTGGTTGCACTGGTGACATCACAACTACAGTTCACAGCACCACTGCAGCCAATCACTGAGCTCAGCGGCTGTTCAGCCCTCCTTAATAGTCCTAGTTCCTCATGTGGCCCCTTGAGAAAGTTAATTTCCAGCCTCTGATATAGTAGATTCCCCTCCGGCCCTGATGTGATTATCTGCCATTGTAATAAATTCTGCTTATTGATTCCTGCGCATCAGTGCCCACAGGTGTCTCTACTAAGTGTCAGGATACGCAGAGACATAAATAAGCGTCACACGTGCAGTCATCGACTTATACACAATTTCCTCCATCTGACATGTATAAAGCACACATACGCCGCGCTCACATGTTGCAGCTGCAAGGGGGCTTTCGTTGCGGTTTCTGAAGTCTGTTCACATAAAATCCTCCGATCACTATTGAATCCGTTAGATGCCACTGACAATCACCGACTGCAGCATGTATATGGTTGGATTACAGTGACGGCATGTACTGGCACCCCCCCGGCCTTCACACCACGACATGACTAACGGGGGCCAATGTTCAACCTTGGCGTCTACTGAAGGCGGTGTAGCGATCGCAGTGGCAAAGGGTGCAACTGTGACCTGGCCTGTATGGGAGGGGGACCACCGACACTATCGCCTAATTTAGCTGGATTTGCCTCCTCGGACATACATTCAGCTAAAATGTATTTCGGTGCAGAGACACGCCGGCTCCCTGCACTGCAATACACGCCGCCAGCCAATAAGAGGCCAGAAGCTGACGTCGTCGTGCCAGTCACAGGCGATGCATGGCAGTGACGTCATGCACCGTGCCGGGCAAACCGAAGCAGCTGCTGGCTCCTGCGCCAGGTATAGAAGAGGACGCGGCAAGTTGTGGGAGCAAAGGAAAGTAAGAAGAATTGTTTAGTTTTTTTAATGTGTTGGAATGAATCGATAAACGTTATTACTGGAAAGGGCTCAGGATATTATACCAAGGGGACAAGGATGGGGGACATATACACCAGGATGGGGGACACTGGAAGGGACCCAGGATGGGGAATTATTATTGGAAGGGGCCCAGGATGGGAGGCACTATTACTGGAAGAGGCCCAGGATGGGGAATTATTATTGGAAGGGGCCTGGATGGGGGAGATTATTACAGGAAGTGGCCAGCATGGGTGACATTATACCAGGAGGGACCAAGGATGGGGGACATTATTATAGAAAGGGGCCAAAATTGGGGACATTATTATAGGAAAGGGCCAGAATGGGGCACATTATACCAGGAAGGAGGACATTATTACTGGAAGGGGCCAGAATGGGTGACATTATTGTAGAAAGGGGCCAGAATTGGGCCATTATTATAGGAAGAGGTCAGTATGGGGGACATTATACCAGGAAGGGGCCTGGGACGGGGAACATTGCTACATTAAGAACCCAGGATGGGGGACATTGTTACTGGAAGGGACCAGGATGGAGGACATTATACAAGGAAGGGACCCAAAAAAGGGTGGCATTATATGAGGAAGGGGCCCAGGAAGAGGGAAACTATTACTGGAGGTCACTAAGATGGGGGACATTTTTACAAGAAGGGGTCCAGGATGTGGGACGATATTATAAGAAGGGAACAGGATGGGGGACATCATTATATGGGGGGGGGGTCAAATCATATGTCTTTATAGGATCTAGAATGACAATAGGGCGCATACATCTGACAAACATGCCGGTGGGGACCCAAGTCCAAATTTTGCATCGGGGCCCATCGGACTCTAGTTACTCCACTGCCCCTGGTCACTGCCATCTTGGTTCCCCAATTACGGCCGGCCTAGTTCAAGTCTAAATAAAGAAAAATTAAGTTGGATAAAAAATAAAAGTTACGGGTGTGAGACAATTTTCGAGAACACAAAGCAATGTTCCTCTTTTTCCACCACCACCACCAGGATATGATGATCCGCTCTACAGGTTTGGTGTCACCGTAATTGTACCGACCCGGAGAAACGACACCAGGTTATTTGTACTATAAAGCAAATCCTGTTAAAATAAAACCAAAACCGCACTTGTCAGATCTACATTTATTTTCACCATTTCATCGCACTTGACATTCTTTATCCCATTTTCCAGTTTGCGTCTTGAAACAAGGATGAAGAAAAAAAAAGAAAAAAAAAACACCTGGTCGCAGTGTCCCATTTACTAAAATAATAATTTTTATGGCCAATTACAAGTTCTGCCGCTGATCTCCACCATTGTTTTCTAATCTAAAATAAAAATGTATTTTTTTCTCTTCTATTCCCGGCTTTCCAGCAGCCACATGGCGCTGAGCAGCAGCATCCAGCACTATCACCCACGTGTGCGCAGCGCGGTCCTGGCTACTGTCCGTCTGATGCAACCCAGGACACGCCTACTTCACTATCATCCTGTCAAGCCATTGGCTAGACCGCCGGTACAGTGAGCATCCGCGCACCACCATTGGTCAGTTCATCCTGCTACCTCTTGTATTCTATTGGCTGGCTGTGCGTGACGTAGACCGTGCTTGTACGCGATTGGCGGCTTTGCCCTCTCTCTCACTTTCTCCCGGTTCCAACATGGCGGCCGACACGGTGTCTCTGTTCACGTCTATCGGGCTCAGTGAGCAGAAGGCGAAAGAGACCCTGAAAAATGAGGCGCTCAGCGCGGTGCTGCGGGAGGCCGTGCTCCAGGTATGGGCAGCGAAGGGCGTTATAATCTGCCATTAGTTCCCCTCATTTCCTCCTGACACCCGCTCACCTCTTCCGGTTCTGGTTACAGACTAGTTCTTATAGACCGGAAATCCTGATAATTCGCCATAAATCTTCCAATTCAGTTTTGTGTATACGACTCCTATGCAGAGCTATGTGTCTCCATGGTTACAGCATGCGAACTGTCTCTGATTCTGCAATCTTATCAATTCACTCTGTGGCTCTGCAGCCATTGCAGAAATACAACTCCCAGCATTTCTAGGCAGCCATTGGTGGTTTGGACATGCTGGGAGTTGTAGTGCTCATAGGTTGGACTGTATAAGCAGAAGGATGACCGTGTAACTTTACATTGTGCATTACTCTGCAGCAGGTGCTGTGTACCCCTGAGTGTTTCACTTCAGCATTAGACCATTTCTCTGTTGCTTTATGTCGCACTTTGATCTGTGTAGCAATAATGAGCGGCTGATACATTGTATCTGATGACATCCTGAACCACTGTAGCCTTGCATCAGACGGTTGGTGCGCTCGGGCCCCCCCTGCCTTGTGTTGGTGCGCTCGGGCCCCCTGTCTGGGACGCTCAAAGGGAACCTGTCATGTCCTATCTACACTGCCCCCATTGTTTTGTTAGTGATGCAATGTGTATCACTAACAAGCTTTTTCTCATTAAAATTGGGGCAAATATAATGATTTTCTAACATTTTATTACTTTTATCCTACCTGCTCGTTTTCAGTCATATGGGTGTGATCCTCATATTCAGTCAGGAGCGGGTGCAGCGTTCAGTCACTGCTGGCGCCACTCACGTATTTTAATTTGCTCCCGGCGAGCGCTGATATTTGTGGGGAGCATGAGCAGTTTTACATGTCCGGCTTCCGGTCCCCGCACGTGCACAGTGAGATGCAGGTCATAGCACATGCAAATTTTTTTTTTTTAATGAAAAAAAGCTTGTTATTGATGCACATTGCATCACTAATAAAGCAATGGGGGCAGTGTAGATAGGACATGACGGGTTCCCTTTAAAGGGGTTTTCTACTCTTAGGATAGTGGACTCCAAATGGTCTAAAATAACACACGGGTCAGGTACTCTCCTCACCAGGTCCAGCGCTGAGTTTTTGCCGCAGCACTGACGTCACGTGCGGTGCATCTCCGGCCTCGTCGCTATATAGGCCAGGGCTTCCAGTTGTGACCAAGCCCCAGAGATCACTGTGCATCGTGACATAAGTCATGATATCACAACTTCATGACCATACAATGCGCAGGGACATCCGAGGCTTGGTTGCCGCTGGAGGTCCCGGCCTATAGTGAGGAAACCAAAGATGTGGTGACGTAAAGCAGAGGAGGACCGGGGGGCGGCCAGCGAGGGGAGCATTAGATCTCGTCTTACTACATCCTGCGTTTATTCTGCTGTGGGGTCTAGAAAGATTGTAATAAAAAAACACTTGATTAGTGGAGAATATCTTTGCTGTGATTCCCAGGAAAATCTGCGCAATTTAGGGAACTTGAATCTCGCCAGATCAGCTCATGTCTAGTCGACAGCGCTGCAGCCAATCACTGAGCTCAGCAGCTCTGCCCAAGTTGACGTCACAAGCCGCTGATCTCACTAATTGGCTGCAGCAGCACAGACTCCACACTGGAGGGGTGGGATGTAAGGCTCAGTTTTTTTTTAATGACAGTCTGCTGCCAGAGGATGGTTTTTTTTTTCCAAAATCCCCTTAAAGCTGTTGAATAATTCCAACTCCCAAAGTCCGCTGAGAGCCAATTTTGTGATTTCTGGGACAGGTTCTGTACATTCTTAGGGATCCTGGAATCCAGGGTCAGAAATTATCGGAAGAACAGCGGGATCAACCCTGAATGAATGTGGTCTCTTGCTTTTTGGAATGATGGGAGTGACTAGGAGCTCGCTGATTGGGGTTGGCAGCAGATATTCGTTTTTTAGGGCCTTAGGAGTAACACATCTCTGCAGGATCAGTCCATTTGCGTGTTTAATTTGTAGTCTGTAACCATGGAGACACAAAGATCTGGATCTGAACTGTGTACTCCAAATGCTGGATGTTTCCAAAATTGCTTCAATTTGTTGTTTTGATGCTCATATGCGATACACAGTTAGTTGCAAAAATAATTACACCCTGTGAAGATTACATAATCTAATGGGTAAATCCTGACCCATTAAACCGCCAATTGCATTAATCCCTTTAGCGAGCCACCTGAGCGAAAGGTGAAAGGCGTTGGGGCTGAGCTGCAGAACCGGCTCCACAACTTGCGGCCCCTGCTGTAGGTGCGTTGTGGAATATTATTAGGTCTGTCGCCACTTACATCATGCGGGCGAGCCGGGATTTACATTTCCAGAACTTGGTTACCCCTCTGTATAACATGGACACCTTCCATCTATGATGTGGAGGCCGGAGATATTGGCCCTGCACTCGTGGCCTGGGGTCAGGTCATCACTGCCCGCTGAATACACTGGACTGGCCCTCAATAATGAGCAGTGCATTAGTGGGACTTGTCACATTGATAATCCAGCCAGCGTTTGGGCAAAGGATAGCTGCACTGGACCCCCACCATTAATGAGTTATGGTGGATTAGAAAAACATGGCTGCTTCCTTCCAGAAACGGCACCCTCCTGGTCCACAGGTTGTTTGGTATCGCAGCTCTGCTGCATTGAAGTGATTCCAATCCTTGGGCAGATATGGTGCTGGTTTGTGAGGAAAGCATCCATGTTTTATAATCCTGGTAAACCTTTTAAAATGTTAAAAAAGTGGAAGGAGTAGTAGTAGGCGGCCATTAGAGGGGCTGTCGCTGGCCTCACAGTTCTGCATTGGGAGATGGGGGGCGCTGCTGATATTGGCACCTGCCGGCAGCTTGCCAGGTATTGTGCATGCATTTTCCTTCGTTAGAACAGGTGCACAATAATTTTGCAAGTGGCCGACAGATGCCGCCTCAGCAGCGCCCCTGTACGGGTTTTAGTGACTGTTCTCCTAATAGATGGGGGTCTTCTGTGGTCACGGCACATGTAAATAGGCGGAATACCCCTTAAAGGTGCATCTAGCTCCCGGCACACAATAGAAGTGAATGAACTCGTCGGTTGGTACAAACTCCTCGCTGTTGTTGACGCTCATGGGGGAATTGCAAAAATGTTCACGTCCTGTTCCAGTCGCATCACCAAAGCGAGAACATAGAGACCTTCATGTGGTTTACAGTAAATGACGTCTGCCGCTCCGGGGATTGTTTTTCTGCTTGTAGCCAGGAGACGTTTCGCTTCCTTCTTCTGGTGAAATATTAAAGGGGTTGTAGATGATTAGAAAACATGGCTGCCTTCTTACATAAAATAGGCCCCCCCAACTGATACTTACCCCCTCCCCTTCCCCGCTCCCCCCCCCCCCCCACGACGGCCACACTTATAGGGTAAATCTGGAAGCTCCGCTCATTTATGCAGTGCGTAGTAATGCAGAGCTGGTGTGTCGGACTCTTTTACCTCTGGGGTCCAATGTCTAATGCTGGAACTTTATGCCGTCCATATTCCTATCCCCTGTAATAAATGCCCTAAAGGAAGCTGGGAGGATCCCTTCTTCTCCAAAGTGGGGGACAGGGAGTGCAGTTCTCGTGAAATCCACAGTCTGCAGGAGATGTGATACTTATAGGAGGTTTCACCGCATCAGGATTTTACAGAACCGGTTTAGTTAATGATGGGTAATTTCCTTTCCGGTCCCGTCCCGTCCCTGGCTTACATACACAAAGAGAGAAAATTCCCGTGTGTGTGTCATGCAGACTGAAGGTGGAAATCGTTGATCTATGTGCCCGGCCGTACCCGCTGCCACGTGACTCTGCCCCACATCACCTATCGCCGTCTCGGGGCAGCTCCACGATGGGTTATGGGTCCTATAGAGCCACAAAGAATTCACACGGCTCCAGACGGGTCATTTCTTTGGTTGTGTGATGGGAACTGTTCCCCTTCCCCCTTTTTTGCTAATTGCTCAGGTAATAGAGGCCAGTTTTGGTGGCCAATTCCTTCTTATCAGCCCCGCAATGGTAGACCAAAGTTAAAGGGATGATACATAAAGCTTCTGTGCGCCCCGACCTGATAATTCTTGTTATTTTACATAATATCAGCAGATTTGCACTTTTTCATTCTGTGTGTTTGTGGCGTTCTGAAAGAAAAACAATAAAACAGAGCTGCTAAGAATATGTAATAACTGACCTGACCTCCGGCTTCATCCTCTGACCCGGAGTAATTGGCCACTCGAAATCCACTATAAAATATTCATTCATTCATTCATTCATGAATGTTGAACAGTTTGTAGTCCCTGTTTGCTTCTCATAACTACCACCCCCCAGCATCCGCTGACAGCTTCAGGTTTGATTATCTCCTATGTGTCTTGTATAGCTACACCAGGGATCGGTATCCTCCTTAGTTGCTGGATTGTGCTGCCCTCAGTATATGGTGGGGATATTTCATGCTGTTTGATTCCCATCAATCTCGGGAGGATTTATTTCTAGATAATTGGTGTGTAGCATGGGTTTTCTTATTGCACCGCTCCGGCTGCAGCGTTCAATCACCAGTGCAAAACTAGAGCCGGCCGGTGACGTCAGCGGCACATGGCAAACTATTCCCAACATGTTGGGGGGAGCGGGTCTCTGGTTACAGCCCCCTCTACGCCGAATTAACCCTTAAACAGCTGCTCAAAAGGCTAGAAATCCATCTGGCTTCAGGGCTGGTGGTACGATCACCGGGTGATGATGGGGTATCGCCCGGACTTACTGATGCTCTGAATGGTAAATGTAGCAATAAATCCTGATAATGATAATGTTTTCTTGACCAATAAGAACATTTTTTTTCTTTATTTTAGGCCCAGGCTGTGTTGGGACAATCCATCGACAAGGTCATCGGTACTCTCATTTACAATGTGTCCACTCGCCTCAAGGACACCAAGAGACTGGGGTTTCTTGTTGGATACATCATCAGTAAGAAAATCTCCACGGATCTGCAGCTGAATGGTAATTATTGAGTATGTTAAATGCATGGTGGTAGCGGGGTCTGTGGCGGCTGGTGGTAGCGGGGTCTGTTGCGGCCTTGCAATGGGCATGATGCACTAGGGCTGATTTTAGTAAGCTACAAGCGCCTGTGATCTGGTACGTGCCAAAATTGAATTGAAGTAATAATAATAATTTTCTGTAATTTGGGGACGTAAATATGCCAACTAGTAGATGGTGTAAACTAACTTGAACTATTCAGTCTCAAAATGTGGCCGATTTATCATCCTGCAGTAACCAATTTGATAAATCTGGTGTATTTGAACTGGTCCCATATATCCCCACACAAGTTGGGTGCAGGGTACGGAGCGGGTGCAGGAGAGCAGTGATCGGTGCTTGCTCTGATCCCAGTTTTGGGTGTTATCCAACCCCGTCCTCCCGCACACCCATTTTTCTAATAATAATCTTTATTTATATAGCACCAACATATTCCGCAGCTCTTTACAATTCCGAGGGTCATATACAACAGTTATAAATAACAGTTAAAGAAAAAACAATGACGACCCTGCTCGTAAGAGCTTACAATCTACAATGAGGTGGGGGTGACAGCGGCTTATTTAGAAGGATCATCCAGCCATCTTGAGGGGATGAGGGATAGATAAAGGCTGCATGAGCTCATCACCAGCCAGTATCTGTAGTGCTTTTGGGTTTGGAGGTGACTTATGTTTGGAGAAATAAGGGATGGGCTATAACAATATAAAAGGACTTCGATTAGGGAACGTGATAGGCCGCCCTAAACTGGTGTGTTTTTAGGGAGCGCCTAAAACTGTGTAAGTTGTGCTTCGTCCTAATTTCTTGGGGTAGAGCATGCCAGAGAATAGGTGCAGCTCAGGAGAAGTCGTGAAGCCGGGAGTGGGAGATACGGATTAGTGCAGATGTTAGTCGAAAGTCACTTCCGGAGCGTAGACAACGGGTAGGCCGATAGACAGAAATGAGGGAAGAGATGTAGGGGGGTGCTACACTGTGGAGGGCTTTGTGGGTGAGAACAAGTAATTTAAATTGGATCCTATAACTCATGGGCAGCCAGTGCAATAACTGGCACAGAGCGGAAGCGTCCGAGTTACGATTAGCCAAATGGATGACCCCGGCTGCTGCATTAAGGATGGACTGGAGACGGGAAAGTCGAGTGAGGGGGAGGCCAATTAATAGAGAGTTACAGTAGTCAAGGCGGGAGTGAATCAGGGCAACAGTGAGGGTTTTTGTTGTTTCCAAGGTGAGAAAGGAGCGGATTCTAGAGATGTTCTTCAGGTGCAAGCGACAAGAGCGGGCAAGAGATTGTATATGGAAGGTGAAGGAAAGGTTGGTGTCAAACACAACGCGCCTGCTAGCTCGGCGTTATTGTGGTGCCACACACGGAGAGGGAGATGTCAGATTTAGGGAGGTGAGTAGACGGCGGGAGCAGAAGTTGTTCAGTTTTGGAAAGGTTGAGAGCGGACATGATGTTAAAAACTGTGGTCAGACAGTCACTGGTGTTCTGTAGTACTGCGGGGGTAAGGTCAGGGGATGAGGTGTATAGTTGTGTGTCATCAGCATAAAGATGGTACTGAAAGCCAAATTTGCTCATGGTCTGTCCAATTGGGACTGTGTAGAGAGAGAAGAGGGCCAAGGACTGAACCCTGAGGAACCCCAATAGTGAGAGGAAGGGGGGCAGAAGTGGAGCCAGCGAACGATACACTGAAAGAGCGGTCAGATAGGTAGGAGGAGAACCAGGAGAGAGCAGTGTCCTTTATGCCGACTGAGGGGAACATAGAGAGTAGGAGGTGGTGGTCAACGGTGTCAAAAGCTGCAGAGAGGTCAAGAAGAATGAGCAGAGTAGTACAAAAATGAAAAAAAGAAATACAAATTTGACATCAGGAAAAGATTGATCTAGCTCAATAAATATTACCCTGTATGGTAAAGACTGTACAAAGATTAAAAAAATAAATACAAAACAAAAAAAACAGAATAAAAAAAAAAGCAGAATTGCGTTTTTTTTTTTTTTTTCGTTGCAAAATGCAATGAAAAGTGATCAAAGCCTCTTATAATCCCCAAAATGATACCAATGAAAACTAAAGCTCTCCTCGCAAAAATACAAGCCCTCCACAGCTCCATCGATGGAATGATAAAAAAGTTACGGGTTTCAGAAAGGTATGAATTTTTATTTTAACCACTAGGATTAAATAAAAAAAAAAAAAACAATGTCGGACTGTCAGTTTTTTTTCTCCATTTCACCTCCTTTTTTTTTTTTAAATTTTTTTTTTTTAGTACGTTTAAAATAGAATAAACAGTGGAGACAGATGAATATGCAGGGGGCAGATTAAGATTAACATTTAGGAGGGGACAGGGGAGAGTTAGGTTGGTGACTTGAGGTTAAAGGCTTGTCTAAACAGATGTGTTTTTAAAGCACGTTTGAAGACATGGGGGCTAGATGTCAGTCAGATCGTTTGGGGTAGTGCATTCCAGAAAACTGGCGCGGCACGAGAGAAGTCTTTGAGATGGAGGTGTGAGGTTCGGGTTAAGGAGGATGTTGGTTTTAGATCCGTTGCAGAACGGAGGGCACGGGAGAGGCGATAGACAGTGCAGAACTGTGGAGCGCTTTGTGGGTGAGAGAGATGCGTTTGTATTGTATTCTGTGGTGAATGGGTAACCAGTGCAATGACTGGCACAGGGTAGAGGCGTCAGTGAAGCTGCCTGATAGAAATACGACCCTGGCTGCTGCATTCAGGACGGATTGGAGAGGAGACAGTTTGTTTATAGGGAGACCGATCAGAAGAGCGTTGCAGTAGTCCAGACGAGAGTGAATGAGAGCGACAGTAAGAGTTTTTGCAGTATCAAAGGTGAGAAAAGGTCGGATTCTGGAGATGTTTTTAAGGTGTTGGTGACCAGAGCGAGTGAGTGATTGAATATGGGGGATAAAGGAAAGTTGTGTGTCAAATATGACTCCAAGACAGCGAGCTTGCTGCTTGGGAGTTATGGTGGCGACACCCAAGGAAATTGGAAAGTCAGGTATAGGTAGGTTAGTAGAGGGAGGAAAAATAAGGAGTTCAGTTTTGGAGAGATTCAGTTTCAGATAGAGTGAGGACATTATGTTAAGAGACAGGGGACAGACAATCCCTGGTATTTTGTTTTAGGGTAGGGGTGATGGCAGGTGAAGAGGTGTATAGTTGGGTGTCGTCAGCATAGAGATGATACTGGAAACCAAATCTGCTGATGGTTTGTCCATTGTCTCATCCAGGGATGGCTTAAGTAAAGGGGTTATGATGACATGTTTGAATGAAGACTGAAAGATACCCGAAGACAGAAAGAGGTTAAATATTTTAGTTAGGTGGGTAGTGACAGCTGGGGAAAGGTACTGAAGGAGATATGAGGGAATAGGGTCACTGTTGCAGGTTGTAGGGTGAGAAGAAGCAAGGAGTCTGGTCATTTCTTCTTCTGTGACAGGCTCAAAAATGGAAAGTGAACTTAAGGTGCTGGAAGGAAGGGGATCCAGACTCTGAGGGGATTGTGCAAGAATGTCTTGACGTATATGATTGATTTTTTTTGTAGGTAATGAGTGGCCAGATCGTCAGCACTTAGGTTGGTGATGGGGGTTTGTGCTTTAGGGCTCAGGAGGGAGTGGAAGGTTTCAAAGAGTCGTTTAGGATTGTTGGCTATAGATGTAATGAGTGGTAAAGTAGACTTGTTTAGCCAGATGGAGAGCAGAGTTATGTTTTGAGCATGAACTTATAGTGGATGAAGTCTTCTGCTGAAAGTGATTTTCTCCACAGACGCTCAGCACACCTTGAGCAGCGCTGGAGATAACGTGTTTGCATCTGTCCTTTGCTTCTGCAGACGCCAGCCAAGATGCACCTGTTATATTAGGATGCGTGCACGATGCCGCCCGAACGTGCTCACATCCTGGTAAATGTCATTAGTGCCTCTCTCCTCCAGGTGCAGAAGTTGAACCCTTTTAAGAAGTCTCTGCCCAATCTATTTGCTTTCCATGCTCCTGACTTGTGCAGGTTCACCTCAGGATACTCGTAAATTATTGTCTCTTTGTCCTCTTGAGATTAAACAAAAAAAAAAAATTAAATTAAGATCCTTGAAAACATTTTATTAAACCTCTAATGTGCTAAAAATTAAATTAGGCCCAGATAAGATGACGGCGGGTGCACATCCAGCTCCCTGTCCTCTTAATTTCATTACCTCCTCATCTCCTTCTCCCCTTGGCATTAGTTTGCTTTGTGCTTTTCTAGTTAATTTTGTACCAACCCCTCACCCCCTCCTTCGTTTTTCTTCTTAATGATCTCCAGCCGCCTTGGAATATGTGAAGGGTCATCCTGTGGACCCCATCGATACTGCTGATTTTGAACGAGAATGTGGAGTTGGAGTCACTGTGACACCAGAGCAGATAGAAGAAGCTGTGAGTAATTTCATGTGTTGGCTTTCTGCAAGAAGAATAAGCTTAGTGTGAATCCATTACAGTACTTATCCTGTATTATACTCCAGAGCTGCCCTCACTATTCTGCTGGTGCAGTCAGTGTACACACATTACATTACTGATCCTGAGTTACATCCTGTATTATACCCCAGAGCTGCACTCACTATTCTGCTGGTGCAGTCACTGTGTACATTTATTACATTACTGATCCTGAGTTACATCCTGTATTATACTCCAGAGCTGCACTCACTATTCTGCTGGTGCAGTCAGTGTACACACATTACATTACTGATCCTGAGTTACATCCTGTATTATACCCCAGAGCTGCGCTCACTATTCTGCTGGTGCAGTCACTGTGTACATTTATTACATTACTGATCCTGAGTTACATCCTGTATTATACCCCAGAGCTGCACTCACTATTCTGCTGGTGCAGTCACTGTGTACATACACTACATTACTGATCCTGTACTGATCCTGAGTTACATCCTGTATTATACTCCAGAGCTGCACTCACTATTCTGCTAGTGCAGTCACTGTGTACATACATTACTGATCCTCTACTGATCCTGAGTTAAATCCTGTATTATACTCCAGAGCAGCACTCACTATTCTGCTGGTGCAGTCACTGTGTACATACATTACATTACTGATCCTGTACTTATCCTGAGTTACATCCCGTATTATACACCGGAGCTGCACTCACTATTCTGCTGGTGCAGTCACTGTGTACATACATTACATTACTGATCCTGTACTTATCCTGAGTTACATCCCGTATTATACACCGGAGCTGCACTCACTATTCTGCTGGTGCAGTCACTGTGTACATACATTACTGATCCTGAGTTACATCCTGTATTATACCCCAGAGCTGCAGTCACTGTGTACATACATTACATTACTGATCCTGAGTTACATCCTGTATTATACTCCAGAGCTGCACTCACTATTCTGCTAGTGCAGTCACTGTGTACATACATTACTGATCCTGTACTGATCCTGAGTTACATCCTGTATTATAGACTGGAGCTGCACTCATTGTTCTGCTGGTTGCAGAGCTGAAATATCCCTACATCCCTTGCTTTGTCTGTATAGTGATTTTGTTCCGTCTGAATTTGCAGGTTGAAGCTGTTATACAGAAGTATAAAGAGCAGCTGTTGGCCGAGCGCTATCGCTTTAACATGGGTTTACTAATGGGTGAGTCCTTATTACAAATTTAAAGGCAATCTCTCACCAGGTTTTTACTTCCCAAATTGAGTCAGTGCTCCTGATTCCTGCGCTGTCACTTTCTGGACTCCTTCCTGTAGTTTTTGTACAATCAGATCTGGTAGTCTTCTCGGTGATCATCGCTGGCACGGCAGGATTACAGAGCTTGCCAGCTTTCTTCTTACACCAATCAGTTGGTCTTTTGTGGGCATAGAAGGGGCTGATCACTGAGACGAATAGCAGAGCTGCAACAGGTAAAACTGTGATTTATCAAAACTACAGCAAGAAGCCCAGTAAGTGACCAGTGACCCGCCACTGAAACCCCTACTTTATGCCTCCCTCAGATGGGAAAGAGTAATCCTGATGAGTCTCTTTTGAAGGGCTTGTCCAAGATTAGAAAAACATGGCTGCTTTCTTTCAAAAACCGCTCCACACTTGACAATGGGTTGTGTGTGGTATTGCAGCTCAGTTCCATTCGCTTAAATAGGGCTGAATTGCTATACTAGATGCAGCCTATGCTCAGTGGGGCCGCTGTTTGTGAAATGAAGTGGCCATGTTTTTTTAAAGCGCAGGTGTTCGATGCTCTTTCAGAATTGCATAACTGGCTGCTATTGCAGGAGGCACATGTAATTGGTCCATGCACAGACCTCGATGGTCTAGACTTGTCGCGGGTCTCCTGATTCGAAAGCAACAGCCTTATAAGCATACATGGGTCAAGTCAATATATGAGGGGGTCTGTACACAGAACATGAAAGTTGGAAGTGTGAATCTGGCCTTAGACGGGGATGGACTATGTGGCGACTCAAAAATAAACCTGACCTGCACCTTCTAACTGAATGCAGCAAATGTGACTTGAAAATCTGCCTTTCTGAAATCCAACCTTAATGGACTCAGAAAGAAAAACGAAAATGACATCTACAGAATGGGAGGAATAGAACCAAGCAACAGCACGTGTGAAAAAGACTTGTGTATACTAATAGATCGCAGACTGCACAAGAGTCAACAGTGTGATGCAGCAGCAAGAAAGGCAAACACAGTTCTGGGATGTATTAAGAGAAGCATAGAGTCCAGATCACGTGAAGTAATTATCCCCCTCTACTCCTCCTTGGTCAGACCTCATCTGGATACTGTGTCCAGTTCTGGGCACCACATTTTAAAAAATAAATGAAGAAACTGGAGCAAGTTCAGAGAAGAGCGACCAGGATGGTGAAGGGTCTGCAAACGTCCTATGTCTCAAATGTCCTACAAGTAACGGTTAGAGTATCTGGGATTGTTTAGCTTGCAAAAAAGAAGGCTAAGAGGAGACTTAATAGCTGTCTACAAATATCTGAAGGGCTGTCACGCTGTAGAGGGATCATCCTTATTCTCATTTACACATGGAAACACAAGAAGCAATGGGATGAACCTGACAGGGAGAAGATACAGATTAGATATTAGAAGACACTTTTTGACAGTGAGGTGATCAATGAGTGGAACAGGCGACCACGAGAGGTGGTGAGTTCCCCTTCAATGGAAGTCTTCAAACAGAGGCTGGACAGACATCTGTCTGAGATGGTTTAGTGAATCTTGCATTGAGTAGGGGGTTGGACCAGATGACCCTGGAGGCCCCTTCCAACTCTAATATACTATGACTATGAATAGGTGCAAGCGGCTGTGACTGTAGTAAATGCAAACCATAAAGTATGGCAGACGCTGTGTGCCCCCAAATGTGTGCAAACTCTGAATATAGGAAGTGTAGACAGCACTGCTGCCATATAGACGATACTTATAAAATAGGGGTACTTAATGCACACACTGGCCAATTCATGTGAGCCCATCAGCCATGACAAGGCGAGGTTTCAGACATGTCTTACCAGGGTAAAGAAGCCTACAAATTTGTAGGGTATGTAGGATCTAGCACTACTTAAAAACAGATAAATATGGAGGCAGTCACCACCTCCAATTTTATGGCGCAAAAACTAAACTGACCATCACCTCTTGACAGAATGAAACAAGTGTGAACAGGTTCAGGTGGTTGTGACTGCAGCATATACAAGAAGGGTGCAGGGGCAGGGGCCGGCCTCTATCAGCTGCTTTTAGCCCAAGAGAGACAAGTCTGATTGAAATAGTTAAGGTCCCATGAGAGAAGGTCGCCTTGTCGTGGTTGGTAGGCACACGTGAAATGGCCAATTTGTGCACTAAGTACCTGAATTTAATAAATCTAGTCTATATGGCAGTAATGCCGTTTACATTTCCTAAATTTAGTGTTTGTAGACATCTTGGTGCACACAGTGTGTTGCTGCGATTTTTGGTTTTGACCATGTGTTGATGTCCTCCTGGTGGTTGTCACTCAGGCTTCCCCTTAGCATACAAGCCCACTTTCAGTTTGTGGGTTTGGGTGCCCTTCATTTGGATTAGTCGCACCCTCAGACATGAGACTTCTATAAATCCGGTTCCATCATCTAATCCATCCCGTGTTCTTTTTATTTGCAGGGGAGGCAAGGAACAGACTGAAGTGGGCCGATGGAAAAATCATTAAGAATGAAGTAGACATGCAGGTGAGGGGGCTAATGCCGTTACACAATGGGTGACGTATCATCGCTGGTGGGTCTGACTGCTCGGACCCCCCACTGATCTTGAGAATGGGTGCCTCAAAGCACTGATTAGGGAAACCAGTAGTTGTACGTGTATGGCCATGGCCAGCTTTACTCTGCACCCAATTAACAAGGGGGTCTTTCCAG
Organism: Phyllobates terribilis; assembly: GCF_046119375.1. Taxonomy (NCBI): domain Eukaryota; kingdom Metazoa; phylum Chordata; class Amphibia; order Anura; family Dendrobatidae; genus Phyllobates; species Phyllobates terribilis. Next base: position 367,414,245 of record NW_027362768.1, read on the forward strand.
TGATCGTCCATAGTAGTCTTGAGTTGCCCCCTTACACCTCCCCAGCTCCCGCGAGCTTCTCTGTGACCCCGACCTGAGCTTTTATACTAATCCAGCACTGCTGAATATTCCTAGTGATTCCCGCTCTGTACCCTGGGATTCTGGGGGTCGGTGATTTGGACTATAATTGGTGTCTGCTGGTTAGTTGCTTAGAATAACTTTGCATGCGGTGAGAGTGCGGATTCCCTGCTGCTTTCTCAGAGCTTCCTATGACCTGCCGGCTATTAACCTCCGACCTTACATTCCCCACCGCAGGTTCTGCACTTACTTGGACCAAAGACAGAAGCTGATCTAGAAAAGAAACCCAAGGTATGTTGTAGACTTGTGTGACAGTACATGGGTGATTTGTGTGGCCGAGGTCGCTTTGATGCACCGTAATCCCCCACAACTGCACAGCCAGTCCTTAAACATTCCTGCATTGGAGTCGGTCAGTTTGCTCCTCCTGCAGTAAAACCACTTTGTGTCGGTCATTGCTTCCCAATATAACCTCCCTCCTGTAACAGTGAGACTTGGAGGTTTTCGGGGATTATTTCCTGTAATGTATGGATAAATCGCCGCTTATGTGCACAATTGACCTTTAGTTAAGTTTGACCCATCTACAATGCCGCAGGTGCCTTCTGATAAGATGTAGTCACTTCAGTTTAGCAAAGGGTTAAAGCATGTTCGCTGAAATATTAGGTGTCAGATATTCCACAGAGATGACACTGGGGAGCTCACGCATTATCTTGCCGTTGCCGTCACTCTGTCAGGATTTCGTCAGGGATCCGCCAGCACACGGTCCCCACTACTCTCTACGTAGGTATCAGCAAGCGACCATTGAGTTTATGGCGTCACACCTCTGAATTCCAACGCATGGAATATGTGTTTACGCCCTCCGTACGGTCACTGTCAGCTTCACGATAGCCCGATTATTAATATTATTCGCTGCCACCACCGGCCGAGTTTGAAATATAATACAGGCCTGGCTGGACGCCTGCTTTCTGGTAGCGTATATGGCTTTGGAGGAGGGAATGATTACAGAACAAAAGAAACAGAACTATTACATTTTATATTTAATCCAAAAGGGAGCCAGTGTGTAAGAAAAGTATACAATATTTTACAAAGGAGACATTACAATACATAAGCAATTACACAAAATAATAAGGATTAAAGAAGAAACTTGCTATAAGATCGCTGAGACGATTCAATATAGGTGGAGGAGAGGCTCCCCGATTTCATTTGAACATTATTGAATGTGACCCGTTGCTTATAGTATCTATACCCCCTGGCAATGAGTATGGATCAGTCTTCAGTTGGCTCTTTTATGCCTAAGGGGAGATCTGCCCACACCCCCCCCCCTGTGCGCTGACATCACAGGGGCTGGGCTCCTCCCATTATGTCTTTATTAAAAACTCTAACTTCTGGGATAACTTATCGCTCGTTGATCGCAGAAGCTTGCAAAAGATGCAGTTTTTTTCTATTATGATTTTACCTTCATTTAGAGACCACGCATGGCGTATTTGCGACCCCTTTATTGTGGTGCTTTTGCGCTACAGCTCCACGGAGGGGTTTACAGTGACAGGAAAATATAATAATAATAATAATAATTTTTATTTATATAGCGTCAACATATTCCGCAGCACTTTACAATTAAGCGGGGACATGTACAGACAATAAATTCAATACAGGTGAGACACTTTAACAGTAACATCAGGAGTGAGGTCCCTGCTCGCAAGCTTACATTCTACAAGGAAATGGGGGGACACAGTAGGTGGAGAGTGCTTGTTATATCAGGTCAGGCAATTATAATGAGTCGGGATTGTCATATAAAGCTGTATGATCTGGTCATCAGCCTGTATGTTTAAGTGCAGTACTCAATTACCGGGTGCAGTTATGTGCATGGAGGGTATAGAGAGGGATGAACAGTAGGGGGCAGATTCTGAATAGTATTTAGGAGGGAACAGGGGAAAGTTAGTTTACTGGGTATTTGAGGTGGTAGGCTTGTATAAAGAGATGGGTTTTTAAAGCGCGCTTGAAGACATCAGGACTAGGCATCAATCGGATAGTCTGGGGTAGTGCATTCCAGAGAACTGGCGCAGCACGAGAGAAGTCTTGGAGACGGAGGTGCGAGGTTCGGATTATGGGGGATGTTAGTCTTAGGTCATTTGTGGAACGGAGGGCACGGGTAGGATGATAGGCTGAGATGAGAGAGGAGATATAAGGTGGTGCAGAACTGTGGAGAGCTTTGTGGGTGAGAGCAATGAGTTTATATTGGACCCTGTAGCAAATGGGTAACCAGTGTAATGACTGGCACAAGGTGGAGGCATCGGTGAAACGGCTGGACAGAGATACAACCCTGGCTGCCACATTCAGGACAGATTGGAGAGGGGAAATTTTGGTAAGAGGGAGACCGATCAGGAGAGAGTTGCAGTAGTCCAGGTGAGAGTGAATAAGAGCAACAGTAAGAGTTTTAGCAGTTTCAAAAGTGAGAAAAGATCGGATTCTGGAGATGTTTTTAAGATGCAGGTGACAAGAGCGAGTGAGTGATCGGATATAGGGAGTAAAGGAAAGGTTGGTGTCGAATATGACCCCAAGGCAGCGGGCGTGCTGCTTGGGAGTTATGGTTGACCCCTCCAAGGTAATTTCGATGTTGGGTAGAGTTAGGTTGGTAGAGGGGGGAAACACAAGAAGTTCAGTTTTGGAGAGGTTCAGTTTAAGATAGAGGGAGGACATGATGCTGGACACAGCAGACAAACAATCCTTGGTATTTTGTATTATAGTAGGGGTGATGTCAGAGGAAGAAGTGTATAATTGGGTGTCGTCAGCATAGAGATGATACTGGAACCCAAATCTGCTGATTGTTTGTCCAATAGGGGCAGTGTATAGAGAGAAGAGGAGGGGGCCTAGTACTGAGCCCTGCGGGACCCCGATAGAAAGGGGACGAGGAGAGGAAGGGGAGCCGGCAAAAGATACAGTAAAAGAGCGGTCAGAGAGGTAGGAGGAGAACCAGGAGAGAACAGTGTCCTTGAGGCCAATAGTGCGGAGCATAGTGAGGAGGGGCTGGTGATCCACAGTGTGGAATGCTGCAGAGAGATCCAGGAGAATCAGCAGGGAGTAGTGACCTCTCGTTCCCTAGCTGACCATGTTACTAAAAATATGGGTCCCATCATTATCGGATGTATGGAACTTTAGCTATTCCATATTTCGTTTTCGGCTCAGAGTCTGGAGACTTTTGTTAAACTCTCTTTGAAGCCCTGGGAATGAAATTTCAACAGGTATCTGTAGATTTATCGTAAGCCTGCGTCTAATTGCCCCCTGCCTTTGCCAGGGGAAATCTACTTCGCATTTTAAGTAGTTTGGTGGCACCTATCTTGCCAGCATTCGTGTACAAGGCCTTACTCATGAGTGTGTTAATTGGGTTTTTGTGCTGAGATTTACATGGAGACAGCTCTTGTACTGACAAGTGGTCGATTGCTAGCTCTTGTCTTGTGACAAAAGGTGGATAGTGGAGGGGTGAGAGGGGCTTGGGAGAAATGTTTAATATTCTCTTAATATTTATGACAAGGGAGAAGAAAAGATTCTCAATATTTTCCCTGACATTAGGGAGTTGTAGTCCTTGCAATCTCCCTGCATACGGAAGAGCCATCTGCTTTTAGCAAACCGGCAGCTGTAGAAAGTGCCTGGCTATAAAGCACTTATCAGTAAAGTGTGAGGTGGGGGAAGGGCAGGACTCCTGCGGCTGCTGGAATGGTAGCCCTGCTGAAATAGATCAGGGGACAGCACGGTAAGGGTGGAGAGGGTGGGACATCCGGGGAATTATATAGGATCTTCACAACCAATTGATCCCATTTCCTACTGCTCACCGAAAGCCATGCAGGTCCTGCGTCTGTTCATCCAATCAGCCGCCGTCGCTGCCTCACTCGACCAAGGGTTATAAATATTATTTATTTTGCTTGCTTATATATCGCCATCCTATTCCATAGCACTTTACAGACATTATCATCACTGCTCCCATTATCTTATATTATGCCGTGTGGGAAGGAACCGGAGTCAACCCAGGAAAACGCACAAGTTTCCCCAGCGGTGCAAAGCAACAGTGCTAGCCGCTAAGCCCCCCTCTAGCGGGCGAGCCACGTAGCTCCTGTGCAATTCCCGACCAATGACGTCCCTCGTGCTCAATGGCAGACAAGTCCGGAGACGCTGCAGTCATGGGGGCACGTTTAGTCCATGCAGGCTGCTCACAGAAGCACGCGCAATAAATAGGTGGTCTGGTGTCTTGTGGAGAAAGGGGTCAGTGTGTACACAAATCATCAGAAGGCGTTTACAAGACATTGGGCTATGAGAGGGATATCCAGCGACACGAGTCCACTGATCTCACTCCACTGATTTCTCAGGCTATCATGGTGCAAAGGAGGCTGGCACAGAGGTCTGACGTCTTCAGTGATTAGTGCCCCTGTAGTCTGGAGCCCACATGGGCAAAGCCATAAAGAGGCCTTGAGGGACATTGCGCACATCAGGGATGTCACCGGTTGGTGATTACACAAGAGCTGCCAGCAGCGGATCTTGATGATTTGCCCAAGTTCATTCAGTGGCAGAAGCTTCCTCAGACGACTCGGTGATATCAGCCGATGCCGGAAGTGGCAGGATTTCTGCACGTGTCACTCATACTCCATACTGAATAAATTGAGAGGGTTTGAAAATTCAGTTTGCACTCTTCACTATTTGCAGATCAGTAACGTCTCCATCCTGTGATTTCCAGAATTCCCATTACTTTACCTTCTTGGCGTTTCATTTTCAGTGTTTGAGTAGATTTTTTTGAGTTTATCCTCTAATAACTGGTAGTGAACACAGCGCTCCTATTGTTGGTGTTCAAGTCGGATCCTATCCCATACAGTGAAGTGTAGATAACCTGGCAGTCCAAAAACTACGCAAGAAGAATAATTATTTTGTTATTTATTTGTAGTGCAGGTAATCTCCATAGAAGTGATAAACGTTTTGGTCGTATAATTGATTGCAGGAGGACTAACGTGTGTAGCAACGCTGCTGTTGTGAAAAGCGTTCTGATCATTTTTGTCTCCCAATCAGCGAAGCCGCAATAAGTAGTGGTGGACATGGACAGAAGGAAGATATTGGGAGTGTGAGGTCCTGAACTTGCTGTACACTGCAGCGCCATCTAATGGCCACATGACGCAAATAGTTATTATTTTCATGATTTTCTGTGATCATTTCCCTTGATGAAGATAAATTAATTCCAAGCTGTGTTTGCAAAATGCACGTAGGCAAGAATTTTTTTGTGTGTGTATTTTGCTTGTTAACAGGTCCCTGCTGTATAGGCCTCCATACATATTAGAGAGAAATTGAAATTTTGTCTGATCGGTTGACAGTCTTCAGCTGGCCGTACACATTAGATCGCTGTCAGCTGATTGTTCGGCCAACACTCCCATACACCGGGGCGCTTGTTCGGTCTTTATGAGAAAGCCACCGAGTGACGCGTCATCTTATCTCAGGGAGAACAGTGCGATTGGCAGTCCAAAATCGGACATGTGCGATCGACCTCTCTCCTGACCCATCAGTTGGCCGAACCAATCAATGTCGGCGGCTTCAGTATAATTTAAGTTGGATTTGTATTGGGGCCCCTTAGGGTCCATTCACACTGCGCGATTATTGTGAACTGTTCCTAAAAACGCTCGCTTTCCATAATCTTGCAGTGTAAGCAATCTGCCGACCACCCCATGAACGACCAGAATGCTAGTTCCTCGTTTCACATGATATTTTGTGTTGCACAAAACATGAACGTTCTCGGCTTGTGCTGCCGAGCACAGTGGCAGCTTACGGGCACGGAGCCGTCTGCTACTACTGCAGATCTGAAACGCGGACTGCCAGTGCGAGCAGGCGATGAAACCACCGCCGTCCGACAAATCTGTCGGCGGTCGTGTATCGCGCAGCATAAATCGCCAGGATCTGTTCTTCCACACAGACCTCAGGTCAATTTACTGATCAGTCTGGTGCATGAAAAAGCAGGAAGCTCCAGCATCCGTGCGCTATGGACGGAGCCAGTCACCGCCAGAACTTACAGATGCAACTGGTCCGCAAAGTTCAGCGCTCATATGAGCGTAGTCTTCAGCAGTAATATCACCCCCATCATTGTATCGCTGTGCTCTCTTGCAGGAGGCGAGTCCTCACCCAGCTTTCCCGATCTCTCTGTATATCCATTACTGATTGATACGATTGTGTTTTATTTGTTTGCATTCAGGCAGCGAAGCAGAAAGTTGTGGAGCCTGAGAAAAAAACTGATGAAGCTGCGAACGGTGAGAAAGTATCTTCTTCTTTTTTTTTTTTTTTTTTTTTTACACTCACTGTGAACTCGCATGTTTTTTTTTTTCCTCTGAATACAATGATCAAAAGACTATAAGGTTTCTCGGCAAAGCTGCGTCCTCTTGTTAACCGCATACCTGACATTCCTGCAGAGACGCTGCCCCGAAACCTGATGGTTACAACCTGCATAACATTCAGTTCACACAGTCCCCGGAGCAGAGAGGACTCTGCGCTATCAGCCATTCACAGGGAATCCAGGCCCATCCGCTTGTAATCTGAGAACACAGCGGATGTTTGCTGCACGGATGGGGAATGACAGCATCTCCCACAAACAATCACTACATGGAGCGTATGTCATCCTCGTATACAAGCAATCAGCCAGTGACTCCCCTCCTGAGAAAGTGTCAGTCACTTATTACTATAGGACCCTCCCCCGTACATAGGGGGCAGTATTATAGTAGATATATTCTTGTACATAGGGGACAGTATTATAGTAGTTATATTCTTGTACATAGAAGCAGTATTATAGTAGTTATATTCTTGTACATAGGGGGCAGTATTATAGTAGTTATATTCTTGTACATAGGGGCAGTATTATAGTAGTTATATTCTTGTACATAGGAGCAGTATTATAGTAGTTATATTCTTGTACATAGGGGCAGTATTATAGTAGTTATATTCTTGTACATAGGAGCAGTATTATAGTAGTTATATTCTTGTACATAGGGGCTGTATTATAGTAGTTATATTCTTGTACATAGGAGCAGTATTATAGTAGTTATATTCTTGTACATAGGGGGCAGTATTATAGTAGTTATATTTAGAGATGAGCGTTGTTCGACTAGAACTGTTCGCCAATCTCAAATTCGAGCTGTTTTGGGCGGTGTTCGAGTTGTTCGACGAACCCGAACGATTTGCAAAAAATTCGGCTGTTCGAGGTTATGTTCGATAACTGTTCGTGCACCAAAAGCGTGTCCTGCATGTCTGGCGCTATTTAGAGCACCAATCATGCAGGGATTGTCTGCCACTCACTGTAATGCCACAGCCATGGTGGTTGTGGCATTACAGTGATTGCCCAAATCGATGGGAACAGTGCCAACAGTGAAACATGAAAAGCCGGCAATTCAGCAGCGGCATACACCTGTACCCGACAATTTAGAACCGAAAGAATAGAGCTTCACACATAGATTAGATAGATATAAACATGTCAGCCACATATATACGAAGTACAGTGAAAGTGCTGCTTACTGTACTTGTCATTTAGCGTAAAGGATTTATCAAAAAAAATAATAGTGTTTTCATGCACCGTCTCTTTAAAAAAGCCGGCCGGCAATTCAGCATCTGTACCCGACAATTTAGAATAGAAGGAATAGAGAATCACACATAGATTAGATAGATAGAAACATGTCAGTCACATATATATGAAGTACAGTGACAGTGTTGGTTACTGTACTTGTCATTTAGTATTAAAATAAAGGATTTATTATTAAAAAAATTGGCGTGGGGTTCCCCTTAATTTTAGGCTCTAGCGGAGGTTAAGCAGACGGCTGGGGCAGATGTTTGAAGCCTGGGAAGGGGGTAATACCCACGGAGCTTCCCAGACTACTAATATCAGCCCCCAGCTGAATACATAGCCTTTACTAGCTATTAAAATGGGGGACACCCCAAAAAAAATGACGTGGGGTCCCCCCTAATTTAATAGCTAGCAAAGGCTAGGCAGACAGCTGGGGGCTGATATTAATAGCCCAGGAAGGGAGCCATGAATATTGGCCCCCTCCCAGGCTAGAAACACCAGCCGTCAGCCGCCCCAGAAATGGCGCATTCATAGGATGCGCCAATTCTGGCACTTAGCCTCGCTCTTCCACGCTGCCCTGGTGCGGTGGCAGGGGGTAATAGGGTTGGGGTTGATGTCAGCTTATAATGCCAGCTGACATCAAGCCCAGGTTAGTAATGGAGAGGCGTCTATAAGACACCCCCATTACTAACCCCATAGTCAAAGTTAAAAAAAACACAAACACCCAGAATAAAGTCCTTTAATTGAAATAAAGACACAATCCTTTATTGTTCTAAATTAAACCATACTTACCGTCACGCCCATTCCAGCTGAAGCCAACGATCTCCTGCAATAAAAGAAAAATAATAAAGCAACCTCATCCTTACCTTTCCATGGTTCCCACGACAGCTTCAGCTCTGCTACATCGAGATGACAGGCTGGACCGCAGCAGAACGCTGCCATCCAGCCTCTCATCCCGCAGACACTGAGAAGCGCAGGCTTGCTTGCGCTGCTCAGCGTCTCTCTGTGACGACATCCAGATGAGCCGAGTTCATGTCCAATGAACTCGGCTCACCTCATGCACGTCACTGACAGCGTGGGAAAATTCTCACGCTGAAGCGGTGAGTGCAGGAGAATTCTCCCACGCTGTCAGTGACGTGCATAAGGTGAGCTCATGTCCAATGAACTCAGCTCACCTCCTGCACGTCACTGACAGCGTGGGAGAATTCTCCTGCACTCAGCGCTTCAGCGTGAGAATTCTCCCACGCTGAAGCGCTGAGTGCAGGAGAATTTTCCCACGCTGTCAGTGACGTGCATAAGGTGAGCTCATGTCCAATGAACTCAGCTCACCTCCTGCACGTCACTGACAGCGTGGGAGAATTCTCCTGCACTCAGCGCTTCAGTGTGAGAATTCTCCCACGCTGAAGCGCTGAGTGCAGGAGAATTTTCCCACGCTGTCAGTGACGTGCATGAGGTGAGCCGAGTTCATTGGACATGAACTCGGCTCATCTGGATGCCCTCACAGAGAGACACTGTGGAGCGCAAGCAAGCCTGCGCTTCTCAGTGTCTGCGGGATGAGAGGCTGGATGGCAGCGTTCTGCTGCGGTCCAGCCTGTCATCTCGATGTAGCAGAGCTGAAGCTGTCATGGGAACCATGGAAAGGTAAGGATGATGTTGCTTTATTATTTTTCTTTTATTTCAGGAGATCGTTGGCTTCAGCTGGAATGGGCGTGATGGTAAGTATGGTTTAATTTAGAACAATAAAGAATTGTGTGTTTATTTCAATTAAAGGACTTTATTCTGGGTGTTGTGTTTTTTTTAAATACTTTACTAGAAATTCATGGTGGTCATGTCTAATATTGGCGTGACCCCATGAATTTCGGGCTTAGGGCCAGCTGATAATGCCAAGCTGGCCCTAACCCCTTTATTACCCAGTGAGCCACCGCATCAGGGCCCTGGATGAGTTGGGTACAGCGCCAGAAGATGGCGCTTCTATGAACGCGCCATTTTCCGGGGTGGCTGCGGACTGCAATTTGCAGCGGGTGGGGCCCAGAAAGCTTGGGCCTCCCTGCGCTGCGGATTCCAGCCCCCAGCTGCCTAGTTGTACCTGGCTGGACACAAAAACAGGGCGAAGCCCCACGTCAATTTTCTTTAAATTATTTCATGAAATAATTAAGAAAAAAAGGGCTTCCCTATATTGTTGTGTCCGGCCAGGTACAATTAGGCAGCTGGTGGTTGGGGGCAGCCCGTTCCTGCCTGCTGTACCTGGCTGGACACAAATATAGGGCGAAGCCCCACATCAATTTTTTTTAATTATTTCATGAATTTCCTGAAATAATTAAAAAAAATTGAAGTGGGGCTTCGCACTATATTTGTGTCCAGCCAGGTACAGCAGGCAGGAACGGGCTGCCCCCATCCACCAGCTGCCTATTTGTACCTGGCCGGACACAACAATATAGGGAAGCCCTTTTTTTCTTAATTATTTCATGAATTTCATGAAATAATTAAAAAAAAATTGACGTGGGGCTTCGCACTATATTTGTGTCCAGCCAGGTACAGCAGGCAGCTGGGGGCTGGAATCTGCAGCGCAGGGAGGCCCAAGCTTTCTGGGCCCCCCCCCGCTACAAATTGCAGTCCGCAGCCGCCCCGGAAAATGGCGCGTTCATAGAAGCGCCATCTTCTGGCGCTGTACCCAACTCATCCAGGGCCCTGGTGCGGTGGCTCACTGGGTAATAAAGGGGTTAGGGCCAGCTTGGTATTATCAGCTGGCCCCAAGCCCAAAATTCATGGGGTCACGCCAGTATTAGACATGACCGCCATGAATTTCTAGTAAAGTATTTAAAAAAAACACAACACCCAGAATAAAGTCCTTTAATTGAAATAAAGACACAATTCTTTATTGTTCTAAATTAAACCATACTTACCATCACGCCCATTCCAGCTGAAGCCAACGATCTCCTGCAATAAAAGAAAAATAATAAACCAACCTCATCCTTACCTTTCCATGGTTCCCACGACAGCTTCAGCTCTGCTACATCGAGATGACAGGCTGGACCGCAGCAGAACGCTGCCATCCAGAAGCGCAGGCTTGCTTGCGCTCCTCACTGTCTCGCTGTGACGGCATCCAGATGAGCCGAGGTCATGTCCAATGAACTCGGCTCACCTCATGCACGTCACTGACAGCGTGGGAAAATTCTCACGCTGAAGTGCTGAGTGCAGGAGAATTCTCCCACGCTGTCAGTGATGTGCATGAGGTGAGCTCATGTCCAATGAACTCAGCTCACCTCCTGCACGTCACTGACAGCGTGGGAAAATTCTCCTGCAATCAGCGCTTCAGCGTGAGAATTTTCCCACGCTGTCAGTGACGTGCATGAGGTGAGCCGAGTTCATTGGACATGAACTCGGCTCATCTGGATGTCGTCACAGAGAGACGCTGAGCAGCGCAAGCAAGCCTGCGCTTCTCAGTGTCTGCGGGATGACAGGCTGGATGGCAGCGTTCTGCTGCGGTCCAGCCTGTCATCTCGATGTAGCAGAGCTGAAGCTGTCGTGGGAACCATGGAAAGGTAAGGATGAGGTTGGTTTATTATTTTTCTTTTATTGCAGGAGATCGTTGGCTTCAGCTGGAATGGGTGTGATGGTAAGTATGGTTTAATTTAGAACAATAAAGGATTGTGTCTTTATTTCAATTAAAGGACTTTATTCTGGGTGTTTGTGTTTTTTTTAACTTTGACTATGGGGTTAGTAATGGGGGTGTCTTATAGACGCCTCTCCATTACTAACCTGGGCTTGATGTCAGCTGGCATTATAAGCTGACATCAACCCCAACCCTATTACCCCCTGCCACCGCACCAGGGCAGCGTGGAAGAGCGAGGCTAAGTGCCGGAATTGGCGCATCCTATGAATGCGCCATTTCTGGGGCGGCTGACGGCTGGTGTTTCTAGCCTGGGAGGGGGCCAATATTCATGGCTCCCTTCCTGGGCTATTAATATCAGCCCCCAGCTGTCTGCCTAGCCTTTGCTAGCTATTAAATTAGGGGGGACCCCACGTCATTTTTTTGGGGGGGTCCCCCATTTTAATAGCTAGTAAAGGCTATGTATTCAGCTGGGGGCTGATATTAGTAGCCTGGGAAGCTCCGTGGGTATTACCCCCTTCCCAGGCTTCAAACATCTGCCCCAGCCGTCTGCTTAACCTCCGCTAGAGCCTAAAATTAAGGGGAACCCCACGCCAATTTTTTTAATAATAAATCCTTTATTTTAATACTAAATGACAAGTACAGTAACCAACACTATCACTGTACTTCATATATATGTGACTGACATGTTTCTATCTATCTAATCTATGTATGATGCTCTATTCTGTCTGTTATAAATTGTCGGGTACAGATGCTGAATTGCCGGCCGGCTTTTTTAAAGAGACAGTGCATGAAAACACTAATATTTTTTTTAATAAATCCTTTACACTAAATGACAAGTGCAGTAACCAACACTGTCACTGTGCTTCTTATATGTGTGACTGACATGTTTCTATCTATCTAATCTATGTGTGATGCTCTATTCCTTCTTGTCTAAATTGTCGGGTACCGGTGTATGCCGCTGCTGAATTTGCCGGCCGGCTTTTTTAAAGAGAGTGTCTTCTGAGCAGTTTGTCAGCTTTTGGACACCTTTGCAGGTGTTTTCTATGTGTTTCTATGTGTTTTTGTTTTTGTTTGCCTGCCATTGGTTTTAACGGTGTTCGACGGTGTTCTAAGGTGTTCGACGAACAGTTCGACGAACAGTTCCTCGAACATCCCGGTGTTCGACGAACCGAACCGAACCCGAACACTACGGGGGTGGCTCAACACTAGTTATATTCTTGTACATAGGGGCAGTATTATAGTAGTTATATTCTAGTACATAGGGGGCAGTATTATAGTAGTTATATTCTTGTACATAGGGGGCAGTATTATAGTAGCTATATTCTTGTACATAGGGGGCAGTATTGTAGTAGCTATATTCTTGTACATAGGGGGCAGTATTATAGTAGCTATATTCTTGTACATAGGGGCAGTATTATAGTAGTTATATTCTTGTATATAGGGGCAGTATTATAGTAGCTATATTCTTGTACATATGGGGCAGTATTATAGTAGTTATAGTCTTATAATATGACTGGTACATATAACCGTATGATATTGATTGGTGAATGTTTGACTTCTGTAAACGTCATTTGTTGCTGATATAACTGAACTCCAGAGCGTTGTCTTTTCAGCTGTGCATGAAGGCTGTGATGATCCTCCCTCTTGTCTCACAAGAAAGGCCAAATGTTGCTACAAGCTGAATTGATAATTTTCTTGAAAGCCCCCTGTGATCATCGCTTGTGCTGCCGTGCCCCTATGATTGCAGCGGACAGACGACTAATGCTTTATTATAGATTGGTGCTCGTTACTGGCAGACATTAGTTCATTGATGTCAAATACTGTAAATTTGTGTTGAAAATTTCTGCAGTGTGTAGATGAGGATTGTAAAATCCCGTCCATTTACCTTCATAGTAATCTGAAGCAAACGTGCGTATTCACCCTTTTAATGGGGTTCTGTGCATCAGGTGACCCCTTTTCTGTCCCCACAGAGGAGCTACTAAAAATCCGGCAAGAGCTAATCCTAGATGGGGATTCTTGGCACCACCGTGATCAGATAATTCCATTATTCGGGCATTAAATAATATAGTCCGATAATCCGGAACATCACACAACTGCAATCTACTTTTCTACAACCATCTAATAATCCACCACCTCTCTCGCCTTGCCAGATTAAAGGCAAATTAATGTGCTGATTTTTTTATTTTTTATTCCACTTTTGTATCCATGATGTTGAGGAGAGGGTTAATCCCCGTGCTCCCCTTTCTCTGGGCTCCTTTATACCGGTGGCAGTGAGGATTGTTTATTTAGCAGTTAGTCGGCTGTTAACAAGATGGCCCAATTTCCAAGGGGCCTCTGTGGGCTGCGAGGAGTCTGACGATTTTCTCCCGAGGTGCTGGAAGGTGACATTAAGACGCTGCCTTCTGCCAGTTGGGAGGCTTCCCCCGCTCTCGGGGAAAACACTGCATTATTGATAGTCTGCTTTTTTTTTTTTTTTCCTTCTTTTTTTAAGACTTGTAAGTTTATGAACAAGACTTGGCTGAGGGAGAGAGGCGTGTAAGAGAATGCTGGCGGCGGGCACTCCTGCTGGCGGCGGGCACTCCTGCTGGCAGCTGCCACATGTTTAATTGTCCTGGCAGCTCCGAGAGTCCGCTGCGGCTTTTATAGAGTCACAAGCTGGCGGAGGGGATCCCTAGAGAATAACAGGATGATGGGAGTATCTATGATTGTGTCTGGGAAAGTATGAACAGGAGGGCATCACCTGGACAGATGCCGCAAAAGTGCCCCCTCCTAGTACTTGGCTGGCTGGTGTTATGTGGCACATCCTCCGCAGCTTACACATCACTGTGCTGTGGATTGGGCTAAGGTGCCCTGACTGCATCACCCAAAATTAGAGTTTGGGTTATTGAGTGGGTGCAGACGAACGTGACAACTATTTTCTGATGCCTCGAGTTGATGTTGTACAGGACATGTGACAGTTGGCACATACTGGGAACTAGCCGGCTGGTATAGCATCATGGTGACACTTATCTACAGTGGCTTGCGAAAGTTTTCGCCCCCTTGGCTTTTTACCTATTTGGTTACATTACAACCTGTGTTTAAATATGTTTAATCCAATTTGTGTGTGATGCATCTAAATAGTCTATGGTCAAGTAAGAAAAATATAGGCAGAAATTAAATTTATGGGATCAAATAACTAAAAATTGGCATCTACATATGTATTCAACCCTTTTGCCCCTAAAAAATTCTGGTGCAATCAATTCCCTTCATAAGTCCCATGCTTAGTGACAGGACATCCCCCTGTGTGCAATGTAAGTGACACATGTCTGTCACTATATACACTTTACCTTTTCTCAAAGGCCACAAAGGCTGCAACACCATTAACAAGAGTCACCACTAACCAAACACCACCATGAAGACCAAGGAGATCTCCAAACACCACCATGAAGACCAAGGAGATCTCCAAACACCACCATGAAGACCAAGGAGATCTCCAAACACCACCATGAAGACCAAGGAGATCTCCAAGCACCACCATGAAGGACCAAGGAGATCTCCAAGCACCACCATGAAGGACCAAGGAGATCTCCAAGCACCACCATGAAGGACCAAGGAGATCTCCAAGCACCACCATGAAGGACCAAGGAGATCTCCAAGCACCACCATGAAGGACCAAGGAGATCTCCAAGCACCACCATGAAGGACCAAGGAGATCTCCAAGCACCACCATGAAGGACCAAGGAGATCTCCAAGCACCACCATGAAGGACCAAGGAGATCTCCAAGCACCACCATGAAGGACCAAGGAGATCTCCAAGCACCACCATGAAGGACCAAGGAGATCTCCAAGCACCACCATGAAGGACCAAAGTTGTTGAGAAGTACGCGTCAGGATTAGGTTATAAAAAAATAAATAAAAATCCCAATCTCTGATAATCCCCTGGACTACCATCAAATCCATTATCATCAAATGGAAAGAACATGGTACCATAACAAACCTGCCAAGAGAGGGCTGCCCATCAAAACTCTCAGCTCGGGCAAGGAGGGAATTAATCAGAGAGGCAGCACAAAGACCAAAGGTAACCCTGAAGGAGCTGAAATCTGTCCATACGACCACAATAAACTGTATACTCCATAGAGGTTGCATTTATTGAATAGTGGGCAGAAAAAGGCCTTTATTTACACACACAAATTGTAAGGCTCATTTTGAGTTTGCCAAAAGATGTGAGAGACTCCCCAAATGTATGGAAGAAGGTGCTGTGATCACATGAGACCAAAATTGAACTTTTTGACCACCAAGGTAAACGCTATGTCTGGCGTCAAATCAACAGAGCTAATCACCCCAAGAACACCATCCCCACAGTGAAATATGGTGGTGGCAGCATTATCCTGTGGAGATGTTTTTTGGCAGCAGGGACCGGGAAAATAGTCCGAGCCAAGAGGAAGATGGATGGTACGAAACACCAGGACATTTATGAGCAAAACCTGTTTGTCTGTAAGTGATTTGAGACCAGGACGGAGGTTCACCTTCCAACAAGACAATGTCCCAAATTGTACTGCTAAAGCAACACTCGAGTGGTTTAACTGAAAATGTTTTGGAGTGGCCGAGTCACAGCCTAGACCTTAATCCAATTGAGAATCTGTGGTCAGACTTGGAGATTGCTGTTCACCAGAGGAAACCATCTAACTTGAAGGAGCTGGAGCAGTTTTGCCTTGAGGAACGAGCGAAAATCCCAGTGTAAAGATGTGGAAAGCTCATAGAGACTTATCTATAGCGACTTGCAACTGTAATTGCCGCAAAAGAAGGCTCTACAAAGTACTGACTTTAGGGGAGTGAATAGTTATGCACACTGAAGTTTTCAATTATTTTGTCCTATTTGTTGTTTGCTTGACAAAGAGAAAAACAAATGCTTACAGTTGTTGGCATGTTCTTTAGATGAACTGATGCAAAAACTCGAAGACATTGTGAAATTCCAGGTTGTGAGGTAGCAAAACACGGAAAATGCCAAGGAGGGTGAATACTTTCGCAAGCCACTGTATACAATGACGACTAAGTTACTGCAGATTTTAGGGTTGAGCCAGGTTTATTTTTATTAGTGCCAGTAGTCAGGCAATGATAACCCCATTATACCTGTATGAGCCCCCCCCTTTACAAGTGCCATAACAGGTGATATGTACATCATAAAGGAGGAGACCAATCAGCGCCGCGGGATTTCAGAAAAAAGATGGCGGCCGTTAGCGGCTCATCTGCGGGACGGAGCTCAGCGGCGTTGCAGCCGGGCTCATCTCCCGGCCAGTACCAGCAGAAGGACCCCGACCGCCGGACCCATCTGCGGGACGGAGATACATCCGGGAGATGAGCGGCGCGAGGCCCGGGTTCTCGCAGCGGAAGTAGCCGCACAGGCAGCGCCGCTCCCCGGTCCTCACCAAGACGATTCGATGATTGGTCGCTGTCTTCGGACCCGACCAATCACTGATCTTAGCGCAAAAGTTAAATACCGCTGTGCTGATTGGTCGCGGACGCTGCCCGCGACCAATCACCGATTTGGGCTCCAGATTAAAACACCGATTATTTAAATTTGGCGCCCAAATCGGTGATTGGTCGTGGGCAGCGCCAGCGACCAATCAGCGATTTTTAACACAAATGTCCGGACCTTTGTAACACCATGCGGATACTGTGGGGACATCAGCGGCTAGAGTGTGAAGGGAAGATCGGGGAGCGGCGCTGCGGGTCGGGATACTTCTGCTCCGAGCGCCCGTTCATGTCCCGGGTTCTCGCAGCGGAAGTAGCCACACAGGCAGCACCGCTCCCCGCTCCTCACCAATACGATTCGCTGATTGGTCGCGTTCGGCAACCGCGACCAATCAGCAAAGCGGTATTTAAATTTGGCGGCAATATCGGTGATTAGTCGCGTGCGGCGGCCGCGACCAATCTGCGAACCGTGTTAGTGAGGACTGGAGAGAGTGTTTAAATTTGGCACCAAAATCGCTGATTAGTCTCGACCAAATCAGCAAAGAGGTGTTTAAATTTGGCGACAATACTGCTGATTGGTCGCGGCCGGCGACCGCGACCAATCAGCAGAGCGGGGTTTAAATTTGGCGCCAAAATCGCTGATTGGTCGCCGGCCGCGACCAATCAGCAGAGCATTGTTTAAATTTGGCGCCAAGATCACTGATTGGTCGCGTGCGGAGAGCGCGACCAATCAGTGATCTTGGCGCCAAATTTAAACAATGCTCTGCTGATTGGTCGCGGCCGGCGACCAATCAGCGATTTTGGCGCCAAATTTAAACCCCGCTCTGCTGATTGGTCGCGGTCGCCGGCCGCGACCAATCAGCAGTATTGTCGCCAAATTTAAACACCTCTTTGCTGATTTGGTCGAGACTAATCAGCGATTTTGGTGCCAAATTTAAACACTCTCTCCAGTCCTCACTAACACGGTTCGCAGATTGGTCGCGGCCGCCGCACGCGACTAATCACCGATATTGCCGCCAAATTTAAATACCGCTTTGCTGATTGGTCGCGGTTGCCGAACGCGACCAATCAGCGATTTGGGCGCCAAATTTAAACGCCGCTCTGCTAATTGCGCCCCGTCGGCCGCATGCCTATTCTAGAATACCCGATGCATTAGAATCGGGCCACCATCTAGTTAGTAATAAAATCATGTTCCCTGGTAAAATTTTGGAAAATAGATACAATGCCACACCAACTCACTTAATTTACACAATTTAACTGTTTTTAAAGGGATTTTAGTAAAGCTGGTATATTAAGGAATTGATAGTTATAGAATTGCTTTATAATGAAGGCATTTTGTCCCCCTGAGAATTTCTCTGCACGCAGTGGTGCATTATACGTGTCTGCGATGATGAAAGCTGCGATCTGAGTAGTGGGATTGTGTGATCCCTCCCGTGTGGTCCGGCACAGCGGCAGTGAGCCGTCTGTCAGTCCGGCAGCCTTTTTCTTCTGTGTGTCGCCTGCCTGTCTTTTAGGAACGTCAGGAAAGGAGATGATTGAGCCCCGGCGAGCGGCAGGGAGGGCTGACACCGGCGGAGAGCGGCTCTCCCTCTCTATACAGCTCTGTTCAGTTTCTTGGAAAGTCTCAGCCAAAACCCAAACAGTGTGTCAGTTCTGAGAATCTGCAGATTGTGATGAAACACACTCAGCTCTGTAGGACGAAATCTCTGCAATCTGCGCCGCACACACAGGCTGCTACCAGTTCTGCCCGCAGACATGGTGCGCACTAAGTGGCCGCTCATAGGGGCATCGTCTGTGCTTCCTGCGTATAAGGTGGGGGGAGTTAACTCTTTCAGTCTGGTGGCTTCTGTCTTACACAATCTCACAATGCCAAAGGTCTGCTCCGTTCCTCCATACGGCAGATTGTTCATGGATCCTATTGATTGTTAGGTTTGCAGTTGTGGACTTCCAGCAATTGCAAAACTACAACTCCCAGCATGGTCTGACAGCCCGTTCTTTCACCACTTGCAGAAACTGCCGTTATGGACTGATGGCAACCTGTCATGAGATAGCAAAGATCCCCAGACTGCATGCCTGCTCATTCTTGCACATACGTGTACTTCTGCACGCACGCTCACGCATTTGTGCACTTTAATTTTTGCATGCACGCTCACTCTTGCACATACTTTTGCATGCTAACAAAGGGCGTGCTCTTATAAAGGTTTTCCTTTTTCTTTCCTATCCTAGTTTGTTACAATGGATCAGCGCAGCAGAGATGTATCAGAATGGACTCTGTGTTTTCTGATTGTAAACAGATATTCACTGACAGCAAGCAGTGATGCGCTATTCCTAAATATATGCAGATGAATGAACAGATTTTTGCACTTCCCAAGTGGCTCTTGTTACCTATGACCAGTTCTCACAATGATGCTTCCAGTGTGTGGCTGTCGCTGCAGTCAGGATGGGGTTAATGAGACTATAATTTCCTATCCCACAGCAGCGGCGGATTAGGTGTGCTGTAGTTTTTAATTTAGGCCCCGGGGACGGACAGTGGGATCATTCTGTGTCGTCTCTGCTTGGCTGATGGTTTTATTTCCTCATTATATGGAGACTGGTGTCACTCGCTCTGGTCACACACTATACCCATGTATATACACGTAGTGATGTCACTTCTGTAAGGCTGCGTTCACATTTGTGTCTGGTACTTCTGCTTATTCCCTGGCTGTACATGTAGTCAATCACCGGCTGGCTGCAACTTCCCATGGCAAGTTCGGCTGCTTTTTAAAAGGGGGTTGACTTTATTCTGCAGCGCTCGCTGAGCAGTGTAGTTGTCTGATGTCTTCCACCTCGTACACCGCTTACTTATGGGCGCAGCGGTCCACTAACCTGGGGTGCTGGAGGTCGGACCTCCACAAATCTCCTATTGATGATTTATCTCCTTTGGATATGCCTTCCTGGACAACTGGAATAATGGCTGCCTGTAGCCACCACCACCAGGGGGAGCTCACTGCATGCCGAAGTCATACACAGCTCCCCCTAGTGGTGCCTGCCTTCAGAATTGGATTAATGAGCTATGGGTATACAACGTATATAAATATATTTTTTCCTCCGTTAGTCCAGCCTATTTGATAATCCGGCACCTGGTCCCATTGATGATACGTATATGTATATATCATGTAATCTGGGGGTCCGCAGAGAGCACAGGCCCCGGATTGTGCTGCTGGTTTTTTTTTCTTTCGTGTGTATGTCATTGTGCCAAGACCAGTAATGAGCAGTCGGGGGAGGGGGGCAATGACGGCCTGTCAGGCTCCCCGTTTTCGAGGAAAATGTGTGTTTTCACAAGCTGACGGCCCATCGTCGGGATAATGACGGCTCAGTCCCCCGGCTGATTTTCCATGTGCTTCTCTGGTCTTTACTACAAAGGTGAATTATGGGATAAAGAGAAGAAAACCTTTCATAACCACCAAAATGGCTTCTGTTATTGGAACCTGAAGAGCGCGGCGGCACGAGCGGCGGCGGCGTAGATGGAGCTGCTGGTTTGTTTACACAGCGCGCACTACAAGGACCAGCATACATTGCAGGTCTTCTAGGTTTCCACTTGCTTTATCCTCTGGTCTAATCCTCCTTTGTGTAAAGTAATCTTCCTAATTGGACTTGATGTAATGATTAAAATACCAGTGAAGTCGTGAGCTGCGATGTGCCCAGAAGTCACGTGCGCTTCCCATGTGAACGTCCCTCAGCCGCTGTGATGACGGCATCCACAGAACTCCAGGATTCCTAGAAAACCGGGATTTACATTAGTCTGGATTTCCTGGAAATCTCCTGTAAAACAATGTGTATATATAGTATGGGAAGGAGGCGCAGCACTGCCGGCCGGTGGCCGCCAGTGGAATTGCAGCTCGTGCATATCATAGCATCCAATTCTCATCTGTACTGCACAAAAAAATATGTTGGTGCTATATCATATATTTTCCTAATATTGCAGGTGAAGCAAAGCTCGAATCTGCATCTCTGATGGAGCAACTGAGAGGAGAAGCCTTGAAATTCCACAAACCTGGTAGGTTTTCTGCAGCTGCTCAACAGGACAAGCGAAGTGTTAAGTTCTATAGATGAGAAATGGATATGGTTGGAGGTGATGTCCAAGGTTACAAAAAAAACTTCTGCTTTCTGTAAAAATCTGCCCCACGCCCGTCCATCAGCTGTGTTCGGTGTTGCAGCTCCTCTACTGCAGTGAATTGGGCAGAACCACACACAATGTGTAGAGGTGAGGATGTTTTAGGGAAGAAAGCAGCGCTTTTCTGTGGGGTTTCTATATTTGTTGTAGAAATATCTGAGTCTCCCATTCATTTTAATAAAGTTCACAGAAATCGGAGACCCTCTTCGCCCCCCTTCCCCCTCACCCCATCCCAAATTAGGAGCATTAAAGTCCCCCCGTATGAATGGAGCAGCAGTTTGGCTTATACAAGGCTCTGCTGTCTCCATCCGTCCCTTACACTAGGCAGGCATCATTGCATTGCTCCATTCGTACTGAGGACTTTAACCGCAGGGTGCAAATGGGCTCACAAAGGAGTCACCTCCTTATGATAAAAAAACACGTGCTGCAGTCAGTAATGACCCAAGCATGTTTGCAACCAGCTTTAAACAAAGTGTCATCAGTGATCTTAGTTTTGGAGGGTTGGCTAGTTCCTGAGCGATATGTACAGTGACAGTGCTCTCTCTCCCCAGCTCAGATCAGCAGTAACGACCCGGCAACAGAGCTCTTTGTCAGAATACCCGGCGTGCAGAGACCTGCACCGCCCCTGCAAGTGATGTCGCTGGTTTCTGCACGCCGGGTATTCTGACAACAAGCTCTGTTGCTGGCTCGGTCTGAGCTGGCAAGAGAGCGCACTGTCATTGTGCACATCTCTTAGGAACTAGCCCAGCCCCTGATAGGTAGTTCACTGGTGACGCTTCGTTTCAAGGATGGGGCAGAGGCTGCAGTCAGTACCGGATGACGCTTTGAGTATCCCAGCATGTACTGGGATTCTCAAACGAAATGTCATCAAAGAGAAAGTTAGGGAAAAAAGAAAAGCAGTTAGTGTAGTAAGTGAAGGATAGGGAATATTTGATTCAGGTATACTAGAAAATAGTTTAGATTGTGGCATTAAATACATAAGGATTTAGGATGAACATTAATTTTGTATTTCGGACCCCCCCCCCACACACACACACTTTAAGCTCTCTGTACACATTGGATTGCGATGGTCGGCAGCCATCTATGATGGATTCCACAGAAGCTCTCATTCAGCCGAACGCTCCTGTTCTTTAAGAGAGCTGTTAGACACATCTGGTAGTGTCTTATCTCCAGGAGAACCAAAGGATCAGCACTGTAAGATTGTAAATGCCAGGCAGATATTTACCCCGAATATACAGTTGTGCTCAAAAGTTTACATACCCCGGCAGAATTTTTCCTTTCTTGGCCTTGTTTCAGAGAATATGAATGATAACAAAAACCTTTTTCTCCACTCATGGTTATTGGTTGGGTGAAGCCATTTATTGTCAAACTACTGTGTTTTCTCTGTTTAAATCTTAATGACAACCAAAAACATCCAAATGACCCTGATCAAAATTTCACATACCCCAGTTCTTAATACCATGTATTGCCCCCTCTAACATCAATGACAGCTTGAAGTCTTTTGTGGTAGTTGTGGATGAGGTTCTTTATTTTCTCAGATGGTAAAGCTGCCCATTCTTCTTCGTAAAAAGCCTCCAGTTCCTGTAAATTCCTGGGCTGTCTAGCATGAACTGCGTGCTTGAGATCTCCCCAGAGTGGCTCAATGATATTGAGGTCAGGAGACTGAGATGGCCACTCCTAAACCTTCACTTTGTTCTGCTGTAGCCAATGACAGGTCGACTTGGCCTTCTGTTTTGAATCGTTGTCATGTTGGAAGGTCCAAGTACGTCCCATGCTCAGCTTCCGGGCTGATGAGTGCAAATTTGCCTCCAGTATTTGCTGATAACGTTCTGCATTCATCTTTCCTTCAACTTTTACCAAGTTTCCTGTGCCTTTGTAGCTCACACATCCCCAAAACATCAGCGATCCACCCCCGTGCTTTACTGTAGGAATGGTGTTCCTTTCATTATAGGCCTTATTGACCTCTCTCCAAATGTAACGTTTATGGTTGTAGCCAAAAAGTTCAATTTTGGTCTCATCACTCCAAATTACCTTGTTCCAGACGTTTTGATGCTGGTCTCTGTGCTGTTTGGCGTATTGTAGGCGAGATACTTTGTGGCATTTGCGCAGTAATGGCTTTCTTCTGGCGACTCGACCATGCAGCCCATTTTTCTTCAAGTGCCTCCTTATTGTGCATCTTGAAACAGCCACACCGCTAGTTTTAGAGAGTCCTGAATTTCAGCTGATGTTATTTGTGGGTTTTTCTTTGCATCCCGAAACAATTTTCCTGGCAGTTGTGGCCGAAATTATTGTTGGTCTACCTGACCGTGGTTTGGTTTTTACAGAGCCCCTGATTTTCCATTTGTTAATCACAGTTTGAACACTGCTGACTGGCATTATCAATTCCTTGGATATTTTTTTGTATCCCTTTCCTGTGTTAGGCTGTGTGCCCACGATGCGTTTTTAATGCGTTTCCGCAGCGTTTTTGCAGCTGCGGAAACGCATTAAAAACGCATGGTAGAAGGGCAGCAATGTTCCCCAATGATAATCCGCATCTGCTGTGCACATGCTGTGGAATTTTCCGCTGCGGATTATCATTGCGGAAAAAAACGCAGCACTACCAATTATTTTGCGGAAGCGCTGCGTTTTCGCCGCCATTGACTTGCAATAGAACGCGCCAATTCCGCAAGACTGCATCTGAACTTGCGTAATTGGCGCGTTCTAATGTGCGGATGGTACCCGGGTGTGGAGGACAGGAGACTCTCCTCCACACCCAGGTGCAATAGAAACTATAAAAACAAGAATAAAATAAAAAATAAAGATTACATTCACCTTCCGACGGCCCCCGGTCTCCTTCCCTGTGCTTGCGGGCAGGACTGAAGGACCTGCGGTGACGTCACAGTCATGTGACGGCAGGTCTTTCAGTGCAGTGTCCCGCGATCAGCTGGCAGCCAGGAAGGAGCACAGCAACACACGCCGGGCCATTGGAAGGTAAGTATAGGTTTATTTTTTTATTTTTAACCATTCTCTCGGGTCACACTATATAAATCCATGCTTGTTGCATGGATTTATATAGTGTGACCTAGTTGTCAAGCACTTTCCAAGTGATGCTAAAATCGCCTCGAAAGCGCTTGTCAACCCGCATGTGTTTTTTCTGCCAGGGAGATGCAGAAATGCTGCAGAAATGTTCTGCTTCATTTCTGCATCGTGGGCACATAGCCTTATACAGTTCAACTACCTTTTCCTGTAGATCCGTTGACAATTCTTTTGCTTTCACCATGACTCACAATCAAGAAACATCAGTGGCTGGATGAAAGATGGAAGAGTCTGTCTGGATCCCAGAAACTCACTCAACTTTTATGCACACACTGATTACAAGCAAACAGGTCACAGGTGAGGATGTTACCTTTTAGTAGCCATTCAATCCCATTTGTGTCAAATTCTGAGCATGTTATCAGGCAAAAATCTCCAGGGTATGTGAACTTTTGATCAGGGTCATTTGGATGTTTTTGGTTGTCATTAAGATTTAAAAAGCGAAAACACAGTAGTTTGACAATAAATGGCTTCACCCAACCAATAACCATGAGTGGAGAAAGTTTTTTGTTATCATTCATATTCTCTGAAACAAGGCCAAGGAAGGAAAAATTCTGCCGAGATATGTAAACTTTTGAGCATAACTGTATATTGTCCGGTGCTTCCATACACATTAGACTGCCGGCCGTACCCATTGATATTGGTAGTTTCAGCCGACATTAGTCTAATGTGCATTAGGTGACTTTAGAGCACCCTCCGCTGTCTGTCAGTGTCCACCTTTTATCTATAGACACCAGAAGGCGCTCTCCAACTTGCCCCGTTGTATCATAGTAAGGCCTCATTCAGACTTCATTTTTTTTTTAACTCTTGCACAAAAAAACTGTTCTTAATCAATGTGCTGGATGTGATGCTTACCTATTTTTGGTTAATGTCCCCATTTTTGTTATCAGTGTGGCACCTGTTTGTCTCAAATGCAAAAGAAAAATTTCCAAGCTTTTCTTGCCCATTATACAGTTAAAAAGAAATAGACCGCTGATGGATGAAATACGGATGGCATCTGTCTGCTGTATACTTTTTTTTTTTTCATGAGCCCATTGATTTGTCTGGACGTCTTTGCTCTGTGACGTGGATCATAAACTGTTTTTGTTTTCTTTTTTTCCCCCCGAATACTGTCCACACATAAAGAAACAGATATGTGAACAGCCCCATATATTATAATGGGTACGTGTTTTGTCCTTGGAAAAATGGACGTCTGAATCCGGGCATAATCTTCCATCACACAAGTGAACAGTAATCCCTTTTAGTTTAATGTTTCTTGTGGTGTGAGACGATAACTTGCATTTGGTAAAGCAATAAAATTAGATTATCTGATTGCTAAGTGAATGTCTTATTTAGGGGAAAATTACAAGACAGAAGGATATGTTGTAACTCCAAAAACTATGGATTTGCTGAAGAAACACCTGGACATCACCGGGGGGCAGGTAAAAAACAAAACAGCCTCATCCATATAATTGAACTCTTAAGTGTGGCAACAGAGAGAGATTTAATTTTTAAAGAACTTCACTCAGACCTTTAAAGTACCAGACAGTTGGTGAGGGCCATGTGCTCTCCAGGAGCTTAATACGTCTTTGTGCTTCATGTAAATTGTAGAGATAACAAATATGTGACCTGATTTATTTTTTTTATAGGTAAGAACAAGATTTCCACCTGAGCCAAACGGCATTTTGCACATCGGTCACGCCAAGGCCATCAATTTCAACTTTGGATATGCAAAGGTAAGCCGCCTGGAATATAAATAAATATATATTTATATTAGTTTTTCTTGATTATCACTATTTAAACCTTTTGATATATACACACACAGGCAAATGGTGGCACTTGTTTCCTGCGCTATGATGACACCAACCCGGAAAAAGAGGAGGAGAAGTATTTTACTGGCATCCGAGACATGGTGGAATGGCTGGGTATGTAGGTCTATAAACGCTGCTTATGGATGGAGTACATTTTATCCGCCACATGGTGGTGCTGTGTACCTGATGGGTAAAGGAATTGTCTTCTTTCAGTGGACTTTTGCCTGCCTGCTCAGTTCGTTGAAAAAAAAAAAAAAAAAAAAATGTCCCTTGCATCCTCTCCTCAGGTCCAGCGCTGTGTCTCAATCACTGATTTATTTATTTATTTATTTTTTTATATATAGGCTGTAGCACGGACATTGCATCAACAGTGCTGCAGCCAATAGAGCTCACATAGAGCGCACTTTGTTTTCTCCCGCTCCTTTCTGTCTATGCACAGCGCCGCAGGGTTCTATTGCGCAGGCGCCGGGAGTCACTGACAGATGCCCGGGAAGTGAGGGAGACCAGTGCACGTCACAGGACCCTGTGACTTGCAGGGGAGGGGGGAATATGATAAATAAGCACATAGGCGGGGATTTCTTGGCTTCCGGGGGACGCCAAGCCTGTGCAAAACTGAGTTGATAAAAACACATTTCTCTGCCATCAAACCTCTACTATGGGCCATACAGGTATGTATAGATTTACTTTTCTATCACCTGTATGCCCATAATAGAGGTCTGATATCTCCCAGGGGGTGACAGATTCCCTTTAATCCTCCTAGGTAAGCTGCCATATGGGACCTGTGTACGTGTATGACGCATGGCCCGCGCCTTAATCCCCGGGTGTTGTAAATGGAAGGGTCATGTTTATAGCTGCTGTAATCTAGCACAGGCAGGCGGGGGGCAAAATGTTATCAGCACTTCTGTCTTCACTTTTGCCACCTACACATAGCGCTCAGCGAGCACCTTGTAATGCAGGCGGCTCGCCTGGCACAGCAGAGCTGCCAGACCTGGATCAGAGCTGACAGCGGCTGTTGTTTTTTTTTTTCCCCCTTTGTGGCTCCAATGGCCGCTCCACTTACAGTGGAAAACTGCAAAGAAAAAAAAAAAAGCTTTTGTTTTGATTTATGATCTCATGGGGGAAATGATACAAAAAACAGAGGAATAAGAAATAGAGAAAATACAATGAGATAAAGAGCCAGTACTAACCACTGCCACAGACTCTCCGTTCACCCCAGATTATACATATTTAATATTACAATATATTTATTTTTTTAAGTCAAATTTAAAGAATCCCAAGGTAGTTTTTTTTTTTTTTTTTTTTAAATACTAATGTCCCAATAATAAAATTGTATATAAAAGGTGAAACACACACAAAAAACAAAAGCTCCCCCAATAGAGTTTGAATTATTTTGGTAGGGTAAAAAAATGCAGGACCATTAAATCACCTGCACAAAGTTGCTATATCTATATATATATATAATATGGGGGGGTCCGGCTGCTGAGATCCCAACTGATGACTGAATGATGTGCCCCTTCAGCATATACTATACAGCATATACTTTCAATGAAAAGCCATACTCTGCTTTCAGGGCAAGTGTGAGGGGTCAAGATGTATTTACCGCACTTGGATAGCGCCATCATATTCCACAGCACTTTACAGACATCATCTCTGTCCCCATTGGGGCTCACAATCTATATTCCCTATTTGGTATGTCTTTTGGCATGTGGGAGGAAGCCAGAGAAAACTCCCATAAATATGGGGCGAACATACAAACTCCTTGCAGATGTTGTTCTGGATTTGAACCCAGGACCCCAGCGCTGCAAAGCAACAATGCAAACCACTGAGCCACCGTGCTGCCCTATGTATAGTACAGTGCTGACCACTGAGCCACCGTGCTGCCCTATGTATAGTACAGTGCTGACCACTGAGCCACCGTGCTGCCCTATGTATAGTACAGTGCTGACCACTGAGCCACCGTGCTGCCCTATGTATAGTACAGTGCTGACCACTGAGCTACCATGCTGCCCTGTGTATAGTACAGTGCTGACCACTGAGCCACCGTGCTGCCCTATGTATAGTACAGTGCTGACCACTGAGCCACCGTGCTGCCCTATGTATAGTACAGTGCTGACCACTGAGCCACCATGCTGCCCTGTGTATAGTACAGTGCTGACCACTGAGCCACCGTGCTGCCCTATGTATAGTACAGTGCTGACCACTGAGCCACCGTGCTGCCCTGTGTATAGTACAGTGCTGACCACTGAGCCACCGTGCTGCCCTGTGTATAGTACAGTGCTGACCACTGAGCCACCGTGCTGCCCTATGTATAGTACAGTGCTGACCACTGAGCCACCGTGCTGCCCTATGTATAGTACAGTGCTGACCACTGAGCCCCCATGCCCGGGATGATGTTTTTGCGTCTCTAAAACCCCCTGCTGTCTCTCCTGTAGACTGTAGGACAAGAAGAGATGCCACAGAAAATGAGATTTCCAAAAGGCGGAGACTTTCCCTCGTCCCTGCTGTATTTCACCTCTCGCACATTATCCGTTTTATTACTTATGTATAGAACATATTCTGCCACCTATATAAAAAAAAAAAAAAAAAAAAGGTTTGTGCCAAATTTGTCACGTGTTCTCCTAAATAGGAGCGGGAATAATTTGGCAGCGCGTGCACCACCTCTCCACTCATCCATGCGCCCGCCGCAGATATTAGTGCGCCGTGCTTTTCTATAGCGGCAGAGCAGAATGGATTCTCTACATTTTTACTTCTCTGTGTACGGGTTGGTGTAAAAGTATTTTTTATATACTGTATATATAAAAATCTGGTCATTTAGAACTTTGGCCAATAAAGGGTTAATACAGTACTAGGCGGGCTTGTTCAGGACCCTCTTTATTGTGTATGCCGGTTTGCAGTATCTCCGGCTTCCTCGGCGGTCTTCTTGGATATTACTGTGTGTTATGATTGGTGCAGACCATCTTCTGGATATTGGGGGGGATACATAGAAGCCCGGCTCTTGGTGCAGATTGGTGGATATTGGGGTGATTTATCTGTGATGTCAGAAGGCGTCATGGTCTAATGTGTAGGTTTTGTTAATCTTTTTTTTTTCCCTGTTGCAGGATACCAGCCGTACACTGTGACGCACGCCTCCGATAACTTTGACCAGCTGTACGAGTGGGCGGTGGAGCTCATTAAAAGGTGAATACAGAGAGTAAGAAGGAAATATGCAGGTGGCATGCGAAAAGATATGGAAATTCCATCCAGTGTTCCCTGTTATCAGCCATTTCAGGCTGACTGTAGTGACAGTCACGGAGAGTGCGGACAAGAAGTCGCCATAATCGCCACTTTATATGAAGGGCTCATCGGTTGCTTTTATATAAAGGTCAATTGTAGTAATGGCCAAATGTTCTACAGACATTAGGTGGTGATCTAGCCTAAAAGTGTCAGTTTATTTTTTTAATAAAAGGGGCCACGCCTATGCCTGCCACCAGAAAGTGGATGAAATTAAAGGGCACAATCCCCCTCCGTCACCCTGGAGAGATCGCCCAGTGGAGGAGTCGCTGCTGCTTTTTGAGGTAAGGTTTTTTTTTCTTACACGGCCGACCATCTACCGCTGCGTATCATCTGCAGGAGATTATAGTCAGGGTTGTCTCTGATGACGCCACCACTTAAAGAATAAATAGGAAAACCTCTCGAAATTTGGTGAATGTCGCAAGTGTTTTGCTGCAGCTAATGGTGTATAATACTTTGTGATTCCAGGGAATGAAAAAGGGAAAATTTTCTGAAGGAGAAGTCACACTTAGGATGAAGCTGGTGATGGAGGATGGGAAGATGGATCCAGTTGCATATCGGATAAAGTACACCCCTCACCACCGCACAGGAGACAAGTGGTATGCTCCAAAGTTACAAAAAAATCAAAATTGTTAGGAGTCCATCATACTTATCCTCACATTAAAGGGGGTGATATTGTGTTGCAGGGACCAGTGCGGCCTCTATGGCTGGAGATGTATCCATAGGGATCATGACCGGTCTATATACCAAGAGTGGCTGCAGACTGCAGTTTTGGTGCACGGGGTCAAAATGTCACTTCTGCATCTCTGAAAACCCCCTGGTGTCTCCTGTAGACTGCAGGACAAGAAGAGATGCTACAGAAAACATGAGATTTCCAATAAGCAGAGACTTCTCCTCCTCTCTGCTTTATTTCACCTCTCGTACATTATCTAATCTGTATTACTCACTACCTTTAGCGAGCTTGTCACCAGAAAATTGCAGATTTTTTTTAATTTTCCATGTCACCATCTATCTGTAATAGTTTTCGGTTTTCACTGCTTAAAGGGAATGTGCCATCAGAAAATCTTTTTTTTTTCCAGTAAAGTTTTTACTTGAAACATATTTTATAAAAGAAAAAAAAAATGTTAATTTTATGTTATACTTTGCATATCACTATCTGTATTTAAAAAAATAAAAATAAATATATATATATATCCTGAAATCTTAGCTTTCACTCTGAGCCTCATATTAGGCTGTGTGCCCACGATGCGTTTTTTAAGCGTTTCCGCAGCGGCAAAAACGCTGCAGAAACGCTTAAAAAGCGCTTGGTAGAAGGCCTGCCATGTTCCCCAATGATAATCCGCATGTGCTGAGTACATGCTGCGGAAATTTCCTCTGCGGATTATCATTGCGGAAAAAAACGCAGCACTACCAATTATTTTGCAGAAGTCCTGCGTTTTCACCGCCATTGACTTGCATTGGAACGCATGGAATCCGCATCACTGCATCTGTACATGCGGAATCCATGCGTTTCAATGTGTGGATGGTACCCGGGTCTGGAGAAGAGGAGACTCTCTTCCACACCCGGGTACCATAGAACCTGTGAAAAAAAGAATAAAATAAATATTATATTTACCTTCTGACGGCCCCCGGTCTCCTTGTCTTCACTTGCCGGCAGCTCGCGGTGGACTGAAGGACCTGCACTGACGTCATTTAGTCATGTGACGGCAGGTCCTTCAGTGTACCGCGAGCTGCCGGCAGCCAGGACGGAGCGAAGCAAGACTGCGGGGGCCATCGGAAGGTAAGTATAGATTTATTTTTTTAACATTCTTTAAGGTCACAGTATATAAATCCATGCCGGTTGCATGGATTTATATAGTGTGACCAAGTTGACAAGCACTTTCCAAGTGATTCTAAAATCGCTTGGAAAGCGCTGGTCAACCCGCATGCGGAAATGCATGTGAAGAACGCTTCACATCCGCATGTCCCTGGCAGGAAAAATGCATGTACAATCCACATGTACAATCCGCATGCGTTTTTTCTGCCAGGGAGATGCAGAAATGCTCAGGAAAAAATCCTGAGCATTTCTGCGTCGTGGGCACATAGCCTTAGGCTGACACTTCCTGTTCTCTGGAGATCTCTTATGAGCAGTCATCTCATTATCACAGGCAGGATTGATGACTGATAACACCATTCACAATAGGTGATGTCACAGCTCACCTCCTACCCCTTTCTGTCCAGGCCACAGAGCATGCCCACAGCTCACCTCCTATCCCTTTCTATGTAGGCCACAGAGCGTGCCCACAGCTCACCTTCTACCCCTTTCTATATAGGCCACAGAGCGTGCCCACAACACTCTTCCATAGAAATCAATGATCGTATCCTGACTACAGATTCCTGTAGTTAATGTGGCCGCCATAAAACGTGTCTCTAATGCTGGTACAAGGAAAGATGGCTGACCTTCACTATTGTTTAGGGCTAAGAGAATTAACAATCTACAGTCAGAATTTTTTTGGCAGACACACTATCCATAAAAACACATGGTGTGAATAGCGCCATCGACTTTAATAGCTATTTGTTCTATCCTTTAAAATCGCAGGACACGTATGTGTTCAGTGTCCTTAATTTGTATGTAATTGCATTTTAGTATTTGCCACTACCACAAGTACCTGTTCATTTACTGCACAAACTCTGTGCAGCGACCATAAGTAATGATTATTAATCTGTTTTTCTTCCGTTTGCAGGTGCATTTATCCCACGTACGACTATACTCATTGCCTATGTGACTCCATAGAACATATCACACATTCTCTCTGCACCAAAGAGTTCCAGGCCAGGTAAGAGTATTAGGAATATACCTGCGGGTCAGGGTCCATCATGAGCCAAATATTACAGTATACGGACTATCTGCATCACTACAACCCCCCGGCTGTCTGTCATTCATAGCTTATCAGGACAAGAAGTGATGCCAAAGCCAAGCAGCGAGGGATCCAAATGGCAGAGCCTGTGCGTTCCTGCCGCATTTCACTCCTCGCACATGTCTGTGCTGCTGGTGTAAATGACCTGTAGTGCAATTACATGGGGTATCTGAAACAGGCAGACAAACCGTATAGATGATCGCCACTTGTTTAGAACCCCTATGTGTTTGCAACTATTGGGAAGTTTTCATGCAAATGACTGACTGCAGCACATTCAATTCATGTTGGTGCTGACAAACAGTGACTTTTATGTGATCGAGCAAATTATCACTGATCGACTCGCTGAACTTGATTATACAAGATGATGATCAGGAACGACTCTTCCGATGAGTGATCGTCTGAGTGATGGTCACTCCATGTAAAAGGAACTTTAAAAAAAGGTTAGGCCGTCTGATCTCCTCACAGCCATTACATTGGGTGACATTTATTTTGTCTCCATCTCTCCAGGCGGTCATCGTACTTCTGGCTGTGTAACGCGCTGGATGTGTACTGCCCGGTGCAGTGGGAATACGGACGTCTGAACCTGCACTACACAGTTGTGTCAAAGAGGAAGATCATTAAACTGGTGGAAACGGGAGCCGTCAGGTCAGTGGGACGTTATGTTAACGCAGGTGACCCTTTTCTTTCCTGTAACTCCTAGAGTCGGGATTGTAAATTCTTCTCTTATTGTAGGGACTGGGATGATCCTCGTCTCTTCACGCTGACAGCTTTGAGGCGGAGAGGATTCCCACCCGAAGCAATAAATAATTTCTGTGCAAGGGTATGGACTGACTTGATATCAAAATATCATAGTAACGTGTCAGGTTTTTGGGGGTCTGGCTTCTGAGATCCCAACTGATGATATGGCTAGTCAGAAGTATTAGGACGAGTGATGTGCCCCTTCTTGGCTGATCAGCTCTCTGTGGAGGGTGTGATGTACATATAGCATATATACTTTCTATGAAAAGCCATACTCTGCTTTCAGGGCAAGCGTGAGGGGTCAAGATGTATTTACCGCACTTAGTGTCATCATATTCCACAGCGCTTTACAGACATCATCTCTGTCCCCATTGGGGCTCACAATCTACATTCCCCATCAGTATGTCTTTGGAGTGTGGGAGGAAACCGGAGAACCCGGAGGAAACCCACACAAACACAGGGAGAACATACAAACTCCTCGCAGATGTTTTTCTGGGTGGGATTTGAATCCAGGACCCCAGCACTGCAAAGCAACAATGCTAACCACTGAGCCACCGTGCTGCTTTATATATAGTACAGTGCTGACCACTGAGCTACCATGCTGCCCTATATATAGTACAGTGCTGACCACTGAGCCACCATGCCCGGGATGATGTTTCTGCATCTCTAAAACCCCCTGCTGTCTCTCCTGTAGACTGTAGGACAAGAAGAGATGCCACAGAAAATGAGATTTCCAAAAGGCGGAGACTTTCCCTTGTCCCTGCTGTATTTCACCTCTCGCACATTATCCGTTTTATTACTTATGTATATAACATATTCTGCCACCTATATGATTAAGGAGTTTGAGCCTAATTTGTCACGTGTCCTCATCAATAGAATAGGGAATAATTTGGCAGCGCGTGCACCACCTCTCCACTTATTGTCCATGCGCTCGCCGCAGATATTAGTGCTCTGTACCTGTCTATAGCAACAGATCAGAATGGATTCTCTACATTTTTACTTTTCTGTATACAGGTCGGTGTAACAGTTGCTCAGACCACAATGGAGCCTCATATGCTGGAATCCTGTGTCCGAGAGGTCCTGAATGATACAGCCCCCCGAATCATGGCCGTGCTGGAACCCCTGAAAATCACAATCTCCAACTTCCCTGGAGACCAAGTAAGTGGCTGGTGCTCCTGTGACCTGGTTGCTGTGCTTCGTTTTTTCTTTTTGAGGATGGGGGGGGGGATGTGTGGTAGTCTTCCAGTAATGTGACCTCCACTGTATAATACCAGGTATTAGATGTCAGCGTGCCAAACTTCCCAGCAGACGAGTCTAAAGGTTTCCACATTGTGCCGTTCTCCTCCACCGTCTATATCGAGCAGACTGATTTCAGGGAGGTAAGTGATTGTGCTACTCTTTATGTCCTTAGTGCTGGGCAGGGGCAGACCACCATGTATCTGTCAGCTATGGCAAAGTCCCCATAAGCCTTTGTCAGAGGATGACTGAGAACAGCAGAGTTCTCCCTCCCCCATCCTAGCGGCATAATCCTAGCGGTATGGTATAAAGATGTCTTTTCATGACCCTATAATCCTAGTGGTATGATATTAAGTCATCTTATCCCACCCCCATCCAGTGGTAAAATCCTAGCGGTATGGTATAAAGTAGTCTTCTCCCACCCCCATCCTAGCGGTATAATCCTAGCGCTGTATGGTATAAAGTCGTCTTTCCATGACCCTATAATCCTAGCGGTATGGTATAAAGTCGTCTTTCCATGACCCTATAATCCTAGCAGTATGGTATAAAGTCGTCTTTCCATGACCCTATAATCCTAGCGGTATGGTATAAAGTCGTCTTTCCATGACCCTATAATCCTAGCGGTATTGTATAAAGTCGTCTTTCCATGACCCTATAATCCTAGCGGTATGGTATAAAGTCGTCTTTCCATGACCCTATAATCCTAGCGGTATGGTATAAAGTCGTCTTTCCATGACCCTATAATCCTAGCGGTATGGTATAAAGTCGTCTTTCCATGACCCTATAATCCTAGCGGTATGGTATAAAGTCGTCTTTCCATGACCCTATAATCCTAGCGGTATGGTATAAAGTCATCTTTCCATGACCCTATAATCCTAGCGGTATGGTATAAAGTCGTCTTTCCATGACCCTATAATCCTAGCGGTATGGTATAAAGTCATCTTTCCATGACCCTATAATCCTAGCGGTATGGTATAAAGTGGTCTTCTCCCTCTCCCATCCTAGCGGTCTAATCCTAGTGGTGTGGCAGAGGTATAATTCACATCCGTAATTGAAAAATTTTGTATTTTTCTGTTCCTTTCATAGGTGATGGAGAAGGGATATAAGCGACTGACCCCAGAGCAGCCGGTCGGCCTCAGACACGCCGGGTACGTCATCTCTGTACAGAACGTCATAAAGGTGAGCGTTTATCATTAATTTACATCTTTCCATTTCTGCGACTTATTGAGAATTAATACTTTAGTAAAGTGAGATTTCCAAAGTGGAGACTTGCAGGTTCTCGACTATTTCACCTCTTGCATTTTAAGTACAAGGAGTCCCATTGAGGCCATTCTTTTCTAGTCCATGGTTATTCTGTATTTTTAAGCCATTTATATGTTCCTATTTACCCCCTTTCCACATTAGAACGTGAATTAATGTCCTGAGAAGGAGTCTGCATATGTGGAGGGGCTCAGCTCTGTGCACATGCGGCTGATGCCGGCTATATTAGATTACCGTTGCTGATTTGCTATATTTCTGGTCAGGCCCATCGGCCTCCTCAAGACACGATCGCAGAGGAGCGACAGGTTACTATATTACCCAGGGTCTACTGAAGGCCTTAGTCACTGCCATCTTGGTATTTCTATGAAGCCTAACCACAGACAGAGATCATGATTTTCATTATATACTGCCTTATTGCAGTATTTAGTGTAAGTGATCAAACAATCTATACCCAAATTGGTATAAATAAAAGCATCGGCACAACACGCAAAAAAAACAGCTATAGGGATTGCAGCATTTAGAAGGATGGGAGAGGGAGGGGGCTTTTGGGGATTATTATTATTATAGTGCCATTAATTCCATGACGCTTTACTTGTGAAAAGGGGTATACATAACAAACAACAAGTACAACAGTTTGAACAAAAACGAGTCAGCGACTGGTACAGGAGGAGCGAGGACCCTGCCCGCGAGGGCTCACAATCTACAGGGGATGGGTGAGGATACAGTAGGTGAGGGTAGAGCTGGTCGTGCAGCATTATTTGTGGAGTGGTGGTTACTGCAGGTTGTAGGCTTGTAGGAAGAGGTGGGTCTTCAGGCTCCTTTTGAAGGTTTCCACGGTCGACGAGAGTCTGATGTGTTGGAGTAGAGAGTTCCAGAGTAGGGGGGATGCATGGGAGAAATCTTGTATGCGATTGTGGGAGGAGGAGATAAGAGGGGAGTAGAGAAGGAGATCTTGTGAGGATCGGAGGTTGCGTGCAGGTAGGTAACGGGAGACTAGGTCAGCGATATATGGAGGAGACAGGTTGTGGATGGCTTTGTATGCCATGGTTAGGGTCTTGAACTGGAGTCTCTGGGTAATGGGGAGCCAGTGAAGAGATTGACAGAGGGGGGAGGCCGGGGAATAGCGGGGGGACAGGTGGATTAGTTGGGCAGCAGAGTTAAGGATGGACTGGAGGGGTGCAAGAGTGTTGGAAGGGAGGCCACAGAGGAGGAGGTTGCAGTAGTCGAGGCGGAGGTTGCAGTAGTCGAGGCGGGAGATGATGAGGGCGTGTACTAGTGTTTTTGTAGCTTCATGGTTGAGGAATGTGCGGATCCAGGAGATATTTTTGAGTTTGGATGTGGTCCATAAAAAAATTGGTTTTGTAAAATTTGTTAGAAAATTGAGAAATTGCTGATCAACTTTTTTTTTTAACTCTTCTAACTTGCTAAAAAAAAATCTTTAAAAAATGACCCTGATGCAAAGTAGACATGTGGTAAATGTTATTTATTGACTATTTTGTGTGATATAACTATCTGGTTTAAGGGAATAAAAATTAAAAGTTTGAAAATAGCTACATTTTCGCTAAAATTCTAATTTACAAATAAAAGTAAAAAAAAATCTGCCTAAATTTATCAATAAGGTGATGTACAATGTGTCATGAAAAAAGACGGATTTTGGTAAGACCTTACCTGTAAAATCCTTTTCAGCGAAGGAAGGAAGGGAGACACAGATCCATTACTAGTGGGTAGGTGGAGCCCCACAGGATAGAACACCTCAGATTTATAAAAAGTGACGACCGGCCCCTCCAGTTTAGGCTCCTCCTACTCCCATGATTCTCCAGTCCGTACACAAGCTAAGGAAGAGCAGATAACACCAGCGGAGCAACACAACCCCTTCTGAAAACTCAGAAATGTGAGAGAACAGGTTATGCATATAACAGAAAAAACCCACAGTCCCAGGCACTACTCACTGGACCTGACAACTGCGATGAGCTGGCAATGCTGGAACAGAGCCCTAGCGCGCCGACCCCAGCCAAGATAACCGCCATCAGGGAGGGGTCGCGCCGCATCTGAAAAGCAATAAAACACTTCTGCCCTGGGAGGGCGCTGTGTCTCCCTTCCTTCCTTCGCTGAAAAGGATTTTACAGGTAAGGTCTTACCAAAATCCGTCTTTCAGCAGCAGAAGGGAAGGAAGGGAGACACAGACATTACTAGTGGGACGTCCCAAAGCAGTCCAGAACTCAAGGGTGGGAAACAGTGGCAGAATCGCCAACACACCAACAACTTAAGGCAAGCGCGCAACAAGCGCCAAAACTAGATAAAGAGATAACCTAAACCACCGCCGCCTGCAGGACCTTGCGCCCAAGGCCGCATCGGCGGAAGCACTCACGTCCACTTTATAAAATTTAGTAAAAGTGTGAACGGAGCGCCAGGTAGCCGCCCGGCAGAGCTGCGCTGCCGAGGCCCCCTGACGAAAAGCCCACGACGGACCAACAGCTCTCGTGGAATGAGCTCGAACCTTAACCGGACAAGGCTCGCCCTTGAGCCGGTACGCCTCCAGGATAGCCGAACGTATCCACCGAGCTATAGTGTTTTTGGAAGCCCACTGACCACGCCGACGACCAGCAGGAATCACAAAAAGAGAGTCCGATTTCCGAAACCCTTGCGTGATTGTAAGATAGAATTTCAAAGCCCGCACCAAATCCAACGAGTGCAAGGCTTGCTCTTTTGGACTCTTCGGATTCGGACAGAGGGAGGGCAACACGATGTCCTGATTGATGTGGAAACGCGACACCACTTTAGGCAGAAAATCGCCACGGGTACGAAGCACCACGCGATCCGAGTGGAACTCCAGAAAAGGGGGCGAGCAAGACAGTGCCGCCAACTCAGAAACCCTTCTCAAAGAGGTGACCGCCACCAGGAAGGCCACCTTCCAAGAAAGCAAGTAAAGCGTAACTGAATCCATAGGCTCAAACGGCCCATGCTGAAAAGCCTCCAAGACTAGATTGAGCCGCCAAGGAGCCACAAACGCCCTCCGAGGCGGAAACTGACGTTTTACCCCACGAAAACACGAACGCACATCCCTGCGCGAGGCACTAGCCTTCCGAAAAAGCACGGATAGTGCAGATACCTGACCCCGCAAGGTACCAACCGCCAGACCCTTGGCCAAACCACATTGCAGAAAAGCCAAGAAGCTGGGAATGGAAAAAACCCTTGGGTTCCTTGACGATCCAGAACACCATGAATAGAAGGCCTCCCAAGTTCTGTGATAAATCCTAGTCGTAGCTGGACCTCTGGCCGCCCGCAAGGTGGCAATGACCTCGGCCGAAAACCCACGACGGGTCAAGATCTCGGTCTCAAGTGCCACGCCGTCAAACGAAGTGACTTCCGGTCCGGATGACGAATGGGCCCTTGGGTTAACAGGTCCGGTCGAAGAGGCAGTGGAAACGGAGGCGCCGCCAGAAGAGACACCAGCGTTGAATACCACTCCCTCCGCGGCCAATCCGGCGCCACCAAAATCGCTGGAATTCGTTCGAGTTTGATCCGCCGGATCACCAGAGGAAGTAAGGATACCGGCGGAAACACGTAGATCAGCTCGAACTGGTCCCACGGGGCCACTAGAGCATCTACCGCCACAGCCTCCGGGTCCCTGTACCTGGACATGAACGTCGGAATCCTGGCGTTCAGCCTGGATGCCATCAAGTCCACCTGGGGAGTCCCCCAACGGGAGCACTGCAGTGCAAAAACTTCCGGATGAAGACTCCATTCTCCGGGATCCACCTGATGGCGACTGAGGAAGTCCGCCGTGATATTCAGCACTCCTGGGATGTGAATCGCGGAGATGGCTGGAACCCTGGACTCTGCCCATACCAGGATCCGAGAGACCTCCATCATGAGTCTGGAACTCCTCGTCCCGCCCTGATGGTTGATATACGCGACAGCTGTCGCATTGTACGTCTGAATCCGGACCTGCAGACGGCTCAAAGGGACCGTCCAATGTCTGAGGCAGAGAAATATCGCTCTCAACTCCAGGATGTTGATCGGCAGAGACGACTCCTCTGACGACCAGACCCCCTGAACCCAGAGATCGTTCCAAACCCCCCTCCAGCCAGTCAGGCTGGCATCGGTGGGAATGACCGACCACCGTGGGAGGAGGAAGGATTTCCCCAGGGATAAAGCCTCCGGACGTAACCACCATCCAAGAGACTCTCGCACCCTGCAGGAGATACCGACACAGCGATCTAGCGAAGCCGGCGATCGATCCCAACGGGTCAGAATAAGATCTTGGAGACCCCGGGAATGAAATTGTGCAAACGGTACCGCTTCCATTGCCGCCACCATCAGACCCAGAAGGCGCATACACTTCCGAAGGGACATCGCCATCGCCGACCTCATAGTCTGGACATGGTGACGAAGGTTCTCTTGTTTGTCCAGAGGCAGGGACACCACTGCTCGTACCGTGTCGAAATGCATCCCCAAGAACAGGATTGACTGCGACGGCTCCAATGACGACTTCTTCCAATTGACCAGCCACCCGAAGTTCTCCAGGTGCTGAAGGGAGAGATCGCGAGCTGTCACCGCCGCCTCCGCTGTGGGCGACACAATTAACAGGTCGTCCAGGTAGGGGAGAATCGTAACTCCTTGACTTCGAAGGAGCGCCATGAGCGGCGCCAGAATCTTTGTAAAAACCCTGGGCGCTGAGGCCAACCTGAATGGTAGGGCCACAAACTGGTAATGGGCCTGACCTATGGCGAAACGCAGGAAGCGCTGGTGAGCCTTGCCGATAGGGACATGCAAATAGGCGTCGCGGACGTCAATCGACACCAAGAAATCGTACTGTGACAGGGCCGCCACGATAGAGCGAAGAGACTCCATACGGAATTTCCGGGTCCGGACATGAACATTCAATTCTTTGAGGTCCAGAATGGGGCGAAACTTGTCCTCCTTTTTGGGGACCACAAAAAGGTTGGAGTAAAACCCCCCTCCCCGGTCCTCCGGCAGAACCGGAACCACCACACCCTGCTGCAGAAGAGTCGACCTCCGGCAGCAGTGCGGCAGCCAGCTTGGGCTCGGATGGGATGCGTGACTGACGAAACCTGTCCGGGGGGTCGAGAAAGAAACTCTATGAAATAGCCTGCCGACATAACCCGCGTCACCCAGGCGTCTGATACGTGGGACGCCCAAATCGACCCGAATTGTAGCAGACGACCTCCCACCCGAGAGCCCTCGAGAGGGTTACTGGCGTCAGTCCGCCTTAGCGGGCTTTTGTCAACCTCCCGTTTGTCCTGACGGAAATGTTGTTTCCAGGGAGTACGGGATTTCTGGGTGGTCTTTTTTCCGGAAGACGAGGGACGACCCGATCTCCAAGAGGGCTGACCGAACCGTCCCCTGGGCCGAAAGGACCTACGACCACTACCGGCACTTGACTTGCCAGACGTAGAAGCCGCTGCTTTCCGCTGCGGCAAAGCCGAATCCTTAGCCTTGGCCTTAGCAATCAGCTCCGTGAGGTCCGAACCAAAAAGCTGACCGCCCTTGTACGCTAGACTCAGCAAACCTTGTTTGGATACTGCGTCTCCAGTCCACTGTTTAAGCCACAGTGCTCTCCTGACTGTGACGGCCGAGGATTGAGCCCTGGACAGAACCAAAGTAGTATCCAGCACTGCGTCCCTGACATATCGGGCCGCCTCTTCCAACAGCTGGAAGAGCCTTTCCACCTCAGACAGCGGAGTCCCATCTTGCCATGCCATCCGCAGCTGATCCAACCACCGCAGAGAAGCCTCACCAGCCCACATGGCCCCCAAGGCCGCTCGGAATCCATGACCCGCGGCCTCGTAGATGGACTTGGCCGCTAACTCCGTCCTTCTGTCCAGCGGTTCCTGTAGACTCGCCTTCCCTTTAACAGGAAGCAAAGAGGATTTGCTCAGCTGAGACAATGGCACGTCCACTTCAGGAGAGGGGACCCAATTAGCGATCGTCTCCGTGGAGCAGGGATACAGGGCATCAAAAAACCGCATCCCCTGGAAGCGTTTATCCGGACACGGGCGTTCCTTCTCCACTGCCTCGTTAAGTTCATCGTGCGCCGGCAGC
This sequence comes from Phyllobates terribilis, assembly GCF_046119375.1. Taxonomy (NCBI): domain Eukaryota; kingdom Metazoa; phylum Chordata; class Amphibia; order Anura; family Dendrobatidae; genus Phyllobates; species Phyllobates terribilis. Next base: position 367,455,418 of record NW_027362768.1, read on the forward strand.
ATCGAACGAGCCCGACGTGACTCCTGATACAGCCGGGCCGACTTGCCAGGGCGCCTCGTCACCTCTTCAGACAGCTGTAACTCTTCCCGCATAGCCCCAATAAAAGCATCCACGCGGCCCGAAAGCGAAGCTGAGCGACCCTGCCGATCCTCTTCATCAGAATCGGAGATCTCACCAGCAGAGTCTGTTGGTGATTACGAAGCCTCCGACGCACTGCGCGGAGGAGACAGCGCCACCACAGGCCTGTGGCGCTTCTTGCCTCGTGATGTCAGTTGGGACTTGTCTGACCTCCTGGGTCACTGGGTATCAGCTAAGACTGTCAATGGAGCGAGTGAGCGCCTCCACTTTAACATCACTGAGACCCCCGACCAGTGTCGAACTTGACGCCGTCGAATCAGATACGCTTGACCGATCCTGAAGCGGACCGGGAGAGAGATCCGCGCCCCCTGGTCCCTGATCTGACATGCCCCCACACAGTTGCGAGCGTCGCGGATAAGGCGGTAATAACCACTTACAATGGGTACAGGAACCGAGGATGTGTGATTCCGCTACCACAGCCTGTTCCTACACAAAAAAAAATCCAAGCACTGAAGGGTTAAAGCTCCTCCTTAGAGGGAGAAGAGCTACCCCAGCTGCCTGCAGAGCCAAAGATAACCCTTTCTGGACCTAGTCTATTAGGTTAACTGTCCTGATGAGGCCAGACCCCTCAGAAGGGGTTAATGCTGCTGACCATGCAATACACCTTTTGCCTTAAAAGGATAGCGGTGTGCGAGTCCCAGAGCCTCCTCAGCGGGGAGGTAGCAGCGCCGGATATAGCACACCCTGTCTGCCTTAACAGGCCAGCAGTAAGGTGCTCTGCGCTGCAATAATGTTAAAAAGGAATCTTCTGCCTTAAAAGGCAGAAGTGACTCACCAGCTGGCCGCGGTGACTGCTCTTCCTTAAGCCACAGTGCTCGGTGTCTGGTGTAGAGAGCGGGGAGCAGGAGGTTGGACGAGGTAATGGCTGGAAGAAGAAGAGGGGGCTGGGTCAGCTCCAGCGCGCGCTTTCCTGGCGCTTCCTGTCTGAGGCTATGATGACAGGCAGCAGAGAGGCGCGAAGCCATGCCCCCCGCCGCCGCATACTAACGGAGCCCGTGCTCCTCCGTCCCTGCTCCCCTGCCAGCAGAGAATTACACAAACGCCTGCAGCGGTGATATCCTGCAAGGACAAAACAACAGTCACCACTTGAAACAGTAACAGCGGCTGCCGCAGCCGCTGAAGCACTCAAACCTTGAGAGCACTTACCCAGCTGAGCGCCACAGGGACCCCCAGGGATGTGTTGCGCCGTGGCCCTTTGCTCCCCCCACGGAGGAGCGCGCAGGGACCCCACAGAAGCGGTGTGCGTCTCCGCCAGGGAGCGCCCTGTATCCCCCGGGGCCGGCAGGCTTCTGCGGGGACCTCCTTAGGGGGGGGTACGCAGATCTGCTAGGGGAGGGTCAGGGGTCCCAGCAGCGCCGAGACCCCCTGAGACCTCTAGACCACGGGGGGTCCAGGTCTCCGGAAATGATAAAACAAAAAATTCTTCTGAGGAGCTGCAAAGGCAGCGACTATCCTTTGCGACCTCAAATTTTAGACTGAAGGACATGGGAGTAGGAGGAGCCTAAGCTGGAGGGGCCGGTCGTCACTTTTTATAAATCTGAGGTGAACTATCCTGTGGGGCTCTGTCTACCCACTAGTAATGGATCTGTGTCTCCCTTCCTTCCCTTTTGCTGCTGAAAAACAATCTCCGAATCACTGGGACCCATTGAAGCGTTCCAGAGTTATTACTACATAAAATGATAGTGGGTAGAAAATTGTGAATCGTTAAATAAAAAAAAAAAAAAACTACATGAGTTTGGTATCTCCATAATCGCTCTGACATGTACAATCCTGCTTCTAGGTCATTTTTACCACACAATGAACGCCATAAGAACAAGACCCAAAAAATAATCACAGAATTGCATTTTTTGCACCATTTCCTCCCACTTGAATTTATTTTTTTCATTCTTCAGCACATTGTATGGCAAAATACATGGTGTCATTCAAAACATCTCGTCCTGCAAAAAAAAAAAAAAACCGCTATGAGCGTAAAAATAAAAAAAAAATCTGTCTTGCTCTTTGACTAAATGTCTTGGATGTTTTTTGTTTTCTTCCAACAGGATGGGAATGGTAAAGTGCTGGAGCTGGAGGTCACCTGCACCAAATCAGATGTAGCCGAGAAGCCCAAAGCTTTTATCCACTGGGTGTCCAGCCCGCTGGGGTGTGAAGTTCGTCTGTACGACCGTCTGTAAGTGGCCGCAGCCGCCTCGCTGTAAGGAGGGAATATCCTGCACTGATTCTGAAGTCCATCTCCTTTTTATCATGCATTACTCAACCCCTCGGCTGAGTGATGGTACAGGCCGGGACAAAAGTCATGCTGTAGTGTACACCAGTGAGATCTCCAGAGTGGGGGGCATACTGTGTCTCCGCCCTATTTTACCTCTCACAGACCCATTAAGGGAGTAGATAAAGACAGATACGAGACGTTACAGGGCCCAGACTAGACCATCTGTGTGGTGAACAGTCTGGACCCTGCTCTGATACGTTGCAGCATTTGTGCTACTGATACATTTATCTGCACTGGATACAATTGAAACAAAATACAATTCAGTTTTATGGATTTTTCAAGGATTTTTTTTTTTTTTTTTTTTGCCCCTGAATGTAAATGCTTTCATTGCTGGATTGCAAATTTGTTCTCTAATGGCAGCGTCCACCCAGGATAATGCAGCAGGAGAAATGTCTGGTGTCTGCATGTCACATTGAATCTCATATTGTTTCAGATTCCAGCACAAGAGTCCTGAGGATCCGTCTGAAGTTCCCGGTGGATTCTTAAGTGACATAAATCCTGTAAGTTCCCGGAGAAGTAAAAGATCTGAATACTGCAATCCCATCTACTATATAATTGTCTTATCCCGTCTGTCTGTCCAGGAAATCCCGCGTCGCTCATTGGTCCGGCAGCGGCCCATCAGCGCCGCGGGATTTCAGAAAAAGATGGTGGCCGTTAGCGGCTCATCTGCGGGACGGAGCTCAGCGGCGTTGCAGCCGGGAGATGAGCGCCGTGAGGCGCTCATCTCCCGGCCGGTACCAGCAGAAGGACCCCGACCGCCGGACCCATCTGCGGGACGGAGATGCGAGGCGCTCATGTCCCGGCCGGTAGCAGCGGAAGGACCGCCGGCGTCGCTGACATCCATGCGGAAGGGAGGACCGGGGAGCGGCGCTGCGGGTCGGGATACTTCTGCTGCGAGCGCCCGCTCATGTCCCGGGTTCTCGCAGCGGAAGTAGCCGCACAGGCAGCGGCGCTCCCCGGTCCTCAGTAATACGATTCCGCTCCCCACTCCTCACCAATACGATTCGCTGATTGGTCGCGCTCTCCGCACGCGACCAATCAGTGATCTTGGCGCTCCCCGCTCCCCGGTCCTCACCAAGACGATTCGATGATTGGTCGCGGTCTTCGGACCCGACCAATCACTGATCTTAGCGCAAAAGTTAAATACCGCTGTGGTGATTGGTCGCGGACGCTGCCCGCGACCAATCACTGATTTGGGCGCCAAATTTAAATATCGTCCGCGACCAATCAGCACAGTAGTGGTTAACTTTAGCTGCAAGATCAGTGATTGGTCGCGGGCCAAGACCGCGACCAATCACCGATTTGTGCGGCACATTTAAATAGCGGCCGCGACCAATTGGATGTCAGCGCCGCTCCCTGGTCCTCCCTTCACACCCTAGCCGCTGATGTCCCCACAGTTTCCGCATGCTGTTACAAAGATCCGGACATTTGTGTTAAAAATCGCTGATTGGTCGCTGGCGGTGCCCGCGACCAATCACCGATTTGGGCGCCAAATTTAAATATCGGCCGCGACCAATCACCGATCTTGGCTCCACATTTAAACACCGCTGTACTGATTGGTCGCGGACGCTATTTAAATGTGGCGCCAAAATCGGTGATTGGTCGCGCCCAGCATCGGCGACCAATCAGCACAGCGGTGTTTAAATGTGGAGCCAAGATCGGTGATTGGTCGCGGCCGATATTTAAATTTGGCGCCCAAATCGGTGATTGGTCGCGGGCAGCACCAGCGACCAATCAGCAATTTTTAACACAAATGTCCGGATCTTTGTAACAGCATGCGGATACTGTGGGGAGATAAGCGGCTAGGGTGTGAAGGGAGGACCGGGGAGCGGCGCTGCTGGTCGGGATACTTCTGCTGCGAGCAGTCGCTCATGTCCCGGGTTCTCGCAGCGGAAGTACCCGCACAGGCAGCGGCGCTCCCCGGTCCTCACTAATACGATTCCGCTCCCCGCTCCTCACCAATACGATTTGCTGATTGGTCGCGCTCTCCGCACGCGACCAATCAGTGATCTTGGCGCTAAACTTAAACACCGCTCTGCTGATTGGTCGCGGACGCTGCCTGCGACCAATCACCGATTTGGGCGCCACATTTAAATAGCGGCCGCGACCAATCACAGATCTTGCCGCCACATTTAAACACTGCTGTGCTAATTGGTCGCGGACGCCAGCCGCGACCAATCAGCGAGATTGGCGCCAAATTTAAACCCCGCTCTGCTGATTGGTCGCGGCCAATCAGCAGTATTGTCGCCAAATTTAAACAACGCTCTGCTGATTGGTCGAGGCCGGCGACCGCGACCAATCAGCAGAGCGATGCAGAGCGGGGTTTAAATTTGGCCCCAAAGTCGCTGATTAGTCGCGTCTGATGGCCGCGACCAATCAGCAGAGCGTTGTTTAAATTTTGCGCCAAAATCGCTGATTGGTCGCGGCTGGCGACCAATCAGCGATTTTGGTGCCAAATTTAAACCCCGCTCTGTATCGCTCTGCTGATTGGTCGCGGTCGGCGGCCGCGACCAATCAGCAGTATTGGCGCCAAATCTAAACACCGCTCTGCTGATTGGTCGCGACTAATCAGCGATTTTGGTGCCAAATTTAAACACGCTCTCCAGTCCTAACTAACACGGGTCGCGGCCGTCGCCCGCGACCAATCACCGATATTGCAGCCAAATTTAAACACCGCTTTGCTGATTGGTCGCGGTTGCCTAACGCGACCAATCAGCGATTTGGGCGCCAAATTTAAACGCCGCTTTGCTAATTGCGTCCCGTCGGCCGCATACCTATTCTAGAATACCCGATGCGTTCGAATCGGGCCACCATCTACTATAAAACAATACCGTCGAGGTGCAGGAATGTGAACCAGGTATAACAATTCAGCTGCTCTATAGGACGAGCCGTGGATACCAGTCACCTGTAGATTTGGAGAGAAGACTAAGATAGTGGTTATGGGGGAAAGGGGCAAGGAGTTGTCTGGGCTTCATGTTGTTCATCTTATACTGCAGTTAACGCCCCCATACACATTAGATATGACGAAGACATACGGCTCGTACCCTGGGGCCAATGCTCAGTAATATGATGACACCAGTAACGATGTCTTGCAGCTGGAAGTTACATGTAGGGGGCATAAGAGGCACTGGTTGAGAGTGATGGGGTCATACGTGGGGGTAGTAGAATAACTGATATCGTGGCCAGCAACATTCAGCTTTAGACCTGGCTGCAATCTTGATTAATTCAGCAAGTCCCTCTAAGGATGAATCCAAACATTGTGTGGATTCTGCAGCAACTTACCATAGTGGAAAAATTCTGCCACGTGTGCACTGGCCTAATGTTTCCATACATTATATGCGAGCTCTGGCCAAAGGCAGGACCTCCACATATGCACTCCTCTGTACCCCATCGTGGTCCTCTTACTAGTAGAGTTTTGCAATGATGTGACCGTGTCGCCGTCCTATCACAGGACTCCTTGACGGTGATCCCAGATGCCCTCGTGGACCAGTCTGTAAAGAACTGCAAGTCTCTGGACAAGTTCCAGTTTGAAAGATTGGGCTATTTCTCTGTGGATCCAGACACCACTGAAGACAAGGTCAGTCTACACATTGTAAAGTTCACATTGCCTCCATGCATCACTACAACCCCCCTGTATAGTATTGGTACATGCCGGGACAAGATGTGATGCTAGACTATAGACCAGTGAGAACTCCAAAGTGGGGGATACGGTGTTTCCTCACTATTTCACCTCTCGCACAGAAGAATAAATCAGCCCGAGGCTGCACTACTGATAGACATGTCCAGTGTTGTCATAAATAGCTTTTGTAGCTGCAGATTGCCACGTATCACCGTGCCCACATATAGGCAGGCTGCCACTATTCAAGTCAGATGGGAAGTGGATATTAGTGCTGTCACAAGTGTTTCAGTAGTGCAGCCTCAGGCTTTGGGCCTATCATTTAAGTGATCATTTATCAGCATCGAGCCAAGATAGTTAAAACTATTTTTTTTTTTTTTTAAATCATGAGGCCCAATTAATGAGACCTCATTTAAGTGGTTTCAAAATACATCATTGCATCTAGTGATAACTGGACGAAGAACATCAGGAAATGTATAAAATGTCTGGACTGGATCGAACAAACCTGTTCTTTCTCTTTCAGATTGTATTTAATAGGACAGTCACACTGAAGGAAGATCCTGGGAAGGTGTGAGGCATCTCTGTATGAAGCTGGATACTCAAGAAGGCGCTGCACAACAATCCAGAAGAACCGCTTGCCTTAACTGGGATGGGGGAGGCTTTATCCAAAGTCCAACTGGTTTTTATTACAGTTTGCAATTGGAAAAAAAAATAAACATGCACTTATGTAATTCAGTCTCCATCTAGCAGCGTCTGTGTTACTGTTCATTCGCCTGCCTGTAGGAGGAGCCCTACACCCAGGATAAGACCGAGAAGTCTTTGCCTCTATATATTGAATTTCGGTTTCACGTGATACAGATGCCAATTACTCGGCACTCTCCTTCCCCTAAATATTTTGCTCGTCTCCATTCCTTCCTTACTTATGCAGAAGTTAAGGGCACATTTCAGGTGTTAGCCCACCAAAGAGTAGCATGACCCTGATTTCAGTGACGTATCACTTACTGGGCTGCTTGCTGCACTTTCGATTAAAATCACTTTTCTCTGCTGCGGATCCAGCAGTTTTCTCAATGCTGAGCTCTGTATAACCCCACCCACCCACCACTGATTGGCAGCTTCCTGTGTACACTGTGCATAGGCAGAAAGCTGCCAATCATTGGTGGTGGCAGGGTTATATAGAGCTCATGAATATGGAGGGCTACATGGCAGCAGGTTTACTAGTTCTACAGTGAAAATCTCTTGCTAATAAAACTACCACAAGTAGCCCAGTGACGCACCGCTGGAATCAGGATATCTGTTTCTGCATTATGCTGCTCTCAGATTAGGTGGCAAAAAAAAGGATTTTGGGTATTCAACGTAAAATCCCTTTCTCGGATTCTTCTTTGGGGGACACAGAGGACCAGTGAAGATACAGTGAAGGCGCGGTCAGAGAGGTATGAGGAGAACAAGGAGAGAATGATGTCCTCTAGGCCGACAGTGGAGCACAGTGAGGAGGAGCTGGTGATCCAGTGTGGAATGCGGCAGAGAGATCCAGGAGAATCAGCAGGGAGTAGTGACCATTGGATTTTGTTGTTAATAGGTCATTAGAGACTTTAGTGAGAGCAGTTTCAGTAGAGTTTAAAAAACGGAAACCAGATTGTAAAGGGTTAAAAAGAGAGTAATCTGAGGAATAGCGGATGATGAGACAAGCGTTCCAGGAGTTTAGAGATAACTGCAGAGCTGTCTTTAATCTCCCCTTTATCAGCTCCGTTCTGGATGTTTTTAAGTAAAGGGGTTATGACACCATGTTTGAATGAAGGAGAGATACCGGAAGAAAGAGGGGTTAAATATTTGTTAGGTAGTGACAGCTGTGGAGAGGGATTGGAGGAGATGTGAGGTAATAGGGTCACTGGTGCAGGTTGTAGAGCGAGAAGAAGCAATGAGCCTGGTCACTTCTTCCATGACAGGATCGAAGATGGAAAAAGTGAACTCTAGGTGCGGGAGGGAAGGGGATCCAGGCTCTGAGGGGATTGTACAAGAATGTCCTGGCGGATGTGGTCGATTTTTTTTTTTTTTTTTGTAGGAAATAAGTGGCCAGATCGTCGGCGCTGAGGTTGGTGACCGGGGCCTGTTCTTTAGCGCTCAGGACGGAGTGGAAGGTTTTGAAGAGTTGTTTTGGATTGTTGGCTAGTGATGATGTGATGAGGGTGGTAAAGTAGACCTATTTGGCCAGAAGAAGAGCAGAGTTATAGGTTTTGAGCATGAACTTTATAGTGGATGAAGTCTTCTGAAAGTGATTTTCTCCACAGACTCTCATCAGACCTTGAGCAGCGCTGTAGAAGACGTGTTTGCAGCGTGTGCCAGGGTTGCGACTGTTTGTGTCAAATCTTTCTGCGTGTAGCTGGTGCTGCTTCATCCAGGGCGCACTGCAGTGTATTATTATGTGATGACAATGTGGAGTCTGGACAGGAGAGGGAGGAGATGGGAGCTATTTCTGCATGTAGCTGGTGCTGCTTCATCCAGGGCGCACTGCAATGTATTATTATGTGATGACAATGTGGAGTCTGGACAGGAGAGGGAGGAGATGGGAGCTATTTCTGCATGTAGCTGGTGCTGCTTCATCCAGGGCGCACTGCAGTGTATTATTATGTGACAATGTGGAGTCTGGACAGGAGAGGGAGGAGATGGGAGCTAAAGATGACTGTATATTGTTTAGAAGCTCCTGGGTATTGATGACACGTAGATTTCTGTATCTGATAAGTGGGGTTATCCTGGGTGAGGAGACAGATACAGAAGGGTGAACTGGGCCCAGGAGATCTCCAGTGTATCAGAACCAATCGTCAGCGGGTCGCGGGACCTGGAGACAAACAGAGGGACTTTGTTGTTCAATCTGGATGCCATCAGAGCGACGTCCAGGGAACCCCACCGAAGTCATATCTGGTCGAATACAGACTGGTGAAGAGACAATTCTGCGACCAGACCCTCGTGACTTAAGAAGCCGGCGGCCCAGTTGTCCACCCCAGGTATGTGTACTGCAGATATTGCCGGGACTCTGTGCTATGCCAGCCAAAGATTTGAGAAACTGCGGCTGAGATTGGAAAATTTCGGGTTCCTCCTTGGTGGTTGACGTACGCAACTACTGTGGCGTTGGATGCACACTGGAAGGCCCAACAGGTGATGCTGACAGTGACTAACAGACAGGTAGATATCTCTGATCTCGAGTGTATTGATTGGTAGGGTGGATTCCTGTGTGGTCCATTGACCTTGACCTGTAAGGTTCCTAAACACCGCTCACCAGCTGAGGAGACTGGCATCTGTCGTGACAACCTGCTGATGGATTGGTAGACAAGACCGGCTGCTGTGAACAAGAGGAGATGACAGCCACCAGGTCGAGGATTGCTTGACCCAAAGAGGAAGAGAGACTGGCCGATCCAGAGAAAGAGCCATCTGTAATGGTCTGGTGGTATGGAACTGGGAGAAAGGAATCTCCTCTGCGGCCGTCACCATTCTGCCCAGGACAGTGATGCCGAAGCGCAGAAGGCAAGGATGCTGTAATGAGCAAATGCCGAGGTGGAGGGCAGACTTTGTCCTTTTGGAACAAATATTTTTGTTTACCTAGTATCGAAGAGAATTCCCAGGAAGACTAGGCACTGAAATAGGACTAGGGACGACTTTGGGAAGTTTGCAATCCATCCGAGGTGAGATAGTGTTGAGTGATCAGTAAGCTCTCCTGTGCCATAGAGAAGGACGGAGCTTTGATGAGGATATCGTCCAAGTAAGGGTTGACAAGGATCCCGCAGGATGGCCATCGCTGCTGCCCTTTGTGAAGATTCTGCGTGGCTAGAGCTACAAACTGGAAGTGTAACTGTTGAACCAAATCATAGGAACCTCTGATATCTTGGGAAATGGAGGTAGATGTCCTGAATGTAATAAATAGCAAGAGGGTAAAACATAACCTTTATTCAGTATTATTTTTAAAAAAAGGTTCAAAAAAAGGTGCAAAGTGCATGCATAAGTACAAGAAGTACCAAAGTACAAAAATATTAAGACATAAAAGGAAACTTATCCTTATCCTAATGGTATTCCTATATAAGAAATAGGTCACACAAGAACTTTGAGGAAATAGTATTCATCATTTACCTGAGAAATTAACAAAGATAATCTCACTGGTATAGTTTCACCAAACAACCGTGTCCTCTCTAGCTATTTCCCATCCATAATTCAGCCAAATAAGATAAGGTATTGATGTAAATACAATACACAGCGTATGGGAAAAGTATATGCTAGTAAGTATAGAAAGCAACTCAGCCAACCATATAGAACAGCAAGAATGTATTCATTATACAGTGCCTACAAGTAGTATTCAACCCCCTGCAGATTTAGCTGGTTTGATAAGATGCAAATAAGTTAGAGCCTTCAAACTGCAAACGAGAGTAGGTTTTATGAACAGAAGCATAAATCTTACAAACCAAAAAGTTATGTTGCTCAGTTGAATTTTATTAAATTTTAAACATAAAAGTGTGGGTCAATTATTATACAACCCCTATGTTTAATATTTTGTGGAATAACCCTTGTTTGCAATTATAGCTAATAATCGTCTTTTATAAGACCTCATCAGGCCGGCACAGGTCTGTGGAGTTATCTTGGCCCACTCCTCCATGCAGATCTTCTCCAAGTTATCTAGGTTCTTTGGGTGTCTCATGTGGACTTTATTCTTGAGCTCCTTCCACAAGTTTTCAATTGGGTTAAGGTCAGGAGACTGACTAGGCCACTCCAACACCTTGACTTTTTCCCTCTTGAACCAGGCCTTGGTTTTCTTGGCTGTGTGCTTTGGGTCGTTGTCTTGTTGGAAGATGAAATTACGACCCATCTTAAGATCCTTGATGGAGGAGCGGAGGTTCTTGGCCAAAATCTCCAGGTAGGCCGTGCTATCCATCTTCCCATGGATGCGGACCAGATAGCCAGGCCCATTGGCTGAGAAACAGCCCCACAGCATGATGCTGCCACCACCATGCTTGACTGTAGGGATGGTATTCTTGGGGTCGTATGCAGTGCCATCCAGTCTCCAAACGTCACGTGTGTGGTTGGCACCAAAGATCTCGATCTTGGTCTCATCAGACCATAGAACCTTGAACCAGTCTGTCTGAGTCCTCCAAGTGATCATGAGCAAACTGTAGACGAGCCTTGACATGACGCTTTGAAAGTAAAGGTACCTTATGGGCTCGTCTGGAACGGAGACCATTGCGGTGGAGTACGTTACTTATGGTATTGACTGAAACCAATGTCCCCACTGCCATGAGATCTTCCCGGAGCTCCTTCCTTGTTGTCCTTGGGTTAGCCTTGACTCTTCGGACAAGCCTGGCCTCGGCACGGGAGGACACTTTCAAAGGCTGTCCTGGCCGTGGAAGGCTAACAGTAGTTCCATAAGCCTTCCACTTACGGATGATGCTCCCAACAGTGGAGACAGGTAGGCCCAACTCCTTGGAAAGGGTTTTGTACCCCTTGCCAGCCTTGTGACCCTCCACGATCTTGTCTCTGATGGCCTTGGAATGCTCCTTTGTCTTTCCCATGTTGACCATGTCTGAGTGCTGTTCACAAGTTTGGGGAGGGTCTTAAATAGTCAGAAAAGGCTGGCAAAAGAGATCTTTAATCCACACATGTGAAGCTCCTTATTCTTGGTGCCTGAACTACTTCTTAATACTTTAGGGGGACCAAACAGAATTCTTGTGGTTTGAGGGGTTGAATAATAAATGACACTCTGAATTAACTTTTTACGTTTAAAAAAATAAATAAATAAATAAATAAAAATTTGCTGCAGTGCATTTCCCACTTCCAGGCTGATCTAGAGTACAAATGTCACAATGCCAAGTTAATTTCGCATGTGTCAACCAGCTAAATCTGCAGGGGGTTGAATACTACTTGTAGGCACTGTATCCACAACTGAATAAACTATTTTGTGGCATTAAACATTATTATATAATCATAGAGGAAATTTTTCAACTTATCTGATCCTCCATTAATGATGGGTATGCAGTCTCAACGCAGGCAGGCTCCTGACTCGTTTCCCTTTGATCATCAGGGGAGTAAAGTGCCTATAATCATGCCCCCATTCGTTGGATATGCTTTAGTGGCTGGTTAGTAGTACCCATTGCTGCAGTGCCTCTTATACATGTGCTGCATGCTGAAAACAGCGTTTACTTCCGGGTATGACGTCATATCCTGTGCGCAGACCATACAGGATGATAAAAAATGACAACTTCCGGTCTGTAGAACACATATGGAACGCACTAGAGTCGCGCATGCGCAGTAGCGATCTCAAAATGAATCGCAGTAGTGATCTCAAAATCGCTTCCTAGATACAATATGCTAATAGAAGGCGTGTATCTAACAAACATGCTCACAATGATCGTATTAAGCTAATACGAAAGCGTCAAAATGTGATCAAATAAGCCCAAATAAAGAATAAGAGCCACAACAGACCACATACCACAAAGTATGTACAGAACCTAGTCACAGATCTACATAAGCGTACACAAATTGCCAAAGCCAATAGCGATAAGGGAAAAATATGGTAGTATGGAGGTAAACAAAAATGGAAAAAATAGCCAGGGGTCACTGAGCTCACATACCGACACAAACGTGTATGGCAAGGGGGGAAAAAGGGGGAGAAAGGAGAGGATCTAGCATGTCCCTATGGTGGCTAGACTAAACTAGCCCTACCTACCGCGGAGGTGGGCACCCTAAGGGAAACGAGAATGGCGCCCCCACTCGTCGACGGCTGACCCTCTCTAGGATAACCCTGATTGGCCCTCTCACTATAAAAAAAAAAGTTGAATGATAGTTGTTCATTCAGACCTGAGGGTTGTGTTGTCCTGAGCCACAAAATACACTTGCGTTCTTTTTGTAGGATTTTCTGGTCCCAATTACCACCTCTGACTGAGGGTGCAATCCTGTCAATTCCCATAAACTGAATGAAGTTAACATCACCCCCATGATTAACATTAATGTGATTCGATATCGGGGTGTCACGTTTGTTTACAATATCACGGACATGTTCTCTTATCCTTCTTCTAAATTCCCGTCTAGTCTTGCCCACATATTCCATTCCACAACGGCATGTAGCTTTATAAATCACTCCTGTTGTGCGACAGTTGATAAAATGACGTATAACATACTTTCCCAGTCACATTCCCTACAAAGGATCTGCCCTTTATCACGGATTTACATGCGCAGCAATTGCCACTGTAGCAACCCTTAGTCTGGTTACCCAACCATGATGGATCTGATGTCTCTTTGAAAAAACTATGAACCAACCTATCCTTGAGCGATCTGCCTTTACGATAGGTAATCTGAGGAAAGGGACCTACCGCTTCTTTGATGTCTGCATCCATAAGTAAGATCGGCCAGTGGCGTTTCAAAATCTCTCTGACTCCCTTGGCCCCACTGGAGAAGGTAGTAATGAACCTTGAGATCCCCTCCTTTTCTTTCATAACCTTTGGGTTTCAACAAAGTCTTTCGATCTCTAGATAGTGAGTCATTATAGGCCTCAGCAAGTATGTATTCAGGATAGCCTCTCTCAACAAAACGTCCACGTAAGTCATGGGCCTGTTTCTTAAAAGTACCGAGATCAGAGCAATTCCTGCGTATCCTTAAATATCGTCCTTTCGGAATTCCTCTCTTAAGAGGGCCAGGATGACTTCTCTCCCATCTCAAGAGAGAGTTTGTAGCCGTTGGTTTCCTATAGTTACTAGTGCTCAATTCACCAGTGTTATTTCTCTGAACACAGACATCAAGAAACGGTAGTTTGTTATAATTACATTCATGTGTGAATCTTAGACCAATGTTGTTCACATTAAGTTGTGTAACGAAATCACCAAACGAAGATTCCGATCCCCTCCAGATAACAAAAAAGTCGTCAATGTAGCGTAGCCAAACAATGACGTTGTCACTCAGGGATGGCTGGTTCACAAAAGACCATAGTTTCCGCCCACCAGCCCAGGAAAAGGTTAGCATACGAGGGGGCACAGGGGCTCCCCATCGCGATACCCCTGAGCTGGTGGATGTACTTCCTGTCAAAAAGAAAAAAAAAATTTTTGAGACAAAATTCCAGAGCACGCAAGACAAAGGTATTGTGTCTATGAAACTGACGACCTCTAGTGCTTAAATAGTGGTCAACTGCTTGTAATCCCAATGCATGAGGAATAGAGGTATCAAGTGCTTCCACATCAATGCTGCACAACAACATATCAGGTTCCAAACAAATTCCATCTAATTTACTCAAAAGGTCTGATGTGTCGCGGACATACGAGCTCAGTGACCCCACAAATGGCTTAAGCATACAACCAAGGTAAACACCCAATTTTTGTATTACTGTCGGTCCCTGCCACTATAGGTCTACCCTTTAAGGGATTACACCCTTTATGAATTTTGGGTAAACAATAAAAAGTGGCCATGATCGAAAATTGTGGATAGAGAAATTCTCTTTCTTTACTATCCAGGACCCCAGCAGCAACCCCTTCATCAACAAGAAGCTTCAGCTCCCTTAAAAGACAGTTGGTGGGATTAGTGGTTACAACCTCGTAACTAGTGTGGTCATTCAATAATGTCAAACATAGGTGTCTGGTGATCCTGGATCCATTGAAGTTTTTCTTGATCTCGTTACTAAGGACATTATGGATTTACCTCGTAAAAAACCTTTTTGTAGAAACAATTTGACTAAGCTTGAAATGCAGAGTCTTTGCAATCTTGAGAGTGATACCAGTATAACCATCAAGCAGTCTGACAAAGGTGGGAATATAGTGGTAATGAATACTTGTGACTATAAGGACCTATGTTTGACATTATTGAATGACCACACTAGTTACGAGGTTGTAACCACTAATCCCACCAACTGTCTTTTAAGGGAGCTGAAGCTTCTTGTTGATGAAGGGGTTGCTGCTGGGGTCCTGGATAGTAAAGAGAGAATTTCTCTATCCACAATTTTCGATCATGGCCACTTTTTATTGTTTACCCAAAATTCATAAAGGGTGTAAACCCTTAAAGGGTAGACCTATAGTGGCAGGGACTGACAGTCTAACACAAAAATTGGGTGTTTACCTTGGTTGTATACTTAAGCCATTTGTGGGGTCACTGAGCTCGTATGTCCGCGACACAACAGACCTTTTGAGTAAATTAGATGGAATTTGTTTGGAACCTGATATGTTGTTGTGCAGCATTGATGTGGAAGCACTTAATACCTCTATTCCTCATGCATTGGGATTACAAGCAGTTGACCACTATTTAAGCACTAGAGGTCGTCCGTTTCATAGACACAATACCTTTGTCTTGCGTGCTCTGGAATTTTGTCTCAAAAACAATTTTTTTCTTTTTGACAGGAAGTACTTCCACCAGCTCAGGGGTACCGCGATGGGGAGCCCTTGTGCCCCCTCGTATGCTAACCTTTTCCTGGGCTGGTGGGCGGAAACTATGGTCTTTTGTGAACCAGCCATCCCTGAGTGACAACGTCATTGTTTGGCTACGCTACATTGACAATTTTTTTGTTATCTGGAGGGGATCGGAATCTTCGTTTGGTGATTTCGTTACACAACTTAATGTGAACAACATTGGTCTAAGATTCACACATGAATGTAATTATAACAAACTACCGTTTCTTGATGTCTGTGTTCAGAGAAATAACACTGGTGAATTGAGCACTAGTAACTATAGGAAACCAACGGCTACAAACTCTCTCTTGAGATGGGAGAGAAGTCATCCTGGCCCTCTTAAGAGAGGAATTCCGAAAGGACGATATTTAAGGATACGCAGGAATTGCTCTGATCTCGGTACTTTTAAGAAACAGGCCCATGACTTACGTGGACGTTTTGTTGAGAGAGGCTATCCTGAATACATACTTGCTGAGGCCTATAATGACTCACTATCTAGAGATCGAAAGACTTTGTTGACCCCAAAGGTTATGAAAGAAAAGGAGGGGATCTCAAGGTTCATTACTACCTTCTCCAGTGGGGCCAAGGGAGTCAGAGAGATTTTGAAACGCCACTGGCCGATCTTACTTATGGATGCAGACATCAAAGAAGCGGTAGGTCCCTTTCCTCAGATTACCTATCTTAAAGGCAGATCGCTCAAGGATAGGTTGGTTCATAGTTTTTTCAAAGAGACATCAGATCCATCATGGTTGGGTAACCAGACTAAGGGTTGCTACAGTTGTGGCAATTGCTGCGCATGTAAATCCGTGATAAAGGGCAGATCCTTTGTAGGGAATGTGACTGGGAAAGAGTATGTTATACGTCATTTTATCAACTGTCGCACAACAGGAGTGATTTATAAAGCTACATGCCGTTGTGGAATGGAATATGTGGGCAAGACTAGACGGGAATTTAGAAGAAGGATAAGAGAACATGTCCGTGATATTGTAAACAAACGTGACACCCCGATATCGAATCACATTAATGTTAATCATGGGGGTGATGTTAACTTCATTCAGTTTATGGGAATTGACAGGATTGCACCCTCAGTCAGAGGTGGTAATTGGGACCAGAAAATCCTACAAAAAGAATGCAAGTGTATTTTGTGGCTCAGGACAACACAACCCTCAGGTCTGAATGAACAACTATCCTTCAACTCTTTTTTTTATAGTGAGAGGGCCAATCAGGGTTATCCTAGAGAGGGTCAGCCGTCGACGAGTGGGGGCGCCATTCTCGTTTCCCTTAGGGTGCCCACCTCCGCGGTAGGTAGGGCTAGTTTAGTCTAGCTACCATAGGGACATGCTAGATCCTCTCCTTTCTCCCCCTTTTTCCCACCTTGCCATACACGTTTGTGTCGGTATGTGAGCTCAGTGACCCCTGGCTATTTTTTCCATTTTTGTTTACCTCCATACTACCATATTTTTCCCTTATCGCTATTGGCTTTGGCAATTTGTGTACGCTTATGTAGATCTGTGACTAGGTTCTGTACATACTTTGTGGTATGTGGTCTGTTGTGGCTCTTATTCTTTATTTGGGCTTATTTGATCACATTTTGACGCTTTCATATTAGCTTAATACTTAGCGTCTGGCACTAGATCATTGTGAGCATGTTTGTTAGATACACGCCTTCTATTAGCATATTGTATCTAGGAAGCGATTTTGAGATCGCTACTGCGCATGCGCGACTCTAGTGCGTTCCATATGTGTTCTACAGACCGGAAGTTGTCATTTTTTATCATCCTGTATGGTCTGCGCACAGGATATGACGTCATACCCGGAAGTAAACACTGTTTTCAGCATGCAGCACATGTATAAGAGGCACTGCAGCAATGGGTACTACTAACCAGCCACTAAAGCATATCCAACGAATGGGGGCATGATTATAGGCACTTTACTCCCCTGATGATCAAAGGGAAACGCGTCAGGAGCCGGCCTGCGTTGAGACTGCATACCCATCATTAATGGAGGATCAGATAAGTTGAAAAATTTCCTCTATGATTATATAATAATGTTTAATGCCACAAAATAGTTTATTCAGTTGTGGATATAATGAATACATTCTTGCTGTTGCTCTATACGGTTGGCTGAGTTGCTTTCTATACTTACTAGCATATACTTTTCCCATACGCTGTGTATTGTATTTACATCAATACCTTATCTTATTTGGCTGAATTATGGATGGGAAATAGCTAGAGAGGACACGGTTGTTTGGTGAAACTATACCAGTGAGATTATCTTTGTTAATTTCTCAGGTAAATGATGAATACTATTTCCTCAAAGTTCTTGTGTGACCTATTTCTTATCCTTATCCTAATGGTATTCCTATATAAGTTTCCTATTGTGTCTTAATATTTTTGTACTTTGGTACTTCTTGTACTTATGCATGCACTTTGCACCTTATTTTGAACCTTTTTTTTTAAATAATACTGAATAAAGGTTATGTTTTACCCTCTTGCTATTTATTATTGTAACTAACTGGGTACCACTTATTGCTATTTTTAGATGTCCTGAATGTCCATCAAGCAAAGGAACTCTTGGGGTTCCATGGAAGAAATGACCCGATGGACTACATTTGTAAGTGACGAAACCGGACCCACTTGTTTAGTAGCTTTAGATCCAGTGTGGGTCGAACAAAGCCATACTTCTTGGGAACCACAAAAAGATTGGAATAGAGACTCGTGAAGCGCTCTTGTGGAGGAATGCGAATAATGACACCTAATTGGAGGAGTGACCAGATAGCCTTGGAAAAACCTGAAACAAGAGGGGTCTCTTAGGTGGTGGGACTCGAAGAAGAGGTCGTGGGGCAGGGAGGTGAACTCTATCTTGTACCTTTTAAGAGACTTTTTTCTGACCCAGTTGTCCTCGACCGTTCTTTCAGCTGCATCTCTAGAAACATTCAATGCCTTTGTATCGCTTTGTTTGTACATAAGGCAAAGATCTGCTTGTCTGCCCACCCTGAGAGGATTCCCAGGTGGGGACTAACCATCATGCGGAGGAAAATCTGTTGGACCTACTCCTGGATGGCCTGGGTATTTTGTGGTCACCAGAAGGAGCTGGCTTGAAGTAGGCTCTCTTCCTGCGCAGGGGGCTTGTCTTGATGGGCTGAGCTGTCCACCGAGGAAAACTTATTAAAAGGGGCAATTCTTCGTCTGGTGGTGGGGTCGCC
This sequence comes from Phyllobates terribilis, assembly GCF_046119375.1. Lineage (NCBI taxonomy): Eukaryota > Metazoa > Chordata > Amphibia > Anura > Dendrobatidae > Phyllobates > Phyllobates terribilis. The sequence continues at coordinate 367,474,041 of NW_027362768.1, forward strand.
TTGGTTGCGGAAGCAGCAAGCTTTTCTTTCTGTGACCCCCATTGTGATTTGATCCAGTTTAGACTCAAGTCAGGAACCCTAAAAGGGTAGATAAGTGAGGGACTTTTTGGATGCAGAATCTGCATTCCATGCCTTGAGCCAAATGACCCAGCAAATGGCTACAAATCTGATAGAAGCCTGAGCAGAGCACAAAGTGGCGTCCAGGGATGTCGAAAGAAGGTATTTCACAGTTTGGGAGATTTGGTCAGCCAGCTTGTCGGGGGCTGCTCCTGCATGGATGCCTTGTCGCAATTATTTAGCCTAGGTCGATATCGAATGACACTCATGTGGGGCAAAGGACTAACACAAGGCAGAACCTGCTGACCTGGCCAGGGATTCAATGTGCCTATCGCTGGAATCTTTGAGAGATGTCCCATCGGATAGGGGGAGGACGGTCTTGCTGGATCCACGGTTGTAGATTCTAACCTCTAAGCGCTTCCTTCTTCAATACCGCTTGTTCGGATGCTCCCACTCCGTCCTAGGACACCATCAAATTCATTATGGGTAGGCCAGACTCTAGGGATTCTCTCAACCGCCTAAACGATACTGCCTATTCAGATGCTGCTGAATTTGCATCTTTGACGTTCCGGGTTTGGTTGACGGCCAGGATCAGGCTGTCGACTATATCTCTTATCTTAGAGGCTTGGTTGGAATCTAGATCCGAATCCGACTCGGAAACCGATCCCAAACCTGCCTGTGGCTCCGGAGAAGGTGAACGAGAGTACAGTATGGAAGGACTTGGAGAAGAAGGGGATCTAGAAGAGAAGCTGGAGCGAACCAGTTTTTCTTCTCTTACGGGTCTGACTGGCATGGTGCGGAGTACGTACAACTCCTCCAGGGGGGGGGGCATTCAGAATGCCAAAAGTGGAAGGGAGGTTAGGGTGCTGATCCAGGACTGAGACCAAGGCTTGTGAGACCTTGGTTAAGTCAGGGACAGAATGGGAAAGAGATTCTGCCCATACCGGAGTTGGGGGCACATTCTCCTTGCGGTGCAGAGGGGTGGCTGCATTCATGGCAGAAGTGAGAGGACTGGCCCAAAGGAAATTTGCACCTACAGGAGGAGCAGGCAAAATGCATAACTAGGGGGAAGCAGAGCGAGAGCGCTTTCCCTTGTAGTTAGGCATGATAAGGGAAGAGAAAGGGCCAGGACGCAGGAGGATAGTGCCACGCCAGCTAGGGCACAGCTTTCCTGATCCGGAGAGTGGGGAGTGGCCTGCTGGAGACCGGTAGTGCAGGAGGGAGTTGTTTCTGGAAGAACCGCAGGGTAAAATGGCGTTCTGCAGAAGGAAGGAATGCTAGACTTCTGGACAAAAACATGCGATTTCTTCTCCAAAACTGCGGAGAGGGAGGTGGGGCCTGAAGAAGAGCACGATAAACACCCGTGCGCCGGAAATTGGCTGGAGGAAAAAGGGGCTGTGGCCGACTGGAGTGGCTAGGCTGTGAAGAAGCAAGGGCCTAAATTTTTTCAGTGAGGCTGCCTGAGAAGAGGGGGAGACGGTGCGGTGTGATTGAGCCGGAAACGGGAGTAAGGAGCCCAGCTGCGACCACTGCCTGTGGGAACTGTGTGAATAAGAAGTGCACCTCGGGGTCCCTGAATATGAGACTGGCTCCGCTAGAGGGGGAATGTTGAACGACTTCACCATCCCCCCTCTATGGGAGCCGGTCTCATATTCAGGGACCCCGAGGTACACTTCTTATTCACACAGGGACTCCTCAGATTGAGTATCGTCTTCTCTCCAGAAACAATCTAGCTCTGGGGGCGAGCGGGCTGGAGAGTGAGGGCAAGGACCGTCCTCCGGGTCACCTGAAAGGTCTTGTTGCGTTAAGGTGCTGCCGGATAGACAGAAGATATAGTGTGACATACTCCACCCTGTGCTCTCCGTCTTTATAGTGATAGAGGGACATAATCCCTCTGTTTCCCATCCGGCAGATCTGTGTAATGTCGGAAAAATATTAGAAGGATAAACAATGAAAACTAAGATAGAGATGGGTCTGAGAACAGACCCATGTCTGCCTCCTACTGACACTAAGCTAAAACTGATTGGCTTTGTGCCATTTGGTGGGTGTATACCGCTGTGGAGGAGCCAACCGTTTTTTGCATAGTGTCATCCTCCTAGTGGCAGCAGCAGCAGCAGCAGCACACCAATGGTCCTCTGTGTCCCCCAATGAAGCGATGCAAAAAACCTGGTGACAGATTCCTTTTAAATATACATGTGGTGCTGCTTAATTCTCAGGATTGTGGGGGTCCCAGATGTCAAACCTCATCGATCATAAAGTAAAGATATTTCCTAGTGTATGTGCCAACACTTTCCAATACAGCAACAGCCGTTTAGCATTCACATGACACTTTTACCCCCTCCCCTGTGTCTCAGTCACCAGTGTTTCCTACAAAGACTGTAGAGCAGCTCTATAGAATGAGGAACCCATTAATGCCAGATAGGTTAAGGTCTGATAGGTGAGGCCTGCATGAATCCTACTGGCCAGGCGATTGATGTTCATAGCTCTACTCTCCAGCATACAAGTGTTATGAGTTGAGGAATGTCAAGAAACACAAAACTGATACCAGTGGAAGGCAAAGAATACAATCTGCTGTTTGATCTGCGCAGGTACCTTACTAATGCACCGCCAGAATCCTTGCGTTCCTCTACTCCAGAGATCAGCAAGCTTTGGAAGGCCATCATTGTAAAACTATGACGCCAAGCATTTCCTGACAGGGCAGCTGAGGAGTTGTAGTTTTAAAAACAGCATGAGTGCCAGAAATTGCCGATTCTCCTCTGTTAAAGTAAAACAACAGAAGTGAAATTCACAGGGCTGCTGCTGTCAGATGAGGTGACCCTCAATGTGGTTTTCTGTATGTGAAGTTGCAGGAATTGTTATAAGCCATGAACAAAACGGTGGCCCCCGGGAAACTGATCATGGTCAAAATATAACTGCTTCAAAGTCATCTGTATCCATACATCATCTGTGTGAGCAGAGGAAGTTATTCTCCACTTAAAATAACAATTATACATTTGGACAATATGCCATCATTAAACTTAATACGAGCAGATCATTCCAACAATTAACCAGGACTTGAGATCCGCATGACCGTACAATAGCAGTAGTTTCTCATCTTGGATAGACAGCTGTGGCTATAATACGGATGAGAAACTATAGTGATTAGTGTTGAGCATTCCGATACTGAAATATCGGGTATCGGCCGATATTCGCGGTATCGGAATTCCGATACTTAATTCCGATACTTTTACAATATCGTATACCAGAATCGGAAGTTCCCATAATGCCTGCGCTCTGCAGTGTCTCTGAAGGATGACAAGCTGGATGGCAGCGCTCAGCTGAGATCCAGCCTGTCATCAGAATGCCATCCCAGCGTGGGAGAATTCTCCTGATTGTTTAAAAGCCGGCGCGCGGTAAAAAGCCGCCGGCTTTTAAACAATCACACAGCCCCATACTGCTTCCCCGCAGCCTCCCACCCCGATCCTCCGCTCCCCTCGCCACCTCCCATCCCGATCGTAAGTTAGGACCGGGCGGGGAGCGCAGCACCAAGGAGAGGGAGCGAAGAACCCGGGCGGGGAAGCGGGCAGTGAAAAGACTTCACCGCCGGCTTTCCCGTTCTGTGCTGCGCTTTCCCGCCGGTTATTTCAAATGAACAGCTGAGGTATCAGGTGATGCCGATCAGCTGTTCATTTGAAGTCGCCGCGGTGCCCTCAGAGGGTTCATGTGAGTTCATGCTTGACTGCATTGCATGAACTCACATGAACTTTCCCACGGCCGCACAGGTCAGCCTCACCTCCCAGACCGGTTATGATTGGTGTGTGTGGGTGTCTGTGCGGGTGTGCGCGGTGTGTGGGGAGTCTGTGCGATGTCTGCGGGTGTGTGCGGTGTCTGTGCGATGTCTGCGGTATCTGTGCGATGTCTGCGGGTGTGTGCGTGCAGGCAGACATAGGCCGATGTGACACTACTACTCCCATCGGCCTATGTCTGTCCCCCGTCCACTCGTGCCAGCAGGATCAGCTCGATGGGAGCAGTAGTTCCCATCAGCCTGATCCTGCTATTTAAATTCCCCTACTGTGTCCCCAGTAAATTTTAAATACATGTCATTGGTGGCCAGTGGTTGCCTACAATAAATTAGTTCATACATTACCTGTCCCCGCCGATCGCCACCTAAAATAAAGTAAAAAATAAAAAAATACACCTATACTCACCTAGACACCTAATTCCCTGAAGCCATCGATCTCCTGTAATAAAATATAAAATAATAAACCACAACCTTATCCTTACCCCTCCATAGTAGTCCACGAGTGTCCCACGATGATCTCCAGTTTAGAGCAGCCACATAGAATGTGACCGCTCTGAAAAGCTGCCGACGCTAGAATGATGGGGCCGTAAAGCAGCCCCGTCATTGCATAAGCGGGTTCGCCGGAGTTCAGGCAGCGCTGCTCCAGTCAGCTCCTTTACGGCCCTGCTGTATCGTGAGAAATTCCCACAGTACAGCAGTGCCGTAAAGGAGGTCTCCGGAGCTGCGCTGACTGAATTCACTCCGGTGACCTCAGTCAGTGGCTCCCGCTGCCGGGAGCGGACGTGTTCCCGGCAGTGTGAGCTTACAGCAGCCATGCACAGCTGTCACCATCTCCAGATGTGACAGCTGTGCATGGGAGATCAGCGCAGGAACGTGGACAGGTAACTATTTTTTTTTAGCAAACTAAGAATTAAATAAAATGGTGTGTTTTATTTCAAATAAATTATTTTTTTCTGGGTGTAGTGTGTGTTTTCTTTTTAACACTTTGTAGGTTAGTAATGGGGGTGTCTTATAGACGCCCATCATTACTAACCTGGGCTTCATGGCAGCTGGCGCTGACATGAACCCCAGCCCTATTACCCCCTGCCACCGCACCAGGGCAGTGTGGAAGAGCGAGGCTAAGTGCCAGAGTTGGCGCATCCTATGGGGCGGCTGACGGCTGGTGTTTCTAGCCTGGGAGGGGGCCAATATTCTTGGCACCCTTCCTGGGCTATTAATATCAGCCCCCAGCTGTCTGCCTAGCCTTTGCTAGCTATTAAAATAGGGTGGACCCCACGTCATTTTTTTTGGGGGGTCCCCCATTTTAATAGCTAGTAAAGGCTAGGTATTCAGCTGGGGGCTGATATTAGTAGTCTGGGAAGCTCCGTGGGTATTACCCCCTTCCCAGGCTTCAAACATCTGCCCCAGCCGTCTGCTTAACCTCCGCTAGAGACTAAAATTAAGGGGAACCCCACGCCAATTTTTTTTTAAATAAATCCTTTATTTTAACACTAAATGACAAGTACAGTAATCAACACTGTCACTGTACTTCATATATATGTGACTGACCTGTTTCTATCTATCTAATCTATGTATGATTCTCTATTCCTTCTATTCTAAATTGTCGGGTACAGATGCTGAATTGCCGGCCGGCTTTTTTAAAGAGACGGTGCACGAAAACACTAATATTTTTTTTAATAAATCCTTTGCACTAAATGACAAGTACAGTAAGCAACACTGTCACTGTACTTCATATATATGTGACTGACATGTTTCTATCTATCTAATCGATGTGTGAAGCTCTATTCTGTCTGTTATAAATTGTCGGGTACCGCTGCTGAATTGCCGGCCGGCTTTTTTAAAGAGACGGTGCACGAAAACACTAATATTTTTTTTAATAAATCCTTTGCACTAAATGACAAGTACAGTAAGCAACACTGTCTCTGTACTTCGTATATATGTGGCTGACTTGTTTCTATCTATCTAATCTATGTGTGGTGCTCTATTCTTTCTGTTGTAAATTGTCGGGTACCGGTGTATGCCGCTTATGAATTGCCGGCTTTTCGCATAATACATTCTACATTATTCTTAGTTGTTTTACTTCATGTAGAATTAACCTACAAGGAAAGAAAGGGTTTATTTTCATTCCGATATTTCTGTCCCATTGACTTGCATTGGTTTCCGGTATCGGAATCGGCGATATCCGATACTTTTTGAGTATCGGTCCGATCCAATCCGATACGATATTTCCTGATATCGGAAGATATCGCTCAACACTAATAGTGATGTATGTGAGTTAACCCTAAGGAAGCAGTGCAACTATCCTCTTGCCGTCTGGCATGGCCAAGGATTTTTATAATAAATGCAAAGATCTTTGCATTCTCTACAACTGCACATAATTAGCAGACTTTGTCTTGCCCTTAAACCTAATTCTTTAAAAATCTAAAAGCTCAACCAAATTGCTCTTTCTCTAAACTTGGGCGGTCATGGATGGTTGTAGGGACCAGAGCTTGTCCCTGCTTCCTGAATAGTAGCAAGTGCAGGACTGTGCAACATAATATCATCCCCGAACCGCCACTGACTCCTGGGCAATCCGAGAAAAAAAGCCAACTCTGGAAATGTTGGCATTTAGGATGTAACCAGTGGTTAACCTCTTGTAATAAACATGCACATTCAGCCTCTTCGAGCGTGTATGCTTATAGTGGGATAAGATATGAACATATGCTTGAGATCATTTTCCTGTTGGAAGGTCCAATGAAGCCCAAGGTCCTGCTTCCTCACAAAAGGCATACTGTACTCTCCTAGGATTTCCGGATTGATTCCATGTTCCTCTCCACATATTGTATGTTTCCAGTGCCAGAGGAAGCAAAGCAGATATAGAGCATCACCAAGCCGCCGCCATGCTTCATTGTAGGCAGGGTGCTCTTTTCAGCAAATGTTTTTGTTTTTTCTCCTCTAGACATACAACTGATCCAGAGGCCTGAAGAATTCCAATTTTGTTTCTTCGCTTAACAGAATAGGACCATCAAACTTCTGTGGATTATATCGTTTGAGTATATTGGAGGAACTTTTCTTTTGGATATGTAGAGGTGACACCCTGGAGTTTGGTCATGAACACCTTCACCTTTTAGTGTAGTCCTTACTGTACAAACTGAAACCTCTGTGCTTGCTGCCACTAAATCTTTCAGCAGGTCTTCTGCTGTCACTGCAGGGTTTTAAAAAAAAATGACGGCACTTCCAATACAAGAAATAGGTGTGAACAGGTGCTTACTAGGAGAAGCTCCCTCCATATACATTAATAAAGTAGCACTCTGCAACGCTAAGTATGTAAACATGAAGTATGAAATATGAATAGCATTACTGCTGTAGAAAATAGAAATAAATGAGAAATCTAAGAGCATAAGTTGGCCACTTCAGCTACTGGTTTTAATTGCAGTAGGATCTTACCTTCCCACACATAAGCAGACGGATGTCCCTTAGAGAGGTATTCACATTGGTAGGGTCCTGGCACTGAGAAACGCCTTACTGCGGCTGCCAGGTACACATGAATTGGCCAATTTATGTGCTAAGATTTCTCATTTCTATTTTCTACAGCAGTAATGCTATTCATATTTCATACTTCATGTTTACATACTTAGCGTTGCAGAGTGCTACTTTATTTGTTAATTGTATATGGAGGTAGCTTCTCCAAGTAAGCACCTGTTCACACCTATTTCTTGTATTGGAAGTTCCGGCAGTTTTTTTCTGTCTCTATGTTTAAGCTTTAACTGAGCACTCCACCTCCACCAGATGTTATCCGCGTGACAGCATGGCAAATCAGGGATGCTCGTGGGCGGAGAAGATTTTTTTGGAACGAACAAGCCGGAACCCCGAACACAATCCCGAATTTGAAATGCTGAACAAATTCGCTCAACACTGGTCATAACAGCCAGCAGGGCTCTACTAAATATTAGAGGCTTGTCATGAAGGGGATGAACATTGCTGACACTGCGGTAGTCAGTAAAAGTGACATCTTGTGCTGGTTTTGGAGAAACCATTTTTTCTATTAGTTGTGTTCAGATATTTACATTGGTCTTGTTTCATTTGTCTATTGCAAACAGCAGAACGTTCGTTAAACTTGATGATAAAATTAATCTGCAATGGGAGGTGAACATTTTTTGATACTTTATATACAAGCTGTTTTAAGTCAAAAGTCAGCTAAATAATCCATATTAAATAACCTACGATGTGTGATTACAACCTCTGGCTCCTCAGATCTGATTGTACAATCAGCTACAAGTTATTGATTTCACATATCTCTTGTATTGTGGCCACTGCTCATTTCTGATACTGTAGCTTTAAAGTTCGCCACATTTCCCCTTGTATACAAACACAGTAACTAATCACTGCTAGTCAAGTCTTTCTTTAAGGTGGAACAGATAGGATTCTGCAGCTGCCAGGCAAACCCTGCACTGCCAGGGGACAGATCACTCCTAATGCAGAGCACACCTTAAGGAGCAGCACTCTGCATGCCCATCTACTAGTTAAGGTGGAAACTGAACTTCCCCAGTGCACAGAGCAGTGAGAGCTCCTGCGCCTCCTTAAGCTGAAGTGTTGCTGTCTAGAGTGGGAGGTTATAGAGCAGCACATGGATATGTTAAAGCTACCCTGTCCCTACAGAGAGCCCTGGGTGATGGCATACTACAGCAAACAGAGCAGCTCCTGCCTGGCACACAAGGGTTAAGTGGGATGCACTGAATCCGGATTGTTTTAAAATCCACTTTTTAGAACTACTATTCCCAGAGTTCCCTGCCTCCTACAGAGGACTGGGAAGCCTGATGGACAACGAATCCAGGTACCTGTAGAACTAACATATCCAGCATGCCCAGTCGCAAGGGTAATCTGCTGTACTACAACTCCCAGCATGCCCTGCAAGTGAATCTGTAGCAAACCCAATAGCTACTATTAACCTGTAACTCTCCAGCTCTTGAAAAAACACAACTCCCAGCATGGCCTGACAGCCGGGGTATGCTGGGAGTTGTCATTTTGCGACAGTTGGAAAGCGTCAGATCTGTCTGATTTCTTCTAATAACTACCTTTATTAGATCTGAAACTACGATTAAAATGTGGTTTCTCCTAACTCTTCGCTTTGGTTTGCCAGCGTTATTGGATTTGCCGAAAAATATATGCATCTAATATATGTATATGAAGGATTTATATTTATTTAATGCGCAGAAGGCCGCTCTTTAGGAGAAGCAATGAATTCAACCAGGTGGTGCTATGGGAAGCATGCAATAGAAATGAGCCGCTGAGCTCGGGGATGTAGAGTTTCTATGATCTGTGAGTCCTGCTCCCTCAGCCTACTTATAGAAAAAGCCTGTGAGTCCTGCTCCCTCTGCTTTCTTATAAAGCCTGCGAATCGTCCTCCTTCTGCTTACTTATAAATCCTGCGTATCCTTCTCCTGCCGCTTACTTATAAAGCCTGTGAGTCCTGCTCCCTCCACTTATAAAGCCTGTGAGTCCTGCTCCCTCAACTTATAAAGCCTGTGAGTCCTGCTCCCTTTGCTTACTTTTAAAGCCTGTGAGTCCTGATCCCTCCGCTTACTTATAGATAAAGCCTGTGAGTCCTGCTCCCTTTGCTTACTTCTAAAGCCTGTGGGTCCAGCTCCCTCCGCTTACTTATAGATAAAGCCTGTGAGTCCTGCTCCCTTTGCTTACTTATAATGCCTGCGAGTCCTACTCCATCCGCCTAGTTATAAATAAAACCTGTGAGTCCTGCGCCATTCGCTTACTTATAAACCTGTGAGTCCTGCACCATTCGCTTACTTATAAAGCCTGAGTCCTGCTCCGCCCGCCTACTTATAGATAAAGCTTGTGAGTCCTGCTCCCTTCGCCTACTTATAGATAAAGCTTGTGAGTCCTGCTCCCTCCGCCTACTTATAGATATAGCTTGTGAGTCCTGCCCCGTCCGCCTACTTATAAAGCCTGTGAGTCCTGCTCCGTCCACCTACTTATAAAGGCTGTGAGTCCTGCTACAGCTTGAGTCCTGCTCAGTCAGCCTACTTAGAAATAAAGGCTGAGTTCTGCTCCATCCGCCTACTTATAGATAAAGCTTGCGAGTCCTGCTCCATCCGCCTACTTATAGATAAAGCTTGTGAGTCCTGCTCCATCCGCCTACTTATAGATAAAGCTTGTGAGTCCTGCTCCATCCGCCTACTTTTAGATACAGCTTGTGAGTCCTGCTCCGTCCGCCTACTTATAAAGCTTGTGAGTCCTACTCCATCCGCCTACTTATAGATAAAGCCTGTGAGTCCTACTCCATCCGCCTACTTATAGATAAAGCTCAGGAGTCCTGCTCCATCCGCCTACTTATAAAGCTCATGAGTCCTGCTCCATCCGCCTACTTATAGATAAAGCTTGTGAGTCCTACTCCATCCGCCTACTTATAGATAAAGCTTGTGAGTCCTGCTCCCTCCGCCTACTTATAAAGCCTGTGAGTCCTACTCCATCCGCCTAGTTATAAATAAAACCTGTGAGTCCTGCGCCATTTGCTTACTTATAAAGGCTTCTAAATAAAGCCTGAGTCCTGCTCCATCCGCCTATTTATAGATAAAGCTTGAGTCCTGCTCCCTCCGCCTACTTATAGATAAAGCTTGTGAGTCCTGCTCCATCCGCCTACTTATAAATAAAGGCTGTGAGTCCTGCTCCATCTGCCTACTTATAGATAAAGCTTGTGAGTCCTGCTCCGTCCACCTACTTGTAAAGGCGGTGAATCCTGCTCCTTCCACCTTTTAAAGCTTGTGAGTCCTGCTCCCTCCGCCTACTTATAGATAAAGCTTGTGAGTCCTGCTCTGTCAGCCTACTTATAAAGGCTGTGAGTCCTGCTCCCTCCGCCTACTTATAGATAAAGCTTGTGAGTCCTGCTCCATCCGCCTACTTAGAAATAAAGGCTGTGAGTTCTGCTCCATCCGCCTACTTATAGATAAAGCTTGTGGGTCCTGCGCTCCATCCGCCTACTTATAGATACAGCTTGTGAGTCCTGCTAAGTCTGCCTACTTATAGATAAAGCTTGTGAGTCCTGCTCCATTAGCCTACTTATAGATAAAGCTTGAGTCCTGCTCCCTCCGCCTACTTATAAAGCCTGTGAGTCCTACTCCATCTGCCTAGTTATAAATAAAACCTGTGAGTCCTGCGCCATTTGCTTACTTATAAAGCCTGAGTCCTGCGCCATTCGCTTACTTCTAAATAAAGCCTGAGTCCTGCTCCCTCCGCCTACTTATAGATAAAGCTTGTGAGTCCTGCTCTGTCCGCCTACTTATAGATAAAGCTTGTGAGTCCTGGCTCCTCTGCCCACACAGAATGATTGACATTCATTATTGCATTTGCCCTTTATCAGGTTTTTGTCCTTTATTTTCACCCTATTATTTTAATGTCCATTTTATGTGTTTGCTTTTTTATATTCGCTAATCGGGATGCGGTTTGGATTCACACATATAAACCTCAGTGTAATCCAGAGACGGAGTTTCGGTCACATTAGCAGTAGCGGTGTACATGTCTCTGATCACAGGGCGCCATCACATTTCGCATCCATCTGTTGCAAAACTACAATTCCCAGCAAGTCCAAATCACGGCTTTATAATGTTATGGGAGGTGAAGGCCGTTGGGCATGCTGAGCGTTGTAGTTTCACTGCTTTATACTTTGGGGGTCGGATGCATTGAGCTGGTCCCATCTTATCACAATGGTGTGGGGTGAGACTTGGGGGGACATGGAGCGCTCTCATGGCTGCGCGGCCCCTTTAAGTGGAGCCAGGCACCGCCCCCAAACATCGCGGGATTTGCTCGACAACTCTCGCGAGCACGAGCCGCGGGTCCACGATTGGCTGACGGCTTCTGAATGTAAGATGGCGCCCAGGGAGCTGTGAGGCGAAAATAATCTATCGGAGAAAAAAAAAAAAAGAAAGAGAAACCGTCAGGACAGAGGAGGGGTTCCGAGAACGGAGCCGCCGGGACTGACGTGGTGGCGGCGGGGAGAAAAGAAGGAGAAGCCAAGGCCGCGCCTGGGGAGGAGGAGGAGGGGACGGGCTGCCTCTGGACAACGAGCAGCGGGGGAGGTGAGAGACACGGGCGGGACCGCAGGGCCTCAGCGCCCCCAATAGAAGCGGCGTCACTCCCGGTGTGAGGGAAAGGGCGTCCCCCGGAGCGAGGATCGTCTCCCCTTACCTCAGCGCCGTGTACACTGCGCGCTCCCGACGTTCTGTCACAGTCCGTGCGCGCTCCCGCCCGGTGCTTCCACAGAGGGGAAAAAAGCGCGGGATCCCCCCCCTTCTCCTCAGCGCCGCGCGCAGCACTCGCGCACGATATCCCTCCGCGGCCACTTATTTCTTTTCACTCAGAAGTGGCGCGGAGGAACACCACCCACCGTGGCCCCACTCGCGGCTTCTGCTCTATCACACGGTGCCTCTGCGTGACCTCACTGGGATCCGTTATTCTGTTTGTCAGCCGCCTTAAGGAGCTCGGTGCGCGTCACCGCGACTGTGCACATCGGCGAGGACGCGCCTCCACCGCCGCGTCTCCCTTTGTGGGCGCATGCGCATACCCGATAAGCCAAGGGAGGGCGGGGACAGGGAGAAAGGAGCGATGGCAGCGACGAGAGGGAGCTGACGGGACGCAGACACGGTGCAGTACCGCTGCCGCCTGTCAGGCGGGTGCAGAGGACAGTGACCTGAGCCATTGGGTCTTTTCCCAGACAGCGGACAGTCCCCCGCGGAGTGATGTGATGTACGACGCGTAAATGACGGACCCGGATTATAGGCCTGTGCGGTACGGGGCGCAGAGTCCTTCCCGGGGCCACGCCGCACTGGTCTGGCCTCCATGGTGGTTACTGTGAGGTGATCGCCACCAAACCCCACACAATAAGCTTTGGATTTGTGTATGATGCCAGAGATTTAATACATTCACGGCTGCGGACTGCGATATCCGGGCCGGTGGTCTCCAGACCCCACCTCCTCATTCTGTGCGGAGTCAGCGACGCTGACGGACAGTCCGGATATTGCAGGACGCGTGAATGCAGCCGAAACGCATTAATGGCCGGCCCGTGTCTGCATCGTGCGCTGTCCCCTCTGTACCGAAAGTGGATCAGATTGGTGCAAGCAGATAGATATATATATATAATTTCGTTCACATAAGCGAGAGCTCAGGTGAACAAGTTAGTTCATTTCCATTGTTCCATGCGCTGCACATCGGCTACAGTTACCCTCCTCCAGATTTACTGTAACCCTCCCATACGGCTCCATGGTGATGGAAGACTTGGAATTTTAGTTATTCAGCCCATTGACTGATAACAGGGAACAGTAGACCGCACTCAGTCACATTGCACAATTAAGGGTATGCGCGCACGTTGCAGATTTAGTGCTTTTTTTTTTTGTCATATTTTTTTCTGCATGGATTTGTGACAAAACCTGTTGCCAGCAAAGTGAGTGAGAAACCTGAAGTGTCATGCACACGTTGAGTATTTTTGACTTCCAGATTTGGTGCAGAAAATAATCTCCAGCATGTCAATTCTCTGCGTTTTTGATGCTGCGTTTCTGCAGCAAATACTCAGTGTCTGCACACACTCTTAGGCTGCCTGCCCATGATCCGTAATAGCAGCGTTTTGGACGCAGCTCATCTTGATTTATAGAAATCCCATGCCTGCTGTGCTTCTATTTGAAGCTGCGCAAACTTGCCGGCAGCGCAGCTTTTCAAGCCACAGCAAGTCAATTTCTGTTGCAGAGATGCTTGCCTCTGCAACAGAAATTTCCCCAATATAATGTATTGGATGCAGTAACTCCGCATGTCTTCAATGAACACATGCGGATTTACCTGCTCGATCAGACGTAGCGCTATGGACACAGCGAAAATACGCTGATCGTGGACACATACCCTCAGATGTCACGTCATTTGTGTCCAAATTTCTCCTCTGTCGAGTCCTCCGCCCTGGTTCTAGTCGATCTGAAACCCCCAACACCCGAGGCGTGCCGGAGACACAGTGAAGATTTAGTGCTGAGTCCTTTGTACAATTTTCAAGTCAATGGGGCCAGCAGCGGGCGATTAGGACGCCTCTGTGGTTGCAGCTCTATGTCATAGCTGTTCCCACAACATTACCAGATGTCGCAGCCTCACAAATAAAATAACTTGTCCCAGCTATCTGCCATCCTTTTATAAGATGGTGATAACCTTTATAGGACACCAGACACTTGTGCCGCTGATGAGCCCGGCTTGTGCCCACGTGAGGATGCGAGTACCAAGATGGGACAGGATCACAAGGATTGCATCAAGTCAGATGGATCCAATTCGTTTACTCATTTATCATCATAATCCCTTATTTCCCGCACTCCCTGCTTTACTTTACCGCACCTTAGATTTTCTTTAAAGTTCTCTTTAATACATTTGGCCAAAAATCTGGTGCACCAACCTGGCCGTAGCGGAGAGGTGTCGGAGGTGTAATGTTTCGGTATGGGTGCAGCACTGGAGAAGTCTTACATAGGGACAAGAGGTTATGGCAGGAGAGGACAGGTTAAAATGTGCAAGGCCTTGTGGACCAGAAATTGTCGTGTTGTTCTTCATGGCCTTTTCTCCTTGCTATAAAGCTTGTTGCTGCACTTTGGGCCGGTTATATACAGTAGGTCTGGAGAGCCAGAAGTCCCAGCAGCATGTGATGGGCATGCTTAGAAAATGGCAACTAATTTTGCTGCTCTTCCTTGTTCTTGTTCTTGTTCTTTGAATCCCGTATTCACCAGCAGTGATGTCTGAACAGGCCTTGTGTTTCCTGACTCAACAGCATCATAGGCATATCTCAAATCTGCAGCCGATCCACTAAGGACTGCGGAAAAAAAACAATTTACGGACGGTTGCCAACCCAGTTCAGGCTATATAGTTCTTACTCAGACCCTGATACACGTGACACCGGCCTCAGATCTAGTTCTGGTTTTAAACTTGCCCACACGCGTCATGTATAGAATAGTCGTCACGTGTCTGTTATAATTGTTTTAGCTTAGTGGGTCAGTAAGTTTACACTTATATTAATATTGGAGCGTAAATATAGAAGTCTCAGCTCATAGATCACAGGGAATGTTCCCACCTGGCTGCTATAATATGCTTTACACTATTGTAGTGGAGGCTGGTCGCATTAGTGATCCATACGAGAACAGAAAGGAGGATGTGCCCTGCTGGGCCTCGGCTCTTTCCACATGTTCCTGGATCCTTTTGCTTCCTCCTCCCGCCCCGAGGCTTTGTGCACGAGCCTCCATTGTAGTAGCAGAGTCCTGCATCACGCGGGGCGCGCTACCAGCGCAACAGACTCTTTTGTAGGAAGGGAATTCCCTGACGGAGACAAGAAGGGAGGGTGAATACAGGCCTGGGTTCAGCAGGAGGCCACTGGGTCCCCAGGTCACTGCTGTGACATTAACCCCTAAATGACTGCAGTAATTATCTGTTTATTGGTTTCACGGGGTGCCAGGCAGCTAAGGTGTACATGGACTGAACAATTGCAATTAATGATCTGCATGTTGACATTGATAGTAGACCTCATGGGACCCGCTGTGTTTTCTTGATTATTAGTTACCATGCAAGTAGATAATTTTTGCTATTATGTGAACAATTTTGCACCGGAAATGAATCATGATGTTGTAGTTTGTTCATTCAACGTCCTTAAAGGGGGTGATCTTCATGCCTATGGGCAACATTGGCACCAAGTGCCATTATTTTTGCTAGTAAATAGGCTGACTGAACAGAAAGCTATGTAATGAGACCCTAATTCCAGGGCAGCTTTGTATATGAGTTAAATGATATTTAAGTTTTCTGTATATGGTAACTTGATTAGAAATTTTAGCCTTTACCTAATTATTGACTCCTTCTAATTTCAGGACTTGAGCGTGCGCTATGAATAATTCTCTGGAAAACATTTCGTATGAAGAGTATGTCCGCTTGAAAGCTCGGACCGTGCCACAACACAGGATGAAGGAGTTTCTGGATTCATTGGCTTCAAAAGGGCCCGATGGCATGCAGGAGTTTCATCAGCCCCCCACCAGCACCATGGTGTATCAGCAAGGGGCCAACTGTATTTACACAGACAGCACAGAAGTGGCCGGATCGCTGCTGGATCTCGCTTGCCCTGTGACTGCGAGTGTTCAGCAACAGACCCAGCAAGAACAGCAAATCCAAGTGCAGCCCCATCAAGTTCAGGTGACTGATCCTTCTTTTACTTTTTGGTAATTAATGTATTATATGTTGATGTCACGGCAGAATATTCTCGCATGGTTTTAGTTTGGATGCATTGAGGTTGCTTAAAGGGGTTCTACAGTTTTAATAATGGGGTTATTGACTATTTGGGTAAGCATGAAATGTAAATATATTCCCATAGACAATAAAATGAGCTTCATACAAGTTACTGCTTGTATAGATTTGTATATACCGTTAACGAAACTCATTATATACGGCTATAGAACCCCTTTAATAACGTTTGTTTGAACTTCCATTTTGCTTCCGACACACTAGTCGAAAATTTTAGAGATGTTTTACAATGAGGAAGTCTGACCTCCTAAATGAAAGGGTCACAATATTTTCACATGCCTGGAGATTTGAGATGTCTGAAGCCTTTTTTTCTTTAGCTCACGATGTTGGTGGCTGAGTTTCCATTGTTGATTTCAGATTCCCGACCTGCTCATCAGACCTTGGATCCACTACCCTGCCCCTCAACTGAATCGAATCAACCTCTCTCCCGAGGGGTCGCAGGACTCTGGTATTTCAGAAGATTTGTTGGTCAGTTTCCCAAAATCCCAGGCTATTTACATATATATATATATAAATCTGCAACTACATATTCTCCTAAGTTCAGATTAATTTTCAGTTCAAGGATAAGTTGTCCTGATCCGGAAGAAAGTAACGGTTTCCTTCCTTATAATATAATCTTGTGCTTTATGCAGTTCTTGCATAAAAACCTTTTTTTCTTGATGCATCAGTAACAATATTGCTAGAAAGCTTGTATATGATTCTTCTTTTCCCCCTGCACTGGAGGTGACCGACTTACGTAATATTTGTATGAATTTATGGCACCAGTAAGAAGTTTCCAGTAAGTTGATACCATGAGAATAGTGGTAATGCTTTCAATAGAACGGACATGATTACGTCATGTAGTTGTGTATGGGCTTAATTACATGACCATATAGCGACAATATATTCTGATTTGTTTTGACCGTAATTCCCAGCCTAATTGGGTTGTCTTCCGACCTGAACTAACAGCTTTGTAGGCTTATACGATGCTGTTAGTTCTGGTCAGGAGACCAATGATGAGGCCGGGAATTGCAGCCGTAACATGGAACAGAAAAGTCCTGATGAAAACAGGACTATTAAAGTATGGTGAAAATGTAATTGTTGGCTGCTTACATGCACAGCCTTTTGTTGCTTTTTTTTTTATTGCATCTATCATAATTTCTTATACCTTATGGGATAATAACAGGACATATCAAGTCAGGACTACCCCTTGTGAAAGATGGGACCATTTAATACAATAGAGCTGTACACATGAGCTCTAAATGAGGGACTACAATTTTCCTCCTGGAGGTATTGCATTTCATTATCAGCACAACTATAACCCCCACCCCTCGTTGTCTAAGGGCATCTCCAAGTCTTTTATCAGGCACCAGTAATGAGAACAACATAATAATTATGTGCAGATGGATCCAGTTTCATGTTGGCTCACGCTGATCACTTCCGTCCCTGGTGGTTTATTTCTCATTGGTGATTTGTTTTTCTGTGCAGTCATTTAATCTGTGTTTTTATGTCTTGTTTTTCTCACCTGTAGTTTATATTTCTATACAGGTTTTTTTAATTTTATTTATAACTTAGAGATAAGGGGACCATCCAGCTCTCCTGATATGTCTAATGCCAATACTGCAGCAACTGTTCTTTAAAACTGTGTATATATATATATATATATATATATAGATATAGATATAGATATATATATATCTATCAGTGTTTGGTGACAAATGGCAAGAGCTAGCAAACTTCAACAGTGTTTTTTGGGAAGGGGTTTACACCATTTTTGCTGTTGTCACGTAAATACTGCTGCTTAATTGCATTTACAAAAATTGTACACAACATGGCAATTCTTGTGCATGTATAATATTAAACAGTCTTAAAGGGGTTATGTGGGACTTAGCCCTGTAGCAAAAAAAAATAAAAGTCCCTAAGAACTTACCTGCCTGGTTTTGCCCTGAGATGATCTGTTCCAGTTCAGAGTGGTCAATCACCATTCCTGTCTACTCCAGGTGACGTCACATCGACAGAGCAGCTACTTCTCTTCCACTCCGTTCTGTCAACTGGTCGTCGCTGCTGACGTCATGCTGATTGACAGCTGCGCTCAGCATAGTGCATCAGGAAGCCGGCTGTCAATCAGCATCACATTGGCAGTGACGCCCTTTCGACAGAGCAGAACGGAAGACAGAGAACGGCTTTGTTAACTTGAGGTTAAAAGAAGCGGGAGACTCGTCACAAGACAGAGCAGGTAGATACGGTAAGTTCTTAGCCCTATAACAAAAAACAAAGTCCCGGATAATCTCTTTAAACAGAAAAAAGGGAATAGGTAGTCTTAACAATATATTTTTTCTGCTGTACGTTATTCATCATTGTCTAAGGCAAAATAATCTTCCTCTTTTACTAAGGTTGAAAAAGTTCTTACTGGATGTAATGACTTTTTCTTTTTTTTTTTTTTCATTTATTCAATTTATTTGCTATGATTTTTTTTTTTTTTTTGCAATTTATGATAATTCACTGTAAGTCTTTTATCTCGGCATTATTAATCGATATTAACTTGTTTTCCAGGTGCAGCAATCTCCCCAGCAGGTGACTGCCCAGCAGCTCTCGCCACAGCTCAATGTCCACCAGTCTAATGAGCATCCAATTCAAGTACAAGTCCAGATCCAGGGATCGGCTCAGTCTCAAACGGCACAAAATGCACAGACGATACAGACTCAGTCCCTTCAGTCCGCCAATGCTGCACAGCAGCTCACAAACTCCCAGTTACAGGTGGCTCAGATCCAGGTGCAGCACGTTCAGCCTGGCCAGCAGATGCAACCCACGGACCTCCAGGATGACCATATACAACACCAACAGATACAGGCACATCTGGTGGCAGGACAGTCGGTGGGCAGTGGGATTCAGATACAAACAGTAGGGGCGCTTTCACCTCCTCCGTCACAGCAGGGATCTCCGAGAGAGGGAGAACGGCGATCTAGCACTTCAAGCGTCCTCCAGCCTGTAAAGAAACGTAAGGTGGACATGCCCATTACTTTGTCATATGCAATTTCAGGGCAGCCAGTCGCAGCTGTACTTGCAATTCCACAAGGACAGCAGCAAAGTTACGTGTCCCTGAGGCCAGATTTGCTGACAGTGGACAGTGCTCACTTATATGGGGCCACAGGCACCATTACAAGCCCCACAGGAGAGACTTGGACCATCCCGGTGTATTCAGCAAACACCCGCAGCGATTTGCAACAGCAAAACATAACCCACATTGCCATCCCTCAAGAGGCCTATAATGCCGTCCATGTCACAGGCTCTCCCACCGCCTTGACTGCTGTAAAACTAGAGGATGACAAGGACAAAATGGTAAAAAATCATGAGGAAGTAGTGCAGACTCTGGCAAACTCCCTTTTTCCGGCCCAGTTTATGAATGGGAACATCCACATTCCGGTTGCTGTCCAGGCAGTGGCAGGGGCTTATCAGAATACGGCACAGACTGTCCACATATGGGACCCCCAGCAGCAGACAGCGCTGCATGAGCAAGTGCAGCAGCATCAGCTACAGGTAACCTACGGTGCGGGGGGAGGCCGGTGGCTGGGAACATTGTTCACTCTCGTTATAATAATTTATAGATTGAAAGTGGAATTCATACCCACGTCTGCCAAACTTCTGCATGCATGCTTATTTTTCTTTAAGGAGAGTAAAGAAGCTTCAAATATAAAGCCATGAATCCGATATGACAGAAGTGTAAGGGCAAAGACTGAGCAAACTAATGTTTTGCATTGACTTGTGATGCAGTCATCGGAGCCAAAACCCGCAGTGGATAATAGCGTAGACCGTCCATGTGAATACACACCGACCATGTGTCTCCTGAACCGACAAGCCTCGTGGTTGTTAGTTCAGATCAGGAGACCCACACTCGGGAAGTAATAGCTGTTGTAACACATACTGTTAAACCTGCCCGCTTCAGTCACATGAATGCACACCTAGATGTAGTTCTGTGTGACAATGCATACAAAAATGCTTCAGCACTCTGCAGACATTAATTACATGTGTTATATTTGCTGCACAGAAAGATTTGGTATTTTGATCAATGCATGTGAGCCCATAAAGACTACTACTTCTTATAGATGGCTAAACAGAGTTTCCCCACTGTATGGCCAAGGGTGCACTCACATACCATATTGTTTGATCTGTTAAAGCCCCAGTCCCAACCCCCGACCCCCTCTACACTCTGCCTGACCCATATATTCCTATGAGGCTGTTAGCTAAGGTCGGTATACCTGCAGTCGGGCTGTCGTTTCAGCCCCAACACATAGGGTAGTAATAGTAGTGTGAATGCACCCTTAGCCTCAAATGATCTGTGGGAAAATTAGGCTCTAGCTATTCTCTATTCTGACTAAAAAAGACAGACATTATCTAGATCCTACTTTCCCAAAGTTAATTTGGGTCTATGCACAAAGAGAGGCAAGTCTATTTAGTACAGGGTCCCAGCTAAATAGGTGGCCTTGTCGCTGGTAGATGGGCTCACACACTTTAATCACTATGTTCTCTAAGAGCCCCATATTTATGTGTAACATATCTGTAATTCATTTTTTCATTGTTTGGCATGTCTTTTTTTTCCCCTCTCTAAAATCTGTTACTTATGGATATTTGTTTTTGTAGGTTTTTTTTTATTTTTTTTTATGCCTAATTACAAGGAAAAGAAGCCGTAAAACTACCCCCATATTATTATTATTATTATTCACATGCATAAATCCACTGCGTAATGTCCCGGTCGCTCTCTGGTTTCGCTGTTTACATACGGCTTTTAATCTCTCCTGACTGTCTCCTTTCTACACAATTCACACAAGTGTTTGCACATGCAAGGTTTGGTTGGTCAAGTTTAGTTATTTTTGGCCGCACTGAGCAAACATGGATGACTAAGAAACAAGTTCCCTCTTTATCCAGGACTGACGTAGACATTTTATAGTCAATCTTTGTTTCTCCAAGACGTAGAATTCTTTGTGTAAAGAGAGAAAAATATGTAATGAAAGTGATGAGAATCATATGATGATAGGACTTGTCTCGATGAGCCATGATAATTAATCTACATATTCTGTTGAAGGGGCCAATTACTACCTATGACTACAGAAATATTCAACATGCTAGTTGCGAGATATATAGTGTTATAAGTCTACATACCTCTGTTAATAACAGGTTTTTGTCATGTAAAAATCATGCCAAAGAGAATTATTTCAGAACTTTTTTTTTTTTTACCTTAATGTCACCCATAATCTATTCAATTCAAAATCAAATGTTTTGGGGTGAAAAATAACTAAAATAATTTTGCATAAATGTGCACATCCTTATACTAATGCTTTGTTGCAGTCCCCTTTTGAATTTATAAAAAAATGGAGTGGAGGTTATCGGGCACCAGCTCTTATTTTCCTAGCAAAATTATTTTCCCATATGTGGAGTAAATCAGCCAAATGCAGAACTCATTGGTGGTGCACACCTTAGTGATAAATCAATGTCATTCAAGTGCAAAATAGGTGTTCTTTAATCCATTAGAAATAGCAGGGAGTGAGCAGGGAGGATTGTGTAGGTTGAAGACCATTTCATGCTGTCAAGGCGCTTCTACAGGTCCAAATAATCGATTATTTGGATCCATGGAAGCGCCTTGGCAGCGTGAAACGGCCATTGTCCTACACAATCCCCTTGCTCACTCCCGGCATGTTTGTGTATGTAATGGATTAAAGAACACATATTTGGCAGAAAGTGGTGAACCCCTTTGAGTTTATGACAGTACTCAATCTTTTTGGGTCAGTTTATTAGCGCGGAACATCTAGAATTGGCTATCTTTTCATTGCAGTAGCTTCACATCTGTAAAATTGCAGGGGCCATCTCATGTGTAAAGCGCCCTCTTCAGGTCACCCACAGATTTTCACTTGAATTCAGGTCTGGGATCCTTCTGCACTATTCCAAAAAATTTTATCATCTGGCCAAGCCAGTCATTTGGAGGTATATTTAGGGTCGCTATCGCGCTGAATTGTAAAATTCATCTTCAGCTTTTTTTTTTTTTTTTCTAGAGGCTTGACTGTTTATATGCAAAATCAACTGGTATGACAGTATTATTACATCCACCTTGACTAAAGCCCTGGTTCCAGCTGCTGAAAGCAGCCCTATAGCACAATACTGCCTCCTCCTTGCTTCACTGTGGGTATGGTGATGTGCAGTGTTGGCATTGCACCTTTTAGAATTATGGCCAAAAAGTTTAACCTTGATTTCATCAGACATAACACGTTTCCCATATGCTTTTGGCAGACTATATATGTTGATTCTGGCAAAACATAGTCGAACTTGGATGTTTTTCTTTTTAAGAAAAGGCTTCCATCATGCCACCCTACTCCACAAGCCAAACATGTAAAGAATACAGGAGATTGCTATCACATGCAATACACAACCAGGACTTGCCAGCAATTCCCACAGCTCCTTTAATGTTGCTGTAGGCCTCTTGGCAGCCTGCCAAACCAATTTAATTGTTTTTTTCATCCGTTTTTGAAGGAAGTCAATTTCTAGGTAATGTCACAGTTGTGAAGTATTCAGTGCTCCATGGTAGATCTTATGCTTTGGATTTTTTTTTTTTTCCCCGTTTTTTTCTCTTGACTGACAACTTGCAACAGTGAGACCTTTTTACTGTGTTGTGAGCTGTTCGCAGACTACAGCTTTTGGTATAAAATGCAACTAAAAAATAGTTAGGAAAATCCTCTAGAACAGGGAAACTTTGCATGGGGTTAATCAGTATCGTTGTAAATGACAGCCGCCGTGTGCTGACTATTATGGAACATGAAAGTAAATGTGATTGGCAGAGTCTGAACAAAACAACATTCCCTATTCTAAGAGGGTGTTAACACTTATGAAACCACATTATTGTAGTTTTGATGTTTTTATTTCCCCCCTCAAAATGATTCCACTTTGTTTCTTAATGGATTTGTACAGATTATGGGCGACATTAAATGTGGGAAAAGTTCTGAAATGATTCTTCTTTTTATGTTTTTTTTTTTTGTTGTTTTTGTTTTTTTACATAACAAAAACCTGGCATTTTTAACTTTTTTTATTTATTTATTTTTTTAAATATCGCCTGTATACATGTATACACACTGTATGTGCGCCCTCCACATTCTGCCTACAGGTGCTTTTATGGCTTCCCAGGGCTCTGTGCAGTCAGTAATGTTCTTCCACACTTTACGTGCCCACCCTTGCCTTTATTTTGTGCATTGGGCACAGTCATGGGGAAACAGAAAAGGGCCTTGTTCAAACTCTTCTGTCAAAGCTGAGAGCTGCGATTGTCCAATGTGTAGTTTATCCCGAAGCATTAGGCCAAGTTCACACGATGTTGATTTGTGGTGCAGATTCCGCAACGATTTATTGTAGAATACAATTCACACTTTACAAAAAAATAAAAAAATAAAAAATTGCACAAAAATGAAAGCATGGAGTGAATTTTCATTTTTATTTTCACTCTCTTCATAGTTTAATAAATGGATTGAAATCCATAATGAAATTGACAAGTAATGCATGTGGGTTTTGTAAACAAATCTGCAGTGGAGATTTTCTACAACATGTGAACATAGCCTAAAGATTTCCCTTCACTGGAATAAAGTGGCTGAGGTTCACCCTAAACAACAACCCTATAGCATTATCCTCCTCCACCAAACTGTACAGAGGGCACAATGCAGTCAGGCAGGTAACGTTCTCCTGGAATCACCAAACCCAGACTCCATCATATGCCAGATAGAGAAGTGCGATCCGTCACTGCACAGAACACGTCTCCTCCACAGTCCAGTGGTGGCGGCTTTACACCACTGCTTCCGACGCTCGGCATTGTGCTTGGTGATGTACAGCTGCATGCAGCTGCTCGGCCATGAAGCTCCGGACAGGGCGCAGTGTTTGTGCTGATAATGATAGCTGAAGGTTTGGACTCTGCAGTGACTTTTTTGCCCTGTGCTCCTCAGCACTCGGCCCCCCCCTGCTCTGTAACGTTATGGGGTGTCCACTTTGTGGCTGAGTTGCTGCGGTTCCTTCCATTTCTCAATAAGTTATCAGCCGTCCAGAAATTCCAGGACCTTCCATAAAATAGGTCACTATTTTGCCCTGTCTGTAAATTTTTGAAGCTGAAGAAGCTTACACAAATTATTTTTACTGTAATTATCATTATACAGTTTGCAGTGAATGCAGATGATGTCTTCATATCAGAATTATGGACTGAGGACATGTATCACTTCTAAAAATGATTTATGATTTTCCAGTGTGTCTGTAAAAAATAGTTTGTGTTTGTTTTTTGTTTTTTTAAGTTGTCCAAAAAAATAAATCAAGTTGGCAACCTTGTTCCCAATAATATCACTCACAGGTGATTGGTGGAGGGGTGTTTACGGGGAAGAAATGTCATGATTGGACTTGTTACCTCGGTGGCTTCTATGACAGGACCGAGCTCTTTACTAACCATGTTCTGTCACACATTAGTAAAGGCGGATGGCATGGCGGGGGCTGGAGGTTATACATAGAGGGGCAGTAGGGCCAGATAGTATGCGACGGGGTCACTGGACTGAATGAAAATCTCACATTCAATTATTTAATATGTTTTGTTCCTATACATTTCCCCATGTAATGTATTTGTGTGTCAATACATGCCGCTAGTGATGTCACAACTACTTAATCATCTAAAGCCTGTTTTTTGTTTTCTTTTAATATATAAATTATATGGATGGGGTCTAATAGAAAATAATCACCTGGAAATTTGTGAGTAGGTGTTACTGGTGTCTGCTGGGCCAACCCAACATTCACGTAACATTACCATAATGACATATGGATAATACAGTGATTCGCAGAAAGTCTTGCCTTAAGGGATGGTGTTCGTAATGTCTAATTATGATCTATGAATCATTTTTTGACTATTCTGATTGCTCTAGTTCACCCACACAGATGCTGACTGACGCCAGGCCCTGGAAATCCAGTAATGAAATGGATCTCCATAAATGTTTGCCGGTATGAGCTCATACAGATCTGTGCTGGGGAAACAAGGGTACGACACATTGGAATTAATGTTGTTCTGAAGAGACGAGCGGCCCTGTGTGTGTGCGAGGCAGCCGCTTATCCCATCTCTATCGTAATATTACATGTCCTGATCTGACATGTATGGCACAGAGTTATAAAAAGTGCTATTGCAGGGCTACAGAAAGTATCCACTTGGCCTGGTAATTTGTCCACCTCTACTTAATACCGAAATTTTTAACACTTAATGGTTCCAAAACTGAGATGTGGAAAGGCTTAAACTTGAACCTCTTGAACCCTGTTTATTAAACTGGATCTATCCAGACCGAGAACTCTCAACGATTGACGCTATGATAACTCGTTCGACGCTCATTTAAGGCCCTTTTCCACGGACAATGCAAATAGTATCTGGATGAACAATCGATATGACAGTTTGCAAGAGGAGAGAACTGTAAAAATGCACTGGCTGTTGTCACTCTGCAGACAGTCTGTGACGAGATGAAGGCGCCCGGTACTGTCTCTTGTAAGGGTATGTGCCCACGTAGCGTTTTACAAGCATATTTGATGCAGAATTTCCGCAGCGACAACGCTTGGTAATCCGCACCCCATGGTCCCCAATGAGTTTCCGCATGTTCTGTGCCCATGCTGTGGATTTTTCCGCAGCGCAGCGTTTTTGATGCGCACAAAAATCTGCAGCATGTTCATTAATTTTGCGTTTCCACATGCGGAATTGCCTTTGCAATGCAATAAAAAACGCAAGGCAATTCCGCATGCGTTTTTCCGGGAAAGGACATGCAGAAATGAAGCAGAAATTTTCTGCTTCATTTCCGCAACGTGGGCACATAGCCTAAAACTCAAAAGTCCTGCTAAATGAGCCTTTTTTGTGATTAAAAAAAAAAAAAAAAAACGCAGTTAAAAAAGCATTGATATCCAGTAACCTAGCACCAATGTATTTATCTGGTTATGGGCAGATGCTGGCTGTGTATTATGCTCCTATCCCTGCTGTTACGGGCAGATGCTGGCTGTGTATTATGCTCCTATCCCTGCTGTTACAGGCAGATGCTGGCTGTGTATTATGCTCCTATCCCTGCTGTTACAGGCAGATGCTGGCTGTGTATTATGCTCCTATCCCTGCTGTTACAGGCAGATGCCGGCTGTATATTATGCTCCAATCCCTGCTGTTACAGGCAGATGCTGGCTGTGTATTATGCTCCTATCCCTGCTGTTACGTGCAGATGCTGGCTGTGTATTATGCTCCTATCCCTGCTGTTACGAGCAGATGCTGGCTGTGTATTACAACGCTCCTATCCCTGCTGTTACGGGCAGATGCTGGCTGTGTATTACAACGCTCCTATCCCTGCTGTTACGGGCAGATGCTGGCTGTGTATTACGCTCTGCTGTTACGGGCAGATGCTGGCTGTGTATTATGCTCCTATCCCTGCTGTTACGGGCAGATGTGGGCTGTGTATTATGCTCCTATCCCTGCTGTTACGGGCAGATGTGGGCTGTGTATTATGCTCCTATCCCTGCTGTTACGGGCAGATGCTGGCTGTGTATTACGCTCCTATCCCTGCTGTTACGGGCAGATGCGGGCTGTGTATTATGCTCCTATCCCTGCTGTTACGGGCAGATGCTGGCTGTGTATTATGCTCCTATCCCTGCTGTTACGGGCAGATGCGGGCTGTGTATTATGCTCCTATCCCTGCTGTTACGGGCAGATGCTGGCTGTGTATTACGCTCTGCTGTTACGGGCAGATTCTGGCTGTGTATTATGCTCCTATCCCTGCTGTTACGGGCAGATGTGGGCTGTGTATTATGCTCCTATCCCTGCTGTTACGGGCAGATGTGGGCTGTGTATTATGCTCCTATCCCTGCTGTTACGGGCAGATGCTGGCTGTGTATTACGCTCCTATCCCTGCTGTTACGGGCAGATGCGGGCTGTGTATTATGCTCCTATCCCTGCTGTTACGGGCAGATGCTGGCTGTGTATTATGCTCCTATCCCTGCTGTTACGGGCAGATGCGGGCTGTGTATTATGCTCCTATCCCTGCTGTTACGGGCAGATGCTGGCTGTGTATTATGCTCCTATCCCTGCTGTTACGGGCAGATGCGGGCTGTGTATTATGCTCCTATCCCTGCTGTTACGGGCAGATGCTGGCTGTGTATTACGCTCCTATCCCTGCTGTTACGGGCAGATGCGGGCTGTGTATTACGCTCATATCCCTGCTGTTACGGGCAGATGCGGGCTGTGTATTATGCTCCTATCCCTGCTGTTACGGGCAGATGCGGGCTGTGTATTATGCTCCTATCCCTGCTGTTACGGGCAGATGCTGGCTGTGTATTATGCTCCTATCCCTGCTGTTACGGGCAGATGCGGGCTGTGTATTATGCTCCTATCCCTGCTGTTACGGGCAGATGCTGGCTGTGTATTACGCTCCTATCCCTGCTGTTACGGGCAGATGCTGGCTGTGTATTACTCTCCTATCCCTGCTGTTACGGGCAGATGCTGGCTGTGTATTATGCTCCTATCCCTGCTGTTACGGGCAGATGCTGGCTGTGTATTATGCTCCTATCCCTGCTGTTACGGGCAGATGCCGGCTGTGTATTATGCTCCTATCCCTGCTGTTACGGGCAGATGCTGGCTGTGTATTACTCTCCTATCCCTGCTGTTACGGGCAGATGTGGGCTGTGTATTATGCTTAATAATTAAGTAAACAAAATGTAATCTCTAAAATAGCACCCCCAACTGGTACATGAAGAAACTAAAACATGTCCCATACAGCTGTACTAATAACCTCTTTGGGACTGGACAATTGTTCGTTTTTGCACTTTTTTTTCTGTCTTATGAGGGCTTATTTTTTGCAGAACGGTAGCTCATCGGTCGCATCGCTGGGGAGCGCGAGGATTGTTGATTGCACTATTTCAAAGCCGCTGTCGGGTTCACATGAACATTTGAATAGTTAAACAGCATCAATTGCGGCCAGCGTCGATAGCTTCTGTTACCGGCAGATGCTGGCTGTGTATTACGCTCCCATCCCTGCTGTTACAGGCAGATGCGGGCTGTGTATTACGCTCCCATCCCTGCTGTTACAGGCAGATGCGGGCTGTGTATTATGCTCCAATCCCTGCTGCTACGGGCAGATGCTGGCTGTGTATTATGCTCCAATCCCTGCTGTTACGGGCAGATGCTGGCTGTGTATTATGCTCCAATCCCTGCTGTTACGGGCAGATGCTGGCTGTGTATTACGCTCTGCTGTTATGGGCAGATGCTGGCTGTGTATTATGCTCCAATCCCTGCTGTTACGGGCAGATGCGGGCTGTATATTATGCTCCAATCCCTGCTGTTACGGGCAGATGCGGGCTGTATATTATGCTCCAATCCCTGCTGTTACGGGCAGATGCTGGCTGTGTATTACGCTCCTAACCCTGCTGTTACGGGCAGATGCTGGCTGTGTATTATACTCCAACCCCTGCTCTTACGGGCAGATGCTGGCTGTGTATTACGCTCCCATCCCTGCTGTTACAGGCAGATGCGTGCTGTATATTATGCTCCAATCCCTGCTGTTACAGGCAGATGCGGGCTGTATATTATGCTCTAATCCCTGCTGTTACGGGCAGATGCGGGCTGTATATTATGCTCCAATCCCTGCTGTTACGGGCAGATGCGGGCCGTGTATTATGCTCCAATCCCTGCTGTTACGGGCAGATGCGGGCTGTGTATTATGCTCCAATCCCTGCTGTTACGGGCAGATGCAGGCTGTATATTATGCTCCAATCCCTGCTGTTACGGGCAGATGCGGGCTGTGTATTATGCTCCAATCCCTGCTGTTACGGGCAGATGCGGGCTGTGTATTATGCTCCAATCCCTGCTGTTACGGGCAGATGCGGGCTGTGTATTATGCTCCAATCCCTGCTGTTACGGGCAGATGCGGGCTGTGTATTATGCTCCAATTCCTGCTGTTACGGGCAGATGCGGGCTGTATATTATGCTCCAATTCCTGCTGTTACGGGCAGATGCGGGCTGTATATTATGCTCCAATCCCTGCTGTTACGGGCAGATGTGGGCTGTATATTATGCTCCAATCCCTGCTGTTACGGGCAGATGCCGGCTGTATATTATGCTCCAATCCCTGCTGTTACGGGCAGATGCCAGCTGTATATTATGCTCCAATCCCTGCTGTTACGGGCAGATGCCAGCTGTATATTATGCTCCAATCCCTGCTGTTACGGGCAGATGTGGGCTGTATATTATGCTCCAATCCCTGCTGTTACGGGCAGATGCCGGCTGTATATTATGCTCCAATCCCTGCTGTTACAGGCAGATGCGGGCTGTATATTATGCTCTAATCCCTGCTGTTACGGGCAGATGCGGGCTGTATATTATGCTCCAATCCCTGCTGTTACGGGCAGATGCGGGCTGTGTATTATGCTCCAATCCCTGCTGTTACGGGCAGATGCGGGCTGTGTATTATGCTCCAATCCCTGCTGTTACGGGCAGATGCGGGCTGTATATTATGCTCCAATCCCTGCTGTTACGGGCAGATGCGGGCTGTATATTATGCTCCAATCCCTGCTGTTACGGGCAGATGTGGGCTGTATATTATGCTCCAATCCCTGCTGTTACGGGCAGATGCCGGCTGTATATTATGCTCCAATCCCTGCTGTTACGGGCAGATGCCAGCTGTATATTATGCTCCAATCCCTGCTGTTACGGGCAGATGCGGGCTGTATATTATGCTCCAATCCCTGCTGTTACGGGCAGATGCCGGCTGTATATTATGCTCCAATCCCTGCTGTTACGGGCAGATGCGGGCTGTGTATGACGCTCTGCTGTTACGGGCAGATGCTGGCTGTGTATGACGCTCTGCTGTTACGGGCAGATGCGGGCTGTGTATGACGCTCTGCTGTTACGGGCAGATGCTGTCTGTGTATGACGCTCTGCTGTTGCGGGCAGATGCTGTCTGTGTATGACGCTCTGCTGTTGCGGGCAGATGCTGTCTGTGTATGACGCTCTGCTGTTACGGGCAGATGCTGGCTGTGTATGACGCTCTGCTGTTACGGGCAGATGCGGGCTGTATATTATGCTCCAATCCCTGCTGTTACGGGCAGATGCTGGCTGTGTATGACGCTCTGCTGTTACGGGCAGATGCTGGCTGTGTATGATGCTCTGCTGGTACGGGCAGATGGGGGCTGTATATTATGCTCCAATCCCTGCTGTTACGGGCAGATGCTGGCTGTGTATTACGCTCCAATCCCTGCTGTTACGGGCAGATGCTGGCTGTGTATGATGCTCTGCTGGTACGGGCAGATGCTGGCTGTGTATGATGCTCTGCTGGTACGGGCAGATGCTGGCTGTGTATGATGCTCTGCTGTTATGGGCAGATGCTGGCTGTGTATGATGCTCTGCTGATGCGGGCTGTGTATGATGCTCTGCTGGTACGGGCTGATGCGGGCTGTATATTACGCTCCTGTGCTTTCTGAGAGAACCACTGTCAGACATCTTATTTCGCCAAGAACAAACTGATCAGCAGTCAAAAATCGGAAGTCGTGGTCTGGATCCTTATTTTCCCCAACATAATGTGTCAGGGACCCTCCTACACAGACCGTTGACTCTTTTGATGTGTGGGTTTGGCCAACCTTAGACTAATGTGTATGTGGACCTAAAGGACAGTGTCCCAGTATTTGGTGCAGGGATTATTACAAGCAGAAACGATACAGAAATTTAATGGTGTGTATTTTTTTTTTTCCCCTTCAGTCCCAAACAATTCAGGTCGCAGAGGTTGAGCCACCCCCACAGCCCTCCCCCGAAATGATGCTGCCAAATATACTGAAACCAGAAGAAGGATTAGAAGTCTGGAGGAACTGGGCTCAGACAAAGAATGCTGAACTGGAAAAAGACTCCCAAAACAGACTGGCACCCATAGGACGTATGTACATATTGTCCTTAAATGCTAGGGAGGATGCTTCTAGTTTTGCGTTGAAATTAGAAATATGGTTAGGTAAAATGTTGTAATCCCAAGATGAATGGAACATAACTCCCAGCATACACCTTCTAGACCAGACTGGCCGTAAAATGTGACTTTGTGAAAAATATTTTATATCATGTTACATAAGGCATGTTTTTTGCTCCAGTCTCTTTTATCTATTTTAGCGCTAGCTAAGTGTAAGTGATGTGTGGACCCGTGTAATTACAGACCTTGTGTTAGGGAAAGGGGAAGGATTAGGTGCAATAGCCAAAATCATCAGTGACCCCCAGGAATTAACAGTTCAGACCAGCTCCGATGTAATGACATAATGCCAGGCAGTAAGACGAGTTCTGGGCTCTCTGCCTGACCAGGTACGACAATACAATGGTCTCATTATATGTCTCCTTCCAGGACGCCAGCTCTTGAGGTTTCAGGAGGATCTCATATCTTCAGCAGTTGCAGAGCTGAATTATGGATTATGCCTCATGACAAAAGAAGCTCGCAACGGCGAAGGAGAACCCTATGACCCAGACGTGCTCTATTACATTTTCCTTTGTATTCAGAAGGTGGGTAAAATCTTACTTGGTTACGGTCTGTGTTTTGTGGTACAACCTAAGGAAATATGGTGCAATTTCAGTACTTTGTTGTGTGTGTGTGGTGTTGTTTTTTTAAATGCTTATGTAATCTTTCTTTCCAGTACCTTTGTGAAAATGGAAGAGTAGACGATATATTTTCAGATCCTTACTATATCAAGTTCACAGAGTGGCTTCACCAAGTTCTGAAAACATTTCAGCCAAGAGTTACAACCCTCGGTAAGCAATCCCATATTCTGTAACTAGTTAATATTCCACATAAATTAATCCTTGAAGGATTTTGTGTATGGATCAATAACCACAGCAGCTCTGAGGGAACATTGGTTACTTGTGGGGCCTTATCCCTCTCCAGCGTCCTGTGCCTGCCGCCACCCTCCTCTCCCTGATTGACATTGCTATTCGCTGATCCATTTCTCACATCCATGGCCTCACATCCTTCATGACTCCTTTGGCCGGCACATGCGTAGGACGTTACTGTATGTGGGCAAATGCCTCATTATCCTACTACTCATGCGCCGGCCCAAGCCATGACTGAGGATGAGGCGTGTTTTTAATCTTTGCATAAAGATCTATGCAGCCATAGAACTGAACTGAAGACACCCCCTCCCTCCCACCACCGCCGTCAATGCCATCTCTGCATCACCAGTCAATGCCATCTCTGCATCACCATCAAGCTCAGCCACAGGCTAAGCGTCATAAGAGATTGGCCTTTTATTCTGAAGTATAACATCATATAGAACAAGCTATCAAGCAGTTGCAGGTTTAAGGGACTAAAAAAGTTTTAAGATGGGGGGAAAAAGTAATTAAAGCTTAAATGGCAGCATCTACTCACCACTCAACCCTTTTTTTTCAGTTGAAAACTAAAATAAAAAAAATGGTATTAGTGTCTGTAAAACTATAGTCAGATGAGCTTATGAAAACGTAGACATTTTTATCGATATTGTCATCTGTCTTTTTTACATGCAAGGGGCACCCATGTTTATACATTAACATTTTAAAATGTAAATGATCAAAATCAAATTATAAAATAAAAACAACATTCCAGTTTGGTATGATTGCATTTGTATTGATCTGAAGAATCATGTTGCATGGTCACAATAAAACACCATAAAATATAACAAAAGTCCAAATTGCATTATTTTTTTTTCACCATTCTACTTTGCTTGAAATTTTTTTTCCTGTTTTTTTTTTTCTTTCAGTACATTGAATGGTAAAGTTAATTGTCATTCAAAATTATAATTCGTCCTAAATAAAAAAAAAAAAAAAAAAGCCCTCAAACAGCTATGTCAGCAAAATAAAAATTATGGCACTTGGAGGAAGCGGAGGGAAAAGCTAAAAATGACCAGGAGTGATGGGGCCTATATACAGTTAGGTCCATATATATTTGGACAGAGACAACATTTTTCTAATTTTGGTTCTAGACATTACCACAATTAATTTTAAACAAAACAATTCAGATGCAGTTGAAGTTCAGACTTTCAGCTTTCCTTTGAGGGTATCCACATTAAAATTGGATGAAGGGTTTAGGAGTTTCGGCTCCTTAACATGTGCCACCCTGTTTTTAAAGGGACCAAAAGTAATTGGACAATTGACTCCAAGGCTATTTCATGGACAGGTGTGAGCAATCCCTTCATTATGTCATTCTCAATTAAGCCGATAAAAGGCCTGGAGTTGATTTGAGGTGTGGCGCTTGCATTTGGAAGGTTTTGCTGTGAAGTAAACATGCGGTCAAAGGAGCTCTCCATGCAGGTGAAACAAGCCATCCTTAAGCTGCAAAAACAGAAAAAACCCATCTGAGAAATTGCTACAATATTAGGAGTGGCAAAATCTACAGTTTAGTACATCCTGAGAAAGAAAGAAAGCACTGGTGAACTCATCAATGCAAAAAAAACCTGAGCGCCCACGGAAGACAACAGTGGTGGATGATCGCAGAATAATCTCCATGGTGAAGAGAAACCCCTTCACAACAGCCAACCAAGTGAACAACACTCTCCAGGAGGTAGGCGTATCAATATCCAAATCTACCATAAAGAGAAGACTGCATGAAAGTAAATACAGAGGGTTCACTGCACGGTGCAAGCCACTCATAAGCATCAAGAATAAAAAGGCTAGACTGGACTTTACTAAAAAACATCTAAAAAAGCCAGCACAGTTCTGGAAGAACATTCTTTGGACAGATGAAACCAAGATCAACCTCTACCAGATTGATGGAAAGAGAAAAGTATGGCGAAGGCGTGGTACAGCTCATGATCCAAAGCATACCACATCATCCTTCAAACACGGCGGAGGCAGTGTGATGGCTTGGGCATGCATGGCTGCCAGTGGCACTGGGTCATTAGTGTTTATTGATGATGTGACACAGGACAGAAGCAGCCGAATGAATCCTGATGTATTCAGAGCCATACTGTGTGCTCAGATCCAGCCAAATGCAGCCAAACTGATTGGTCGTCGTTTCATACTACAGATGGACAATGACCCAAAACATAAAGCCAAAGCAACCCAGGAGTTTATTAAAGCAAAGAAGTGGAATATTCTTGAATGGTCAAGTCAGTCACCTGATCTCAACCCAATTGAGCATGCATTTCACTTGTTAAAGACTAAACTTCAGACAGAAAGGCCCACAAACAAACAGCAACTGAAAACCACCGCAGTGAAGGCCTGGCAGAGCATCAAAAAGGAGGAAACACAGCGTCTGGTGATGTCCATGAGTTCAAGACTTCAGGCAGTCATTGCCAACAAAGGGTTTTCAACCAAGTACTAGAAATGAACATTTTATTTACAATTATTTAATCTGTCCAATTACTTTTGGTCCCTTTTAAAAAAACAGGGTGGCACATGATAAGGAGCTGAAACTCCTAAACCCTTCATCCAATTTTAATGTGGATACCCTCAAATGAAAGCTGAAAGTCTGAACTTCAACTCCATCTGAATTGTTTTGTTTAAAATTGATTGTGGTAATGTCTAGAACCAAAATTAGAAAAATGTTGTCTCTGTCCAAATATATATGGACCTAACTGTAGGTGTATGTGAAGTTTTTCTGCTGTGTTAAATTATCTTGGATCATCCGGAGATGTCGTGTCTGCATTTTCTAAAATGTCAGTGAAGAATTTTGTGACTGATTTCATCTTTCTGCATTAGTTCCTTATTTTTTCATATTTAATTAATGTAATTAGGTTTGAATAATTCTTATTCTTTTTGTTTTAGGTTTCATCATTCCCAGCCATGTGACAGAGGAGATGCTGTGGGAGTGCAAACAGCTGGGCGCCCACTCTCCTGCTACATTACTAACTACACTTATGTTTTTTAATACAAAGTAAGTAATCCATACAGGGTGTGCCATGTATGCCTATAAGGGTGGCACAGTGGCTGTGGGCTGTATTGTCAAATGGGGAACACCAGTATTCGCTGCACAGGACTGTCCTAACTATAGTAGTACATTTAGTATGGTAATAGTAATTACATAACTAGTAACATAAGGTTTGATCTGGGGTTCCAGGACTGATCACCTTTATCGGGGTCAAGAAGGAATTTTTTCCCTGTGACACAAATTGGCTGATTGTTTCCTGGGGTTTTTGCCTTCTTCTGGATCAACCGATTTAGGCATAGGGATTTTAGTAATACCATTATTAGAATCACAAGAGTAATACAAAATATATAAAGCTAATTAACAAAAATTAAATTCTAAACGGGTATATTTTTAATTGCAATAGTGCAGCAATAATAAAAATAATACATTTGTGAGGGCTAGTCCCAGTTAGTTAGTGTAGGGAGTACAATTGGAGGAGGGAAGATGAACTTGATGGACCTAGGTCTTTATTCAACCTATGTTACTATGTAATGTGGCATCAGTAGATGCCTGCCCAATGTGCTTCCATCTAGTAGAGGTTTCCATCCGACACAGCAGATGTCTGCGCAGTGAGCCCGCTACAAGGCCGTTGGTCTGTGGGATGCTCTGACATTTACCCTAATCACTGCTGCTTAAGCGCTGTAGCACAAGTGAAGCATGGGTGTTACACGCCGGCCGGTGTCCAGCTGTCTGCCGGTGTCCAGCTGTCTGCCGGTGTCCAGCTGTCTGCCGGTGTCCAGCTGTCTGCCGGTGTCCAGCTGTCTGCCGGTGTCCAGCTGTCTGCCGGTGTCCAGCTGTCTGCTCTAACTTCTGTGACTGGAACATTACACACAAATAACAGGAACTTCTGTGATTCCTCATAGTCACGTTTCAAGGTCAGTCTTCTCTGAACTGTCCAGATTTTAACCCCTTAATGATGAGACCAAATTTTTGGTATCTGACCAGTGTCACTTTGTGGCAATAACTTTGGAACTCTTCAACATATCCCAGTGATTTTTTAGATTGATTTTTTTTTCATGATGCATTATATTTTACGATAATGGTAAATTTAGGTCTGTTTTTTTTTTTGTTTGTTTGTTTTTTTTTTTACAAAAATATCAGAAATAATTTCAAACAAATTGCAGTTTTCAAACTTTGAATGATTGTCCCTTTAATCCAGCTAGTCATACCACACAAACACATCAAGAACATTTCCCTCATGTCTGCTTTACATCAGCACCATTTGTAAAATGTTATTTTATTTTGTTAGTATTTAGAAGGTTTAAAAATGTAGCAGTAATTTTTCATTTTTTTTTTTCCAGGAAATTTACAAAATTTATTTCTTTAGGGACGTATTCAGTTTTGAAGTGACGTTGGAGTTATTTTATATTGGAAAACCCTCAATAGTGATACCATTTTAAAAACCACATCAGTCAAGATATTCAAAACTGCTGTCAAGTAGTTTATTAAACCTTCAGGTGCATTTCAGGAATTAATGCCAAGTGGCATGACAGGAATGAAAAAAATTTAATTTTACCACCTAAATGTTGCTCATTTCTGAACAGGTCACTATAGCCGAAAGACTCGAAGACAGTCATTTGGCAGTGAATTGCCATGGCAATCATGAGGACCACACAATCCTAATCTCAGCGTGCCGATGGGGTTAAAGAGGGAGCCGCCACACTCTGTTAACCATTTAGATGCTGTAGTCGCTATTTACAGCAGCATCTAAGGGGTTAAACGGCCATGGTCGGTGCCAACTCTGATCGTGGCTGATGCAGCAAGTTATCAGCTAATAGTGTACAGCTGACAGCTGCTGAATTGTTACCTGTCTGGGGATGGTATTCTCCTATTTATCAGGTCTGTAAAAAGATGTATTGTTGGTCATTAAGAGGTTAAGAGTAAAGCATACATGTCTGCAATAATGAAGCCAGTATCTTATTCATGCTGTCTGTAGTTTGGACAGCCTGAATCGGCCAACAGGTTCCCTTTAACCCTTTCATCACTGCTATCGAGATACTGGCATGACCAAAGAGGACCTCACCCTCCCTTTG
This sequence comes from Phyllobates terribilis, assembly GCF_046119375.1. NCBI lineage: Eukaryota > Metazoa > Chordata > Amphibia > Anura > Dendrobatidae > Phyllobates > Phyllobates terribilis. The sequence continues at coordinate 367,511,090 of NW_027362768.1, forward strand.
ATTAGGTTTACATAGTTAAAGGATTGGTGTACCTCGGTGCCATCAACCCTGGAGACCTTTCCACTGAGGGGGGAAATTCATCAAGACTTAGTGTGCACAATAAATTTTGCCGCATCTTTCAGCTGCCCATGTCGTGGACTGGAATACGTTTCTGGTATAATTGATGCCAGCATGAATCTGTTTTCTCTTCCTTACCAGGTATTTTTTGTTGAAAACCGTCGACCAGCACCTGAGATTGGCTTTCTCCAAGGTCCTGAGACAAACTAAAAAGAATCCATCAAACCCAAAAGATAAAAGCACCAGCATCCGATACCTTAAGGCCTTTGGAATCCACCAGACAGGACAACAGAAAGGTAAATCACTTAGTTTGTGACTTAAAATTGTATCCTTGTCTTATTTCAATTATCTATTATACAGACTCGCTCTCGTTTCAGGTTTTCCAGTTTCAGATGACATGTACGCCGAGCAAACAGAGAATCCTGAAAATCCCCTGCGATGCCCCATTAAACTTTATGATTTCTACCTCTTCAAATGGTATGGAAAACATAATGGTTTTCTGTATTTGGGGGTTTAATTGGGGGAGAAACCAACTACAATTAAATACAAAGGGAAGTAAAGCAATTAGGTTACAGTTTGTCTATTTTCCTTGTAAATAGAAATTTAGATAGACTGAGGGCTTATTTCCATATATTTGGCTGCCCAATATTTTTCCCCCCTTTTGGTGTTATAAAAACTTTTATATGTTTCTATATTGTAAATAGTGAAATGTATAAAATATAAAATGCATATTTGGAATTGTCTGAATTAACAACATATTTATCCCGTATTGTGAATGCTGGGGAAAAAAAACATTGAAACTCCAGGGTTGATGATTTCTGTTGCCAGTTTACCAAGAAGGTTCAATAAAAAGTAATCAAAACATTGCATGTACCCCAAACAATCATTAAGAATGTCAGCTGAACGTGCAAAAAAGCAAGCCCTACCGCTGCTCTATCGACTGAAGAATAAAGTATCACGTCTCAGAAAATTCTGATGCAAAACTAACTTGTGTCCCCCTCCGACTCCCCACAAATTTTAGAATTTTTTTTTTAACCACTTTAAGAAAAATAAACCTATACAAGTTTGATATAGACGGAACCGTACTGACCTGGAGAGTCATGTGGCAATCATTAGTGGAATTAGTGAGGGGGGAAGGAAGGGCGGCTACATCATTTAACTCCGTTTGGAATAAATGCTGGCAGATTAATGGAGATCTGGGTCCCATCACTCTAGTGTACAGCTCCTGCCTAACAGAGCAGAGTACCGATTTGATAAAAAGCATGGGTTTTCTGTTGAATCCATACTCCCCTTTGTGTCCGCATTCTATAGCTCCTATAGATTTTGAAAATAAAGGTGTTTGGCGCACAAATTGGCCAATACATGAGAGCGCAGCAGCCAGGATAAGGCGACCTCTCTCTGGTAGCACCCTAAACCTAATATTTAACAGACATGCCTCTCCCAGGCTAAAAGCCTACAGGGTTAAAGGGCAGGAAGGATCCAGCAGTAATTAAAGACATCCTTATGGCGCAGGCAAACGGCTGTGTAAATCGGACCACAATGCACGGACTGGCCAGCAGCTCTCCCGAGCGTGACTGCTCCATACAGCCAATTTGTGCACTTAGTACCTTAATTTCCTATGCCTGGATGTACCCTAAATGTCATCCAGCATACTTTCTAATCCTCTAATCTTATTTCATTTCCAGCCCACAGAGCGTGAAAGGTCGAAATGACACGTTTTATCTGACGCCAGAGCCAGTGGTGGCTCCAAACAGTCCAATCTGGTACTCTACCCAGCCGATCAGCCGAGAGCAGATGGAGCAGATGTTGACCCGAATCCTAATTGTCCGTGAAATCCAGGAAGCCATTGTGGTCGCCGGCGCCACCAACATGCACTAAACAACCGGTTACAGCCGCGGAGGGAATGTGATGGTGAAATAAAATGTACAGACTTTTACACTAAAGACGATGCCTACTTTTTTTTCTATTGGTGTAGTAATGAGGCCCTTTTAGGCTTCTCAAGTTTCAAATAAAGTAATAAGAAACCCCCAATCTTCATTTTAGCAAACTATACACAGTTGTTTAATGTACGAGTACCAAATTCTAGACGAATCTGGAAGACAGTCCTATATGGGATCGGAGGGGGGAGGATGGGACACAAAAACTTGTAGACAGATACATTTTTGTCTTCCTGCATTTCAAGGGTTTACATGATGGACTTTTGTGGAAGCAGTCGCCTACTTTCTTGCCTATAAGGACTTGTATTCTGAAGGAAAACAAAATGTTTAACAATTTTATATTATGTAATGTATACAAAAAAAAATCCACATAAGCCTAAATATATCGACTTCTTCTCCTCCGGCCTAGGTATCAAGGCCATAAACTGCTGGCATATGAGCCTCTGTACATTTCTTGTAATATAATATTGTGTATCTGCTGCAGATATATCCAGATTTCTCATTTGTTCCTAATCCTCTTTGTTTTATTAAGAATGAGAAGCATGTCTTTTTAACATGCACCTGAGCCGTGTGTTTTATTTTCAGGGCTGGGCTTTTTGGTATCATGGAGGGGGTTATAAAGGTAGCCATACACTTAAAGGGAATCTGTCACCAGTATTTCAGCCCCCAAACGATTTAAATGTGTGTTATTGGCTCTTTCCTTTACAGGGCTAGTCTGTTCCTCCGTTACGGAGAAATCTGCTTTTGAATTGATAGCAAATGAGGCTGAAGTGCTATTTGTAGATCTGAAGCCTCTGTCACTCCAGCTCTATTCCCTGCCCCGCACTGCCTCCTACTACTTGACAACTGATGGCTCCTTTTGCCTGAAGTCACACAGCATAGAGGCAGTCAGACAGGAGGCGGCAGCGCTGGGCGGGGAATAGAGCTGGAGTGACAGAGGCTTCAGATCTACCATAGCTCTTTAACCTCATTTGCATATCAATTCAAACGCTGATTTGTCAGTAATAGATGAACTATAGATGGACTTGTCTTTTAAAGAGCTACATGTTTCTGAAGAGCAAAAGGATCAACATTTTAAAGTGCTACAGATCCAGCCTTTGGGGGAAGAGTTGACACACTCCCATACACATTCGGAGTGTTGAACTACCATTCATCTAAGGCATGGGACCCCAACCTTTTGGCTTGTGGGCTACTAATGTTTACTTTGTAGTTTTCAGCTAGCTGTAAGCATTAGCTCCAGGTCTAGTTGTCTGTGGCTGCCTCTTCCTAGGTGGAGGCTCCTTTAGTCGTCCCTGTACTGCTTTCTTTCCTCACTGCCAGCTACTTCTCAGTCCTCGTTACAGGCACTTTTATGTCTATACTGCACATTGCATGTATATTAATTTCTCCCCATTTTGAAAGACTGGTAGAAAACCTGTGCTGGATTTCCCACTGAATCATGAAGTTTGAAGTCTTTTAGTAATACACTGCTTGCTTATTTGGAACTGGTTTCTGTTTTCTATTAGTGATATCGCTCCTATGATTTCTTTACATTGAATGCAGCTGTTACGGTAAGAAAAGTTGGGCAACACTGAAAGTTATGTATCTTTTTATTTTTATTTGTTTATAATACTATAGTGATGGGGGTTTTTTTTCCCCCCATTTTTCTTTTTTGCAAAGGTTTTGGGGACAGTCCATTGAGTTTCCTTTAACATCAATTAGAGATGTGTTTTATATAAGATACATGCAGTATAGGAAACAACAGTATGAAGATGTTCATCGACTTCTATAGGAGATTGTTGTGACAGACGACTGCTGTGAAGTCATCTACGATTGTGAGGCTCAGGACTGCAAGAGTGCGGGAGTTATATGTGTTTTAAAATAGGAAAAAAATCACTAAAATACGCTTAATATAAAATCTTGCGTCTCAAGGTGATTTTAGACACTTGCATAGATGTCTGTGACGTCAGATGCAGTTTTCTATGCAAGGTGCAGCAACTTTACAGGCGCTCACACAGTGTGAGGGAAATACACTATAAAAATACAATATTAGTTAAGGATATTGCACAAAAAAGGTAGCCCTTTTTAATAGATAATCCTTGTTGGGTTGTGTAATTAATGTCACAGCTCTGTTCAACTGTACTTGTATGAGGCTGTAATATAACATTCATTCTTACAGACTTGCATCCATTAAATCCCAGATGAGTATGACAGAAAAGATAATCATAGCGTGTGATAACAGAATCTCTACTCCTAAAATGGGGAGAATAATCCTGTAGTGTGGCCCCGTACCATTGCCAGCAGCTCTATCGTACAAAGCACTGGACATGCTCTCCGCTCGGGCTGGAAACATTCAGTTTTCTTGCTGTATTTCTTGGATCCACTTTTGACTTTTCTCAGTATCATGGGAAAATATAGAAGATAAGATTATACTTCAAATCTGGCTCCTTAAAGTGCATAAAAACTAAATGGGGGGGGGGGGGAGATTTTGTAAATGCAACTTGCAACAGTTGTAGCAGCATCTGTAGAGGTAAATCCCCAGAGTAATAAAGTATCAGCAACGTCGATGAGGTTTAACCACATTCACCTACTCGCTGCGAATGTTATCCCCAGGTAAATGTGGATTTTTCAATCAGCAGCATGTTAATTCTTTTGAAAATCTGGATTTCACCCTTGCACATGTACAGAGAGAAGTCTGCAATAATATTTGTAGCAAAACCTGCATGTACCATGGATATTGCTGCAAACATCCTTGAGAGGCTGGTGGATTTGGTGCAAGGGCATACACCACGAGTAATGGCTAGCTGTAGCGCTAATAAAAAAAAAAAGAAGCTGTAAAATGCAAACGGCGGAGTATGACTGCAGCCTTATAAAACTGAACATGCTGGAGAATTTGCACAATTAGCCAATGTTCACACAATGAACTTTTGGTGCGTTTTTTTGACGCTGCATATTTTTGCTGCAGCATCTTAAAGTTCCAGCAAACTGGATGGGATTTATTGAAATCTCCTGCCGCGGTTTTATTTTACTCCGCATAAATGGACCTGCGCTGCGTGTTTAAAATGTGCAGCATGTCGATTTCTTTTGCGGGTACACGGGAGTTTTCTGTGCGGATTTTCCCCATAGGCTTGCATTAGATGCAGAAAATCCGCTGGTAAAAAAAAACGCATCAAAGACGCGTGTAATCTGCACCTAAGTATATCAGTAACGTTTTGTCAAAGCCAAATACCAGGAACGATCAAAAACAAAGCAGCTTTATTTAAAACCTGACCCAGCAAAAGCCCACAATGATGAATGTTAAAAAAAAAACATGGAAATGCAATGGAGGAATTGTGGGGTTTTCACTGAATTTGGAGAATTTTTTCCCTGTTTTTCAGTACAGTATATGGTAAAATGAATGGTGTCCTGCAAAAAAATAAAACAACCTGGTCCAGTGATGCGGATGGAAGGATAAAAGTTATGATTCTGGAAAAAAACTAAATTACAAAAAAAGACAATTGGCAGAAAGCAGAGATGAGGGGATGTAATGGCAGCCGTCCTGGTGTCGCCCAGCTTCTCCTGGAAGGGATTTTTGTGCTCCCTTGCGCCCTCCCTTTGTCCTGTAGGCAGCAGGGTCTGCCGTGTGGGCGGTGGGCTGTGGACACACAGGAGACTGGCTTGTTACATTGTAGCAGTGCGGGATGCACGTGCTGTCGCAGGGAGATGAAGTCACCAGTGGGTGGCGCTCGGGAGCTCGGTATAAACTGGCGGCTCCGGTGCTGCTCGGCCTCTTGTGTGGAAGGCGCAGGGCGGGCAGCATGGCGGACTACCTGATCAGCGGGGGCACCTCCTACGTCCCGGACGACGGCCTCACTGGCCAGCAGCTCTTTGGGGCAGGGGATGGGCTCACCTATAAGTAAGTACGGGGGGCAGTGTCCTGGGGTGACCCCACAATGTCAGCGGCTGATTAGTGTGACATCGTCCTGCCAGCCTCTGTGGTGGTACTACAACGCCCAGCATGTGTCCTGCCAGCCTCTGTGGTGGTACTACAACGCTCAGCATGTCCTGCCAGCTTCTGTGGTGGTACTACAACGCCCAGCATGTCCTGCCAGCCTCTGTGGTGGTACTACAACGATCAGCATGTCCTGCCAGCCTCTGTGGTGGTACTACAAGGCCCAGCGTGTCCTGCCATCCTTTGGTGGTACTACAACGCCCAGCATGTCCTGCCAGCCTCTGTGGTGGTACTACAACGCCCAGTGTGTCCTGCCTGCCTCTGTGGTGGTACTGCAACGCCCAGTGTGTCCTGCCTGCCTCTGTGGTGGTACTGCAATGTCCAGCGTGTCCTGCCAGCCTCTGTGGTGGTACTAGAACGCCCAGCGTGTTCTGCCAGCCTCTGTGGTGGTACTGCAACGCCCAGCGTGTCCTGCCAGCCACTGTCGTACTATAGTGCCCTCACAAGTACTATAAAACCCAGCATGCCCTGTCAGACTCACTGATCATGATAGTGGCCATTACACCCTCACAACCCTCTGTAGTACTATTGCGCCCAGCATGATCTGTCAGCCTCTGTGGTAATATGATCGTGCCTATTATACCGTCACTACCTCCCTAGTAATACTACAAGTCCCATCATGTCATGCCTCACTCATATCCTTATAATGCCCACCGTACCCTCACAAATGTCCCTGTAGTACTACAAGTCCCATAATGCTATGCCAGCCTCTCTGGGAGTACACAAATGCTCCTACAGCCTTCTGGCCGTGCTGTGCCACCCACCCTCTGCCAGGAGCTGGCACGACCTTCAGGGTCCATGCAAAACATACTGTAAAGCTCAGCATGCCGTAGTAGATGTGAGAGTACTACAAGAATCCGCATAATTACTCCTAATCCTTTGAAAGAAGTTTCTAGAAGCTTCTACAAGTACTGCGATTTTTGAAAACCATACAAGAGTACCCCATCTGTCATGTCAGTGCCATCAGGTGACCCTGGGCAGCCGAGATACTGTATGTTGTTTCTGCCCAGGTCGGATGCTGCTGCTGTGGGAACCCCACACATTTGGGGATTAGTGACCGTTCGGCCATTTCTCTAACTTTTCATCACCTCTATCCGTTTTCGTGGAGCGGTGCGGGTGAGACCAGTCGCTGACCATGGACGACTCATTCTGCCAGTGTTTCCCGTACGTCTGCAGATGGTATAGGATGATGTCGCTCACACAGGAAGGTCACCCAGCTTTCCCTGGGAGTCGCCATGTGTTTTAGCAGCACAGAGTATTTCAGAGAGGCGTCTGCTGTATCGTGATCAGATAAAACCTATATGTAACCTGATTCATGGAAGAAGCGAGGTCCCCAGCAGCACAGAGTATTTCAGGAAAGGAGTGTGCTGCTTTAAAGGAAGGTATATATGATCGGATAAACTCTTATAACAGGCGGTATCGTGATGCGATTGTTGACAGGTGCAGTGTTATTGTGTGAGGAGATGAAATGTAATGGGAGGAGCTCTTGGTTTTCCAGCAGCACAGAGTATTTCAGGAGGGGTGGCCTATGATTGTTTAGGATGAAGCTGTGTGAGGTAGAAATAGAACACAACGCATGAGGGTGTATGTACACGTGCACCTTTACTTAGGATGGTTTTGGTTTTTCCATGGGGCCATCACTTGCCCGGGCCCCTCCTATCAGACGTCGTCCGTCCTGTGTTTATCTCTGGAACATGAGGCCTTGTGTGTTTCATGTTACCGTCCTGTCACACGTTCTAAATATAATGTCCCAGTGAGTGGCCCTTGTGCTTTTTTTTTTTTTTTTTTCCTGAGGGTCGTTTCTGCCTAGTTAAAGGGGCTGCGGTGGTATGTCAGGGAAGTACTACGCTTATATTGTCACATCTCATGAGGCACAGGTCTGTCACCATGGTGGTCAATGTATTCTCTATACAGGGCCGGCCTGCAGAATATTTTACCAAAATCCTCATTTAAAATGTGTCGTACAGTAAAACACATTGGTTGCCCTAGTATGAATCTCCACCTATCGGATTCAGTGTTCATTGCTTAAAGTCATATGGAAAAATATAAGCTGAGCTCTGATTGGTTGCTATGGACAGCAAAGAAAATTTACTACTAGATTTGTTAAGTGAAGCCCATAGCAACCAATCGGAACTCTGCTTACATTTATCACATTGCTGTGGAAATGTGAAAGCTGCACTGTGATTGGTTGCTATGAGTAGCAAAAAATATATAGATAGATAGATAGATCTATATCTCTCCAGCTCTGATGATCATGCATCAATATGGCCGCCATTACATATGCCTCAGAGATGGTTATTCATCTACCTAGATTTGTGAATGAAAACTTTCTGAATGATGTGATGAGAGATGAGCGAATAGATTTGCAGGTCCCTGGTTCAGCGGCTATGTCGGTAACCGGTGGCCACCTCAGAAGAGTACTGCATCCCTGGCGCCACTTCTGATAAGTAGGCCCAACACAATATCATGGCTGCATCACACAGCAAGAGTACCGTTGTGCCAGGTATCCCAGCACAGAGGAGGTGACCCATGGGCCTCCTGTACTGCAGCCGCTGACTACCAACATGGCCGCTGGACAAGGGTGCTGCAAGTCGCTTCACTTATACTGTGTATAACATGGCGGCTTTCTTCACAATACATTTGCTGAGCTGCAGTACCACATATAGCTTGTGAATTAGAGTGCCGCTTCTATTGGAAACAGCCATGTTTTCAATCTTGAACAGCCCCTTTTAAGGTCCCTCATGCAAGAGAATCAGGTTGATTATGCTAATGACACTCGACTCAAACATTATCAGAGTTTGAGTTGAGTGTCATCTGAGTGTGATCCGATTCTCTTGCATGCAGAGGTAAAGAGAACCTAATTTCTCAATCTTCTCCATTGTCTCTGAGTGTACATCGGACTGCACTCTGATGACATCCGAGTGCAGTCCGATGTTTCATACACACCCATAGACTGGTATGGGTGTGCGTGATCCGAATATCGGAGCTACTCGCAGCATGCCTGATCGGCATGAGAAAATAATCACAGATCTTCACTGCCCCATAGTATAATATTGGGCCGAGTGCTATCCTATAAACATCACATAGCACTCGACCGTGTTATACGTCAGTGTGAGCGAACCCTTAGGCCGATTTCACACGTCCGGATATTTCCGTTACCGGAAAAACCCTTACCGGAGATGTCCGTGTGGCACATGTGTGCCGTATAAGGAGCACACGTACCGACGTTTGGGAATCAGCGGTACAGTTAGCGCTGTTCCCAAGCGCTGGGTGCTGACTGCTGCCCTCATCATAGTCCCCTGCCGGCGCTGCGATCAGCACCAGCAGGGACAATGATGAGGGTAGTAGTATCTGATCCAGCAGTGTCCACCTGTAAAAATAAGAATAAAATTTAAAAAAATCCATATACTCACCTGTCCTAAGTGTCCCCCGCTGTAATCCATGCGACTGCTCAGCAGAAGAGCCGGGGAGAATGACTCCTGCAGCGAGCGGCCCCGGACCTCTGCTGAGCACAGGAGCGATGTCCTGTCACTCACTTAGTACAGCGGAGGTCCGGGACCCACTCACTGCAAGAGTCATTCTCCCCGGCTCCTCTGCTGAGCGTTCACATGGATTACAGCAGGGGACACTTGGGACAGGTGAATATATGGATTTTTTATTTTATTCTTATTTTTACAGGTGGACACTGTGGGAGCAGACACTACTACCCTCATGAATGTCCCTGCTGGTGCTGATCGTAGCGCCGGCAGGGGACTATGATGAGGGCAGCGTTCGGCACTTGGGAACAGCTCTAACTGTGCCGCTGATTCCCAAGCGCTGGTACGTGTCACACTGATGGCATCCATGTGCTGTACGTGTTTACACGGACCCATTTAATTGAATGGGTCCGTATGATCCGTGCTGTCGTCCAAAAACAGACATGTCAGCGTGTGGAGCACATGGTTCGTGGAAACACACTGACATGTGCACAGACCCATTCATTTGAATGGGTCTGTGTGTGTGTCTGTGTCTCCAGTATGTGTGGAAACTGTCACCACACGTATCGGAAATACTGACGTGTGAAAGAGTCCCGAAGAGGTTGTCCACTACTTTTGCATTTCCTTAAGATAGGTTATCAATGATTGATCAGCTGGGGTCCGGCACCTCTGACTCGCCCTCTGGGCCTGTGTTGTTGCTGCTGTGCAGGGGGAATACCCGGAGCCGGATCGCTGGGGGTTGTAGTTCTCCGTGGCGGTGACCCGGTCCGTGCCCAGGGTGGTCAAACCAGTGGCAGTCTACTTGTATTGGAATAAGTGTCCGACTACGCCACCCGTGGATTGCGGTCAGTGGGGACCGCCGCTGCACTGCAGACCGCTGAGGCTGATGTTGTTTGTGCAGCTGAGTATGGGATGACTCCCCACGGGAGGAGTATTGCCTCAGGGCAGCTAGTGTGGATAATGATGGGAGTGATGGTGCGAGTGTCCCAGTACTGATGGTGCTGGTGCGGCGATGAAACACATAGACTTGTGGTGCAGTTTCCAAAGCTTTTCTCACTGTTGTTGTTCAGATCACTTCGGCCAGCAGTGACCGCCCGAGCCGTGCTGCGTCCACCAGGTGAGGGACTCGGTCAACTCACAGGCAATTCCAGAGTGCGGTTCAGAGCTCCCCTCTCTTCCTTTCTACTGGCCGTCCTCACCAGTGACCCACCTTTGTCCAGCTTCCTCGGGCCTTCTGTTGGTGAAACCTCTCTCCGGTTTCCCTGACCCTATGCGGTATGCCTTTCTGGTGGATGTAGTGAGGGGTCACACCAAGATGTGGTGACAACCTCCGGTTTTGGCTGAGGATTAGTCGCCTCCACCAATTCGGGTTCCGGTACCCTGCTCTGCCAACCCTTCACCCAGTATCTCCTCTGGGAATATGGGGTTCCTTCTGCCTTCGTGTCTCTGGGCCTTTCTCTGTGTTCCTCGCCTCCTTTCTCTTTCTGTTTCAGTTCCTTTCTTACTCTCCTTGCTGTTCCTTCTCTTCTCTCCCTCTCTCTGCTTCAGGCCTCTACTCCAGGCCTGGCTCTGGAGCTGGGCCCAGACTGAGCCACAGCTCCCTGTCAGCCCTCTCTGGCTGAGCTCCTCTCTGAACTGAACCCTGATCTAAGATGGTGCCCACCTTCTATACCTCCCTCTATGTGTGAGCCCAGGTGACAAGCAACCAATGGGCTCCTACCTATGCCCAGAAACCCACCCCTATCTGCTCCTACACCACTGGGTTTTCCTCCCCCTCCCCACTCCAGCCAGGAACAGAAGCTGTCGTGCCTGCACTCTGTCTAGTGGGAGCACCGTTGGTCTGTTCCTCGGAAATGGGGTGTGTGTGGTGCATGCAGCCTACTGAGCCCCGGTCCACACTCCATCCTTACCCGGGAGTGGAATATCACACCTCTGGTTCGAGGTGCAATACCCCTGTAGCAGCCGAGTCCTCGGGGTGCTACATTCCCCCCGGTAAATCACAGCACGTCCTCGGGCTGGAAAAGAGCAAAGACAATTTAAAACATACAAATTTTTAAAGTGCACTCATATATAAGACATTAACTTTTCACTCATCCCTTTATGGGAGGTACTCTTCTTAATGTTACTGGTATAAAACATTTTTTTTTTTTTTATAAAACATTCTACTAAGGCCACTGGGACTCTTTTTGCAATACACCATATAAAACTTTTGGCATTACTATTTTAGCAGCACATTAAACTTTCCATTATAAGACATTTTCAAATAAACATTTTCAAAACATATTCTTGAGCTCTGGCCGCTGTGCAACTTGCGACCAAGAAAAGGTGCAACAGTCCATTTAATCCGTCTTGAGGTAGACGTTGCGGTTCTTGTATAAAACCAGTAGGGGGCGCTTTAAGAAGCGCAACTATGTACAAGGGTATGGCCGCTCTCCGTCCTCGGCCAGTGGGAATAGGGGAATGGCTGCTCACAGTCCTCAGCCTGGTAATTTAGGAAGGGGCACACAAGTAACAGTTCACACAATCAACAATTTCACGACAGTTCTTGTACCCCGACGGGTAACTATATACAGTTCCACTTTACCATTCTCTAATAATGGTGTCCTGATGCTTCTTCCTTGTACTCTTCAGACCCGTCCGGATCCTCAGGGTAGTCCATGTCTGGGCGGTACCGCAGCTCCTCCTCAGTTAGACGGACATGGAGAGCATACAGTCCCTTTGCGCCCTTGTGCCGGGTGTAGGTGACCACGTCGCCGGGGTACAGGTCACGTCCGTGATGTCCCTCTGGCAGGTGGCTTTCGACGTCCCTTCTCGTGACGAAGACGTCGGTGTCAGCCTCCGGGTCTCTGATGAAGCCCCAGCCGTGCTCCAGCTGGAACTTGACTACGGTCCCGGTGTCTCTGGGTCCGCGGATGGCGTGGGTGTCTTGTCGGGCCCTGCGCTTCTGCTCCGCGGTCCTGGCCTGGAGTCGCTGCTCCCTGATGCGCCTCTGCCGCCGCTCTCTCTCATACGTAGCTAGCTGCTGACGGCAGCACTCCAGGCGCTGGGCTTCTTCTGCCCGGGTCTCCTGGGTGAAGCCCATGAGGTTCTCACCAGTGGGGTCCCATGCAAACTGGGCATCCTCCGGCAGGGGTGGAGCGATGTTGGCAGGCTCCGGGGCCGGGATCAAAGGCTCACTCAGGGGTCGCTCTTTCCGGAGACGGGGGTTGGCGAACTCCGGCGGCCATTCAAAGGGTAGCCCGTCCGGGCAGGTATATTGGGCATACAGGTCCGCGCCCAAGGGTGGCACTATGGGCTTCGGACGGGTGGCAGCGCCCGGGGGCACTCGGCCTTGCGACCAGGCCGGCGGTCGCTTGTCGGTCGTGCCCGGGGGTGGCACCGCCAAGGTAGGGGGCGCTGGTGAGGCAGCGGCGCCCGGGTGTGCTGGGCCTTGCGTCCTGGCCTGTGAAGTTTCACGCTGTACGGCGCCAGGGTTCAGAGGGCACAGCGCGGGGCGGGGCGTGACGATGGTGCTTGCTGCCTGAGGCCTAGCTGGTGGCGGTGGAGGCGTGGTGTCAGGTACGGTCCCCGGGGCTTGGGGTCTCGCAACGGAGGGTGAGGGCAGGCTGGTGTTCCCCGGGCTTGGGGTGGTGGCGTCCCCATTACCTGCCTCGGTCTCCGTGGCCTCCTCCGCGGCGTCATCTGCAGCTGCCGGTCCCTCTTCTCCGCGCCCAGTGGTAAGCGCGCTACCCGGTTCCGGCGGGGTCCTCTGCTGGTCGCCTCCGTGCTGCTGGGCCATCTCCTCTCTCCACCCGGCAAACACATCCCGCTGCGCCCGGACCATTCTCCTGTTCAGATCTTCCAGCGCTGCGCGCGCACGGTCCGGGTTTCCAGGCAGCTGGGCCAGCAGTTCCGTCAGGCTGCAGGGTGGTTCAGCTTGCAGCAGGCTGCGGGCCAGGGTGCTGGTGGAGTTTTCTGCTCCCTCCATCTCCGGGTGCAGCAGGTCCAGACTGATCCAGGCCGCACCCAGCCCCTCAGTTTTCTTTCCTATCCGCCCCCATGGGGGTTGGTCTTGAGGGCATCTGCTGACAATCACCTTCAGGGGCAGCCCCCCCACGTTGATGGACATCTCCATTGCTGCATTCATGGCTGGTGGGGGCGGGCTCCTTCTTTGGCGCCACTCTGGGACCTGGCCCACGATGGGAGGCGGCTTCCTGCTGTCCTTTGGTGCGCACATAATCGCGTCCGCTCTGCCAGGGCGGGAAAAACGGATGAAGATGGCGGGAAACTGTCCAAAATGGCGTCTGATGGCGGGAATCGGCTCCGGATGGCGGGAAACGACTCCGGACGGCGGGAAACTTCTGGAAATGGCGGGAGACTTCTTTTTAAGGTACATGTGCAGTTTTCTTCAGGCACGCAATACCCGCTTGTGGCGGGTTGGTAATGATCCTGCCGACTACGCCAAAGTTGACTCGCCCCCTGGGCCTGTGTTGTTGCTGCTGTGCAGGGGGAATACCCGGAGCCGGATCGCTGGGGGTTGTAGTTCTCCGTGGCGGTGACCCGGTCCGTGCCCAGGGTGGTCAAACCAGTGGCAGTCTACTTGTATTGGAATAAGTGTCCAACTACGCCACCCGTGGATTGCGGTTAGTGGGGACCGCCGCTGCACTGCAGACCGCTGAGGCTGATGTTGTTTGTGCAGCTGAGTATGGGATGACTCCCCACGGGAGGAGTATTGCCTCAGGGCAGCTAGTGTGGATAATGATGGGAGTGATGGTGCGAGTGTCCCAGTACTGATGGTGCTGGTGCGGCGATGAAACACATAGACTTGTGGTGCAGTTTCCAAAGCTTTACTCACTGTTGTTGTTCAGATCACTTCGGCCAGCAGTGACCGCCCGAGCCGTGCTGCGTCCACCAGGTGAGGGACTCGGTCAACTCACAGGCAATTCCAGAGTGCGGTTCAGAGCTCCCCTCTCTTCCTTTCTACTGGCCGTCCTCACCAGTGACCCACCTTTGTCCAGCTTCCTCGGGCCTTCTGTTGGTGAAACCTCTCTCCGGTTTCCCTGACCCTATGCGGTATGCCTTTCTGGTGGATGTAGTGAGGGGTCACACCAAGATGTGGTGACAACCTCCGGTTTTGGCTGAGGATTAGTCGCCTCCACCAATTCGGGTTCCGGTACCCTGCTCTGCCAACCCTTCACCCAGTATCTCCTCTGGGAATATGGGGTTCCTTCTGCCTTCGTGTCTCTGGGCCTTTCTCTGTGTTCCTCGCCTCCTTTCTCTTTCTGTTTCAGTTCCTTTCTTACTCTCCTTGCTGTTCCTTCTCTTCTCTCCCTCTCTCTGCTTCAGGCCTCTACTCCAGGCCTGGCTCTGGAGCTGGGCCCAGACTGAGCCACAGCTCCCTGTCAGCCCTCTCTGGCTGAGCTCCTCTCTGAACTGAACCCTGATCTAAGATGGTGCCCACCTTATATACCTCCCTCTATGTGTGAGCCCAGGTGACAAGCAACCAATGGGCTCCTACCTATGCCCAGAAACCCACCCCTATCTGCTCCTACACCACTGGGTTTTCCTCCCCCTCCCCACTCCAGCCAGGAACAGAAGCTGTCGTGCCTGCACTTCTGTCTAGTGGGAGCACCGTTGGTCTGTTCCTCGGAAATGGGGTGTGTGTGGTGCATGCAGCCTACTGAGCCCCGGTCCACACTCCATCCTTACCCGGGAGTGGAATATCACACCTCTGGTTCGAGGTGCAATACCCCTGTAGCAGCCGAGTCCTCGGGGTGCTACACCTCCGCCGATCAGTTAGCGGCGGCCGGAAGGAAGCACTTCTTCGCGGAGCTGGTAATCTGCTTGTAGTGGCCGGGGCTTGGTACTGCACATCTGCCTCCTATTGATTTGAATAGGAGGCAGATGTGTAATACCAAACCCCGGCCACTACAAGTAGACGACCAGCTCCACAAGGAAGTACTTCCGGCCGGCGGCTGCCACGGATAACAGCTGACCAGCGGGGGTGCCGGGTGTCGGACCCCAGCTGATCAGTCATTGACGACCTATCCTAAGGATAGGCCATCAATGTAAAAGTAGTGGACAACCTCTTTAAAGTGATCATCAGTCTAGTCTAAACTAAACTCCAGGAATCTACCCCTTAGTAAAGCTGGGTAACTGTCCTAGGATTAGTTGCAGCAAGTCACGTTAATTATCCAGACTGATTTATTTAAAGGGGCTGTCCAGGTTCAGATAAACATGGCTGCTTTCTCCCAAAACAGCGCCACATCTGTTTACAGATTAAATCTGGCATTACAGCTCAGCCCAATCACTTCTATACAGTGAGCTGCAGTATCTGACCTCTCCTATACACTGGTGTGCTGCTTTTAATGGGGAATAAGTAGCCATGTTCTTCTAACCCTTTACAACAAAAGCACTAGGTATTTGGTCGCCGACTAACAAATTAGTAATTTTTATTTTCTTAACAGTGACTTTCTTATTCTTCCTGGGTACATAGACTTCACATCAGACCAAGTGGTGAGTATTGGTGCTAAATAAGTGCGTGAAAGACAAGGGTATCTGATGACACCTTACAACTATAGTGCAGTTTATTCAAAAGTTGTCTGCATTATTTCTCTGGTTACTTTTCTGGAAAATGGGCGGGAGGGGGCTGAACCAACTTTGTTCATGTAGTGCTCCAATCCCCTAATGATTTGGTCCCTGAGTAAATTCTATCTTCCTGTAGATGCCACTAGAGGGAGCACACTGCATAATGGGTTATTAGAACCTTTAATAAAAGCTGTATAAGCCTTGGGCTACACATTGACTCTGGCCACGACAGCTGTTGCTACTGTTACATTGTGACACTATAGAAGTGGATGGCAACCTATTCAACAGCAACAAGTAAGTTGCAAAATTCCAACAGTCTGACATATTTTCTTTTGTAGTGTAGGTGTCGCAATATGAACCCATTCACTTCTATAGGGCAGCAATGTGGCAGTAGCGGCAAAGTCTACATATAGCCCTAGCCTAAATCTGTACGTAATAATCTCCCCCTAGTGGTGACTCTATAATTCTGTATGTAGTGAGCTTCCCCTATTGGTTGCTGTATAAATCTGTATGCAGTGAGCTCCCTCTAGTGGTGGCTGTATAAATCTGTATGCACTGAGCTCCCTCTAGTGGTGGCTGTATAAATCTGTATGCACTGAGCTCCCCCTAGTGGTGACCGTATAAATCTGTATGTGGTGACTGTATAAATCTGTATGCACTGAGCTCCTTGTAGTGGTGGCTGTATAAATCTGTATGTAGTGAGCTCCCTCTAGTGGTGGCTGTATAAATCTGTATGCACGGAGCTCCTCTTAGTGGTGGCTGTATAAATCTGTATGTAGTGTGCTCCCCCTAGTGGTGGATGTATAAATCTGTATGTAGTGAGCTTCCCCTAGTGGTGGCTGTATAAATCTGTATGTAGTGAGCTCCCCCTAGTGGTGACTGTATAAATCTGTATGCACTGAGCTCCTTGTAGTGGTGGCTGTATAAATCTGTATGTAGTGAGCTCCATCTAGTGGTGGCTGTATAAATCTGTATGCACGGAGCTCCTCTTAGTGGTGGCTGTATAAATCTGTATGTAGTGTGCTCCCCCTAGTGGTGGATGTATAAATCTGTATGTAGTGAGCTCCCCCTAGTGGTGGCTGTATAAATCTGTATGTAGTGAGCTCCTCCTAGTGGTGGCTGTATAAATCTGTATGTAGTGAGCTCCCCCTAGTGGTGGCTGTATAAATCTGTATGTAGTGAGCTCCCCCTAGTGGTGACTGTATAAATCTGTATGTAGTGAGCTTCCCCTAGTGGTGACTGTATAAATCTGTATGTAGTGAGCTCCCCCTAGTGGTGACTGTATAAATCTGTATGTAGTGAGCTCCCTCTAGTGGTGGCTGTATAAATCTGTATGTAGTGAGCTCCCCCTAGTGGTGACTGTATAAATCTGTATGTAGTGAGCTCCCCCTAGTGGTGACTGTATAAATCTGTATGTAGTGAGCTCCTCCTAGTGGTGGTTGTATAAATCTGTATGTAGTGAGCTCCCTCTAGTGGTGGCTGTATAAATCTGTATGTAGTGAGCTCCCCCTAGTGGTGGTTGTATAAATCTGTATGCAGTGACCTCCCCTTAGTGGTGGCTGTATAAATCTGTATGTAGTGAGCTCCCCCTAGTGGTGGCTGTATAAATCTGTATGCACTCAGCTCCTCCTACTTGTGGCTGTATAAATCTGTTTGCACTGAGCTCCCCCCAGTGGTGACTATAATTTATAATTCTGTATGCAACTCGCTCCCCCCAGTGGTGACTGTATAAATCTGTGAGCTTCCCATAATGGTGGCTGTATAAATCAATGCAGTGAGCTCCCCCTAGTGGTGGTTGTATAAATGTGAATGCAGTGAGCTTGCTCTAGCTGTGGATGTAGAAAGTCAGATAAATGTTCATTGGACTGTTTGTAAAGGCAATCAGTGGATTTGATGTAATTATAATATTACTATGTTTTTTGTTTTTTTTCTTTTTTTTGCCTTCAGGACCTCACCTCTGCCCTTACTAAGAAAATAACCCTGAAAACCCCACTAGTTTCATCCCCAATGGATACTGTAACTGAAGCAAACATGGCGATCGCTATGGCCGTAAGAAAAATGTCACATTTTACTGATCTTAATTATTTTTTTTTTCTATTTATAATTTACCTTTGAATGTAATATTTTTTGCCTGATGTTTAGCTGACAGGCGGCATCGGTGTCATACATCACAACTGCACGCCCGAGTTCCAAGCTAATGAAGTTCGCAAAGTCAAAGTAAGGGCTCCATCTTGTATCGGTTTCCCCCGAGGGATAAGGAATGACTCGGTAATGAAGTCTCTCTTCTCCCTCTTCAGAAATATGAGCAAGGATTCATCACTGATCCGGTGGTCCTGAGCCCCTCGCACCGGGTACGAGACGTGTTCGAGGCAAAGGCTCGTCACGGCTTCTGCGGGATTCCCATCACTGACAATGGGAAGATGGGGAGTAAACTGGTGGGGATTATATCATCCAGAGATATCGACTTCCTTAAATCTGAGGAGCACGACGTGCCCCTGAGTGAGGTGAGTGCTGGGTCCGGTCATTTTTTATTTTTTAAGTGGTTGGGGGCACCCTGTATCACAGCCACATGTAATAATTATATATATTAATTAGATCATGACCAAACGAGAAGATCTCGTCATTGCTCCGGCTGGCGTCACACTAAAAGAAGCAAACGAAATTCTTCAGAGAAGTAAAAAAGGTGCGTGTGATAAAAGGGGTTAAACGGTCCTAAAAGTACTCTGCCCCATAAACAGTTTACAGATTGTCTGTGGTTTTGCAGCTTGGCCCTATTCGTTTTTTATCACTGCAATGTACCGGTCACAACCTGTTGGCGGGTAGTGCTGTTTTCGGGTGAAAGTAGCTATATTTTCCCCATCCTTTTAATAGTTGTCTTTGCAACAGTTGTGATCGATGCTTCATTTCAGGCAAATTGCCGATCGTTAATCAGAACGACGAGCTTGTGGCCATCATCGCACGGACGGACCTGAAAAAGAACAGGGATTACCCGCTGGCGTCCAAGGATTCCAAGAAGCAGCTGCTCTGCGGCGCTGCCATAGGGACCCACGAGGATGATAAATACCGCCTGGATCTTCTCGTGCAATCCGGAGTAGACGCTGTGGTCTTGGTGAGTGTTTTTTTTTTCTTTTTTTGGGGGCTGCATTGGTCCTGTAGTCAGTGCTTGATTATCCGATCAGGATTTTTTTTTTTTTTTTATCACTACTAGACTTTTCCTTTTCAATTTTAGGATTCTTCTCAGGGAAACTCTGAATTTCAGATCAATATAATCAAATACATAAAAGAGAAGTTTCCAGAAATCCAGGTGGTCGCTGGAAATGGTAACTTTTTTTTTTTTTATTTATTTTTTGGGGGATTTTCACTTTTGCTTTGTAGATATCTAAAGCCTGATCAGGTAGATCATTTTACAGGGACAGGTAATCTTTAAAATTATCCAAAAAAAACCGACTGTCCCTTCCCAGCTTTCTACTATGTAGCAGAGCCAACAGATTTTGTATAGCCACATGATTTTTCACTCCTTTTCCGGGTTCTTGCCTTATAGGGACCTCACTTGTTGGGTCTTGTCCGGCACTTGGACTGTGCCAGGCGGAATTTGCCAACCGGGCAACCTATAAATTGTGCTGTAAAATTGGCAAATAAGACCTGGCAGGTAAATCCTTGCCCATATGCAGCACAGCATGGTGTCTGCTAAATCCTCCTGTGTGATATATTGAATTTGGGAAATGCCCCTGGAGAAAGTTACTAAACCCCCCCCCCTGACGCCACCTACTTCCTATGTAAATCCGTGTGGACGTTGGACTTTTCTGGGTCGCTGGAATGTGTCTGTGTCTTGTATAAATAGCCAGTGACACGTCCAGTAAGCCGACACGCCGAATTTGGCGCTAAAGCAGTTTTGACAGTCAGTGACAAGTGTCTGTCCCATAGCGCCAGCTCAGTGCTATCTTTATAACCCCCTTTCCTAAAACTTTCCTTTTAAGTCACATACAAAGAAAGCAAAAAGCCAAACCCCAACCAGCATTGTGCAATAGAACTCTGCCCCCTTGTGGCAGAGCATGAAATGACTGCAGCACAATAGTGATTTTATTTTTGGCCTAATGGAATGGATATGATTTTACAGTGTTCTCTTCTCTTTCCAGTGGTCACCGCCGCACAGGCCAAGAATTTGATTGATGCCGGTGCTGATGCATTGAGGGTGGGAATGGGAAGCGGATCGATTTGCATTACACAGGAAGGTAAAAAAAAATAAAATTGCTGAAATGTGTGCGTCTGGTAATTTAAATCCCCCTATTAGTGCACTTATGTCCCCTTGGCAGAGGGGTTTGATGAGAAAAAAGGGTAGATGACGGTATGAGTGCTGATCGGTTCCACCCCTCGAGCTTGGATGGATTCCGCATTCATATGAAGTATTTTAAGGTGGTATCGTAATGCACTTAACATTTACATTATCAATAATTGCGTGGTTTTTTTTTTTTTTTTCTCCTCTTCACATGTAATGACCTTTAGTGGTAAAGCCGCTTCACAGGAGAAACTACATGAGATCATCTCAATCTCACAAGTAGTCAGTTAAAATGCATCAGAAAATGTGAGAATAGATGCAGAGTGATGAGGCGGTCTTATATGGAGAGGGCTTGTGGTGTCATTGAAGAGGCGGATATATACAGTGGGGAAAATAAGTATTTGATACACTGCCTATTTTGCAAGTTTTGCCGCCTACTAAGAATGGAGAGGTCTGTAATTTTTATTGTAGGTACACTTCAACTGTGAGAAACAGAATCTTAAAAAAAAATCCAGAAAATTACATTGTATGACTTTTACATAATTAATTTGCATTTTATTGCATGAAAGAAGTATTTGATACACTAGAAAAACAGAACTTAATATTTGGTACAGAAACCTTTAGTTTGCAATTACAGATGTTAACCTGTAGTTCCCCCACCATGCTTCACGGTTGGGACTGTTTTGGGGGTTGTACTCATTCTTCTTCCTCCAAACACTGAGTGGAGTTGATACCAAAAGTTCTATTTTGGTCTCCTCTGGATCATCCAGATGGTCATTGGCGAACTTAAACCGGGCCTGGACATGTGCTGGTGTGAGCAGGGTGACCTTGTTTGCCCTGCAGGATTTTAATCCATGACAGAGTAGTGTGTTACTAACGGTAATGTTTGAGGCTGTGGTCCCAGCTCTCTTCAGGTCATTGACCAGGTCCTCCCGTGTAGTTCTGGGCTGATTCCTGACCTTTCTCAGAATCATCCTTATCGAGACCTTGCATGGAGCCCCAGTCCATGGAAGATTGAGTCATCTTGTGTTTCTTCCATTTTCTAATAATAATTACGCATTGTTGCCTTCTCACCAAGCTGCTTGCCTATTGCCCTGTAGCCCATCCCAGCCTTGTGCAGGTCTACAATTTTGTCCCTGGTGTCCTTAGACAGCTCTTTGGTCTTGGCCATGGTGGAGAGGTTGGAGTGTGATTGAATGTGTGGACAGGTGTCTTCTATACAGGTAACGAGTTCAAATAGGTGCAATTAATACCGGTAATGAGAGTAGGAGGGCTTCTTAAAGAAAAACTAATAGGTCTGTGAGAGCCACAATTCTTTCTGATTGGTAGGTGATCAAATACTTATTTCATGCAATAAAATGCAATTTATTTATGTAAGAATCATACAATGTGATGTTCTGTTTTTTTTCTTTTTAGATTCTGTCTCTCACAGGTGAAGTGACCTACGATAAACATTACAGACCTCCCCATTCTTTGTAGGTGGCAAAACTTGCAAAATCGTCAGTGTATCAAATACTTATTTTCACCACTGTATGGTGAGGACTAGTAATGTCACCTTCGCCTCCTCACTGTTACATCATTAGGCTCCCAAGATATTCCCTTCTCCCTTTGACATCAGTAGCCCTCACCATATAACTCCACCTCCTCACTGTGACATCACTAGCCCTCACCATATAACTCCACCTCCTCACTGTGACATCACTAGTCCTCACCATATAACTCCACCTCCTCACTGTGACATCACTAGCCCTCACCATATAACTCCACCTCCTCACTGTGACATCACTAGCCCTCACCATATAACTCCACCTCCTCACTGTGACATCGCTAGCCCTCACCATATAACTCCACCTCCTCACTGTGACATCGCTAGCCCTCACCATATAACTCCACCTCCTCACTGTGACATCGCTAGCCCTCACCATATAACTCCACCTCCTCACTGTGACATCGCTAGCCCTCACCATATAACTCCACCTCCTCACTGTGACATCGCTAGCCCTCACCATATAACTCCACCTCCTCACTGTGACATCGCTAGCCCTCACCATATAACTCCACCTCCTCACTGTGACATCGCTAGCCCTCACCATATAACTCCACCTCCTCACTGTGACATCGCTAGCCCTCACCATATAACTCCACCTCCTCACTGTGACATCGCTAGTCCTCACCATATAATTCCACCTCCTCACTGTGACATCGCTAGTCCTCACCATATAACTCCACCTTCTCACTGTGACATCACTAGTCCTCACCATATAACTCCACCTTCTCACTGTGACATCACTAGTCCTTCCCAAATATTCCCTCCTTCACCACGTCAGTGTGGGGGAGGGAATATCTGGGGAGGACTAGTGATGTCACAGTGAGGAGGTGGAGTTATATGGTGAGGGCTAGTGATGTCACAGTGAAGAGGTGGAGTTATATGGTGAGGGCTAGTGATGTCACAGTGAGGAGGTGGAGTTATATGGTGAGGACTAGTGATGTCACAGTGAGGAGGTGGAGTTATATGGTGAGGGCTAGCGATGTCACAGTGAGGAGGTGGAGTTATATGGTGAGGGCTAGTGATGTCACAGTGAGCAGGCGAGCATATGTAAGAGATGGGCTGGTGTGATGTCACTCTTCATTTAACCTGAACGCATCCCTTTGCTGTTGGGCTGGGCAGGTTAATTGAGTCTTCAAGAAGTAAACGATTAATACAGAAAAGTATCTAAAGAAAGCATTGATCCGTAGACTAGTGCTTTGCTTGTTTTGTTTTCTGCATGAATGTCTCATCATGGGACTGAGCGTTCTGCTTTTGTCCTGGATGAAGCTGTTCCTGTTTCTGAATGTGACGGCCGCTGCGCCCAGCGGGGACGAGTGTTGCTGTGCTGCCGCCTCCGGCCTCTGCTGCTGAATGAATTCACTCTATTTATCTTCTCTATTTAGCTGCTCCATCGATTCCTCCAGACCTAAAGTCTCACAGCCCCAAATGCCCCTCTAGTGTGACAGGCTCCTATAGTAAGTCACAGGTTTGTCCGGCCTGAGCCCGAGGCAGCGTCCCGCTTGACTGATTGGTAGTTGTAGATGCACTTGGGGTTTTGTGGCTTTGGGGGACTAGATGAATGTTTTGAGGGTGGGTGTTTTTTGGAGAAAGCAGGGTTCCTAATATTTTATAGGTAATTTTTATGCCTAATTATCAAGGGGAAAAAATTACCCCAATTTCCCTAAATACCTTTTTATGTTGCTTCCTTCTCAAGTCTCTGCCACGAAGGTTAAAAAGGGGTGATCACTTCCAAGCTGCTTGTCCCCTCCTTCTCTTCTGTCGATATGCCCCAAAGTTAAAAACCTTGTTTGCTTAAGATGACTTGGTTGCTAGGATACAATGCCCGTCACTAGCGACAAGTCTGTTTCACATTGCTCAACTATGTCGCTTAAAGCATATAGCCACCTTGAAACCATTGGTAAAAACAGATGAGTAACTTTTGGAAATGTATAAAAGCTTTATACTGCAGAGCTGCACTCACAATTCTAGAAACACAAATATTGAAAACCGTCTGGAAGCTTATAATATAGATACACTAATAACTAAACAGAGCTGCTATAATGTACATCATCCTGCTAAGTGCCGATTGTACAGTGTATGTACACAGTGACTGCACCAGCAGAATAGTGAGTGCAGCTCTGGAGTATAATACAGGATGTAACTCAGGATCAGTAATGTAATGTATGTACACAGTGACTGCACCAGCAGAATAGTGAGTGCAGCTCTGGAGTATAATACAGGATGTAACTCAGGATCAGTAATGTAATGTATGTACACAGTGACTGCACCAGCAGAATAGTGAGTGCAGCTCTGGGGTATAATACAGGATGTAACTCAGGATCAGTACAGGATCAGTAATGTAATGTATGTACACAGTGACTGCGCCCGCAGAATAGTGAGTGCAGCTCTGGAGGATAATACAGGATGTAACTCAGGATCAGTAATGTAATGTATGTACACAGTGACTGCACCAGCAGAATAGTGAGTGCAGCTCTGGAGTATAATACAGTCATGGCCAAAAGTTTTGAGAATGACACCAAAATTATATTTTCACATGATCTGCTGGCCTCTGGTTTTTATTAGTGTTTGTCTGATGTTTATATCACATACAGAAATATAATTGCAATCATATTATGAGTACCAATAGGTTATATTGACAGTTAGAATGAGTTAATGCAGCAAGTCAATATTTGCAGTGTTGCCCCTTCTTCTTCAAGACCTCTGTAATTCTCCCTGGCATGCTCTCAATCAACTTTTGGACCAAATCCTGACTGATAGCAGTCCATTCTTGCATAATCAATGCTTGCATTGTGCCAGAATTTGTTGGTTTTTGTTTGTCCACCCGTCTCTTGATGATTGACCACAAGTTCTCAATGGGATTAAGATCTGGGGAGTTTCCAGGCCATGGACCCAAAATCTCTATGTTTTGTTCCATGAGCCATTTAGTTATCACCTTTGCTTTATGGCAAGGTGCTCCATCATGCTGGAAAAGGCATTGTTGGGCGCCAAACTGCTCTTGGACGGTTGGGAGAAGTTGCTCTTGGAGGACATTCTGGTACCATTCTTTATTCATGGCTGTGTTTTTAGGCAAGACTGTGAGTGAGCCGATTCCCTTGGCTGAGAAGCAACCCCACACTTGAATGGTTTCAGGATGCTTTACAGTTGGCATGAGACAAGACTGGTGGTAGCGCTCACCTCTTCTTCTCCGAATAAGCTGTTTTCCAGATGTCCCAAACAATCGAAAAGGGGATTCATCAGAGAAAATGACTTTGCCCCAGTCCTCAGCAGTCCACTCCCTGTACCTTTTGCAGAATATCAGTCGGTCCCTGATGTTTTTTCTGGAGAGAAGTGGCTTCTTTGCTGCCCTCCTTGAAACCTGCCCTTGCTCAAAGAGTCTCCGCCTCACAGTGCGTGCAGAAGCACTCACACCAGCCTGCTGCCATTCCTGAGCAAGCTCGGCACTGCTGGTAGTCCGATCCCGCAGCTGAAACAGTTTTAAGATACGGTCCTGGTTCTTGCTGGTCTTTCTTGGGCGCCCTGGAGCCTTTTTGACAACAATGGAAGCTCTCTCCTTGAAGTTCTTGATGATGCGATAGATTGTTCACTGAGGTGCAATCTTTGTAGCTGCGATACTCTTCCCTGTTAGGCCATTTTTGTGCAGTGCAATGATGGCTGCACGTGTTTCTTTAGAGATAACCATGGTTAACTGAAGAGAAACAATGATACCAAGAACCAGCCTCCTTTTAAAGTGTCCAGTGATGTCATTCTTACTTAATCATGACTGATTGATCGCCAGCCCTGTCCTCATCAACACCCACACCTGTGTTAATGGATCAATCACTAAAACGATGTTAGCTGCTCCTTTTAAGGCAGGACTGCAATGATGTTGAAATGTGTTTTGGGGGTTAAAGTTCATTTTCTGGGCAAATATTGACTTTGCAAGTACAGTAATTGCTGTTAAGCTGATCTCTCTTTGACATTCAGGAGTATATGCAAATTGCCATTACAAAAAATGAAGCAGTAAACTTTGGAAAAATTACTATTTGTCTCATTCTCAATACTTTTGGCCATGACTGTACAGGATGTAACTCAGGATCAGTACACTATCAGTAATGTAATGTATGTACACAGTGACTGCACCAGCAGAATAGTGAGTGCAGCTCTGGGGTATAATACAGGATATAACTCAGGATCAGTAATGTAATATATCTATACAGTGACTGCACCAGCAGAATAGTGAGTGCTGCTCTGGAGTATAGTACAGGATATAACTCAGGATCAGCACAGGATCAGTAATGTAATGTATGTACACAGTGACTGCACCAGCAGAATAGTGAGTGCAGCTCTGGAGTAGAATACTGGATGTAACTCAGGATCAGTAATGTAATGTATCTATACAGTGAGTGCAGCTCTGGAGTATAATACAGGATATAACGCAGGATCAGTACAGGATCAGTAATGTAATGTATGCACACAGTGACTGCACCAGCAGAATAGTGAGTGCTGCTCTGGAGTATAATACAGGATATAACGCAGGATCAGTACAGGATCAGTAATGTAATGTGTGTACACAGTGACTGCACCAGCATAATAGTGAGTGCAGCTCTGGAGTATAATACAGGTTGTAATTCAGGATCAGTAATGTAATGTATGTGCAGAGTGACTCCACCTGCAGAATAGTGAGTGCAGCTCTGGAGTATAATACAGGGTGTAACTCAGGATCAGTAATGTAATGCATGTACACAGTGATTGCACCAGTAGAATAGTGAGTGCAGCTCTGGAGTATAATACAGGGATGTAACTCAGGATCAGTACAGGATCAGTAATGTAATGTATGTACAGAGTGACTGCACCAGCAGAATAGTGAGTGCAGCTCTGAAGTATATTAAAAGATGTAACTCAGGATCAGTAAATTAATTTATTTACAAAGTGACTCAACCTAAAATGTAAAAATGGATACAAAGGTATCCATACCTTTTCATTGGGGGAGCGAGGCTTGGCAGTGCTCAGTCCATTCCTTTCTTTAATTCATACCTTTTTCTGTGATGTTTATATTCCTTCCTTCATTGCTGAAATCAGGAGGAAGATGCTGAGTAAGAAGGAATCCATCCTGTTCATCACACCTCTGAACCCTGCTTTTTGGGAAGTTGTTTGTACCCTCCTACTTTCTTGGCATTAGGACTCGGGACTTCTTACATGTGAGGTGTAATATCCCCACAGCAGCTGTTAGTGAGAAGGGACGAGGGAGGGGGAATGTCCCAGTGATGCCAGTAAGACCTCATGTTATTTTATACACAGGGAGATCATCCTTAAGTCGGCTGCATAATAGGACATGGATCTCTGCCTTGTGTGATGAGGGTTTGCATTTTTACAGGAGCACGGAAATGCCAGAAAATTGTCATCTATCTCTGCACCTGGATTACTAATCTTGCATGTTTTCATGTCTCCTCATTCTAACACAATGATGGCCACCAGTTTTGTCCTTGATCATAGCACCAAAAAGTATTGTATGCAAAAATGCTTATTCTCCTCCAACAATCCCCCCCCGAATTAAAAATACCAGAAGTGGTATTCCCATCTCATACCGCTAGGATATAGCAGCACTTTGGTGGTGGGGGGGTCGACATCTGGGATACCACCATTCCTGAGAATGAGGCCAGCCTCACACATCAGAGTCCAAATACCGTCTACACTGCGGGAGTACAGACTGATAACGAGTCCCCTGACCCCAAATCAGCAGCCTCCTAGGCCTATGCGAGGCTGTGGAGTTCAGGGCTGGGGACTCGTGGCCGGGGCGTCAATCGCGGTGCGTATTTAGGCCAAGAATACGGACTGGTCACGGGTCTTCTGACCCCAAATCAATATCCTTCTAGGCCAGCTTCACTCACCTGTGTTTCTCGGTGTAAGGAGGTCTGTGGTGCTGAATTAATGCCGTGTTTTCTTCAATATTTTTTTATCGTCTTTCTACTCTCCCCTTCCTGCCGTGCAAAGTTTAGGGTGAGTCGCACACTTTTTTGGGACTTTTTTATTTGGAGCAGGTACTCTTAAACCCCCACCCCAAAAAAAAGCATACTTGAAAGACTCTGCCTATTCATTCCTATTGTACAATCACTTGGCTTGTCATGTCTTCAGTCCTTTTTGAGGTCTCCTTCCCCCTAGATTTTGAAACCGGTCTTGGGGAGGAAAAAGAATACAGGTCACTTCTTTAAAGTGGATTCCATCAGGAGCCACTTTATAACTAGGAACTAGGCACAGTCCTATCAAAAGACTGCAAAAAACGCTACAGGAAACCAGACTCCTGGAAAAAAGGAGCGTTTCCAGAAACTAGATATAATTAAAAAAAAAATCTCTGTGTGCACATGGCCTTAGAAGGGGGAGATTGCAGAGCATTGAACCTGCGCTACAGCCTCTGGGCCCCACCGATCCACAGAATGGGCTCCCACTGGAGTTGAACAAGTAGATTCACACTACCCTGGTCCAACATCCACTTTAGTATTCTGTAGCAGCTGGACCAGGGTGGCTCTTGTGAGCACTAGGCCCCTATGATGTCTCGACACGTCACGACAACGTGTGTGGCCTAGTGCTCACAAGAGGCGCCCTGGTCCAGCAGCTACAGAATACCAAAGTGGATGCTGGACCAGGGTAGTGGTCCAAGTGCCGGTTGATGAAGCTTGCAGTGCTCTGATCCAGCTGCCACACAGTCCTGAAGTGGATGCCGGACCAGGGTAGTGGAAATCTTTTTGCTCCTATTGAACTCCTATCAGCCATACTGGTGGCAGGTGCTGGTGATATGCTATCACTTTGAGATGAGAATACCCCTTTAAATGGAGTCTGTCAGTATTAAATAAGCACACAGCCTTGTAGGGTTTAAAGTCCCCTTAAAAATCGCACCTTTACGGCAGGTTCTGCAGACAAAGCCAGTTTAACCAAATATGCAAATCAAGATACCTGTGCACCCGGGGTGTGGCCAAGAGGCTCCGCGCACTGTTCCACCTACTGGTGTAGCATGTTCCCAGCACCCCCACTGGTGATTGCTGCCACTGACTTGCCTGGAGCCAGTGCTGTCGAACCTCACTGAGGGAGGCAGGGACGGGCGAAACGGTGCACGCAACCTCTGGACAACACCAGAGATGCACCGAGCAGCTGAATTAGCTTGTCTGAGCAAGCTTCAGTTTGAGCAGAATAGAGCAGTAAAGGTCTAATATTTATGGAGGGGGATATGTCCTATGAGGCTATGTGCTTGGTTTATTTCTCCAGTTTGGGTTGAGACTCCCCTTTAAGAACAGGGATGCTCTGTGGTTGGGGGGTGTTGTAGCTCAGCATAGGCACCATTACGCGATAGACCATTTCTTGGTTGAAACCAAAGGTAAAACCCCTCAGCCTCAGAGGATATTCCCCCATACGGCAGTCAGGCACTTGCTTGGATAAGTCACTGCTGTAATGGTAAAGAATCCTTTCCTAGTTTCCTGCTGATATTTTTTGTGTTTTTACTTCAGTTCTGGCGTGTGGGAGACCTCAGGCAACGGCCGTGTACAAAGTTTCTGAATATGCCAGAAGGTTCGGGGTGCCTGTCATTGCAGATGGTGGGATTCAGACTGTTGGACACATTGCAAAGGCCCTTGCCCTCGGGGCGTCCACAGGTATAGTCATCTACATAGCACTTTATTGGGATCAGTAGCTGTATGCAAAATAGCTGCTTGCAACCATTTTTACCTCCTTTTTAATATGTGCATTGAAGGTGCTGTCCAGGATTAGGAAAACTTGGCTGCTTTCTTTCAGAAATTGCGCCACCCCTGACCGAGGATCATGTATGGAACTGAAGCTCCGCTCCATTCACTTTAATGGTCCCGGGTGGGGGCCGCAGTTTAGTAAAGAAAGCAGCCAAGTTTTTATCGTCTTGGACAACCCTTTAAACTCCCTCACAATTGAAGCTGATGATTTTTCTACAGTCGTCCTCCATTTCTGTGCAAACTGTATTGGGTACGGCCTGTAGGACAGGTCTCTAATCAGCCATGTGCCAGAAACGTTGCTCCCATCATAGCTCTGGCCAAGAAGCGTAAAGACCTGACAACCAGCCTTGTGCTTATAGCAGTTGTCACTACTCTTCCCACACCGTACTTGTCTGCCGATATCGCAGCGGGTGGTGATGAGCACAGGATTACCCTCCTTCCATGATGGATCTGTATCCTGAGACATGGCAGGAGTGGATGATATTGGTGCATTTTCAGCCACTGTTTCAATCTATTTGCAGTGATGATGGGGTCACTCTTGGCAGCAACTACAGAAGCCCCGGGTGAGTATTTCTTCTCGGATGGCATACGGCTAAAGAAATACCGCGGTATGGGCTCGCTGGACGCCATGGATAAGAACGTGAGCAGCCAGAAGAGATATTTCAGGTGAGTCTTGTGTCCGATCTCTGATTGAATTGTAGTGTTCTGCATCTCACTGATGCTTCTTATTTCAGTGAGGCGGATAAGATTAAGGTGGCCCAAGGTGTATCTGGCGCTGTACAGGACAAAGGATCCATTCACAAGTTTATCCCATATTTGATTGCTGGAATCCAGCACTCCTGCCAGGATATAGGAGCCAAGAGCTTAACGCTGGTCAGGTCAGTGATCGGCTGCGTATGACGCCTGTACTTACGTTACATCCACTGGTCTGTGCACACCGCCTCTAATAAGAGGGCGACTCTTCAAATGCTGGGGTGTCTTTCTTTCTGTTAGCCTTTGTTTCCTGGGCGCTTTTTCAGCCTTTCTGGCCACCAGTGTTTCTTTTTTACATCAATAGATTTTTATTGGAGAATAAAACAAGTAACAAACAAGATACATTTTAGTAAACGCATTCTAAACCTATAGCTTTAGTGGGGTACAATAAAAAGAAAAAGGGGGGGCGACTAACATAACAAATAGGCCTGTATAAAGGGTGATGAAGAGGGGAAGGAGCCCGAGGGGGGAGGTTAATAAAGTCTAAATCTAGTGGTATGAATTAGGACGAATCTGAGGGGTCAGGGGTCTGTAAATGGCTTGGCGAGGGGGTATGGCTGGCGTATTCCTTCCAGGGAAG
Organism: Phyllobates terribilis; assembly: GCF_046119375.1. NCBI lineage: Eukaryota > Metazoa > Chordata > Amphibia > Anura > Dendrobatidae > Phyllobates > Phyllobates terribilis. The sequence continues at coordinate 367,541,964 of NW_027362768.1, forward strand.
CAAAGTTTTCTTGAATTTCTGGACTTTATCCACGAGTATCGCTGATATTTTTCCGCTTCCCACACACCAAGAAAGACGTCTCTTAACTTCTTCAGATATATCGAAGCCTGACTCTTTTTTTTTTTCTAGGCCAAAGCTATAGTTTGCTTAGCTGCCCGAAATATGAATGAGATGAGGGTTTGCGTGTGTTTAGGGATGTTACAGATGCATTTATTAAGTAAGGCTTCCCAGGGAAAGAATGAGGTAATCTACCCTAATCCAAAATCTACGCACTATGGGGCACAGCCACCAAATGTGGTACATATCCCCGGCGGAATTACAGCCCCTAAACCAATTAGAGTAGTTAGGGACTGCTTTACCACCAGTGTTTGTTTGTTTGTTTTGATTGTTGCCGGAGGACATATTATGTAGGGTGTCATGTGAATTGTTCGCTTCTGCTTTGCTATAGGGCGATGATGTATTCTGGTGAGCTGAAGTTTGAGAAGAGAACCATGTCTGCGCAGGTGGAGGGCGGCGTCCATGGCCTTCACTCGTAAGTCACATGCTGTGTGCACGGCTGGGATACATTGTTTGTGCTGTACACTTACCCTTTCCCCACACAATAAACACACTTGTACCTGGTTCTGCAGGTTTTAAAACCTTCCGGTCTGGTGCTCGTGTCGGAGACACACTGCAGATTCTGGCCGGTATGAGATGGTCCCCAGGGCTCTCGTCCGGTGGCCACAGACTACTGATGTGGCCATTGGAGCAGCGTCCTGCGAGGCAATTCCCTATCTATTGATGACCTTTACTAAAAGGATAGGTCTGCAGTAGAGATCAGTGGGGATTTGACGCCCTCGCTGATCACATGATATTAACCCCTACTGGCGTCTGGATGCGAATATTGGACTGAGCTAAATGATTCAGCTCCATTCATTGTGCAGATTAGCTCCTATTCAAAAGCTGATTTTTGGTAGACATTGGCTGTATAGGAACATTACAGTATAAATGTGCCAAAACTCTAGAGGGAACCGACCTCAAGCTGGATGTTGACTTTACTCACAGTCTTTCTATTCACTAACTGTAGGGTACTCTGACAACACAATTACACCGGCTTGTACAAATGTATTTATTGCCTATGGTAAAGTAATTCACAAGGAAGTAAGCAGTCAGGTTTGTCTTGGCTGTAGTATACAGGTGTAATGTATGTTACCTGTACACAGGGATATATCTATCTATATAGCGGTAGAGATACTTCTTTGGCTCCTTACACTGCCAACTTGCAGAACAAAAAAAATGAATTGGACTTGATGGCATTTGATCTATTCACATACTATATTCCCTTAGGTTCAGGGTCTATCTGATCTTTACAGCCCCTTTGCCCTCAGGATGGGCGAGTATTGTATTCCCAGATTGCCGCTCTGAGCCCTAATCTCTGAACGATAGTTGGCGGAGAGCTGCTGCAAGACCAGTGGTAAACCAGCACTAAATCCTTTTATTTTCAAGATTGGTGGGAATCCTCCTAAACATCACCACCCCACCAATCCTAGCAATATACCATCATTTAAAGATAAGGGTCCCTTTAATGTCGAAGGCAGATTTCACACATCCGAATATTTCTGGTACTGCCCTGTGTGTCGCATCTGGATTACACAGACGGGTGCCTGGGAATCAGCACTACAGGTAGCGGTGTTCCCAGGCGCTGGTGCTGAACGCTGTCCTCATCATGGTTCCCTACTGACGCTGTGATCAGCACCAGCAGCGACCATGATGAGGGTAGTAGTAGAGTACTCTGTGTCCACACCTGTAAAATTAATAATAAAAAAATAAAATCCTTATACTCACCTCTCCTAGTTGTTCCCCCCGCTGTCATCCATGCGACCGCTGCTGCAGAGAAGCCGGGGAGAATGAGCGACTCCGGAGCTGCACTCAGTGAGTGACAGGACACTGCTCAGTAGCCGTTCATTCTTCCCGGCTTCTCTGCAGCAGCGGTCGCATGGATGACAGCGGGGGGGGGGGGGACACCTAGGAGAGGTGAGTATAAGGATTTATTTTTTTTATTATTTTACAGGTGTGGACACAGAGTACACTACTACTACCCTCATCATGGTCCCTGCTGGTGCTGATCACAGCACCAGCAGGGAACCATGATAAGGGCAGCATTCAGCGCTGGTACGTGTCACATGGATGACAAGGATGTCATCCGTGTGGTACATTTTGTGGACCGTGTGTCCAGAAAAAAACGGACTTGTCTCTGTGTGGAGCACACGGTCTGCAAAAAAAAAAAAACACACTGAGGTGTACACAGACCCATTCATTTGAATGGGTCTGTGTGTGTCTCTGGTACGTGTGGAAACTGTCACCAGTCGTACCGGAGATAGGGCTCTTTCACATGTCACTAACTCCCAGATACTGATGAAGCACCCTCTTGGCAGACCAGATTAGGGGGTATTTCCTAGTATAACAAATGGTGAAAAGTGGTACTGCTGTATCTACTGCAGGGCAGGAAAGAATCTGTGTCCCAGTCTCCACTCCTCAGGGATAAGGGCAACAATATGGCGATTTTACTATTCAATTCTTTTACAGATACGAGAAGAGACTCTTCTAACATCGCCCGTCACCACCGTCCACAGCACCGAATGTAGCCTCTGCCTGCATTGCATGTCGTCAGCGTGGAGATCCTCACGCCAGCAGCTGCCTTGTCCCCATTGACCAGTCTTTACAAAAAGGATTCTGGGCCTTTGGGAAATACTGTTCATTTTCATCACTGCCTCCAGAGTTTTTGCAATAAAAAATCTAAAATCTTATGCGTTTCTCTATTGAAAAAAGCAGTGGGAATTACAGTCTTTGCTCAAATAGATTCAGAACAATGATGATGTAAGATCTATAAACCTTTTATGATCAGTTCTCAAAACTTGACCTGTAGGGGGCGCCCTCTGCTACACAAGCAGGTAATAAACCAGGTGTAATTTAATCTGATACTGGGATTAAGGCGGCTGCAGTCACTCGTCGCTCGCTGGTCAGAAAGTTAAATGTGGCGCAAGCATTGGCCTAGGGAAAAAAAAACAGGCATGTGAATGGTACAAGGGCAATGAAAGCGCGTTCACACAAGTGTATTGGGTTGGGTGCTTGTACACAGTGATTTTTTTTTTTGCCACATGGATGTCATGTCCGTGTATAAAAACATATTACAGCATGTGCTAGTCTGGTCCAAATCCCAGAACAGGCAGGAACAGTAGCGCAAAGTATTTACAAAGAAACTTCTTTTCAACATAAAAATATAATGGCAAGTTATCAATAGTAGTGGACAACCCCTTTAACGCAAATCCCCCCGCACCCTCCTGAGTGTAAACGAATGCCCTGATTCACACTGCTCGGAGGGGTTTGTCTTCCACATGTACAGCACTTGGGTCGGAAATACTTTTTGTGAATTTACCCTAAAGAAAAACAAAAGCAACCAGTGATGTTTGTGCCTTTGGTGCACGGGGTCCTCCCTGAGCAGGGGGTCCAGCTTAGTAGGAAAATCCCGAAATATTCCAGCTCAATGAAGATAAAAACATTCCAAATCTATTGTAATAAGCTTCATAGACCAAAATATTACAATAAACCTTGAATGTTTTTATCTTCGTTGGGCTGGAATTTATTTATAACTTTCATACTTAAGGGGTCTTCCCGTCTCCAAGATCCTATCCCAATATGTAGTAAGTAATAATATTAGCAAATACCTCCAATTAAAAATGTAGTATGGTTCTTCTGATTCGCTATGTCTATTTCCTCATGTGCAGGCATTGCAGGACCTTAAGTATCAATGGTTACGACCACTGATGTAGTGACAGTTAGCTAGTGTTCATAACCATGGATACTTAAGGTCCTGCAATGCCTGCACATTTTACTTTTACTCACTTATATAGCGCCATTAATTCCACAGCGCTTTACAGACATTATGGGCGCTGTCTCCATTGGGGCACAATCTAGATTCCCTATCAGAATGTCTTTGGAGTGTGGGAGGAAACCGGAGTCCCCGGAGGAAACTGACGCAAACACGGGGAGAACATACAAACTCCTCGCAGATGTTGTCCTTTGGTGGGATTTGACTGCAGTGCTAACAGAGCCCATGAGGAAAGATATAGCGAATCACACATTTAATTGGAGGTATTTGCTAATATTATTATTACACCTACTACATATTGGGAATACCCCTTTAAGGACTAATGCCGACGTTTGTGCAAATCAGTCCGTTAACTGAATGGAATTCACGTACTGGCCCCTGTTCTCTGGACCCGATCGGGTCAGCCTTATGGAAATACATGAAGCAGTCAGTCATTCTCCTGGCAGGAGAGCCGCAGCCGGTCCGAGATCGGGAAGATCAGCATGGACGTCTGCATGAGCCCTAATGGTGCAGCTTTTACTTCAATGCAAGAGAGAAATTTGCACTGAAAGCCGCACAAATAAGATTTTAAACACCACAACTGGAATCAGTTTACATGCAGAAACCTTATGCTACATATGGATGAGTCGAAATCTCCTCTACTTACCTGTATTGTAGAATTGGCATTATGTGTATGTGGACGGCCAAACAGTCCCCAAATATCTGCAGACATTGAAGCTTGGACACTCCCCCCCCCCCCCTATGAGGTAAGTGGTTGCCATATGTATCTGGTAGCCGTTTATCTATTCTACCAGTCCCTATACAATTTCAAAAGAATCTGTCAGGTGCCCCAAACCACCACTACTGTGCTAAAGATGCCATTTTGTCCCAGACAGTAGTGTTACATGGGCAAAATCAACTTACAGGGGGGTTGCTACGCCTGTGTTAATTACCCTCCTGTTGACCTGGTAGGTCAGAATGATCCAGCCTTAGGCTGTGTGCCCACGATGCGTTTAAGCGTTTCAGCAGCGGCAAAAACGCTGCAGAAACACTTAAAAAAACACATGGTAGAAGGTCTGCCATGTTCCCCAATGATAATCCGCATGTGCTGAGTACATGCTGCGGAAATTTCCTCTGAGGATTATCATTGCGGAAAAAAACGCAGCACTACCAATTATTTTGCGGAATCGCTGCGTTTTCACCACCATTGACTTGCATGGAAATGCATGGATTCCGCATCACTGTATATGTAGATGCACATTCCATGCATTTCAATGTGCGGATGGTACCCGGGTGTGGAGGACAGGAGACTCTCCTCCGGACCCGGGTACCATAGAACCTGTAAAAAAAAGAATAAAATAAAAAATAAATGTTATATTTACCTTCTGATGGCCCCTGCTGCGCTCGTCCTCTCATGCCGGCAGATCGCGATGGACTGAAGGACCTGTGCTGACGTCATAGTCGTGTGACGGCAGGTCCTTCAGTGTACGGAGCGAAGCAAGACACCGGGGGCCATCAGAAGGTAAGTATTTATTTTTTTTATTTTTAACCATTCTTTAAGGTCACACTATATAAATCCATGCCGGTTGCATGGATTTATATAGTGTGACCAAGTTGACAAGCACTTTCCAAGTGATGCTAAAATCGATTGGAAAGCGCCTGACAACCCGCATGCGGAAATGCATGTGAAGACCGCTTCACATCCGCATGTCCCTGGCAGGAAAACGCATGTACAATCCGCATGTACAATCCGCATGTGTTTTTTCTGCCAAGGAGATGCAGAAGAGCTCAGGAAAAATCCGGAGCATTTCTGCATCGTGGGCACATAGCCTTAGACAAGGGGCAATTGAGGTTCTCCACCGACCGTATTCTTCCTGGCATCTGTCTTCCTAGTCTGGCACAATGTGCCAATGCAACTGCTAGGAGTACACCCTGGTTCGAGGTGTGTGCCCACGGAAAAATACATGTGGTGGTCTCAGATGCTCAGGAGATTTGAGAGCCTCCCCTTAAAGCCACGGTACTTGGGACATTTTGGATCTGTACAACAGATTAGAGCAATTCTGCAAATGGCCATTGGTTAAAAACTGTAGAGCGGAGCGTGAACCTTTCCTTGATGCTACATGGACACGTTTCTGCTGTCGTATTGCAGAGGGGGCATTTATTTTCCCTGGGGTACATATTTGGGGGGGGGAGGGGGTGTCCATGAGTAGAAATATATGACTGCTTTCGTACAGAAACTGCACCATCCCTGATCAAGGTTTGTGCCTGGTACTGCAAGCTATCTGAATGGAGCAGAGTTGCGATACCAGTCACAATTCAAGGTCAGGGGGGCGCTGTTCTTGAAAGACTACAGCCATGTTATTCTAATCCTGGGCACCCCCATAATTCTCACCACGTTCTTATTACTCACCGTGTCTTGGACTTCTATGGCGACTCCTTTCTGTCGCATAAACCTGGAGATGGCGGGATCTAATCTCTGCACACGGTCTCCGGTGCCCAGCACCAGGATTTCTACCACAGAGGATGAACAGCGTTAGCTATCAGAGTATACAGAGGTGGATGGATAGAAGAGCAAAATTCCTTTAATCCGGCACTGACCGGCCAGATTTACGTGCGGTTTCTGGATTATGAAATGGTCACTAGAAAAGTGCATTAACCGTCGGGGCTCCAGACTGGGTGTCTTTGCACAGTCTTTAGAGAATCCATATTATCTCTCGCTTTACTGCCAGGTACAAGCAGTAAACAATTGTAAATTCTGGACTATTGGATGCCGGATATAAGGAATTTTACAACATATTTATACACAGAGGAGATGGAAGGCTTTTATCAAGGTCTGAGAGTTTATAGGGGATTAAGAGAAGGATGTAAATGGCATTTACTTCAATGAAGCTGAGCTGCAATGCCTTGTGGAGCCCATGGAGTGGCGCTGTTCATAATAAAAACTGCCCTTACCTATTTTGGGAACCAGGAGATGAAATAAGGATAAGCTCTCCAGTGAGATGTCCTTATAGGAAGCCACCTAGACAGAGAAAAGATCCAGGCCATCAACACTGAATACCGCATCGCTTTTCTCAAAAAAAATAAAAATAACAAAAATAAACAAATATGAAAATAATGAAGCTTCGGGGCGGCCGTCCTGGCTGAGCGCCTGTTAGCAGCATCCAGATTTCTTTACAGCAGCCACAGTGATTGGTGGATCCTGTGTTATCTACTGTATATAGAGGTGTTATCAGTCATTGTACAGGAGGAGGAGGAGGAGGTGAGCTGTGACATCACCTATTGTGAATGATGGATCCTGTGTTATCAACTGTATACAGAGGTGTTATTAGTCATTGTACAGGAGGAGGAGGAGGTGAGCTGTGACATCACCTATTGTGAATGATGGCTCCTGTTATCTACTGTATATAGAGGTGTTATCAGTCATTGTACAGGAGGAGGAGGTGAGCTGTGACATCACCTATTGTGAATGATGGATTCTGTGTCATCTACTGTATATAGAGGTGTTATCAGTCATTGTACAGGAGGAGGAGGAGGTGAGCTGTGACATCACATATTGTGAATGATGGATCCTGTTTTATCTACTGTATATAGAGGTGTTACCTTTCATTATAAACCTGCATGTGATGATAAGGAGACTGCTGAAAAGTGATCTCTAAGGAACAGAAAGTGTTATCCTAACATGAGTCAGACACAAAGTTGGAGTCACATTTGGATATAAGGTCCCCATGGTCCCGTCACTCACGTTCCACATTAGGATGCTCCGGGGAAGGACAGCGCAGGGCCCCACTACTCTGTCTCCATTGATGATGAAGCCAAGGGAGCTGTAACTCTCGATGAGCATCATGTCTGCAGAGTCTCTCTTGACGCGCGTCACTGTGGTCTTCTCGTAGAGTTCGTCTCCAGCTGGTGACAGGCGGTGGGATCTACTCTGCTGCCTATGAGAAAAATAACATGTATTTAATCCATCGGCACCTGGTGATCCAATGAAGGGGGAAAGAGGAGGATTTTTCCAATGTCGGCAGTTGCCGGTGGGTTTCGGGTGATTATTTATTGCAGCACAGATGAGTGGTGAATGTGGGGTGACGATGGACAGTACAGGCCTTACCATGCGTGCGCAGCGATGGACGGCCGATACGTCACCAACCGCGGAGTCGACAGCCGCAGCAGAGGAAGACCTAATGAAACTAGGGGAGCCATGGGGTTCACTGGACACAACCCTGGAAAAAAATGCAAAAGAATACAATTAGCCCTGTACCCCTCCGTGTCACCGGCAGCAACAAGAAACTGCAGCAGATTTACAGGCAGCTCCTTCTATCCCAGCGGAGGAATTGTAAGTAGCGGCGCAGCTTTTCCCGTTGATATTTTCCAGCTTTAAAAGAGGCGCTGTATGGATCGCAAAAATAAATACCGTCACCGAAGAACAGCGCCACCCTTGTGCACAGGTTGTGTCTGGTACTGCAGCTCACTATGAGCAGAGAGAATGGGCTAAACTGCAATACCAGACATAACCTAAGGATGGGGGGAGACCTGGGACCCTCACTACTAATCCTGGACGGCGCTGTCACTCATCGGGTGCATGGAGAGAGAGCAGGAGCCGCCTGTGTTATACGCCCGGCATCTGCCTGTAACCACAGCTGCGGTTTAACCCCTTAAATGCTACTGACAATGTCGGACAGCGGAACTTAGTATCCAGACCCCGGGGTTCATCACACCACCCCACATTGCAGGGGGTCGATCAGTTACCATGGCAGCGGGGGCACCTGAGGCCTCCAGGGTCTATTATCCTATCACATGTTCTGGGGTCCCCCAACCCATGGGACCCTGCAGCGGAGCATCAATACACTCACAAAACAGTGCAAAACTATACAACCCCTGCAGGTAGGAGTCACCCACACTGCAGAACGCATGCGCCTCATAGGACAGAGCAGAAGAAACATGTCTGATGGGAGTTGTCCTCTCACCTATAGAAGCAGCAGGACCATGACAGGAATCCGGCACAGTGCGTGTCCTTGTACACACAACATGGCCGCCAGAACAGGACACAGACCATAGAGAACAGCAGTGCAGACGCTCCCTTGCAGCCTCTGTCGACGCACACTGCTGCCACCCTGTGGTTATACTTAGGGAACACGGCTGAAGAAGTCCTGGCGCTCACTGCTGCCATCCTGTGGTTATCTGTAGAACAAGCTGAGCTGAATATCTTCCGTTGCTCACTGCTGCCATCCTGTGGTAAGAAGTAGATAAGGCTGTGCTGGAGACCTTCCTGGCCAAAGGCTATGTGCCCAGGATGCAGAATTGAAGCAGAAAATTTCCGCAGCGTTTCTGCATGTCCTTGGCAGTAAAAACGCTTGCGGATTTTACACGCGCTTCTGATGCGTTTTTGACGCGTTTTTACATGCGGATTTGACTTGCGTTTTTCAAATGCATTGGGACCTCAAATCCGCATGCAGAAACGCACAAATAATGGACATGCTGCGGATTTTTCCGAAAGGAGAATCCGCTGCGGAAAATTCCGCAGCATGGGCACAGAACATGCAGATTTTCATTTTGAGGCCCACACAGTCAGACTCTACCAGCCTTTCTCCCTGCGAGTGGCGGTTGTCTATCGCCCTCCAGGTCCCCCCCGTCAGTTCCTGGATCACTTTGCTGCCTGGCTTCCAAATTTTCTATCCTGCGACATCCCCACGATAATCATGGGAGACTTTAACATCCCAATTGGTGATCCTCTTTCCCCATCTGCCGCTCACCTTTTATCACTAACCTCCTCCTTCGGCCTTTCACAGCTTGCTAATTCTCCTACACATGAGGACGGGAACACATTGGACCTGATCTTCTCCCGGCTTTGCTCAGTACATGACTTTACTAACTCTCCCCTTCCACTCTCTGACCATAATCTTCTTTCATTCTCTGTCAAGAACTGTGACTCTACTCAAGACACCCCCACTTTCCACACTTCTAGAAATATACGCGCCATTAACACCCAGAAATTTATAAAAAGGTTGCAATCATCATTGGCCCCAATCTCCTCCCTCTCATGTCCCGACTCTGCATTGAAGCATTATAACGAAATAATGCTATGCGCCCTGGATGAAGCCGCACCTCCTACACAAAGAAAAATTCGGCATAGACGGCGACAACCCTGGCACACGCCTCAAACACGTCTTCTCCAGCGGTGTTCCAGGTGCGCTGAAAGGCTGTGGAGAAAATCAAATCTGCCCGAAGATTTCCTCCACTATAAATTTATGCTGAAAACATATAACTCTGCCCTTCACCTCTCCAAACAAACCTACTTTAACAACCTCATCATCTCACTTTCCAATAATCCTAAACGACTCTTTGACACGTTTCATTCTCTCCTCAATCAAACAACACAGGCCCCGACCACCGACCTCAGCGCTGACGATCTGGCCAATTATTTCAAAGAAAAAATTGACCATATCCGACAGGAAATTTTCTCCCAATCCCCAAATGTTATGCATGCTCTCCCCCGCCACATTGTATCTTGCTCACTTTCTGATTTCGAACCAGTCATGGAAGATGAAGTGATCAGGCTCCTTGCATCTTCTCGCCCTACCACCTGCACCAGTGACCCTATTCCCTCACATCTCCTTCAGTCCCTTTCTCCAGCTGTCACCACTCAACTAACTAACATTTTCAACCTCTCCCTCTCATCTGGTATCTTCCCCTCTTCTTTTAAACACGCCAGCATACAACCATTACTTAAAAAACCATCCCTTGACCAGAACTGCACGGCCAACTACAGACCTGTTTCCAATCTTCCCTTTATCTCTAAACTCCTGGAACGCTTGGTCCACTCCCGTCTCATCCGCTATCTCTCAGACAACTCTCTTCTTGACCCTTTACAATCTGGTTTCCGCTCTTTACATTCTACTGAAACTGCCCTCACTAAAGTCTCTAATGATTTACTAACAGCTAAATCTAAGGCTATGTGCCCACGATGCAGAAATGCTCAGGATTTTTTCCTGAGCGTTTCTGCATCTCCCTGGCAGAAAAAAACGCATGCGGATTGTACATGCGGATTGTACATGCAGATTGTACATGCGGATTGTACATGCGGATTGTACATGCGGATTGTACATGCGCTTTTCCTGCCAGGGACATGCGGATGTGAAGCGTTTTGATCATGCGATTTCGCATGCGGGTTGTCTAGCACTTTCCAAGCGATTTTAGCATCACTTGGAAAGTGCTTGACAACTTGGTCACACTATATAAATCCATGCAGCCGGCATGGATTTATATAGTGTGACCGAAAGAATGGTAAAAAATAAAAAATAATATCTATACTTACCTTCCGATGGCCCCCGGAGTCTTGATTCCCTCCGTCCCGGCTTCCGGCAGCGGTAGACTGAAGGACCTGCCGACGTCAGCATCGCGTGACCCGTCACATGACTATGACGTCAGCGCAGGTCCTTCATTCCATTGCGAACTGCTGGCAAGCAAGGAGGAGCACACCACGAGCCACAAGAAGGTAAGTATATATTTCTTTTTTATTTTATTCTTTCTTTTACAGTTTTCTATGGTACCCGGGTCCAGAGGAGAGTCTCCTGTTCTCCACACCCGGGTACCATCCGCACATTAGAACGCATGGATTCCGCATGTACAGATGCAGTGATGCGGATTCCATGCCATCTAATGCAAGTCAATGGCGGCGAAAAAGCAGCGCTTCCACAAAATAATTGGTAGTGCTGCGTTTTTTTCCACAATGATAATCTGCAGCGGAAATTTCCGCAGCATGTGCACAGCGCATGCGGATTATCATTGGGGAACATGGCAGGCCTTCTACCAAGCGTTTTTTAAGCGTTTCTGCAGCATTTTTGCAGCTGCAGAAACACTTAAAAAATGCATCGTGGGCACACAGCCTAATGGTCACTACTCCCTGCTGATTCTCCTGGATCTCTCTGCAGCATTCGACACTGTGGATCACCAGCTCCTCCTCACTATGCTCCGCACTATAGGCCTCAAGGACACTGTTCTCTCCTGGTTCTCCTCCTATCTCTCTGACCGCTCCTTCTCTGTGTCTTTCGCCGGCTCCTCCTCCTCTCTCCTTCCTCTTACTGTCGGGGTTCCTCAAGGATCAGTCCTAGGCCCCCTTCTTTTCTTTTACACCGCTCCTATTGGACAAACAATCAGTAGATTCGGTTTTCAGTACCATCTCTATGCTGATGACACCCAATTATACACCTCTGCTCCGGACATCACCCCTGCATTACTACAAAAGACCAGTGATTGTCTTTCTGCTGTGTCTAACATTATGTCCTCCCTCTGCCTAAAACTGAATCTGTCAAAAACTGAACTACTCGTCTTTCCTCCCTCCATTAATCTACCTGTGCCCGATATTGCCATTTCCGTTTGTGGCTCAACCATTACTCCCCAGCAACAAGCCCGCTGTCTTGGGGTCATTTTTGATTCAGATCTTTCTTTCACTCCTCACATCAAATCACTCGCTCGTTCATGTCATCTACACCTCAAAAACATCTCAAGAATCAGGACTTTTCTCACCTTTGACTCAGCAAAAACTCTTACTGTCGCTCTTATTCATTCTCGTCTGGACTACTGCAACTCTCTACTTATCGGCTCCCTCTTACTAAACTCTCCCCTCTCCAATCCGTCCTTAACGCAGCAGCCAGGATCATATTCCTCGCCAACCGCTACACCGATGCCTCTTCCCTGTGCCAGTCATTGCATTGGTTGCCCATCCAATATAGAGTTCATTTTAAACTTATCACGCTTACCCACAAAGTGCTCCATGCTTCAGTACCCCCCTACATCTCCTCCCTTGTCTCAGTCTACCACCCTACACGTGTCCTCCGTTCTGCCAGTGACTTAAAACTTAAATCCTCCATAATCTGAACTTCCCACTCCCGTCTCCAAGATTTCTCGCGTGCTGCGCCAATTCTTTGGAATGCACTACCCAGGACAGTTCGATTAATTCCCAATACCCACAGTTTCAAGCAGACCCTAAAAACCCATTTCTTTAGACTGGCGTATCGCCTCAACACACTATCTGTCCATCCCAGTTTTCCCCCATATTAAAATCTTCTTCAACTTCAGGTTCATACCAACCATGCACTTAATAGCCTCTGTCAGGACTGTACACATACTGGCAGGGCACCAGGCAAATGTATTATTATTTATCCTATTCAGTATATCAAGGCTGCATTATACAATATATGTACTTTTTACCTTTTGTGTCTCCCCCATTTCCTCATAGACTGTAAGCCTGTGAGCAGGGCCCTCACTCCTTACGATATGAGATATGCTTATTCTGTATTGTCTGTATATGTCCCCCCTAAAATTTGTAAAGTGCTGCAGAATATGTTGGCGCTATAAAAATAAAAACTATTATTATTATATTAGGGACCATAGGGCACGGATTACCAAGCATTTTGCAAACGTTTACGCTGAGGAAAATCCGCATCAAAAACGCTTGAAAAACGCATAGTGGGCACACAGCCTAACTGCTGCCACTGAAGCAGTCCCGACGCTCACTGCTGCCACCCTGTGGTTATAAGCAGAGCAGACTGTACTGAAGACGCCCCGGCACTCACTGCTGCCACCCTGTGGTTATAAGCAGAGCAGACTGTACTGAAGACGTCCAGGTGCTCACTGCTGCCGCCCAGTGGTGAAAAGTAGAACAGGTTGTGGTGAAGGCGTCCCGGGGTCGCTGCTGCCACCCTGTGGTGAGAAGTAGAACAGGTTGTGGTGAAGGCGTCCCCGGGTCACTGCTGTCACCCTGTGGTGAGAAGTAGAACAGGTTGTGGTGAAGGCGTCCCGGGGTCGCTGCTGCCACCCTGTGGTGAGAAGTAGAACATGTTGTGGTGAAGGCGTCCCGGGGTTGCTGCTGCCACCCTGTGGTGAGAAGTAGAACAGGTTGTGGTGAAGGCGTCCCAGGGTCACTGCTGCCACCCTGTGGTGAGAAGTAGAACAGGTTGTGGTGAAGGCGTCCCGGGGTCACTGCTGCCACCCTGTGGTGAGAAGTAGAACAGGTTGTGGTGAAGGCGTCCCGGGGTCACTGCTGCCACCCTGTGGTGAGAAGTAGGACAGGTTGTGGTGAAGGCGTCCCGGGGTCGCTGCTGCCACCCTGTGGTGAGAAGTAGAACAGGCAGATGTGCAGTTCCCCGCACCGGCCACTACAACTTGACGGCCAAGCACCGTAGATAAGCACTTCCGGCCGGCGGCCCCCGCTGCCGGCACAGATGACAGCTAATTGACAGGGGTGCCGGGTGCGGGAACCAGGCCAATCATACATTGATGCCCTATCCCATGGATAGCGCATCAATGAAAAAGTAGTGGACAACTTCTTTAAGCAGCAGGTGAAATCAAAGGGATTTATAAAAAGAAAATAAGCAGCACTCCGATTAATTGTGAAAAAGTTTATTAGCCCATGTGGCAACATTTCCGTTCCATTATAGCAGAGAAATGTTCTGTTATGGATCCGAAACGTGGCCACATGGGCTAATAGAGTCCTCCACTTTTTCACAATTAATTGGAGTGCAGCTTATTTTTATATACACACACACATATATACACAGTGGGTATGTATGTATGACCATGTGATATTTCATTTTTTCTTTTTTTTTTAATAAATTTGCAAAGATTTCTACATTTCTGTTTTTTTTCAGTCAAGATAGCCTAGAGCATATTACTACGCCCCAGGCCACCACCCCGGTTCAGCACGGGCTCCGGCGCTGAGCCCGCACTGAACCGGGCACATGTCAGCTGATTCTTACAGCTGACATGTGCCTGTAACAGCTGTGGGTGGAATCGCGATCCTCCGCGGCTGTTAACCAGTTAAACGCCGCTGTCAATCTCTGACAGCAGCATTTAACAGCGCCACGACAGAAGCGTGGCCTTAGCCCCACCCATCAGTGACCCCGTCATGTGATCGCGGGTCACTGATGGGTGGGCATGGTAACTCGGGGTCTGCAGCAGACCCATGTGGTTGTCATGTCTCGCTAGCTATGAGCGCCATCTAGTGGTCGGCGCTCATAGCACAGGAGCATTTCTCCTGCATACAGGCGATCTGCTCGTCGCCTGTATGCAGTAGAAACGATCAGGAAACTACATCTTTTAGTCTCCTATGGAGACTATTGCAGCATGCAGCAAGTGTAAAAAAACATGGTTTTAAAAATATAAAAAAAAAATATGAAAAGTTTAAATCACCCCCCTTTCGCCCCATTCAAAATAAAATAATAAAAAAAAATCCCCACATAGACATATTTGGTATCGCCGCGTTCAGAATCGCCCGATTTATCAATATAAAAAAAGAATTAATCTGATCGGTAAACGGCGTAACGAGAAAAAAATTCTAAATGCCAGAATTACCTGTTTTTGGTCGTCGCAACATTGCAATAAAATGTAATAACGGGTGATAAAAACATTGGATTTATCCCAAAATGGTATCAATAAAAACGGCAGCTCGGCGCGTAAAAAATAAGCCCTCACCCGGCCCCAGATCCCGAAAAATGCCGGCATTTTTTGTTTTTTTAAGCAAACTTTGGATTTTTTTTTCACCACTTACATAAAAAACCTATACATGTTTAGTGTCTACGAACTTGTAATGACCTGGAGAATAATAATGGCAGGTCAGTTTTAGCATTCAGTGAATGTGGTAAAAGAAAAAAAAAACAACTCTGGTATTGCACTTTTTTTGCAATTTCACCGCACTTGCAATTTTTTTCCCGTTTTCCCGTACAAGATATGGTAAAACCAGTGATGGAGTTTAAAAGTACAACTAGACCCGCAAAAAATAAGTCTTCACATGGCCATATTGACCGAAAAATAAAAAGGCTATGGCTCTGGGAAGAAGGGGAGCAAAAAACGAAAATGCAAAAACGGAAAAACCCAAGTCCTTAACGGGTTAATGAGAAAAAAAAATGAACTTTTCAGAATTTACCAAATGGCTGCAATGAAACAAAGAGTGAAAAATGTAAAGGGGCCTGAAGACTTTCCATACGCACTGTACATATATACATACACATATATACAGAAACATTCATTATTAGAGCAGATACTGAGATTTACACCATGTATACAGGACAGGAGGAGTATACACAACGTGCACAGATCCACAATATATACTGTGTTCAGGAATATAGAGTGGAGCTGTGTATATAGTATATACTATAGAGATGTGCCAGTGTATATAGTGTGGAATCCACACTATATACACAGCACCATACTATATAAACATCTGTACACTATATACACACACAGCTCTACTTTATACACTATATTAAGACAGCATTACACTATATACTAGACTACAATATATCTACTAATACCAAAAATGACAATATATCTACAATTTCCCTCAGGATCAATAAAATGTATTGTATCGTATATTATGATGCATATATAACATAGAAGACACACAGAGTAAATATCATATAGGAGACACTGCTGAATAAATATCACATTGAGACTGCTGTATATACATTATATAGGTGATATTGTTTGTATAATTGCATTATCACCTGTATAATGTACATACAGCAGTAGCAGTATCACCTCTATAATGACTGCTGTATATACAATATATAGGTGATACTGCTACTGCTGTGTATAATTGCAGTATCACCTATATAATGTATATACAGCACTAGCAGTATCACAAACAGTATATATTGTATACACAGCAGTCCATATACATTATACAGGTGATATTTTGATTGCTGTATATAAATTATATAGGTGATGCATATACAGCAGTAGCACTTGTATAATGTATATGGACTGCTGTATATACACATTATATAGGTGATTCATATAGAGTGGGAAAAAAGTATTTAGTCAGCCACCAATTGTGCAAGTTCTCCCACTTAAAAAGATGAGAGAGGCATCATAGTTAGACCTCAACTATGAGCGACAAAACGAGAAAACTAATCCTGAAAAATCACATTGTCTGATTTGGAAAGAAATTTTTTTGGCTGACTAAATACTTTTTTCCTCACTGTACAGCAGTAGCACCTGTATAATGTATATGGACTGCTGTATCACCTACATATATACCGCAGTCAATATACACTGCTCAAAAAAAATAAAGGGAACGCTTAAACAACAGAATATAACTCCAAGTAAATCAAACTTCTGTGAAATCAAACTGTCCACTTAGGAAGCAACACTGATTGACAATCAATTTCACATGCTGTTGTGCAAATGGAATAGACAATAGATGGAAATTATTGGCAATTATCAAGACACCCTCAATAAAGGAGTGGTTCTGCAGGTGGGGACCACAGACCACATCTCAGTACCAATGCTTTCTGGCTGATGTTTTGGTCACTTTTGAATGTTGGTTGTGCTTTCACACTCGTGGTAGCATGAGACGGACTCTACAACCCACAGAAGTTGCTCAGGTAGTGCAGCTCATCCAGGATGGTACATCAATGCGAACTGTGGCAAGAAGGTTTGCTGTGTCTGTCAGCGTAGTGTCCAGAGGCTGGAGGCGCTACCAGGAGACAGGCCAGTACACCAGGAGACGTGGAGGGGGCCGTAGGAGGGCAACAACCCAGCAGCAGGACCGCTACCTCCTCCTTTGTGCAAAGAGGAACAGGAGGAGCACTGCCAGAACCCTGCAAAATGACCTCCAGCAGGCCACAAATGTGCATGTGTCTGCACAAACAGTTAGAAACCGACTCCATGAAGGTGGTATGAGGGCCCGAAGTCCACAGATGGGGGTTGTGCTCACAGCCCAACACCGTGCAGGACGCTTGCCATTTGCCACAGAACACCAGGATTGGCAAAGTCGCCACTGGCGCCCTGTGCTCTTCACAGATGAAAGCAGGTTCACACTGAGCACATGTGACAGACGTGACAGAGTCTGGAGACGCCGTGGAGAGCGATCTGCTGCCTGCAACATCCTTCAGCATGACCGGTTTGGCAGTGGGTCAGTAATGGTGTGGGGTGGCATTTCTTTGGAGGGCCGCACAGCCCTCCATGTGCTCGCCAGAGGTAGCCTGACTGCCATTAGGTACCGAGATGAGATCCTCAGACCCCTTGTGAGACCATATGCTGGTGCGGTTGGCCCTGGGTTCCTCCTAATGCAGGACAATAACAGACCTCATGTGGCTGGAGTGTGTCAGCAGTTCCTGCAAGATGAAGGCATTGAAGCTATGGACTGGCCGCCCGTTCCCCAGACCTGAATCCGATTGAGCACATCTGGGACATCATGTCTCACTCCATCCACCAACGTCACGTTGCACCACAGACTGTCCAGGAGTTGGCGGATGCTTTAGTCCAGGTCTGGGAGGAGATTCCATAGGAGACCATCCGTAACCTCATCAGGAGCATGCCCAGGCGTTGTAGGGAGGTCATACAGGCACGTGGAGGCCACACACAATACTCAGCCTCATCAGGAGCATGCCCAGGCATTGTAGGGAGGTCATACAGGCACGTGGAGGCCACACACAATACTCAGCCTCATCAGGAGCATGCCCAGGCGTTGTAGGGAGGTCATACAGGTACGTGGAGGCCACACACAATACTGAGCCTCATTTTGACTTGTTTTAAGGACATTACATCAAAGTTGGATCAGCCTGTAGTGTGTTTTTCCACTTTCATTTTGGGGGGTGACTCCAAATCCAGGCCTCCATTGGTTAATAAATGTGATTTCCATTGATGATTTTTGTGTGATTTTGTTGTCAGCACATTCAACTTTGTACAGAACAAAGTATTCAATGAGAATATTTCATTCATTCAGATCTAGGATGTGTTATTTGAGTGTTCCCTTTATTTTTTTGAGCAGTGTATATTATACAGGTAAAACTGACTGCTGTATGTATATACATACTGTACATGTTCTATATTGTTGGGACTCACCCAGATCCCTACGAAGGGGGGTGGGGGTGAAGAGCTGCAGCGTGTCCATCAGGCCTGCAGGTGAGAGGATCAAGCAAATAGCGCACAACTATCTGGACCTGTATTGTATTACTTCACCCTGGAAATCCAACATGTCCAGTCCTTCTTTCCCCCAACTTCAGGAGAACCGATGTTCATCTGTGCATGGGCGCTCTTTGCTATAGTATCACAGATGTGTATTGATGTTTCCTTCATGCACATTTTAAAAAGTTGGTGTGAAAGGGTTAATAAATATGACCTTCTAAGATCTAGCCTGATGAAGTTGAGGGGAGTTGTGGCACTGGCGGCAAGTGGACAGGTGTCAGGATCTCACCATGCATGGCCGCATCCATAATTGCTCCACACACCAGATTGGTTTCCCAGTATGTAAGGAATGGGACCATTAACATGTGGAAAGTACCTAAATCTTGGACATCTTGGGTTTTACGAGATTATCATCTCGTTTATCAAGAGGAGTTGTCCATGCCAGGACCACAGGATCATCAATCTTCATTCCTGCTGACAGGTTAGACGCTGGTGAAGCAATGATTATGGGGCAGGTGGAGCAGCACTTCTGAAATCCATCTTATCATTGTAATTAAGTACGTGGAGGCTCAGCAAGTTGGCATTTCATGACTTTTATAGAAAATTTAAATATACAACGAAACGGGACCTCAGTTTTGGCCAAATGTTTGGAACCTACAGTACAAACCCCCAATATTTTACCGTGTTCGATGGCTGTAAAACAAGGTGATGGCATAATAAAGAGGCAATAGTGCCGCCGTTACACTACTTTGAGAGACATTTTGATATAGTGTCAAATCTGTGCCCATTGGCACAAGTTAAAGTCCCTGGAAATCCACTGCTACAACCCGTTCATTGCTTAGTGTCCATTGTGATAAAGTTGCCATCATTGGTGATCCAGTGGCGATTGCTTTGGTGGACATCCCTGCCAGTCCATCCTACAAGATCATCCGTGATGACCCAGTCATTCATTAAAAATCATTGGAATTGATGTTTTAATCACCACCCCTAGAGATCTAGTGGTCTATCTTGGTGATAAACTAGTTTGGCGATCATCCCTGATCATCAGTGCCATGCCAGGAGATCTTAAAGTCCAGTAATTTACTGAAACTCCAGTGATTATCATTTCTGTTGTTTATTTACAATCCCTAAAGATCTAAGGGGCATTCCTGGTGATCATTCCTGGTCTGGTGATCAACACTGATGGTCCTTGGCCATGTCAGGAGATGGGATATGTAAAGGTGAAAAATAGCCAGTTCACCATAGCTAAATACTATCCTGGAGCGTCTTGTAAATCCAAAAGAAAAATGGTCTCGCTCAACAAATTTGTATTAAAATTTCTTCAATGCTTTATTCCAAAACTTTTAAAGTAGGTAAAACAAATAAAAAATCCATACGACCAACGCATTTCCAGCATCACCCTGATGATTTACTGACCATTATTATTATTTATTTATTTATATAGCGTCATTGATTCCATGGTGCTGTACACCATTATGTCCTTGAACATCTGTGGAGAACAAATAGTACAAAGTTTTGATCTTGCCACTAAGCATTCATAGTGGTTTAGTTGCCATCTCGGGTGATCTAGTGATCTTCCCTGGTGGTCTGCTGGTTTGGTGAGAGAGAAGACCCTCCTGTGATGTGTTCAAGTCCAATGATCATCTCAGATCGTGGTTTAGTGACCTTCCCTGCAGATTTTGTCATCTTTGATTCCCGATTTAGTGGCCATCACTAGTAATCCAGTGCTTTGGTGGTCATCCTTTAATTCCAAGGGTAAAATATAAACAAATATAAGATATAACCTACAACAACAACAACAACAACAACAACATGGTTCCACAAAACAATGGATGTAGAGTCACATGCATACCGAAGATTAAAAAAAACATGGCCTCTTTCTTCTACATACAGCGCCAACTTTGTCCATAGCGGGAGTCTGGTGTTGCAGCTCAGTTTCATAGCACTGAATGGGATTAAGCTGCAATACAACAAACAACCTGTGGACTATTGTGGCGCTCTATGTGAAAGAAAACATTTGGTTTATTCCAGGCAAACCCTTGGTAACAACCTACGTGAGAGCTAATGATGGCCGTATAAACTGTTATCCAGGTTTCCAACAAGGAAATAGAACTTAGAAATGGCTGGATACAGTATTTAGAGGATGAATTTTTACCAGGAATTTATAATTTGAGTGCATTTCAATTCCCATAAATATCAATTTTTATTACCTGGTATAAATGCCGCTGTTCTCCTGAATCCAGCGATGTTTTTCTTTTGCTCCTGCTCTTCTCTAATCCTGAGATATGGCTCCTTTCTTCTTCATATACATCTAGACATTTTAGCCAAGTGGGTGTTCATCAACATTTCTTGGTGGGTGTGTTCTAGGAGACCACACCTCCTTGATTAACAAGCCTATATTTATATACAAAGAAAAACAGGTCATATCTCAGGAAGGAAGAGGCGCAGGAAGAAAAGAAAAACCACGCCGGATTCAGGAGAACAGCGGCATTTACACCAGTTTTAAAAATTACATATTTATGGGAAGTGACAGGTCCTCTTTAAAGGGGTTAACCATCAGTACTATAATCACCAGATTTGGCAAGGAAGTAGTTAATAAAATCCTACTTTATTTTCCTGGGAACAAGGATAATGAGAGTGTCGGTTACAGGGACCATCTGTGATGTATCCGCCCACTCCAAACAATACACCAATAATCAGACGTGTCACCTGCTTGGGGACATCTCTCCCAGAGTGGCCACCGCCATCCTGCACAGGCTGCTGTTGTTTTCTTCTATAGACGAGTGCGGGTGTAATTGTAGCCTGCACCCGCTCACCTCCACCTCCTGATTAATAGGCATCGCCATGGAGGTAATTAAATAGTCACAAAGACTGGGAGACAGGTGCGCAGAAGTGGAGGCGTCTGGGAAGATCTCACAAACTTGCAAGTTAATAGGATAGTTTGGGTTTCAGAAAAGCCGGGAGAGGACCAATATGGCTGCCATTACAGCTGCCATAAGTGTGCACTATATTATTGTCCATGACGTCCCTTTACTACAGCACCATTCACCGCTGTGATCGTTTGGCCCAGTTACCGCCAAGATAACAAAACGGAAATATCTGTGACTGTTTGATGGTATCTGTGCTCCTCACTATGGTCTAAAGTCCAACAGACGGCCTGCGGCGCGATAGCCTTCATCAGATACAGGGGCGCATAGGAATAATTGCTCTCCAACAGGGTGATGGGAAACTACAACACCCAGCATGCTTAGGAGCTGTAGTCTTGCAATAGCTGGAGGTTGTTGGAGAGTTTGAAGTCGCTGATACCGTCATCTTGTAATAACAACGCCCCCCACTAGGTGGTGACATTCACTTACAGAATATTCCCTAGTTATGATTAACTGATTATGGAGAAATTGATGTAAATGCTATAAATGTGTATTAAATCATATTAGATAACTATAATATAATGAGACAACCATTTAATAAGTAATCCTAATAAGTCATCCTTTTCTCAAAAAGGGATAGAAATTCACTGTTTTCTTTAATAAGTGGCGTTATGTGACATTTGCAAATCATTTGTATTGCCCCAATGATTCTAAGACAACACAAGAAACAACCTCGCAAATAGTCCTGATGAAAAAAAAAATAAAATAAAAAATCTCCCACCGTTTTGTGTATACAGTTACAATGCAGAGTTATGCGTTATCGTAGTTACAATCCTGGGTGTAGTGTCATGGTGCAGTCACACATCCTGCTATCATACAGGTAAGGCTATAAAACCTCTATTACAGATGTGAGCCCTAGAGAGACCCTCTTTCTGCCACTGTATAAAGGGGCTCTCTATTTGTCTGACAGTTTAGGGCGACAACCTCCTATTCACATTATTTATGGAAGTACTCTAGCATTATATAGAGGAGGAACCTTCCAAATGGTACTGTTTATGGGGCAACAGTAGTTAAAAGGGCACAATAACTGGGACGGGACACTGGCTTAGGCCACGGCCCCACTATCAGTATTCTGTCAGTATTTTTTCTCAGGAGTGGGAGCCAAAACCTTGAGTGGGTGATAAATACAGAATTGGTGACTTGTTTCTATTATACCTTTTCTCTGATTGTTCCTCACCTGGTTTTGGCTCCCACTCCTGAGAAAAAATACTGACCAAATACTGACCAAATACTGATAGTGGGGCCGTGGCCTAACACTTGTTATGGGAACACTAGCTGTCTGCCACTGTTGTCTATATCTGACACTGATTGTGGGGATACCTTCTAACTGATACTGTTTATGGAGACACGCTCTAGACAAATCTGTTTAAATGGCAACTCTGGCACTAAATATAAGGACACAATCTATCTGGCACTGTTTATGGGGGCACACTCTGGTTGATATTTACATGGACATTCTGTGACTAAGAGCTTCTAATACAGATGTTAATGAAGTCTTAGAGAGTCTTCTTTGTCGCCACCATACATTGGGGCTTTGTATATCTGGCTGTTTAAGGGAACACTCTTTAGCTGGCACATTCTGTGGCACAGGTTATGGGAGCAACTCTCTAACTGGCACTGTTCATGGAGGCACTCTCTAGCTAGCACTGGTTATAGGGACACTCTAAGTGGCACTGTTATTGGAGACATTCTCTGCCTGGCACTGTCTATGAGGGCACACTCTACTGACACGGTTTACGAAGGCATTGCCTGCTGGCTTTCATTATGGCGACAATTTTTTATGAGAACACCTTCTTATTCTGTATAGGTGGGCACTCTATGTCTGACACTGTTTATGGGGACACTGACTGGCACGGATACACTCTTTGCTGGCACTGCTTATAGGGACGCTGGTTAGCATCATTCATGGCCACTCTTGCAGGCCATACTGCTGGGCTGTGTTACAAAACTATAAATCCCGCCAGGATGTGAGGACATGCTGGGGGTTGTAGTTCAGTAACAGTTGGGGTTCTCTTTGGGGAGAGTGAGGTACGCTGCATCCCTGATGCGAGAATGGCACGGGGATTGTAATTCCGCCATTATACCGCAGGTGTGCACAGTCCTCACCCACTTCTACAACTCATTCCAACTTTTTTGCCTTTAAAGAAAAAGTGATTTTTTTTTTTGTCACCACAGAGTAAAAGGGGAAGTAGACGTGAGCGGGATTGGATGATGATAAATTTGTAGAGGGCAGGAGGGGTGGGAGGAGGAGTGTGGGCGACAGGCAATATATAGACACAATGAGTCCCAACAGGTATCAGACGGAGCCCTGGACGGTGAGTAGAGATTATCATTTTTTTCTTTATTGCACAATGCATTTAACCCTTCCACGCCCGGCCATGTGCTGCGCTGTAACCGCTGCAGACCAACGCTGACTTTGCCTGCCCGTTATTGGCAGATCGGCTCAGTTTAGTAATTGATTGCTGTGTTTTGCCATCTTTAGGCCGGGTTCATAAACTGGCATCAGAATCCAATTTAGTGTACAATGTGCAAACATGGCACATTCAGTGCATTCCATTATCAAGGGTCACTGGGGGGTAAAAACGCAGCAAATGTGCCCCAGAAATGTCCGGCGTGGATTGGTCTTTACTCTGCAAAATAAATGCCCACCTTGTGATTCATGCAAAATAATTAGAACTGTTCAATGATTATAGAACCACAAGCTTCAGCATGCCATATGTTGGTACAAAGCCATGCCAGGCCTGGTATAGTAGATCGAGTGTCCCCTTTCTTGCAGTATATGTTGGCAATGCCATGTGCAGACAAAGGGGCAGGAGGTGAACAGGTGGGACAGATGTGTCTTATCTACTAGTGAAAGCTGCAATAAAGGGCAGCAGCAGCAGCTCCGATCATTCTTAACTCCTTGTGGAGAGGTTCTACAATACAATGTTGGGGTGTAGTAATAGTATGTGGTGGTGATTATTCAATAGGACTTTTGGATAGAAGGATGGACAGACAGATAGATAGATAGATAGATAGATAGATAGATAGATAGATAGATAGATAGATAGATAGATAGATAGATAGATAGATAGATAGATAGATAGATAGATAGATAGATAGATAGATAGATAGATGGATGGATAGATGACTGCAGCCTGTGGGAATTCTATAGAAGCAGGCCGGGTATTTGTTGCCCCCTTCTCCTCCCCCCATAAGCTAAGTTAATTGCAGAGAGGTGTTTTGCTTTGTGTGGGAAGATCATGTAAGGTGAAACCTTAGGACAATCCCATGGCATTGTCACGAGTGAATGCTCCCAACAACCCAGGTGTTTTCACTCTGAAGTTATCCAGTGCCCAGGGTAGGAATCATCATGGCTGGCAGTGCCATGTGCGGGCAGAAGGAAGCAGGCTGGTTACAGGGGTGTGGCAGGCAAACAATGCTTTATACTTGGTATTTCTCAAAACTACCGTTGAGGGCAGGCCTATATTACCAGGAGGGAAACTGAAAATACTGACAGACAAAAAGGGAACTTATTAACGGATTGTTCTGAATGGAAATGTATAGAAACACATCATCTATATACCGACAACAGAATCTACAAATCTGTCATATCTCTCTCCTATGTATCAAAATGATACCGAACTATCAATCTGATCAGAAAACTAAAAGCAGCACAGACTCCTGTGGGGGATGCAATATTCCTCTTAGTTGTCCGGCTGCTATCTTCCAGATACAATATAACCAAAGGTAGAGGCAGTATTCCAATAATAAGGATGACAACATTATCAATGGAGTGCTCTCTATCGAAAGATAGATAGATAGATAGATAGATAGATAGATAGATAGATAGATAGATAGATAGATAGAAGATTTTAAGATAAATTGCTCATATTGAGCATATTTGTTGATTTGTCTTCATTTACTAAAAATTTACATCTGGAGGTTTTGGAACGAATAATCATTTGAAAAATTGTTAATTACATATAGTTTCCATTATTGATTGCAGCAAATCCCATTTAGTTTACACTAGAGAATGTTCTACCCGTCAGTAATGAATTGTGATTTATTTTTTGTATCTCTGGACACCTTATACTGAGCAATAATGGGGAGCCATTGTTCCAAATATTATCAGCCCATTTAATATGCCCATAACTCATATCTATCTATCTAGATATATAAACTGCATTACTGCTATATATAATAAATTTATAAAACATATGTATTTAGCTCACAAATTGGCCAATTCGTGTGTCCACCAGCCACAACAAGGCGTACCTTTCTTTGATGAGACCTTAACCTTTTTTTATCATACAAACCTCTCCTGAGCCAAGGGGAACAAATTTAAAGGGCCGGTAGGATCCAGTACTAATTAAAAGTAACCATAAGGGGCATTTACACTCAAGATAATATTGAATGAGTGCTGTTAAAAATGCTCGCTGTGTAAATAGGCGGTTGATCACACAAATGAACGAGCAAAACAGCTGTTCATTGGGTGAAATTATGTTTTATGCAGCATAAAATATCATCATTCTCTGCGATGCATAGTCCGGCATAATCAGGACTCGCACTGCCGAAAACGATGGCGGCCTATGAGCACGGTGCGATATAGTATAGATCTAGTATAGCTCGCTTAGTTAGCATTGTTTAGTTTGGTCTGCATTCAAAAGATCACTGATTGGTAAAAGCTTACCGATCGGCGGTCGTATCGTGCCACCCATCGTTCTGTGTAAACAGACCCCTTACATGGATAGGACAATTTGTGCCCTAAGTACCTCGACTTTGTAAGTATTGTCTACATAGCAGTAGTACAGTTTATACATTCAGTGGTTGCATACATTTTGGCGCACACAGAAGCTGTTGCACTTTTTGACTTGTATATACAGCAGATTGCACCTGTTCACATTATATAACATCTGTTAGTAGGTGCTGTTCAGTTTTTGCTTCTCTCTGTCAGGAGCAGACATACCATTGATGCAACCTGTGCAGCCGAACACAGGGGCCCAGGAGGTCAGGGGGCCACTACCACCGCCGAAGCAGGTGGAATGGTACATTATGATGAGCTGTTGGACTGCAAAGGGCTTATATATTGTTATTGCACAAGGGCCCTCTTCAGTCTGTGCCTGCTCCTGCCACCCAGGGGTGAACATATCATTAGTGCAACCTGTACGGCCGCACAGGGGCCCAAGAGGTTAAGGGGCCCATTTCTACCTCCAAAGCAGGTGGAATTGTGCATTATGATGAGCCCATGGGCTGCAACGGGCCCATATACTGTTCTTGCACAGGGGCCCTTTTCTGTTCATGTCCTTCAGTGCTGCCACCTATTATCAATCTACATAAAAAAGAAAAACTGTAGGCAGCACACCAAAAAAAGTGCACAGAAATTGATTTATTTATAGACCCTATAAATAAATAATCAATTTTTGTACATTTTTTTGGTGTACGGTCTACAGTTTCTCTTTTTTATCTGGATGGTTTGGTATATGCCAGGGAGGCTTTGCACCCTCATTTTCTTAAAAGTGCTGCTCTATTTTTCTATCTATGTATTGTATCTGTTGTATCTATCAAGTTTTGTTTTTGTTTTTTTTGTTTTTTTTTACAACAAAAGTCTATTATGAGCAGCAAAAATGAGACTAAATTGGCACTTTAGGACACAGAAGTGTCGTAGATACCGGTCAGTATTCCTACCAGGTTAGTAAGACTTTATCCTAGATTTTTGGTGAATTTAAAGGGATCGTCCAAGATTACTAAAACCAACTCCTTTCTGCTAAAAACAGCGACACACCGGTCCACAGCTTGTGTGTGATATTGCAACTTAGCCTCAGTCATCTCATTGACAGTGAGCTGAGCTACAACACCAGGTGTAACCCATGGGCAGGTGTGGAACTGTTTCTTAAAAAAGCAGACGTATTGATATAACTACAATGCAAATTTTCTCAAATCCTGTTATGTCCTCTATGGAAAAATAACCGCAATTGGTGTACAGCGTTATATTAATGAAATGATTTTCTGCCGCTGAACAGGGGAGGGTTAATGAAACGTTCTGGTTGAACACTTCAGTACCTCTAAGTTAAACTTTCATCTCAAGAATTCTGAAAGAATTTGCCGCGGTGAAGAGGTTTGAGAAAGGCATCGATCCCAAGTGTGAACATCGAGGCCATTGTGTCCTCTTTTTCATGGGACATTTTAATGAATATCTATCATATCTATAAGATAATACATGAATCTGTCTGACAGATCAGTGAATTTGGTCATGAATCCAGGGGATTCGGTGCTGTCACAGAAGTGAATTTGTGGTTTGGGCACTGGGTGACAAAACCTCGGTTTATTTGCAGTACTCATCAATGCCGTTTACATACGCCATCTTGTCCTGCTCACATGTCTCCTCCATATACACCCGGGGATGTTTATTTTCTGCAGAACACAAGCCTCCAGCTATGTGATGTGGATGAGAGATAAACTGCTGAACTTGAACATCCGCCTTAGACAGGGCCGGATCAAGGACTGAGAAGGTCCCTTAGTGAATTATTGAGCAGACCATTGGGAGGGGAAAAAAAAGAAAATATCTCTGAGACAAAAAGATTATACACTGCTCAAAAAAATAAAGGGAACACTTAAACAACAGAATATAACTCCAAGTAGATCAAACTTCTGTGACATCAAACTGTCCACTTAGGAAGCAACACTGATTGACAATCAATTTCACATGCTGTTGTGCAAATGGAATAGACAATAGATGGAAATTATTGGCAATTATCAAGACACCCTCAATAAAGGAGTGGTTCTGCAGGTGGGGACGACAGACCACATCTCAGTACCAATGCTTTTGTGGCTGATGTTTTGGTCACTTGTGAATGTTGGTGTGCTTTCACACTCGTGGTAGCATGAGACGGACTCTACAACCCACAGAAGTTGCTCAGGTAGTGCAGCTCATCCAGGATGGCACATCAATGCGAGCTGTGGCAAGAAGGTTTGCTGTGTCTATCAGCGTAGTGTCCAGAAGCTGGAGGCGCTACCAGGAGACAGGCCAGTACACCAGGAGACGTGGAGGGGGCCGTAGGAGGGCAACAACCCAGCAGCACGACCGCTACCTCCTCCTTTGTGCAAGGAGGAACAGGAGGAGCACTGCCAGAGCCCTGCAAAATGACCTCCAGCAGGCCACAAATGTGCATGTGTCTGCACAAACGGTTAGAAACCGACTCCATGAGGGTGGTATGAGGGCCCGACGTCTACAGATGGGGGTTGTGCTCACAGCCCAACACCGTGCAGGACGCTTGGCATTTGCCACAGAACACCAGGATTGGCAAAGTCGCCACTGGCGCCCTGTGCTCTTCACAGATGAAAGCAGGTTCACACTGAGCACATGTGACAGACGTGACAGAGTCTGGAGACGCCGTGGAGAGCGATCTGCTGCCTGCAACATCCTTCAGCATGACCAGTTTGGCAGTGGGTCAGTAATGGTGTGGGGTGGCATTTCTTTGAAGGGCCGCACAGCCCTCCATGTGCTCGCCAGAGGTAGCCTGACTGCCATTAGGTACCGAGATAAGATCCTCAGACCCCCTGTGAGACCATATGCTGGTGCGGTTGGCCCTGGGTTCCTCCTAATGCAGGACAATGCCAGACCTCATGTGGCTGGAGTGTGTCAGCAGTTCCTGCAAGATGAAGGCATTGAAGCTATGGACTGGCCGCCCGTTCCCCAGACCTGAATCCGATTGAGCACATCTGGGACATCATGTCTCGCTCCATCCACCAACGTCACGTTGCACCACAGACTGTCCAGGAGTTGGCGGATGCTTTAGTCCAGGTCTGGGAGGAGATCCCACAGGAGACCATCCGCAACCTCATCAGGAGCATGCCCAGGTGTTGTAGGGAGGTCATACAGGCACGTGGAGGCCACACATAATACTGAGCCTCATCAGGAGCATGCCCAGGCGTTGTAGGGAGGTCATACAGGCACGTGGAGGCCACACACAATACTCAGCCTCATCAGGAGCATGCCCAAGCGTTGTAGGGAGGTCATACAGGCACGTGGAGGCCACACACAACACTCAGACTCATCAGGAGCATGCCCAGGTGTTGTAGGGAGGTCATACAGGCACGTGGAGGCCACACATAATACTGAGCCTCATCAGGAGCATGCCCAGGCGTTGTAGGGAGGTCATACAGGCACGTGGAGGCCACAAACAATACTCAGCCTCATCAGGAGCATGCTCAGGCGTTGTAGGGAGGTCATACAGGCACGTGGAGGCCACACACAATACTGAGCCTCATCAGGAGCATGCTCAGGCGTTGTAGGGAGGTCATACAGGCACGTGGAGGCCACAAACAATACTCAGCCTCATCAGGAGCATGCCCAGGCATTGTAGGGAGGTCATACAGGCACGTGGAGGCCACACACAATACTCAGCCTCATCAGGAGCATGCCCAGGCGTTGTAGGGAGGTCATACAGGCACGTGGAGGCCGCACACAATACTCAGCCTCATCAGGAGCATGCCCAGGCGCTGTAGGGAGGTCATACAGGCACGTGGAGGCCACACACAATACTGAGCCACATTTTGACTTGTTGTAAGGACATTACATCAAAGTTGGATCAGCCTGTAGTGTGTTTTTCCACTTTAATTTTGGGGGTGACTCCAAATTCAGGCCTCCATTGGTTAATAAATGTGATTTCGATTGATGATTTTTGTGTGATTTTGTTGTCAGCACATTCAACTTTGTACAGAACAAAGTATTCAATGAGAATATTTCATTCATTCAGATCTAGGATGTGTTATTTGAGTGTTCCCTGTATTTTTTTGAGTAGTATAATACTATTACACCCCAGTAGACTTCTCAAATTATAATGCCATACAGTGCACTATAACACTAATAATACCGCCATACAGTGCTATGAACTTATAATAGTGTCATATAGTGGTACAGCAATGAAGCTCATTATTGAATGGGAAACAATCACATAAACCCGTCACATAGTGTCCAGATAATACTACCGTACACTGATTAAAACACAGTTGTACACCTAAACTTAATAATACTGCCATATATACAGGCTTGATGAAGTCAACCACAAACCTTGTATGTATAACCTATGACATCCACATGGATGCCTGACGTGGACATGCAATCAAACCCCCACTCTCACCACTTTTTCCCTATTTTAGTATTTGAAGTGTCCAGATACCTATAGACTTGTCTATAAGGTAGGTAGTAAGTCACTAGTAATTGTATGCTGGGAAAAAGGAAGTTGGGGTGTTTCTCCTTTTTGCGCTACGTGTCATATACACATAAACTCACCTGTAAATCAATCTCATATAGAAATGTGCAGATGGGTGGAGGTTCCTCATGTGATACAATACCCAGCAATGGGAAGTGGTATAGGAGATAAAGGGATCATTGACCAGCTTAGATGGAGACAAAAGCAAAGAGACCAAATGCAAAGCAGGATTTAGGCATTTAAAGGGGGATCTGTCACTCGCCATAAATATGTGTATTTTTTACCTGGTGTAAATACTGTTGTTCCCCTGAATCCGGTGTGGTTTTTCTTTTGTTCCTGCACCTCTCCGTTCCTGAGATCTTTCCTGTTAGCAAATCTAGTTTTTTTTTTAGCCAACTGGATGTGTTTATCAATAAGACTCCTGCATAGAAGACCACGCCCACTTGGCTAATAATACTAGATTCATTTGCAGGGAAGAAAAGAAAAACAATGCTGGATTCAGGAGAACAGGGACATTTACACCAGGTTAAAAATTGACATATTTATGGCAAATGACAGATCCCCTTTAAAGGGTGACTCCATCTAATGACAACCACAGCTGTAAAAGAGTCACTGTAACATTCCTTATAGGCATAAAAGAAGTGTTGAATGAACAATCTCTGTTGAATATAGATTTAATTTCAATAGAGGAAAAATAAGAGACCTACAGATACCACTGACGCCGCTTATGTACGAGAAATAAAAGCGTTAGACGTTAGAATTTTATGCTTTAGGGGCTTCCTGCATGTATTTATAGAATAACATTGTGTGCAACAAGCTCCCTCTAGTGGTGGCAACAGTTGCAGAGAATTGCAATGTTTGGGCTGCTGGGTCTCACTCGTGTTATGGTCAATAACAGAAATATAATTCATCTTTATCTATATTTCTGAACTTTAGTGTTGCCATTTCTTTTTCCTTCACATGCTTGGGCAAGAACATCTTGCTCAACCTACCCAGTGAGTCAGATTTATTACAAAATGCAGTCACTTCCACAAAGTCAAACTAATTGATATAATTAACATGAAAAGAGCTTATTTATAAGAAATGAATTTTTTTTAGGGAAAAAAAAGCAACACCAAAAAAAAAAAAAGGCATGAATGAGAATATGTCACCTGCTTGAATCCTATTTACTATGGGTGCTTTGTTATAATGGAGCAAGTATGGATCCAAGACACCTCTGCTGTGCGGTTATGGACTAATAGCTCTGTGAACAGTACATGTGTCAACAGAAAATTACTTATCACATTTTTATTTTAAATAAATTTTTTACTTTTTGATCATCCATATTTCAAATTTGTATAGCGCTATGTGATAAAAAGTGAAATGCTGCAATTTTCACACTGGTCACGAGGCATTATACTACAGTCATACTTCCAGTTCTGTACAGATGACTTTTCAGCAGTCTCATTTTCATCACAGACCATTCACAATAGGTGATGTCACAGCTCACCTCCTCCTCCTCATGTACAATGATTGATAACACCTTTATATACAGTAGATAACACCGGATCCACTATTCACAATACTGATGGTCACAGCTCACCTCCTCCCCCTCCTGTACAATGACCTTTTCCCAGATGTAAGCATTCTAAGAAAAATCTTCTATGCAATCAAATATCTGCAGATATCCATGTGTCCAACAGGAAGCAGGAGATTAATATTAGGCCTGAACATAAAAATCTGAGTTGAACATTTTCTGATGACAAATTCCCCTTTGCCTCATTTTTGTCTTTCTCTAGATTTTTATTAGGTTGCCATGGGGTTATATGGGCATTGGCAGGGCGCTAATTTGGTGCAGATATTGTAGCTGCATTTGGGCACTGGAGCGTAAGGGAACATCTGAAGGAAGCAAAGTCCTGGCGATCTCCATATACATCGTCATTAAATGCTGCAGAAAGTAAAGGGGAATGAGCCCCGACACAGACATTGCACAGGGGCTCATTAGCTTCCAGTTATATTTCACTTGGGCTGTGGGGTTTCTGAAGATGTATACCGCAGGGGGTAAATTCATATGCACATAATGTAGTACATTTTAGCTGCAAGTTCTGGATGTGTAAGTTACGGTAAAAGTCGCGGGAAGGCGAAATGTATAAATATGTGTCTGTATTAAAGCTGCCTCAATGAGGCCTAAGACTAGGTGTCATCCAGCTTTTCCAGGGCCCCAAATAGCCAATATGTCTCCTTCAGCATTACTATGGGATACAGTATTGTGCAGATTTGCCATTCTGGATTTTAGGAGTGCTTGGTAATAGCAAAGGAAGGAGGTCTGATGGGGACTATATTGGATGTCACTCAGAAAGTGCTGGACACAATCTTTAATAACTGGACAGAAGAGGAAGACGGAGCTTTTAGGGGGACCTGTTATGTCCTGTTGTATGTAATTTCACCCCACAGGTGAGGAACAAAGCTGAGAATATGGGACGGGGCACTTTACCTCGCTCATTATACCAGTTGATGGTGTCCGGTTTCCCCCTTTTATGACGGTTTTGTTCTGCATTATTAACCACTTCACTGAACCCATTAGAAGCTCTTAGAAATAAGGATCCAAGAAAAGTATGGCGGTCGCTCAACCTCTAATATTAACCCTATTGTTCCATAATGGCCTTAGCGCCACCATGAACAGCTGCCACCTCTGAGAGGCAATTAGCAGGGAGGCTGGGTACAATTATCACTTGTGGTCTGAGAAGTTTTCCTGCCATTTCTTCTACAAAGTAGAGCTGTTGTCTATAGCAACTAATTAGATCGTTTTCAATTCCCTTCTGGCGGATAAGGGCCGAGCTTTGATTTGTCTCCATCGCCAACTGCTTTACTTCTCTCAACACCAGTTTTGATGCATTTTACACATGGAAATCCATACACAAAGGTATATTACAGCTCAGGAACACCTTTAGGCTGCGTGCCCACAATCAGAGTTACTAGCGTTCTGGGCGCAGCATATTTTCGTTGCCCAAAGTAAAGAGTTCCATAAAGTAATGTCCCACTCCCCCTACATATACACTTGCACCTTTAGTGCCTTTCATGTGGCACTAAAGGGTGTTTAGCCTTATTTAAACTAATAAATAAAATAAAACAACGTGGGGTCCCTCCTATTTTTGATAACCAGCAAAGGTAAAGCAGACAGCTGTAGGCTTATATTATTAGGCTGGGAAGGTCCCTGGTTATTGCGCCTTTCCCAGCCTAAAAACATCAGCCCGCAGCCGCCTCCAAATTGGCGCATCACATTAGATGCAACAATTCTGGCGCTTTGCCCAGCTCTTACTGATTGCCCTGGTGAGGTGGCAAATGGGGTAATGGTAGCTGAGGTTGATGACAGCTGTGATTTGTCAAAAATCACAGCTGGCATCAAGCCCTGGGATTAGTAATGGAGAGGTGTCAATCAGACACCCCCATTACTAACCCAGTAATGAAAAAAAAAAAATAAATAACACGCACACACATAAAAAATCAACAACTTTATTTAAATAAAGACTCCCCCTACACTCCCTGCTTCACCAGTTTATTGAAAGAAAATTAAAGATCCCACGCAGGTCTGCCATAATCCACCAAATCCAATGTACGCGTTTTTATTTTTTGATTACTGGATTAGTAATGGGGATGCCTGATAGACACCTCTCTATTATGAACACCAGGGCTTGATGTGAGCTGAGATTTTTGCCAAATCACAACTGTCATCAACCCAAAGCACCATTACCCTGATTGCCACCACACCAGGGCAATCGGAAAGAACTGGGCAAAACACCAAAATTGGCGCATCTCATGGATGCACCAATTCTGAGGCGGCTGCAAGCTTGTATTTTTAGGCTGGGAAGGGCGCAATAACCATGGACGTTCCCAGCCTGATAATATAAGCCCACAGCTGTCTGCTTTACCTTTGCTGGTTATCAAAAATAGAGGGGATCCCACGTCATTTTTTTCATTTATTTATTTGGTTAAACCAGGCTAAACACCCTTTAGTGACACATTAAAGGCACTAAAGGGTGCAAGTTTATAATATTTAGGGGGGGATCGTGACACTAGGAATCTGCATGATCTCTATCTATCGATTTACTTTACTGAGTATCAAGCATAGGAGAAAAAGAAGGCGGCAGTCACCGATCCATTAAAAATTATTTCAGTCCTTTATTTCATACTTTGGGACATGGACAGGGTATGCAGGCTAAAAGATAGATGCGTGGAAGAAGACAAACAGGACGATGGCCGTTTTGCACTAAACCTGCGCATCTACCGATCCAGGACTTGACCCGTAGAAGTGCAGGATTAGCTCGAAACGGCCATCGTCCTGTTTGTCTTCCTCCCTGGATCTATCTTTTAGCCTGCATACCCTGTCCATGTCCCGAAGTATGGAATAAAGAACTGAAATAATTTTTAATGGATCAGTGAGTGCCGCATTCTTTTTCTCCTATGCTTGACACAATGATTTTTGGCAGAGCACCCAAGAATATTGCACGTACCACATATTAGGCATGACTAGACATTGACTATTAGTATACAGTCAGTTGATTGGTGCCGATATACTCTTTTGATTTACTTTACAGAACCCTTTGCTCTGGTCTTCCTGTTTGATCTGCTGCCTGTGTTTCAACCAACTAAATTAAGACAAACGCATGCGTCAAAAACGCATTAAAAAACGCAAGTGAACAGAAGTGCGAGAATAATGTGAAAATTCAGTTGCGTAAAACCTGAACAAACACTGATCGTGGGAACATACCCTTACAGTAATTACATTTTATTTCTTCTCTCACAAAGCAGCTAAAGGGGGAATCTCCCTGTCACAACAACTACACAAGTCCATATAACTACATGTTATATATAACTACTATAATACTGCCCCCTATGTACAAGAATATAACCACTATAATACTGCCCCCTATGTACAAGAATATAACTACTATAATACTGCCCCCTATGTACAAGAATATAACTACTATAATACTGCTCCTATATACAAGAATATAACTACTATAATACTGCGCCCTATGTACAAGAATATAACTACTATAATCCTGTGGGGAAAAAAAACACAGAAGAAATTAATTTCTCTTGCAAATTCAGTAGATGAATAAAATCAATCACTTTGTTATTTCAAGAGAAAAATATAAAAAAATCCAGCACATGGAACAGGGAAGAGATTGTCAATTGTTTCGAGCACGCAGTGTGCTCTTGATTAAAAGCACACTACCTGCTCGAAATGCGTAAGATTCTCTTCCCTGTTTCATGTACTGGATTTTTTTATATTTTTTTCTTGAAAATTAAAGAGGTCATTTTATTTAGCTACTGAATTTGCAAGAGTGCTGAATTTCTTTAGTTTTTTTTTCTCACTGCCAACAATGCTGCATCATACCCGTGCACCTGTTCCCTAGATGAGCTGGCTATACACCTGTACAAGAATATAACTACTATAATACTGCCCCCATGTACAAGAATATGTAACTACTATAATACTGCCATACTGCCCCTATGTACAAGAATATAACTACTATAATACTGCCCCCATGTACAAGAATATAACTACTATAATACTGCCCCTATGTACATCACTATAACTACTATAATACTGCCCCCCATATACAAGAATATATCTACTATAATACTGCTCCTATGTACAAGAATATAACTACTATAATACTGCTCCTATGTACAAGAATATAACTACTATAATACTGCCCCCCATATACAAGAATATATCTACTATAATACTGCTCCTATGTACAAGAATATAACGACTATAATTTATCTCAAGGAAATTGAGCTTTAATGATAGAGAAAACTAATCAATTGTGTTGTTGTTTTTAGAAGAAAGTAGCCATGTCTTTATAATCTTGGAAAAGACATTTAATAAATATATTGACCATGTTCCTCTTGGTACATCTGTCGATGCCGTAACGGGTACATTACACTATATTGGAGCACTCTTGACTGATCCCTGAGAACAAACTTCCTGACTTCCTCTTCTATTTTGCAGGACCCTATGGATTTTCTCTTGTATTTCAATCCCCTAATGGAGGTGAGAGATTGAACAACGGAATCCCAAAAGCAGCTGTAGTGAACAGTTCAGCTGCAGTTGGGATCCGTTAGCTGATCTCTTACAAGTTCGGCAAATCTGTAGTTTTCCAAAAAGTCTTCCAGCCAGCGGACGAGGCACGATTTCAATGTTGCAAAATGATCTTGAAAAAACACACTGTCCAGAACTTCTCTAACTCTTATGTTTTAATGATCAACTAACAATGTGGCACAGAAGAGCTCTTATCGCTGTGTAAGGACGAAAAACAGAAGAAGTTCTGCACAGAGAAGGCGAAAAAGACTGTCTGCGGAACGTCTGCCATAAGAAGGTACAGAACAATAGTGGGTACATAGTTCCAAGTCCCAAAGACTATTCTTACACATAATAGTGCTAAAATGGTATGTGATAGTTGAGGGACCATTTTACAGATTTTGAATCAGACTCTAAGAGCTTATTAATACAGCGCTGTCAGTAACAGTAATCTCTGCAAGCTGAAAAAGACTGTATATATTA
Source organism: Phyllobates terribilis (assembly GCF_046119375.1). Classification (NCBI taxonomy): domain Eukaryota; kingdom Metazoa; phylum Chordata; class Amphibia; order Anura; family Dendrobatidae; genus Phyllobates; species Phyllobates terribilis. Next base: position 367,579,389 of record NW_027362768.1, read on the forward strand.
GCAAAATTAAACAAAGTACTCAAGAAGGCTAAGTAAGCAAGGGGATAGTATGGGTGGCTTATGTTTTTGCCGTGCTCTTTTAGATGCCTGTATAGCTTATACATGAGGCTCTGCACTTTGTAACTTTCTCTATTAGCTATAACGATAACGTCAGGTGGGTGACATTACACTGAATAAAATGATACCTTGGTTGATGAAATCCATCCAGTGGTTATTGTGTAATCTTTACTTTCAGTTTGGAGATGATATTTATGTGCTTCGGGGCGGCCTGTGGGGGGCGCTCTATCTGGTGCTCTGCTTACATATTTATCTGTATGCTCTTATGACAGCTCACTGTGCCTTCACTGACCTGCCTCCTATTTTACCTAGCCCCGCACTACTAGATGCATATGTAAAATAGGAGGCAGATCAGTGAAGGCACAGTGAGCTGTCATAAGACCATACAGATAAATATGTAAGCAGAGCGTCAGATAGAGCGCCCCCCACAGGCCGCCCAGAAGAACATGCATATCATCTCCAAACTGAAAGTAAAGATTACACAAGAACCACTGGACGGATTTCATCACCTCAGGTATCATTTTATTCAGTGTAATGCAGCCCACCTGGCAGTGTATTTAGTTTACTGAGCACAATCCTGCTGACAGGTGTGCTTTAAAGGTGTTCTCAATACTGAGAAATACACAGGGATACTTATTGATGATGCAATACCATCAGGGAGGCATTGGATTGACTCCAAATTAATTCTGCATCAGGACAATGACCCCAGTCATATAGCCAATGTCATTAAAGGGAATATATCAAGTTCGATAATGCTATTAACCTGCAGATATTAAGTTAATCTGCAGGTTAATATAGAGTTATGAAGGTGCTCAGCCACAGTACTGGAAACGTGGCACTCAGAGGAAAATTAACATTATTTCCCCTGGGAACCGCCAGCTTTCAGTCATGTAAACGTGCCTTGAGCAATTACGGTCACTCATCATAGTACTGAGACTTGCAGCAGTAAGCACGCTGCGACACCGACAGACAGCCGACTCGGCAGTGGATCAGTGCAGAGTCAGATGTCAGTCAGTGCAGTAGCGCGATTACTACCACCACGCTCAGCGTTGTGACAGGTGACTGTAACCGCACCAGCATGCCAGCATGACTGAAAGCGGGTGGCTCTTGGTAGAAATAAAGTTCATTTTCTCCCAGGTGCAGCATTATTAGTACTGCGGCCAGGCACCTTCATACCACTAGTAACCTGCAGATTAACCCTATGATGACCTGGTCTCCACAGTCACCAGACCTGAACCCAATCGAGATGGTTTGGGGTGAGCTGGACCGCAGAGTGAAGGCAAAAGGGCCAACAAGTGCTAAGCATCTCTGGGAACTCCTTCAAGATTGTTGGAAGACCATTTCCGGTGACTACCTCTTGAAGCTCATCAAGAGATTGCCAAGAGTGTGCAAAGCAGTCATCAAAGCAAAAGGTGGCTACTTTGAAGAACCTAGAATATAAGACATATTTTCAGTTGTTTCACACTTTTTTGTTAAGTATATAATTCCACATGTGGTAATTCATAGTTTTGATGCCTTCAGTGTGAATGTACAATTTTCATAGTCATGAAAATACAGAAAAAATTTTAAATGAGAAGGTGTGTCCAAACTTTTGGTCTGTACTGATATATATATATATATATATATATATATATATATATATATATATACATATACACATATATATATAAAAAGTATACACATTTGGTATTGCCGCGTCCAGACCGACCTGACCTATAAAACTGTCCCACTAGTTAACCCCTTTAGTGAACATGGTAAAAAAAAAAAAAAAGCAAAGCAAAAAACGGAGCTTTAGCATCATGCCGCCAAACAAAAAATGGAATAAAACGCAATAAAAAAGACCAATGTAAATAAAAATGTTACCGCTGAAAATGTCATCTAGTCCCACAAAAAAACAAGCCGCCATACATCTCCATCAGCGAAAAAATGAAACAGTTATAGCTCTCAGAATAAAGCGATACAAAAAATTTTTTTTTTTCTATAAAATGCTTTGTGTAAAAGCGCCGAAACATAAAAAAAAAGATATAAATGTAGTATCGCTGTAAACGTACTGACCCGAAGAACAATGCTGCCTTATCAATTTTACTACACGCAAAACGGCATAAAAAAAAACAATTCCTGAATTGTTTGTTTTTGTTTATTCTGCCTCCCAAAAATCGGAATAGAAAGCGATCAAAAAATGTAATTTGCCCGAAAATGGTACCAATAAAAACGTCAACTCATCCCGCAAAAAATCAAGCCCTTACATGACTCTATTGACCGAAATATGGGAAAATGATTGCAAAAACTAGTTTTTGCAAAAAAAAAGCATCTTTTAGGCTATGAGCGCACGATTAGGATTTGAAGCAGAAATTTCCTGAGCGTTTCTGCATCTCCTTGGGAGGAAAAACCGCGTGGGCATTTTTGACATGTTTTTTTTATGCGGTTTTGAAGCGTTTTTGTACATCAATGAATGCTTTTTGGAGCTAAATAAAGTTATGTGGTGGGACCTTGCTTAAACCCTTGGATTACCTTCAGAACTGGAGTGAGTATATTGGTTAATTTGAATGATTAAAGAATGTGTCTGTTGTATTTCAAATAAAGTGTTTGCTCTGTGTCTGTGTGTTTATTTAACTCTTTACTTTACTTTACTTTAATTAGTTTGGGTCATGAAAAGGTCTGATTGATACCTTGTCATCACCAAACAAAAGAGCTGGATGTCAGCTAGTCCTGTTCACCCAATCTTCATTAGCATTTCTATTCATTTAATTTATGCGGCTGCTGTGAGCTGGTATTTTTAGCCTGGGAAGGTGCCATTTGCAAACATGGTCCCTGGCCATTAAATAACATCTCACAGCTGGTTCGTTAGCCGCTTTGTCCCCCCGATCAGCACTCAGCAGCGCTTTGGACACAGCACATTTTTGTTGCGTCCAAAACGTGGTGTTCTAATGCTGCACTTTTGTTGTCGGTACATGTGAATCCACTGCATATAATGACACTTCAATTGGTCAAAATCTGCAGCAGAGACTAGCATGTGCACTACAGAAATTGACATGCTGCAGGTGAGTTTGGGTACGTCGCCACAGTCAGGAGCCGCTGCAGATTTGACGCTGCGTGTTTATACAGCATCAAACCCGCAGTGTCCAGATGTTACGGCATAGTGGATGGGATCTCTAGAAATCCCATGTCCACTATGCGTGCATCAAAGGCTGCGGATCACCCGTGGACACTGACATGCAGCTCGTCTTTCAGGACCGCAGCATGTCAAATTCTCTTGTGGAGTCGCTAGTCTAAGCAACAGAAATTTGACCACTAGAATGTATTGAATGTGGTAAATACGCATGGTTCTGTGAACACATGTGGATTTACCTGCGTTCAATAGAATGCAATGTTTTGGACGCAGCAAAAAAATATGCATCCAAAGCGCTGCTACGTCCGGATCGTGGGCACATAGCCTAAAATAATAAAAAAAAAATGGCGTGGGCTCCCGCATCATTTTTATAACCAGCAGAGGGAAAGTCGACCGCAGGGGGCTGATATTAGTAGCTGGGAAGGGGCCATTAGCCAACAATGTTCCCTGGCTATTAAAGAAGTTGTCCACCACTACTTTATATGAACCACCCAATGTATCCCCCCAAGGTCCAGAAGTGTTTTTGTAAATACCTTGCGATGCCTTTTCTGCCTCTCAGCGGCGCTATTGCTAGCCGCTCAGAGGCATCATGTGACCCGTCACTGTTGTCACGTCAAGTGAGGCGTGACATCAGTGACGCGCTCCCCGCGGTGGATGCTGGGCTGTGGGCGGAGTTTCCCCGTGCGTCACACCCAGCATCCACCGCGTGCTTTCCCAGTGAATGAGGAGAAGGAGAGCGTGCGGTGGATGCCGGGTGTGACGTGGTGGGTAACTCCGCCCACAGCCCAGCGTCCACCATGGAATGCAGAAGTGAGTACTCCCTGCTGCAGTCGGAACTTGACGTGACATCAGCGGATGACAGAGCCGGCTGTCACGTGATGCCTGTGAGCAGCCAGTGATAGCGCCGCTCACAGGCAGAAAAGGCACCACAAGGTATTTAGAGAAACACTTATGAGCCCTAGGGAAATGCATTGCCTAGGGAAATACATTGGGGGAATCATATAAAGTAGTGGACAACCCCTTTAATATTATCCCGCAGCTGTCTAGTTTAGCCTTTGCTGGTTAGATTTTATAGGGGGACCCCACGTCAATTTTTTTCTGGGGTCCCCCTGTAATCTAACTAGTAAAGGGGTCATGGATACTAGCCCCCTCCGTGGCTATTAATATCACCCCTCAGCAGTCCCAGAAATGGCGCATCCATAAGATGCGCCAGACCTGGCGCTTAGGCTCCGCTCTTCCCACTGCCCTGTAGCGGTGGCAGTGGGGTAATTGGGTTCACATCAGCCTTGTATTGGCGGCTGACGTGAAGCCCAGGGTTAGTAATGGAGGGCATCTATAAGACGCCCCATTACTAATCGCTTAGTAAAATGGTCGCCGCTTTTTCAATAAAAATCATGGCCAGAATAAAGTATTTTAATGAAATAAAAAACATACGGTTCTAAAATATTTTTTATTACACTCCATCCAGTGCAGGGAACGAGCCCGCACTTCGCAAAATACCGCTGGCCGCCGGGGAGACCGCATCGCCGCGGACCAGGAGGACATCGGGGGCCGCCAGACAGGTGAGAATGAGGTTTATTTTTACTTTTTTTTTTTTCTTTTTTTATCAGCGAGAGCGGCGGTCGGATGAGAGGAGGTGTAGTCCTCTCCTGACCAGGGTACCACCTGCAGTGCGTTTCCGGCGCAATTTCGCTTCCATTGACTTTCATTGAAATGCAGCATATTGTCACGGGTGTGTCAGAGGTGACAGACAGTCGCCCTGCAGTGGTTTGCAGGAGGTCTTCACGTTTGGCAATGCAGACTGCTGCCTAGATAGGAGGCTGTGTTTAGGACCCAGTGACTACCTCCCTTTAGTCTGGGTATATACACTGTGTTCCAAATTATTATGCAAATAATATTTTCTCAGATTTTCCCAAATTACCTATATGAATTGCAGTCATTGTAATTTTCCAGTCAAATAACTATTAGAGTACAATTGAAATTGTACAAACTGCCTATGATAACAGTATATTTAAAAAAATAAAACACTCAAACTGCACTCAAAATGCATGTTCCAAATTATTATGCACAGCAGAGTTTTCAACCTTTTCATTTTAATAAAGAACAAAAAAATGGTCATTTTTGAAATTATAATCATTAGCAGGTTATTACAAACTGAAATCAAACAGTTTTCAGGTCAAAACTTTATTCTAGGTGATGTTACATTTGCACATAGGACCGCTTGTTCGAAAGGAGCTTCTGAACTCTCTCGTCCATTGAATTTGTCAGGTTTTGGATGGTTTCTGCTTCAATTGTTTTGCATGAGGACAGAATACCCTCCCAGAGCTGTTGCTTAGATGTGAACTGCCTCCCGCCATCATAGACACTCCTTTTGATGATGCTCCAGAGGTTCTCAATGGGGTTGAGGTCAGGGGAGCATGGGAGCCACACCATAAGTTTGTCCCCTTTAAATGTCCATAGCAGCCAGAGATGTAGATGTGTTATGTGCAGCATGAGATGGGGCATTATCATGCATGAAAATGATCTTGCTGCGGAATACACGGTTCTTCTTCTTGAACCATGGAAGAAAGTGCTGTTTCAGAAACTCAACATACATTATGGAGTTCATCTTTACCCCTTCAGGGATCCTAAAGGGGCCGACAATCTCTCTCCCCATGATTCCAGCCCAAAACATTACTCCACCTCCTCCTTGTTGGCACCATAGCCGTGTTTGCATGGGGTGTCCATCAACCAGCCATCCTCCACTCCATCCATCTGGACCATCGAGCGTTGCACGGCACTCATCGGTGAACAAAACCGTTTTGAAGTCAGTCTTCATGTATCGTTTGGCCCACTGGAGCCGTTTCTGCTTGTGTGCAGTGGATAGAGGAGGTCGACAGGATGGCTTACACACAGCTGCAAACCTCTGAAGGACCCTGCATCTTGTTGTTCGGGGGACGTTGGAGGCACCAGCAGCTTCAAAAACTTGTCTGCTGCTATGAGAAGGCTTTTTTGCCGCTGCTCTTTTAACCTGACGTAATTGCCTGTAGGAAAGAGTCCTCAATTTTCCCTTATCAGCACGCACACGTGTGTACTGTGAATCAGCTACATACTTCTTGATTGTGCGATGATCACGATGAAGTGTCTTGGCAATGTTGATTGTAGTCATGCCTTGACCTAAACACTCCACAATTTGTTGCTTCTCAGCAGCCGACACATCCTTTTTCTTTTCCATTTTGGCAGAAATGTAGGCTGCTTAATAATGTGGGACAGCCTTCTTAAGTAGTCTTGCCTTTCATTGGACACACCTGCCAAACTAATTAGCACAGGTGTCTGCAATTGCTTACAGTGATATAAAGAGCCCTGACACACATTACCATCAAGGAGTTTAACTGACAAACAAAAAAATTCTTACCTTATCACTCCTAAACACTTTTTGCATAATAATTTGGAACACGGTGTATATACCTGGTGTGTCTAGGTGGACGTCGCCGGTTATAGTCATTTCTACTTGGAACTTAGCAGAAGCAGCATCAAGTACTCTTTGGAGTCTTGAGGCCGTGTGCCCTGTTGGAGTTCTTCTAAAGCTAAGTTATTATTTCCCTGTGTTGTCTTCCCCTTTTCTCTTTAGAGTGCTAGCTTTAGCCTAAAGCCAGGGATAGTAGGGCGAGGCACGTGATCGGCGACAGCTGCGGAGGCTGTATGGGGACTTTAGGGGGAGACGGGTGACGCTAGTCCAGATTATGAGGTCGCCTCTTACCCCTTTCCCTGGTGTTTAGGCTCCCTGTCCCTTTCCCCTCTGTGTTGCACTCACACCTGGCTTGACACATATTGGCAGGTATAGATATTATACCTGCGGGTTTGCTGCGATTCAATGCAAGTCAATGGGCGCGAATTTGCGGTGGAAACGCCCAAACAATGGTCATGCTGCGGTTTCCGCATCATGTGCACAGCACATCCGGATTCGCATTGCAGTACGTGGGAGACCTATTACAAGCATTTTCGCAGCGTTTCCGCGGCGGGAAAACTGCCACGAAAACGCATCAAAAACGTTTCGTGTGAACTTAGCCTTAGTGTGTGACAGCTGCCAAATATAAAAAGCCGATATGAATCTGGTATCTCTGTAATCGCACCGACCCGAAGAATAAAGTGGTCTAATCACTTATACCGCACAAGGAAAGGCGTAAAAAATAAGCTCTAGGGTTAGGGTTGTGCTAGGGTTGGGGTTCTATTAGGTTTGGGATTTTTTCAAAAGTAAAGAAAAAAAAAAATGATGACGATATGGCAACTAGTGTTGAGCGCAAGTGCTCGCTACTTGAGTGAGTTTGCATCGGGTGCTCGGGTATGCACTGAATATCGCGGGTGCTCAAGTGACATGCTCAAGTCTCCACCTCATATGTTTCGTTATACAGCCAAAAAACCTAGCGGGGATTGCCTGCCATGTACGAGCGATCCCCGCATGTTTTTTTTGGGTGTCTAACAACCGTGAAACATGAGGGGTGGGGACTTGAGCATGTCAGTAGAGCACCCGCGATACATGGTGCATACCCGAGTACCCGATGCAAACTCAAGTAGCGAGCACTTGTATTCAAGACTAATGACAACTTATTCAATGATGACCTAATGTTATCAAATTCTGTGTTCTCTGGGTTCACAATGTTCACTATACCCTTTGACAAAATCCTTGAAGCGTCTAGTTTCCAAAATGGGGTGACTTGTGTTTTTTTTTTTCACTGTTTAGGCACATCAGGGGCTCTCCAAACGCGACATGGCGTCCGCTAATTATTCAAGCAAATTTTACATTCAAAAAGTCAAATGGCGCTCCTTCGCTTCCGAACCCTGCCGTGTGCCCAAACAGTGGTTTTCCCCCACATATGGGGTATCGGCTTATTCAGGAAAAATTGTCCATTTTTTTCTGTTACCGTTGAGAAAATAAAAAAATTTGGGTCTAAAGTAACATTTTTGTGAAAAAAGTTGTGTTCCTTGTTTTCTTCCATATTCAAAAAATTCCTGTGAAGAACCTGAAGGGTTAATAAACTTCTTGAATGTGGTTTTGAGAGGTGCAGTTTTTAGAATGGTGTCACTTTTGGGTATTTTCTCCCATAAAGGCCCCTCAAAGTCACTTCAAATGTGATGTGGTCTCTAAAAAAAAAAAAAAAAAAAAAAAGGTTTTGTAAATTTTGTTGGAAAAATTAGGAATCGCTGGTCACCTTTTAACCCTTATAACTTCCTAACCAAAAGAAAATTTGGTTACAAAATTTTGCTAATGTAAAGTAGACATGTGGGAAATTTTATTTATTAACTATTTTGTGTGTGACATATCTCTCTGATTTAAGGGCATGAAAATTCAAATTTTGAAAATTGCAAAATTTTTCGATTTTTGGTCATATCAAATAAATTGTACCACTATCATGAAGTACAATATGTCACGAAAAAACACATTCTTGGAATCAGTGCGATCTGTGTTCCAGAGGTATTACCTCATAAAGTGACAGTGGTCAGAATTGTAAAAATTGGCCCGGTCATTAACGAGCAAACCACCTTCGGGGATAAAGGGGTTAAGAGCTATCTCCAGCGTAAAGAAGAACAATGAGTCATAGAAGTGATGATATGACCCCACTAAGCCCTGATCTCAACACCATCGAGTCTGTCTGGGATCACATGAAGAGGCAGAATGATTTGCTCAAGCCTCATACACAGAAGATCTGTGGTTATTTCTCCAAGATGTTTGGAAGAACCTCCCTGCTTAATTCTTTTGATCACTGTGTGCAAATGTGCCTTGAAGAACTGATGCTGTTTTAAAGGCCAAAGGCCATCACCAAATATTGATTTCATTTACATTTCTCGTTTGTTCATTCACTTTTTATTTTGTTATTTGATAAAAATTAACTTTTAAAGACTTAATTTTTAAACCATTCTTACTTTGAAGCATTTTTTTCACACCAAAATGAACCCAAATATTAAGCAAGACAACAAAAATTAGGTAAAATATATTACAAATCTTTTGTTTTAATGAGTCAAATAACCCATTGAATTATTCATTTAGCCATAATTGAATTAAATATTTTTTTCCTTTTCATGTGCAGTGCGATAAATCTAAAGATAGTTACTGATTTCCTGCATGAAACCACATTTGCCGTTACAAAAAAAAACCCCAATACACATGGCAGTGCCATGCCTCACCCTGCATCAGGCTGTGCTTGTAAATGGGCATCTGTGTAACTTAGGGAGGAAGATGTCGGGTCAGATATGATTGTGGTTGCAGGGGTGTAGGCAGCCATTCCTTTATCAGTCTTGGGTTCAATGAAAGACATGGAACCACCAACTATTGGACTGTTTTGCAAAAAAACACGTGACCACAGTCTAACCAGTTCCCCTTTCATTTCCCATTAGATTAAACTGGAACTGGAATGTGGGTGTAGATGTCCGTGCAGAGTCTGATCATGTGGCATCCATGTGCCAGGACAAGGGAAGCATTTAAGAAGCGCTGCCATGTGAAGGGTTAATACGGCACCCTGGACACTTGCCAATTTTTAAGGGAGTCCAGAACGTCTCCCATTTTTCTGGACTTTTCCAGACAGTTGGCAGGAATGATTTACCTATTGTATTTACATTTCCTATTTTAGGAATTCCGGAATTTGAAAGAAACGCCAATTGCAGAGACTCCATGCAATCTGTGTGCAAGTAAGGAATAATGTACATATTCCATAAAATGGGGACATTAAATATTATACACACAGACAAGTTGGTGCTTTCTCAATGGTGCTCCTCTGGCTGACCAATTACTCGTATGTTAAACTGGAAGTCAAAATGTCGCTGCAGCATTTGGTTGAAGTCCAGATGAAGAGAGAGAAAACCAAACATTTCTTTTTACTGAAAATATCTGTAACAATGATTTTCTTCTTTCTTTTTCTAGAATCCAAATTGAAGGCCTCACATGAATTTGTCGCAGCATGTAATAAACCACAAAGACAGAACCAATGTGTGACTGATATGATCCAGCCTCCCCCTTGAAGACCTTCAACTCCCTCCTAAGAGAGACCTTGCCCTGGAATGACACGATCACTCCCGTTGAGCCCAAGTACAGACTCGCCATCGGGAATATCGTGTCGCTCCAAAGCGCTCTCTTCCACTCCAGAGACCATGGCTTCAGTGTTTAATAGTCCATTCTGGTATGAAAACTATGCAATATACTGCAGCTTTTATATGATATATTACCTTATTAATTCCATAATTTTCTTTTTTTTTCATACATTTATAAAGGACAATTCCAACTCCCTATGTACAAGAATATAACTACTATAATACTGCCCCCTATGTACAGGAATATAACTACTCTAATACTGCCCCTATGTACAAGAATATAACTACTATAATACTGCCCCCTATGTACAAGAATATAACTACTATAATACTGCCCCCTATGTACAAGAATATAACTACTATAATACTGCCCCCTATGTACAAGAGTATAACTGCTATAATACTGCTCCCTATGTACAAGAATATAACTACTATAATACTGCCCCCTATGTACAAGAATATAACTACTATAATACTGCCCCCTATGTACAAGAATATAACTACTATAATACTGCCCCTATGTACAAGAATATAACTACTATAATACTGCCCCCTATGTACAAGAATATAACTACTATAATACTGCCCCCTATGTACAAGAATATAACTACTATAATACTGCACACTATGTACAAGAATATAACTACTATAATACTGCACACTATGTACAAGAATATAACTACTATAATACTGCTCCCTACGTACAAGAATAAAACTACTATAATACTGCTCCCTACGTACAAGAATATAACTACTATAATACTGCTCCCTACGTACAAGAATATAACTACTATAATACTGCCCCCTATGTACAAGAATATAACTACTATAATACTGCCCCCTATGTACAAGAATATAACTACTATAATACTGCACCCTATGTATAAGAATATAACTACTATAATACTGCTCCCTATGTACAGGAATATAACTACTATAAGGCCACGTCCCCACTCTCAGTATAGTGGGTGATAAAATGCAGAATTGGTGCACTTGTTTCTATTATACCTGTTCTCTGATTGTTCCTCACCTGGTTTTGGCTCCCACTCCAGAGAAAATATACTGACCAAATACTGATAGTGGGGCTGTGGCCTAATACTGCTCCCTATGTACAAGAATATAACTACTATAATACTGCTCCTATGTACAAGAATATAACTACTATAATACCGTCCCCTATGTACGAGAATATAACTACTATAATACTGCCCCCTATGTACGAGAATATAACTACTATAATACTGCCCCGTATGTACGAGAATATAACTACTATAATACTGCCCCCTATGTACAAGAATATAACTACTATAATACTGCCCCTATGTACAAGAATATAACTACTATAATACTGCCCCCTATGTATGAGACTATAACTACTATAATACTGCCCTCTATCTACAAGAATATAAGTACTATAATACTGCCCTCTATGTACAAGAATATAACTACTATAATACTGCCCCGTATGTACGAGAATATAACTACTATAATACTGCCCCTATGTACAAGACTATAACTACTATAATCCTGCTCCTATTTACAAGAATATAACTACTATAATACTGCCCCCTATGTACAAGAATATAACTACTATAATACTGCTCCTATGTACAAGAATATAACTACTATAATACTGCCCCCTATGTACAGGAATATAACTACTATAATACTGCCCTCTATGTACAAGAATATAACTACTATAATACTGCCCCCTATGTACGAGACTATAACTACTATAATACTGCCCTCTATGTACAAGAATATAACTACTATAATACTGCCCCCTATGTACAAGAATATAACTACTATAATACTGCTCCTATGTACAAGAATATAACTACTATAATACTGCCCCCTATGTACAAGAATATAACTACTATAATACTGCCCCCTATGTACGAGACTATAACTACTATAATACTGCCCTCTATGTACAAGAATATAACTACTATAATACTGCCCCCTATGTACAGGAATATGAGTAATATATGACTGGTTTTGTGTCAATGTAATAACCATCTCTTCTGGACTCTTTTACATTTTATATACATATTATATACAATATAATTGTATTTTATATACATATATCTATTTGTTTCTGATAATCAGAGTCCTGTTGCTGTAGACAGTCAGAAGTTGGTCTGGCGTGATCATAAATTCTCAGATCACCTCTTGGCTGTGCGCTGCATCCAGGGAAGGCATCAACAACCTGCACGATTATCATGGCTCTTATAGTTTTTTGTTTTTTTTTTCCTTTTTTTTTTCATGGAATTATTCTTTTGCTTTAAAATTTGTCAAAAAAAATTGCATAATGTAGCAAAACTATTGAACATCTTTTGTGTTTATACCAGCTGTTGGAAATAAAGATTTTGATATTTCATACTATGTGTTTATTTTATAGAATGTGGTTATGAAAATTATGAAATAGAAGATTCATAGAATCCTAGAATGTTAAAGTTGGAAGGGACCACCAGGGTCCTCGTGTCCAACCCCCTGCTCTTTGCAGGATTCACTAACCCATCTCAGACAGATGTCTGTCCAGCCTCTGTTTGAAGACTTCCATTGAAGGAGAACTCACCACCTCTCGTGGCCGCTTGTTCCACTCATTGATCTCCTCACTGTCAAACAGTGTCTAATATCTAATCTGTATCTTCTCCCTGTCAGTTTCATCCCATTGCTTCTTGTCTTTCTTTGTGCAAATGAGAATAAGGATGATCCCTGTACAATGTGACAGCCCTTCAGATATTTGTAGACTGCTATTAAGTCTCCTCTCAGTCTTCTCTTTTGCAGCTAAACATTCCCAGATCCTGTAACCATTCCTCATAGGACATAGTTTGCAGTCCGCTCACCATCCTGGTCGCTCTTCTCTGAACTTGCTCCAGTTTCTTCATGTCTTTTTTAAAATGTGGCGCCCAGAACGGGACACAGTATTCCTGATGAGGTCTGACCAAAGAGGAGTAGAGGGGGATAATTACTTCACGTGATCTAGACTCTATGATTCTGTTAATACATCCCAGAACTGTGTTTGCCTTTTTTTGCTGCTGCATCACACTGTTGACTCATGTATAGACTGTGATCTATTAGTATACCCAATTCTTTTTCACACGTGATTTTTCTTAGCCATATTCCTCCTATTCTGTATATGCTTTTTATCCATTTTTCTTGCCCAGATGTAGGACTTTGCATTTCTCCCTGTTAAAAAACATTGTTAGTTGCTGCCCACAGTTCCAGTTTGCTTAGGTCTTTTTGAATCCTCTCTCTCTCTTCTCTAGTATTAGCTATCCCTCCTAGCTTTGTGTCATCAGCAAATGTAATCAGTTTACCCTCAATTCCTTCATCTACATCATTGATAAAGATGGAGAACAACACAAGGTCCAGGACAGAGCCCTGTGGTACCCCACTTGAGACATTCATCCAACTGGATGTGCAACCATTTATGACCACTCTTTGGGTCCGATCACTAAGCCAGTTTTGAATCCACCTAACAGTTGCCTTGTTCATTCATATGATCATAGCCAAAAAGAAAAGATGGCAGCACAGGTATAGAAAAGGCACAGTGTAAATCTTTCCAAGAATACTGGCTTTGTGTCCCTTCACAGCACAAATCCAGACAAAGTTGGTTCTGCTAGGAATGATGTGGTCCCAAGACTTTAGGCGCCCCCTGGAGGATTATACCTAGAACTCATCAACACTAATTACTAGTCTCCATTTTGTATCTTTATATATTGCGGCTAACAATTAGAGGGTAAAAACATGGGGTCTCGTATGTTACACCAAATTCTTCAGAGAAGAGTTGTGGCGGGAATTAGAAGAACAGTTTTCCAAAACGCATAGTGCACTACCACCCGGTGTGACTGGAGTCCTAGCTCGCCCTTGTTCCACATGCTGCATCTGATGAGTGCAGTATTTTTACACATGTGAACTTGGCTTCATTATTGTTAAACTATAATCTGCAGATAGGTCGGTAAATAACGCATGGATAATGAAGGGGTTTGGAAAATTACAACATCTGACTTTTCTCACTTGCTCCCAGTTAAACAAATATCTTTACACTTTACCTGTATCACATGAGGAACCAGCAGACGCTATGAGCAAACGAATATAATTATGTGAACTGAATTTCGGTTGTGACTCTAATCTACATAGTAAAATATATCCATCATTTTTCTAAACAGCTTCAGGGGGATGAAGCGGGTGGAAAGTTAAATGTCAGCGATATGTACATACTTGTGAGGATGAAAGTATATATCCGTATACACACAAATAAAAAAAAGTTATATACACATGTATAATATTAGTCCCAGCAGGCCTCTCTTCTCTTGATTTTTCCTACTTGTTTTCCAAGAGCTATAACTTTTTTATTTTTGATCGATAGAGTTGTATTAGGGCTTGTTTTTTTGCAGTACAACCTGTATTTTTTTTTATCATTACCATTTGAGTCCATAGGACTTCCTGATCTCCTTTCATTCCATTTTTGGGAGGCAAATTGACAGAAAAAAAAACCCCAGCAATTCTGCCATTTCGATTTTTTTTTTTTATTCTGTTTCAGCTTTCACTGTATATGATAAATATTGTATTAGTTTGGACAGTTATGCATGTTATGATACCAAATAAATTTATATATATAAAGTTATATTTCAGTGGATAGGTAGTTCTTAAATGGTGCTGTCACCATTGATAGTGCCATTTAAAGGGTTAAAGTGATGCAATTGTAGCTTGCACTGATCATAGAAATTAGACTTAGGTGCTGTCTGTACAACACAGCCAGCACCAATGCTGTATGCAGCGGGCTGAGCCCCTGAGCACAACCCCATAAATGCAGTGTGCACAGTGATGAGTAAGTGCCTCAGTTGCATTGGGCCCATTAATTGCCAGGGGCAAGTGCAACTGGTGTATTGTCCCCAATGCTTATTCTGCGCAACAGATCATCAGCAATACTACAGTGTTATTGAAAAACAACCTGATTTTCCGTGGACCCTGAGTAAATCAAACTGCAAATCTGGCAGAAACCCAAGTGCCAGACACAGATTTCACCAGCAGATTCCTTTGAAAATACGTTTTTGGTTTAACCATCATGTAAAAACCTCTGTGTGAACACACCCTTAAATCAATGTCTTCTGCGGAGAGATCACAACTAAAACTAATACAATATGACCTATCTGGCAGATGTGAATAAGGTTAAACACATCTGTCTTTTATTAAGAACCAACATTATCCATTATCAGGGGGATCCTGTATATTAAGGGGGTAATTCCCAAGATAGTAAGTTATCCCTTATCCATATGATCAGGGATAACTTACTTGTTTACTGGGGAATCGGATCTGACTCCATTCCCAAGAATATGGTTCTGGAACTGGGCTCTGCATTGCCATCGTTAATCGAGCAGAGGTGCCCATGTTCAATCTCCGCTCCATTCATTGTTAATGGCACGGTCGCATCAAGATAGCGTTCTGCAGAATACGGTTCCCGGGTTCTATGGTCTCGTTCTCAAAATTACTGGGGTTTTCCAGTAATTACATTCAGATCCGGTGAATAGTAAGTTATCCTCGAACCTAAACATAAGGGATAAGTTACTAACTTGGGAATAACCATTTAAGGCTCGAGCTGTAAAGAGACTTGAAGATTGTAATGTCGCATTGTGACACTGCAAGTAATGATTGTGGCAGGTAACATAAGACCATAACAGGTCTGTCAGCAAAAATATAAATCTGATGGATCTTTATTTGCCTCATACAGTGCCATGTAAATCACGTGAGACTGTGACTTCCTTGTGACCTATTTGGCTGTACATGAACATCTACTCTACCGTGTGCATAAGCCCTAGGGTGAAGATATATTTGCATTTTGTCCCCACATAACCTCACATGTGAGCGGATGATATGGGCTGAAAAACTTTAATATAGGTGCCAATACTAAAAAAAAAAAAAAAAAAATCATCAGTTAAATTAAACATGTGAGCAAACAGCATGATATTCTCAACTTAAACTGCTAAATTTAATTTAAAAAGAAAAAAACTGAAGTTTCTATATTTGTGCTGATTGGTTCTAAAACAAGCAATTACCAATGACTGATAAAGTTGTAGAGGCGACTGTCTTACTAGCAATTGTGGAATGTGGGAACCCTGATCTTAAGAATTAGGGGACGCAGCTCTTCAGTCAATTCTAATTTTTTTGTTTCTACACAGCACCACCCTTGCCACAGGCTGTGCAAGGAACTGCAGCATGGCCACATTCAAGTAAATAAATTTAGTTTCAGTTCCCTACACAGATGGAAAACTTAGACAGGAAGGCAACAGTGATTCACGTGATTCTCAGGAGCAGTTGGACTTCCAGATGTCGAATTCCCACTAATCATAAAGTGATGGCGAAACCTTTCATATCTCAGCGTCCTGACTAAACGCTAAAAAAAAATCTGAGTTTCTTTGAAGTGCCCATGACGTATATGGAGATAAAGGTTTTACACATAGCCATCAGCCCTTTGAGGTCACACACCATCCATGCCCATTTCTTGTCCCTTCCCTATCTCAATGTGAAATGTGGTGTGGGGGGGATCCATCTCCTGACAGAAGCACTGGTTTTCTAGCTTTATTGGGAAGCTTCGATAGTACTCAGGTGATTCTCCGACTCTTCCAGACATATGCTTTATTTAATCAAGGGCCTCCAGGACAGTATTCCATAAAGACAAAAGCAAAATCGCTCAGCATTAGTATGATCAAGACTGGCAACAGCATCTGGCAAAATTGGGAAAGGGCTAGAGCTCGCAGCGTCTGGGGGTCCCCACTCCATACAGTGCAGGTGTCAGCTGTGAAATACCTCTAATCGCAGCAATCATTAGAATAGAATTGAAGAGGTTAAAAATGGTGGTGACCCTTCCGACACCCATTGACAAACCCCACAACATGACTGCGGGTTGCCTGTGTCATGGCAGCCAGGAAGCCTACTGAAGTCCCCTGTATCCGCCATGCATGTACATGCCAGGCTTCATAGGAGACTGTTGATGTTACAATATACTGCAATATTACAGTATCACAGTGTATTGTACAAGTTATCCTCAGCTCAAATACGGGGTCAATAAAAAAAAAAAAAAAAAGAATATAAAAGTTTGTATCACCCCTATTTAACCAGAATGTAAGTAAAATGTAAAAAATTAGCAGGACAGGCGCATGATGCCATTCTGGGCTACTAATCAGAAGAGGGGCGCGGATGAAGGCATGAAGGAGGGGAAGGGCTCTGGTCTGGGGCCCACCGACTCCTGCAGCTTTTCTAATCAGGTTTAATAGTATTTATTCCATACGGTGATTGCTGAAACAAGAAAAAATTAAAACAGCAGGATCACCAGGTTTTTTTGGGTCCCTTCGCCTCCCCAAAAAATTTACTAATAAGAGATCAGAAAGTCATATGGATCCCAAAATGGTGATGATGAAAACAACAACTTGCCCGGCAAAAAAAAAGTTCCGATATAACTATTGACTAAAAATGAAAAGTTATTATTCTTCGATGGTGAGGAGGAAAAAGCAAACAGAATAGGGGCCCCCTGGGACTCTCACCCAGGGGCCACATAGACCTGGTGCGGCCTCCGTTCAAGAACTGGATAACATATCATGCCTGAAAAACAACTGAGGGCTGAACATATCCCCCCCATCCCCGGGATAAGCCCCCCTCGCTTCATACGTAGTGTTTCTGATTCAGTTTCTCAATAGGGTAAATAATGGCGAATGACTGCACTTAGTCGGCCACCTTATTTTCACAATTAGTGGAGGTCAAATTGAGTGGAACCCCTATAATTAGCCATTCATGGGGTGTACTAATAATGTAGTGAGGCTTCTAGGTATCTCTGGCTGACATGCGCACTGTGGAGTCCAAATGTGTAAAGTAAACACAACAGATTAGATAGAAACTCTTCATCTCTCCCTCTATCCTCCCAATTCATCTCACCTCCTCCTCCAAATTATTCCTCAACATTCAATCCTGGATCTCCAAACACAGACAGCCACCTCATGCCCTCTCCTGTTCCCACCTGCTAACACGTTCTCTGCTCCTCCTCACTGCTGGAGATATCTCTCCAAATCCTGGTCCTCCTCGCCATATCCCCACAGTCACTTCTACCTCCTATCCACGACCTTCCTCAAACTGTCGCAACCCTTCTAACCTCATACCCATCCAACTAATACCCACTTCCTCAGCTATACTAACAGGAGCTCTATGGAACGCTCGCTCTGTCTGCAACAAACTTTCCTTCATCC
The DNA here is from genome assembly GCF_046119375.1 of Phyllobates terribilis. NCBI lineage: Eukaryota > Metazoa > Chordata > Amphibia > Anura > Dendrobatidae > Phyllobates > Phyllobates terribilis. The sequence continues at coordinate 367,597,860 of NW_027362768.1, forward strand.
ACGATCTTTTCATTACAAACAAACTCTCCTTCCTCGCCATCACCGAAACCTGGCTCACCCCCTCTGACACAGCCTCCCCAGCTGCCCTTTCATATGGCGGATTCCACCTTTCCCATACCCCCCGCCCCAATGGCAAACATGGTGGAGGCGTAGGTTTCCTCCTATCAGAACTCTGCGCTTTCACCAAAATCCCACTGCCACCCTCCGTTACACTCCCCTCTTTTGAGGTGCACTGTGTGCGCATCTATTCCCCCTCCAACTGGCCGTCGTTTACCGACCCCCAGGGCAAGCCACCACCTTCTTAGACCATTTCACCACCTGGCTGCTTCACTTCCTTTCCACTGACATCCCCACTATCATAATGGGTGACTTCAACATCCCCATTGACACTCCCCACTCGTCTGTCTCTAAGCTCCTATCCCTCACTTCCTCCTTTGGACTCACTCAATGGTCTTCCACACCCACCCACAAAGATGGCCACATACTGGACCTCATCTTCACCCGCTTCTGTTCCCTATCTAACCTCTCTAACTCACCACTCCCTCTCTCTGACCATAACCTCCTCACATTTTCTACCCTCTCCTCTCCGGGTGCACAATCCCCACTCCACAAACTCACACACCCTCGCAGAAATCTCAAACACCTTGACCTACACTCTCTCTCTGAATCCCTCCTTCCTCTCACAGACATAAATTCCTTACACGATGCAGACGTTGCTGCTGCTTCATATAACACCACAATAGCTTCAGCTCTAGACTCGATCGCCCCTCTCACACACACCACACCTTGCACATCCAACAGGCAACCCTGGCACACTAAACTTACCAAAGAACTGCGCCGGGCCTCCAGGGTTGCGGAGCGGAGATGGAAAAGGTCTCACTCCATCGAGCACTTCATCGCATTCAAGCAATCCCTCACTAATTTCAAGTCCGCACTCACTACAGCAAAACAAACCTACTTCTCATCTCTCATATCCTCCCTATCTCACAACCCTAAACAGCTATTTAACACTTTCAACTCTCTCCTTCGTCCCCCAGCACCTCCTCCCTCTTCTCTCATCTCAGCCGACGACTTTGCCTCATTCTTCAAACAGAAGATTGACACCATCAGACAAAACTTTTGCCTAAAGTCCACACAACCCCTCCTCATATCTACTCAACCCTCCTCCTCCAAACCCCACTTCTCCACCATTACAGAAGGTCAAGTTTCCTCTTTACTTTCCAAATCACACCTCACCACCTGCGAACTTGACCCAATCCCATCCCACCTCATCACTAACCTCACCACAGTCTTCATCCCAACCCTAACCCACCTCTTCAATCTATCACTAACAACCGGAGTCTTCCCCTCATGTTTCAAACATGCCGCAATCACACCCATCCTCAAAAAGCCCTCCCTTGACCCTTCCTCTCTGACTAGCTACCGCCCCATATCACTCCTCCCCTTTGCCTCAAAACTTCTAGAACAACATGTCCACCTTGAACTGTCCTCCCACCTCTCCTCCTGCTCCCTCTTCGACCGTCTACAATCTGGCTTCCGACCGCATCACTCGATTGAAACTGCCCTGACCAAAGTCACCAACGACCTACTAAATGCCAAATCCAAGCAACACTACTCCATCCTCCTCCTTCTGGACCTGTCATCTGCCTTTGACACAGTGGACCATTCCCTCTTACTCCAGATTCTCTCATCTCTTGGCATAACGGACTTGGCTCTATCTTGGATCTCCTCATACTTAACAGACAGGACATTCAGCGTCTCCCACTCACGCACCACCTCCTCATCTCGCCCCCTATCTGTCGGTGTCCCCCAAGGTTCAGTTCTAGGACCTCTGCTCTTCTCCATCTACACCTTCGGCCTGGGACAGCTCATAGAGTCTCACGGCTTTCAGTATCACCTCTATGCTGATGACACACAGACCTACCTCTCTGGACCCGATATCTCCTCCCTACTAACCAGAATCCCACAATGTCTGTCCGCCATCTCATCCTTCTTCTCCGACAGATTTCTAAAACTCAACATGGATAAAACAGAGTTCATCATCTTTCCACCCTCTCATTCACATCCCCCATCCGACCTATCCATCAACGTCAATGGCTGTTCACTCTCCCCAGTCCCACAAGCTCGCTGCCTTGGGGTAACCCTGGACTCTGGTCTCTCCTTCAAGCCACATATCCAAGCCCTTTCCACCTCCTGCCGACTCCAACTCAAAAACATCTCCCGGATCCGTGCATTCCTCAGCAAAGACTCTGCAAAAACACTAGTGCATGCCCTCATCATATCCCGCCTCGACTACTGCAACCTCCTGCTCCGTGGCCTCCCTTCCAACACTCTTGCACCTCTCCAATCTATCCTAAACTCTGCAGCTCGACTAATCCACCTGTCCCCCCGCTATTCCCCGGCCTCTCCTCTCTGTCAATCCCTTCACTGGCTCCCCATTGCCCAGAGAATTCAGTTCAAAACCCTAACCATGGCATACAAAGCCATTCACAACATGTCTCCACCATACATCTGTGACCTAGTCTCCCGGTACTTACCTGCACGCAACCTCCGATCCTCACAAGATCTCCTTCTCTACTCCCCTCTTATCTCCTCCTCCCACAATCGTATACAAGATTTCTCCCATGCATCCCCCCTACTCTGGAACTCTCTACCCCAACATATCAGACTCTCGCCGACCGTGGAAACCTTCAAAAGGAACCTGAAGACCCACCTCTTCCGACAAGCCTACAACCTGCAGTAACCACCACTCCACAAATAATGCTGCACGACCAGCTCTACCCTCACCTACTGTATCCTCACCCATCCCTTGTAGACTGTGAGCCCTCGCGGGCAGGGTCCTCGCTCCTCCTGTACCAGTCGCTGACTCGTTTTGTTAAGATTATGTAAATGCTTTTGTTATGTATATCCCTATCACATGTAAAGCGCCATGGAATAAATGGCGCTATAATAATAAATAATAATAATAATAATAATAGTAAAAATGCCACAACCAATATGGCTTCTTAAACAGCAGCCTGACGTCACATCCTGCACAGGCCTTTGGTTCTACAGATATTTTCTTCCGTCTGACAACTAGGTAAGAAAAGAAAGGTTCCGTTGTCTTACATTCCGACATGGAGGCTGAGTCCTGCGGTACCGGACCAGTGTGGGTGTCTGAGGCTCTGCGGGTCCTGGGTAACGCGCTGCTGGGCTCTTGTGCGCCCTCTACTGTATGGTTCAAAGAAAGCAGCCAGAAGAACCTTAGGAGTAGAGACTTCCTAGTACCCAGGGGCGCGCTGAAGACAAGCTTCCCGGATGGAGAGGTGCATGCAGGGTGCAGGTCACATGGCTGTAATCAGCGCGCAGATGCTGCTCGTTTTGAGTTACTGGTGAATGCAGATGTCAGGGTCACGTGTGTGGTCAGAGCTGCACTTTGCACTAGAAGGCGTGAAACGTTTTGGAATTTAAAATTAACTTCTATGGAGGGAACAGACCTGCGACTTCATCAGATTGTGTAACATTGTGCAGATTTGTTTCCACCTTATCTTAATGTGTTGTGCTGTCTGCTGAGCCGGTGTATCTAATCTCGCCATATAGGGGGAGACCTTGCATCTAAGCCTATCCTATATGATACAGCTGCGCCAGTGCATCTAAGCCTATCCTATATGATACCACTGCGCCAGTGCATCTAAGCCTATCCTATATGATACCACTGCGCCAGTGCATCTAAGCCTATCCTATATGATACAGCTGCGCCAGTGCATCTAAGCCTATCCTACATGATACCGCTGCGCCAGTGCATCTAAGCCTATCCTATATGATACCACTGCGCTCGTGTATCTAAACTTATACTATATGATACCACTGCGCTCGTGTATCTTAGCCTATCCTACATGATACCACTGTGCCCGTGTATCTAAGCCTATCCTATATGATACCGCTGCGCCAGTGCATCTAAGCCTATCCTATATGATACCACAGCGCCCGTGTATCTAAGCCTATCCTACATGATACCGCTGCGCCCGTTTATCTAAACTTATATGATACCACAGCTCTTGTGTATCTTAACCTATCCTATATGATACCGCTGCGTCAGTGAATCCAAGCCTATCCTGCATGATACCACTGCGCCCGTGTATCTAAACTTATACTATATGATACCACTGCGCTCGTGTATCTTAGCCTATCCTATATGATACCGCTCCGCCCGTGTATCTAATCTCTCCATATAGGGGGAGACCTTGCATCCAAGCCTATCCTATGATACCGCTATGTCCGTGCATCTAAGCCTATCCTATATGATACCGCTACGCCTGTGTATCTAAACGTATACTATATGATACCGCTGCGCCCGTGTATCTAAACTTATACTATATGATACTGCTGCGCCCGTGTATCTTAGGCTATCCTATATGATACCGCTGCGCCAGTGCGTCCAAGTCTATCATATAGGATAGGCTTAGATGCACGGTGTATCTAATCCTATCCTACATGATGCCACTGTGCCCGTGTATCTAAGCCTATCTATATGATACCGCTGTGCCAGTGCATCCAAGCCTATCCTATATGATACCGCTGTCTGTGTATCTAAGCCTATCCTATGATACCGCTATGCCCGTGTATCTAAGCCTATCCTATGATACCACTATGCCCGTGTATCTAAGCCTATCCTACATGATACCGCTGTGCCCGTGTATCTACGCCTATCCTATATGATACTGCTGCACCAGTGCATCTAAGCCTATCCTATATGATACCGCTGCGCCTGTGTATCTAAACGTATACTATATGATACTGCTGCGCCTGTGTATCTTAGCCTATCCTATATGATACCGCTGTGCCCGTGCATCATACACGGGCACAGCGGTATCATATAGGATAGGCTTAGAAACACAGGCGCAGCGGTATCATAGGATAGGCTTAGATAGACTTGGATGCACTGGTGCAGCGGTATCATATAGGATAGGCTTAGATACACGGTGTATCTAATCCTATCCTACATGATACCACTGCGCCCGTGTATCTAAGCCTATCTATATGATACCGCAGCACCAGTGCATCTAAGCCTATCCTATATGATACCGCTGCGCCCGTGTATCTAAACGTATACTATATGATACCGCTGCGCCCGTGTATCTAAACTTATACTATATGATACCGCTGCGCCCGTGTATCTAAACTTATACTATGATACCGCTGTGCCAGTGCATCCAAGCCTATCCTATGATACCGCTGCGCCCGTGTATCTAAGCCTATCCTACATGATACCGCAGCACCAGTGCATCTAAGCCTATCCTATATGATACCGCTGCGCCCGTGTATCTAAACGTATACTATATGATACCGCTGCGCCCGTGTATCTAAACGTATACTATATGATACCGCTGCGCCCGTGTATCTAAACTTATACTATGATACCGCTGCGCCAGTGCATCCAAGCCTATCCTATGATACCGCTGCGCCCGTGTATCTAAGCCTTTCCTATATGATACCGCTGCGCCAGTGCATCTAAGCCTATCGTGTGATACTGCCGAATGTGTATCTAAGCCCATCATATACAATGCTGTGTATCTGAGCTTGTACTGGCAGTTCTTGTAATGACTTGTCCCTTACTAATGTTCTTGGATTTTCCAGGTTCCTGCGGATCTTGTACAGACGCTGACATCTCTGGCTGCCCCGGGTCTCCCGCCGGTGAAGACATGTCTGCAGTCTGAGGCCGGACTAGTCGTTCAGTTGGACAGACCTGCAGTTTTCCATCGTGTTCTCCGAGACTTCTCTCCATATCTGAAACCTCTTCCCTGTGTAGATGATGGACAGCACATTGTCATCCTGAACTGTGCTCCGCTGCACGGCTGTAGGAGTCTGGAGACACTGCGACTGAGCCACCTGAGAGCCGCGCTAGTAGCCGATCACCTGGCTAAAGTCCTCACCTTAAAGGGGTCCGTTAATCCCTTATACTTCATGCACAACTAGAGCTAAATTCAGGACTGGTTTTCTACCTGCAGGAGCTCATAACCTGCATTATTCTTTTCTTTTTTAGAAAACAAGTATCCCTGGTCCCCGTCAGGCTCTGCAAGGAGGTGGATGAATTCCTGAGCCAGCTGGGGATCTCATGGCCTTGTGCAGACGCTGCAGCTTCTCTAGAAGAGACTGTTTTGAGTTTTAAGGACTTCCTAAGAGACTATATCCAACATAGCAGACATGTGGACTCTACACCTGGAGTAATCAGTTTGCAACTCAAAACCTTTGCAGAGAAGCACAACATAAGCCTACAAGGATATGACCCAAATCTAGACTTCTTTATTGGTAAACCAAAATCAGATTCGCATATCTGAATTAAATTAGAGATCCTTAAGGGGGACTTTATCACTCTATTAAAATATGCTTTATCAACCAGTATAACAATAATGATTTTTTTAGCTGATTGCAGTACCAGACACTGCCAGTAGGAGTCTCCTTTTTACTGTAATTCAGCCCATATTGAACTTTATGCTGTTGTGACATCTGCTGGTCGCATAGAGTACTGCAGCTGCAACTATGAGAGTAATAAACCCCAATATGTGTTTTTTATATATATATATATATATATATATATATTTTTTTTTTAAATAATATCCTGGAACTCAGTTTGTCTTCCTGTTAGACCCCTCACTCAGAAATATTTTTCTTATGTAGTGAGTGAAGATGATCTACGGCATGTGGCAATGTTGCAGAGATCCGCCCAGGAGGTAAGTAATCCTATAAGCGTCCTCTAGATGCACTGTTCTTACCATTCTGAATTTTCTCATAATTATGATTTTTGTACATTTTCAGCAGACGTCCTCCAGTATGGTGTTACACATCGTCGGCTGCGAGGAAGAGTTCCATCAGCAGAAAGTGGACCTTCTCTGGAGGTTGCTGGTCCCCAGCAATGGAGATGTCACTCAGGTACTCACAAATCTAAGATGCTTACCCTCCAAAGATGCACAGCATGAATGTTGCAGCAGACTTTTCACTTGCACCCCCAGAGGCCCCATACATACAGCCACAATGGCTTTATAAGTGGCGAGTACAATGCCGCCATAAATGCCAGCAGAATTTTATCCAATATTTTGCTATGGGTGATTTGTTGATGACCGATTCTCACAAGTTATTGGCTATAAGTATTTGAGAGTCTAGGCGGCGTTCATCTGGGCCCCCAGAGGGCTGCTGTGTTGTGTCTTATATTCTGTGCTACCTAAGTGTTCCTTTTGTAATTTGTAATCAATCTGGATGAAATGCATAAAAAAATGAAGCTTGCTGTTGTTCTGGAAGTTGTAGTTCGGACATAGGTTGCAAAGCACTACAGGAATGGGCAGTATTGATGTGTTTTGGCTATATAGAAATGTCCATTCTGGAGGCGCGGGGTTAATTTGAGCTGTGGGATGAAACACTTCCTGCAGTTGCAGCTCCTGATCCTGCTCTGAGATTATGGGGGCTCAGTTTCCTGAGTCAGGTCCCCTGTATTATACTGCAGTAGATAGACCAGATCAGCAGATGTGCCTTGTGGATTATAAGGATCTGTACAAATGTTCCCGCACATTACCAGGACCTGATATGCAGGGAATGTCCATAGTGGGGGGAACGTGCACTAGTAGAGGGGCCTCGCTGTTCTCCAGTCACAATGATGGTCGCTGCTCTTTTCACAGCTGCAACGTCTACTGGTGTCTGAGCTTGTTTGAAATAACCCTGTGTGTCTCAGGCTGCACTGTCCAACCCTCATACTTTACACTGCAGCTCTGCTTCTGCAAATTACGAACTGAATAAATGGGTATCATGTTTCAGTTGCCCCTGTGTATTATAGATCTGATGTTACTGTTGCTTATTTTACAGAAGCATCTGATATGTGGTCCTGTAAAACTTCTCAACTCTGCGACACTCATCAGCTGCTCTCAGTACTTTCAGTAAGTTCTTCTCAGTGTGTCCTCAACACACATCATTAAACATGGTCCTGTCAGAAGGGAATGATCCATCTATGGCTGCGACAAATGTAAACAGGTTGCCCTCTAGTGGTGGCAAAAAGTAGTTTAGAATTTCACAGGTACACTATATGCAGAAAAGTATATGCCCCCTCGTCTCACCTCCAGGAGCTTTTCTGACCTTCCTTTCTACACCCTTGGATATTAATAAAGAGTCGTCCCCTCTGCAGATATAACGGCTCCCGCTGTCCTGGGAGGGATTTCTGCAAAGTTTTGGGGGACTGTTTCCTCAACAATAGTGATGATCGAGCATGCTCGTTGCTCGAGATTTACGAGCATGCTCGGGCGAGCACCTATTATCTTCAGTGTGCTCGGGCGTTAAGTTTTCATCGCTCCGTGAACATGATTTGTGACTGTTTGACAGCTTTAATACATGTGAGGAATGGTGCAAAAATAGGCATTCCTCACATGCATTAAAGCTGTCAGTCACAAATCATGTTCAGGGAGCAACAAAAACTTAACGCCCGAGCACGCTGAAGATAATAGGTGCTCGCCCGAGCATGCTCGTAAATCATCACTACTCAACAACCCAGAAGAGCATTTGTGAGGTCAGACCCTGATTTTGAGGGAAGGGTGGAAGGCCGGGCTCACAATCTCCATTATAGGTATTGGTTAGGGCTGAGGTCAGGGTTCTGTGCAGCCGGTCTTGCTCATCCACCAAACTTCCCCCATGTCTGTATGGACCTTGTGAACTGGACATCGGGAACAGAAAAGGGTCTTCTCCAAACTGTTTACTCAAAGCTGGAAGCTACAGTTGTCCAAAATGTCATGTGCTGAAGAATTAAGAAGAGAAGAGACCGACCCCTACCCCTGATAACAGCCCATAGCTTTATCCTCCTCCATCTGTACAGGGGCACAAAGCAGTCAGGGGGTAACGTGCTACTGTAATCACCAAACCCAGACTCCATTCGACGCAGATAGAGAAGTGCGATCCGTCACTGCACAGAACACGTCTCCTCCAAAGTCCAGTGGTGGCGGCTTTACACCACTTCATCTGACGCTCGGCATTGTGCTTGGTGATGTACGGCTGCATACAGCTGCTCTGCCATGAAGCTCCCGGTGGGGGCGCAGTATTTGTGTTGACGTTGAAAACGGAATTCAGTGGTTAAGACTTGTGGTCCTATACTTTTCTCCATACAGTGTATATGCAAAGAATGCTGCACATTATTTAAAATGCTGTTTTTTTTTCTGATATATATTATTGACATGGTGACTCATTGCTGTATCTCATGGTAATTCTTTCCAATTGTCTTCCCCAGGCTGCGGAAATCTCAAATGCTGGAAGCCTCAGTCATGAAATATGGAGAAAGTGTTCAAGGTTGTGACCTATGCATTTTTCTCTTTGTAAGGCTGCATTCACACATTTCCTTTCTTTAATCTGTCAAAAACAGACTGTTTATCTCTCGTGTCAAGCGTGTACCATCTGTTTTGTTTATCTCATACTTTTTTTTTAAAAAACTGAAGGTGTAAACTGTGTGAACTTTCTTTTATCCGTTAACTCGCATTGAGTTGAAAACTCACTGATGTACAAAGTTTGTCTTTTGCTTTATACAGATCCCCATAGACTTTACTGGCCGAGTCTGATTCACTGATTAGAATAGGACTCGCTCTGAGTCTCAAGGATCGGAAATGTGGATCCCTTGTTAAAACTGATGTGTGTGTATGGATCAGTGACTTTCTCTGGGTCAATGTCCTGCCTGTTTAAAAAATGGATGTGTGAATGCAGCCTAAAGTTTAGTTAAGAAGATGCAGAGAGGCATTTGTGCACCCTTAGCTCTGCAGGCGACGGGCTGGTAACTTCCAGCAATCAGGTTGATGTTCACTGATGTCATTTGCCGGTGTGGGGCGACGTTGTGCGATGTCACGGCTCATCATCTCCTCGCTTTATGTCCAGGTGAGAGCTGGGATGAAATTATTAACTCTCTGACCTCGGCTGCAATCAAGTTTGAGTTAATGGCAACTCCCCATCGCTCCCAGGTAATATAGTCCCAGAAAGCATATATATATATATATATATAATTATATCTAGTGCTAGTGGAGATCCTGCTCTGCCTCTTATTCTGCTGCTGTCAGGACGTCCTCGGAGTCGTCCCCGTGGAGCCACAGGTTTGAAACGGGAGGGAAAAGAGAAGATGGAGCAGGATCAGACTACACAGGGTTTGTTTGTAGTCTGTATCTATGGAGACACACAGATCTGAATAGGAGCTGTATGCACAAAATAATACGACATTTTTAATCAAGACTATTTGCAAAGTTGCTTAGTTTTTTTTATTTTAGATGCAACGGGGAAATACTAAAAGGGGTGGCGAAAGTGTTTATACCTTTTATGAAAAGAGAGCAGGGGTTGGTCTTCATTATGAGGTCTGTATTACATTTCAGCAAAAAATGGTGACCACTGCTACATACAGTGGTGCGTCCATGGCGGCGGTGTATGGGGACATTCTTACCCATGAGCCCTCACTATATTCATGCTTTGGGGTGACCAAAGTGAACAGTGGGACAAGCTGGAAAAAAAACTAATTCCAGTCTGATATATGATCCAATCTGCAGTCATAAATTACAATAGCACATTTTTTTTTATACTTTTCCATTAAGGTGAACCTGAACTTGGGGGAGACCAACATCACAACCAAGGGAACGAAAAGTGGCGCATTTGTGATGTATAACTGCGCCCGACTGGCCACCATGTTTGACAGCTATAAAGGCGCTGTCAGTCAAGGTACTATATCCGTCAGCTACTTTTGGGCTGCAGACTGTGTTCTGGTTATAAGAGATATATTCTTCTTTTCTCAGGCACCTATCCAGAGTTCCCACCGGCCGGAGATCTCAACTACTCCAGTCTACGTGAAGAGGTGAGAGAGCCCTGCTCCATGTCCCATCACAGTAATGAGAGTGGCGCCCCCTGGTGTTTATTATTTATCTGACAAACCATTTATAGGGACCAGAAGTTGTGAAGCAAAGATCATGTTCTGTTTTGGACGGTTGCCTGTTAGGGCTTGAACACAACTTCTGTTTCATCACACAGGGAGAATGGCTCCTTCTCTTTAATTATATCATGATGTTCCCAGAGGTGCTCAGCCAGTCGGCACAGATGTCAGCGACCTCCCCCGGGATCCGGGTCACGGCCAACACCGAGGCGGTAAGATGTCTCCTGGGCTGGTTTACTATGTAAGGGAAAGAGACCAGGACACTGACAAGTGCATAGAGATGTAGTAGAGCTGAATTTGTCATGAATCTGGCTTTGCTATATCTGTGTCCTATATGACTTTCACAAAAGAATTTCAAACTTCTTCTTTAATGCAACTTTAGATTTAAAGCTTTAGTGGTCAGGCTTCCGTTATTGGTGCTCCTGCAAGGGGCGGGCATAGCTACAAAGTCATCAAGGCGAGGAGTGTTCACACTTACCATGGAGCCCCCACTGACAGGTCACTTGGATGCAGGACCAGATACCTGAGCAGCGGGAGGCAAGTGGAGGGCACCAGGCAGTGACTACACATGATAAATGTAATGCCCACCAATGGTACCCGCACCTGTCACCAGAACTTGAGGCCCCCCGCAGTCACCAGGGATTCAGGCTGAGGATGAGGAAAATGTGGCTGCAATGCTTTCCTTTTACTGCTATAACAAATATGGTAAACAGTCAAGCATGACTAAAAGTTTATTCCCCAAAATTGCAAGTTATCCCCGATATGTACAATAGGGGATTAATTACTGATCGCTGCGGACTCTGACCTGTGGGACCCCTGAACAGGGCGGTGGATCCTAGATCAGAGGTGCATATGGTCAGCTAGGACTACTGGGAAAAGCAGAGCTGCTTTTTTTTGGAAGTCGCATAGATCAGGGTCCCCAACTCCAGTCCTCAAGGCCCACCAACAGGTCATGTTTTCAGGATTTCCTTAGTATTGCTCAGGGGATAATTGCATCACTTGTGTACTAGTAAGGAAATCCTGAAAACATGACCTGTTGGTGGGCCTTGAGGACTGGAGTTGGGGAACCCTGCCATAGATGATGAACAGAGCGGAGGTCGAGAATGCGCCACCTTCACTCCGTGCAGAACTGGGATCTGCAAAGTCTGGTTCCTGGGATTTATATCCCTGTTCTTGTAACCTTTGGAGGTCCCTGAGGTTGGAACCCCAGTGACTGGTAAATTATCCCCAAATCCATAGAATAGGGGGTTACCTTACTATTTTGGGAATAACCCTTTAATTACATGTTTCAGTAACTTCCATAGAAGTGAATGGAGAGAGCTGCATATGTACAGTCACCTCCTAAGGGCTCATGCAGATGTTATTTGGTCCGAGCACAGACTGACTGTAGGTCTCCCGACCCGTGCGTGACAGCCTCACAGGCATATATCAGGAGATCTGCAAACAGTCCATGCTCGGACAGTCGCATCATCAGGGCGTGATGGAAATTATATTATTGCAATAGCCACTAAGCCCCGAATCGGCGCTGACTACATCAGAGCATCTCTACAGCTGCAGAACATCCCACTTGTCAGGGCCGATGTATTATACATTGACTATTGGTTTTATTTCAGGTGTGTAAATTCCTTGTCAGCCTCAGCATGGATTTCAGCTGTTACTACAACAGGGTGCACATATTAGGGGTGAGTGATATCACACAGCTTTATCTACAGATTGTGAGTTTTTGTTAGTTTGCAATGAAATAAAACACGTTCCATGCCTTTTGCAGGAGCCGCTGCCTCATCTCTTCAGTCAGATGTTTGCTCGCCTGCAGCTGATGAAAGCCGTTCAGAGCGTGCTGCATTCTGCATTAAAGACGCTTCATATTTTACCATTGACTCAGATATAGGACTGAAGATCAGACACTATAGGGCTGATGCATACATGAACTATCTATGGTCCTGGTATTAGCCTGTACACCTGGAGAACAAGTGGTCTTATCAGGAGGAATCATATGACACCGACATTGAAAGAACTTTTATATCCATCACCAGCAACTGGGATAGGGGATGATGCCATAATACTCATCCAATGGGCCCCTGGAAATAAGCAGCCTCCAATAAGTTTACCAGACACTTCTCTTACTCTTCTTGACCTGGGACATTCCAGAAATCTATTGAATGTCTTTTATTCTGTGATTTTAGGGAGTGTAGAGAGAATGGCTGATTGGGGATAAAAAATGTAAATATTCTCTGTCTCCGTTTTAACATATTTATTGTGAGTTATCATCCATGATAACTCGACAGTAATGGTAAATGCTGATAAAATGCACTTTATCTTGAAGATAATAAAGTGTTTTTATTTAAGAAAGATGTGGCTTTACTTTACTTGTGTAGCAGATAAATGTTCTGCATTTATGGGGTATACATCATACAGTATAGGGGACTATTAACCGCTAAAGAATAAGAATCTAAAGTTATTCAATAGTTTAACTGCTATAATGCTGCCCCCTATGTACAATAATTACTATAATACTGCCCCCTATGTACAAGAATATAACTACTGTAATACTGCCCCTATGTACAAGAATATAACTACTATAATACTGCCCCTATGTACAAGAATATAACTACTATAATACTGCCCCCTATGTACAAGAATATAACTACTATAATACAGCCCCTATGTACAAGAATATAACTACTATAATACTGCCCCCTATGTACAAGAATATAACTACTATAATACTGCCCCCTATGTACAAGAATATAACTACTATAATACAGCCCCTATGTACAAGAATATAACTACTATAATACTGCCCCCTATGTACAAGAATATAACTACTATAATACTGCCCCCTATGTACAAGAATATAACTACTATAATACTGCTCCTATGTACAAGAATATAACTACTATAATACTGCTCCTATGTACAAGAATATAACTACTATAATACTGCTCCTATGTACAAGAATATAACTACTATAATACTGCTCCTATGTCCAAGAATATAACTACTATAATACTGCCCCTATGTACAAGAATATAACTACTATAATACTGCCCCCTATGTACAAGAATATAACTACTATAATACTGCTCCTATGTACAAGAATATAACTACTATAATACTGCCCCTATGTACAAGAATATACTATAATACTGCCCCTATGTACAAGAATATAACTACTATAATACTGCTCCTATGTACAAGAATATTACTACTATAATACTGCTCCTATGTACAAGAATATAACTACTATAATACTGCCCCCTATGTACAAGAATATAACTACTATAATACTGTCTCGTATGCACAAGAATATAACTACCATAATACTGCCTCTAGGTACAAGAATATAACTACTATAATACTGCCCCTATGTACAAGAATATAACTACTATAATACTGCCCCTATGTACAAGAATATAACTACTATAATACTGCTCCTATGTACAAGAATATAACTACTATAATACTGCCCCCTATGTACAAGAGTATAACTACTATAATACTGCTCCTATGTACAAGAATATAACTACTATAATACTGCTCCTATGTACAAGAATATAACTACTATAATACTGCCCCTATATACAAGAATATAACTACTATAATACTGCCCCTATATACAAGAATATAACTACTATAATACTGCCCCTATGTACAAGAATATAACTACTATAATACTGCTCCTATGTACAAGAATATAACTACTATAATACTGCCCCTATGTACAAGAATATAACTACTATAATACTGCCCCTATATACAAGAATATAACTACTATAATACTGCCCCTATGTACAAGAATATAACTACTATAATACTGCTCCTATGTACAAGAATATAACTACTATAATACTGCCCCCTATGTACAAGAATATAACTACTATAATACTGCCCCCTATGTACAAGAATATAACTGCTATAATGCTGCCCCATTAAATGAAATGAAATTGTGCATGAATTCATGGCAGGACACTCCTTTATAGCCGCAGTTTATTGCAGTTGTCTCATTACCATATACACATATTTCTGACGCTGGATCCAGTGTTGGGGACCCTGATGTTGAGGTAACTCAAAGAATGAAAAGCTGAAGTTGCGGCTGAAGTTGAGCTCGGTCACTGCAGGGACTGGAGGTAATTTCATATTATGGAATTTATTGAAGGACCGTCTCTTGGTCACTCCGTTTCGGCCCCTGAGCTTAGCTCTGTCATTACCCTTGTCTTTGGATGGCGGCTGTTCACAGGGACTTGCCTTCGGGCTCCAGTTGTCCTTGTTGGCAGACTCTCTCTGACTTTGCGGGTAGTCAGCCATGTTGTCAGGGCACGTCTTTGGAGATGGGATGCTGTGAAGGAGACACGTCAGCGAGGTCTCTGAAGGAGATGCCCTGACCCATGGGGTCATATCACTGGCAAGGATGGGCTGAGGCTTCTGCTTCCCCCTGGTTGGTGATGCCTTCAGAGCGGGGATGAGGTTTGTATTCTTGCCAGTATCTCGGATACTTACAGCTGGAGGATACAGTAATATTAGGTCTAAGAACAAGAAATAACATTCAGATTTGCATGTCTATATCCTCCATTATTATACAAGATCCCATAATGGTTGGACACTGTCCTGTGGTGCACAGCAGAGGACTTAGGGGCCAAAGACCATCATGGCAGCTGCAATGAGTCTGAGCATCTGACCTCAACCCAATACACAAGAGGATCAACCCATAAGGTCTCTTTATCTTTCTCTGCTTTTGCGTTCCTGTCTACAGCTATAACAGACAAGCATTTAGTTTTGGACAGGCAAACCAGTTGATAACGGCACGAGCAATGTGTGCAGGGAAGGGAGGGGCAAGGAATTTACAGCACCCATGGTGCTGGCAGAATGCTGATGAAAAGGAACTGCCCACTTTAAAAAGTAACCTGCAAGTTACAGAGCATGAGGATAGTTACTGGACATATTAGACTGGTGTGTTCACCAAAAAAAAAGTTTTTACTTGTGGGGGGATAAAGGCAGCGAGACCATGCTGAACTATAGAATCACTGAAGGTAGCAACCTTAATGAGTGAAAAAAGCGTGTTCAAACATTCAGGATTTTTTTGGGATTTCTGCAAAGTTTCCCCTAATGAGAGGGGGGTGATTTAATAATCAAAGATAGATACCTAAATGTAATGGAGGTAAATGGCAACAGGACAAAGAGACATTTCTTTATACACTCCTCAACTTCAAAAACGCAAAACCAAGAAGGAAAAGTTGTGGCATTATGGAAGTGACAAGATGGATTGACAGGTTACTGATCTGCAAGTGACAAGAAAGCGTCTGGTGCTGAAATCCCGGCACTTGAAGCCTCGGCTGCTGTCAGTGAGGTCATTAATGATGGACCGAGGGATGTTCTGCTGCGCTGAATGCACTTAGACAAATCATCAATATCTGTGTAAATGCCGTCTGATGATTTGGGTAGAGACTGTATGAAGCCTTAGTCTTGGTATGTGATATCTAATTTCATTGGCAATAAAGAAAGGATCAATTGTGGAACCAGTGGTGCGGCCATTTCTCCAGTGTCCGAGGAGCTGATTCTCGATACAACCCCAGGCCACACATGGCTCGTGCCACTGTGAGCAGTCTGCGTGGCCTGAATGTGCTCCCATGGCGGCAGTGTCTCCGGACTTGTCTCCTATCGAGCACATCTGGGACGTCATTGGTTGGCAATTGTAAAGGGAGCTGCCAGCAGCGGATTTTGATGATTCCACAGTGTTTCCTTCTTGGTGTTGCAATTGCAATGTTGAGGACTGTAATTAGGATAGTCCATCAATATGAGATTAGTGAGAGCCCGACACCCTCACTGATCAGCTTTCACCAGGTCTCGCTGCAGACTGAAATACACAGACCTGGAGCAGCACAGCGCCATACATTATGTAGTGCTCGTTCTCAGGTGCTGCAGTTTAGATCACATTCACTTCAATAGGAAGTGAGCTGCAGTACCTGAGAACGGCCACTACACGGTGTATGTCGGTCTGCTGTTCTGGCTCTATACACCTATTCTATGGATAGGCCATCAATATGAACGTCCTAGACATCCCCTTTAATAACAAGGTAAAAACTATATTTCTAGCTCCATGGTTCATTTCCATTCGTATTCCTAGACCTGAAAAAATGTACTGTTGTCACTGTAAAACAAAATATAATTGTCGGAAATGGGGTTATTTTAGGTAGTATTGTGAGAAAAAAATGTTTTTTTCTACCCGTCACTATTAATAAGTAACTTACCGTGTATACTCGAGTATAAGAAGAGTTTTTCAGCACATTTTTTGGTGGATAGTGGGGGGGGTGGGGGGGCACACGCAGTAGCGGCTGCTGCAGCTACCATGTGTACCCGCTGCTAAAGGGAAATAAATATTCTCTCTTCTCCACGTCCATGGGCGTGGAGAAGAGGACATACTCATTCTCTTTAGTATCGGGCACGGAGGAGCGCAGAGCCACGGCTCCTGCTGTCAGTGCTTGCTGCTAAAGAGAATGCATATTCACTCCTCTCCACGCCCATAGTCCTGGCATGGAGAGGAGTGAATACGCCGGCAGCAGCTCACATCAGTGTCTATGACGCCATGCGCTCTCAGATGCTGACTTGAGCTGCAGCAGGAGAACAGGACGCAGCGCTGAAGCAGAGGTGAGGAAGGAAGGTGAGTATAAATGTGTGCAGTGATGGGGCCATACATACCAGGATTGGGGGGGGATGAGGGGTGCCATGCATACCACGATTGGGGGGGGGGGTGAGGGGTGCCATGCATGCCAGGATTGGGGGGGGGGGGTGAGGGGTGCCATGCATGCCAGGATTGGGGGGGGGGGGGGAGGGGTGCCATGCATACTAGGATTGGGGGATGAAGGGGCCATGCATACCAGGATTGGGGGTTAGTGGGCAATACTTACCAGGATGGGGAAATTTACCAGTAGCTGCTGCATTTCCCACCCTAGGCTTATACTCGAGTCAATATGTTTTCCCAGTAAAATTAGGTACCATACATACCAGGATTGGGGGATGAGGTGTGCCATACATACCAGGATTGGGGGGGGGGGGTGAGGGGTGCCATGCATGCCAGGATTGGGGGGGGTGAGGGGTGCCATGCATACCAGGATTGGGGGGGATGAGGGGTGCCATGCATACCAGGATTGGGGGGGATGAGGGGTGCCATGCATACCAGGATTGGGGGGGATGAGGGGTGCCATGCATACCAGGATTGGGGGGGGGGGATGAGGGGTGCCAAGCATACCAGGATTGGGAAGGATGAGAGGTGCCATGTATACCAGGATTGGATGGATGAAGGGGCCATGCATACCAGGATTGTGTGGATGAGGGGTGCCATGCATACCAGGATTGGGGGATGAGGGGGCCATGCATACCAGGATTGGGGAGATGAGGGGTGCCATGTATACCAGAATTGGGGGGATGAGGGGTGCCATGCATACCAGGATTGGGTGGATGAGGGGTGCCATGCATACCAGGATTGGGGGTTAGTAGGCAATACTTACCAGGATGGGGAAATTTACCAGCAGCCGCTGCATTTCCCACCCTAGGCTTATACTCGAGTCAATAAGTTTTCCCAGTAAAATTAGGTACCATACATACCAGGATTGGGGGATGAGGGGTGCCATGCATACCAGGATTGGGGGATGAACAGGCCATGCATACCAGGATTGGGGGATGAGGGGTGCCATGCATACCAGGATTGGGGGATGAGGGGTGCCATGCATACCAGGATTGGGGAATGGGAGGTGCCATGCATACCAGGATTGGGGAATGGGAGGTGCCATGCTTACCAGGATTGGGGGATGAGGGGTGCCATGCATACCAGGATTGGGGGATGAGGGGTGCCATGCATGCCAGGATTGGGGGATGAGGGGTGCCATGCATGCCAGGATTGGGGGATGAGGGAGCCATGCATACCAGGATTGGGGATGAGGGGGCCATGCATACCAGGATTGTGGGTTAGTGGGCAATACTTACCAGGATGGGGAAATTTACCAGTAGCCGCTGCATTTCCCACCCTAAGCTTATACTCGAGTCAATAAGTTTTCCCAGTAAAATTAGGTACCATACATACTAGGATTGGGGGATGAGGGGTGCCATGCATACCAGGATTGGGGGATGAAGGGGCCATGCATACCAGGATTGGGGGATGAGGGGTGCCATGCATACCAGGATTGGGGGATGAGGGGTGCCATGCATACCAGGATTGGGGAATGGGAGGTGCCATGCATACCAGGATTGGGGGATGAGGGGTGCCAGGCATACCAGGATTGGGGGATGAGGGGTGCCAGGCATACCAGGATTGGGGGATGAGGGGTGCCATGCATGCCAGGATTGGGGGATGAGGGGGCCATGCATACCAGGATTGGAGATGAAGGAGCCATGCATACCAGGATTGGGGATGAGGGGGCCATGAATACCAGGATTGGGTGTTAGTGGGCAATACTTACCAGGATGGGGGAATTTACCAGTAGCCGCTGCATTTCCCACCCTAGGCTTATACTCGAGTCAATAAGTTTTCCCAGTAAAATTAGGTACCTCGGCTTATACTCTGGTCGGCTTATACTCGAGTATATACAGTATATTTTCTAGTTCATGCTTTGCTTCTATTTGTATTTTATTAATTTCCTGTTCTTAGAATACAAAATTCTATCAGATACCGGACACTGGTATCTGATAGCAGCGAGGTGATTAGTGAAGTCTCCGCTATTACGACCGGTGATATAAGAGAGCAGGTGGCTAAACGTGGATTCGAGGTGTGTAAATTAGACTATAAGCCAGGCATCAGGCGTAGACACCTTTCATGTATTTTCAGTAGATTCCCCTATAATGAGTGGCAGCGTGATTACCGCCCCCTGACATATAATATGTAAACTATTGCACCGAGGGGCGAGGCTGACACCTACCTTAACGTGCCAAGTGCAGTGGAAGCCAGGCTTTGTACTGGACTCTCCCCTTTCATTACCTGAACTAGTCATTTATGGCCATTGGCAAGTGCCAGTGATTTTCTTACGTGGCAGATGGAAGATCACAGCTGGCGGGGCCTGGCACACCCCAATGAGGGCACAATTGTGGTCGGAGCCAGACAAACCTTTGAGAGTGGCGTAAAGTCACGCTTGGCTGGATACATTTCCATGCCCCCAACAGCTGCATTTAATAGCCCAACATCTCCCCACGGTAGCGTGTCATAGTCAAAGATGCCCGCCCTACCCATATGCCACCTGCACAGCACGTACCTGTGACCTTTCCTGCTCCTTTCTTAATTAACGGCAAAGCAGATACTTTTCCTCTGTCAGCCACGAGTTCATTTAATGCAATGTCCGGGCTTCTGGCATCGGTGGGTATCTGGGATAGAAAATAAGACGATGAGTGTGACTCAGTCCATGTAACTTATCACAATCCATTGCAACTTCTTAAAGGTGATGTCTCGTCTTATTTAATGGGTAGGTTTGCAAAGCTCTTTAGGTTACTGCTCATTACCTAGGTTACCGGTCACCGCTGAAGTTCATCAGAGGTGGCCGGTTTTCTAGGCAAGGTGCGTGCTCTTGCAAGTTGTTTGCTATATATATATAGTTAAGAAACACAACTTTGAAGCTGGATAGATGGCTGGATCCTGCCAGCGTCAGTGCTCAGCACTACCCCCATGCTGCAGAGGTAAGGCTGCCTCTGTTAGCACAGTTTGGACTAGCGGCTCAGCCAAGCCACTGCTCCGAACTGTCAATCATCAGGAGATCACTGCCCGTTGGCAAGCAAGAGTCCAGGCAGCAGGGTAAAGGTGCATTCACGAAAATAGGATCCTGAGACAACCCTGTAAAAGACTATGCACCCCAAATATTAGGGAAATCTGGGTCGGACCAACTTGGGTAATGATAAGCGCGCCACCCATATTGGTCATCACCCAGGATTACCTTCAATAAAAAGAAATAGGAAACAGCATGATAGTAGAGGGCAACTCCACCATCACCCTTCTCTCCTCCAATATTTGCAGACGACCACCAATCAAGCTTAATATAAAATTACACATGCAAAATTGATCTACCTTCTGTCGGGAATTCTCCTGCCGAGTTCTTCTGTTGTTCTTCCAGTCACTCTGGCTTCTTGGAGACAAAGCTGGAGAATGTTCTGTCTTTAGGCAAAGTCTGGGGGTCAACGGTGCCACACGTGTACCACCTGCAGCCTCCTGACCAGGCACCAGAACAGTCACCCTCTTAGAGTTCCCTCTATCTGACCTCCGTTTCTTGGATACATTATTCTGGTGCATTGCAGAAGGTGGATTCTGGTCTGTTTTGGTCTTCAGAAGACCCAAGCAAACGGTTCAGCATTTTGGGGTCATTGCTTAGAAAAGTTTGTCCAATGTTCTGCATGGACAACTATCCAAGTGTCACTGGTGAACCATGGAGGTTTCTGCTGAGGGCTCGTATCAACAGAAATTAATTATTCATTAAGTCTCTTGGGTTGGGAGTAGATTAGCCTTTCATGGGTGGCAAATACTCAATAATTCAGGCTGGCATTGACAATGCACATTTGTATCCATTATAAAAGCTGTAAAGAGAGCAACAGCCAGTGAATGGGAACCAGAAGATCAGATTCAGATCCACATACACAGAGAAGCTCAGGGACTTCCTACTATAAAGGTCATGTACCTGTTTGCATGAAATCTCCAGAATATAGAATGTGGAAAGTACTATAGAATTCCGATAATCCAGAAATTTCTTTAGTACCAATGGCAGCACTATGTACAAGAATATAACGGTCATAATACTGCCCCCTATGTACAAGAATATAACGGTCATAATACTGCCCCCTATGTACAAGAATATAATGGTCATAATACTGCTCCTATGTACAAGAATATAACTACTATAATACTGCCCCCTATGTACAAGAATATAACTACTATAATACTGCTCCTATGTACAAGAATATAACTACTATAATACTGCCCCCTATGTACAAGAATATAACTACTATAATACTGCTCCAATGTACAAGAATATAACTGCCATAATACTGCCCCCTATGTACAAGAATATAACGGTCATAATACTGCTCCTATGTACAAGAATATAACTACTATAATACTGCCCCCTATGTACAAGAATATAACTACTATAATACTGCTCCTATGTACAAGAATATAACTACTATAATACGGCTCCTATGTACAAGAATATAACTACTATAATACTGCTCCTATGTACAAGAATATAACTACTATAATACGGCTCCTATGTACAAGAATATAACTACTATAATACTGCCCCCTATGTACAAGAATATAACAACTATAATACTGCTCCTATGTACAAGAATATAACTACTATAATACTGCTCCCTATGTACAAGAATATAACTACTATAATACTGCTCCCTATGTACAAGAATATAACTACTATAATACTGCTCCCTATGTACAAGAATATAACTATTATAATACTGCTCCCTATGTACAAGAATATAACTACTATAATACTGCTCCTATGTACAAGAATATAACTACAATAATACTGCTCCTATGTACAAGAATATAACTACTATAATACTGCTCCTATGTACAAGAATATAACTACTACAATACTGCTCCTATGTACAAGAATATAACTACTACAATACTGCCCCCTATGTACAAGAATATAACTACTACAATACTGCTCCTATGTACAAGAATATAACTACTACAATACTGCTCCTATGTACAAGAATATAACTACTATAATACTGCTCCTATGTACAAGAATATAACTACTATAATACTGCTCCTATGTACAAGAATATAACTACTATAATACTGCTCCTATGTACAAGAATATAACTACTATAATACTGCTCCCTATGTACAAGAATATAACTACTATAATACTGCTCCCTATGTACAAGAATATAACTACTATAATACTGCTCCCTATGTACAAGAATATAACTACTATAATACTGCTCCCTATGTACAAGAATATAACTACTATAATACTGCTCCCTATGTACAAGAATATAACTACTATAATACTGCTCCTATGTACAAGAATATAACTACAATAATACTGCTCCTATGTATAAGAATATAACTACTACAATACTGCTCCTATGTACAAGAATATAACTACTACAATACTGCTCCTATGTACAAGAATATAACTACTATAATACTGCCCCCTATGTACAAGAATATAACTACTATAATACTGCTCCGTATGTACAAGAATATAACTACTATAATACTGCTCCCTATGTACAAGAATATAACTACTATAATACTGCTCCTATGTACAAGAATATAACTACTATAATACTGCTCCTATGTACAAAAATATAACTACTATAATACTGCTCCCTATGTACAAGAATATAACTACTATAATACTGCTCCGTATGTACAAGAATATAACTACTATAATACTGCTCCCTATGTACAAGAATATAACTACTATAATACTGCTCCTATGTATAAGAATATAACTACTATAATACTGCTCCCTATGTACAAGAATAAAACTACTATAATACTGCTCCTATGTACAAGAATATAACTACTATAATACTGCTCCTATGTACAAGAATATAACTACTATAATACTGCCCCCTATGTACAAGAATATAACTACTATAATACTGCTCCCTATGTACAAGAATATAACTACTATAATACTGCTCCTATGTACAAGAATATAACTACTATAATACTGCTCCCCCTATGTACAAGAATATAACTACTATAATACTGCTCCTATGTACAAGAATATAACTACTATAATACTGCTCCTATGTACAAGAATATAACTACTATAATACTGCTCCTATGTACAAGAATATAACTACTATAATACTGCTCCCTATGTACAAGAATATAACTACTATAATACTGCTCCTATGTATAAGAATATAACTACTATAATACTGCTCCTATGTACAAGAATATAACTACTATAATACGGCTCCTATGTACAAGAATATAACTACTATAATACTGCCCCCTATGTACAAGAATATAACAACTATAATACTGCTCCTATGTACAAGAATATAACTACTATAATACTGCTCCCTATGTACAAGAATATAACTACTATAATACTGCTCCCTATGTACAAGAATATAACTACTATAATACTGCTCCCTATGTACAAGAATATAACTATTATAATACTGCTCCCTATGTACAAGAATATAACTACTATAATACTGCTCCTATGTACAAGAATATAACTACAATAATACTGCTCCTATGTACAAGAATATAACTACTACAATACTGCTCCTATGTACAAGAATATAACTACTACAATACTGCCCCCTATGTACAAGAATATAACTACTACAATACTGCTCCTATGTACAAGAATATAACTACTACAATACTGCTCCTATGTACAAGAATATAACTACTATAATACTGCTCCTATGTACAAGAATATAACTACTATAATACTGCTCCTATGTACAAGAATATAACTACTATAATACTGCTCCTATGTACAAGAATATAACTACTATAATACTGCTCCTATGTACAAGAATATAACTACTATAATACTGCTCCCTATGTACAAGAATATAACTACTATAATACTGCTCCCTATGTACAAGAATATAACTACTATAATACTGCTCCCTATGTACAAGAATATAACTACTATAATACTGCTCCCTATGTACAAGAATATAACTACTATAATACTGCTCCCTATGTACAAGAATATAACTACTATAATACTGCTCCTATGTACAAGAATATAACTACAATAATACTGCTCCTATGTATAAGAATATAACTACTACAATACTGCTCCTATGTACAAAAATATAACTACTACAATACTGCTCCTATGTACAAGAATATAACTACTACAATACTGCTCCTATGTACAAGAATATAACTACTATAATACTGCCCCCTATGTACAAGAATATAACTACTATAATACTGCTCCGTATGTACAAGAATATAACTACTATAATACTGCTCCCTATGTACAAGAATATAACTACTATAATACTGCTCCTATGTACAAGAATATAACTACTATAATACTGCTCCTATGTACAAAAATATAACTACTATAATACTGCTCCCTATGTACAAGAATATAACTACTATAATACTGCTCCGTATGTACAAGAATATAACTACTATAATACTGCTCCCTATGTACAAGAATATAACTACTATAATACTGCTCCTATGTATAAGAATATAACTACTATAATACTGCTCCCTATGTACAAGAATATAACTACTATAATACTGCTCCTATGTACAAGAATATAACTACTATAATACTGCCCCCTATGTACAAGAATATAACTACTATAATACTGCTCCCTATGTACAAGAATATAACTACTATAATACTGCTCCTATGTACAAGAATATAACTACTATAATACTGCTCCCCCTATGTACAAGAATATAACTACTATAATACTGCTCCTATGTACAAGAATATAACTACTATAATACTGCTCCTATGTACAAGAATATAACTACTATAATACTGCTCCTATGTACAAGAATATAACTACTATAATACTGCTCCCTATGTACAAGAATATAACTACTATAATACTGCTCCTATGTATAAGAATATAACTACTATAATACTGCTCCCTATGTACAAGAATATAACTACTATAATACTGCTCCCTATGTACAAGAATATAACTACTATAATACTGCTCCCTATGTACAAGAATATAACTACTATAATACTGCTCCCTATGTACAAGAATATAACTACTATAATACTGCTCCTATGTACAAGAATATAACTACTATAATACTGCTCCTATGTACAAGAATATAACTGCTATAATGTATATTGTACTGCTCCCCCTATGTACAAGAATATAACTACTATAATACTGCTCCTATGTATAAGAATATAACTACTATAATACTGCTCCCTATGTACAAGAATATAACTACTATAATACTGCTCCTATGTACAAGAATATAACTACTATAATACTGCCCCCTATGTACAAGAATATAACTACTATAATACTGCTCCCTATGTACAAGAATATAACTACTATAATACTGCTCCTATGTACAAGAATATAACTACTATAATACTGCTCCCTATGTACAAGAATATAACTACTATAATACTGCTCCATATGTACAAGAATATAACTACTATAATACTGCTCCTATGTATAAGAATATAACTACTATAATACTGCTCCTATGTACAAGAATATAACTACTATAATACTGCTCCCTATGTACAAGAATATAACTACTATAATACTGCTCCCTATGTACAAGAATATAACTACTATAATACTGCTCCCTATGTACAAGAATATAACTACTATAATACTGCTCCCTATGTACAAGAATATAACTATTATAATACTGCTCCCTATGTACAAGAATATAACTACTATAATACTGCTCCCTATGTACAAGAATATAACTACTATAATACTGCTCCCTATGTACAAGAATATAACTACTATAATACTGCTCCCTATGTACAAGAATATAACTACTATAATACTGCTCCTATGTACAAGAATATAACTACTATAATACTGCTCCTATGTACAAGAATATAACTGCTATAATGTATATTGTACTGCTCCCCCTATGTACAAGAATATAACTACTATAATACTGCTCCTATGTATAAGAATATAACTACTATAATACTGCTCCCTATGTACAAGAATATAACTACTATAATACTGCTCCTATGTACAAGAATATAACTACTATAATACTGCCCCCTATGTACAAGAATATAACTACTATAATACTGCTCCCTATGTACAAGAATATAACTACTATAATACTGCTCCCTATGTACAAGAATATAACTACTATAATACTGCTCCTATGTACAAGAATATAACTATAATACTGCTCCTATGTACAAGAATATAACTACTATAATACTGCTCCTATGTACAAGAATATAACTGCTATAATGTATATTGTACTGCTCCCCCTATGTACAAGAATATAACTACTATAATACTGCTCCTATGTATAAGAATATAACTACTATAATACTGCTCCCTATGTACAAGAATATAACTACTATAATACTGCTCCTATGTACAAGAATATAACTACTATAATACTGCCCCCTATGTACAAGAATATAACTACTATAATACTGCTCCCTATGTACAAGAATATAACTACTATAATACTGCTCCCTATGTACAAGAATATAACTACTATAATACTGCTGCTATGTACAAGAATATAACTATAATACTGCTCCTATGTACAAGAATATAACTACTATAATACTGCTCGCTATGTACAAGAATATAACTACTATAATACTGCTCCCTATGTACAAGAATATAACTACTATAATACTGCTCCCTATGTACAAGAATATAACTACTATAATACTGCTCCTATGTACAAGAATATAACTACTATAATACTGCTCCCTATGTACAAGAATATAACTACTATAATACTGCTCCCTATGTACAAGAATATAACTACTATAATACTGCCCCCTATGTACAAGAATATAACTACTATAATACTGCTCCTATGTACAAGAATATAACTACTATAATACTGCTCCTATGTACAAGAATATAACTGCTATAATGTATATTGTACTGCTCCCCCTATGTACAAGAATATAACTACTATAATACTGCTCCTATGTATAAGAATATAACTACTATAATACTGCTCCCTATGTACAAGAATATAACTACTATAATACTGCTCCTATGTACAAGAATATAACTACTATAATACTGCCCCCTATGTACAAGAATATAACTACTATAATACTGCTCCCTATGTACAAGAATATAACTACTATAATACTGCTCCCTATGTACAAGAATATAACTACTATAATACTGCTCCTATGTACAAGAATATAACTATAATACTGCTCCTATGTACAAGAATATAACTACTATAATACTGCTCCTATGTACAAGAATATAACTGCTATAATGTATATTGTACTGCTCCCCCTATGTACAAGAATATAACTACTATAATACTGCTCCTATGTATAAGAATATAACTACTATAATACTGCTCCCTATGTACAAGAATATAACTACTATAATACTGCTCCTATGTACAAGAATATAACTACTATAATACTGCCCCCTATGTACAAGAATATAACTACTATAATACTGCTCCCTATGTACAAGAATATAACTACTATAATACTGCTCCCTATGTACAAGAATATAACTACTATAATACTGCTGCTATGTACAAGAATATAACTATAATACTGCTCCTATGTACAAGAATATAACTACTATAATACTGCTCGCTATGTACAAGAATATAACTACTATAATACTGCTCCCTATGTACAAGAATATAACTACTATAATACTGCTCCCTATGTACAAGAATATAACTACTATAATACTGCTCCTATGTACAAGAATATAACTACTATAATACTGCTCCCTATGTACAAGAATATAACTACTATAATACTGCTCCCTATGTACAAGAATATAACTACTATAATACTGCTCCCTATGTACAAGAATATAACTACTATAATACTGCTCCCTATGTACAAGAATATAACTACTATAATACTGCTCCCTATGTACAAGAATATAACTACTATAATACTGCTCCCTATGTACAAGAATATAACTACTATAATACTGCTCCTATGTACAAGAATATAACTACTATAATACTGCTCCTATGTACAAGAATATAACTACTATAATACTGCTCCTATGTACAAGAATATAACTACTATAATACTGCTCCTATGTATAAGAATATAACTACTATAATACTGCTCCCTATGTACAAGAATATAACTACTATAATACTGCTCCTATGTACAAGAATATAACTACTATAATACTGCCCCCTATGTACAAGAATATAACTACTATAATACTGCTCCCTATGTACAAGAATATAACTACTATAATACTGCCCCCTATGTACAAGAATATAACTACTATAATACTGCTCCTATGTACAAGAATATAACTACTATAATACTGCTCGCTATGTACAAGAATATAACTACTATAATACTGCTCGCTATGTACAAGAATATAACTACTATAATACTGCTCCCTATGTACAAGAATATAACTACTATAATACTGCTCCCTATGTACAAGAATATAACTACTATAATACTGCTCCTATGTACAAGAATATAACTACTATAATACTGCTCCCTATGTACAAGAATATAACTACTATAATACTGCTCCCTATGTACAAGAATATAACTACTATAATACTGCTCCCTATGTACAAGAATATAACTACTATAATACTGCTCCCTATGTACAAGAATATAACTACTATAATACTGCTCCCTATGTACAAGAATATAACTACTATAATACTGCTCCCTATGTACAAGAATATAACTACTATAATACTGCTCCCTATGTACAAGAATATAACTACTATAATACTGCTCCCTATGTACAAGAATATAACTACTATAATACTGCTCCCTATGTACAAGAATATAACTACTATAATACTGCTCCCTATGTACAAGAATATAACTACTATAATACTGCTCCCTATGTACAAGAATATAACTACTATAATACTGCTCCCTATGTACAAGAATATAACTACTATAATACTGCTCCCTATATACAGGAATATAACTACTATAATACTGCTCCTATGTATAAGAATATAACTACTATATGATGATATCTTACAGATCGAATCATCTTCTCTCTTTTGGTTTAGTAGTTGTTTTATCCACTACCATGGCATTTTAAATTCACCAACTAGAGTGTTTCCTTTCACACCAATAAAGAAGAGTTTTTGGGGATTTTCGTGGAGCTGGATTTTTCTTTCTTTGCTATAATACTGCTTCCTATGTATAGGAATATAACTACTATACTACTACCCTCTAAGCAGAGTATGGATGTAGATTTCTAATTATATTTCATGTTAATAGCTTTTTTTCTTGAAGACTGGTTTTATTAAAACATTACAAAAACTTTGTAATAATCTAGATGTTTTATTTTTCCCCTCACACGCTGTCTTTCTTTAGTAGATATGACAGTACATATTTCAGAGATATCTAGTGTTCACACTTCACAATCTCCAGGCCTTGCCCGCAGAGCACATACAGATGCCTTTCATCACGTGTCCAGCAGTCTAGTCCTGACACGTCGGCCACGTGACAGAATTTGGTGGCCACGTGTTTAAGATCACTGTCCCCAATATTCCAAAGAGTCAGACGCTGATCCACAGACACCGATACCAGGAGGTCATCTCGGAGGAGGCGCAGTCCGGTGACATGTGCAGCATGAGCAGAAGTGGCAGAGACTGACCGGAGAAGTTGTGCACCTGGTCCTCTGGGACCTTTGTCATCCAACAATAACCAACACACACAGATAGAATTGTCATCTCCTCCGCTGGCGACCAGATATTGTCCATCCTTAGTCCTCTGGACGCAGAGACTGTTGATCCCACATTGGTGAGCGGAGAACAAAAAGCAAACAGATCCCAAATCTGGAAACAGAGGTTCTTGTAAGTTTTCATTATTAGTTACCCCAAATTGATTGTATACCCCAGGCAAATTGTACACACCGAGTTCTACCAAGTGCCGTTTTCTCCACCCCAAGCGCTGGCTCCAAGTATAAAGTTTTGTCTAGTGTCTTCCTTTAACTATTTAACGTCTCTGTTGACGTTCCATAGGGCTGTCGTATGTAGCCGAGCGCTGCACTCGGGTATCTTGCAGCCTTATAAGCATTGCACAGAATGGCGGTGCTACAGCCCTTTACTAATGAGGCATTTCAGACCCTTGTTCTCCGGATCGGTGGGCGTCCCAATCACCCAGTTGTATTTTTTAAGAGCATCATTTTAGGGGGGGGGGGGTAGATATAATATATTCAATATTTTTTTTAGTGGGATGTGCAATTAATAAAAAGGCAATTTCACTACTGACTTTACAGCTTTATTTTGTGGGTTCTTAGAATTATGGTGAGATCAATATTTTTTTTTCCATGTTTCTCTACAAAAACTTTTTAGATTATTTGTCCAATTTATTTTGCTACATAAAACTTTTTCATTTTTATTCTTTTTTTTGGTGAGGTGGAGCTAAACAAATAACAGCACTTTCTAAAAAAAATAAAATAATAATAAAAAATAAAAAAATCATTTACCATGCGGAATAATGTTTATTTTATCATGCCGTACTTTCCTGATGCAGAGAGGATTTTTGTTTCTTTTTATATTGTCCCAGTCGCTGACGTGAACATGCAATCCTCGGATTGCTTCTGTAATATATTGTGATACTTTTGTATTGCGGTATGTTATTATACCTGGCAGTGTCACACCTCGATCTGCTAAACGACCCTACAATCCCTACTGAAAGTGCCATCTAAGGAATTAACCAGCCAGGAGGTTGGATGCACAGAATCCCCCTTACATTAGCCATATGTTGTTTATGTATCATGGATCAAATGATCTCTGGGGAAATCACTCAGCACTTAATAAATGTATAATGAGCCTGTTTAATGCATGCTAGTACTCAGGCGCTGTCTCTACCTCCCCTATGAGAACGAGTGTGCACTAGAATGACTACTGTAGACCGGCGCCGTACAACCTGCCATCCTCAGAAAAGAAGGCAACCCCCTGCCAAAAGACACTAACAGCCCTCCTTACTGTCTACTATTCTATGAAGATCTAAATTATGACCTAATGGTTATGAGAAGGCTAATATTAGCCTGAGTTACTGCAATTTCCATAGTAAAATGGCAACCACCATGCTTTAGACTGCAGCCTGCATTCTGGAAACAAGTGCAGGATACCTAATGTTTCACAGTGACGTCTACTGTTAATTTATAACTTATGCTTTTATATATCGTTTTCTACAACCCCTTTTAAGCTATGGACACCTTTGACATGGCAAAAAAATGAGTTTTACTTATGTACGTATTTACCTTTTGGTAATGAAATGACATTACACGTAGGTTTGCAATCTTCATTTCTTCATTCATTCTCAGGCCCCCTGATATGCAGTTTGTAGCTTGATCCAAGTTTCAGATTTTTATCTTGTGGGAATGTCTCTCCCAGTAATATAGGCTGTATGTGAGGTCTGTGTCTCTCCCAGTAACATAGGCTGTATGTGAGGTCTGTTTCTCTCCCAGTAACATAGGCTGTATGTGAGGTCTGTTTCTCTCCCAGTAATATAGATTGGATGTGAGGTCTGTGTCTCTCCCAGTAATATAGATTGGATGTGAGGTCTGTGTGTCTCTCCCAGTAATATAGGCTGTATGTCAGGTCTGTGTCTCTCCCAGTAATATAGATTGGATGTGAGGTCTGTGTCTCTCCCAGTAATATAGATTGGATGTGAGGTCTGTGTCTCTCCCAGTAATATAGATTGGATGTGAGGTCTGTGTGTCTCTCCCAGTAATATAGGCTGTATGTGAGGTCTGTTTCTCTCCCAGTAATATAGATTGGATGTGAGGTCTGTGTCTCTCCTAGTAATATAGATTGGATGTGAGGTCTGTGTCTCTCCCAGTAATATAGATTGGATGTGAGGTCTGTGTGTCTCTCTCAGTAATATAGGCTGTATGTCAGGTCTGTGTCTCTCTCAGTAATATAGATTGGATGTGAGGTCTGTGTGTCTCCCCTAGTAATATAGGCTGTATGTGAGGTCTGTGCGTCTCCCCTAGTAATATAGGCTGTATGTGAGGTCTGTGTGTCTCTCCCAGTAATATAGGCAGTATGTGAGGTCTGTGTCTCTCTCAGTAATATAGATTGGATGTGAGGTCTGTGTCTCTCCCAGTAATATAGGCAGTATGTGAGGTCTGTGTCTCTCCCAGTAATATAGATTGGATGTGAGGTCTGTGTGTCTCTCCCAGTAATATAGGCAGTATGTGAGGTCTGTGTGTCTCTCCTAGTAATATAGGCTGTATGTGAGGTCTGTGTCTCTCTCAGTAATATAGATTGGATGTGATGTCTGTGTCTCTCCCAGTAATATAGGCTGTATGTGAGGTCTGTGTCTCTCTCAGTAATATAGATTGGATGTGATGTCTGTGTGTCTCCCCTAGTAATATAGGCTAGATGTGAGGTCTGTGTGTCTCCCCTAGTAATATAGGCTAGATGTGAGGTCTGTGTGTCTCTCCCAGTAATATAGGCAGTATGTGAGGTCTGTGTCTCTCCCAGTAATATAGATTGGATGTGAGGTCTGTGTCTCCCCTAGTAATATAGGCTGGATGTCAGGTCTGTGTGTCTCTCCCAGTAATATAGATTGGATGTGAGGTCTGTGTGTCTCTCCTAGTAATATAGGCAGTATGTGAGGTCTGTGTCTCTCCCAGTAATATAGATTGGATGTGAGGTCTGTGTGTCTCTCCCAGTAATATAGGCTGTATGTGAGGTCTGTGTCTCTCTCCCAGTAATATAGGCAGTATGTGAGGTCTATTGGTCTCTCTCAGTAATATAGGCTGTATGTGAGGTCTGTGTCTCTCTCAGTAATATAGATTGGATGTGATGTCTGTGTCTCCCCTAGTAATATAGGCTAGATGTGAGGTCTGTGTGTCTCTCCCAGTAATATAGGCAGTATGTGAGGTCTGTGTCTCTCCCAGTAATATAGATTGGATGTGAGGTCTGTGTGTCTCCCCTCGTAATATAGGCTGGATGTCAGGTCTGTGTGTCTCTCCCAGTAATATAGGCAGTATGTGAGGTCTGTGTCTCTCCCAGTAATATAGATTGGATGTGAGGTCTATGTGTCTCCCCTCGTAATATAGGCTGGATGTCAGGTCTGTGTGTCTCTCCCAGTAATATAGGCAGTATGTGAGGTCTGTGTCTCTCCCAGTAATATAGATTGGATGTGAGGTCTGTGTGTCTCCCCTAGTAATATAGGCTGGATGTCAGGTCTGTGTGTCTCTCCCAGTAATATAGGCTGTATGTGAGGTCTGTGTCTCTCCCAGTAATATAGATTGGATGTGATGTCTGTGTGTCTCTCCCAGTAATATAGGCTGTATGTGAGGTCTGTGTCTCTCTCAGTAATATAGATTGGATGTGAGGTCTGTGTGTCTCTCCTAGTAATGTAGGCAGTATGTGAGGTCTGTGTCTCTCTCAGTAATATAGATTGGATGTGAGGTCTGTGTGTCTCTCCCAGTAATATAGGCAGTATGTGAGGTCTGTGTGTCTCTCTCAGTAATATAGATTGGATGTGAGGTCTGTGTGTCTCCCCTAGTAATATAGGCTGTATGTGAGGTCTGTGTCTCTCTCAGTAATATAGATTGGATGTGAGGTCTGTGTGTCTCTCCCAGTAATATAGGCAGTATGTGAGGTCTGTGTGTCTCTCTCAGTAATATAGATTGGATGTGAGGTCTGTGTGTCTCCCCTAGTAATATAGGCTGTATGTGAGGTCTGTGTCTCTCTCAGTAATATAGATTGGATGTGAGGTCTGTGTGTCTCTCCCAGTAATATAGGCTGTATGTGAGGTCTGTGTGTCTCCCCTAGTAATATAGGCAGTATGTGAGGTCTGTGCGTCTCTCCCAGTAATATAGATTGGATGTGAGGTCTGTGTGTCTCCCCTAGTAATATAGGCTGGATGTCAGGTCTGTGTGTCTCTCCCAGTAATAAAGGCAGTATGTGAGGTCTGTGTGTCTCTCCCAGTAATATAGGCTGTATGTGAGGTCTGTGTCTCTCCCAGTAATATAGATTGGATGTGAGGTCTGTGTGTCTCCCCTAGTAATATAGGCTGGATGTCAGGTCTGTGTGTCTCTCCCAGTAATAAAGGCAGTATGTGAGGTCTGTGTGTCTCCCCTAGTAATATAGGCTGTATGTGAGGTCTATGTGTCTCTCCCAGTAATATGGGCAGTATGTGAGGTCTGTGTGTCTCTCCCAGTAATATAGGCTGTATGTGAGGTCTGTGTCTCTCCCAGTAATATAGATTGGATGTGAGGTCTGTGTCTCTCCCAGTAATATAGGCTGTATGTCAGGTCTGTGTCTCTCCCAGTAATATAGATTGGATGTGAGGTCTGTGTGTCTCCCCTAGTAATATAGGCTGGATGTGAGGTCTGTGTGTCTCTCCCAGTAATATAGGCAGTATGTGAGGTCTGTGTCTCTCCCAGTAATATAGGCTTGATGTGATGTCTGTGTGTCTCTCCCAGTAATATAGATTGGATGTGAGGTCTGTGTGTCTCTCCCAGTAATATAGGCTGTATGTGAGGTCTGTGTCTCTCCCAGTAATATAGATTGGATGTGAGGTCTGTGTGTCTCCCCTAGTAATATAGGCTGGATGTGAGGTCTGTGTGTCTCTCCTAGTAATGTAGGCAGTATGTGAGGTCTGTGTCTCTCCCAGTAATATAGGCTGGATGTGATGTCTGTGTGTCTCTCCCAGTAATATAGATTGGATGTGAGGTCTGTGTGTCTCCCCTAGTAATATAGGCTGGATGTGAGGTCTGTGTGTCTCTCCCAGTAATATAGGCTGTATGTGAGGTCTGTGTCTCTCCCAGTAATATAGATTGGATGTGAGGTCTGTGTGTCTCCCCTAGTAATATAGGCTGTATGTGAGGTCTGTGTGTCTCCCCTAGTAATATAGGCTGTATGTGAGGTCTGTGTCTCTCTCAGTAATATAGATTGGATGTGAGGTCTGTGTCTCTCTCAGTAATATAGATTGGATGTGAGGTCTGTGTCTCTCTCAGTAATATAGATTGGATGTGAGGTCTGTGTCTCTCTCAGTAATATAGATTGGATGTGAGGTCTGTGTCTCTCTCAGTAATATAGATTGGATGTGAGGTCTGTGTGTCTCTCCCAGTAATATAGATTGGATGTGAGGTCTGTGTCTCTCTCAGTAATATAGGCTGTATGTGAGGTCTGTGCGTCTCTCCCAGTAATATAGATTGGATGTGAGGTCTGTGCGTCTCCCCTAGTAATATAGGCTGGATGTGAGGTCTGTGTGTCTCTCCCAGTAATAAAGGCAGTATGTGAGGTCTGTGTGTCTCTCCCAGTAATATAGGCTGTATGTGAGGTCTGTGTCTCTCCCAGTAATATAGATTGGATGTGAGGTCTGTGTGTCTCCCCTAGTAATATAGGCTGTATGTGAGGTCTATGTGTCTCTCCCAGTAATATGGGCAGTATGTGAGGTCTGTGTGTCTCTCCCAGTAATATAGGCAGTATGTGAGGTCTGTGTCTCTCCCAGTAATATAGATTGGATGTGAGGTCTGTGTCTCTCCCAGTAATATAGGCTGTATGTCAGGTCTGTGTCTCTCCCAGTAATATAGATTGGATGTGAGGTCTGTGTGTCTCCCCTAGTAATATAGGCTGGATGTGAGGTCTGTGTGTCTCTCCTAGTAATATAGGCAGTATGTGAGGTCTGTGTCTCCCCTAGTAATATAGATTGGATGTGAGGTCTGTGTGTCTCTCCCAGTAATATAGGCAGTATGTGAGGTCTGTGTCTCTCCCAGTAATATAGGCTTGATGTGATGTCTGTGTGTCTCTCCCAGTAATATAGATTGGATGTGAGGTCTGTGTGTCTCTCCCAGTAATATAGGCTGTATGTGAGGTCTGTGTCTCTCCCAGTAATATAGATTGGATGTGAGGTCTGTGTGTCTCCCCTAGTAATATAGGCTGGATGTGAGGTCTGTGTGTCTCTCCTAGTAATGTAGGCAGTATGTGAGGTCTGTGTCTCTCCCAGTAATATAGGCTGGATGTGATGTCTGTGTGTCTCTCCCAGTAATATAGATTGGATGTGAGGTCTGTGTGTCTCCCCTAGTAATATAGGCTGGATGTGAGGTCTGTGTGTCTCTCCCAGTAATATAGGCTGTATGTGAGGTCTGTGTCTCTCCCAGTAATATAGATTGGATGTGAGGTCTGTGTGTCTCCCCTAGTAATATAGGCTGTATGTGAGGTCTGTGTGTCTCCCCTAGTAATATAGGCTGTATGTGAGGTCTGTGTCTCTCTCAGTAATATAGATTGGATGTGAGGTCTGTGTCTCTCTCAGTAATATAGATTGGATGTGAGGTCTGTGTCTCTCTCAGTAATATAGATTGGATGTGAGGTCTGTGTCTCTCTCAGTAATATAGGCTGTATGTGAGGTCTGTGTGTCTCTCCCAGTAATATAGATTGGATGTGAGGTCTGTGTGTCTCCCCTAGTAATATAGGCTGGATGTGAGGTCTGTGTGTCTCTCCCAGTAATATAGGCTGGATGTGAGGTCTGTGTGTCTCTCCCAGTAATATAGGCAGTATGTGAGGTCTGTGTCTCTCCCAGTAATATAGATTGGATGTGAGGTCTGTGTGTCTCCCCTAGTAATATAGGCTGTATGTGAGGTCTATGTGTCTCTCCCAGTAATATGGGCAGTATGTGAGATCTGTGTGTCTCTCCCAGTAATATAGGCAGTATGTGAGGTCTGTGTGTCTCACCCAGTAATATAGGCAGTATGTGAGGTCTGTGTCTCTCCCAGTAATATATATTGGATGTGAGGTCTGTGTCTCTCTCAGTAATATAGATTGGATGTGAGGTCTGTGTGTCTCCCCTAGTAATATAGGCTGGATGTGAGGTCTATGTGTCTCTCCCAGTAATATAGGCAGTATGTGAGGTCTGTGTGTCTCTCCCAGTAATATAGATTGGATGTGAGGTCTGTGTGTCTCCCCTAGTAATATAGGCTGGATGTGAGGTCTGTGTGTCTCTCCCAGTAATATAGGCAGTATGTGAGGTCTGTGTGTCTCTCCCAGTAATATAGGCTGTATGTGAGGTCTGTGTCTCTCCCAGTAATATAGATTGGATGTGAGGTCTGTGTGTCTCTCCCAGTAATATAGGCTGTATGTCAGGTCTGTGTCTCTCCCAGTAATATAGATTGGATGTGAGGTCTGTGTGTCTCC
Source organism: Phyllobates terribilis (assembly GCF_046119375.1). Taxonomy (NCBI): domain Eukaryota; kingdom Metazoa; phylum Chordata; class Amphibia; order Anura; family Dendrobatidae; genus Phyllobates; species Phyllobates terribilis. The sequence continues at coordinate 367,635,575 of NW_027362768.1, forward strand.
CCTAGTAATATAGGCTGGATGTGAGGTCTGTGTCTCCCCTAGTAATATAGATTGGATGTGAGGTCTGTGTGTCTCTCCCAGTAATATAGGCTTGATGTGATGTCTGTGTGTCTCTCCCAGTAATAAAGGCTGTATGTGAGGTCTGTGTCTCTCCCAGTAATATAGATTGGATGTGAGGTCTGTGTGTCTCTCCCAGTAATATAGGCTGTATGTGAGGTCTGTGTCTCTCCCAGTAATACAGATTGGATGTGAGGTCTGTGTGTCTCCCCTAGTAATATAGGCTGGATGTGAGGTCTGTGTGTCTCTCCCAGTAATATAGGCTGTATGTGAGGTCTGTGTCTCTCCCAGTAATATAGATTGGATGTGAGGTCTGTGTGTCTCCCCTAGTAATATAGGCTGGATGTGAGGTCTGTGTGTCTCTCCTAGTAATATAGGCAATATGTGAGGTCTGTGTCTCTCCCAGTAATATAGGCTGGATGTGAGGTCTGTGTGTCTCCCCTAGTAATATAGGCTGGATGTGAGGTCTGTGTGTCTCCCCTAGTAATATAGGCAGTATGTGAGGTCTGTGTGTCTCTCCCAGTAATATAGGCAGTATGTGAGGTCTGTGTCTCTCCCAGTAATATAGGCAGTATGTGAGGTCTGTGTCTCTCCTAGTAATATAGGCAGTATGTGAGGTCTGTGTCTCTCCCAGTAATATAGGCTGGATGTGAGGTCTGTGTGTCTCTCCTAGTAATATAGGCTGTATATGAGGTCTGTGTCTCTCCCAGTAATATAGATTGGATGTGAGGTCTGTGTGTCTCTCCCAGTAATGTAGGCTGTATGTGAGGTCTGTGTCTCTTCCAGTAATATAGATTGGATGTGAGGTCTGTGTGTCTCCCCTAGTAATATAGGCTGGATGTGAGGTCTGTGTGTCTCTCCCAGTAATATAGGCTGTATGTGAGGTCTGTGTGTCTCTCCCAGTAATATAGATTGGATGTGAGGTCAGTGTCTCTTTCAGTAATGTAGGCTGGATGTGTGCTGTATGTTTCTCCCAGTAATATAGGCAGGAAGCAAGGTCTCTGTGACTCTCCTAGTAGTATAGGCTGGATACTAAGTCTGTGTTTTCCTCCCAGTAATATAGGCTGGTTGTGAGGCCTATGTCTCTCTCAATAATATTAGGCTGGATGTGAGCTGTATGTGTATCCAGGGTGCTGATGTTTACATTAGCACGTTAATCAACACATCTTTTAACCTGCACTTTTTCCCCTTTAGCTGTAGCCTGTTTTCTCTGCCCTCCCTAGCACTGTACATGCTTCCTCCCCTTTCCACTGCAGATCTCTGTACAAAACTGTCTCTGTTGCTATCTCTAACACTGAAAGAAGGGTAGAGCAGATAGAGTCAAGAAGAGCAGGTGGTTTGATGGGTTTGTAACATTTCTGCAGAGCAATGAGCTGGATAAAGGGCTTATGGACAATTTGCAACAGCAAAATGGTTGGAAATTGTTAATGAAGACTATTTAAAAAGTTGCTTAATTTTTCATTTAGGAAGCAAATAAACAGTAAAGAAAATATCTGTAAAGATTGCAGTATCTGGATTTTAATGCTAGTGATAGCCAAAACTGAAGCACCATATGCATAACATATACAGACTCACCCTGCAGAGGACAATCTGTTTGCCCCTTCTCCAGCATCATGTCAGCACCGGACATCATGCCAGATACATCCCACAATGCAATGTGACCATCCGTAGCTCCACTGCACAGCATGACTCTAAGATAAAGGGAAAACATATTTATCTGGTGGCCGGCTATAATAAAGATACAACATGGAGTAATGGGGAATAATGCACATCCTGACATCCTCAGGTGTCCGATGCATCAGTGAGGCCTTTATAATGAGCTGACTTCATCATCTATCCTCATCTATCAGCCACAGCGAAGAACATCCGACTTCTGAATATGGAGGACTCAACTACAAATATGTCACATGGTCGCTAATTCATTTCAATGGGGTCCATGTAATACTATATTTCTCCTGTAGAGGTCGCTGTAGGATAGGATATTTGACTATCGGGAGCTTTCCCAGTTGGTCGCCAGGGATTTTGTCCACTAGAAAGGGTTAAAAAAAAAAAAAAAAAATAGTCATTGATATAAGACATACAACATCTTTTTCTGGCATCTTACCTTGATTCGGTGCCAGAAGTATGGACGAACGTCTCTACTTTCAGTACACAGCGCTGGTGGTAAAAGGACTCTGCTATCAGTCTCATCTGCTGAGAGCTCTCACTCATCACAAAGAATCTACAGAAACATAAAAACCATCAAGTAACTAAATGACATGATGGGTCATAAAGAAGCAAGATGGCACAAGATGAACGCACATGACCACTTTATTATGTGTGTCCTCCTCTGTGCAGGTGCAGAAGAGCAGCCGATACCCGTCTGTCAGTCACAGCTCTGCACAGAAGAGAATGCAGCCAAGGAAGCGACCGTGCGGGCAAATCTAGTGACTGCATTCATACTGACCGCTATGATGCGGGAGCGCAACGTTGCTGCTGCTTTTTTTCTATTAGAAGGCAAAATGCATGAACACAATGAAAATATTGGATCTAGACTGATTTGTCACTCAATGAAATATACTTACAAAATGAAGGTTTTTAGAGCATAATTTGGCTAATTCGTGTGTGCCCATCAACCACGACAAGGTAACCTCCATCTGATGGGTTACTATCTATCTTTTTTACAGTGTTTGTAGTCATTGCAGAGACTTGCTGGTCAGTTTCTTGCTATATTTAACATTGAGGTTTGACAGCCTCTTTTCTGACCATGCACTCCTCCCACTGAACCACAGGTGGTTTTAATAGCCTAAGCAGAGACATGCTGTCCATTTATATAGGCTTATAGCCCAAGAGTGGCATATCCAGTGGTAGAGTAGTTACCCATCAGACAGAGGTTACCTTGTCATGGTTGATGGGCATACATGAATTGGCAAAATTATGCGCTAAAAACCTTCATTTTGTAAGTATATTTCATTGAGTGACAAATCAGTCTAGATCCAATATTTTCATTGTATTCGTGCATTTTGCCTTCTAATATAATATATTGCTGCTGCTTTTTCTATCTTTTTTACAGTGTCTGCCAAATGGCACCCACCAATACCTAGAATAGGATAAAAAGCACATGCATGTGCGCTACCTCTCTATTGAATGTCTATGGAACTGCCGGAAAGACCCAAGTGCTGTACTCTCCAGCAGTTACACAAAGCCCAAATGCCACACAAGCACAGCAGTCACCCCATTCCTAGGGATGTCAAACTCAAATACACAGAGGGCCAAAATTAAAAGCTTGGACAAAGTCGAGGGCCAACATCCATATAGTATAATGGCCCCACATAGTGCTCCATAAAGTATAATGGCCCCACATAGTGCTCCATAAAGTATAATGGCCCCACATAGTGCTCCATAAAGTATAGTGGCCCCACATAGTCCTCCATACAAAATAATGGCTCTGTCTGGCATTGCGGGCCAAATATACTCACCCTGCGGGCCAGAGTTTGACATGTGTGCTCTAGACCATTTCAAAGCCTCTTTCTAGGCATTGGTGCACCCCCATCTTCACAGATAACTACCTAGCCTTCGATAGGTGATGACTTTTAATGATGAGAATAACCCTTTAAATACTCATCAATTAATGGGAACATCATCGTTAATTCACTTTGGTTGATATGCACACACCTGACGGATCCATCACTGCAGGCAGCGGCTAGATACACAGAGGAGGACGCAGGTTTCATGCTATCTGGAATCTGGTCCACTGTTGTGACCGACATGTATCTGACAAAAAGAAGACGAAAATATGTGATATTAAAAATAGTGGAAAATCTGCATATGCACTGCAGGAAACAGTGAAATGCTGTATAATGTTAAATGCTATCAGTCCCATTGAAGTTGCATAAAGCAGAGGTGCACATGCTCGCCCTCTGCTCCATTCTTGGGACTGGATGGGTCCCCAGCATTTAGTCCTATGGATAGGGGATAAGTTTCAATCTTGGAAAATCCCCTTAAATTTAGAGTAGGTATAACCAACACCTCCCCCCATTCCATGCAAATGACAGACCCCCTGTTACGAGAGCGTTACCTGGTTTCCGGATCCATCTTCCGCATCCTGTGTTTATTCTTGATTCTATCCCAATGTTCGTCCAGTCGGTGGGAAGCTAAGTGGGTGACTTGACATGTAATGCTGCCATTAATCTCCTTCGATTGAATCGACAACCGATAGACCTCAATCTGAGCTCTGCCCCCGGCGGTGAACAGAAGAGTAGAAAGGACACCATCTTTATATTCAGTCCTGGCTAAAGCCAAAGTTTTCACACTGGAGAGATGGTCACTTATGGTTGAAAGGCAATAAAATTGTTTGGAACAGAAGGCCCAGATATTGATGGTGGTGTCTTCACTGCTTGTGATAAGGACGTCAATACAATCCTCAATATAATTATTAACCCTCCCGACATACTTAACACTCGTCAGTTCTCGGCCATGTAAGGGCTCCTTTACTACATTCTGGATTCTTTCAACCTGTTGACTACGGTGGGCAAACACATCACCAGATTTGATATAGGTGAAAACTTCCTTTGTAGCGTCCTTCTTGTAGCTCCAAGACCTGTGTCCTCCACCACAAGGAACGCAAAGCAGCTTCTCATTAGTTCTTGTACTCCACACCACAAAGTCTGTGGAGTGGAAACCAAGGATGTGTAAATCTCCATCGGGGGTAAAGGACACTCTTTCGATCCACTCCATCCCTTTGCAAGACTTGAATTTTCGGAGCAGGAACAACTGGTTTCCTTCCACCTTCAACTGGCGGCAAGAACCGTCTCGACCACTGCTGTACACAAAGCCATTATGGTACTTCACCGATGTGACACCCAATTTGCCATGAAGGCCAAAGAGAACATGGACCGGCTCTTTTTCATGTCCTTTTGAAGGGTTGTGGGAGCTTTGCAAAACCTGAAAAAGCATTAAGGATCCTCTACGGTCACCACAGACAATCAAGCCTTCTTTGGGTACAAGGGCAATGCTGGTGTGCCACCTCTGCTTGCAGGTGGGTAGAAGAAACCTACAGTTCTCTGTGACAGATGTGATATCTCCAGACACACAGGTGACCTCAAGCCAAACCATTATTCCATTAGGACCAGAAGAAAACAGGCTGCAAGTGTCTAAAGATGGAGATGGAGTAACCCATGTCAGACTGTGCACTTTACCTTCGTGATGCTTCAACTCTTGGCAAGTCTGAGCAGACGAAAGTGAGAAGATCTTCACACTGCCGGTTAAGTTACCGATGGCACATAAGGTGGAATCCCCCAACCTGACCACTTCTAGGAGACCGTACGATTTATAGGTCCTATCCTCCAGTACTAAGGTCCATTGCTTGCTGATAAAATCATATGTGAATATAAAACCCAAGTTTGTCATGATCATAAGACAATTGATATCCGCCAACATGACTGCCTTGGGGGTACCAACATATTTGGAGGCATCAAAATTTAGATTCAATAGGTTGCAAGAGGGGGAAGATTTTTCCTTAATTTGCCAAAGACGGATACCACAGTCTGCTCCACCAGTTGCCACCAAACTAAGCCGATCTTGGATGGCGACAGCTCTTATGCCTCGACCTTTGTGTCCTTTGAAGTTATGGATGATATCACCACTGTAGCTCCACACGATACAAGCAGAGTCTTCTCCAATACTGATTATGTTGTCTGAGAGGAGTCTGACTGACCACACTCGTGCTTGGTGCCCATACAATACAAGAAGACACTGGACTTCTGGATCGCAGCTAGTAAGGCTGCCGACCTTCCACACCCTGAGGCTGCGGTCATCAGAGGCTGAAGCTAAAATACCTCTTTGTGCTTCATAATAAATGCTAAAAATTACACCATTGTGTCCACTTATTCTCCTCCGAGGTTCTACTGTTCCCTCTTCATTGGTTTGGTCACACATTCCCCATATGACAAGCTGGTTGAACACAGTCCCAGAGATCAACGTAAGCTCTTTCCAAGTTCTTCCCACAAAATGAGCAGAATACAAGATACATTTTTCCGAGCAGTGAATTTCCTTCAGGACTTTTCCTTTCCTGTAATCATAGTAAGCTACAGAGTTGTGACCCAAGGCTATGCCAAGGTAAGCGATGGGCTGAGACTCGTCTCCAAGCCACTGAATGTCCCAGATCCAATCATGCAGCTCTCGGAGCTCACAGACTCTGGACAGGCTTATTTCTTGATCTCTGCTGCTGAAATCCAGGACAATAAGACCCTTACTTCCAAAAACACACAAGATGGCGCAGTCTGGGGCTTCAGTACTGAAGGTCTTTATTCCATGAATGACGTAACCATTGAGTACAGTCTCCTTAAGCCTCCAAGGAGTCAAACTTCTGCTTCTCAAGCTATAAACGGTCAGATTAGGACCTTCCCCTAGGAAATAAAAGACATAACCTCTATTGTAATACAGCTTTATATTATATGGACATTATTGACTAGTACAGGTCTTTCTAGGCCCATAAACAGTAAACCTCTCTGACTACACAGCAATAATGGAGCTGGGTTGTATGGTTACAAATTAGGACGATGTGAAAGATAGGTGATAACAAGATGTTTTCTGGGAAAGCTGCATTGTCAGCCATCACAGTAAGCCAGCGCATTTCAGAGAAAAATATACCTGAATGCAATTGTGCAGCCAAACTAGGATTCATGCAGCCAGCGGTGTAGGCATCATAAATCATAAGACAGGTTTCCTTTAAAGATCATTAGCTATTGAGTCTGATAGTTTCTGAGACTTTGATAACAGCAACTACTTGTGATTGACCCTTGCAAACGGTCTTATGCTTTGTTATGTATGTGACTTTCAGACTTTTTTTATGTTTGCCAAAAACTACCAAAAGTGCATTTCAACTGCTATAGTACTTGAGCTTAGTGTCTAACATACTCCTGGTATAACTCACTGACATTTGTATGCTGTATTGTCATTTACAGGTTTAGAAAAAAAAATTAGCTAGGTTTCTGTTTCGTTGAAAACATATTGCATTCCCTGTGCTCTTGAAAGCTAAGTGACATTTGTTGAAGCTTCATTGGCAGCCATATTTGTCACACAGCTGCCTAAAAACCAAGATGTGGGTAAAGTCAACCAAAACAAACGTTATATTATATATTACAATCTGGATTCCTTATCAGTTTGTGGGAGGAAACAGAAGCAAACAAGATCTTAGGATGTATAAAAAGAGAGATAAATTCCCGCGATCCCAACGTATTGTTACCCCTTTATAAATCACAGGTGAGGTCACATCTAGAATAAAGAATTTAGTTTTGGGCTCCACATTTTAAAGAGGATATTCAGAAGTTAGAGTTAGTTCAAAAGCAGCAACTAGACTATTACAAGGGATGAAGGCCTCTCCTATATTACACAGGATGGAGGCCTCTCATATGATGAGAGGTTGGAAAAGTTGGGCTTGTTTAGCTTAGAAAAACGACGCCTCAGAGGAGATCTCATTTACATGTATAAATATGTGTGTGGTCAGTACAAAGGACGGCACATGACTTATTCCTTCCAAAGACCATACTAAGGACCAGGGGGCGCTCATTAAGGGTGGAAGAAAGGTGATTCCAGCACTTAAACAGGAAAGGGTTCTTTACAGTCAGAGCAGGGGGACTGTGGAATACCGACCACAAGAGGTAGTGGTGATTGACACTATAACAGCTTTATACAAGGGCTGGATGATTTCCTCGATACACATAACATTGTGGGCTACAGTTAAATTAGACAACATGTACAATTGGGGAAGGAAGATTGAACTTGATGGACCGCAGTCTTTATTCAACCAAAGTAACCTGGAGGAAACCCATGCAAACACAGGGAGAACATACAAACTCCCCCTGCAGATGTTGTCACTGCTGGGATATGACATATACATACACACAGCATGTATCATACAAACATTATCCTCTAGATCTTACCAGCCAGGAGATGATGACCCACAAACTCCAGTGCAGTAATGGGAGCCACCAGTAGCTGTGACTCCATCTTGGTGTTACCGTGGAGCCTCATCCAGAGGGGTCTCCCACAGGTGCCGCCATTAGTCTAGAAGTAAAAAAAAAAAAGAATTTTCTCAACATTGATCCCCTACACGCCACAATCTAGGGGGATCAATGCCCAGATCACAGATTCAAAATTGTATCTACAATCAGATGAGCATTATTTCTGCACATGTTGCTCAGAGGCTGTGGGTTGTGTGGCTTATTTCTATGGACGTGAATGGAGCCGAGCTGTAATGCCGCATACATCCTGTGGACAGAGGTGGCGCTGTTATAACCCTGTTATTAATTTATAATATGTATCTGTTAATGGTCAACTTAAGGCTCTTTGCAAGAAAATGCTACTCCAACCCTGCCCTGCTGGGAGTTGTAGTGTTCTGGCTGGATTGTTCACTACTGCACCACAACATGTAGACCTTCATTATAACTTTGTGAGTTTTGTACGCCCATTAGGAAAGGCAGATCAGGTGGAGAAACACAAGTCACAGCATGCCTTGTATAGGCATGAGCTTCCCCACTGCTCTGCAGTGTTACTAATCAACATGATTTCTGCTCCTCTTCTGCAGTGACACAATTATGGTCCCATGTCTCACATTCACATTGCCATTTGATCCTTGAGCTGCCAGGCTTTTCATACTCACGCGTTTTTTTTCTATAGCTGCACTTCCGGGTTTGGCACGTGTTTCCGCTCAATCCTTCCATCCTATCACAAAGCAGAATACTCCAGCCTCCAGGAATGTTAGCTGAATGCTGATTGGATGGTTGGTGACAGAGCCGGAAAGAATGCCCAGAAGCCGTTGCCAGGTGATGAGTCGCTGGGAGCACGTGACTTGCAGAACCCAATGATTTGAAATGCGAGTAGTAATAAGTGTATAATAGCGGGAAATCACCTGTGATTATTGAGGCTCTTGTCCTAATTGAGTGATTATGTGGCGTACACCTGATTATTCCTCACTGACTGTTTAGTTATTTGCAATTTACAGCTACTGATGTCAGCAGTCAGTGCTGCAGTGTAAAGCATGGGGGAAATTATAGATTCAGCAGCCTGAGTCTCTGAAGACGAGCTCCCTAAGCTGGAGTCACTGATCACAGCTGAGCCCCAAAGTCTGGAGTTTCATGGTTGCATTTTAATAGAACTTTGTTGGGGGTCTATCATTTATTTAACCCCTTCTTGATGGGGCAATTTTCATTTTTTGCGCTTTCATTTGTTGTCCTCCTCTTCTCCCAAGAGGTTTTAATTTTCCCCTCTACATCACCGTCTGAGGTTTGTTTTGTTCGGGACGAGTTGTAGTTTAAATGACACCTTTCATTTTACCATATAATGTCCTGGAAAATAGGCCAAAAAATACTAATGGGGCGGAATGATAAAAAAAGCGATTCCACCATTGTATTTGTGAGTCTAATTTTTACTGCGTTTTGTGCTGTAAAAACGGCCTGAAACGTGACGATTCTCCAGGTCGGTGCCATCTCGGCCATTTAAACATTTTTTTTTTTTTAATTCTGTAGAAAAAAAAAATAGTGTCTCCATATTTTTGTGACCCATAACTTTTCCATAAATGGAGCTGTGTGATTGATACTTTTGCACGCAGAGCTAATAATTGTATTTTTTCCATTTTGGGGTGCATGCCTTGTTTTGATCACTTTTTATTGCATTTTGGAGGGTGAAATTGCAGTGATTTTTTTTTTTTTCAGTGTTTAACGTACAGGTTAATAATCTTATATATTGGCAGTGGACTTTTACACACACAATGATATCAAATACTGGTTGTAGACTTTCTAGAGCATTTCTGCACCTATTTGCTATATTTTTTTAATTGCTTTTTTATCACATTTTTGACACTGGTTTTTGTCTCTTTTTGGTATGTCATGTTTTAAATTCAGCTGCTTCTTTTTTTATGCTTCCTAGTATTTGGCTTTGACAAAACTTTATTGATCCAGTTGTGTGGGGGTTTTTTTTTACATCTAATGCAATTCTATGGGGAAAATCTGCACATAAAACTCAGTGCAAGAGAATTTTACATGTTGCGGATTTCAAAAACGCTCCGCAGGTCAGTTTACACAGTGTAAAAAAAACAAACTATGGGCATGAGATTTCTATAAATTCTTCCACTTTCTTGTATTTTTTTGCCTAGCATCAAAAACTCATCATGGAAACATAACCTAAGAAGTTATTCATGCCGAATAACTATACACATTGAAAACAAATATCAATGGGGTTGTTATCCTCCACAGTTTTTGGGACACATCCACCCATTGATATGACACTTATCGAACCAGTTTTGGACATTGCTTCCGACTGAAAAAAAACGCAATGCAAATTTCCAATTGAAAACAGTGGGACTTGTTTTATACGCGTGCGAAAAAAGGATGGGGGAACCCTTTTGTGTAAAGATTCGTCATCCCATCCTGCTGGGAGGTTCAGCCAGCTTTGCTCCTCTGTGTATGGCCACCAATTCAATCTTACATTTCTGAGCTTAATGATAAGCCATAAATATACATAACGGAAAAGAACCCCCTTTTAAGTCGTAATCTTGGTGGCGAGGCCCCAGATCTTCAAACTGCAGCGTCAGGAAATTAGAACATAAAACCGTAAAGGGGAGTAAGAATTAAAGAACAGACTTTATTTACAGATCTATACATTTCATCATCGTGACATACGACCAGGTACATTCACGCCCGATATACACAATAGTCGTGTCCAGCGATAGGACCAACATTTATTAATGCACAATCATTATCTGTAGAAGATTGAACTATTGTGAATTATAGGCAGAAAACACACAGTGCTTGCTTCATTCATCAGTCGTATGGATTATAGACTTGTATCTGGATCTTTCTGTAAGAAAGAGGGAGGTTAATAATATATATTAATCATTAGACCACACAGGGTGAGTGCACTTGATTAAAACAAACAGGGTATGTACACTGTTGTAACCATTGCATACAGAATTTTAAAAAAGAAGCAACTTTGCTAATAATTTTTATTAAAAATCTACCATTTTGTGCATGGAGCTCCTATGTAGAGCTATGTGTCATTATGGTAACAGACAAACACACTCTGTGTAGTCAGATCCTGTAGTCATGTATTGCTTCATTTGCACAGTGCAAAGTTACCTTCATTCAGGTGAATGGGTGTTATAGGCGTCTCCGAATGGTGCAACAAAGCATAAATAATGAGCCCTTGGCTCCACAGAGCCACAATATTACTTGTTAGGAGAATAGAGCGTCCTCCCTGTGATTAGTTTACCTTCCATAGGCCACGTTCACACGTTCAGTATTTGGTCAGTATTTTACATCAGTATTTGTAAGCCAAAATCAGGAGTGGAACAATCAGTGGAAAAGTATAATAGAAACACATCACCACTTCTGTATTTATCACCCACTCCTGGTTTTGGCTTACAGATACTGATGTAAAATACTGACCAAATACTGAACGTGTGAACGTGGCCATAGGGCAATAGCTAAAGCAGCTCCACAGTGTCAGGACTCTGCAAACAGCACCTCATATCTCGGCTTCCCGGGGTGGAGTATTATACCGCATATACAGACAGTTGAACCCCTCTTCCCTCACTCACGTTGGCTTCATGAATGGAAATCTGCTCATGGTCCATTGTCAGATAGGTAACAGCATCGTGGATAGAGGGGAAGATTTGAGACTTGGTGAAATTTTCATTAAATAGGTTCCCGTCCTCCAGTCCTTTTATCACGGTCGCTGATGGAATAAACATATAGCATTTTATTTAGAACTAGGGACCATAGGGATTTTCACCCGAATTTTCCAGACCCCGAAATTACTTATCTGTACAGTTTCACAGTGACGCATCCCCTCCACCATTGCCACACATGACCACCACATAAATTACTATTCTTATTATTATGTCTTTACCATTGCAGCCAGCCAGGTAGACGTCCACTTCAATCTCTGCAAAATTTTTGAAGATCTGAAAAAGATAAAAATTAAAAAAAAAAAATAATAATAATAATAATAATAATAATAATTTAGGGAAGCTGAAAAAAGATTTTCTACATCCCTCACAATAGAGTTATGCAAAAAAAAAAATCTACTTTCTTCATCTACCAAACTAGTGGGAATAGGTGTCTGTAATATGACTGTGAATAAGGCTGTCAGGTCTTGTTCTGGACCATGTAAATAAGGTTGTCAAGTCTCATCCCAATTCTGGACTGTATGAATACAGTTTTCAGGTTTTATTTTGGACTCTGTGAATAAGATTGTCAGGACCTTATCCTATTTCTAACATTTTTTCAGGACTCTCCTGGACCCTACATGACTTACAAATTCTTAGAAATTGATTGGGATGTCATCTGACAACTCTGTTCGCACATACTTCGCTCTCACGGAGGTTGAAAAGACCACCACCAACCCCTGTAGCCCCTCTCACTGTATAATAAAACCTGACTTTCTTTTTTTGTTTTTTTTTTTACATAAATTCAATATTCAGTAAACTTACTTTTCTTAAAACACTGACACAGACGGTATCCACAAAATTAACCGAAGAGAAATCCAATATTAATGAGTCGAAATCGGGTTTCTCCAGCCCCAGCGACTTCAGGGTGTTCTTTGCAGAGGTCTCTTCATTGGCAGCGTGACCCGGTACAACTATAATGGATCCCTCAGTCATATCCTGCTCCTTGTGCTATTGGGAGATAGAATAAATCATGGACTGTAAGGCGTTCCTGACCTTATTTACATCGTTGTAAAACTACAACTCCCAGCATTCAGCTGTCTAAAATGCAACTTTTTACTTGGCATAAATGACATAAATGAAAGAAAATGAATAGTTACCTCTTGTATCTCATATTCTAGTTTTCCAAGATCGAGGCGGTCAAAGGCGATGTTGTCATGTCCTGTTATCTACGAGACAGATGATATATCGGGTTTATGGTAAGAGAAGACGCCATATTCACCAGAAAATGGAATTAGCAATTTTGGTGACTTTAACGCAGCTGTCATGCAGCAATAGTGGCGTTGCATGGGTAGATTGGTCAGATTTTTGCGAAAGGGGAATGAAGGGGACGCAGCTCAGGGATAGCCACACTCTCACCTTCTTGGCCTCATTCTCCTTCTTGGCTTTTTTCATTGCTTTAAGTGCTCTTTTTATTGTTTTCTTTATCGCTTTCCTCTTCTTCTCGATCAGCTTCTCCACATCTACTCCGCACTATATAGGAGATATGGACAGACAGACATCAGCCGTGTGCCTCACCTATTCATTAGCCTATTCACTAGTACTGCTACAATACACAGTGCCCATGCACATAGAGGTAGTGTGCCAATCAGCCAGTTCTGCAACTATATACAGTGCCAATGAACATAGCAGTAGTGTGCAAGGCAGCTCTGCTGTGTATATAGTGCCCGTGCACATAGCTGCAGCGTGCCAGACAGTTGTGCTGTGTATATAGTGCCCGTGCACATAGCTGCAGCGTGCCAGACAGTTGTGCTGTGTATATAGTGCCCGTGCACATAGCTGCAGCGTGCCAGACAGTTGTGCTGTGTATATAGTGCCCGTGCACATAGCTGCAGCGTGCCAGACAGTTGTGCTGTGTATATAGTGCCCGTGCACATAGCCGCAGCGTGCCAGACAGTAGTGCTGTGTATATAGTGCCCGTGCACATAGCCGCAGCGTGCCAGACAGTAGTGCTGTGTATATAGTGCCCGTGCACATAGCCGCAGCGTGCCAGACAGTTGTGCTGTGTATATAGTGCCCGTGCACATAGCCGCAGCATGCCAGACAGTTGTGTTGTGTATATAGTGCCCGTGCACATAGCCGCAGTGTGCCAGACAGTAGTGCTGTGTATATAGTGCCCGTGCACACAGCTGCAGCATGCCAGACAGTTGTGCTGTGTATATAGTGCCCGTGCACATAGCCGCAGCGTGCCAGACAGTTGTGCTGTGTATATAGTGCCCGTGCACATAGCCGCAGCGTGCCAGACAGTAGTGCTGTGTATATAGTGCCCGTGCACATAGCCGCAGCGTGCCAGACAGTAGTGCTGTGTATATAGTGCCCGTGCACATAGCCGCAGCGTGCCAGACAGTAGTGCTGTGTATATAGTGCCCGTGCACATAGCCGCAGCGTGCCAGACAGTTGTGCTGTGTATATAGTGCCCGTGCACATAGCCGCAGCGTACCAGACAGTAGTGCTGTGTATATAGTGCCCGTGCACATAGCCACAGCGTACCAGACAGTAGTGCTGTGTATATAGTGCCCGTGCACATAGCCGCAGCGTACCAGACAGTAGTGCTGTGTATATAGTGCCCGTGCACATAGCCGCAGCGTACCAGACAGTAGTGCTGTGTATATAGTGCCTGTGCACATAGCCGCAGCGTACCAGACAGTAGTGCTGTGTATATAATGCCCGTGCACATAGCCGCAGCGTGCCAGACAGTAGTGCTGTGTATATAGTGCCCGTGCACATAGCCGCAGCGTACCAGACAGTTGTACTGTGTATATAGTGCCCGTGCACATAGCCGCAGCGTACCAGACAGTTGTGCTGTGTATATAGTGCCCGTGCACATGGCCACAGCGTGCCAGATAGTTGTGCTGTGTATATAGTGCCCGTGCACATAGCTGCAGCATGCCAGACAGTTGTGCTGTGTATATAGTGCCCGTGCACACAGCTGCAGCATGCCAGACAGTTGTGCTGTGTATATAGTGCCTGTGCACATAGCTGCAGCATGCCAGACAGTTGTGCTGTGTATATAGTGCCCGTGCAAATAGCTGCAGCGTGCCAGACAGTTGTGCTGTGTATATAGTGCCCGTGCACATAGCTGCAGCGTGCCAGACAGTTGTGCTGTGTATATAGTGCCCGTGCACACAGCTGCAGCGTGCCAGACAGTTGTGCTGTGTATATAGTGCCCGTGCACATAGCTGCAGCGTGCCAGACAGTTGTGCTGTGTATATAGTGCCCGTGCACATAGCTGCAGCGTGCCAGACAGTTGTGCTGTGTATATAGTGCCCGTGCACACAGCTGCAGCATGCCAGACAGTTGTGCTGTGTATATAGTGCCCGTGCACATGGCCGCAGCATGCCAGACAGTTGTGCTGTGTATATAGTGCCCGTGCACATGGCCGCAGCGTGCCAGACAGTTGTGCTGTGTATATAGTGCCCGTGCACATAGCCGCAGCGTGCCAGACAGTTGTGCTGTGTATATAGTGCCCGTGCACATAGCTGCAGCGTGCCAGACAGTTGTGCTGTGTATATAGTGCCCGTGCACACAGCTGCAGCATGCCAGACAGTTGTGCTGTGTATATAGTGCCCGTGCACACAGCCGCAGCGTGCCAGACAGTTGTGCTGTGTATATAGTGCCCGTGCACATAGCCGCAGCGTACCAGACAGTTGTGCTGTGTATATAGTGCCCGTGCACATGGCCACAGCGTGCCAGATAGTTGTGCTGTGTATATAGTGCCTGTGCACATAGCTGCAGCGTGCCAGACAGTTGTGCTGTGTATATAGTGCCCGTGCACATAGCCGCAGCGTGCCAGACAGTTGTGCTGTGTATATAGTGCCCGTGCAAATAGCTGCAGCGTGCCAGACAGTTGTGCTGTGTATATAGTGCCCGTGCAAATAGCTGCAGCATGCCAGACAGTTGTGCTGTGTATATAGTGCCCGTGCACACAGCTGCAGCGTGCCAGACAGTTGTGCTGTGTATATAGTGCCCGTGCACATAGCTGCAGCATGCCAGACAGTTGTGCTGTGTATATAGTGCCCGTGCACACAGCTGCAGCGTGCCAGACAGTTGTGCTGTGTATATAGTGCCCGTGCACATAGCTGCAGCATGCCAGACAGTTGTGCTGTGTATATAGTGCCCGTGCACATGGCCGCAGCATGCCAGACAGTTGTGCTGTGTATATAGTGCCCGTGCACATGGCCGCAGCGTGCCAGACAGTTGTGCTGTGTATATAGTGCCCGTGCACATAGCCGCAGCGTGCCAGACAGTTGTGCTGTGTATATAGTGCCCGTGCACATAGCTGCAGCGTGCCAGACAGTTGTGCTGTGTATATAGTGCCCGTGCACACAGCTGCAGCATGCCAGACAGTTGTGCTGTGTATATAGTGCCCGTGCACACAGCCGCAGCGTGCCAGACAGTTGTGCTGTGTATATAGTGCCCGTGCACATAGCTGCAGCGTGCCAGACAGTTGTGCTGTGTATATAGTGCCCGTGCACATAGCCGCAGCGTACCAGACAGTTGTGCTGTGTATATAGTGCCCGTGCACACAGCCGCAGCGTGCCAGACAGTTGTGCTGTGTATATAGTGCCCGTGCACATAGCCGCAGCGTGCCAGACAGTTGTGCTGTGTATATAGTGCCCGTGCACACAGCCGCAGCGTGCCAGACAGTTGTGCTGTGTATATAGTGCCCGTGCACATAGCTGCAGCGTGCCAGACAGTTGTGCTGTGTATATAGTGCCCGTGCACACAGCCGCAGCGTGCCAGACAGTTGTGCTGTGTATATAGTGCCCGTGCACATAGCCGCAGCGTGCCAGACAGTTGTGCTGTGTATATAGTGCCCGTGCACATAGCCGCAGCGTACCAGACAGTAGTGCTGTGTATATAGTGCCCGTGCACATAGCTGCAGCGTGCCAGACAGTTGTGCTGTGTATATAGTGCCCGTGCACTTAGCAGCGATGTACTAGACTGTGATTTTCCACATGGGCCTGCATTAGTCTCATCCATTTTACAGACAAGACAGAGCTTGTGGAGGCAGCGGCTGCACCCATCCAAGGTGTAGATGAGGACATGGAGCTACACGCAACCGGTTACACAACTGAACTGATAATTCTAACGCTCATCTGAACATTGCCAAAGGGCGATTCACACCAGCAGGTAACGTGCCGCAGTTTTTGGCCATGTGGTTTATACATTTGTAAGCCCATAATTTCATGGTGTTTTACTTGTTTGTCTAATACCACAGCGCTGTATTTCTGCGCCATTTTTGCCCACGTGACCCATTTTCCTCATAAGTGAGTTCTGAAACAAGTCCTGCACCTGCGTCAGTTGGACGGGGCAGGGTATCAGTTACTGGATGTAAATAGTGTTTCCAGTCACTGACAGCAAATATATCTTATATATAAAAAAAAAGGAAAATTCAAACAAAGTTTAATAAAAAGTTGCAGAAGTTTTCGATCAGCTTTATGGACAGAAAATTTGCAATTCACTGAAATTTCCCCCCTACTTTTACCTTCCGGCAGAGCGTCTCTAGATACTGGTCTGCGTTGGCATAATAGACCGTGGAGGACGAGTGGAAGATTTTTATCCTTGGTATCTCCTTGGCCTGGAATATGGAAATGTATAAATAATAACTGTGTGCAGACGGCTGTACTCTATACGTAAGGTACATAAAATCAAGAACCTTCACTAAGTACCAGTGGCTGTAATCTCCCTTTGCTGCAAGGAAACAGTTAACAAGCTTCTGTTGACGGATCTCGGATTAGTACTAGGAGTCCATGATGATGCCCTGCTGTAAATGGATTGTGGGTATGATTGCTTTACAGGGGATTATTGGGGTGGTCTGATCTTAAATTGGTAAAAAAAATTGCAAAATGCTTGGAAAAATAAGCAACTTAGCAATTTAAAAATCCTCTCTGTTCTCTTTTTAAACACAATAGTTTACGGCTTGTTGTCCAGATTACTGGCCACCTCTGAAGAGGTGGCCAGTGTCCTAGATGAGGACTAGATTACCACTTTAGTGCACCCTACAGCCTGGCACACTAGAGTTCCCTATGCAAATACCCAAAAGGTATTCACATGGCTGGAAGGGCTGAAACGGCTGCCGGGTATATACTCAAACAAGAAGTAAAATCCAAAACGACATCATTGTAAGATCCATCATCTTTTGCTTTCTTGCTTACTGACGGTCTCCACATAGCATCAGATGTTACAGCACGGAGTATTGTCAGTATTTTATAAGTAACGGTTACCTGATGACATCTTGACACGTCTCTGTAAATACTGGTTTCATATACTTGGCCCAAGATGGAGTAATTGGATCTGAAATGGCAAAGATTGCACCTCTGATGAGAGATCAGTAATAGACCAACCATGTAACAAAATGTTGACGGGTCTCTGCTCCTCCCTACTGAGAATTTCACTCAAACTTATTACCCACCATTTAGTTAATTAATTTTATTATACATTTTTATAGGGGGAACTCTGTTTTCTCATGTTACAATTCTTTCTGCCTGCAGCCACCAGTAGGGGGAGCTCAATGCATATAATTTATACAGTCATTATACAGATTTATACAGCTCACTACATACAGATATATGCAGCCAACATGAGGGGGACCTCACTCCATATTATTTATACAGCAACTATTAGGGGAGCTCACTACATACAGATACAGTATATACATCCACCACGAGGGGTAGTTAACTCCATATAATTTATACAGCCACCACTAGGGGGAGCTCAATGCATATCGATTTATAAAGCCACCACTAGAGGGAGCTTGCTACATATGATTTATACAACCACCACTAGGGAGAGTTCACTGGATACAGATTTATACAGCCACCACTAGAGGGAGCTGACTACATGTAGATTAATACAGCCACCACTAGAGGCAGCTCACTGAATGCAGATTAATACAGCCACCACTAGAGGGAGCTCACTGAATGCAGATTAATACAGCCACCACTAGAGGCAGCTCACTCCATATGATTTGTACAGCCACCATTAGAGGCAGCTCACTGCATACAGATTTATACAGCCACCACTAGAGGCAGCTCACTCCATATGATTTGTACAGCCACCACTAGAGGGAGCTCACTACATACAGATTTATACAGCCACCACTAAGGGGAGCTCACTCCATATGATTTGTACAGCCACCACTAGAGGGAGCTCACTACATACAGATTTATACAGCCACCACTAGAGGCAGCTCACTGCATACAGATTTATACAGCCACCACTAGGGGGAGCTCACTCCATATGATTTATACAGCCACCACTAGGGGGAGCTCACTACATACAGATTTATACATCCACCACTAGAGGGAGCTCACTACATGTAGATTAATACAGCCACCACTAAGGGGAGCTCACTACATGTAGATTAATACAGCCACCACTAGGGGGAGCTCACTGAATGCAGATTAATACAGCCACCACTAGGGGGAGCTCACTCCATATGATTTATACAGCCACCACTAGAGGGAGCTCACTGCATACAGATTTATACAGCCACCACTAAGGGGAGCTCACTACATGTAGATTTATACAGCCACCACTAGAGGCCGCTCACTGCATACAGATTTATACAGCCACCACTAGAGGGAGCTCACTACATACAGATTTATACAGTCACCACTAGGGGGAGCTCACTGAATGCAGATTAATACAGCCACCACTAGGGGGAGCTCACTCCATATGATTTATACAGCCACCACTAGAGGGAGCTCACTGCATACAGATTTATACAGCCACCACTAAGGGGAGCTCACTACATGTAGATTTATACAGCCACCACTAGAGGCCGCTCACTGCATACAGATTTATACAGCCACCACTAGAGGGAGCTCACTACATACAGATTTATACAGCCACCACTAGAGGGAGCTCACTACATACAGATTTATACAGCCACCACTAGGGGGAGCTCACTCCATATGATTTATACAGCCACCACTAGAGGCAGCTCACTGAATGCAGATTAATACAGCCACCACTAAGGGGAGCTCACTACATGTAGATTAATACAGCCACCACTAGAGGCAGCTCACTCCATATGATTTGTACAGCCACCACTAGAGGGAGCTCACTGCATACAGATTTATACAGCCACCACTAGGGGGAGCTCACTCCATATGATTTATACAGCCACCACTAGGGGGAGCTCACTACATACAGATTTATACAGCCACCACTAGAGGGAGCTCATTACATATGATTTATACAGCTAGCGTAGAACTGACTGGAGACTATATGACTGCATGCACTGAGGAGATCCCCCTGGTGGTGGCTGCAGGCAGCTGCTATGATAGTATTATGGCAAGCATACAGGCACCATGTGGGGGGTACTGAGACTTATAATAGACTACTCACAGCTGTGTCCTGAAAATAACAGTCAGCAAGGAAAATGCAACAGAGACGGCCAGACCAATGTCCATATTGAACAGGATTGTGGCAGCAAATGTCACCAACCAGGTCAGCTAAACAGAATGCAAGAAATCAGTAAGTGAATAAGCAGAAAACAGTGCATCAGTCTGGAGTCACAGAGAATTGTCTGGTGTGGATTCAGCTGTAACAAAAATTTCCACTACGAGAAGTGTTCGGTCCATATCAGTATTCTATGGATGCTGGGTGAAGCCCTGCAAACAGCCAACAGCATCCCAACGGCCGGCGTCCCAGCGGCCGGCATCCCAGGCTTCACTTTTGATTAGTTGGCCTGGTGCAATGTCCTCTAAGCCACGTTCACACGTTCAGTATTTGGTCAGTATATCATATCAGTATTTGTAAGCCAAAACCAGGATTGGGTGAAAAATACAGAAGTGGTGACGAGTTTCTATTATACTTTTCCTCTGATTGTTCCACTAATAATTTTGGCCTACAAACACTGATGTAAAATACTGATCAAATACTGAACGTGTGAACGTGTCCTTACAGTGTGACACACTCCGCTTTATTTTAAAGGACAGCACCACACCTGTTTCAGGTTATATGTGGTATTGCAGTTCATCTCCATTCAATTGAATTTCGCCAAGCTGTAATACTAGATACAACCTGTGTACAGATGTGGCACTGTTTTTTGGAAGAAAGCCAGGCTTTTTATTATGAATAAACCCATTTAAGTTTAGCTACTAATTTCCAGTGGTGGTTAATAGTGTGTAGGAACTTCCATAGTGCACTTTGTGGGGTGAAGATGGTCTATCGCTCGATCCTCGTCACTCACCATGTCAATTTTGTTGCTTCTCCACAAGACACCAACTTCGGAGAACTGCTTAAACATCCCCTTTAAATTGACTATGATGACTGAAGCCAAAATGGCCTAAAAAAAAGGGGGAAAATGTGATATTAGGCGACTGCTATCTGAGTAATTGCAATCCCTACAATCTATATATCTGATCACACAAAAATGGGAAATTGCTATTTAAACATTTTCAAAACCTATGTTACTAATAGACGTCTGGATCCCGTCACCTGGTGGAATGGATTGTGGGGACACCTGTAGGTTCGGACGGGAAGGCCCATGTGCAGGTGTGGGCCCCTACATGAGAAGTGTTTCTTCACTAGCCACATATTCCCATTATGCTCCGTGAACACGGATATACACGGGCGCTGCATTTACCTTTGGCAACTCCTGGAAAAGTTCCCCAGCTCGCAATATGATGACGAAGACAACAAAAGATGCTACTGCGCTGGCCACCTAGACATAGAAGATGGAGAAGAAATGTAATGAGGTTGTACAGTGTTAGAATAAGACAGCTGATTGCTTCTAAAATTACGCCACCCTTGTCTACAGGTTTTGAGTGGTATTGCAGGTCAGCCACATTCACCTGAATGGAGTTGGCCTCCAGTACCAAACACTACCATGAAACACCGTTTCTGGAAAAAAACCAAAAAAAAACAGGCAGCCATTTTTTTTTAATTGCATCCCTTTTAAGATATAGTAAAATATATTCTAAATCATTGATCTCCCAACATGCAGCTCATCATCTGTAGTAAAATGATCACTCCCAACATCCGCCGACAACTTCATGGTGTCAGAACTTGCTGGGAGTTGCATAATGTATGGTGGCCATATTGGTTGTCGTCACCCAGCTTTCCCAGGGAGTGGGATAGATATAACTAGATCACACACCTGAGTGTTTCCTCCAGTACTTTCCTGGACCAGAGACCTGGACACAGAGGCACTAATGGCGAAACACTGGAAAAAGCTGCCAACGAAGTTACTGAAGCCGATGGCAATGAGCTCCTGTAATAAAACAATGGAGAATCATGGGGAAAAACAACATATTTATGCAAGGTCACCCCAAAAATTCAGCAGCCATCTATAACCCCCCCATCATTCAGAAGGTGACTTCTCCGGTGTGTTACAATTGGCTATAATGGCTCACCTGGTTACTGTCCACTTTGTAACCGTGCTTTGAGGCAAACACTTTCCCCAAGGAGATGGTTATGGCGTAGCCCACCACGGCAATGGTGAAGGCGTTTCCAACAATATCTCCCAACAGGCTGAAATCCGGTAACATCGGGAGCTTTAATCTAAAACATATAATGTGATTCAGTGCTGTTTATTTAAAGCGACAATCAAATAACAATTAGATAAAAAGTAGTTACTTGCAGTCCAAAATTCTGCACCAATTTCATTTCAAAATATAACAAACTTACTTTTTTCACCTATATAGATAAGTAAAGGATAAAAAACTGTTTACCTGCAGCCACCACTAGAGGGAGCTTTTGTAAGTTTAATGGGAGCTGTATAAATTCTTGTACACTGAGCTCCCTCTAGTTTCTAGACAGAAATTAAAGTTTTCTTTAATAAATATTTGCCGGATGATTAGCGGTCATATTTCTATTACTCACCCCACAGGGATGTGCCCAACATTCTCAATCCCAAATTTTTTATCAAGTCCAACAGCATATGATACTCCAGTAGAGACAATGAGCTGAAAGTAGCAAGATTTACTAATTACAAGGTTGTGTAAACCTTCACGCAGAATTTTTTTTTACTGTTTATTTTCTATTTTGCTAGATTTTACAAGCATTTTGCAATTTTATCCATTTAAGAACATGAGACGACCCTTTTACGCAACCTTCTAAATAGTTTTTTTTCCACGAAAACTATCAATTTGCTGCAGTAGAGTGTATGCAAGTCCTTTATCTAACTCAGTGCTCTGCAAAAAGGTTATGAAACCATCAGAGTTCCTGATTTTGACTCGCACTGCTCTCCCCCACCCCCTGTGTCACAGATCTCAAGTGCGGAGAAAGGGAGAAAGCATGTGCAGTCTCAGATAGGGCAGAGAAAACAAGTTGTAGATAAGAAGGAAAGTACACGAAGAGGAAATAATTGAAGGATAGAAGCTGTGCTGATATATAAGTTAATGAAGACTGCAGCACTCAGGATGCACACAGACCCCATATCCAACCTATATTACTGGGAGAGTCACTCCCGCAAGAGAAAAATCTGAAACCTGGATCAGGCTGCAACCTGCATTTCAAGGAGGTCTAAAAAATAATAAATTAACGAATGACAATTGCAGTCTTAAAGCTAGTGCTATTTTATTAACTTCTAACATAATTTTTCCATGTCAAAAGTGTCCATAGCCTTTAAATCATTCTACAGATCTCTCAATAGGAAAATGTCTGTAATAGGGTGCAAGGGTTAAAGGGCATGGCAGGCTATACAGGAATTTTTGGGTCAGGCCAGTGGTGGGACCCCTAGCAGGTGGAATGTTATCACCAATCAATCGATTTTTTTTTTTTAATCCCGATTGCTTTCTTCCTGAAACAGCGCCACACTTGTCTACAGGTTGTGTCAGGTATTGCAACCAAGCTATATTTACTTCAATAGAGCGGAGTAGTAATACTTGGACAGTTATGAAGCTACATCTGGGAGAACGCAGTCATGTTTTTCTCACTTTGTGCCATCCAGTTATTATTCTGGAATCTGAGAAAGCTGGCTGTCAACATGCCAGGGTGAGTGGGAGTATCATACTACTTTGTCACCCTACTTTCCCAAAACCAGATAAAAATTAACAAATGAAAATGTAAAGAACTTTATATATGAGATTTACCATGATCAGTTCAATGGGAACTGGAATAATAAGTTTGGAAGTAAACTTCTCATTCAGAAACTTCATTAGCAAGAGGACGACGATGGCGATGATGCTGGTGACCAATGAGCCGATATTGGTTTCTGTAATTCTCGAGAAGATCTTAACGATGGTCTAGATAGGAGGGAAGAAAACAGAGAAACCTAATAAAGATTCAATATCAATGTCGTCTTCATTGAACGCAATCGAGTCGAGAGGTTGTCTCCAAAGTAGATGTATAAAACAGAATCATTCCCTGTAATATAACTTACATATATTAATGACAACGGCTCCGTCTTCTGGCTCATTCTAATACCAAAGAGGTATTTCAGTTGGGACACCAGCACGTGGACAGCCGATGCCGTAGTGTAGCCACTTATTAGGGGGTCCGAGAGATAGGTGACCACACACCCAAACTGAACGAGACCCAGAGCTATCTATGAATGGGAGTAAAGGGTTAATAGAAATCAGCACCAACTATAGATGTAAAAAACATCAATACAATACATTACTTATCCCGTACTCCTGAATTAAAGACAGTATTTTACTCCAGAGCTGCACTCGCTATTCTGCTGGTGCAGTCACTGTGTACATACATTACATTACTGATCCTGAGTTACATCCTTTATTATACTCCAGAGCTGCACTCACTATTCTGCTGCTGGAGTCACTGTGTACATACATTACATTACTGATCCTGAGTTACATCCTGTATTATACTCCAGAGCTGTACTCATTATTCTGCTGGTGCAGTCCCCGTGTACATACATTACATTACTGATCCTGAGTTACATCCTGTATTATACTCCAGAGCTGCACTCACTATTCTGCTGGTGCAGTCACTGTGTACATACATTACATTACTGATCCTGAGTTACATCCTTTATTATACTCCAGAGCTGCACTCACTATTCTGCTGCTGGAGTCACTGTGTACATACATTACATTACTGATCCTGAGTTACATCCTGTATTATACTCCAGAGCTGCACTCACTATTCTGCTGGTGCAGTCACTGTGTACATACATTACATTACTGATCCTGTACTGATCCTGAGTTACATCCTGTATTATACTCCAGAGCTGCACTCACTATTCTGCTGGTGCAGTCACTGTGTACATGCATTACATTACTGATCCTTTACTGATCCTGAGTTACATGCTGTATTATACTCCAGAGCTGTGCTCACTATTCTGCTGGTGCAGTCACTGTGTACATACATTACATTACTGATCCCGAGTTACCTCCTGCATTATACTCCAGAGCTGCACTCACTATTCAACTGGTGCAGTCACTGTGTACATACATTACATTACTTATCCTGTACTGATCCTGAGTTACATCCTGTATTATACTCCAGAGCTGCACTCACTATTCTGCTGGTACAGTCCCTGTGTACATACATTACATTACTGATCCTGTACTGATCCTGAGTTACATGCTGTATTATACTCGAGAGCTGCACTCACTATTCTGCTGGTGCAGTCACTGTGTACATACATTACATTACTGATCCTGAGTTACCTCCTGTATTATACTCCAGAGCTGCACTCACTATTCTGCTGGTGCAGTCACTGTGTACATACATTACATCTTTTATCAGTACAGGATAATTAATGTAATGTCCACCAGCAGAATAGGGAGTACAGCTCTGAAGAATAATACAGGATCTAACTCAGGATCAGTACAGGATAAATCATGGAATGCATTTAAAACTTTTGGTGCTTTGCAATTAAACATTAAAATGACAATCAGTTTTATCAAAAGTACACATGAAAATAATTTAAAAAAAAAACGTTGTAATAAATCTGATTCTTTCTCCTCCTGTACTGATTTTTCACTCTCAACTCATGGGTAAAATGTGTATTCAGTGAAGACGGATTTTCCCATTGCGGAGATAAGAGATGGCAGTTGGTGCTCATAAGATTCTATGGAGATGGGAGGAGATGGAGGGAGGGCCTAGAGGCAGACACAGACATTCTTCTGCAAGTTTACCTGAAATGACAGCTACACATTAATTTTAGTCTCAGGGGACCTAGCAGCAGAATTCCCCTGGCTTCTCCTTCCCTCTGCATAGAATCTTATGAGCACCAACTGTGATCTCCTCTCTCAATAATGGAAAAATCAGTCTTCGCTGAACACAGATTTTACCCATGAATTGAGAGTGAAACATCAGTCCAGGAGGAGAAAGAAGCAGATTTATTTTATAACATATGTTACAAAGTTTCCTATTTTCATCTGTACTATTGATTTATGGAGAAAATAAATAAATTAAATGACAGTTACTCTTTAAAGTTCAAAATTATAATTGCAAATTTAGCAAGTACATTATTAGAGTTATTACATAATGATATCTTACTTGAAAGAGTCCTACAAGAAATGCCAGAGCCATAGAGAGCTCCACTCTCATCAGGTCTCTGGCAGCCAGGTCTATATTTGTTGAGTTGTCTCCAAGTAGGAAGTTTTCATTGGGCGCCAAAGATTCGGTCACACTGGCGATCATGACACACACTACCGCAAATGTACCTGGGCGACATAAAAATAAAAATCATGAAATATCCGTTCCAGCTTAATTAAAAAGGGCCACCAAGTCTAAAATCATTACATTATAAAAGTGCAGCTGGGTTATAAGTGAGATATATTGCCCACCCCCCCCCAGTAAACAGCACAGAACCCACCTACAGATATATGTCTAGAAGTCCCGAGGAGGAAATATATAAAGACAGGATAGAAGGAGGTATAGAGGCCAAAGACGGGGGGCAGGCCAGCCAGGAGCGAGTACGCCAAACCTAAAATAAAACAAAGATGTTACACATGTTAATTACAATCTATATCAACAGGACAGCAGGGGGCATAATAACAGGTATGATCAGGATTTAGTGATGAATTACCCTGCGGTAACTGGATTATGCCAACGCTAATCCCAGAGATGAGGTCCCCCAATATCCAATCCCGGACTGGATACCGCGGAAGCCACCGAAGGACAGGGACATATTTCAGCAGCAAGGACAATGCCGTGGCCTGGGAACATCTGAAAATAGAAGGGATATTGACATTAGAGAATCATAGAATCCTAGAAGGTTAAAGTTGGAAGGGGCCTCCAGGGTCATCTGGTCCAACCCCCTGCTCAATGCAGGATTCACTAAACCATCTCAGACAGACGTCTGTCCAGCCTCTGTTTGAAGACGTCCATTGAAGGAGAACTCACCACCTCTCGTGGTCGCCTGTTCCACTCATTGATATCCTCACTGTCAAAAAGTGTCTTCTAATATCTAATCTGTATCTTCTCCCTGTCAGGTTCATCCCATTGCTTCTCGTGTTTCCATGTGTAAATGAGAATAAGGATGATCCCTCTACACTGTGACAGCCCTTCAGATAGTTGTAGACTGCTATTAAGTCTCCTCTCAGTCTTCTTTTTTTGCAAGCTAAACATTCCCAGATACTCTAACCGTTCCTCGTAGGACATAGTTTGCAGTCCGCTCACCATCCTGGTCGCTCTTCTCTAAACTTGCTCCAGTTTCTTCATGTCTTTTTTAAAATGTGGTGCCCAGAACTGGACACAGTATTCCAGATGAGGTCTGACCAAGGAGGAGAAGAGGGGGATAATTACTTCACGTGATCTGGACTCTATGCTTCTCTTAATACATCCCAGAACGGTGTTTGCCTTTTTTGCTGCTGCATCACACTGTTGACTCATGTCCAGTCTGTGATCTATTAGTATACACAAGTCTTTTTCACACGGGCTGTTTCTTCATTTTATTCCTCCCATTCTGTAGATGTCATTTTCATTTTTCTTGCCCAGATGTAGAATCTTGCATTTCTCCATTAAATAAATACCATTCTATTAAGGCCCCGTCACACTAAGCGACGCTACAGCGATCCCGACAACGATACGACCTGTCAGCGATTGTTGCTGCGTCGCTATGTGGTCGCTGGTGAGATGTCAAACAGTCAGATCTTCCCAACGACGCAGCAGCGATGCAGCGACCCGTAATGATCTGTATAACGATGCACGCCTATGTGTTTCTGTGTCTGAGTCGTCAACAAGGTCGTTGGTAAGGTGTCAAACACACTGATGCATGCTACCCAGCGGGGCCTCAACGATCAAGAAATGTCCAGACCATTCCGACACGACCAGCGATCTCACAGCAGGGGCCTGGTCGCTGCTAAGTGTCAAACGTAGCGAGATCGCTGCGGAGGTCGCTGTTGCGTCACAAAACTTGTGACTCAGCAGCGATCTCGCTTAGTGTGACGGGCCTTTAGTTGTTGTCCATTGTTGAAGCTTATCTAGATCCTTCTATCCCTCCTAGCTGTGCATAGTCTGCAAATTTGATTCGTTTACCTTCAGTTCCCTCATCTAGATCATTTATAAAAAATGTTGAACAACACTTGGGCCAGGACAGAGCCTTGTGTTACCCCACTTGAAACACTCTTCCAATTGGATGTGCAATCATTTATTACCACTCTTTGAGTACAATCACTGAGCCAGTTATGAATCCACCTAACCGTAGCCTTGTCAATCCCATACTTGGTCATGAGATTTTATCAAATGCTTCGCTGAAGTCAAGATATACTATGTCTGCCGCATTTCCCTGATCCACCCAGTCAGTGATTACGTCATAGAAAGAAATTAGATTAGTCTGGCATGACTTGTTTGCTACAACCCCATTCTGGCTCTGGTTAATTACTGTATTCTTCTCCAAGTACTTACATACATGTTGTTTAATAATTTGTTCAAAGATCTTTCCTGGTATAGAAGTAAGGCTCACTGGTTTGTAATTTCCTGGCTCCACCTTCTTTCTTTTTTTTTTTGACGATAGGGACATTTGCCCTTCTCCAATCTTCTGTGACTTCTCCTGTTCCCAAGGAATTTTCAAAGATTTTGGCTAGTGATTTTGCAATTTATCTGCTATCTCTTTCAGTACCCTAGGATGTAATTCATCTGGACCAGGAGATTTAAATTCATTTATATGAGCTAAGTGTTCCCTAACCATCTCTCTGTTTATAGATAGGTGTGGATTCTTTTATTCTTTCAATAGCACAGTAAAGATCAGTTGATGTTACAATTCCTTTCTTAGAGAACACAGATGCAAAATAGAAATTTAAAAGTTCGGCCTGTTAAACATAATTTTTGACCACTTCACCCTTTTCATCCTGTTAAAATCCTATAGCAACTTTGACGTTTCTTTTGCTTTTGACATACCCCCTTCCCAAATACTTTTTCATTGCTTTTGGTCTTCCTTGCAAGCCCCAGTTCATTACTGGCTTTAGCTCTTCTCACACTTGCCCTGCATTCCCTACAGACAACATTATGTTCTTCTTTAGATATGCCTCCCTCTTTCCATTTGATAAACATTTGCTAAAAAGGGAAAAAGAAATGTATAACTGGAGTGACCACCATGACAGTGCCCTCTAGGGTTCTTCCCAGGCCCTTGAATGGGCTATGAATAAGGGCTGCTAACCTGAAATGCGTAAGCTTATGGATCTTTGATCTTTATTTTTTTGCTTTTTCTCACCCCACAGTAAAAGTTATGTTTTAACATTTTTCCATTGGTGCTGGAGCCCAGTCCTTATGGACCATTCTTCCCTTTCTGATCTGGATACCAGCCTGGTATGTTCCTACACTCCTTGCACCACACCCTGACCAAACAAGGTCTAACAGGGTTCCTATGTGAATACAAGTGGTTTCACACTAAATTGTCCTCCCTGGAAGGTGAGCGGATTACCCCTTTCCTTATATCCAGCCATATTGGCTATCCAGGATTCTGGGAAACAAGTCTATCAAGGCTGTTCAAGTGGTAATTTTGATTTTTACCCAAAAATGGATATAACTTGGAAAATCTTTGTGCTCCACTCACCGTATCCGGCTCTTACATCTTCTCCAGAAGGATGGTCTTGCAACGCTGGTCCTTGGAGCTATTCTGTCCAGATCGGCTTCACTTATGGCTTGCTGCCTCGGTGGATGGCATTGCCTGTGCACCAACCTCTGCTTCTCCTGTGTCATTATTAGATATCTCTATTGGGAAAACGACTTACAACTGAAGCGGCCAAGATTGGCATTACTGTCGAGAAAAGAAATTCTCATTATTGCATTAACCTGTCAAGAATTTTTGTCCAAGAAAAATCTGGAATTCTTTGCAACCAATTATTTTTATTACCTATATAAAGAAAAAAATATATTTTGCGTGTACAGCTCTTATGCAGACCCTTATGTTTCCAAGGAAACAGACAATAAATAAGCTCTGATCCTGCACTCATTTTCCCCTTAGGCTATGTGCCCACGATGCAGAAATGCTCCGGATTTTTCCTGAGCGTTTCTGCATCTCCCTGGCAGAAAAAATGCATGCGGATTGTACATGTGTTTTTCCTGCCAGGGACATGCGGATGTGAAGCGTTCTTCACATGCATTTCCGCATGCGGGTTGACCAGCGCTTTCCAAGCGATTTTAGCATCACTTGGAAAGTGCTTGTCAACTTGGTCACACTATATAAATCCATGCAACCAGCATGGATTTACTGTATATAGTGTGACCGAAAGAATGGTCAAAAATAAAAAAATAAATCTATACTTACCTTCTGATGGCCCCCGGTGTCTTGCTTCGCTCCGTTCTCCCTTAACAGCAGATCGCGGTACACTGAAGGACCTGCGGTCACATGACTATGACGTCAGCGCAGGTCCTTCAGTCCACCGCGATTTGCCGGCAAGGGAGGGAGAGCGCAGCGCGGGCCGTCAGAAGGTAAATATAACATTTATTTTTTTATTTTACTCTTTTTTTTCACAGGTTCAATGGTACCCGGGTCTGGAGGAGAGTCTCCTCTTCTCCACACCTGGGTACCATCCGCACATTGAAACGCGTGGAATGCTCATCTACATATGCAGTGATGCGTAATCCATGCGTTTCAATGCAAGTCAATGGCGGCGAAAACGCAGCACTTCCGCAAAATAATTGGTAGTGCTGCGTTTTTTTCCGCAATGATAATCCGCAGAGGAAATTTCCGCAGCATGTGCACAGCACATGCGGATTATCATTGTGGACCATGGCAGACCTTCTACCAAGAGTTTTGTAAGCGTTTCTGCAGCGTTTTTGCCGCTGCGGAAACGCTTAAAAAACGCATCGTGGGCACACAGCCTTACTTAACTATTAAAAAAATCTGCCTCTAAGTAGATACTTCTAGGAGCTAAAAAGAAATCTTATCTCTATGTAGATACAAAGTCAATCTATGTAGCCAAATGCAAATGTAAGGCAATGGTCTGCAACTTCCATCATGTCCTGAGACTGTGCATACTGGGAGTTGTTATCTTGCACAATGGTTGCAGATCACTTATATAAAGTACACAAGGGAGATGCGACTGTACAATAAGTACAGCATCCCAGGTCACTCACAAGGGTCTAGGATGATGAGATATTGAAAGTCCATAGGGTCCTCTTACTAGATTAATACAATGTAACTACAAGTAACAATAAGCTTACAAGGTTACTTACCATCAAATGTGATCCAAGTATTGAGCGTTCTGGCTGCAGTTCAGTAATCCCAGCCTCTGTATATGTGATTCTCTTCCAATCCCACCCAGCATTTGTCACGGCTGTATTTATACTGTGTGTCACCCTTATTATTGCTCAATCGTATTTACTCTGTCTACCTGTATCTCCTGCACCACAACAAAGGTGCCACAGTGCGAAGGCCAAAACGCCAACACTTGTAAAGCAATTATTTCACAGTGACCTTGGCGATGACGGTCATATGACCCTCCGAAAACGCAAACGTTTCATCAGAAGTCCCCATTGTTTGACCACTTTGGCTGCTCCATTCTTTTTATTTAGATCATTGTAAACATCTAGGTCACAAATTTAACAATGTGTCAATCAGATACAAGCAGCAGTGTCACAGCACCGCCGTACGCTGTATGCACAATGGGCGATTATAGAAATGCAACTTCAGGCGTCATCTTATTATATTGTATGACACTTACTATTCCATATACAGTAGTTAAAGGGGATCTGTCACTTGTCAGAAATGTACTTTAATTTTATCTAGTGTAAATGCCGCTGTTCTCCTGAATCTTACGTTGTTTTCCATTTGTTTCTGCGCCTCCCCGTTTCCGAGATATGGCCTTCTCTTCACTTTATATAAATCTAGACTTTTTATCCAAGTGGGAGTGGTCCTTAAATAGATGCACAAGGGTGTAGGGTTCATGGCCTCGCCCACTTGACTAACAAGACTAGAGGGAAGAAGGGGCCATATCTCAGGAATGGAGAACAGTAGGAAAAAAAGAAAAACGCCGCCGGATTCAGGAGAACAGCGATATTTCGCACAAAGTTAAGAATTACTAATTCATGGGAAGCAACGGGTCTTCTCTAACTCCTCTCCCATTAATGGAGAATAGGGAACTTGAGGCCAATTACTGAAAATATTGTATGATAAATTGAAGTTTAATAATGGCACCCCAACAAATTTTTCATAGTTCCTCTGTTCCAGAAGACCAAACATCTAGTACCAATGTATTAGTGTCTGCGGCCCCAAGTCCCACCATATTAACAAAAGTCACTGTAGACCTCCTATTGCACTATTAAGGAATCCCCCCATGACTAAAAATACAATTGTTCCTGCTAGAAACAGCGCCACCTTTGTCCATTAGCAGTGTATGGTACTGCAGCTCAGCGCCATTTACTTAATTGTTGCAATACCAGACACAGACAATAGAGGCAATATTTTGGAATAAAATTTAACAGACTATATTTTGATACTGGACACCCCCTTTCAGGGAGCAAATCAAATCAGATGGACTAAGTAAGTCTATTCTTGAACACCCTTGTTTTAGTGCCGCCGCCGCTTCCCCATACAAAATCAGAAAGGACAGCAATATACTCATGAAAAATAGGTTTTATTAAATTCATATGTATATAAAATCTTCCAGCAAAAACCCTTAAAATGAAAGTTACCAATCTGCCTTCAAATGGTAGCAGTGTGTATATAATCATCTGACCACTAGTGGGAGCTCTTGCTTAACACTTTATGGAGCTGAATCGTCCACGCGTTATACTGTCAACTCACAATCTGTGAGCGCTGGTAGAAAATGGTAGTACTCATATCTTCGTAGACAAAGGCTGTAATAATAAAGAATATACGGGTCAATTTAGTGGATTTTTATTGTTGAAAAGAAGTTAAAAAATAAATGAAATAAAATTGCAGATTTCGTATTAACCACTAGATGTCAGCATAACAAGCAAATTCACCACTTTCCTTTACAGCTTGCTGTAAAGATTAAAGCTTGAACCCTGAAACGCATTATTTAATTTGATGGGATGATTATAGTCATATCTTATTTTTTTTTTTGCACGGTAGGAGAAATTATGCATTTTTAAATTAACCTATTGGTATACAACGCTCCAATCTAAAGGCACAGATAGATACATATTCTTTTATTATTATTATTTTATAAGCTAAATCAAAATTACTTATTTAAAAGGAGAAAAAAAAATTGAACTGCTTACATGTCCTTCTTTCCCAGGCTTCTTACAATAATTTCTTGAAATATAAGTGACGGCGTCGTGGATAGATGAAAATAGCTGATGTTTGGTGATTGTCTTACTGAAGAAATTTCCACATTCCAGTTGTTCTAGAACATTCTCTGTGAAAGACATGTATTAGAATTTCTAAAAGTTACTATCCCATATAGCCCTATAGGTATTAGGACAGATTGACCTGAAATTCCAAGGTATGAGCCCACCGAATGGATCTTCTGTTGGGCAAATCCATCCCTGGGTTTATGTATGGTGCAAGTCTAGATGACCCCACGTCACCACCATCATCCCCAATATCTAATACATAACCCCCACCAGATCTCCAGGCTGGCTGGCTCCTGTCTGTCACTATAAATTAGACTATTTATGCTGTCCTTATCACTTACCGTGACATCCTACCAGATAGACAGACACGTCAATTTCTTGAAAATCCCGAAATATCTGGAAAAAAAGAAAAAAAACATATATACATTGATAATAGTATTGGTTACACCACTTCCACAAAGTCAATTTAATCACCTAACCATCATCAGATAGGTAATGTATGAATGCTAGAGTTTCCATTTTTCTGTTTCGCCATAGAAGCAGAAAACCAAAACACACCCCATAGACTATAATGCTGGCATTTTAGCGAAGCACGCGGTGTCATTTATTGTAGTGAACATGACGGAATCTGTGACAGAAGCTCCAATGCAGATGTGACAATTGCCAAAATCTGTATGCAATGAGCTCCCTCTAGTGGAGGCAGCAGGTAGCCAGTATTTTGCAGCGGTGGCAACTGAATAAAAATTTCACTGCCAATAATTCCATCCCTTCATATTTCCTATATATAAAAAGAGAAGGAAAATAATGTGTAACTTATGAAATAAGCCTTACATGACTTACATTTTTCAAGATCTTAATACTGACTGTATCCACAAAGCTGACAGTGCTCAGATCCAGGATGAGTGAGTGGAAGAGACATTCGTTGGACCCCGCATTGTTTAATGTGGACTCCTCTACTACAACATGGTCTGTCTCCGCTTCACCTATAACAGGGCTGTAGATGTACTCCAGCTCGTGCCCCTGGAACAAAAACGTGGATAAAATAAATGAATGTTACAAAGAAATACAACAGTAAATCATATCAATGCAATATAATTACATCCCATGAAATGTGAGCAAATGGTAGCTAGACTAATGAGTTTGTTCACGATGACCCATTGGCAGCTTGTAAGAATGTGACTAATCTGTACGAATATCCATTTGCTAATGAGTTGATGCCCTGGGTACATACATTACTGATCCTGAGTTACATCCTTTATTATACTCCAGAGCTGCACTCACTATTCTGCTGGTGCAGTCACTGTGTACATTACATTACTGATCCTGAGTTACATCCTGTATATATACCCCAGAGCTGCACTCACTATTCTGCTAGTGCAGTCACTGTGTACATACATTACATTACTGATCCTGTACTGATCCTGAGTTATATCCTGTATTATACTCCAGAGCTGCACTCACTATTCTGCTGGTGCAGTCACTGTGTACACACATTACATTACTGATCCTGAGTTACATCCTGTATTATACTCCAGAGCTGCACTCACTATTCTGCTGGTGCAGTCACTGTGTACATATATTACATTGCTGATCCTGTACTGATCCCGAGTTACATCCTTTATTATACTCCAGAGCTGCACACACTATTCTGCTGGTGCAGTCACTGTGTACATATATTATACTACTGATCCTGTACTGATCCTGAGTTACATCCTGTATTATACTCCAGAGCTGCACTCACTATTCTGCTGGTTCAGTCACTGTGTACATACATTACATTACTGATCCTGAGTTACATCCTGTATTATACTCCAGAGCTGCACTCACTATTCTGCTGGTGCAGTCACTGTATACATACATTACATTACTGATCCCGTACTGATCCTGAGTTACATCCTGTATTATACTCCAGAGCTGCACTCACTATTCTGCTGGTGCAGTCACTGTGTACATATATTACATTACTGATCCTGTACGGATCCTGAGTTACATCCTGTATTATACTCCAGAGCTGCACTCACTATTCTGCTGGTGCAGTCACTGTGTACATATATTACATTACTGATCCTGTACTGATCCTGAGTTACATCCTGTATTATACTCCAGAGCTGCACTCAGTATTCTGCTGGTGCAGTCACTGTGTACATACATTACATTACTGATCCTGAGTTACATCCTTTATTATACTCCAGAGCTGCACTCACTATTCTGCTGGTGCAGTCACTGTGTACATACATTACATTACTGATCCTGAGTTACATCCTTTATTATACCCCAGAGCTGCACTCACTATTCTGCTGGTGCAGTCACTGTGTACATACATTACATTACTGATCCTGAGTTACATCCTTTATTATACCCCAGAGCTGCACTCACTATTCTGCTGGTGCAGTCACTGTGTACATACATTACATTACTGATCCCGTACTGATCCTGAGTTACATCCTGTATTATACTCCAGAGCTGCACTCACTATTCTGCTGGTGCAGTCACTGTGTACATATATTACATTACTGATCCTGTACTGATCCTGAGTTACATCCTGTATTATACTCCAGAGCTGCACTCAGTATTCTGCTGGTGCAGTCACTGTGTACATACATTACATTACTGATCCTGAGTTACATCCTTTATTATACTCCAGAGCTGCACTCACTATTCTGCTGGTGCAGTCACTGTGTACATACATTACATTACTGATCCTGAGTTACATCCTTTATTATACCCCAGAGCTGCACTCACTATTCTGCTGGTGCAGTCACTGTGTACATACATTACATTACTGATCCTGAGTTACATCCTTTATTATACCCCAGAGCTGCACTCACTATTCTGCTGGTGCAGTCACTGTGTACATACATTACATTACTGATCCTGAGTTACATCCTTTATTATACCCCAGAGCTGCACTCACTATTCTGCTGGTGCAGTCACTGTGTACATACATTACATTACTGATCCCGTACTGATCCTGAGTTACATCCTGTATTATACTTCAGAGCTGCACTCACTATTCTGCAGGTGAAGTCACTGTGTACATATATTACATTACTGATCCCGTACTGATCCTGAGTTACATCCTGTATTATACTCCAGAGCTGCACTCACTATTCTGCTGGTGCAGTCACTGTGTACATATATTACATTACTGATCCTGTACTGATCCTGAGTTACATCCTGTATTATACTCCAGAGCTGCACTCAGTATTCTGCTGGTGCAGTCACTGTGTACATACATTACATTACTGATCCTGAGTTACATCCTTTATTATACTCCAGAGCTGCACTCACTATTCTGCTGGTGCAGTCACTGTGTACATACATTACATTACTGATCCTGAGTTACATCCTTTATTATACCCCAGAGCTGCACTCACTATTCTGCTGGTGCAGTCACTGTGTACATACATTACATTACTGATCCCGTACTGATCCTGAGTTACATCCTGTATTATACTTCAGAGCTGCACTCACTATTCTACAGGTGAAGTCACTGTGTACATATATTACATTACTGATCCTGTACTGATCCTGAGTTACATCCTGTATTATACTCCAGAGCTGCACTCAGTATTCTGCTGGTGCAGTCACTGTGTACATACATTACATTACTGATCCTGAGTTACATCCTTTATTATACTCCAGAGCTGCACTCACTATTCTGCTGGTGCAGTCACTGTGTACATACATTACATTACTGATCCTGAGTTACATCCTTTATTATACCCCAGAGCTGCACTCACTATTCTGCTGGTGCAGTCACTGTGTACATACATTACATTACTGATCCTGAGTTACATCCTTTATTATACCCCAGAGCTGCACTCACTATTCTGCTGGTGCAGTCACTGTGTACATACATTACATTACTGATCCTGAGTTACATCCTTTATTATACCCCAGAGCTGCACTCACTATTCTGCTGGTGCAGTCACTGTGTACATACATTACATTACTGATCCCGTACTGATCCTGAGTTACATCCTGTATTATACTTCAGAGCTGCACTCACTATTCTGCAGGTGAAGTCACTGTGTACATACATTACATTACTGATCCCGTACTGATCCTGAGTTACCTCCTGTATTATACTCCAGAGCTACACTCACTATTCTGCTGGTGCAGTCACTGTGTACATACATTACATTACTGATCCGGAGTTACATCCTGTATTATCCTCCAGAGCTGCACTCACTGTGTACATACATTACATTACTGATCCTGAGTTACATCTTGTATTATACTCCAGAGCTGCAAATAAAAATGTCTCTTGCAATATAGGTCTTTCAGCAGAGTTTTTTATATTGTGTCCATAGACACGACTGAAGACTGTTTCCAACGGCAACCAGCAGAACTGTAAATGCAGCTCTGGAGTAGAACACACATTTATACAGGATAAGTGATATAATGAATTTACAAAGTGAATTGTAGAGGATGTCTATATGTAAACTATAAAATGTGGTCTAAAGATGATAATATCCCTTAAATTGAACCAGCACTTGGAACAAGCCTTATGTTCCCCTTCCCTTGTACATACTTTTTCATTTACATATTTATGATTTTCCGTCTCCTTTAACTCTTTCTTTGCCTCCTTTTCTGCCTTTTCCTGCAGTTGCTTCTTTTTAGCTTCTTTCTTCCTTATTGCTATAAGCTTATCCACATCAACGCCACACTGTAGGAAGGAGACACGACTTTCACATTGCACACCGAGAGGAGACGTTGGACAAGTTATTAGGAATTTATCTACCCACCATCTTTTTGATAGCGTTCGCATATAATTCGGCATTAGCAAAGTACAGAGTGCACGAAGACCTGAAGATCTTAACACCTGGGATCTCAAGAGCCTGCGCAATAAAAAACAAAAAGGCTCATTAGATGTATAGTGGCATATAAAAAGTCTGGGCACCCCTGGTCAAAATTACTGCTATTGTGAACAGTCAAGCAAGTTGAAGATGAAATGATCTCTAAAAGGCCTAAAGTTAAAGATGACACATTTCCTTTGTATTTTAGGCAAAAAATATATATGTTTTTTTCTTTTTTTACATTTTAAAAAATTACAAAACAAAAAATTGGCAAATGCAAAAGTTTGGGCACCCTTGGGGATTTGTGTGCTTAGATAATTTGGACCAAGGTTTCAGACCTTAATTAGCCTGTTAGGGTTATGGCTTGTTCACCATCATAGTTAGGAAAGGCCAGGTGATGCAAATTTTCCAGCTTTATAAAAACCCAGCCTCCTCTAACCTTCTAAACAGCTACCCAGCACTCTGAGAATGAAAATGGTGGAGGCCCACAAAGCAGGAGAAGGCTATAAGAAGATATCAAAGCGTTTTCAAAATGCCCTTTCCTCAGTTCGAAATGTAAATTAAGAAATGGCAGTTAAAAGGAACAGTGGAGGTCAAGATAAGGTCTGGAAGACCAAGCAAAATTTCAGTGAGAGCTGCTCTCATGCCACTGTATATTCAGTAGCGAGTTAGCTAGGGTGGGCGGTTTACTGGTTCACGTGGTGGATTTTCCTTCACCTAGGGCACAAAACTAAAATGTTTGAAGAAGATACTACAACTAGAGGAGTTACTTAAATTTACCCTTCCATATTACAAAATCTGGGCAGATCCCCTTCCCCCCCCCACCTTTGACCCAACATTGAAAACTTTGCTAGACAGACTCCCATAGATTCAGGAAATGGAAAGGTTGAGGGGTGCCCCCTTGTGAGTTTTTCCTGAGCAGTTGCGCTTGCAGCCACACAACTGTGCAGCCGGCCCCATTTACTTCAATATAGCAGCTACTGTTTGGGTCACCAAAGCGCCATTGCTCAGGACAGAAAAGAAAAAGTGAAGGGAGCTAACTTTTATTCAGAACTTTATTGTCAGGATCTGTGAGGGACAACTATTGATCAAAAAGGGACAGCATGTGATATCACTTTAAGATGGGAATATCCCTTTAACTGAGAAGGAACCTGTCTGCAAGTCAGAAGAAGCATGGCTAGGCTGCTTTAATCCCTAAATATTGAGGGCATTGTATGAATCCTATATTTTGGGTAGAGTTTCCTTTTAAATCACTTTACCTGCTTATTCAGGGTCACATCTCTGTAAATATCTGTACTGGAAACTTGTCCAAGCAATGAGTAGTGAGGCCTGTAAGGGAGCAGATCCCCAAATATTACACTTGTAGATGATCCCAAACACTTACTTACCTGTTCTCCCAACAGATCACGCTTTGATATTCGGTTTTACATAGGACTGCGGGTAAACATTCTGCTATATCACAATGCACAGAAATAAACTCTGCTATATCCGCTGTTAATTCTGTGCAAGTTCATGGTAAAATAAACTGTACTCACCATTGTGTCCTGAAGATGATGGTCAAGAGGGAAAAAGCCACAGACACCCCCAGACCCAGGTCCAGGTTTAGGAGAATTGTAGCTGTAAATGTCACCAACCAGACCATCTGTAAAGTGGGGACATGGCAGAATAAGGAGATGTACAGCTCTGTGGCACACTTGGTGGAAAGGGTTTAGCTCTGAGTATCAACATGTGCCGTGCAATCAAAGAAAACCTATTGTTCCATGTTAAAATAATAACAGAGATGTGACGGATATCAGCACCTCCCCTTATAATGCACCCAAACTTTGAGGTTAAAAAATATTCATTTTGTTCCTCCAACCAATATTTCTTACCAGGTCGATTTTATTCGATCTCCATAGCACAGGGATATCCATGAACTGCTTGTAGATTCCCTTTAAATTGACAACCACCACGGATGCCAGTATAGCCTGGGCAAGTAAAAAATAATAAGAATAATAAAGAATATAGCCTGAAAATGAGGGATGACCATTCACATAAATTCTAGATATAAACAACAGTTTACTGACCTCATGCAGAGAAATTAAAAATAATGAAGAAATTATAATCTAAAACTTCTATAAAAACCAAAAAAAAACAAACAAACAAATAATGAAGAATTGAGGAACAAGGTCTACTGGATGAAATTCTGCCAACTTAGTCGTTAATAATATGATCCCCATACAGTTTGCATATTAACGATACCATATACTTTTACATGGGTAGATGCGCTGTGGACAACAATATTTTTTTTTTAGGCTCGTTATAAAATACGATCTGCTGACACACTTGGATGCCATGTTTGCACGAATATTTGCTAAAAGTTTAGAAAACTCTATGATATATTCTCACGTAATACGGAACTGACAAAAGAAATAATACAAAATAAATAATAGACGTGGATCAACTATATATTTAAAGAGCCAGGTCAGAAGATTTATTATATCACTTTACGTAACAGCATGTTACCTAATAATAATAATATTCTTCTCTAATTTTTAGGGGGTGTGATATTTACACAATACAATCATGACTCAATATTCTTGCATGAACAATAGCTTCATTTTGGCTGTCATTGTACAAAGCCTCATTCTTTCGCTCACGCAGGTTAAACTAAGCCAACCGGTCAAAAAAAAATCTCAACTGCAGAGGCCAAAAAAATCCCAAACTAATAAACTCACCATGACGAAACTGAACTCACTTTTGGCAGGGACTCAAACAGCTCGCCAGCCTTAAGAATAATGACGAGGATTACCATGGAAGATACAGCACCGGCTATCTGATCACAGAGAGGGAAGAGTGTTAGTTATATAGGTGATCAGATCAAGGAGAGCAAGGACATAAATACCATCTTATGTTATGTACCTTGTTATATATAGTCTATTTTTCTAGGGGAAAAAAGTATCTACTATAATATTGCCCCCTATGTACAAGAATATAACTACTATAATACTGCCTCCTATGTACAAGAATATAACTACTATAATACTGCCCCTATGTACAAGAATATAACTACTATAATACTGCTCCTATGTACAAGAATATAACTACTATAATACTGCCCCCTATATACAAGAATATATCTACTATAATACTGCTCCTATGTACAAGAATATAACTACTATAATACTGCTCCCTATGTACAAGAATATAACTACTATAATACTGCCCCTATGTACAAGAATATAACTACTATAATAATGCCCCCTATGTACAAGAATATATCTACTATAATACTGTCCCCTATGTATAAGAATATAACTACTATAATACTGCTCCTATGTACAAGAATATAACTACTATAATACTGCCCCTATCTACAAGAATATAGCTGCTATAATACTGCCCCCTATGTACAAGAATATAACTACTATAATACTGCTCCCTATGTACAAGAATATAACTACTATAATACTGCCCACTGTGTACAAGAATATAACTACTATAATACTGCTCCCTATGCACAAGAATATAACTACTATAATACTGCTCCCTATGCACAAGAATATAACTACTATAATACTGCCTCCTATGTACAAGAATATAACTACTATAATACTGCCCCTATGTACAAGAATATAACTACTATAATACTGCCCCCTATATACAAGAATATATCTACTATAATACTGCTCCTATGTACAAGAATATAACTACTATAATACTGCTCCCTATGTACAAGAATATAACTACTATAATACTGCCCCTATGTACAAGAATATAACTACTATAATAATGCCCCCTATGTACAAGAATATATCTACTATAATACTGTCCCCTATGTATAAGAATATAACTACTATAATAATGCCCCCTATGTACAAGAATATATCTACTATAATACTGTCCCCTATGTATAAGAATATAACTACTATAATACTGCTCCTATGTACAAGAATATAACTACTATAATACTGCCCCTATCTACAAGAATATAGCTGCTATAATACTGCCCCCTATGTACAAGAATATAACTACTATAATACTGCTCCCTATGTACAAGAATATAACTACTATAATACTGCCCACTGTGTACAAGAATATAACTACTATAATACTGCTCCCTATGCACAAGAATATAACTACTATAATACTGCTCCCTATGCACAAGAATATAACTACTATAATACTGCCTCCTATGTACAAGAATATAACTACTATAATACTGCCCCTATGTACAAGAATATAACTACTATAATACTGCCCCCTATATACAAGAATATATCTACTATAATACTGCTCCTATGTACAAGAATATAACTACTATAATACTGCTCCCTATGTACAAGAATATAACTACTATAATACTGCCCCTATGTACAAGAATATAACTACTATAATAATGCCCCCTATGTACAAGAATATATCTACTATAATACTGTCCCCTATGTATAAGAATATAACTACTATAATACTGCTCCTATGTACAAGAATATAACTACTATAATACTGCTCCTATGTACAAGAATATAACTACTATAATACTACCCCTATGTACAGTACAGACCAAAAGTTTGGACACACCTTCTCATTTAAAGATTTTTCTGTATTTTCATGACTTTGAAAATTGTACATTCACACTGAAGGCATCAAAACTATGAATTAACACATGTGGAATTATATACTTAACAAAAAAGTGTGAAACAACTGAAAATATGTCTTATATTCTAGGTTCTTCAAAGTAGCCACCTTTTGCTTTGATGACTGCTTTGCACACTCTTAGTATTCTCTTGATGAGCTTCAAGAGGTAGTCACCGGAAATGGTTTTCACTTCACAGGTGTGCCCTGTCAGGTTTAATAAGTGGGATTTCTAGCCTTATAAATGGGGCTGGGACTATCAGCTGTGTTGTGCTGAAGTCTGGTGGATACACAGCTGATAGTCCTACTGAATAGACTGTTAGAATTTGTATTATGGCAAGAAAAAAGCAGCGAAGTAAAGAAAAACGAGTGGCCATCATTACTTTAAGAAATGAAGGTCAGTCAGTCTGAAAAATTGGGAAAACTTTGAAAGTGT
Organism: Phyllobates terribilis; assembly: GCF_046119375.1. Lineage (NCBI taxonomy): Eukaryota > Metazoa > Chordata > Amphibia > Anura > Dendrobatidae > Phyllobates > Phyllobates terribilis. The sequence continues at coordinate 367,678,821 of NW_027362768.1, forward strand.
CCCCAAGCGCATTTGCAAAAACCATCAAGCGCTACAAAGAAACTGGCTCACATGAGGAACGCCCCAGGAAAGGAAGACCAAGAGTCACCTCTGCTTCTGAGGATAAGTTTATCCGAGTCACCAGCCTCAGAAATCGCAGGTTAACAGCAGCTCAGATTAGAGACCACGTCAATACCACACAGAGTTCTAGCAGCAGACACATCTCTTCAACAACTGTTAAGAGGAGACTTTGTGCAGCAGGCCTTCATGGTAAAATAGCTGCTAGGAAACCACTGCTAAGGACAGGCAACAAGCAGAAGAGACTTGTTTGGGCTAAAGAACACAAGGAATGGACATTAGACCAGTGGAAATCTGTGCTTTGGTCTGATGAGTCCAAATTTGAGATCTTTGGTTCCCACCACCGTGTCTTTGTGCGACGCAGAAAAGGTGAACGGATGGACTCTACATGCCTGGTTCCCACCGTGAAGCATGGAGGAGGGGGTGTGATGGTGTGGGGGTGCTTTGCTGGTGACACTGTTGGGGATTTATTCAAAATTGAAGGCATACTGAACCAGCATGGCTACCACAGCATCTTGCAGCGGCATGCTACTCCATCCGGTTTGCGTTTAGTTGGACCATCATTTATTTTTCAACAGGACAATGACCCCAAACACACCTCCAGGCTGTGTAAGGGCTATTTGACCAAGAAGGAGAGTGATGGGGTGATACGCCAGATGACCTGGCCTCCACAGTCACCAGACCTGAACCCAATCGAGATGGTTTGGGGTGAGCTGGACCACAGAGTGAAGGCAAAAGGGCCAACAAGTGCTAAGCATCTCTGGGAACTCCTTCAAGATTGTTGGAAGATCATTTCCGGTGACTACATCTTGAAGCTCATCAAGAGAATGCCAAGAGTGTGCAAAGCAGTCATCAAAGCAAAAGGTGGCTACTTTGAAGAACCTAGAATATAAGACATATTTTCAGTTGTTTCACACTTTTTTGTTAAGTATATAATTCCACATGTGTTAATTCATAGTTTTGATGCCTTCAGTGTGAATGTACAATTTTCATAGTCATGAAAATACAGAAAAATATTTAAATGAGAAGGTGTGTCCAAACTTTTGGTCTGTACAAGAATATAACTACTATAATACTGCCCCCTATGTACAAGAATATAACTACTATAATACTGCCCCCTATGTACAAGAATATATCTACTATAATACTGCTCCTATGTACAAGAATATAACTACTATAATACTGCCCCCTATGTACAAGAATATATCTACTATAATACTGCTCCTATGTACAAGAATATAACTACTATAATACTGCTCCTATGTACAAGAATATAACTACTATAATACTGCTCCTATGAACAAGAATATAGCTGCTATAATACTGCCCCCTATGTACAAGAATATAACTACTATAATAATGCCCCCTATGTACAAGAATATATCTACTATAATACTGCTCCTATGTACAAGAATATATCTACTATAATACTGCCCCCTATTTACAAGAATATAACTACTATAATACTGCTCCCTATTTACAAGAATATATCTACTATAATACTGCTCCTATGTACAAGAATATAACTACTATAATAATGCCCCCTATGTACAAGAATATATCTACTATAATACTGTCCCCTATGTATAAGAATATAACTACTATAATACTGCTCCTATGTACAAGAATATAACTACTATAATACTGCCCCCTATGTACTAGAATATATCTACTATAATACTGCTCCTATGTACAAGAATATATCTACTATAATACTGCCCCCTATTTACAAGAATATATCTACTATAATACTGCTCCTATGTAGAAGAATATAACTACTACAAGTGCTTCTCACTAAATTAAAATATCATCAAAAAGTTAATTTATTTCAGCTCTTCAATACAAAAAGTGAAACTCCTATTATATAGAGTCATTAAAAACAGAGTGATCTATTTCAAGTGTTTATTTCTGTTAATGTTGATGATTATGGCTTACAGCCAATGAAAACACAAAAGTCATTATCTCAGTAAATTAGAATACTTTAGAACAACAGCTTGAAAAATGTTTTTAAAATCAGAAATGTTGTCCTACTGAAATGTATGATCAGTAAATGCCCTCAGTACTTGGTCGGGGCTCCTTTTGCATCAATTACTGCATCAATGCGGCAATGTGGCATGGAGGCGATCAGCCTGTGGCACTGCTGAGGTGTTATGGAAGCCCAGGTGGCTTTGATAGCAGTCATCAGCTCGTCTGCATTGTTGGGTCTGGTGTCTCTCATCTTCCTCTTGACAATACCCCATAGATTCTCTATAATAGATTTTCTATGGGGTTAAGGTCAGGCGAGTTTGCTGCCAATCAAGCACAGTGATACTGTTGTGTGCAAACCAGGTATTGGTACTTTTTGCAGTGTGGTCAGGGGCCAAGTCCTGCAGGAGAATGACATTTCCATCTTCAAAAAGCTTGTCGGCAGAGGGAAGCATGAAGGGCTCTAAAATTTGCTGGTAGCAGCAGGGCCGGCGTCAGCACCCGGCGCCCCCGGCAAGTACCGGGACCTTGAGCAGGCAGGAGGCCCCACTCACCCTCGGGCACCCCGCCGCGCTATGGGATCCGTGAGCGGTGCGGTGCCAGCGCCCGCTCCCCCCCGCTTGCTCAGGTTCCCAGCAGCCGGTGCAATACTTACCTCTGCCCGTGCCTCCGGAGCAGCTCCTGTCTCCTCCGCGGTTGCTGCACTGTGACATCTCAGGTCAGAGGGCGCGGTGACGTCTTTCCATCGCGCCGTCTCCTGAGCCGTCACAACGCAGAGCGGGAAGATGCCGGCGACGCTGAGGAGTCCAGAGCAGCGGCAGCAGGTGAGGAGTGAGGTCAGTATTTGATTTTTTTTTTTTATGTATGGAGACATGGGGCATTATATAAGGGGGGGTGATGACATCCTGCATGGGGCATTAAAAGGGGGGGGGTGACATCCTGCATGGGGCATTAAAAAGGGGGGGTGACATCCTGCATGGGGCGTTATAAGGGAGGGGGGGATGTGTGACATCCTGCATGGGGCATTATAAGGGAGGGGGGGGTGACATCCTGCATGGGGCATTAAAAGGGGGGGGGGGTGTGACATCCTGCATGGGGCATTATATGGGGGGGGTGACATCCTGCATGGGACATTATAAGGGAGGGGGGGGGGGGATGTGTGACATCCTGCATGGGGCATTATAAGGGAGGGGGGGGGGGGATGTGTGACATCCTGTATGGGGCATTATACGGGAGGGGTGACATCCTGCATGGGGCATTATAAGGGAGGGGGGGTGTGACATCCTGCATAGGGCATTATACGGGAGGGGGGTGTGTGACATCCTGCATGGGGCATTAAAAGGGGGGGGTGACATCCTGCATGGGGCATTATATGGGGGGGGGGTGACATCCTGCATGGGGCATTATAAGGGAGGGTGTGTGTGTGTGACATCCTGCATGGGGCATTATATGGGGGGGGGGGTGACATCCTGCATGGGGCATTAAAAGAGGGGTAACATCCTGCATGGGGCATTATAAGGGAGGGGGTGTGTGTGTGACATCCTGCATGGGGCATTATATGGGGGGGTGACATCCTGCATGAGGCATTATAAGGGAAGGGGGGTGTGTGACATCCTGCATGGGGCATTAAAAGGGGGGGGGGGGACAGCCTGCTTGGAGCATTATGTGGGGGCCAGTATCCTGTATGGAGTGTTATATGGGGGCCAGTATCATGTATGGAGCGTAATATGGGGGCCAGTATCCTGTAGGGAGCGTAATATGGGGGCCAGTATCCTGTAGGGAGCGTTATATGGGGGCCAGTATCCTGTATGGAGCGTTATATGGGGGCCAGTATCCTGTATGGAGCGTAATATGGGGGCCAGTATCCTGTATGGAGCGTAATATGGGGGCCAGTATCCTGTATGGAGCGTTATATGGGGGCCAGTATTCTGTATGGGGCGTTATATGGGGGCCAGTATTCTGTATGGAGCGTTATATGGGGGCCAGTATCCTGTATGGAGCGTTATATGGGGGCCAGTATCCTGTATGGAGCATTTTATAGGGGCCAGTATTCTGTATGGATGATTCGCCGGTTTCTGAGCTATTGTGGGATTTACAATAGATAATCTTTGGCATTGTACTATATATATATTTCTCTGCGGTATCTGTGCATCATGAATCGTGGTATGTGTTAAAGGGGCCCACTGAGACTTTCGCCCAGGGCCCACAAAAACCTGGAGCCGACCCTGGGTAGACAACTGCGCTGACTTTGGTCTTGATAAAACACAGTGGACCTCCACCAGCAGATGACATGGCCCCCAAACCATCACTGACTGTGGAAACTTCACACTAGACCTCAAGCAGCTTGGATTGTGGCCTCTCCGCTTTTCCTCCAGAGTCTGGGACCTTGATTTCCAAATGAATATTGGAATGCTGGGACCTTGTGGAGTGTGTCAATGACTGCCTTCTGGACATTTTTCAAGTCAGCAGTCTTCCCCATGATTGTGAAGCCTACTGTAACAGACTAAGGGACCTTTTTAAATGCTTAGGAAATCTTTGCAGGTGTTTTTTTTGTTAATTAATTTAATGATAATTAGAGATAATGACTTTTGTGTTTTCATTGGCTGTAAGCCATAATCTTCAACATTAACAGAAATAAACACTTGAAATAGATCACTCTGTTTGTAATGACGCTATATAATATATGAGTTTCACTTTTTGTATTGAAGAACTGAAATAAATTAACTTTTTAATGATATTCTAATTTAGTGAGAAGCACCTGTATAGTACTGCCCCCTATGTACAAGAATATAACTACCATAATACTGCTCCTATATACAAGAATATAACTACTATAATACTGCCCCTATATACAAGAATATAACTACTATAATACTGCCCCTATATACAAGAATATAACTACTATAATACTGCTCCTATGTACAAGAATATAACTACTATAATACTGCTCCTATGTACAAGAATAGAACTACTATAATACTGCCCCTATGTACAAGAATATAACTACTATAATACTGCTCCTATGTACAAGAATATAACTACTATAATACTGCTCCTATGTACAAGAATATAACTACCATAATACTGCTCCTATATACAAGAATATACCTACTATAATACTGCTCCTATGTACAAGAATATACCTACTATAATACTGCTCCTATGTACAAGAATATAACTATGTAATACTGCTCCTATGCACAAGAATATAACTACTATAATACTGCTCCTATGTACAAGAATATAACTACTATAATACTGCCCATATGTACAAGAATATAACTACTATAATACTGCTCCTATGCACAAGAATATAACTACTATAATACTGCTCCTATATACAAGAATATAACTACTATAATACTGCTCCTATATACAAGAATATAACTACTATAATACTGCTCCTCATTTGAATTACAAAATAATCACTTTCATACTGTATTACTCTAAAAGCCGCACCTGAGTCTTTCCTCCCGTACTCTCTTGCACCAGGCTCCGGGACATGGCTGTGCCAATAGTAAAACACTGAAAAAAGCTTCCAAAAGAATTACTTATCCCCAGAGCTATGAGCTCCTGCAATACAAACATAGAACATGCAGCTGTGACTTATAGTGTATGATAGAGAAGACTTTGAAGAAACGCCTGGTTGGACTGCAAGGAAAGATTTCACATATTGTGCTCCAAAAGCAGGAGAAGAACTCTTTAGAGAAGATCTCACCTGGTTACTGTCCACGTTGTAGCCGTGTTTCACAGCAAACATCTTTACCAAAGAAACAGTAAAAGCATAGACAACCACGGCAATAGCAAAAGCATTGCCAATCACGCTGTAAAGAAGGTCAATTCTTGGTACGCTAGGAGCTTTTAGCCTGGAAATAAAGAAAACAAACAGGTGATAAACAAGGAGCAATACGTTGCTTAAATATTGGTAGAACCTAGTACTATACATTGATTCATTCAGGGATATAGCCTTTTTTTTTTTTTTTTCTTTTCCCAAACATCATTTTTATTAGGATTTTCAGGGATAAAAATTTTATATTATATATATAAATAAAGACATATGAACAAAGCCAAAATGATCATTAGTCAGGAGCCCGTACGCAGATCAGGCACATTGTATAATCAATACATTGTGATTAGCTGGCACAACAAATAAACAAAGAATAAGTATTAACAACTTACACAGTCATCATTGTCAACAAAATGAATTAAGTAAATAGAAATAATTCGTACTGATTATCTCCCATGTTTTAGTTTACGCGTAATAGTCCTAAATTGTTATTTAAATCCTCTAGAATATACCATTCTGTAGAAGTAAATGGTTCGACAATTTTATTTCTTTCAGTCAGAGAGCAACACGTTACAATAAACAGTCTCCTTTTTGACAAAATGTTGCCAGCCTGTTCTTCCTTGTTACGGAGGACGTCTAGTTGTTCTACTCCCATAAAGTGTTTCAATTGGATTATCAGCTCTGCTATAGGGGGAATGTTAGGGTCTAGCCAATGTTTGAGTATCTGGTTTTTTTTTGCCAGGAAGAGTAGAGTATGGAGCAGTTTTGGGTTTTTTTTTTGTTATTTTGTAGGGATTCTCTGGGTTCCGCCAATAATGTAGTAGGGCTAAGTATGGAGAGAGGGTGTACTCTGGACCCCATATAGTATTCATCAAATCAGAAACCTGATCCCAAATATACTGTAGAATCGGTGCAGGACCATAGGCCGTGCACAAGGTCAGAGTATGGATGATGACGCTTAGGGCATGCAATTAGTCTATTTGATAATAGATCTTTTTTTCGGTAAATTAAAGGCGTATATGGCCCCATTTATTATTATTTATTGAGTTTCTCTCCATGTTTCATTTATAATGTATTTTCTAAATACCCTCCAGCCTAATATGATCTTAGTGGGAATTTCAACGTCTTCCAATTGTTGCTTCCAATATTTAAAGAAAATGTCAGGGTGCATCTTTAACAAATTAGATTTCATAACCGAATCAAGACTAGATATTGAGGGGGTGCCCGTTGGGGATAGTAGAATGACGTCCAATTCATTTTGGGAAGGCTCAAAAGTAACATCCCTTAGGTTTGACATAACGGAAAGTCTGATTTGTTCATATTGAAAGCCATGTTGGAGAGGTAGACCATACTTATCCATATACTCTGGGTATGTCAACCATCTCTGATCGGTTGGGTGGAGGAGATAAAATATGTTATCTATACCCGCTTGCTGCCATTTGAAAAATAATTTGTTTTCAATGCCCTGTGGAAATTCTGGATTCCGCCAAAGTGGCAGGTGCTTAGAAATTCTGAAAGAAAGGCCATATTTCTTCCTAACCACTTTCCAAGCGGAAATGGGGTCTTTAAAAGTTACTGATTTTTTGATTGCTAGGGGTAGGGAAGTAGAAGTGCAGTTAAATTGAAGGGGTACGCATAGTCTGATTCCAAAGAGTAATCAGAGTATGTATGTCTTTAGTGGAGCCAGTCTATTATGTAGAGAAAGAGGCAGGCAAGGTTATAGTTCCTGATGCTTGGAGAATTGATGCCACCATCGTCTTTGGATGACATAAGTTTGTCTAGATTAATCCTGGGACGTTTTCCCTTCCAGATAAAAAGACTGAAGGCCCTATTGAGTGTAGCTACGTCAGAGTGTTTCAGTAGTAATGGTAGAGTTTGGAGTTGATACATAATTTTAGAAGTACTGATCATCTTGACCAAATGTGCCCTGCCTAAAAAAGACCAGGGCAAATCCTGCCATGACTTCAATTGATTAGTGATTTTTTTGATGACGGGGGGGATAATTTAACATGTACAAAGAAAATGGCAAGCGACCTATTTTGATGCCCAAATAGGTGGTATGAGAGGGAGCTAGTAAGATCGTTAAAAGATCCTTTTTTTGCGTAAAGTTTTATTCCTTTTTCAGTTAATGGTAATAATTCACATTTTTTAGCATTTATTTTAAACCCAGAGTAAGTATCAAAGTTTTTAAGTAAATCCAATACTAGAGGTAAATACAGGATGGGATCAGACATAAACAATGATATCGCCTGCAAAAAATGCCGCCTGAATTGATTTCTTATTAAATTGGATGCCTGAGAAAGTTTTAGGGTCCGATAGAATAAGAACTAAGGGTTCTAGTGCTAGGTTAAAAAGTAGGGGGGACAAAGGACACCCTTGTCTTGTTCCCTTCTCAAGAGGGAAGGGAGTGGATAGAAAACCCGGGGTATACACTTGAGCTTTTGGAGACATATATAAATTGCGTATATAATAAAGAAGGGGCCTGACAACGACATCTTAGTTAAGACCTTATACAACCGATCCCAACAAATGTTATCAAAGGCCTTTTCAGCGTCTAGGGAGACAATCGCCGGGGAACCTTTTAAATTAGGTGTAGAGTGGATTTTATCTAGCGCCAACAGTACTTTCCTAATATTTAGCCTGGCTGAGCGACCTCTGACAAAGCCTGCTTGTACAGGAGATATAAGGTGGGTTAGAATAGAGGCCAGTCTGTCAGCCATTATTTTAGACAATAGCTTAATGTCGATATTTATGAGGGAAATTGGTCTGTATGAATTGGGGGATAATGGGTCTTTGTCTGGTTTTAGTAATAATTTGACGCAAGCCATATTTGCGGAAGGGAAAATGGGATTGTCATTAGTTATTTTGTTAAAGATCGAAACTAATAACTGGGAAATCTCTTCCCTTAAGGATTTAAAGAAATCAGAAGTGTATCCATCAGGTCCAGGGGCTTTGTTTGGTTTCTAATTTCTAATTGTATTAGTAATCTCTTCCAATGAAATAGGTTTATTTAATATCGATTTCTGTTCTTTTGAAAATAAAGGTAATTTCACCCTATCTAAGAGTGTATCGGAGAGGGGCAAGGCTTGTTTTAGATTTTTATATAACTCCTTCTAAAATGAACCTAGGATCTCATTAATTGATTTAGGATTCGTGTGAATTACCCCGTTGGTATTTCTTAGTTGGAAAATTCCCTGAGGCTTTTTCAGTCCTCTTGCTAAATTGGCCATCATCCTCCCTGATTTGTTGCCAAACCTATAAAAATATGCTTCTGTTTGGGATAAGTGGAACTTTTCTCTCATATCTGCGTATAGGTTGAATTCAGACAGTTTTCGGGACCAAAAGTGTTTTATTTAAAGGGGAAGAGTCAAGAAGAAATGTAGGGTCGACTTGTTTCAGCTCAGAGGATAGTTCACTATATCTTCTCATAACTTTTTTTTTGTGAGAAAACGTATACGCCAAAATTTTCCCTGTAAGTACCGCCTTGGCTGATTCCCATAGTAATGTGGGATCGTTTTGGTGTGCCGAGTTGTCCGACAAGATTTCCTGCCACCATAATTTGAGAGAGGAAATAAATGAATCGTCTTTGCAAAAATAATCTGGAAATCTCCATAAGAAATCAGAGCCCCGAGGGAATTTCTTTGATAGTTTCAAATTTACTGGAGCATGGTCTGAAATAACAATATTACGAATGTGTACAGTTATCAATTTAGCCAACAGAGAAGGATAGACAAGAATATAATCGATTCGAGACCACGAGTCGTTGGCGTGTGAGAAATGCATGAATTCTCTATTACTAGGGTTCAGGAACCTCCACGAGTCAATTAATTGGCAGGTAGACATAAGAGGTGCTAGCGCTTTGTCATGCGAGGTTATTGATTGCGGAGTACCAGCAGTGTTTTTCCTATCCTCGTGTACTGAAACCACCGAATTAAAATCTCCACCTACAATTTTGTTGGGATTGGAGTCGAGCAAAAGTCTAGTCTCCAATTGTTTGAAAAAGGATTTGTTTCCTATATTAGGGGCATATACATTATATATAGAGACGGTTCCACAAGATGTAGTTAATGTTAATTGTACCAATCTTCCCTCTCCATCCTGTTGTTGGCTTATGATCTGGTGTATAAATTGTTTATTGATAAGGATTAAGACTCCAGCTTTTCTATCCACGGACGATGAGCCATAGACACCACCCACACAATTTTTTCATCCGGGGGAAATCTGCCTCCGGTAAATGTGTCTCCTGTAGGAGGGCTATGTCGAGCTTTAAACGTTTTAAATGTCTAAAGACTTTCATTCGTTTTTGGGGAGACCTCAAACCTTTAACATTCCATGACACGATAAACATATTCAGGGACTGTAAAGAATAAACATGACTGGTGAAATGCATACAAGACAATGATGACATGTAACTGGATTGTACAATAAAGGAACAATGCTCAAACATGTGGAACAAATTTAAGTAACAATAAACCAACATTTTAGAAAAACTGACCTAGCAAGAGCGTAGACACTTTTTATCTGCTCGCTAGGAAAAAAAATTTCCCCTGGGCTTCACTTCTGCCCGACCATGTGTGTAACATTACAAATTACAATTTACCCCCTTTTACTATGTTGTTTTTCATCAACATTTTTCTTCCATTTTGATCCCTTATTGATTCCATTTTCCTCTCCCATCACACTTATGGAAAATAATAACTTTAGTCAAAGTTTTAAAAGTCTGAGAGGCTAGATGGTCGGAAGCAGTTGCCTCCATAATACCTTTACTCCGGAGTCTCCAGGTGTATGAAAGGAGAAACTCACTGAATCAACGGTTGTTATAGCTCTGGCCTCCTTTGTCTCCTCGCCTCGTAGATCCCTTAGGGTACCGTGAGCAAGAAGGAGTATCCTCTTGGTGGATCTCTTCAGGGCTGGCTCTTGAGCCCAGGAGACTGCTGACAAAAGTATCTGCTTTAACAGGTGAAGTAAATTCCCGGAAAGAGCCATCTGTGTCCTTCAAGCGTAGAGTAGCCGGGTAGCGGAGTTAAAAGCTAATTTTTTCTATGTGCAGTCTGGTGCATATAGAGCTGAAGGACTTCCTTTTCCTGGTTACTTCGATAGAGTAGTCTTCGAAAAGCAAGATTTTATGGCCTTGAATGATCAATGGGTGGTTTAGTTGTTTGTATGCTCGGATAATGTCCGCTTTATCATTGTAGTCCAGAAATTTCATGATGACCTGTCTTTGGCTGATTGTACTCAGAGAGCAGGTGGAGAACTCTTTCCACCTTTTTACCTTCAGGTAGTTTTAGGGCTTTTGGGACTTCATTTTTGCATAGGGGTTTCAGGGTGTTCTGAAGATACGATTCAGGTAGACCCACTAAACGCAGATTGCTTCTACGAGAGCGATTCTCAAGGTCATCTATACGGTCTCTCAAAATTATGTTTTCACGAACAATAGCAGATATTTTGGAGTGGTCCTCTTTTGAGTCAACCTCGATGTTCGATATTCGTGATTCTAATTCGGTAAGCTGTTCGGCTTGTTCATCCTGTCTGGTTTGTAGATCCAGCAAGGCAGTGTTTAGTGTGGATTGTATTATAGTTTTGATTTCGGGTAATAGCCTAGCAGTTGTTAGACTCTATGTTGTTTTACTATCAGCCATCTTGTTGTGGTTTGCTGGCTTCTAGTCTTTTCCTCTGGTGCTGGGTTTCTTGGTCACGTGATCTCTGCACCCTTTATTACTCAGCACCTGGCTCTCATTCCACCTTTGGACATCAGTGTTGTTTAGGCTTGTGCTCTGGCTAAGTAGCCTAGTTTAGTTCTTTGTGCTTTGGACAATTGATCTCCTGGGACTTCTTGTTCCACCAGTTTTGTTCCCTTTAATCTTCGTTTCTGCAACTAACTTTTCTGTTAGGAGGTCTCCTGCTTTTGCTCCCAGTCCCTAGATCTTTTAGGGACCCCTTTTCCCTTTCCTTCAGGTCTTCGTTTGAGTTCAGTGCAGGAGTTTCGGTGGGGCTATTCACAAGGAATAGGGCACCCACCTCAGCGTAGGGTTTAGCTGAGTCTCAGTGTAGGGACAGCTTTTCCCCCCTATTCCTTAGTTTTAAGTTGCAGAACATAACAGTAGTGACCTCAGCCGCTAGTTCTGAAGGGTCCATTTGTGTCTCCCCTTTCCTTGAAGTAGAATTGCTGGGCATTTTGGGGGGTTGACGCAAATCCTCTCCACCCTCAGATTGGGCGGGTTGTTCCTCTTGGTCAAAAGTAGGAGCCATATTATGAAGATTGGAGAAGTCAGAGTGGTTGGAAAAGGTAGATTGTTTTTGCCCGCTACGGAGAAGGTAGCGGTCCATACAGGCCAATGATATTGTTTGAAGATGGCCTTCAGCTGTATGAAAGTTTTGAAGAATCGCTGAGCTGCAGGAATCAAGAATCAGGAGCCCGGAGTAGATGTACAAGGGGGATGAACATGAACGGTTAATCAGAGCTCACATGGTCGGCGCCTGAACCGGAAGACTCACAGATTCATAGTTCGTAGACTGTAGCTACTACATGATAAGAAATGGAGAAATCACCAGAGCAGATTATCTATTGACCAGTGATAGACTGAATATGTGGGGCCAAGGTTGGTTATTAAATGGCCAAGGAGAGTTGGATGATATCACAAGAGTAGTGAGTGAACAGTAATTGTAATAGATTGAGACTATAATGTCCTTGTGGTCCCCAAGATGGCTCTTGAAGTGAATAGTGAAAAGTAGCTTTTATATTACAAATGTCCACTGGATGGAGTTTAGATGTAAAATTAGGAATTCCTTTTCAAATAAAGATGAATCCCCTTTTTTTCCCTTTTTCTTATAAGTTGCTCATCTTATTCCTTGTTAATAAGGACAAAAAGGTCAACTTGGGGATTTTATATGTCAAAAGAGAATTTTGTCCTTTACTTTGAATCAGTGGAAAAACAAGTGATTTTCTACGGGGTTAGAGATCTGTGGCTCTCACTACGTGTTAGATAAAAATGCTGAGGAAGGGAGAAGTGTTTATCTTAAGATTTAGAAGAGATGTAGTCAGTTTGAAGCTCCTGCTTCAGTGTCTCCACATGAGAAGCGCAGGTTCAGCAAAATGGCGGCTGTTCCCGTGGCGGGAAAGCCCCCGACGGCAGGGACAGGGCGGCCGAAGCGGCTCCAGCAGGACACCCTCCAGAGAGGACCGCAGTCACGCCAGCAGCAGCGCAACAGGCAGTGAGCACAGATTCCAAGCCGGTAAGTTCTTTGTGATTGTATGTGACCGCGACTGGCCCTTCACTCTGCCACACCAGTACCTGGATCTGAGTCGTTGCCGGTCTCAACGGCAGCGGGGTGGCGGTGACTCATACCGTGTGCCTCTACGCCTCCGTCTTAGTCCGCAGCAGCAGGTCCGGACCCCCGCAGTTCGCCTCAAGCACTCCTCCGTCGTCACAGCAGGGCACACCGCGGATCTCACAGGGAGGAGAGGCCGCTGCTTCGGGCCTCCAGGTAGGCCCGGGTTCACCGGGTAGTAAGGCGGCCTCCCCTATGCACCGGTCTGCAACCGAGGGATCCAGGGATCTCTACTCGGGATATAGCCTTTTTAACTTTATAGAGAGCTAAGCGGTCATCAACATCTCTGCTTAAGCTTTACTCAGGATAAAGAAAGAATGTTACAGGTTAAATTTCCGTCTGTCCCACCATTGTTTTCACTCATGTAGAAATGACAGACCTCCTTAGCAAAAGTAAGGCTGGGCCCAACTAGTACAAATATACTTGAGTGTAATAATTTATTAAGCCCTGGGGAGCCGCTGGTTGCATGCAGCCACCACTAGTGGGAGCTAAGTGCATATAAATGCTATACGGGGATAGAATTTTGTATGCAGCTGAGCTCCCTCTAGTGGTGTCTGCAGGTAGCAGTTATGACAATATCATGCAATGGAAACAATTCAATGCCAACCCCATAGTCATCTTCCCTGCCTCATTGATAATCAATAGTATGTCATTGGGTTATGACTGGTATTGAGACTTAGCTCTACTAAAGTGAATGAGGCTGAGCTGCAATGACAAACATAACCTGGACACAGGGTTGTCAGTGTTTACAGGAATAAAGCCATCATCTGTCCTTACCCAGTTGGGATGTCTCCTACAATATTCACGCCATACACTTTGTTCAGATTTACGCCATATGATATCCCAGTGGCAACAATTAGCTGAAAACAGAGACAATACCAGTATCAAGAAGAGTATATATATATCCACTAGTGATATGAGGCAAATTGTGAGCATGTAACCCTATGGCAGCTTTACATAGGAACCTCCTGCATCTAACTAATATCACTCAAGAAGGGTCATGTGACCATAAGCATTTAATCTTAGACCATCCGCTTATAGGAATAAGCCATGTATCAGTGTGAAAATAAAACTGAAGTATCTGGCTAGTTAGACATATAGATAGATATTACCTAAAAAGTTAGATCGATAAACAGATAGATTGAAACTCACTGTGATCAGCTCTATCGGTATTGGTATCCGTATCTTCGCGATGTATTTCTCATTCAGAAATTTCACTGTCAACATGAAGATAATGGCAATGACCCCAGTGAGGAGAGAAGCCACGTTGGTTTGTGGGATTTTGGCACAGAGATTTACAATGGTCTATGGGAGGAAAGGAATATTTACTCAGGACAAAATACACTTTGTTACTATAAACTTTGTTAAATTCTAAGCGTAAGTTTTTGGTTTCAAAATGTAAAATAAAAAATTCTAGCTTTCATTTTTTCAAAGAAGTTTGAATAAGGAAGAAGAAGAAGCAACTTTCTATGGGGATCTTCTTTATATTTCCTTAGTAAAAAAAAAGAAGCTGTACGACATATCCTATGTATTCTTACATAAATCAGAGACAGAGGGTGGCTCCGCTGACTTATCTCCACACCTAGGATGCTTTTCAGCTGAGACACAGTCACGTGTATGGCAGCAGCGGTGGTGTAGCCTCGAACCAGGGGATCAGACAGGTAGGTTACTACAAAACCAAACTGCACCAGTCCCAACAAGATCTGTAAATATAAGATACGTTTGCTATATTATTTTCTTGTACATAGGGGGCAGTATTATAGTAGTTATATTTTTGTTCATAGGAGCAGTGTAAGGCTATGTTCACACATCATGTTTTTTTTCAGCGCTTTTTATGCGTATTTGCAGCTGAGTTTTACAGTACCAGCAAAGTCTATTAGATTCCAGAAATCTCATACACATCTCGTTTTTTTTATCAGGATTTTGTGCTTTGCATGTTTTTTTGCAAAATAGAGCATGTCTTTGATTTCAGTATTTTTTACCCACTGGAAGTAATGGGTAGTGAAAAAACGCGGAAAAAAACGCCTAGTGTGAACATAGCTATCAGGTTTTGCTGCGTTTTAGTGAAAATAAGCAAGTACATCCTCATCCCATCCCACCCCTAACCCATCTCTTCAACCTATCACTAACTTCTGGTACCTTCCCCGCTGCCTTCAAACATGCCACAATCACGCCCATCCTCAAAAATTCATCCCTCGACCCAACCGCCTTGTCCAGCTACCGCCCCATATTGCTGCTCCCATTTGACTCCTTGAGCAACACGTCCACACTGAACTTTCCTCTCACTTCTCATCTAACTCTCTCTTGGAGAACCGACAATTTGGTTTCCGCCCCCACCATTTCACCGAAACTGCCCTTACCAAAATCACCAATGACTTACTTACAGCCAAAGCTAACAGACAATTCTCTGTACTCCTCCTTCTTGACCTGTCTTCTGCTTTCGATACAGTTGACCACTGCCTCCTACTACAGATCCTCTTTTCCTTCGGCGTCAAAGACCTTGCCCTATCCTGGATCTCCTCATACCTTTCTAAACGCAGATTTAGTGTCTCCCACTCCCACACTACCTCCTCACCTCACCCCCTCTCTGTTGGGAGTCCCTCAAGGCTCTGTCCTAGGGCCCCTACTCTTCTCAATCTATACCCTTGGCCTGGGACAGGTCATAAAATCCCATGGCTTCCAGTTCCATCTGTACGCTGACGACACCCAGATCTACCTCTCTGGCCCAGATGTCACCTCTCTTCTGTCCATTATCCCAGCATGTCTAGCAGCCATATCCTCCTTCTCCTCCCGCTTCCTCAAGCGCAATGTGAACAAAACTGAACTCATCATCTTTCCCCCATCTCGCATATCTTCCCCACCTGATCTTTCTATCACAATAAATTACATCACACTTTCCCCTGTACCGGCAATCCGCTGCCTCGGAGTAACCTTTGACTCTGCCCTGTCCTTCAAACCCCACATCCAAGCTCTCGCCACCTCCTGTCGCCTCCAGCTCAAAAATATTTCCAGAATCTGTCCTTTCCTCAACCCTCAATCTACTAATCTGCTTGTGCATGCCCTCATCATCTCCCGCCTCGACTACTGCAACATCCTCCTCTGTGGCATTCCTGCTAACACTCTCGCACCCCTCCAGTCCATCCTCAACTCTGCTGCACGACTGGTCCATCTCTCGCCTCGCTACTCCTCTGCTAACCCCTTTTGCAAATCACTTCACTGACTCCCAATTGCCCAGCGTATCCAGTTCAAACTACTAACACTGACCTACAAAGCCATCCATAACCTCTCTCCTCCTTACATATCTGAAATAATCTCCAGATACATTCTCTTACGTAATCTCCAGGCCTCCCAAGACCTCCTTCTCTCCTCCACACTTATTCGTTTCTCGCCCAATCGCCTCCAAGATTTCTTATAGAATTCTGTGCCTCAACACGTCCGATTATCTGCCACACTTGGATCCTTCAGACGGAACCTGAAAACCCATCTCTTCAAACAAGCTTACAGCCTGCCATGACCTTGCTTGCTGCCACCTCAACATCACCAGAGCTACTGCAGCCCCCCAACCTACTGTCTCCGTCCCCATTCCTGTAGAATGTAAGCCCGCAAGGGCAGGGTCCTCTTCCCCCTGTACCAGTCTATCATTGTTAGTTTGTTTACTTTAAGATATATCTGTATTTTGTATGTAACCCCTTCTTATGTACAGCACCATGGAATCAATGGCGCTATATAAATAAATAATAATAAAATTACAACAGTATGTTGAACACATTTATTTTTGTGATTTTAACATCTTGAATGGTCACTGAGATGGTAGTTTGTTTTAGACCAGTTTAATTAAATTAGTGATGTGTACAGCGTATACATTACCTGAGCTACATGTCAGATTGAACAATACCTGTGGCCCAGGGAGGTGTGAAATTGAACAATGCCTGTGCAACTGAATGGCAGCCCCCATAGTGTAAAAGTAAATAGTGTCATACAAACTCAATGCACTCCCAGGGTCATAGGTAAACTATTCCTGAACAATTCACCTCCCTCACTGTTATGCCAAAACCAGAATGAGTTTTTGTTTTGTTTTGTTTTTTTTTCACTGAACTTCATGTACATGCATAAAGAGACAAAAGAACAGTGAAAAAAAAAAAACGTTGAAAAAAATGCACCAAAAAAAAAAAAAAAAAAAACGAGAAAAATCCTTAACCTCTTGGCAAGAGATCAGGTTTTGCTGCAGGAAAAAAAAACATGATATGTGAACATAGCCTTATAGTAATTATATTCTTGTACATATGAGCAGTATTAGTTATAACTTATCAAACTGTTCTACCATTAGATCCTCTGCCATATACACTTTGTTCCCATGTTTACAAGATTTTTGATTTGATTTAGATTCCATCTCTCAAGGCAATAAAACTGAAATGTTGGAAGGTCTAGAACTATAGAATGTCGTGTTGGATCCGATGACCAGACATCTACTAAAAAACATAAAATCTTTCAATTTCAGCATGTTGATGGGTTTGCAGGTGGTAAAAAATAGTTGCGTTTTTGTTTTAAATGTACAATCTCTAGAATTATGGAAAATGCATAAGTAAGGATCTTACCTGAAATATACCAACCAATAATGTTAAGGCTGTTGCCACCTGAATCCTGGCAGCATCTCTGGCAACAGTGTCGAGAACCATTGATTCATTCACTGGTATCATAAAATTATCTGATGGCGCCAATGACTCTGTCACACTTCCCACCATCACGGAGATAACAGCAAAAGTGCCTAATGTGGAACAAGAGATTTATTTGCCTTATTATGGATTTTATGGTTTTGTCAACTTAATAATTTATCTTGCATAAAAAGTGGAGGGTCGGCGTTTGATAATGACCGCGCTGCTGTAGAAGATGAGTAGTTCCACACTCTGGTGAAAGTAGCTTCATTTACGCCAGGGATATTAAACTCAAACACACAGATGGGCAAAATGAAAACTTGGACAAAGTCGCGGGCCAACCAGTATATAGAATAATGGGCCCCCACAAAGTCCTCAATACAGAATAATGGGCCCTACAATAGTCCTCCATACAAAATAATGGGCCCTACAATAGTCCTCCATACAAAATAATGGGCCCTACAATAGTCCTCCATACAAAATAATGGGCCCTACAATAGTCCTCCATACAAAATAATGGGCCCTACAATAGTCCTCCATACAGAATAATGGACAACCACAGTCCTCCATACAGAATAAAGGCCCCACATAGGGGTGGTGGTTCTGGTGTCGCGGGCCAGATTTGGCCCACGGGCCAGAGTTTGACATGTATGATTTACACGTTTCTGGTTTGCAAGCGAACCCTTTTTCAAAATAAACTACAGAACATTTGTCTCGTCACACAGGGCGGCCGGCCCACCAGAGGCTGTGTTTGGGGATATGTCTACTCACTTTCTCTTAGAATATTACACATTGTATGTCCTCCTGAGCCAATGACACATCCCTGAACATGCCCCCATATATTCTATCTATGGACCATTGATAAATAGGGCATTGGCTGGAGGATGAGGGAGCAAGTGTATTGTATTTCCACTGTGAGATTCATACATTGACGGTTTATTATACATTGATTTACCTGGAGAGATGTGTCGCGATGTGCCAAATATAGTGTATAGGATTACGGGATAAAATGATGAATATAAGCCCAATACTGGGGGAACTCCGGACAAAAGGGCATAAGCCAGACCTACAGAGATAAAAATAACAAATATAACAGCAAGAATAGTCTATAGTTTTGTCAGGTTTCCTGGAATATCTGAGAGGCTCACAGAAAACGATGAGCTGTGAGCCGCAGACTAAATACTAAGCTGTCATCATTCGTGCAGCCATCTTTACTCTTGTGCGTCACCACAGACACCGTCCTGACAACAAACTCAGTAGGAAAAGAAGAAGAAGGTCTGTCAGTCCGGGGTCGGTATTTGCTTAGAGGGTCTAATGTGAGGTGTGTATTAGTTTAGAGCCTTTTCTGGGTTTTATATTCACTTAGGGGGTCAGGTTTGAGGTCTTTATTAATTTAGGGGGTCTGGGGTATACATTTGTTTAGGGAACTAATGTCTTTCATTTAGTAAGTCTGGTCTGGGATCCAAATTTGTTTAGCAAGTCTGTATTCATTTTGGGGGTCTGGACTCTTTTCTACATTAACTTAAGATATCTGATGTCTTTATTTGTTTGGAGGGTCTGTGTTTGTTTTTTTGGGTCTGGTCTGGGGATTATTTAGAGTGTGCAATCCGAGGTCTAGTATGGTGTCTATATTAACTTAAGGCCCCATCACACTTAGCGACGCAGCAACGATCCCTGACAGGTCGTATCGTTGTCGGGATTGTTGCTGCGTCGCTATGTGGTCGCTGGTGAGCTGTCAAACAGGCAGGCTCACCAACGATCAGGGGAGCAGCGACATCGTGGAAAGAATCTTTCCACGATGTCCTGCTCCTGGTTACGAGCCTGCTGAAGCAGGAGCAGGCTGGTAACTATGGTAAACATCGGGTTACTAGGGGCACACGCGCACCTAGTAACCCGTTGTTTATCATGGTTACCACTCTGCTACAGTGAGCGGGAGGTTACCGCTCACTTTAGCAGGCTCATAACCATGATAAACAACGGGTTACTAGGTGCGCGTGTGCCCCTAGTAACCCGATGTTTACCATAGTTACCAGCCTGATCGCTGCTCCCGCTGGTCACACACAGCGATGTGTGCTGACCAGCAGGAGGGCAACGACCAAAAAATGGTCCAGGACACTTTGCAGCGATCAGCGACCTCACAGCAGGGGCCTGATCGTTGCAAAGTGTCACACATAGAGACATCGCTGGTGAGGTCGCTGTTGCGTCACCAAAACCGTGACACAGCAGCGATCTCGCTATGTGAGACGGGGGCTATAGGGTGCCTGGTCTGAAGTCTCCATTTGTTAAGGGGGGTGTATTTACTTAGGCGGTGTCTGGTCTGGGGTCTGCATATAGGGTTTTCTCATGGCATCTGATGGCTTTAGTTCTCTCATTTTTGGTGGGTATAATAGTGCAGCATGCTACACTACTTTACCCAGTAAAAAAAAATGGAAACCAAATGAAACCCACTGTAGTCAGTGTGATCTTTTAGGATCCATAAGATTGTCATGTCAGTCGTGTAAAAACCCATTCATAGTTCACAAGACAAAACTAAATCTGTGGTCAACATGAACTGAGGGGGTGTTCATGGATACGATAAAAGGGTTTGATTTTTTTTTTTTTTTTTTTTTTTTTAGTCAAAGCAGCGCCACTTATTGTTGACAGGCAGTGCCCAGTATTGCAACCTCGGTCCTTATCATTCGAATACTTCAGTACTGGATGCAGCCCAGAGGGGCGCTGTTTCTTCTAACTTTTCAGATCCACTAGCAACAAGCTAACTAACTGTCATTAGATCAGTGGACGTAACCATGGATACCTAAGGTCCTGCGATGACTACACATGAGGAAAGAGAAAGAGCGAATCAAAAAAACTATACTACATTTCTAATTGGAGGTATTTGCTAATATTATTATTATTACACCTACTACATATTGGGATAGGATCTTGGCGATAAGAATACCTCTTTAAGTTTCCAAAGTGAAACCTAAACTCTGATTGGATCACTGGGTGCAAAGCAACCAATTAAGTTACTCCTTTCATTTTACAAAAATGAAAGCTGTGATGTGATTGGTTGCTATGGACAACAACTCCATTACTAGTCTGTTCTCATTTTTCTAATACACAAGGCCCGGGCCTGGTTTTACCTTGTGGGAGTTGAATGATCCCAACACTGATCCCAGAAATAATGTCCCCGAGAAGCCATTCTTTGACTCGATAACGTGGCAGCCAATAAAGGATTGGGATAAATTTTAGTAGAAGGGATTTTGCAATAGTCCCAGAACATCTGGAATAGAAACAAAAACTAAATGTGGCAGTGATAGGAGAATTATATATTTACACCTTAATCTATTAATAATATCCACATCTAGATAATTATCATATTCATAGTATGGCCCTTCTACGCTAATTAATTCCTTAAAAGGGTAATTGTGAAAATTGTAAGGTTATAAATTACTAATCGCTGGGTGTCCGACTGCTGAGAGCCCCAGCGATCTCAAAAATGTGGGCTCCGGATCCCTTGAACCAGCCTGTCCGAAATGGAGTAGGGTTGTATATACGCAACTTACCCCCGTTCATTATTTGTGTGTGTTAAATATCTCCTCCGACCCCTTCATAAGAGAGGAGTCGCTTTCTTTTCTGGTATGCCTGAGGAAGGAGTAGGCTCTACTCTGAACGCGTTGCCATAAATTGGAAGTTTTTTTATACTTACCGCCTGAATTAACCAGTGTTAGCGGCAGCACCCGGGTTCCACCGCATTGCGCTTTCCTTCATTCGTTCGTTATTTATTGGACTGCTGGAAAAAGCAGAGCGTTGTGCTCTGCTTTCTTCCAGTAGAGTCTCATAGACAAGAAATGGGGCGGAGGTCGCACATGCACAGCCCTGCTCTATTTAGGACGCGCTGGTCCTTGACATCCAGAGCCCCCGGTTTTGAGATTGCTGGGGGTCCAACTGCTGGAAAAAGGGATAATTTATAATTTTGAGAATATAAATATATATCTATATCTGAGAAAAACATCAGGCCAGAGGTGCAGCATACAGAGAGATTTCCACGCGATCTGCCCTGGCCAATTCACTTTTTGAATTGGCGAACGTCTCTGTAATCTTCTAAATTTTATTTTTGTTTTCCGTAATGCCATTTACTAATTTATTGATTATGATAACTTTGTTGTTTATCGTGTAAGAAAGGCTGAAAATAAATAGACATGGGTAATATGAGTTATATACACATATACTTACAGCAGTTCTGGTTTTTCTGATCTACAATTCCAAATCCCCTTCAAAAAGCAGATAAAAGGGGCTTTCTAGGACTATAATATTGAGGACCTATCCTCAGGATAGGTAATCTGTATCAGATTGACCCACACCAAACACCCGAGATCCCCAGCGATCATCAGGCCCCACACTGTACAGAGCCGAAACACCAAAGCGCCAGACACTGTGTAGGAGCCTTTCTAGGGTACTGCCGTTTAGCTCCTATTGAAATGTATAGGAACTAAACTACAGTAGTCGAGAACGGCCACTACACAGTGAACATGCAGGAGACTTGGAGCTCTGTATCCCCCCCCCAAAAAAAAAAATTAACTCTGACCTGTATAAAAATTAATCAGAACAGCAATTTAAAAAAAAAAAAAAAAAAAAAATACAAATGTTTGAACAGCATTTTTCCTTACTCACCTAAACGTACTTCTCGCTCTGCTTAATAGATGGAGTCTGGAATCTGGAGACCTCGGCGACAGTTCTTCCAGCTCAGCCTCGCTGAAGATTGGGTTCTCATGTAGATCACCAGGGCTGGGAGGATCTGCCATTACTTAAAGCAACAAGTTACTATTAAAATATAAAAAAAAAAAACAGACATTTTCTGCAGAGTGAATAGAACCTTATTAACCCTTGCCAACTTCCAACCTTTCCTTCGCACCAACAATGGGGGCACTATCGTCACCATTGGAGCTGCATTTGATTTTCATTTTATTTGAACCGACTCTACAAAACAAATTCAGCAAAAAAAAATCCCTGGATAAAAAAGTGGCCCATGAGACATTACAGTATGGTTTGATGAACCCTGTATTGTGTATAACGAGGCACTTATTCGAGTTTAGTTTAAGCCCCATTCTCCCATATACTCACATTACATCCTCAAAAAGCAACACTTATCACGGGTGATTTCAGTTGCATAATTTCAGCATCATTTAGGTCTTGGGGCCTGAGCAAAGCCCAAAGAAGTAGCCTGCATACTCTTCTGACGTTTTCCGCTAGAATATACTCAATACTTTACCATACAAGTCAATGGGAAGGCTAAAAAAGGACGCATGAGTTTTTTCTGAGTATGTGCACACGGTGAGGAGCCGCCTTCGGCCCCGAATAGCCGCTCGGCCTAAGTCCTCATTAATGAGCAGCGCCATTTTTTTTTTTTCACATGCAGACTTTCCTGATAGATGTTAAGTCTATGGGGAAAGTCCACATGCGGACCCGCAAGAGAAATGGACATGCTGTGGGTCTGAAAGACGTGAAGCATATTAGTTTCCGCGGGTAATCCACAGGAGCACAGAGACGCATAGTGCACACGGGATTTCTAGAAATCCCATCCACTATGCTGTAACATCTGGCTGCTGCGAGTTTGGCGCTGCATAACACGCAGCTTCAAACCCGCAGCGGCTCCTGACCTTGTGCACCGTTTTTTCAGCATTTTCACTTTAAAAAAAAATTATAGTTTTCTTTACTGTTTTTAGTGGATTTAAAAGGGAAAAAAAAAATCTCAAAACAGTAAAAAGATGGCTAAAAAAAAACAACAAAACACTGGCAGGGAGCAAACATTGAGAAAGCACTCAAAAAAACGGGCAAAAATGTAAAAAAAAAAAAAGGGGGGGGGGCAACTAAACAAACAAACATTTCAGGTTTACCAAACTTCAGAGAGAGTTTCCTGTAGCGACTTCAGCTTGAAAAACAGACGGAGTGTGAACATACCCTTCTCGCACCAGTGTATAAGATTTTCCAAAATCTTATCCACAGGCTGCAGAGAAAACCCACAGCTGTTATTGATCCTGCAAATTTGAGATCTGCAGCATTTTACTTAATTCTGTAGATGTAGTGAAATCTGGTAAATCCACTGCATTTCCACAAACCTGAATCAAAAATCAATATGATTTGGGACATATTTTACTGCGGAACTTCCCATAGCGGATCATTTCCTTGTGCACATGCCCCCATGCTACAGATACGATATCCTATAGATTTCAAGCAGCATCATAATCCTACCTACCCAGGTTGTGGAAATCTGTTCCGTCGGAAAGATTTCAGCAGGCAGATAAATAACCTGTTTTCCTCGCAGATTTCACTTTTCTCCTATTTAGAGGGACTTTGATCTGGCACAGATCACTCTGGTCTAATGGATGAGTCATAAAATACAAGTAGGTTTGTTACTGGCTTCAAGGAGCTGTCAGCACTTACCCTTTACTCCACTTACTTCCTAGGACTTAAATGAAGGTTTGTAAATGTCTGAAGGGTGTGGATCTCCGTTAATTATACAGTTTCTTTTACCTGTGCATCCACAGATTTGTTCACTCCAAGTATAATACCCACTCGTGACTGCTGCTTGTGCCAGCGATAGTGTAAGGTGCATCCGAGGCAAGAGTTGTTCCAGCTGTGCAAAAATGCCAAATGTTATTTATTGTGCACTGTGTGTAATATAATCCATTGTGATATTACGTCATGTGACAAGGTAATATTATTGGGATTAAACATGGCAGTTCACTACTTTAAGCAAGGGAGGTTATAAAGTACAAGATACTTTTTGGGCAGCAGTTTGGAGAGAATCATAGCCTAGTGGACAGAAATAGTCGGAGTTGGTGTACTTGAGCTGCGGGATTCCCAAAGTATTGTTGAGTCAAAGAGGCGATCTGGTCGGCAAGCAAGGCGCAAGCTGCCAAGTCCAGTGATTGGGATCCACTATAACCACAACCATAGACTATGATTGTTGCTGAGCTATTGCAGCAAACATTTCCCCATGACATAGGCAGGTGTCCCATGATGGTGCACAATATTTGCACTAAATTTTAGTTTATGTTCCAAAGAACTGTGAAAGTTTGTAACCACCAAGACTGTCCGTCTAGTTTTGTTGCACAATGTGTCGACTGTGTTTTTTTTGCTGCACCATCACTTTTCAGAGTGGTGACCAACACCCCATTGCATTGTATGTCCACCCCTATCTCAGTCTATTACAATAAAACAGAGATAATGCCAACAGAAACAACACCCCTACATCCCCTTGAGCTCTGGGTCTATTGGGTACGTTCTTATTGGAAATTCGACTGCGGAAATGCTGCTTTGATGTCCACCTTCAAAAGGTGCAGCAAGGCCACACATTTTAATTAAATGCAAAGTGTCATATACACAGTGACATCAGCTGGATAAATTCACAATTCTTGTTATATGATCACTCCAAGGTTGGCAAAACATGACATGATGCAAGAGGATGGAGAGCCACAGAACCTGAGACATGGAAGTCCTAAAGTTTTCCCTTAAAGCGTTATTCCTCTATTTAGGCGATATGACTTATCCTCAGGACAGGATTAATGGGGGTCTGACTTCTGGGATCCCAACCGATACCGAAAACAGGGCTCTGCAAAGCCCTGTATGAATGGAGCTGTGGTGGCCATGCGTGCCACCGCTCCATTCATTCTCTATGGGACTGATGGAAATTGTGGAGCTCTGTACATGGTTATCTTCAGCAGTCCCATAGAAAATGAGTGGAGCGGTGATACATATGTCTCAGAACTGCTCCATTCAGATGAGGCATTTCATAGCCTTGTTCTTGGGGTTAGTGGGGGTCTCACCGATGATCAGCAAGTTATCATGTGTCCTGTTGATCCTGTTGTCACACAGTTGTATTAACGTACATATAAACTTATGGTATAGAATAAAACATTGCTGTATGTATTAAAACTTCTATTAATTAGTGCATCATTTGCACAGTCTTGGGCAGTTCAGTAGATAGCAGTGGGGGTTAACATTGCTGTAGTCTGTAAATATGTGTGGGCCCATTGTTAATGTTTTTACATTGTGTTGTGACATCACAAAAAGGGGATCTGTCCCCACATTTGAGCGTTGTGACCTATTAATATGCGCATACAGGTTATACACTACTGAAAAAAAGTCATGCCTGTATGCCTCATATCAGATGCTTTTTGGAAAAATCATCTTATCTCTTTTATGTAAATGAGATCTTCCAGGCTATGGGGCGTACGCTGCCCGGAAGATGATGCTGCCTCCTCGCTTGATTATCCTATCTTTCTCCTGCCACATTGTCACTGTGTCCTTCCATTCCGACAGCTGTCGCTCCTCTTCACTGTTCCACCCTTCTGTGAGCTTTGGCTTTACTTTTTTTCTGCACAGGCGCCAGGGAGTTTTTCTGTTTTCCCTTCTTCCTGAACTCATCAATTACTCGAAAAAGAACTAGAATCCAACTTGGTCAAAACAAGATGGGCTACCAATTCACTGAGCAATCATTGCAGCTTCCCAACTGAAGTCTATCGATAGGGAGCAGCAGAGTGTGAGAGAAAGGCACAGACCCATGCTACTGCTTCCTAGTAAGAGTTCATTTCCCCAAGAGCTGGATTCACACCTACACTGCTTGGTGTTACTGTACAATGTGCTCCATGCTGCTGCTCCTCCTAAAGATGTGAGACTTCATGTCAGGTAGTCTCCACCTACTAGCTCAAAGGCAACTGGAAATTATTGAGAGAGCCTTTCAATGGGGAAAATTGATGACAAATACATGATCCAAGTAATATATTGGTCAGAAATACTGTTATTCTCATGTTTATGAACATTGCAGCTTATTCTGAAAATTCACGTGAAATGACTGGTACACCTGTACTGTGATGTCACTGTGCTTATTATCCCTGAAACTGTGACGTCACTGTGTGAATTTTTCCCTGTACTGTGACATCACTGTGTTTATTATCCTTGCACTGTGACATTGCTGTTTATTATTAGCGATGATTGAGTATGTTTCATTAAGCCTTTCCGGTGAGCACGCTCGGGTGCTCGCCGAGTATTTCGGCGTGCTCGGGTTTTCTTTTATTGTCGCTGCAGCTGCAAGTGTCACGGCTGTTAGACAGCTGTGACACATGCAGAGATTGACTGTCAGTCGATCTCTGCATGTGTCATGGCTGTCTAACAGCCGTGACACTTGCAGCTGCGGCGACAATAAAAGAAATCCCGAGCATGCGAGTGTGCTCGCTGGAAAGGGTTAATGAAACATACTCGATCATCACTATTTATTATCCATTAATTTGTTGCCACTGTATTATTATCTCTGTACTGTGACATCACTGTATTTATTATCCCTGAAATTCTGATGTCACTGTGTGTATTATCTCTGTACAGTGGCGCCACTGTCTGTATTATCTCTGTACAGTGGCGCCACTGTCGGTATTATCTCTGTACAGTGGCGCCACTGTCGGTATTATCTCTGTACAGTGGCGCCACTGTCGGTATTATCTCTGTACAGTGGCGCCACTGTCGGTATTATCTCTGTACAGTGGCGCCACTGTCGGTATTATCTCTGTACAGTGGCGCCACTGTCGGTATTATCTCTGTACTGTGACGATGTACAGACATTTTATTTGCTTTGTATTATGACATTACAGTGTATACTAGCCCTGACACCTGATTGTATCCAGAATACAATGAAGGCCAAAATGAAGGTAGGGATAGATTCACGTCTTCATACACATTTCCATTTTTCTGTTTCACGAACAGAAAATAAAAAAATGACGAGTATCGGAGCTGTCACGTGACGGACATCTGCCATGTACCGAAAATTGGCGATAATTGGGTCAGGAGTGCAGACAGACAGAAGAGGCCCCTGTGAGAGATCAATATATGGGCCCCCTGCTGTCCATCAGCCCATCATAATGCACAGTTCCACCTTCCACTGTGTAATCCCCTCCTGTCCTCATCCAGCCGGTACTAGGCCTCAGGATTACCTTACCTCTCATAATCACAGAATCTTTGCACTCAGACTCCACTCAGACTCCTCATTTCCTCAGCGTCATCAGCTGCTTAGAATCAGAAACATCCTCTGTACTTCCTGAAAATCGTTTGAATGAATCCCACATCTTCCTGCTCGTCACAGGATCACAGGATATAGCATCTTCCTCGCCCTCCGCTGGTAGTTTAACTCATTAGCAGCTCTTACAGCTCAGCACATGGCAGGATGGCGTGGCCTAATGTCAGTGCTGCGCTGCAAAAATGTCCTATTCTTACATTTACTTTTGACTGCAGATGGGAACAGACTTTTTTTTATTTATTTATTTTTAGAAATGGCCCTAGAAGTACTTTTATTTAAGCCTTTTCAACATATTACCCGCCTATTGCTTAACTGCACTGCACACATGTAGTTATATGGCATTATATATGCTGCTGAATTTGTATTTTCTTCCTGTCTTTGCAACATACTTCCCATTATTCTTATCTCTATTATATGGACTAAAATAATTTCAGTTTTATCACTCTCTCATTGCCCCCCGTGTGTAAGGCTGTGTGCACACGATGCGTTTTTAATGCGTTTCCGCAGCGTTTGTGCAGCTGCGGAAACGCATTAAAAACGCATGGTAGAAGGGCAGCTATGGTCCCCAATGATAATCCGCATGTGCTGTGCCCATGCTGCGGATTTTTCCGCAGCGCTTATGCTGCGCTCAAAAATCCGCAGCATGTCCATTAATTTTGCGGAAACACGGCGTTTTCGCCGCGATTGACTTGCATTAGACCGCATGGATTACGCATCACTGTATATGTAGATGCATAATCCACGCGTTCTAATGTGCGGATGGTACCCGGGTGTGGAGGAGAGGAGAGTCTCATCCACACCCAGGTACCATTAAGAAATCTGTAAAAAAGAATAAAATAAAAAATAAATATATACTTACCTTCTGTCGGCCCGCGCACCGCTCCTGCTTGGTTCCCGGCACTTTGCAGTGAGTTGAAGGACCTGCGCTGACGTCAGAGTCATGTGACGGGTCACGTGACGCTGATGACTCGCCCCCTGGGCCGTGGGGCACGCGGATCCGGGCGATAGGGGAACAATGGGGGTAGTAGTAGTGGCGGCCCGGTCCCGCAGCTCAGGGTGGTCAGGCCAATGGTAGTCTGCTATGCGCTCCAAATAATGTCCGACTACGCCACCCGT
Organism: Phyllobates terribilis; assembly: GCF_046119375.1. Classification (NCBI taxonomy): domain Eukaryota; kingdom Metazoa; phylum Chordata; class Amphibia; order Anura; family Dendrobatidae; genus Phyllobates; species Phyllobates terribilis. The sequence continues at coordinate 367,707,775 of NW_027362768.1, forward strand.
GGATTGCGGTTATTAGGAACCGCCGCTGCAAGGCAGTCCGCTGGGGCTGATGATGGGTGCAGCTGAGGTGATGTGACTCCCCACGGGAAGAGTGCAGCCCCAGGGCAGTGTAGTGGATGGTGGGAGTGATGGTAGTGCGAGTCCCGGTGCTGATAGTGCTGGAGGCGCGAAGGAGCACACAGACAACAAGTTACAGTCCAGGGTCTTTACTCACAGTTCGTTTGTTCCAGGTCACTTCAGCCAGCAGTGACCGCCCGAGCCGTGCTGCGTCCACCAGGTGAGGGGCTTGGTCAACTCCCAGGCAGTTCAGGAGCATGGCACAGGACCCCCTTTTATCCTTTCTCTGGCCTGCCTCACCAGTGACCCACTTTTGTCCAGCTGCCGCGGACCTATGCGGTTAAACGTGGGCCCCGTCCTCCGCTGTCCTATATGGTGCCTTCCTAGCAGGTTTGATGAGGTGTCGCACCAATATATGATCACGACGACCGGTCTTTGGCTGAGGGTTGTTTCTCCTCCACCAACTTGGGATCCGGTACCCTTAATCTGCCTGACCCTGCACCCTGGATTCTCGTGGGTTCTTAGGGTCCCTTCCACCTTCTTGTTCCTGAGCCCTTCTGTTTCTCTGTCTCTCCTTCTTTGCAGTTCCTTTCTCTTGGAGCTGAGATGAGCCAGAATCTCAGCTCCCCTTCACCTCCTCCTCGGCCTCTTCTCCAGGCCCACTTCTCCTTCTCCTCTCAGGCCCCGGCCTCTTCCCTAGGCCTGCCTCTGGAGCAGCACTCAGCCTGAGCTGCTGCTCCCTGTCTTCTCCTCTCCACAGAACGAACGAACCTAGATCTAAGATGGTGCCCACCTTTTATACCTCCCTCTAGCCATGAGCCCAGGTGACCAGCAACCAATGGGCTCCTACCTACGCTCAGGAACCGCCCCCTATCTGCCCCTACAGCACTGGGTGTTCCACCCCTCCCTCCCCACTCCAGCAGGGACATGGTCGGTCGTGCCTGCACTTATGTCTAGTGGGAGCACCGTTGAGCTGTCCCTCGGAAATGGGGTGTGTGTGCTGCATGCAGCTAACTGAGCCCTGGTCCATACTCCATCCTTACCTGGGAGTGGAATATCACACCTCTGGTCTGAGGTGCAATACCCCTGTAGCGGCCGAACCCTCGGGGCGCTACATTCCCCCCTGGTAAAGCACAGCACGTCCTCGGGCTGGAAAAGAGCAAAAACAGATAATTACAGGACATGCAAAACTTTTTAAAACTTTTCACATTAGAAACAGACATTACGGTTCAACTCCCTTTATGGGACACACTTTTCTTTTCACTAGACATTATAGAAAACTTTTTCAATACTTCCGGAACTCTTTTGTATAAAACATTATAGAAAACTTTCACATGACTATTTAGCAGCATATAAAACCTTTTCACATAAAACATTTTTTTTAAGTAAAGCACATTCTTGGATCCTGCCGACTACGCCAAAGCTGACTCGCCCCCTGGGCCGTGGGGCACGCGGATCCGGGCGATAGGGGAACAATGGGGGTAGTAGTAGTGGCGGCCCGGTCCCGCGGCTCAGGGTGGTCAGGCCAATGGTAGTCTGCTATGCGCTCCAAATAATGTCCGACTACGCCACCCGTGGATTGCGGTTATTAGGAACCGCCGCTGCAAGGCAGTCCGCTGGGGCTGATGATGGGTGCAGCTGAGGTGATGTGACTCCCCACGGGAAGAGTGCAGCCCCAGGGCAGTGTAGTGGATGGTGGGAGTGATGGTAGTGCGAGTCCCGGTGCTGATAGTGCTGGAGGCGCGAAGGAGCACACAGACAACAAGTTACAGTCCAGGGTCTTTACTCACAGTTCGTTTGTTCCAGGTCACTTCAGCCAGCAGTGACCGCCCGAGCCGTGCTGCGTCCACCAGGTGAGGGGCTCGGTCAACTCCCAGGCAGTTCAGGAGCATGGCACAGGACCCCCTTTTATCCTTTCTCTGGCCTGCCTCACCAGTGACCCACTTTTGTCCAGCTGCCGCGGACCTATGCGGTTAAACGTGGGCCCCGTCCTCCGCTGTCCTATATGGTGCCTTCCTAGCAGGTTTGATGAGGTGTCGCACCAATATATGATCACGACGACCGGTCTTTGGCTGAGGGTTGTTTCTCCTCCACCAACTTGGGATCCGGTACCCTTAATCTGCCTGACCCTGCACCCTGGATTCTCGTGGGTTCTTAGGGTCCCTTCCACCTTCTTGTTCCTGAGCCCTTCTGTTTCTCTGTCTCTCCTTCTTTGCAGTTCCTTTCTCTTGGAGCTGAGATGAGCCAGAATCTCAGCTCCCCTTCACCTCCTCCTCGGCCTCTTCTCCAGGCCCACTTCTCCTTCTCCTCTCAGGCCCCGGCCTCTTCCCTAGGCCTGCCTCTGGAGCAGCACTCAGCCTGAGCTGCTGCTCCCTGTCTTCTCCTCTCCACAGAACGAACGTACCTAGATCTAAGATGGTGCCCACCTTTTATACCTCCCTCTAGCCATGAGCCCAGGTGACCAGCAACCAATGGGCTCCTACCTACGCTCAGGAACCGCCCCCTATTTGCCCCTACAGCACTGGGTGTTCCACCCCTCCCTCCCCACTCCAGCAGGGACATGGTCGGTCGTGCCTGCACTTATGTCTAGTGGGAGCACCGTTGAGCTGTCCCTCGGAAATGGGGTGTGTGTGCTGCATGCAGCTAACTGAGCCCTGGTCCATACTCCATCCTTACCTGGGAGTGGAATATCACACCTCTGGTCTGAGGTGCAATACCCCTGTAGCGGCCGAACACTGACGTCTGCAGGTCTTTCAATTCAAAGTTGCCGGCAGCCGGGACCGAGCGAAACAAGACAGCGCGGGCCATCGGAGGGTAAAGTATACATTTGTTTTTTATTTTTACCACTCTCTCGGGTCACACTATATAAATCCATGCTGTTTGCATGGATTTATATAGTGTGACCTAGTTGTCAAGCACTTTCCAGATGATGCTAATGTGGCACCCCAGGGGTCTGGTTGCCACAGTAATAGAAATATTACGTCTGAGAGCAAGTGGGAGGTTTCTCTGGTCAGGAGCCCTAAGCATGCAACACTTCCTGCCCAGACCTGGGAGGGGAGGAATCTGCCCTTATAAACTGGGTCTGGGGCGGGATTAGTGAGTTCAGTCAGAGCTTGGAGAACAAGCAGACACAGGGAAAGTAACAGCAGGAGCTCTGTAGGAGCAGTAGCTGAAGACCAGGGGCTGGAGCTGAGCAGAGCTCGCCCTGGCAGAAGAATCTGATAACCGGACACCGGAGTCCGAGGCTGTGGGGACTGATATTCACCCAGCAGCAGAAACCAGCCGGCAGGGGATTGCAGGTCCTCTAGCCATAGAAGCCCGGAGGCTCAGTCACAAGGAAGGGACCAGCACCGCCATCCAGGAGCGGAGGCTAACAGAAGGCCCCAAGTCACCCGCCATACGGGTGAGCACCACACGGTATACTCAGGGACGTGGGCTACTTCTACCCGCTTACAGCAAGGTAGCCAGAAAGAGTGCAGATAGATGGGGAGGCCTACAACTCCACCTGGCCAGGGGAACTCCTGTTTGCTCGCAGACTGACCAGGCCCCTTATGTTAGCCAGTACTCCCGGGAGGGTCTGCCTTAATATCACCAGTAAAGACCCTGAACTGCACTGCAAAGACTCAGTCGTTCCTGTTTCATCGCCGCACCAGCACTACTGGTGCTAGGACTCCCGTGCACTATCACCCTCACCATTAACTACACTGCCCTGGGGCTCCACTCTTCCCGTGGGGAGTCACACTACCTCAGCTGCACACACCATCAGCCCCAGCGGTCTGCCTTGCAGCGGCGGTCCGCGCTGACCGCAATCCACGGGTGGCGTAGTCGGACAATTAACCTAAAACCCCCACAAAATACCACCATCGGCCTGACCACCCTGAGCCACGGGACCGGGTCACCGCCACGGATTCTACAACCCCCAGAGACCCAGCTCCGGGTATCCCACACACGTCCACACTAGGCCCAGGGGGCGAGTCAGCTTTGGCGTAGTCGGCAGGATTTCGTGCCCGCAACCACCGGGTACTGCGCGCCTTCAAAAGACTGTCATACCTGCCATGGTGAAGGTCCCCACCATCCGGAGCAGTTTCCCGCCATCTTCAAAAGTTTCCCGCCATCCGCGGTCGTTTTCCCGCCATCGGACGCCATCTTCGGGACGCCGCGCGGGAAGAAGAGGGGCGTGGACGCCGAAAGCGCGCGAGACCCGAAGCTCCGCCTCACGCATCGACGGTGCGCAAGGTCCTGTAAGGGAGAGAGAGCTGACGTCACCAGAGCGCAACACAAGGTCCTCCACCCTGACGATCGTCTGCGGAGCCGCGGCCTGCGGAGAAGAAGCAACAGAAGGTAGGCCACACTTAACTAGGGGGGAGGAAGATGACGGACACAGAGGGACCCTCTACCACCAGCGCGGCCACTGCCGCAGTAATGCCATTTACAATGCCTTACATCCCCGGAGCGGCCTGGCTGCCCCAATACTCAGGAGAGTCACATACCCTAAGCGACTTTAAAGAGAGACTGTACAGCCTATTTAAGGTATACCCCCTGACGGAGGGCCAGAAAGTGAGCATATTGATAGGCCAGCTAACCGGCGCAGCCCAACGTGAAGTAAAGTCCTGGTCAGTCCGGGACAAGGAGACTGTAAAAGAAATCTTAACCCGTCTGAGAGACACTTTTGATACCCGTACTTCAGCAGAGATCAAAATGAAATTCTATGGGTGCAAGCAGCGGGCCCAAGACAGTATAAGAGACTATGCTTTGAATTTGCAAGAGGCCCTGGGAGCCATTAAACAGGCAGACCCTGACAGTGTGCGGAATGCAGATGAACTGTTAACTGAGCAATTCATTGAGGGTCTGCTGTCCAACGCCCACCGAACCCAGTTACGTGCAATGGCCTTGCAGAACCCTGGTTTAGACTTTGCAAAGTTCAAGGACAGGGCCATCCGGGTGCTCCGAGAACCGTCACCGGGTAGCGCTGTAACCCACCGGCGCCCTGCTATTACCTATCATCAGGAGGCGGCGCCCTTGTCTGCAGAGCCTATAGGAGCTGGTGCGCAGGCTTTGGACAACAACCCGGCTACAGACCTGCACCATCAGGTCCAAGAGCTAACTAAAAGCGTAGCCGCGCTAACCAGAACTGTGCAGTCTTTACAGGTCTCTCCTCCAGGAAAGATCCAGCTGGCATCCGGACCGGAGGACGTCCCGTGGCACCGACAGAGGAGGATCCCATCGTCCAGAGGAAGACCCAGAGACAGATACAACGAGGACGGACAACCAATCTGCCACCGCTGCAATCAACCCGGACATATGGCAAGGTACTGTCATTTAAACGGGCACAACCTGGGGCAGAGGGCCAACCCCCAGGCATAAGATCATCAGGCCCATCGAACTGGCGTGATAAATGCGTAGAGGGACGTCCGGTCTTGCCTGTGGTACTGGATGGCATTCCCATGAGTGCCCTACTGGACACTGGGTCACAAGTGACTACCATCCCGTACGTGCTCTTTAAGCGGTACTGGAATGACTCGGACATAACCCGCTACCCAGATGACGACCTGAGTATCATCGCCAGCAATGGTCAGCCCGTGCCGCAGGTGGGGTTCAAAGAGGTGACCATTAAGGTCGGTAAGGTCGAACTGGCGGCACAAGGCCTGATTATTGTGGACATTGACCGTCATGAGAGTCACCCTAGAATAACCTTGGGAACTAACGTGATTGAAAATTGTCTTGCAGAGGTGATTCTCATTTTACAGCAGGTTGCCAAGAACGCCAGTTCCAGCCAGCAGCGTGTGCTCCAAAAAGAGATCCGGGCACTGATGAAGCGGCAACAAGTGGAACTATCTGGTGGTGAGATAGGTAGCGTGAGAATGTGTGACCCGTTCCCTATTGCCATGCCCCCGAAAAGTGAGATGATGATCTGGTGCCGGGCAGCTATTGGTCTAAGAGGTAGAGACTACCAAGCAATGGTAGAACCCGTCTACTCAGACAGTAGGCCCACTATTCTGACAGCACGGGGGGTGGTCGATGTACGCCATGGGAGGGTGCCCGTCCGCATCATAAATATCGGGGAGAGAGAAGTATACCTGCCCCGGTATGCCACGCTAGCCAAATTGTTCACCATAAACCAAAATTCTGTAAGGGCCGTGGAACCCTTGCCTCCATCTCAACCAGAGGAAGGTAACGGCTCTAAGAAACAAATGGAGGACTGGTGTCAGCAACTGCATTTGGGTAATGACTCCACTCCCTCACACCAGAAACAGGGAGTCTACCGGGTGGTTCTGGAGTGCGAAAGAGTCTTTAGTAAACACCCGCTAGACTTCGGGCGAGTAAAGGGGGTAGAACATCACATCCCCACAGGAGACCATCCACCCATAAAGAAAAGATACCGACCTGTACCCCCTGCACACTATCAGCATGCAAAGGGGATGTTGCGGGACATGAAGGAGGCTGGGGTAATCAGGGACAGCTGTAGCCCCTGTGCAGCTCCACTAGTTTTGGTGAAAAAGAAGGACAACACAATGAGAATGTGTGTAGACTACAGAAAGGTCAACCGTATCACACACAAAGATGCGTACCCGTTACCTAGAATAGAAGAATCTTTAGCTGCATTAAAATCTGCTAACTTCTTCTCCACTTTGGATCTTACTAGCGGGTACTGGCAGGTTCCTGTAGCAGAGGCAGACAAGGAGAAGACTGCATTCACCACCCCGATGGCTCTCAGTGAATTCAACTGTATGCAGTTCGGGCTCTGCAACGCACCAGGAACCTTCCAGCGGTTGATGGAATGCTGTCTGGGACACCGGAATTTCGAGACGGTCTTGTTATACCTGGACTATGTCATCGTTTATTCCAAAACCTACGAGGACCATTTGAAACACCTGGCAGAAGTGTTTGATGCCCTGGCAAGCTACGGCCTAAAGGTGAAACCATCCAAGTGTCACCTGCTGAAACCAAAGGTGCAGTACCTGGGACACGTGGTGAGTGCTGACGGAGTGGCTCCCGACCCCGATAAGATCACCGTGATTAAAGACTGGCCAAGACCCTCCAGCATAAAGGAAATGCGGCAGTTTCTCGGGTTGGTAGGCTACTACCGAAGATTCATTCCCGGTTTCACCAAAATGGCAGCTCCTATGCAGGACCTCCTGATAGGTCAATCCAGGAAGGCCAAAAATCAGAAGCCGCCCTTCAGGTGGGAAAAGCTGGAAGAGGAGTCCTTCCACCAGCTGAAGATGGCCCTCACGGGGGATGAAATCCTGGCGTACCCTGACTACAGCCAGCCCTTTATCCTCCACACGGACGCGAGCAACATCTGGCTAGGAGCCATACTGTCCCAGATCCAGCAGGGGAAATAACGGGTAATCGCTTACGCCAGCCGAAAACTAAGGCCCACAGAGAGAAACCCTGAGAATTATAGCTCATTCAAGCTAGAGTTCCTGGCAGTGGTGTGGGCAGTGACCGAACGTTTCAAGCATTACCTTGCCTCTTCCAAGTTCACCGTGTACACGGATAACAACCCGTTGACACACCTGGACACTGCAAGACTTGGTGCCCTGGAGCAGAGATGGATGGCCGCCTGTCCAACTATGAATTCACCATCAAATACCGGGCGGGACACTCAAATGCCAACACGGATGCCCTGTCCAGAATGCCAAACTTACCGGACGTAGGGGAAGATCCAGAAGAACTGGAAGAAGTCTAACTCCCTGCGTTCCACCGTCATGGGATTACCCTGTATTCCCACCATGTAAGGGACAGGCGCTCTGCCACGTTCAATCCCTTACCCCACTACAGCTGGGCAGAGACGCAAGACAGTGATCCCGCAGTCCGTCTGGTGAAGGAAATGCTGACACAGGCTGATGCCCGCCTTGATCCAGACGCTCCGGAGGAGACCAAGCAACTGTGGAAGGAGAAAAGCAGGCTGTTTCTTTACAAGGAGAAGCTGTGCCGGAGAATGGTCAACTCTAGAACACATGAGCTGACCTGGCAGGTAGTGGTCCTAAGACGAGACGCGGCTATGGTTCTGGAGGCGTACCACGACGGAGCAGGACACTTCGGATGGAAAAAGCTGGAGTTCTTGTTGCGTGAACGGTTCTACTGGGTAGGCATGAGAGGAGCCATCGAGAGGTGGTGCAGAGACTGTGGCCCGTGCAACCTAAGAAGAAAGGACCGTGCCAGCCAGAAGAGTCCCCTGCAGCCCATCATCACGAGGCAGCCACTGGAACTGGTAGCCCTGGACCATGTGAAACTGGCTCCAAGCAAATCTGGGTACGTCTACGCCCTCACCATCGTAGATCACTACTCCCGGTTTCTAGTGGTGGTCCCTGTCAAGGACTTAACGGCCCAAACAGCAGCCAGGGCCTTTCAGCTGCACTTCTGCCGTCCATACGGGTATCCAGAGCAAGTGCTGACGGACCAAGGACCAGCCTTCGAAGCGGAGGTCTTCCAGAAGTTCTGCAATCTGTATGGCTGCAGGAAGATAAGAACAACGCCCTATCACCCTCAGACCAACAGACTATGTGAGAAAATGAACCAGGTGGTGATAGACTTGCTAAAAACGCTGCCCCTGGAAGAACGCAGTCTGTGGCCTGAAAAACTGCCTGATTTGGTGGACTTGTACAATCACATCCCCGTAGGCTCCACCAACTGTACCCCGGCTTACCTAATGAGAGCAAGACCTGGTAAGCTGCCTATTGACCTGGATATGGGAGTCCTGACAGCTGAGGACACCTCGCCAGAGGCAGACTGGGATACAGAACGGCAGCAGCAGTATCGGAAAGTACAGGAGAGCGTCGAGCGAAGTCTGTCTCAAGCAAGAGAAAGGCAAGAGAAGGCTTATAACCAGTATGCTCCCGCTGTTCCCCTGGTACCTGGAGAGCAGGTCTTGAAGAGAAAGAGGCGGCTCCACAAGTTGGACGACCAGTGGGAGAAGGACCCGTACACCGTACTGCCCTCAAGTCATGAGAACCCAAAAGTATGTATCATCAGTAAGGATGGAGGAGAGACCACAGCCATTGTCTCCAGAGACCACCTGAAGAAGTGTCCCAAGCAGCTGCAAAGCCCTGAAGAAGATCAAGAAAACCCTCAACCCGCAGAGGAAAGGGAAGAAATGATCAGTACCGCACTCGGAGACTTTCCCCGGTCCTGGACTCAGATCAACAACGCAGTAGTGGTACCCGTCCTCACCTTTCTCCAGCCAGCCCCTCAAGGACCTACAGAAGAACAGGGAGTGTCAGAAGAGCAGCCGGCCCAGGAGGCAGAAGAATCCATACCAGCAGCCCAGGAGAATCAACCCTCTGCTAGTAGTGAGCCTGCCGTGCCCCTAGTAAGCCAAAGAGTACGCAGAAAGCTGCCAGACCTACCCGCAACACCTTCTACACCCTGTAGTGCAGAACTAGATAGTGGGTTACGTAGGTCCACCAGGAGCACTAGAGGACAGATGCCCGCTCGCTGGAGAATCTAAACTGTGATACCTGTAAACTGCAAATGTTGAAAATGGCTTATGTTTTTGTTGCCTGTTCATTAATTATGTTTCTCTAGTTGCCCTTCAGGTTTATTTGGACTGACAGGTTATGGACGCTGAGTAACCGGAACTACATTGTAGATAGTTGCACCTTGGTGCCTCTTGCGAAGATGGCCGCGGAAGAGAAAAACCTGTCTGACGTGGCCTCCTTGTGGCCCAAAGTAGCTAGCCTCAGCCTTGCAGCCACGCCCAGGGCCAACGCTTGGGGTTTGCTTTGGACAGGTCCCCTACTCTGTTCCAAGACTTCATCTTGTTGGGTGATATTGACACCCGGTTACGGACACGCCGTGACCTCTAAAGACTAAAGCTTCTTGTACATATGTTATGCTACTGTTATACCCTGTATTTGTGTTTTCTTAAAAATGTGTTTAGTCCCGGAGTACTAAAATTCACTAGGGCGGAATGTGGCACCCCAGGGGTCTGGTTGCCACAGTAATAGAAATATTACGTCTGAGAGCAAGTGGGAGGTTTCTCTGGTCAGGAGCCCTAAGCATGCAACACTTCCTGCCCAGACCTGGGAGGGGAGGAATCTGCCCTTATAAACTGGGTCTGGGGCGGGATTAGTGAGTTCAGTCAGAGCTTGGAGAACAAGCAGACACAGGGAAAGTAACAGCAGGAGCTCTGTAGGAGCAGTAGCTGAAGACCAGGGGCTGGAGCTGAGCAGAGCTCGCCCTGGCAGAAGAATCTGATAACCGGACACCGGAGTCCGAGGCTGTGGGGACTGATATTCACCCAGCAGCAGAAACCAGCCGGCAGGGGATTCCAGGTCCTCTGGCCATAGAAGCCCGGAGGCTCAGTCACAAGGAAGGGACCAGCACCGCCATCCAGGAGCGGAGGCTAATGTGGCACCCCAGGGGTCTGGTTGCCACAGTAATAGAAAAATTATGTCTGAGAGCAAGTGGGAGGTTTCTCTGGTCAGGAGCCCTAAGCATGCAACACTGCCCGCCCAGACCTGGGAGGGGAGGAATCTGCCCTTATAAACTGGGTCTGGGGCGGGATTAGGAGAGTTAGAACTTGGAGAGGGAAAGATACAGCAGGAGCTCTGTAGGAGCAGGAGTGAGTGCCAGAAGCTGGAAGCTAGATAGCTCGCCTTGGCTGAAGACACTAAACCCGGACACGGAGTCCGAGGCCGTGGGGACATCCAGGTCCAGCAGCAGAATCCAACCGGCAGGGGATTCCAGGTCCTCTGGCCTTAGAAGCCCGGAGGCACGGTCACAAGCAAGGGACCAGCACCGCCGTCGTGGAGCGGAGGCTAACAGAAGGCCCCAAGTCACCGGCCATACGGGTGAGCACCACACGGTATACTCAGGGACGTGGGCTACTTCTACCCGCATAGAGCAAGGTAGCCAGGAAAGAGTGCAGATAGACGGGGAGGCCTACAACTCCACCTGGCCAGGGGGAGACCCTGCTTGCTCACAGACTGACCAGGCCTCTACTGCTAACCAGTACTCCCGGGAGGGTCTGCTTTATACCATCAGTAAAGACCCTGAACTGCACCACACGTCTCTGTGTTTCATCGCCGCACCAGCACCATTAGTACTGGGACGCTCACACCATCACTCCCATCATCCACACTAGCTGCCCTGAGGCAATACTTCTCCCGTGGGGAGTTATCCCATACTTGGCTGCGCTTACAACATCAGCCTCAGCAGCCTGCAGCGCAGCGGCGGTCCCCACTGACCGCAATCCACGGGTGGCGTAGTCGGACATTTGTTATTACACTAAGACTGCCACTGGTTTGACCACCCTGAGCCATGGACCGGGTCGCCGCCACACTGAGACTACCACCCCCAGCATCCCACCAGAGGCCCGGTTCCGGGTTCCCCAAGCGGCCCAGGGGGCGAGTCACTAACAGAAGGCCCCAAATCACCAGCCATACGGGTGAGCACCACACGGTATACTCAGGGACGTGGGCTACTTCTACCTGCTTACAGCAAGGTAGCCAGAAAGAGTGCAGATAGACGGGGAGGCCTACAACTCCACCTGGCCAGGGGAACTCCTGTTTGCTCGCAGACTGACCAGGCCCCTTATGTTAGCCAGTACTCCCGGGAGGGTCTGCCTTAATATCACCAGTAAAGATCCTGAACTGCACTGCAAAGACTCAGTCGTTCCTGTTTCATCGCCGCACCAGCACTACTGGTGCTAGGACTCCCGTGCACTATCACCCTCACCATCAACTACACTGCCCTGGGGCTCCACTCTTCCCGTGGGGAGTCACACTACCTCAGCTGCACACACCATCAGCCCCAGTGGTCTGCCTTGCAGCGGCGGTCCGCGCTGACCGCAATCCACGGGTGGCGTAGTCGGACAATTAACCTAAAACCCCCACAAAATACCACCATCGGCCTGACCACCCTGAGCCACGGGACCGGGTCACCGCCACGGATTCTACAACCCCCAGAGACCCGGCTCCGGGTATCCCACACACGTCCACACTAGGCCCAGGGGGCGAGTCACTAAAATCGCCTGGAAAGCGCTTGTCAATCCACATGCGGAAACGCATGTGGAAACGCATGTGAATCCGCATGTATTCCGCAGGAAAAACGCATGCACAATCAGCATGCGTTTTTTCTGCCAGGGAGATGCAGAAATGATGCAGAAATTTTCTGCTTCATTTCTGCATCGTGTGCACATACCCTAACATCTGGCAGGTCCGGCATCAGCACCCGGGCAAGTTCCGGGGCCCTGAGCAGGCAGGGAGGGCCCACTCGCCGTCGGGCACGCCGCTGCGCTACGGGACCCGTGAGTGGAGGAGAGCGGTGTCAGCGCCCGCTCCCCCCCGCTTGCTCAGGGCCCCGGCACCCGGCACAATACTTACCTCTCCCCGTGCCTCCGCAGCAGCTCCTGTCTCTTCCGCGGCTGCTGCACAGTGACGTCTCAGGTCAGAGGGTGCGGTGACGTCTTTACACCGCGCCCTCCCCTGAGCCGTCACAGCGCACAGCGGGAAGACGCCGGTGCGCGTGAGGTGTCTGGAGCAGCGGCAGCAGGTGAGAAGTGAGGTGAGTATTTGATTTTTTTTTTTTTATTGTATGGAGGCATGGGGCATTATATGGGAGGGGTGGGGTGGTGTGACATCCTGCATGGGGCATTATAAGCGAGGGGGGTGTGAGACAGCCTACATGGGGCATTATAAGCAAGGAGGGGGTGTGACATCCTGCATGGGGCATTATAAGGGGGGGGTGACATCCTGCATGGGGCATTATATGGGAGGGGTGGGGTGGTGTGACATCCTGCATGGGGCATTATATGGGAGGGGTGGGGTGGTGTGACATCCTGCATGGGGCATTATAAGCAAGGAGGGGGTGTGACATCCTGCATGGGGCATTATAAGGGGGGGGTGACATCCTGCATGGGGCATTATAAGGGGGGGGGGTGACATCATGCATGGGGCATTATATTGTAACAACTGCTTTCATGCAGGATTTTACTCCAAAGAAGCAAAGGATGAGTAAATTAGATCATAAAATTTAACCTTTATTGAATAAAGTCATAACATGATAAAAACTTATTAAAAAACACCAGTAACTTCATACGGGGGGTATCGTCAGAATAGCAATATATCACATATACCATGTAAATAGAGGACACTGAAAGCAAAATTGTAGGACTAAAGTATATATATTGGACCCGGTAGCTATAACAAACCAAACAATAAGTAAAGCTGCATAGCAATCTATATTTAGAATAGAATTGGTGTTAGTAGCTCACATTAGTGGGTCAGCATAACCTTAACCTACATGTAATTACACACACAGTGTTTATCGTGGTGTCCATTACCTGGTGAATAAGGGGATAAATAAGCCAGATGACCCGCCACTCCACTCCGACGCACGTTTCGTCAGCCTTCTTCAGGCGGCGCGGTTATGCTGACCCACTAATGTGAGCTACTAACACCAATTCTATTCTAAATATAGATTGCTATGCAGCTTTACTTATTGTTTGGTTTGTTATAGCTACCGGGTCCAATATATATACTTTAGTCCTACAATTTTGCTTTCAGTGTCCTCTATTTACATGGTATATGTGATATATTGCTATTCTGACGATACCCCCCGTATGAAGTTACTGGTGTTTTTTAATAAGTTTTTATCATGTTATGACTTTATTCAATAAAGGTTAAGCTTTATGATCTAATTTACTCATCCTTTGCTTCTTTGGAGTAAAATCCTGTATGAAAGCAGTTGTTACAATATTGTTAGAGTTGTTTGTGATCAATATTATTATATATGGGATACCATTGTGGGACTTTTTGTAAGTTAATATGGGCCATTATATAGTGGTGTGACATCCTGCATGGGGCATTATAAAGGGGGGGGGTGACATCCTGCATGGGGCATTATATAAGGGGAAGGTGACATCCTGCATGGGGCATTATATGGGGGTGTGACATCCTGCATGGGGCATTATAATGGAGGGGGGGTGACATCCTGCATGGGGCATTATAATGGAGGGGGGGTGACATCCTGCATGGGGCATTATAAGGGAGGGGGGGTGACATCCTGCATGGGGCATTATAAGGGAGGGGGGTGTGACATCCTGCATGGGGCATTATAAGGGAGGGGGGTGTGACATCCTGCATGGGGCATTATAAGGGAGGGGGGGTGACATCCTGCATGGGGCATTATAAGGGAGGGGGGGTGACATCCTGCATGGGACTTTATAAGGGGGGGTGACATCCTACATGGGGCATTATATGGGGGGAACAGCCTGCATGGGGCATTATGTGGGGGAAACCGCCTGCGTGGGACATTATGTGGGGGGAACAGCCTGCATGAGGCATTATGTGGGGGGAACAGCCTGCATGGAGCGTTATATGGGGGCCAGTATCCTGTATGGAGCATTTTATGGGGGCCAGTATACTGTTCGGAGCGATTCGCCGGTTTCTTAGCTATTGTGGAATTTACAATAGATAACACTCATGTAATGTAAGAAGTGAAATCTTTGCATTGTACTATATATATATATTTCTCTGCGGTATCTGAGCATCATGAATCGTGGTATGTGTTAAAGGGGCCCACTGAGACTCTTTCGCCCGGGGCCCACAAAAACCTGGAGCCGGCCCCGTTGCCCCCAGTGTGTAACATCCAGCCCCATTAGGCCATGATTAAGACACTTTGTCGAAACGTGTAGGTCTTCCTCCTATTGCACATTTCCCAAAATATTTTGTGGAGCATTGTTTTAAAATAGCTAATAAAAGCTACATTTTATATTGCTGCATTGAAGCCTTTTCGCTGGACCAGCTGCATTTTTCTTGATCTACCCCGTTGCCCCCGGTGTGTTACATCCTGCCACATTGCCCTTGGTATGTAACTTTTAACAGGTATGCGGATGCAACAGCGCAGACTATGAGGAGACAGTTCCAACAACTATTTATTTGATTGAGACAATTAAAGAGGAGCATTCAGCATAATATCAGGAAATAACACAAACAGTGAAAAATGAAACAAGTTATGGTTTAAGGAGAATACAGTAATTCAGATAAACCAGGGTATTGACTCACTATCGTTCTCCTATTACCATTAAAGGGAACCTGTCATGTCCTGCCTACTATGTAAACTGCCCCCATTGCGTTGTTAGTGATGCAATGTGCATTACTAACACGCTTTTTTCATTACAATCGGTGCTGAAACCATGAGTATAGAGCATTTTATAAACTTCTATCAGACCTGCTCTTTTAGTCATGGGGGTTGTGATCCTCGGATTCAGTCAGGGCTGGCGCCACCCACACATTTGCATTCTGCTCCTGGCTCCTGCTGAAGTTTGTATGGGGCGCTTGCGCAGTATGACATGGCCAGCCAGCAAAGCTTGCAGCGGGGGGAGCCGCGCATGCGCTATGACGAGCGGCTCCGCATGCACAGTGATTCTTTTATTAGTACAATTTTGGGTGAAATACTTAAGGGTCCCCTCCCCCACTGTGTCACCTAATTATCTGTGGATACCCTCCCCCACTGTGTCACCTAATTTCCTGTGGGCCCCTCCCCCACTGTATCGCCTAATTTCCTGTGGGTCTGCTCAGAGGGGGTAAGGGGACCCATATTAAAATATAGGTGATTGACACAATGGGGAGGGGGCCCACAGTAAATTAGATATTTACTCTGGGCCCCCTCCCCTGAGCCACCTTTAGATTGCATGAGGGCCCCCTCCCCTAACTGCCTCACTGGCTGGAGCACTAGTCAGGCTGCAGGCATCATATATTTATTTACCTACAGTCAGACTCCCTCTACTCCTCTATCAATACTGCTGTGCTGCTTGGGCAGGGTCTTGACCAATCACAGCACAGCTCTCAGCCTGAGCTGTGCTGTGAGGTCACACAAAGAAAACTAACTTGTAGCCAATCAGGATTAGACCACTGCTGTGGTTGACTGCTCTCTGCCATCAGCTGTTGCGGTGGCTGTGCCGGCTGCAGTGAGAGTGGGCATGCACCCACCGCTCTTCAATAGAAGTAACTGCTGCTGCACTTCACATCACTTGTGCAGCCTGCCCGCCGCTGCCGGCTATAGAATAAAGTGTTCATCGCCCGGCGCACACTATCAGCATGCAGGGCAGCGACAAATGAAGGAGGGAGGGGCTGGCCCACCGGAGGATTCTCCGGTGTCCCGCTGCCGCAGTCTGACTCTGGTGGGAGGAACTGCAGCAGTTAAGCCACAGAGTGGAGACCACGCAATGTTAAAGAGTAGGGTCACTGAGTGCTGAGGACTTTAATTGCAGAGTCCAAACCTCCTCTGGTATAACATCAGTGTAAACACTGCGCCTTCCCTGGGAGCTTCATGGTCAAGCAGCTTCATGCAGCCGTACATCACCAAGCACAATGCAGAGCATCGGATGCGGTGGTGTAAAGCCGCTAGCAGTGGCTCTGCAGGAAACGTGTTCTGTGCAGTGACGGATCACACTTCTCTATCTGGCATCTGATGGACGAGTCTGGGTTTGGTGAATGCCAGGAGGACATTACCCGCCTGAACCGCATTGTGCCCTCTGTACAGTTTGGTAGAGGAGGATAATGCTATAGGCATATTTTTCAGGGCTTGGCCTTGACACATTAGTTCCAGTGAGGGGAAATTTTAATTCTGCAGCACAAGACTTAGATAGCTGTATATAACGCCCCACCCCTTTCCGTGATTCTATTTCTAACACAGAGAAGGAAATGGGAAGAACAGAGAAAGTCAGCAAGAGCAGGAACTCTGAAGATTTGTAACATTTTTGCAAAGCTCTCAGCTAGATAAAGGACATGAAATCTGCAGCAGCAAAATAGTGGACATTTTTTAATTAAGACTTTTTAGGAAGTGACTTAACTTTGCATTTATGAAGCAATTGAACAATACAAAAATATTTTGTACATAGCCATTTAAACCTTTTGTTGGCATCACCCAGTCGCCCCCTTCAGGGTGTTACTACAAATAAAGGAGTGATTTTTATCACATTAATAGTATTCCCATCTTACAAAGTGAGGACAAATGACTAGAATATGCCATTACTTTATGATTGACAGAGGTTCTACCTATAGGATTACTATCCTGAAAATGTAGTGGACGCCGTAACGCAATCGCTACTCTTGCCTATAGGCTGTGTGATATGTCGCTGCCCCAATCTAGGGTCACTCAGGATGTTACATAACAGTGACCTGACTTTTACACTGGTAGAACCAAGCAGTTGTCATTGACATTTCCAGAAATATGAAAAACCTGGGAGTGTCCTCCACTGGTGTGCCATGGGAAAATGGGAGTGGCCTTTAAGGGTTTAATGTCATTAAAGGGGCGTGATTAAGGGTAATGGGAAGCTGATCTATTTCCGCTGTGCCGCTACGGACAGAACAGGCGCAGTGAAAGTGAAGGAAAAAAAAAATAGAATAAAATTTAGACATGTGTCTGATGATGCTACTGTTAGAACCCTCCTGTTTTCTATCTTGTGTTTTGTGGTCACGTGACCATCTGCCTTTATATTCCAGCTCCGCCCTTCTGGCTGTGCTGGACTTCAGTGTTTGACTGTTTCTCTAGCCTGGTGCCTATCTCTGTCAGTTCGCTTGGTCCTCTGGGACCTCTAGTACCTTTTTGTCAGTTTGTCTTTTTGTGTTCTGCAACAAACTTCTGTTTAGGAGGTGTCCTATTTTTGTCCCAGTCCTTAGTTCTTTTAGGGACCCCTCCCTTTATTCTATAGGTCTTCATTCAGACTAGCCGAGGACTAAGGCGGGTCTGTTCACTAGGAACAGGCAGCCCGCTACATCGTAGGGATTCAGCTTAGTCTTACTGTAGGGACGGCTTTCCCCTATCTTTCCTTAGTACATGTTGCAGATCATAACAGCTACAGTCACAGACCAGGTGGACCCTAGTGGAGATCTGGAGAGGAACTCTAAAATCTGACAGCCCCATAATAAGTCACTTTATAAGTCATCAATTGCTTACATTAACTTAATTCTTTGGTCTAAAAGAAAGGGTTTTGGTGGAGAACCCAATTATCTTCCTGGGTAGTGTTGGTCTTAGAGCATGCAACCTAGGTACCCTCCCTATAATGCGGCTCTACATACATGTGAACAAGTAACACATTTACTACATGTGTATACGCACACTTATACGCAAGTTGAAACACACTGGATGCACAATTACAAAGTACAGACATGCATACACACTTGCTATATACATGCAAAGTTTTTTTTATATAGGTTTACATCTGCAGGTACAACAGAAAAATGTCATATGAGGAATTACCTATGGACCTCAAGGACCATAATGCAATCCAGCAATTTCAGTCATGGTGTCAGACATTAAAATAAGCCTAATAAAGTGGTAATACAAATTTATTGGCATCTGTTCTGTTTTATTTTTCTGGATGCTAACCTCTAAATTACTGACAATAGTACTTGATTACTAAACCTGGTGGTGTCATACCGTAGGGTGTTGCAGCCGAACCCATTCACCAGAATGAAAACACATTCTACTGATGCTCTCATTTTATAAGATGGCAATATGCCTTTAAGTATATTTTTAATTGTTTATGGATCAATATTTACAACTAATTTTTAGCGGGAGACATAAATATCATCATGACAGATGTAGGTCAGATATGCTAAGCATGTGTTTTATTGCTTTGGTCAAAATACGCACGCTCAAGAGACCAAAATATTATGTTTAACCCCTTGGCTAATTTTTGACCTATTTTATTTTCATTGTTGCATTCCATGAGCCAGTATTTTAAGGGCATATTCACACAGTCAGGATCTGCGATACATATTTAGTCCCGCAGATCTGATATTTACAGAACAATGCAAGTGATTTTTTTTTTTTTTTTTTTTAATCTGCACAAAAATGAGAAAATGCCGCAAATTTTTACTCAATCAGGATTCATGGTGCATATTTAGTCTCAAAGGTATAAATAAATTGAATATAATGTACAGATATAAAATACATTGGAATGATGCATCAAATGTTATAGAATATTTCCAGCCAGTTGTCCAAACTCATCAAAATAACCTCAAGATAAAGTCAAGATAATATATTAATAAAAAAAAAAAAACACACACACACACACAATATAGTAGATGGAACAGCAATATACCATCCTAATCAAAGTCCTTAAAACCCGATCCGGCTATAGGTACAGACATGTATCTCAGAAAGTGTCATTAAACAAGATTATAACAAAATGAGCTAATTGGTATCAGATGACATATGCTAATTTTCAACAAAATAGTAATAACAGTTTTTTTTATTCTTTATGTTTTCTACAGAATAAACTTCATTTATATAAGTATTTAATACACTGACGATTTTGCAAGTTTTTCTTTAAAATTCTTTTTATTAGGAGACTTTTACAGTATAGGGAACAAGGGGTCAGGAAAGGGATGCAGGGAAAGGAAAGGCAACCAAATAAAGGAAAAGAGAAAATGGGGTAGGGAGGAAGAGTAGAGAAGAAGAGAGAGGAAAAAAAAAAAAGGAAATGAAGATCATCTTAACATAATTGCACTTTTGCAAGTTTTTCCGCCTACAAAGAATGGAGAGGTCTGTAATTTTTATCGTAGGTCACTTCACCTGTGAAAGACAGAATCTAAAAAGAAAAAAACTGAAAGTCACATTGTATGATTTTTACATAATTAATTTGCATTTTATTGCATGAGATAAGTATTTGATACAATAGAAAAACAGAACTTAATAATTGGTCCAGAAACCTTTGTTTGCAGTTACAGAGGTCAGACGTTTCCTGTAGTTCTTGACCAGGTCTGCACACACTGCAGCAGGGATTTTGGCCCCCTCCTCCATACAGATCTTCTCCTGATCTATCAGGTTTCGGGGCTGTCGCTGAGCAACATTGAGTTTCAGCTCCTCCAAAGATTTTCTATTGGGTTCAGGTCTGGAGACTGGCTAGGCCACTGCAGGACCTTGAAATGCTTCTTATGGAGACACTCCTTAGTTCCCCTGGCTGTGTGTGTCGGGTCATTCTCATGCTGGAAGACCCAGCCACGACAGTAGTGTGTTACTAACGGTAATATTCGAGACTGTGGTCCCAGCTCTCTTCGGGTCATTGACCAGGTCCTCCCGTGTAGTTCTGCGCTGATTCCTGACCTTTCTCAGAATCATCCTTACCCCACGAGGCGAGATCTTGCATGGAGCTCCAGACCGGGGAAGACTGACAGTCCTCTTGTGTTTCTTCCATTTTCTAATAATTGTGCCAACAGTTGTTGCCTTCTCACCAAGCTGCTTGCCTATTGTCCTGTAGCCCATCTCAGGCTTGTGCAGGTCTAATATTATGTCCCTGGCGTCCTTAGCTCTTTGGTCTTGGCCATGGTGGAGAGGTTGGAGTGTGATTGATTGTGTGGACAGGTGTTTTTTATACAGGTAACAAGTTCAAACAGGTGCAATTAATACAGCAATGAGTGCAGAGTAGGAGGGCGTCTTAAAGAAAAACTAACAGATCTATGAGAGCCAGAATTCTTGCTGGTTGGTAGGTGATCAAATACTTATTTCATGCAACATAATGTAATTTAATTATGTAAAAATCCTACAATGTGATTTTCTGGTTTTTATTTCTAGATTCTGTCTCTCACAGGTGAAGTGACCTACGATAAAAATGACAGACCTCTCCATTCTTTGTAGGTGGGAAAGCTTGCAAAATTGGCAGTGTATCAAATACTTATTTTTCCCACTGTGTGTGTGTATATATATATATATATATATATATATATATATATATATATATATATATAGTACAGACCAAAAGTTTGGACACACCTTCTCATTTAAAGATTTTTCTGTATTTTCAGGACTATGAAAATTGTACATTCACACTGAAGGCATCAAAACTATGAATTAACACATGTGGAATTATATACTTAACAAAAAAGTGTGAAACAACTGAAAATATGTCTTATATTCTAGGTTCTTCAAAGTAGCCACCTTTTGCTTTGATGACTGCTTTGCACACTCTTGGCATTCTCTTGATGAGCTTCAAGAGGTAGTCACCGGAAATGGTCTTCCAACAATCTTGAAGGAGTTCCCAGAGATACTTAGCACTTGTTGGCCCCTTTGCCTTCACTCTGCGGTCCAGCTCACCCCAAACCATCTCGATTGGGTTCAGGTCTGGTGACTGTGGAGGCCAGGTCATCTGGCGTAGCACCCCATCACTCTCCTGCTTGGTCAAATAGCCCTTACACAGCCTGGAGGTGCGTTTGGGGTCATTGTCCTGTTGAAAAATAAATGATGGTTCAACTAAACGCAAACCGGATGGAATAGCATGCTGCTGCAAGATGCTGTGGTAGCCATGCTGGTTCAGTATGCCTTCAATTTTGAATAAATCCCCAACAGTGTCACCAGCAAAGCACCCCCACACCATCACACCTCCTCCTCCATGCTTCACGGTGGGAACCAGGCATGTAGAGTCCATCCGTTCACCTTTTCTGCGTCACACAAAGACACGGTGGTTGGAACCAAAGATCTCAAATTTGGACTCATCAGACCAAAGCACAGATTTCCACTGGTCTAATGTCCATTCCTTGTGTTCTTTAGCCCAAACAAGTCTCTTCTGCTTGTTGCCTGTCCTTAGCAGTGGTTTCCTAGCAGCTATTTTACCATGAAGGCCTGCTGCACAAAGTCTCCTCTTAACAGTTGTTGAAGAGATGTGTCTGCTAGAACTCTGTGTGGCATTGACCTGGTCTCTAATCTGAGCTGCTGTTAACCTGCGATTTATGAGGCTGGTGACTCGGATAAACTTATCCTCAGAAGCAGAGGTGACTCTTGGTCTTCCTTTCCTGGGGCGGTCCTCATGTGAGCCAGTTTCTTTGTAGCGCTTGATGGTTTTTGCAACTGCACTTGGGGACACTTTCAAAGTTTTCCCAATTTTTTGGACTGACTGACCTTCATTTCCTAAAGTGATGATTGCCACTCGTTTTTCTTTACTTAGCCGCTTTTTTCCTGCCATAATACAAATTCTAACAGTCTATTCAGTAGGACTATCAGCTGTGTATCCACCTGACTTCTGCACAACACAACTGATGGTCCCAACTCCATTTATAAGGCAAGAAATCCCACTTATTAAAACTGACAGGGCACACCTGTGAAGTGAAAACCATTTCCGGTGACTACCTCCTTGAAGCTCATCAAGAGAATGCCAAGAGTGTGCAAAGCAGTCATCAAAGCAAAAGGTGGCTACTTTGAAGAACCTAGAATATAAGACATATTTTCAGTTGTTTCACACTTTTTTGTTAAGTATATAATTTCACATGTGTTAATTCATAGTTTTGATGCCTTCATTGTGAATGTACAATTTTCATAGTAATGAAAATACAGAAAAATCTATAAATGAGGTGTGTCCAAACTTTTGGTCTGTACTGTATGGAGGCTCTGTTTCTAAACCACGGGCACAATCCGTGGGCTTCTCATGCAATAGTAATTTAATGAATCCAATATAACAAAAACGATGTTGTTAATGTTAAGAGTGTTCAAGTTGAAACACGTCAACACCAGAACACTGTCCTGTTTGTGACCTGATTTTAATGAAAATGTAATAAAGCTGCCAAGATTTTATCGGACACGCTGACTTTTTTTTTTTGTTAGATTGGATTTATTTGCCTGGACCGAAGGGATTGCTGGATCTATGAAACCTATGCGATGGTGGATGCCTACAAAGGTGAACTCCTCTAGTTTTCAGTAATTTAATATGCAAATTGCCTCTTCAGAGAAAAAGAGGACTTGTACTCTATAGCGCCACCTATTGGAAGCAGCAATCCCACAAGTCACAATCAACCCTTTAACGAGTCGCGCAATATGACTTAGGATAAAAGCCACATCAGAATCTCAGTTTGCAGACACGGCGTTTCGGGCTGTTGGCCCTCGTCAGTGCAAAGTACGAGAACTGATTTGGCTAGGTGAGAGGCTCTGGACTGAGGTCTAAGGGGTAGCGTTTCTCCTTATGGAGAACGTCAAGGTAAGGAGGCCCGAAACACCGAGTCTGCAAATTGAGATTCTGATTTGGCTTTTATCCTAAGTCATATTGCACGACTCGTTAAAGGGTTGATTGTGACTTGTAGGATTGCTGCTTCCAATAGGTGGCGCTATAGAGTACAAGTCCTCTTTTTCTCTGAAGAGGCAATTTGCATATTAAATTTCCCAGAGGAGCATTGCATGGCGAATAAGCCTCCTTACCTTGACGTGCCAGAGCTGGTGTGTCACTCTCCATAAGGAGAAACGTTACCCCTTAGACCTCAGTAATTTAATGAGTCACTTGAAATACGAAAGTATTATTACTATCAATAACAAATTTAGTGATGATTATCAGGCTTTCCCCTTTCCCTATTTGATTTATTGTTCTACTAGTCTTTTTTTTTTTAAAGAGATGAGCAAATCAGTTTGATGTGAATTAAATCCACGTAAATTTCTTGGGATTTTGCTGGTCCCAGAGAATTTGAACAATTTACTATTCAAATGGAAGAAATGACCAAAAATATCCATTTTTGCACATTGTAGAAATTTGCATTAGCCGGAGAAAGCTCACATGACCTCACAGCTATCACATCACAAGGTGTAGCACCACCAATCAGGATGGACTATCATAGCGTGTGTGTATGAAAGCAGAAGGAGGGAATGCAGCAGTCATTTTGCAATGTATCTGGATACTGAGAAGACATCACAGCTTAACTCTTGAGAAAGGAAGTAGGGAAAACAATAAAACACTGAACAATTTCTACAGTGAAAACAGTTACCATCTATTTACCCAAAGCCATATAAGTTACTGTCATTTTGACTAAAGTTGTGTTTCCATTAAAGAGCATGAAAGGGGTTGGATACAGTCCTAGGAGACCTCAGAGTGTTACATACGTCTTTCCAGGGCATTTGAAGTATGGTACTAGCGATTCGCCGCAAATGAAATTTAAAAACATAAATCAAAACTGGTGAATTTGAATTTCTAATTTCATCTCTAGTTTTTTTTTTAAATGCACACATTGTGGTCTGACTTCTGACCATTCAGAACAATATCAATCTGAATATATCTCATTGACCAGACAGTTTGTTATTCCTGAGCACTTAAATGGGTCCTCTACAGAATAAATGGTACAATACACCTATATATAACTTGCAGCTTTCTTCGTACTTTGGTGACTGCGCAGTATAATGCCGTTAAATTGCAGTGATTTCTGACAGAGAGCTGGACTCGCTGTTTTGTCCATTGGAAACGTAGGACACGGCGTCGTGGATTGAAGCGAAAATTGAGGCCTGCGTGATGTTTTCATTGAAGAAATTGCTGTTCTCGAGTTGGCGTAGCACAGAGACTGCAAAAGAAAGCGCAGATCTTACGTCCTAAATAAGATGTGTAATTTTACCGTCAATCATCACAATTGCCTTATTGTGCCTTTTTATGACTTTATTTAACTTTTCTAATAAAAGGGAAACTGTCAGCGGGAAAGGTTCCGTTATATGAACTGAATTTTCCCCTCCCGAAGTGCCAGTCAGGGGATCAGCAAATAGTGTGTGTTGAGTGTCTACTTGGCAACAGGGAAATTCTGATGGGGTTATGGATATGTGAGCCCCCTTGGCCCAGATGAATAACCGAGTGGCATTATTAAGGTGAGGGGATATATTTGATCTTCGTCACAGATCATGTAAGGCTCTAACTAGAGTGCGTGTTTTCCCAATGGGAAGAGAGGGGAAAGCAGCTGCCAGATTCCCTGGCGTTGGTATATCTCCAGTGAAAACAATGGATCAGGCATGTTGAAATCCAACATGTTCAATCCTTCTTTTTCCCATTTCTTTCTCCCATTGAAGGAGAGTCAGGACAGCCCAAGACACACTAAGGACTCTTTCACACGTCAGTATCTCCGGAACGTGTGGGGACAGTTTCCACACGTACCAGAGACACTGACACATGCAGACCCATTCAAATGAATGGGTCTGGGCACATGTCAGTGCGTTTTCATGGACCGCGTGTCATGGACCGTGCGATGAGCACCAGCAGGGACAGTGATGAGGGTAGTAATTTCTGCTCCCGCAGTGTCCCTGTATAAAAATAAGAATAAAATAAAAAATCCATATACTCACCTGTCCGGAGAAGTCCCCAGCTGTAATCCATGCGACCGATCAGCAGAGGAGGAGGGGAGAATGACTCCTGCAGCGAGCGGCTCTGGAGCTGCGCTCAGTGAGTGACAGGACACCGCTCCTGAGCTCAGCGTAGGTCCAGGGTCGCTCGCTGCAGCACTTCATTCTTCCCGGCTCCTCTGCT
Source organism: Phyllobates terribilis (assembly GCF_046119375.1). Taxonomy (NCBI): domain Eukaryota; kingdom Metazoa; phylum Chordata; class Amphibia; order Anura; family Dendrobatidae; genus Phyllobates; species Phyllobates terribilis. Next base: position 367,733,042 of record NW_027362768.1, read on the forward strand.
GATCGGTCTCATGCATTAATGCAGGGGACACTTAGGACAGGTGAGTATAAGGATTTTTTATTTTATTCTTTTTACACAGGGACACTGTGGGAGCAGACACTACTACCTTCATCACTGTCCCTGCTGGTGCTGATTGCAGCGCCGGCAAGGAACCATCATGAGGGCAGTGTTCAGCATCAGTGCTTGGGAACAGCGCTAACTGTAGTGCTAATTCCCAGGCGCCGGTACGTGTGATCCTGATGCGGCACACGGTTGTCACACGTGTGACACGCTAGGACACACGGGACATGGATTTTTCCAGTACCGTTTTTTTCGTGTGAACCCGGCCTAAAGGAAAGGTCAGTCCCTCTGAAACCTGTGTCTTCTGTAAAAATTTATCAAAGGTGTATGTCCAGCATTCTGTAGGAGGGACTGATATAAAAAGACCCTTCCTGGTGACATGTGCACATACTTCTGATGAGTTCTGTAGGTTATTGTTTCCTATTTTTCCTCTTATACCACCTTTAGGGTAATAAGATAAGTAGTGGAGTAACACATGATCTGCAAGATCAGACTACACATGGTTTGTTTGTAGTCTGTAGCCATGGAGACATATAAACTAGCATAAGAGCAGCCTACAAAAATGATAGATGATTTTTCTATATTGTTTATTTTAAACGCATGGAAACAATAAAAAATGATTGGATAATAATACATATTCCTTATCAACATTTTATAATCTGTTTCCTGAATTAATGTTACAATGGGTACGGAAAGTATTCAGACCCCTTTAAATTTTTTACTCTTTGTTTCATTGCAGCCATTTGGTAAATTCTAAAAAGTTCATTTTTTTTTTTCTCATTTAAAGTCACTCTGCACCCCATCTTGACTGAAAAAAAAAAGGAATGTAGAAATTTTTGCAAATTTATTAAAAAAGAAAAACTGAAATATCACATGATCATAAGTATTCAGACCCTTTGCTCAGACACTCATATTTAAGTCACATGCTGCCCATTTCCTTGTGATCCTCCTTGAGATGGTTCTACTCCTTCATTGGAGTCCAGCTGTGTTTAATTAAACTGATAGGTCTTGATTTGGAAAGGCACACACCTGTCTATATAAGACCTCACAGCTCACAGTGCATGTCAGACCAAATGAGAATCACGAGCTCAAAGGAACTGCCCAAGGAGCTCAGAGACAGAATTGTGGCAAGGCACAGATCTGGCCAAGGTTACAAAAGAATTTCTGCATTACTCAAGGTTCCTAAGAGCACAGTGGCCTCCATAATCCTTAAATGGAAGAAGTTTGGGACCACCAGAAGTCTTCCTAGACCTGGCCATCCAGCCAAACTGAGCAATCATGGGAGAAGAGCCTTGGTGAGAGAGGTAAAGAAGAACCCCAAGATCACTGTGGCTGAGCTCCAGAGGTGCAGTAGTGAGATGGGAGAAAGTTCCACAAAGTCAACTATCACTGCAGCCCTCCACCAGTCGGGCCTTTATGGCTGAGTGGCCCGACGGAAGCCTCTCCTCAGTGCAAGACATATGAAAGCCCGCATAGAGTTTGCTCAAAAACACATGAAGGACTCCCAGACTATGAGAAATAAGATTCTCTGGTCTGATGAGACAAAGATAGAACTTTTTTGGTGATAATTCTAAGCGGTATGTGTGGAGAAAACCAGGCACTGCTCATCACCTGCCCAATACAATCCCAACAGTGAAACATGGTGGTGGCAGCATCATGCTATGGGGGTGTTTTTCAGCTGCAGGGACAGGACAACTGGTTGCAATTGAAGGAACCATGAATGCGGCCAAGTATAGAGATATCCTGGATGAAAACCTCTTCCAGAGTGCTCTGGACCTCAGACTTGGCCGAAGGTTCACCTTCCAACAAGACAATGACCCTAAGCACACAGCTAAAATAACAAAGGAGTGGCTGCAGAACAACTCTGTGACCATTCTTGACTGGCTCAGCCAGAGCCCTGACCTAAACCCAATTGAGCATCTCTGGAGAGACCTGAAAATGGCTGTCCACCAACGTTCACCATCCAACCTGACGGAACTGGAGAGGATCTGCAAGGAAGAATGGCAGAGGATGCCCAAATCCAGGTGTGAAAAACTTGTTGCATCATTCCCAAGAAGAGTCATGGCTGTCCTAGCTCAAAAGGTGCTTCTACTCAATACTGAGCAAAGGGTCTGAATACTTATGACCATGTGATATTTCAGTTTTTCTTTTTTAATAAATTTTCAAAAATTTCTACATTTCTGTTTTTCTTTCAGTCAAGATGGGGTGCAGAGTGTACTTTAATGAAAAAAAAATGAACTTTTTAGAATTTACCAAATGGCTGCAATGAAACAGAGTGAAAAATGTAAAGGTACTCTATATGAAATGAAAAAGATCTCTCTGCCATTCAGGTTTACACTTTCCTGACAAAACTCATTTAAAAGCCATAAACAACATGGTGGCTAATTCAGAATAAAAATATTTCACAAAAAAAACCCCACTTTTTTTTGTTATTAAACTTGGGCTCTGACAATAAATTCTGTTTTCCTAACATTTTTATAAATGTTGTTGAAAATCCCCTTTAAATAATAAAGCCTTTTTTTAAAAAAAAAAAAAAAAAAAGAAAATTAGCTTTAATTAATATTTTCAAATTTTATCACAACTTACCAGGACAGTTTACAATATATACTTCGACTTCAATTTCACGAAATTCATTGAAAACCTAAAATAGACAAGTAAGAGAAAAGGAGAAAATACAATTAGTCACTTTTTTTTTTTTTTAAATATTGTGCCGTCTTCAAATAAACTTTTTCACTTACATTTTTTAACATTTTTGTTCCAACTGTGTCAACGAAACTGACAGCTGAAAAGTCCAATATGAGGGAGTGAAAATCAAGTTTCTCCAAACCTAAAGAGCGGAGGGTGACTGGACTCTGGGGGATGGACTCACTCAGGGTCTTCAAGCTTCCAATCACCCCGTCTCTAGTTGTCAGAAATTCCAATCCGCTTCCCTGGACGGAAGAGAAATATATATATAATAATAATAATAAAACTGACAGAATATCAGGTCTTGTTTTCCATATCAACCAATCACAGTGCAGCTTATACTTTTCCCACAATAGTGTAACCCTTTAAGGATGCAATTTTTGGTTTTGCACTTTAGTTTTTTTTTCCTTCAAAGCCCATAACATTTTAATCTGTCTCTGGACATACTTGTGTGAGGGCTTATTTTTTTTGGGGGGGGGGTTTTGGGCTTTGTTTTTACACCATTGACTGTGCAGTAAAAATTACCTAGTGGCATGATGAGTGCAGTTTTTTTTTTATATAATTTTAGTAGCTTAAATAATTTCTGAACTTTGTAAAATAAAATTATTTTGCTTGTATTGGACTTTTCCGAGATCCTTAACTTCGTTACGTTTCTGTTGAGGGAGCTGTGTGAACATTTTTCTTTTGCTTGGTGAGGTGTAGATTTTGTTGATACCATTTTGGAGTATTTATGGTGTTTTCATAGCTCTAGATTGCTATTTTGGGTGGGAGGGGGAGGCTCAGAGACCAAAACAAAACAATTCTGGAGTTTCGATTTTTTTTTTTTTTCTTTACTGTGTTTCCTCTAAGGCACACATGCCAAATTCTGGCCCGTGGGCCAAATCTGGCCCGCAGGGTGATTACATTTGGCCCCCGACATCAGAACTGCCACCCCTATGTGGGGCCATTATTCTGTATGGAGGACTATGTGGGGCCCATTATTCTGTATGGAGGACTATGTGGGGCCCATTATTCTGTATGGAGGACTATGTGGGGCCATTATACTGTATGGAGGACTATATGGGGCCATTATTCTGTATGGAGGACTATGTGGGGCCCATTATTCTGTATGGAGGACTATGTGGGGCCCATTATTCTGTATGGAGGACTATGTGGGGCCCATTATTCTGTATGGAGGACTATGTGGGGCCCATTATTCTGTATGGAGGACTATGTGGGGCCCATTATTCTGTATGGAGGACTATGTGGGGCCATTATTCTGTATGGAGGACTATGTGGGACCTATTATTCTGTATGGAGGACTATGTGGGGCCATTATACTGTATGGAGGACTATGTGGGGCCCATTATTCTGTATGGAGGACTATGTGGGGCCCATTATTCTGTATGGAGGACTATGTTGGGCCCATTATTCTGTATGGAGGACTATGTGGGACCTATTATTCTGTATGGAGGACTATGTGGGGCTCATTATTCTGTATACTGGTTGGCCCACGACTTTGTCTAAGTTTTCATTTTAGCTCTCTGTGTGTTTAAGTTTAACATCCCTGCTCTAAGGGTTATATTATTTTATATTTTGATCGAGTTTTATGGACACGGCAATATCAGATAGGTTTTTTTTTTTATATAATTGGGGAAAGGGGTAGGAGTGATGCAAATGTATATATTTTTTCATTTTTAAAATAAAATATACCAAAAACATTCTTTTAAATTTTTACTTTAATATTAATTTTCCTAAGTGACTTGAAACTGTGATCATTTGATTTCATGTATTATATACTGAAATAATTTAGTAATGCAGTATATAATAAAAATCATGGTCTCCTAAGAACCCTTTGTGTCACGAGAGTTGGTGAGGGGGCTGTCAGAGGCAAATGTTGCCCGTAAAACACAGCTGCCACCTGTCTTGTGTGGAGCAGGCTCAGCTCCAGAGCATGCTTCATACACCCACTCCTTGATTATATAAAATATATAGAGTGGCAAGGGGTTAGGAAAGTAAAGCTCAGATTTAATTGGTTGCTATGGGCAAGGTCAGTTTTTCTGTAAGTTTTGATTAGTAAGGCCCAAAATGTGTCTGGGACGCCCATGTCACCACTCACCATTTGTGTTTTAGATAGGATGATTTTGGCCAGGTTGATGACTTTCTGCAAGCCCTTCCTTCTCTTCTGAATGGCTTTCTTCTTCTTCTCTATTAGTTTGTCCACATTCACCCCCATCTACGATACATGAGTACATGAATTTTTGATGGAGCTCGACCATTGTAAAAATGATTTCAGAATCCTATAGTGTTCCTTGCGCTTTAGTCTTACCTTAATCTTCAATGATTTTGCAAACAATTCTGCATTGGCAAAGTAGATGGGTGAACTTGATTGGAAAATCTTCACACCGGGAATCTCTTTGGCCTTGGAAAAAAAAAATGAAATGCACCCAACAACTTTCCGTGTGTGTGTGTGTGAGTGTGTGTGTATATATTGGTTAATAATTTGATTTCCATTGATGATTTTTGTGTGATTTTGTTGTCAGCGCATTCAACTTTGTACAGAACAAAGTATTCAATGAGAATATTTCATTCATTCAGATCTAGGATGTGTTATTTGAGCGCTCCCTTTATTTTTTTGAGCAGTGTATATTATATAATAGCAGTCTGATAGGCCGCTCATAGATACCATAGAGTAAGAGCATGCAGCTGTTATGAAGTTGTGGGCGGAGGATGCAAATACTATGGAGTCCTAGCAGTCCTGTGACACTGTCATAAATCCTTCTTTCAGCCGCCACTTTTGGGAACTCATTGAATACAGGTCTGAATGAGTTCAGTACAAACTTTATAAACCCCTTGTGCCTTTGGTTGAGCTTTATAGGAGATCATTAGGAACTCTGTACTGCTATACTGTGGTGTTGCAGTTTGTAGAACAAACAATCGCATGTGAAAGTCCCCTAGGAGGACTACAATCAAGTAAAAAGTAATTACAAAATAATTTCAAAAGTTAAAACGTTAAAATCACCCTTCTTTTTCCAATACAAAAAAAAACAAGAAACAAGCAAACAAAAAAAACTGTGTATTTCGTACAGCCACTTCCACAAAAGTCCATTTTGCAAAAATGTTAAATTATTTAATCCATTTGGTAAATGTTGAAAACGAAAAAAAAACAAACACCTGAATTGCTGTATTACAGTCACCCCACATTCCCCCTTCCAAAAAAAGGTGCAATAAAATGCAATTAAAACCTCATATGTGCCCCAAAATTATACCAATGAAAAAGACAGCTCGCCACACAAGAAACAAGCCTTCACTCAGCTCCCTCAATGGAAAAATAAAAAATGATGGGTCTCAGAAAATGTTCCAAAATGTCTTCATACACTTAAAATATATATCTAAAAAAAAGACAATGTCAGAATAGATTTTTTTTTTTCACTTTCGTCGTTTTTTTTTCCCCCCATTTTTCAGCACATGTTAAAGTGAATATTATCATTCAAAACTACAACTTGTCCTGCAAAAATAAAAAAAGCCCTCATACGGCTATTATGATGGAAAAATAAAAAAATTATGACTCTTTGAGGAAGAAAAGTAAAAAACAAAAACGAAAAATTACCAAGGTATGAAGGGACTTGTAAAGTTGTAAAGGGATATTATGTGTGGAGCTTTTGCTTGGATCCCCTCTGACTTTTGATGTGCGTGCCTATAGACTACGCTTATTTATATATCATTCAGGGTCCCTGGGAAGTTTGGGGACAAGCCCTATAATGACTGTAATGATTGATAAGACCTGTTTTTTTTATATATACCCCATCTTGGATTGTGTTCTATTTACCAAGGTATTTTCTTCTGCATCTCTGTAGATGTCCGAATCAGCAACTTGTCCAAGAATGGAGTAATGAGTCCTGTGACAGCAAAACAATAGTATTGTGCATATTTAACATATTAAAAGCCATAGCAGTTACCTGCAAGTGCAATTAGGGGGCGCTCACTGTATTATGTCATTCTGTACTATGTAATGCAGTACTACGGTATTGCAGTATATAGAACAAATGACTGCAGGTTCAAGTCCCATATGAATAAAGTGCAAAGTAATTATGGAAAAGGTTTTAATAATTTTAAGAAATAAATAAATAACTACTCCCTTCCTTTTTTTCCCATCTGAAAATTAGGAAACTAAAAAAATAAGCATATTTGGTATCCTATTATCCAATGTCCGATCTATTAAAATCTAACCCTTAGTGTAAACACTGTAAAAATAAATAAATTGAATTGCCAAAATTAACTTTTTTTCTTAATCACCGAACCGCCACCAAAAAAAATGTATCCAAAAAATGTACAAATAAAAACTTTAGTTCTGAAAAGTCCTTAAAATGCAAAACCTACGGCACTCCCAGCTGTTGCGAAGCTACAACTCCCAGCATGCCCTAACAGTTGCCATATGTTAAGGAATGATGGGAGTTGCAGGATTCACAAAGCTACATCGATGGAAAAAATATGTATGGGTCTCTGCAAACAGTATTGTTTTTGTTTTTTTTTAAGACACAGAAATAGTAAAAACTATACGTTTGGTATTACTGTAATCGTACTCAGAAAAATCATGTTACTGCACAATGAAATATAAGGAAACCCCAAAAACAATGGCGCAATTGTGTGTTTTTTTTCACCATTTCACAGCACTTGGAATTTGTCGGCCGTTTTGTAGTACATTATATGGTAAAAATAAATGGTGTCAATTAAAATTACAACTCGTCCTGCAAAAAAACAAGCCCTCTTACAGCTTTGTCGAGAAAATGAAAAACTGTACCTCTTGGAAGAAAGGGAGGAAAAAAAATGAAAGATCTAAAATTAAAATTAGCTGCTTCATTAAGGGGTTAACTTTAATGGCATAATATGGGTGCTGTAGCCTATGATTGTCAGGGCATGCTGGAAGTTGTAGTTTCACAACAGCTGGTGTGCGGCAGATTGTTGACCCCTGGCTTAGTACCGTTAGTGAACCTCTTAGGCTATGTTCACATGTTGCATTTTTTTAATGCAAATTTTTACCTGCGTTTTACAGTACCAGCAAAGTCTATGAGATTTCAGAAATCTCATGTAAACAATTTTTCTTTTTTTTTTTTGCCCTCAGTATTTTGTGCAAAACATTGATTTTTGCAAAATGCAACATGTCACTTCTTTCCGCGTTTTTTCAGCATTTTCTCAGCGTTTTTCACTCATTGAAAGCAATTGGTAGTGGAAAAATGCTGAAAAAACGCTGAAAAAAATGCAAGTATCAGGTTTTGCTGCGTTTTCGGTGCCAAAACCTGAGGAAGTTGAATTAGGTTATTTTTTATTTATTTTCTTGCACTAAACTTTATCAACATGCACAGGAGACAAATGTACCATGACAAAACTGCTGTAAAAAACGCACCGAAAAATCAGCAAAAAACGCAGCAATAACTAAGAAAACATGCTTTTTTGAGGCAAATTCTTCACTGCCAAAAGAGCTGGTTTTGCTACAGAAAAAAAAAAACGTATCAAAAACGCAACGTGTGAACATAGCCTTAAGAGTTTATAATTCCCTGTGATTTCTGTGTAACCCAGGTGCCTAAAGTGCCCTTTCAACATAAGTCTGGAAGTCAATGTCAACAATATCATTATATCTACACTGAGGTCATTTTCCCACATGCAAAAATGTTTTTTTTCTTTCCCCAGCAGGTGTTTCACATCAAAATTCTTAATAACAATCTGTTCTGATTGTTGAATTTTTGCTGCGTTTTTTTTTTTTTGTTACATTTTTCCTTCTTTTTAATGTGTTTTCGGTTCAGATTAGAAGCAGCTTTGTTTATGCATTTTTTTAAAATGCAGAAACACTGGGATTCTGAACCTAAAAATGCAACATTTTTTTACATTAGTTTTTTATGCTTCCCGCAGAAGCCCTTGAGGAAAAAAATGCACAAAAAAACCTATATATTTAAGAGATTCTTTAAATGCACCGCGGACTTAAAGTGTTCATGAAATCACATCCATTTTGCTTGTACTATTAATCGCAGCAGATTTTATGCACAAAAATAAACCGCAGCGGGAAAGACTCAGCTTTTATGTTATTTGGCCTCATAGCTCATGTTTAATTCTAAGACTTACAACTGAGTCCGGAAAGTGACCGTGAACAATCCAAAGGCAACAGAGACCGCCAGCCCGATGTCCAGGTTCAGGCAGATAGTGGACAGGAAGGTCACAAGCCATATAAGCTGAAACAGTAGAAGTCATTAATTTACAATACGGTAATATATCAAAGTGATGCACAAATCAATGGAATTCCCGAAACCCACAGATCACAAAAACAGAGGTGAAATGCTATGTTCTTGGCAGCGCTCAGTACAAATATTTAGCAGCAGATGCCACACTCAGAGCTTTTTAATTACTTTTCCAGTTAGCATGAAAGCATTTAACTCTTTCTCAATGAATGTATGACATTGAATATAATTTTAGAAATCTGGTGAAGACTGACACATCGTTATTGCATTAGCAAAGTGTATCTGCAGTAGTTCTGTAGATGGTAAGGAAATGTAACAAAAATCTATATTAATGACCACTATGATGCAAGAGTGATGCAAAAAAACTATGCCAATGTTACCCCATCGCAACTGGAGCTGTGTGATCACTTTACTTACCAGATCGTACCTGTTGGTCCTCCATAGGTGGGGTATGTCCATAAATTGCTTGTACATGCCTTTCAGGTTGGCAATGACAATTGTGGACAGTATTGCCTTTGGAATTAAGAAACAATAATATGGCAGACTGATTAGTTATATCACATTGTTGAGTGCAATATATAAAAATGAACATACTATATGGAGAAAAATATGGGACACGGCTTAAATGATTGAATTCCAGTTTTCTATTCAGTCCCATTGCCCCCAGAGTATAACGTACCACCCCTCACCATCCCATCTGCCTTTATTAATGTGTGACAGAATGGTTGTAAAAAGCTCACTGGCATCAGCGCAGTCAACTCAATGACAAAGTGGAGAACATGTAAAAAATTGGGCCTTACATCTTAATCATTGAATACAGTTTTCTCCTTCAGTCCCATGTCCTTGATGTATCACTGAATGCTGAGGAGCAGAGGGCAGAAAAATCACCACCATCCTTCTGACTCCATAACTGTGGAGTCTAGACCTCCTCTGGTATTCATATCAGCACAAACACTGCACCCCCGCCGGGAGCTTCATGGCCGAGCAGATTGCATGCAGTCGTACATCACCAAGTACAATGCCAAGCGTCGGATGGAGTGGTGTAAAGCCGCCACCACTGGACTCTAGAGTAGACGTGTTCTGTGCAATGATGGATCACACTTCTCTATCTGGCATCTGATGGCCCAGTCTGGGTTTGGTGAATGCCAGGAGAACATTACCCCCCTGGCTGCATTGTGCCCACTGTACAGATGGTGGAGGAGGATAATGGTATGGGCTGTTATCAGGGGTCAGCCTTGGGCCCTTCGTTCCAGCACAAGACATTGTGGACAATTGTAGCTTCCAGCTTTGTGGGAACAGTTTGTGGAAAGCCCTTATCTGTTCACCATAACTGCGCTTGCATACAGACATGGTTGGGGGAGTTTAGTGTAATAACATGACGGCCGCACAGAGCCCGGACCTCAGCCCCATCCAACACCTATAATGGAGATTGTGAACCCAGCCTCCCCCCAACATTAGTGGCTGTCCTCCAAAATGCTCTTTTGGATGAAGGAGCAAAAATTCTTATAGACAGCTCTAAAATCTTGCAGAAATCCTTCCCGATGCATATGTGGTATTACCATATACATCACCATATACAAGATCCAAGTGTCAAGTTGAGTACTCTTACCTGTGGCAGACATGTAAATAGTTCGCCCGCTTTGAGAATGATCACCAAGATAATGATTGAGGATACGGATCCAGCAATCTGCAAATGAGGACAAATAGTTTAGAATGGGAAAATTGCTATGTATTGATCTGATCTTTTGCTATTGGAGGGTATAGGAGTATCTTCCTATAACCAGTCCTGTACTTGTTGAACAAGACATGGTCACCTCTGGGATGTGAATAACACATTCAATGACCGCAAGCAGAAATCTTGAATTCGGTGTGAAATTGAAGAACAAAGGGGAATTATTTATGAACAGCTTTGCACCACTTTAATGGCGTAGAAAAGTCAGAAATTATGTTGCAAATATTGACTTTTCACACTTCTAGATACTTTTTTAAAGGTGACAAGAAAAGTGGGTGAAGTCCTTACGGTAGGACCGGCACCTTTCATAGACTAACAGAACTATCATTAACCAAAATTGATGCAAACTATAGTACAAAACTATATAGCAGATGTAAATTTCAACTTTTGGCGCAGCCAAAGCTGCTCCCAAATAAATAAGAGGTGTTGTCTTTAAATGAAAATACGATCAAAATTTAAGTTCCTTTTAAGCAAATAGTATGTATTTCATCCCATTCTATAGGTTGGCCTGGTCCCCACATCCTTCTATAACGCCTGTGAACGCCACATCTCTGTGAGAACAACCTTACATAGTGTCTCTAGTGACCCCATTTTGGCTGCATCTGCTGCCCCTATGGCACTTTTGACTAGGTCCTGCTTTTTTATCATTACCTGTGTGTTTCCTCCAGTACTCTCCTGCACAAGGCTTCTGGACATGGATGACGTGACAGCGAAACAATGGAAGAAACTGCCAGTGATATTACTTAGTCTGAGCGCAATCAGTTCCTTGGAGGTGAAATAACATATACAGCTTGTGTTACAATCAGATCACAGATGCTGTTTTTTTATAAACTGTATTGTTTTGTATGACACTCTTCTCTATACGCAGGAAGGCAGCTACTCCTCATTCATAATTCTTTCATAAATGTAGTGCTGTTTGTTGAGAATACAATCGGAACAATTTATCTTTATATATAGTATAAGGCTAAACCTGCAAATATAAGAAAAAAAAAGACTTGCCTGGTTACTGTCTACCTTGTAACCATGCTTCATTGCAAACATTTTAGCCAGAGATATAGACATAGCATATGCGACCACAGCAATGGCAAATGCATTCCCAGCAATACTTGCAAAAAATTCAGCATTGGGGACTGTTGGTGCTACCAGCCTGTAATAGATAAATATGTAATAGCTAATAAAAACTACTATAATACTGCCCCCTATGTACAACAATGTACTATAATACTGCCCCCTATATACAAGAATATAACTACTATAATACTGCCCCTTATGTACAAGAATATAACTACTATAATACTGCCCTATGTACAAGAATATAACTACTATAATACTGCCCCCTATGTACAAGAATATAACTACTATAATACTGCCCCCTATGTACAAGAATATAACTACTATAATACTGCCCCTATGCACAATAATATAACTACTATAATACTGCCCCCTATGTACAAGGATATAACTACTATAATACTACCCCTATGTACAAGAATATGACTACTATAATACTGCCCCTATGTACTAGAATATGACTACTATAATACTGCCCCTATGTACAAGAATATGACTACTATAATACTGCCCCATGTACAAGAATATAACTACTATAATACTGCCCCCTATGTGCAAGAATATAACTACTAAAATACTGCCCCCTATGTACAAGAATATAACTACTATAATACTGCCCCTATGTACAAGAATATAACTACTATAATACTGCCCCTATGTACAAGAATATAACTACTATAATACTGCCCCTATGTGCAAGAATATAACTACTATAATACTGGCCCTATGTAGAAGAATATAACTACTATAATACTGCCCCTATGTACACGAATATAACTACTATAATACTGCCCCTATATATAAGAATATAACTACTATAATACTGCCCCTATGTACAAGAATATGACTACTATAATACTGCCCCTATGTACAAGAATATAACTACTATAATACTGCTTCTATGTACAAGAATATAACTACTATAATACTGCTCCTATGTACAAGAATATAACTACTATAATACTGCCCCCTATGTACAAGAATATAACTACTATAATACTGCCTCTATGTACAAGAATATAACTACTATAATACTGCCTCTATGTACAAGAATATAACTACTATAATACTGCCCCCTATGTACAAGAATATAACTACTATAATACTGCTCCTATGTACAAGAATATAACTACTATAATACTGCCCCCTATGTACAAGAATATAACTACTATAATACTGCTCCTATGAACAAGAATATAACTACTATAATACTGCCTCTATGTACAAGAATATAACTACTATAATACTGCCCCTATGTACAAGAATATAACTACTATAATACTGCTTCTATGTACAAGAATATAACAACTATAATACTGCCCCTATGTACAAGAATATAACTACTATAATACTGCCCCCTATGTACAAGAATATAACTACTATAATACTGCTCCTATGAACAAGAATATAACTACTATAATACTGCCTCTATGTACAAGAATATAACTACTATAATACTGCTCCTATATACAAGAATATAACAACTATAATACTGCCCCTATGTACAAGAATATAACTACTATAATACTGCCCCCTATGTACAAGAATATAACTACTATAATACTGCTCCTATGAACAAGAATATAACTACTATAATACTGCCTCTATGTACAAGAATATAACTACTATAATACTGCCCCTATGTACAAGAATATAACTACTATAATACTGCCCCTATGTACAAGAATATAACTACTATAATACTGCTCCTATGAACAAGAATATAACTACTATAATACTGCCCCTATGTACAAGAATATAACTACTATAATACTGCCCCCTATATACAAGAATATAACTACTATAATACTGCCTCTATGTACAAGAATATAACTACTATAATACTGCCCCTATGTACAAGAATATAACTACTATAATACTGCTTCTATGTACAATAATATAACTACTATAATACTGCCCCTATGTACAAGAAAATAACTACTATAATACTTCCCCCTATGTACAAGAATATAACTACTATAATACTGCCCCCTATGTACAAGAATATAACTACTATAATAATGCCCCTATGTACAAGAATATAACTACTATAATACTGCCCCTATGTACAAGAATATAACTACTATAATACTGCTTCTATGTACAAGAATATAACTACTATAATACTGCCCCCTATGTACAAGAAAATAACTACTATAATACTGCCCCTATGTACAAGAATATAACTACTATAATACTGCCCCTATGTACAAGAATATAACTACTATAATACTGCCCCCTATATACAAGAATATAACTACTATAATACTGCCCCTATGTACAAGAATATAACTACTATAATACTACTCCTATGTACAAGAATATAACTACTATAATACTGCCCCCTATGTACAAGAATATAACTACTATAATAATGCCCCTATGTACAAGAATATAACTACTATAATACTGCCCCTATGTACAAGAATATAACTACTATAATACTGCTTCTATGTACAAGAATATAACTACTATAATACTGCTCCTATGTACAAGAATATAACTACTATAATACTGCCTCTATGTACAAGAATATAACTACTATAATACTGCCCCTATGTACGAGAATATAACTACTATAATACTGCCCCTATGTACAAGAATATAACTACTATAATACTGCCCCTATGTACAAGAATATAACTACTATAATACTGCTCCTATGAACAAGAATATAACTACTATAATACTGCCTCTATGTACAAGAATATAACTACTATAATACTGCCCCTATGTACAAGAATATAACTACTATAATACTGCTTCTATGTACAAGAATATAACTACTATAATACTGCTCCTATGTACAAGAATATACCTACTATAATACTGCCCCCTATGTACAAGAATATAACTACTATAATACTGCTCCTATAAATACACACTGAATTAGGTATGTAGGAAAATATCTTTAGAATTCATTTTAATACAAAGATACAAACCCAGTAGGAATATCCCCCACAATGCCTACACCATAATTTTCAGTAAGATTCATTCCATATGACACTGCAGTAGAAATGATGAGCTGGTGGACAGAAGAAGATGTAATCAGAGATTTGACATATTGGTTATATAATATTATGTAATATATGTAATAATAGGTAATGCTAATCTAAACAGAGAACTCTGATATAATCTGAAGAGGATTTAGCTCGTACAATATAACTATTTTTCTCAATGACAAGCGATAGATGCCAAAGGCGCATGTAAAATGTGACTATTGTTAATTTAACAGTCCTACATTTATTCACTTTGATAAAATTTTGTATCAGTAAATACATGAACTACAACGCCCTAATATATTTTTATGAAACTTGAGGCACAGAAGAAGAGGTCATGAAAGCACTTCTGGCCTTATTGTCTCTTGTGGAGCAAGAATCTGATGCTGACAATATATTACAGAAGCAGTGTATAAGTGTATATATATTATTATTATTTATTATTATAGCGCCATTTATTCCATGGCGCTTTACATGTGAATATGTATATATATATGTCTCTGTGTGTGTATATATATTGATTACCGCAATGAGCACATTAAACATGCATTGGTGTGTATGTATGTGTGTGTGTGTGTGTATGTATGTATGTATGTGTATATATATATATATATATATATATATATGTATATATATATGTATATATCAGGTTTTTTTTAAATTGTCAATCTGTTTCTTGCAATACCACCCCTGACCACATGGATTGCCATGTAGAAGACACTAGGCCATCAGTGAGACCAAGCATGAAACAGGTATGAGTGTGGGTGTGTGGGGGGGGAGGTTTCAATTAATGGAAATAAGGAATTGGTCTCTATACAATTAGTGTGAGTTCAGAAAGCCTAAAGTTTTGCATATTTAACTTTACTTGCAATACCACCCTTGATCACATGTTGTGCTGTTAAGAATTTAAAAAGACTATGAGCAACACAATGGAAAAATACTATACGATGCTTTAACGCTCCACCTAGTGGTGAAATATTTAATGTGCATAGAGCAGAATTCTTCTGCAAATGTACCCAGTACTGACTATAAAGTTGTGACCCCTAGGGAGAAGTATTTACTTACCACCACCAGTTCTACAGGGATGGGCATACATAATTTGGAATGGAGCCTTTGATTAACTTCTTTTACAGCAAAGAGAAAAACCAGGGCAATGAGGCTCACAACAAGCGTGCCAATGTTCGTCTGGTGGATTCTGCGAAACAAACTGACTAAAGACTGAACAAAAGGAAAAAATATAATATCAATATATGCTATTTGTTATTGCCTATCAGGGCTTGTATTTTGCAGTACAAGCTGTAATTTTTATCATTACCATTTTCTGGAAGGCAAAGTGGCAAAAAAATATTGATTCTGCTGTTTTGATTTTCTTTTTGTTTACATATGGGATAAATATTCTAATATTTTATTAGTTTGAACGGACACGCTCGTGGCAATACCAAATATGTTTATTTTTTTTTTTATATTTTAATAATGTTCCAGAAAAAAAGTATAGTGATTTGAACTATATATCTTTTTTATATATTTTTAAAAGTTTTTTTTTTTTTTTTTAACATTATGTATTAATCCTTGCTAGATGACTTAAATCTGTGGTTGTTTTTTTTTCTACTTTATTAAGATTTTGGTAAAGAACAGTGATTTGAATTATATTTTTTTTCTTGTTTTACATTCCTTTTTTTTCATTTTTTGGGCCCTTAGGTGGCTTAAATCTGTTATTGCTTCTACAATACAAGGCGATATTGTAATATTACGGCTCTCCTATGAAGCCCAGGCACAGGCTAGGCTTCCTAGGTGTACAAACATGGCAGACATGGAAGCCTTCAGTAGGCTCCTGGGTCCCATGACGGTGTCATTGGCACCAAATTTCCCACCTGGGTTTGGTAATATCATGATAATTTAGATTGGTCTGATAGTTTAGAATGTTGGTCTGTATGAAGTAGTAGGTTTTACACATTTCTGCCCCTGCATAACGCATTGCCCCTCATATTATGGCTGCAAATCATGGCCCATAAGTTCTCAATACTATTAAGTTAGGTGATCGGACTGTGGCTAGGTCGGGACTGGCGGTTGCAATAATATTTGTCAAAGTCATTGTAGTCTAAGAGCTGCATAATAAAAAGGACGGAGTTGAGCAAACCCATTCCCCAAAAATTGGCCGTTTTGGAAACGTTCCTGGGAACAGGGATTACATGGCCCGAATTTTGGATTTTACATTTTGGTACGTATGGAAATGCTTTGGCTCTACTGTTGGTGTAAATCTGAATAATAATGCAACTCCTTTGCCATTATAATTTGTAGAGTAATATCCCTTTTTTCAATGGCTGCCAGTAGTGGTTGTCCATATTGGAGACTAAGGCCAGAATCTAAAAAATAACATAAAGCCTCTGGGTATTATATGGCTCTCGTTTATCAAAAACGTCTCACATAAAGATTGACGTCGCTGCCCATAGCAACCAATTAGAGCTCAGCTTTTATATTTTAAACTGCTAAGGAAAAATGAACGCTGGACTGTAATGGTTCTTAAGGCCAAGAAAAACAGGCCTTGTTGCACATAGCAACCAATCAGAACCCAGGTTTCATTTATTACACTACCCTGTAAAAATGAAAGCTTGGTTGTGATTGGTCTTAAGGGCTTTGAAACAAAATTGACCTCATTGGACATTAAACAGCCAATCACAGAGCAGCTCTCATTTTTTCACAGCAGCATAAGAAACGTAAGGTGCGCTTTTATTGGTTGCCATAGGTAGCCGTGTGAATTTGGTAAATGAGGCCTAATTCCTGTAGTTTATCCTAAGAACAGTACAATACAGATTCTTGCTGTAAGTGAATAGAGTCATTCATGTTTATATTTCAAGGAAAACAGAGCTGATATTATTTCTAGACAAACACTGACACTATGCCGTCACAACTCACATAAATCAGTGACAGAGGATGTGACCGTTCACTCAGAGGGAGGCCAAGTATGTGTTTCAGTTGGGACACGGTCACGTGAATGGTAGCTGCGGTAGTGTAACCCCGGACCAGCGGCTCTGAGAGGTAAGTGACCACAAATCCAAACTGCACGAGGCCTAGGATAAGCTGCGAAAAGTGAGAACAGACACATCGTAATGTGGTTATAATGGACGTAACTGGATTAGGCTACGAACACTGCGTTTATGGCCACTGTCAGACAGAAACACATGATAGGTGGTCACAGTCGCTGTAGATGCTGCAATAGATCTTATACATGCAGTTATGGTGGATTTTGCCATTGACCGTGGACTTACTTGTAAGGGTTGTTGTAGAGCATCTTGTGCATGTATGGCTGCATATGTCAGTAGATTTTCCATTCAGAACTCTGAGAAGAGTGAAAATCATAGTGGACTCCCACCCAGCTTTTCCAGAAACCTATATAACGAACTAGCCACTTGGGTAAGTAGGCTGTGTTAGTTCAGAGTTACTTAGTAAGGCCACGTTCACACGTTCAGTATTTGGTCAGTATTTTACCTCAGTATTTGTAAGCCAAAACCAGGAGTCGGTGAAAAATGCAGAAGTGGTAAGGAGTTTCTATTATACTTTTCCTCTGATTGTGCCACTCATGATTTTGGCTTACAAATACTGATGTAAAATACTGATCAAATACTAAATGTGTGAATGTAGCCTCACAACTACACTCCCTGCCTAGGTGACCACTATGTGAGTGTGTGACGCTCGCAGCCCTACCCTGGGAAGATGAGGGGATTACTCGGAGCCGGATCAGATGATTGGTGGGGTCGCAGCCGTGGCCTGGACCCGGTCCGTGCCCAGGGCCGTCACATTAAAAAAAGGGTGGTACGGGCTATCAGGGTTGAGTGGTTGCTATCGACTACGCCACCTGTGGTACCTGGTGAAGGCCACCAGCGCTGCTGCAGTCCTCTGAGGCGGGATGTTGTGGCAGCCGTCGTTGATACTACTCCCCACAGGCGGAGCAGGGCCTCAGGGCAGAGACAAGGATGGAGGGAGTTGTAGTGTAGGAGGTCTGGTGCTGCGCGGTGCGGTGCAGAAATAAAGAGTCTGGAGGCCATAGGGGTTGACTTCCAGGGTTTTTACTCACGGTAGAGAGTGCAGCTGCAAGGCTTCTCCCTGCTCCTCACAGAGTTCTGCGGTCACCAGGAACGGGGGTCCGACAACCTCCGAGTAATTCAAGTGCTTAATCAGGACCCCGCACCAGAGTGTTCCTAGACTTCAGACTGAGTCCTTTCCTGTCTGTGAGTGTAGATAGGCCGGGTCTCCCTCCGGACTACGCTCAGAAAAAGGGTACGGGTGGCAGCTCCGCTCCTTCCGTTACCCGGTGGGATCCTCTGGGCCTGCCGGGCTTCCCTGACTAGGACGTGGAGTAGCAAAGTCAGGTGTCGGGGGCCGGTACCCCTCTTGCAGCCGGAATCCCTCTGACTAGGCCAGAATAGCGAGGACAGGTGGCGTATACCGCTCCGTCTGCATCCCCCTGGGATCCTTTTGCTGTGGAGCTACACTCCTAAGCTCCAGGCCTTCTTGGTCATGGTCCTTGACCGGGTTGAGACATACGTTAACTCCAACCTGCCCCTCGACTCAAGGCCAGGGTGCGAGGGCCGTGTCTCCATCCGCTGCAGGTTCACC
Source organism: Phyllobates terribilis (assembly GCF_046119375.1). NCBI lineage: Eukaryota > Metazoa > Chordata > Amphibia > Anura > Dendrobatidae > Phyllobates > Phyllobates terribilis. The sequence continues at coordinate 367,752,412 of NW_027362768.1, forward strand.
CAGAAGCCACGTTCAGGGATGAAGATCACAATCAAAGAACCATGAGCCCAAGATGGCTGTTTATTAAATATGGAATATTAAGTGTAAACTAAATGTGCGTCCTCCACCCTCACCCACTACATGGTTCCCCCTATCTCTTGGTTCCCCAGTCTCCCATTTTCCCAGTAGGGGCAGCACACTAGTGCCTACTAGCCCCCTCTGGTGGGAGAAGTGTGGTGTTGGATGTGGAGGTGGGGTCCTGACCATTGCACCGTTCTTACCTCGAAGGAGGAACACCACACCCCATTGAAGAGGTGCAGCATCCCTGTGGTAGTCGAACCCTCAGGGGCACCACATGAGTACATGTGGTTAGAAGCACCTAGAGGGGTTTTAAAATGAGCAATTTTGCAATCTACTTGTCATTAAAAATTCTGTCCATTCTCAATAACGGAGGGATTTTTCTTTTCTTGTTAACCTAGGCAACTAGCAGTATCAGCCACCTCTTCAATCTATGAGCTGTGGCCGGTCTCTTAGACAAGGAGAGCAGCACTTACAATCTCTTTGCTTTACAGCTTGTTAGTGCTGCTCTGAAGCTGTACCGATCACTGTGCCCCTGCACTCCTTTTGCAAAGGCAAAACTTTTTTTACTTGCAGCATCGGAGAGAAGACAGTTCGGGCCGGCGGCACAACCATTCCACCGGTCTGGACTGTCAATCATTCAGGAGAGCACCACCCCTGGCAAACAAGAAGCCGGGAGGTTCAAAACGATGCACTCCTGAAGACCGCATGAGACAACCCCTTTCATATTTGCAATATAACAGACGTCCCTCCATGGTACACAGGCTCCCTGCAGTGACCTGACTACTGGTCATATGAAGCAGAGACTCTTACCTGGAATAACCCCACCATTAGTGTCATTGCAGCCACCAGCTCCACCCTGGCTTTGTCTCTTGCTACAGTATCAATGACAGTTTCATTTATCCCCGACATAAAGTTGTCATTTGGTACCAGAGACTCAGTGACACTGCCAATCATAATGGAGACCACTGCAAAACTGCCTGAAAAGAAAGCACACACTTATTACAAACCTGTGCACGATGCGTCAGAGCCCTACACATATGCTGGGAAAAGCACATAGGGTTTCAAAAGTGTTCTTGCCTCAGCAGGGTTGATATCAGCATACTTGTTTTTAACTGTATATAAGGTTCAAGAGACTTTGCTTTCATATTTGTATACATCCATCAGTAGGCTAAAAATCTGTGCGCAGTGCCCAATTTCTATTCTTATAACTATATACATTATAAAATATACATTGTAGGGATTCACGCTCTTAGGTAGGCATTAGGTAGTGTTCACACAGGCACTGGATTCTTGGGTCAAAACAAAGTCCCATTTATTTCCACAGGTTTCATAGAACTGAAATAACAAAACCATAAACACAAAATTCCTAGCCTTGTCCAGGCTCTCACTAAACAAACTGAGCTATTCCCAGTATGGTCAAACAAAACGGCTCTTGCCCATAGCAAGCACTGATACTTGCAGTTTGGTGCACACGGTCTGTGTTACATCCTGACTTACAGTATACTCCAGAGCTGCACTCACTATTCTGCTGCTGCAGTCACTGTGTACATACATTACATTACTGATCCTGTACTGATCCTGAGTTATATCCCGTATTATACTCCAGAGCTGCACTCATTATTCTGCTGGTGCAGTCACTGTGTACATACATTACATTACTGATCCTGTACTGATCCTGAGTTATATCCTGTATTATACTCCAGAGCTGCACTCATTATTCTGCTGGTGCAGTCACTGTGTACATACATTACATTACTGATCCTGTACTGATCCTGAGTTATATCCTGTATTATACTCCAGAGCTGCACTCATTATTCTGCTGGTGCAGTCACTGTGTACATACATTACATTACTGATCCTGTACTGATCCTGAGTTACATCCTGTATTATACTCCAGAGCAGCACTCACTATTTTGCTGGTGCAGTCACTGTGTACGTACATTACATTACTGATCCTGAGTTACATCCTGTATTATACTCCAGAGCTGCACTCACTATTCTGCTGGTGCAGTCACTGTGTACATTACATTACCGATCCTGTACTGATCCTGAGTTACATCCTCTATTATACTCCAGAGCTGCACTCGCTATTCTGTTGGTGCAGTCACTGTGTACATACATTTCATTACTGATCCTGTACTGATCCTGAGTTACATCCTGTATTATACTCCAGAGCTGCACTCACTATTCTGCTGGTGCAGTCACTGTGTACATACATTACATTACTGATCCTGTACTGATCCTGAGTTACATCCTGTATTATACTCCAGAGCTGCACTCACTATTCTGCTGGTGCAGTCACTGTGTACATACATTACATTACTGATCCTGTACTGATCCTGAGTTTCATCCTGTATTATACTCCAGAGCTGCACTCACTATTCTGCTGGTGGAGTCACTGTGTACATACATTACATTACTGATCCTGAGTTACATCCTGTATTATACTCCAGGGCTGCACTCACTATTCTGCTGGTGCAGTCACTGTGTACATACATTACATTACTGATCCTGTACTGATCCTGAGTTACATCCTATATTATACTCCAGAGCTGCACTCACTATTCTGCTGGTGCAGTCACTGTGTACATACATTACATTACTGATCCTGAGTTACATCCTGTATTATACTCCAGAGCTGCACTCACTATTCTGCTGGTGCAGTCACTGTGTACATACATTACTGATCCTGAGTTTCATCCTGTATTATACTCCAGAGCTGCACTCACTATTCTGCTGGTGCAGTCACTGTGTACATACATTACTGATCCTGAGTTACCTCCTGTATTATACTCCAGAGCTGCACTCACTATTCTGCTGGTGGAGTCACTGTGTACATACATTACATTACTGATCCTGAGTTACATCCTGTATTATACTCCAGGGCTGCACTCACTATTCTGCTGGTGCAGTCACTGTGTACATACATTACATTACTGATCCCGTACTGATCCTGAGTTACCTCCTGTATTATACTCCAGGGCTGCACTCACTATTCTGCTGGTGCAGTCACTGTGTACATACATTACATTACTGATCCTGTACTGATCCTGAGTTACATCCTGTATTATACCCCAGAGCTGCACTCACTGTTCTGCTGGTGCAGTCACTGTGTACATACATTACATTACTGATCCTGAGTTACATCCTGTATTATACTCCAGAGCTGCACTCACTATTCTGCTGGTGCAGTCACTGTGTACATACATTACATTACTGATCCTGTACTGATCCTGAGTTTCATCCTGTATTATACTCCAGAGCTGCACTCACTATTCTACAACTTCAAAGTTGACATTTCTGAGCAAACTATGATTGTTTAGTGGCAGAAAAGAGGGATTTGCATTCTGATCTGTTTTACATTGTGGACTAATCTGATGTTTGAAAAAAAATCAATACCCCCTAGCATTGAGCATATTCTCAGTTAAGCTCATAGGTGTATGTCTGACAATATGCTTATTGATTGCTTCCTACATTTAATGAACAGCTTGACCCCTTGATCAACTCAGGTAAGCTATTCTACAGCCCGCAATACACAGTGAAACACAGAGGCAATGAATGCAAAATGTGCAACATTTCTAATGAGGTATAATTAAAAATATGACTTTTAGCCCTAAATACATGCATTGAAAAAAAAAAAAAAGTCCCCAAAATTGAACAACCCCCTTAAGGTTCAGTCTAAATTCACCTTATCAAGTATTTCTTTTGCAGTTTACTGTGACTTACCCACTGATACATGTCTGGATGTGCCAAAAAAAGAGTAAACAAACACTGGAAAGAAGGAGGAATACAATCCAAAAACAGGTGGCACTCCGGCCAAAAGAGCATACGCCAAGCCTGCAGAAGACAAAAAGGATAGATTGTTCGGGATTGAACCGGAGCTGTGAGTATATAACAGTCTGCGTGTGTCATATTCTTATTCAGCTGATCATTTTTCGAATGTCACCATAACTCGTTACCCCCTTTGTGAGCTTATTCTCCATCGATAGAGGAAGACTCTACCACAGGTTTACATATGTTCCCTGACTATTGTAACTGTGAGAGCCACCAAATCCATAGAAGAGAACGACAGTCAGATGACAGAGGCTCTATACACTGATATGGGAATTGTGGCAGCAATAGAAACTTCATGTGATTGGGTGGTTTTCTGTCTCTCTTCGTTGAGAAGGTGAAGAATGTGGGTGAAAATGGGCAGATAACGTGCCACATCTGATAGAACATTTTATACATTGCGATAATCAAAAAATCATAGACTAACTCTGCATAGTTGGAACAATCTTCTTTATCATATGGACAAAAAAAAAGAGGTTGCCTAGGACATGGCATTGGACTTGGGCACAACGGATCCACCAGAGGAAATTTTTGTGAAAGTCCACCTTTCATATCTAAGTGCATTAGTTAGATCATAGGTCTACTGAAGGGTCAGTTAATCCTATTTTGGGATCGTTTGGCCCTCTTAAAAAAATCCATAGAAACTTGAAATCATTCAGGTGTCAAAATACCCTTACCTTGTGGAAGCTGAAGGATCCCCACACTGATCCCAGACACAGTATCCCCCAGAAACCATTCCTTGAACGGATAGTGAGGAAGCCAGTGGAGAATCGGAAAGAAGTGGAATAACAAGGCCTTTGCAGCTGATCGAGAACATCTATAAAGTAGACCATGACATATGTCAATGGTGGGATGGATAGTTGACATGTTTTGGTGGTCCATTAATACGCCTATATTCAGAGATGCTACTGGAAGTTTATACGAAGGACCCACATTTGATATCTGAATATTTGAAGTTGTCATAGTTTTGTATATTGTTTGGACTCTTGTGCTTTCACACAGCCAATGGCTATGGGCTCCACCATCCAAAGTTGAAGTTATGGTGGAGCACCTGTTTCAAGTTTTGCTATGTTGCCCTTTCTGCTATGGACAACCAATGCAAGGTGCAAATCCATTGGTTGTATAATGGGATCCACCAGTCCTGAAATAAAGGACCCCAAAGTTTATTTGAGGGAAATAAAGATCAATCTTTAAGGGTTTCTCCACTTTTGACAATTATGCTTAATAGAAGAGTAGAAGAGTTCATTAATAGTAAGCAGGTCACAAAGTGTCATTTTGCAGGGACAAATATATATGCTTGGAAGCCTGACATTAAGTGTTTAATTTCCCTGCAGTGCGCCCACAGGAAATATGAAGTATTACATTGTGTCCATTCATATCAATGGTTTGTGTAATGCAGGCCAGGACAGATCTTCTAGAGCGGAAGATGGTCTTTGTAACCACATTTTACTGTAGCCAAGAGATGGAGATTCTGAAAAAACTGACCCCCACTAATAACTCGTAATTCCTTCATAGGGTAAATGAAAATGGGGTTTCTAAAATGAACAACCACTTTAAAAGTAAAAACAGCATAGAAATAATAAAACAATGCAGGTTTTCTGTTAAATGTAATGGCAGACTCCCAACTTACTTGACTTTGCATTTGGCTGTACTGATGAGGGACCGTATGGTATTAGTGGTCCTGGGCAATGATTCCCCAAGTTCTTGCTCATGAAACACAGGACGTTCAATGCAGTATCTCACATCTCGATACTTCAGCTGCTTGTTCTCCATGACTGAATATTAAGTAAATCTAATAACACTGTAATAATCTTTGCATGAATGGTTTAAGTGTTCAGTGCCACATATATTGGAGAAGAACCTGCCAAGACACACAAAAGCATCTTCAGCCAGTGAACAGTGATATGTTTGTCCACCAGGCAATGATTAATGAAAGACAATACACCTGACCAGACCTGCATTAAATGATAGTATTATACCATGTTCTGTCAACTCTACCTGCCCTCCATGTGCATTGTGTGGTCTTTCCTTTCTACCTGCCTCCATGTCTAGTTCAAAGTCTGTCACTCTCTATCTCCCCTCTATGCATAATGTAGGGTCTGTCACTCTCTACCTGCCCTCCATGTGTAGTGCGGGGTCTGTCACTCTCTACCTGCCCTCCATGTGTAATGTGGGGTCTGTCACTCTCTACCTGTCCTCCATGTGTAGTGCGGGGTCGGTCGCTCTCTACCTGTCCTCCATGTGTAGTGCGGGGTCTGTCACTCTCTACCTGTCCTCCATGTGTAGTGCGGGGTCTGTCGCTCTCTACCTGTCCTCCATGTGTAGTGCGGGGTCTGTCACTCTCTACCTGTCCTCCATGTGTAGTATGGGGTCTGTCGCTCTCTACCTGTCCTCCCTGTGTAGTGCGGGGTCTGTCGCTCTCTACCTGTCCTCCCTGTGTAGTGCGGGGTCTGTCGCTCTCTACCTGTCCTCCATGTGTAGTATGGGGTCGGTCGCTCTCTACCTGTCCTCCATGTGTAGTGCGGGGTCTGTCGCTCTCTACCTGTCCTCCCTGTGTAGTGCGGGGTCTGTCGCTCTCTACCTGTCCTCCATGTGTAGTGCGGGGTCTGTCGCTCTCTACCTGTCCTCCATGTGTAGTGCGGGGTCTGTCGCTCTCTACCTGTCCTCCATGTGTAGTGCGGGGTCTGTCGCTCTCTACCTGTCCTCCATGTGTAGTGCGGGGTCTGTCACTCTCTACCTGTCTTCCATGTGCAGTGCGGGGTCTGTCACTCTCTACCTGTCTTCCATGTGTAGTGTGGGGTCTATGACTCTCTACCTGTCCTCCATGTGTAGTGCGGGGTCTATCACTCTCTACCTGTCCTCCATGTGTAGTGCGGGGTCTGTCACTCTCTACCTGTCCTCCATGTGTAGTGTGGGGTCTGTCACTCTCTACCTGTCCTCCATGTGTAGTATGGGGTCTGTTACTCTCTACCCGTCCTCCATGTATAGTGCGGGATATGTCACTTTCCACCTGTCCTCCATGTGTAGTCAGGGCCGCCAACAGGGCATTATTGCCCTTTATTACTGTATGGGGCCCGGTAAACAGAAGTGAAGATGGGGTGCCCGGACCCAGTGCTTCTGCTCACCGGGGAGACTTATTGGAGCTGCATGGCCATCAAAACTGCGAGTGCTGACGTCAGTAAGGTTATCGCAGTCCATAGCGGATTAACTCCTGTCACCTTACTAACATCAACGCTCATCACTGCAGACGGGTTCTTATGCTATGGTCAGTGTGTTCCGGCTGGCGTACTGAGCGGTCGCTTTATGTCACCGCTCAACACATCATCCGGATGTAGCAGAGTTGGAGATCTTCGTGGGACGTGGGTTGGTTTTACGGCGGCCCTCTTTGGAGTATTTAATTTTTTAAAGGTAATAAATGGGTAAAAGAGGGTTAGAGAGTGTACTATTCAAATAAAGGACTTTGATCTGTGTGTTTTTATATTTAAACTTACAGGGTTAGTAATGGGGGGGTGTCTTATAGACGCCTCTCCATTATTAACCCCTGGGCTTGATGTCAGCTGACATTACAAAGCTGACATCAACCCCAAAACCATTACCCCTCTTGCCAACGCCCCATGGCAAGCAGGGAGAGCCGCGGCCATGCGCCAGAATTGGCGCATCTAATGGCTGCGCCATTGCTGGGGCGGCTGAGGGCTGATGTTATTAGTCTAGGATGGGGCCAATATCCATAGCCCCTTCCCAGCCTATTAATATTAGCCCGTAGCTGTCTACTTAGCCTTTGCTTGTTATTAAAAATGGGGGGGAACCCACTTAATTGTTTGGGGGGTCCCCCATTTTTAATAACCAGTAAAGGCTACGTTGACAGCTGTGAGCTGATATTAATAGCCTGGGAAGCTCGATGCTTATTGCCCCCTTCTCAGGCTATTAAGACTAGCTCTCAGTTGTTAGCTTTCCCTCAGCTGCTTAATAAAAATAGGGGGGACGCCACGCCATTTTTTGATTTATTTATTAGCTAAATACAAGTACAGAAAACTACACACGCACTGCAGTGATTATATATCTCACTGACATACTTCTTATTATCATCTATCTCTCTCTCTGTATATAAGATTGTTTTATTAGTTAGAAAACTACATTGAAATTACATAGAGAATTACTGTATGTAAAAGCTGATATTAAAAACGAAATGCATATCATACGGATGCTAGGTGAGGAAAAAAAACGCCTGACACTCTCCAACTTTTCTGGATGAGAATCTCAGCTACTTTATAGACGCAGATATAAGCGAACCCTAAAGGACCATAAATGAACGGCTCGCAGCATCTTCATACCATCTACAGGAAGCAGAAAGCTGCCTGACAAGATGAAGAATATTGACCTACTTGTGGGCAGGTCTTGATGGTAATATAAGCTTTATCCATGTTCACTTTCAGGTGTAATGGTAAACTTTCAGTGCTGGAATATTCTGCCATTCTGCCCTAAATTAAAGCCACCTATTAAAAAGTTCAGAGTAGATAAGGGATGAAGAGAAGAAGGTGCTATTGTGCCAAGACTCAATAGTCCATTGTACCAGGTAGTTTAGCTTTGCACATGATGGCAAGAGATTAAAACAGGAAAACAGCAAGGAGGCACTAATGTGTTACAAGGAAAAAACGAGAACCTGCAAAAAACAAATAAAAATAGCAAAGGAGGAAACAGAGAGACGTATTGCTAGTGAAAGTAGATCAAATCCCAAACTGTTCTTTACGTATATAAATAGTAAAAGGATTAAATCGAATAATATTGGACCGATAAAAAGTGATGAAGGCAAAATCATAGAGAAAGATGAGGATAAAGCTAATCTATTAAATAAATTTTTTTCGTCAACTTTCACAAAGGAAAAAGAACTAACAGGAGAAATGAGAAGTGACAAGCTTAATCCTCCACTAAGTATGACAAATCTAACCCAAGCTGGGGTACAGAAACGCCTCAGTAACATTAAAATAAACAAATCACCAGGACCTGATGGCATACACCCACGGGTACTAAGGGAACTAAGTAATGTGATAGACAGACCGTTATATCTTATATTTAAGGACTCTGTTGAGACTGGGTCTGTACCACTTGATTGGCGACAGGCGAATGTAGTGCCAATATTCAAAAAGGGAGCGAAAAGTGACACCGGAAACTATCGGCCGGTGAGTCTGACGTCCGTTGTGGGCAAAATTTTTGAAGGCTTTATTAATGAGGCAATCATGGAGCATCTTGACGCTAATAATCTATTAACCCCGAACCAACATGGATTCATGAGGAATCGCTCCTGCCAAACAAACCTGATTGACTTCTACGAGGAGGTTAGCTCTCGAGTAGATCAGGGGGAACCAGTGGATGTCGTGTATCTCGACTTCTCAAAAGCGTTCGATAGCGTGCCACATAATAGGTTGGTATACAAAATGAGAATGATGGGGCTGGGGGAAAATGTCTGCAAGTGGGTAGCTAACTGGCTAAAGGATAGAAGGCAGAGGGTGGTTATAAATGGAATATACTCAGATTGGGTAAGCGTCACTAGTGGGGTACCACAGGGGTCTGTACTAGGCCCAATGTTATTTAATATCTTTATTAACGACATAGTCAACGGGATAAATAGTAAAATATCAATATTTGCAGATGACACAAAGTTATGTAAAACAATTAATACAAAAGAGGATAGTGAAGACCTACAGAGGGATTTGGATAAGCTGGGTAGGTGGAGCATTAAATGGCAAATGAGGTTTAACGAGGAGAAATGTAAGGTCATACATATGGGAAGGAAAAATGGAAGTCACCAGTACTCACTGAATGGGAAATCATTGGGGAATTCAGAGATGGAGAAGGACTTGGGCATCTTGATTGATAGCAAACTAAATTGGAGTGCCCAAAGTCAGGCCGCAGCTGTAAGGGCAAACAGGGTAATGGGATGTATCAGAAGAGGTATAGCTGCAAAGGATGAGAACATTGTTCTTCCACTGTACAAAGCTCTGGTCAGACCACACTTGGAATACTGTGCTCAGTTATGGGCCCCAATATATAGAAAGGATATAAATGAGCTTGAAAAGGTACAAAGGAGGGCAACACAATTAATAAGGGGAATGGAGGGACTGCAATACCCAGAGAGGTTGGCAAAACTAGGACTATTCAGCTTGGAAAAGAGAAGGTTGAGGGGGGACATAATAAATGTGTACAAATATGTTAGGGGACAGTATAGAGACCTTGCTCGGGATTTGTTCAAAAGGAGGGATATTACGGTAACAAGAGGGCATTCACTAAGACTGGAAGAGAAAAGGTTTCAGCACCAGCATAGGAAAGGGTTCTTTACGGTAAGAGCAGTGAGAATATGGAATTCACTGAGTGAGGAGACGGTAATGTCGGATTCACTAAACCAGTTCAAGCGGGGACTGGATGCTTTTCTAGATACCAGGCAGATTTCTGCATATACTTAAAAATAGAATAAAATAGTAGGTTGATACAGGGATTTATTCTGACTGCTGGTTTCAGAGTCGGGAGGGAATTTTTCCTCAGGTGAAGATTGGCTAAATCATTTGGGGTTTTTGCCCTCCTCTGGATCAACTTTAGCAATTACAGAACTAACAGGTCGAACTTGATGGACGCAAGTCTTTATTCGGCTTTACTAACTATGTATATGGCGGCTCTAGGACAATTGCCCCTTTTGCCGGTTATAATCCAACCTTGCCGGTTTTCACTTGCTCATTAGTTATAGGTTCTGGCGTTATTTGCTCAGCTTTGTATGAAATAATAATGCTTCATTTACTTCTCATATAAAGCGATTAGTTCACGATTGCGATGCTTATTTAGGACGGTCATATAAAGGGCTGTTATATTCTTTAGTACCTGTATGGCTCGGTAATTTTACACTCTACAGGAATTTGGCTGCCAAATCTGGTAGCATCACTCTTAATATTGTTAAATCTTCTCTACTAGGTAAAATGTCAATTCTACTTGGATAAACCTTGCAGTAGGGTTTACACAAGCACTTGCTATGTAGATCTTTATATAACTGACCTGTGTTGGTATTAGGAAGCCTTTAAGGCCTCGTCATGATGAATCCTGTTGTAAAAACATTGATTTACCTATACATTACTACCTTACCGATTCCAACTTTCCCAACTGTCTTTGATCCAGCAGGATACTCCAGGATTTGGAGAGCTGTCCTGCTGCCCCAGCAGGTTGAGGGTGTGTTTTGGTTTTGACTGTATCTGTGTCCATAGGACAGATGAAGACAATGATGGAGCAGGGAGTCATCAGTTACCTGTTCCACCATCCAGCCGATGCACGCCCTCTGCAGTGATGACATCACGCCCTCTGCAGTGATGACATCACGCCCTCTGCAGTGATGACATCACACAGAAAGCGCCTGCTGTGCTGAGCCTCACACAGCATAGAGTGGTGCAGGTCATTTTTTTCTTAGCCCATTCTAGGTGGAGGGAAACTGTGGAGGCCTCATACTGTGTGATGGGCATCATGTGTGAGGTGGCCCCTTGGTGGCATTATGTCAGGCACACTTTGGGGGCATCATACTGTGGGATCTTCATAATTTGTGAGGGACCATGTTGGGGCATTTTGAGGTCATTAAAACAAATTCTGAGGGGCACTCTGGGGACATCATACTGTTGAAGAATCCTAATATATGAGGGGCACTGTGAGACCATCGTAATAGGACATCATATTATAAGAAGGGTATGCTGTAGTGTGTCCCTCTTTCCTGCCTTTCTGAGTTGAGAGATATGCAATTCTATTACATATACGCAGGTCATATCAAGAGCTGCATTCAAAATTCTGCTAATTCTCTTGAAAACAGACAGTTCATCCGCAGTAAGTAATGTGATTATACTGCTTAGTTTAGTATATATATGGCTGTCACCCAAGCTTCTACAACGCACTGTCCTCTGGTGACAGCTGTAGCTTTGAATGCAACTGTAGTAGAAAATGTATAATTAAGAAAAAGAATAATCAGTATTCTATAAAGCTTGCCACCATAGGTTAGGGCATGAATAACAAATGCCAGATTATAGTGATGATGCATTGTTAGTTTCACGTCAGCACTCTGAAAACCATACCGTAATCAGCCAAGCACCTATGGATGTTGCACGACCAGTTTTTATCCTTTGAAAATAAACAATTAAAATTGCTTTTCATTGACAGCAAGCCGAGGTGTTGAAAAATCTGAGGTTTTGATGCAGAAAGTATAATGGAAAATTGTGGAACTTCATTCTACAAAAATAAGCTTTATTTGCAGAAGCAGTAATACCTGTTTAAGAGTTTATTCTGACAAGTGATTTTTCAGGCTTTTTTTTTATATGAAGAAAAAATTCCTCCTTCAAATTAAAATTAATATAAAATTATAAAACAAGTAAAATTGACTTACGTGTCTTGTATCATCTGTCTTCCTTTGCTACAAGCCCCATCACCACCCTAATCCAGACCCATCCTGTTATATATAATGCAGGGGTGGGATATAGCTGTGCAAAAGCAAGTTCTTGTCTAATATCTATAATGTGTTACCAGGGACTTGTGAATTGCTGATCCGTGAAGACAACTTCTATAGAAAGAACACATAGTCCTGACCTCTGTAGGCTTCTGGCCAGAAGGAAAAACCAATAATGGGAGCAAAATCCTAATACAAAACTGGAAACCAACAACATTCTAGTTCTGGTACATTATTGCGTTTGAGTCCCTCTACTACATTAATGTACACTAGTGTGGGTACCACCTCATGGATCTTTTAGTGTTTACTACTGGCAAAGCTTCCACAAGCCAACATCCAGGACGTATATTTTGGTGGTCGTAAAGACCAAAGGCAAAGTATAGTGCAATTAGGAAAGCAGCATGTCAGAATGTAGTCTAGTACTTTACAAAACCCCTTTCATTGGCCTTATTTGGGCACTCCAACATAATAGAAGAGATCCCTCTTAACCTATGCCACTCACATCTGCATCTGAAAATGAGCATGGTCAATGGTGCAACCTGCTATCCATGCACATTTTAATGAATGCTGATATGGCATGTATCCCAGCAGGTATGTATACAAGTTATATTATCTGCGCTGCTCACCTCCAAATGTGGAAGTGAGCTGCGCTGGAGAACCCCTTTAAGGTGCCTGTTGTTACGCTTCTGTCCCAGATCTGGGCTTTGCTCCCCTCACTCCAGTACGCTGAACTCTGTTGTGCTCCACGTCGGGCTTTGCAGATGGCCCAGTGTGATCCCATGTGATCATCTGCTTGAGCCTACATAAGGCTCACCAAGACATGCACCTGTGTCTTGGTATTAAGACTATTAGTTTGTCTGTGCACCACGACCTGCTGTGTACCTGTTTGCAGCTTCCAGCACCTCTGCTACCTGTTCCCGGTCTTTCAGGACTTCTCTATGTGTCTGCCTGTGACTTCTAGGATGTCCGGACATCTCCTGCCTACCTGCAGCTTGCAGTACCACTGTCTTTCAGAACCTCTGCTCCCTGTTCTCGGTCTTTCAGGACCTCTGCTCCCTGTTCCTGGACTTCCAGGACCTCTGCTCCCTGTTCCTGGACTTCCAGGACCTCTGCTCCCTGTTCCTTGACTTCCAGGACCTCTGCTCCCTGTTCCTGGACTTCCAGGACCTCGGCTACCTGTTCCTGGACTTCCAGAACCTCTGCTACCTGTTCCTGAACTTCCAGGACCTCTGCTACCTGTTCCTGGTCTTCCAGGGCCTTTGCTACATGTCCGCCTGCAGCATCCAGGATGGCTCCTGTCCGCCTGCAGCTTCCAGGACCTCTGCTACCTGTGTGCAGTCTTCCAGAACCTCTGCTACATGTTCTCGGTCTTCCATGACCTCTGCTACGTGTCCGCCTTCGGCTTCCAGGACATCTGCCTGCCACTTCCAGCACCTCTGTTACCTGTTCCCGGTCTTTCAGGACCAATGCTGCCTGTCTGTGGCTTCCAGGACCTCTGCTGTTTCAGGACTCTTGTCTGTCTGCGATCTCCCGTACCTCTGCTACCTGTTTCCCGCGTGCCTCAACTGCCTGCTGCACCGACTCCCGTGGCCAGTGTGCCTACTCGGATCTTGCGCTCTGAGTATCCACCACACCTTGTGAGCCTAACATTTATTTTGACGACAGTACATTCATTTCAGTCCACACTGTACAATGCTTTATTTCTCCTGTGGCGGTGCTGCAAAAAAATGTAATATTTGCTGTAGGTTCTCAAGAGATTGCTGCAGATCCCTCGCGGTCCCAAGCAGAGTAACTTATTGTTTGAGGACTAAAATAAAAAATGGAGGACATAGTGACCTCATAACGACTACACTGCCAGGCTGTGTCCCAAGTAGAAAAATTATCCTTCCACACACCAGCACATTTCCGTGCAGTCAGATTCTGCACCCATATAAATGCAAGTCAGTAGCCCTATATACTCAAATTCCATGCCCCATTTACAGACACATTTTACCAATAAGTGCTAATCAAAGGAAACCCAAGCTAAATTATTACATGTAGGCACATGAGCAATTAGCTATTCCCTTGATCACACCATGCAGCTTTTCTGGCTCCCTTAAGGCAGGCTTTTCCTAGTTAGGCAGTAGCTGTGGATTGGATGTCAATATATAGATATAGAGGAGTGTTGGTGGTTGTTCTGTGGACCTGTTAATGATTATTGGAGCCCTATGTCCTAGGACCACAGTCCATAGCAAGTAACAGGAACATAAACCTTTTGGGTCCACTGCACCTGCTCCTAGTCCACACTGAGTTTCCATTGTGCGTGCGAGCTGTACATTAAAGTAGAAAAAGATTACTAAAAAAAAAATCCTGTACATCCACTAATGCTGGTGTCATCTACCAAGAATAACATCTTATACTTTACTGAATTGCCTATTTATTAATTTCTTCAGGGGTTTCTTCCTCACCAAGAGCAGATTGGAGTCTTCAGCAGGACGATGCAGTGAGCGCGCTGTAATCACTCCCCGGCACTTTGATTGACTGCTTTGCAGCGTGTGTGCACAGCATGTGTGTGCAGACCGGCTGTCAATCAAAGTACACGGGAGTGATTAAAGCCATGCTCATGGACCGGAAGTGAGGGGCACGGAGAATACTTCATTTTCTCCCTATAGTCGCTGCTACAGTAATCTGGCTACAGATAATTTAAACACTATTTACCTGCAGATTACCCCTATAGCTGCAGGTAAATAGCATTTCTGGACATGACAGCTTCCTTTTAAACGTAATACATTTGTTGAGGCGTTTCGGCTAAGCCCTTTCCAGGTCATGGGTCATCATTTACTACTTTTTAATGCCACAAAAATAGAACAAATAGTTAATTCCCCCTATACTTTGTAGTCTGTGACCATGGCAACACAAAGGTTTGCATTTGAGCTGTACACAAAAAAAACATAGGAGATTTTTAATAATGGCTTTTTGCCCAAGGCGGATAAGTTGCTTTTTTTTTTTAGACGCAAAGAATAAGAAAGAAAATGATTGCAAATATGAAAATAAACATTAAAAAAGGGCCTTCAATATCATTTGATTCTTGACACTCCAGCAGATCATATAACAATACTGCAATCTCAAACACAGCTGATACTTTCAGGTAGATGTGCAATGTAAGCAATGAAGAGGCCTCAGTGCTGACATGTGGGCCATGACCCCATAAAACAGATGATCGATAGGAGTGCTGAGGTCAGACCCCCATCAGTCAAACTGATACCTATATAGGCAATCACTATTGTGATCCTAGAAAAAACATTAAAACAAACGTCTGGCTGCCCACAGCCACCACTAGAGGGCGCTTACTGAAGACATATTCACTACTGAGTTCAATGGCAGCTGTTCTACCTCAGCAGTACATTCAACCTAATGGCAGTGGCATCATCTTTTTTTGGAAAAAGATATGGGACCAAAGACCTCTAAGGCAGTGACCTATAATGTGTCGTTCTCCTGCTGTTGTAAACCTACAACCCCCAGAATGATGAGTTGTCGATTTACAACAGTAATGGAAATGCAAGTTGCAGGTCACTGGTCTAAGGCTTCATTGTGGCATAGATAAGCCTTTGATGAAACACAGACAAAGTCATTTTACAATATTTTATTTTCAAATCTGGGGTTTTACTTTTACAATTTTACAAGAAACAAATGAAATAACTTTTTTTTTTTTGTTTCATTCTTTGACCAACAAATAAAAAACAAACAAAAACAAAAAAAAAAGAAAACAAATAATTTCCTACAAAAGCAGATGTGTCCCATATTTTTCTGCAGCTATTGACAGTTGTAAAGGGTTTGTACTACGTTAATAAGTTATCCCTGATATACCTTACAGATCTCTAGGGATTCAACCACTGGGACCACCAGTGATCCCGAAAACGGGGCTCTAAAGAGTCCCATGTGAATAGAGTGGAGGTCGATTTCAGCATGTGTCCTCCGCTCCATTCATTCTCTATGGGATTGCTGGAGATAGCAGAGCTCTGCAAGCATTATAAACATGCCTGACTGCAGTTCCATTCAAATGGGAGACATAGGTCCCCAATTCTTGTGATCGATGGGGGTTCGCACAGTTGGACCCTTAAACTTTTTCATCCCTTTCAAAGAGAAGCAAGCCACGGACCAGCCTTGAAACAGTCAGCCGAGAGATGTAATCCTCGGCCGGCTTTTCTAAGTCTGATTCCTCTGAAATTCTGCAACTTTTGAGAGTAAGACAGCCTAGTCTGCAATCACGCAGCAAGTGTCTGATTCATGCTACCCCTATTTCTGGCAGCATGAATCTTACTAGAAGTTCACTTTAATGAAGGCAAGCTTAGTGTTTTTGTACTTATTAGGGACTCCTTCCAATTCTTAAATGAAGAATTACAATTAGAATTTTTACTTGAGTTTTGTTATTTGTGGTGTCAATATGTGTATGTGTGTGTGTGTGTGTGTGTGTATATTACATATAAAGTTTGAAAAATATTTTTTGAACTCATGAAAAGTAATACTAGTTTTCAGAAATCTTTTTAATTTTCCCCTGGGACAATTAAAAATAAATAAATAAATAAACACAATATTGCTAAAAAAAAAATAAAAACATTTCCAATACAATCCTTTTTGTTTAATAAAATAACAAAAAAACAAACAAACAGGTTTTCGAGTCATTTTTTGGTGATAATAAACAGCAGAAATATTTATCAAAACACAAATAAACCAAAAAGTCGCTTACAAATGAGTCACGCAAGGAAAATAAATAGGCCGTAGTATAAATATGCGTAACAAATAGATTTCTGAGATTCAATCTTTATATACATTCTGAAAAAATAAACAGGTATGTTCATTTTTCTGTTTAAACAACAGATAACAAAGAGCCAAGAACAAAACACACCAAGACCACACGCACACGTAGATGTATGCCGATACACATACGTATTTGTCGGCATACTGCACCATTTTCCGAGTTGCATGAACAGTTTTATTTATACGTGGGTTACTTTTTCTAATTTTTTTTATTTTTTATTTTTTTTTTTTATACAAAATGTCCATCTGCAGGAGTCACACGATAGACTGCGCTGGAGCCGTGCGGCACACAACAATCCCATATGTTTCATCATCATTGCAACACTGATACATGCAGACATTTTGGCAACAGTGATTTAGAGTGATCAGAACGGATAATCGCTTGCATTTTCCCTTCGCTTGATGGTGGTGCAACAGGAGGCAGAAAGCTGATGCCATCCAAAAAGAAATTCCTTACTTGTAGATTTTTGGTTTAAAGTGCACCTCCGCTTACAAACCATCACTAATCGAATTCTGAGCTACTTTGATTACTTTTTGATCCTGGATATACATATAACATTTTCTGCCTGCACAAGTAGGGGTTATTTGCGCCTTTCAAAAATCTCTGTGAATGTGGAAACCGTCAGCAAGTAGCCTGAGTGCAGTTTATAGCCATTGTATAGTAATTCTGTAAAAATGATTGCATCTGGTCGTTGAGAAATCCACATATCTGGTCTGATTGTAATGTTTTTCATCAATTATTGTTAAAGTTGAGCAAAATTATTTGCAGGACCTTGGTCCAGTGGCCACATTGGTAGCCTGTGGCCACCGGATCAGAGCCCTGCAAACCTCCTCCTGCGTGACAGCATCCCGGATGCCTCTTCTGATTAGTATGACTCGACATGATGAAATATATGCGGCGTAACAAGATGTCACACCGGGACCGCTAATCAGAAGAGGCATAGGGGATGCCAGACGGTAGGAGGAGGTTTGCAGGGCTCGGACTACCAAATTGGCCTCTGGACCAGGTCCCAGTAAATCTTTTTGCTCAACTGGAAGCTCTTTCCTTGTCAATCAAAACTACAATTTCCTCTCTCAGCCCAGAAAATGTCTTCTTACTGCAATTGTAGGTAAAGATCTGCACTAAATTAGAGACAAAAGTTTTGGTAACATACAGCAAATTGGTTAAAATCAAGTGCTGATATTAAAATAAAGCTGCTTTCTTTCAGAAACAGTCCCAAATTTGCACATGGGTTGTACATAGTATTGGTGTTCAGCATCATTCACTTCAATGGGGCTGAGTTGCAATACCAGACAGAACGAATGGTCAGTGGTGATGATGTTTCTGAAAGAAAGCAGCCATGTTTTTCGAACAACCTCTTGACATTTGGCTGTGACGTCCTGCTGAGAGAGTGGGAGAGAGAGCTTCCTTATTCATATTGTGGACCCAGAGATGTTCACATGCAAGAGACTGCAAACTGTGAAATACTGAAAAAATTAAAAGCAAAAAAATATATATATACCGGGGCAGATTTATTAATGGTTGCATGAGACAAAAGGGGAAAAAAAATTTAAATTGCACCAAAATAATCAAAACAGAGCAGGACACGTAATATAAATGCTGCAATTGAGTAAGCACCCCTACGTCACCCCGTGGCTTTTATACATGTACCAGTGCAAAAAATAAGTCGATAGCAAATATGGCACAAACATTGAGAATGGGTCAGCCACGACCCTCTCACACAACATACATGATGCAGAAGATTAATAATGGCTTGTATTAATATGGCAGATGTCATGGGCTGCAAATGTAGCACTTTTAACCCCTTTCTGGCTGTATGTATGAGGCTCTTTCTGCTAAACGAGGAGGTTACTGATTGTGTTCACCTTTTACGTGCAGGGAAAATGCATCAGGAAGCCGAGGAGGCGTAACCACTCCTGTGTGCTGCTGGACATTATAGGCTTTATATAAAAGTAGCTCTTTTAACATCGATCTTTAAGAAAACGTAACTTTATTTGAAGCAAATTGGCAGTAATATCTGTACAAAGACACACTTCTTAAAGCTGCAGTGAAGGTTTGTTTCAAGTAACCCTGCATCCGACTCTGGTGTGCTTACACGTTACCTGCACAGAATGCGGCCAATCTGTGGGCTGCCAGCGCCGGCAAGAGATTCAACGAGCGACCTCCTGTAATATCATTAGAGAGGTACGAGGCACAAAGTGTCTCTAATGAATCAGGAGGCTGCACACCTCAGGGAGTTTTGTCACCACTTCTTGTCCTCACTGACACTGCCAATGTGGCTTTCCTTTATAATGGAAGCGACTAATGCCCTGCCATGCCAGTCATATCAGCAACATCAGCCGCGCCAGACAGATCTAATTTATAATGGAGTTTATCAAGTTATGGTCTGTTTTCCCATCAATTCTTTTTAGGCTGCCTAAAGGCCTATGAAAAAATTATTATACAGGAACATTCCGCATTGAGTCACTTTGTAAACACGTTACATTACTGATCCTGAGTTACATCCTGTATTATACTCCAGAGCTGCACTCAATATTCTGCTGGTGCAGTCACTGTGTACATACATTACATTACTGATCCTGAGTTACATCCTGTATTATACCCCAGAGCTGCACTCACTATTCTGCTGGTGGAGTCACTGTGTACATACATTACATTACTGATCCTGTACTGATTCTCAGTTACATCCTGTATTATACCCCAGAGCTGCACTCACTATTCTGCTGGTGCAGTCACTGTGTACATACATTACATTACTGATCCTGAGTTACCTCCTGTATTATACTCCAGAGCTGCACTCACTATTCTGCTGGTGCAGTCACTGTGTACATACATTACATTACTGAACCTGAGTTACATCCTGTATTATACCCCAGAGCTGCACTCACTATTCTGCTGGTGCAGTCACTGTGTACACACATTACATTACTGATCCTGTACTGATCCTGAGTTACCTCCTGTATTATACTCCAGAGCTGCACTCACTATTCTGCTGGTGCAGTCACTGTGTACATACATTACATTACTGATCCTGTACTGATCCTGAGTTACCTCCTGTATTATACTCCAGAGCTGCACTCACTATTCTGCTGGTGCAGTCACTGTGTACATACATTACATTACTGATCCTGTACTGATCCTGAGTTATATCCTGTATTATACTCCAGAGCTGTGCTCACTATTCTGCTGGTACAGTCACTGTGTACATACATTACATTACTGATTCTGAGTTACATCCTGTATTATACCCCAGAGCTGCAATCGCTATTCTGCTGGTGGAGTCACTGTGTACATTACATTACTGATCTTGTACTGATCCTGCGTTACATCCTGTATTATACTCCAGAGCTGCACTCACTATTCTGCTGGTGCAGTCACTGTGTACATACATTACATTACTGATCCTGTACTGATCCCGAGTTACATCCTGTATTATCCAGCTCTGGAGTATAATACAGAATGTAACTAAGGATCAGTAATGTAATGTATGTACACAGTGACTGTAGCAGAATAGTGAGTGCAGATCTGGAGGATAATACAGAATGTAACTAAGGATCAGTAATGTAATGTATGTACACAGTGACTGCACCAGCAGAATAGTGAGTGCAGCTCTGGAGTATAATACAGAATGTAACTAAGGATCAGTAATGTATGTACACAGTGACTGCACCAGCAGAATAGTGAGTGCAGCTCTGGAGTATAATACAGAATGTAACTAAGGATCAGTAATGTAATGTTTGTACACAGTGACTGCTCCAACAGAATAGTGAGTGCAGCTCTGGAGTATAATACAGGATGTAACTCAGGATCAGTACAGGATCAGTAATGTAATGTATGTACACAGTGACTGTACCAGCAGAATAGTGAGTGCAGCTCTGGAGTATAATACAGGATGTAACACAGGATCAGTACAGGATCAGTAATGTAATGTATATACACAGTGACCGCACCAGCAGAATAGTGAGCGCAGCTCTGGAGTATAATACAGGATGTAACTCAGGATCAGTACAGGATAAGTAATGTAATGTATGTACACAGTGACTCCACCAGCAGAATAGTGAGTGCAGCTCTGGAGTATAATACAGGATGTAACTAAGGATCAGTAATGTAATGTATGTACACAGTGACTCCACCAGCAGAATAGTGAGTGCAGCTCTGGAGTATAATACAGGATGTAACTCAGGATCAGTAATGTAATGTATGTACACAGTGACTGCACCAGCAGAATAGTGAGTGCAGCTCTGGAATATAAGGCTATTTTCCCATGATGAGCTTTTGATGAGTTTTTGAAGCTGCAGAAATTCTGCACTTATTAAGTAAATTAGATAACTTGCGTTTTTTCATTGTTTTTTTGTGTGCATTTTTTTAACATGCATTTTTGATGTTGCATTTTATTTTTTGGTGTGTCGTGCTTTATTTTTTTTAATATTTCCTGGTATTTGGCTTTGATGAAACTTTATTGATATACTTAGGTGCGGATTGCATGCGTTTTTGATGCTGCGGAAATGCACTAAAATTGCATGTGTGTTTTTTAACCTGCAGATTTTTCGCATCTAATAAAATCCGCACAGAAAACTCCCGTGTACCCACAAGAGAAACTTACCTGCTGCGGATTTGAAACACGCAGCGCAGGTCAGTTTACGCTGTGAAAAAAAAAGAACAGCGGCAGGAAATTTCTATAAATCCCATCCACTTTGCCGAAACTGTGAGACGCTGCAGCAAAAATACGCAGAGTCAAAAGTGCGCCAAAAGCTCATCATGGGAATATTGCCTAAAGCAGGATATAAATCAGGATCATTATAAGATGGACATTTCCATCTGTTTACTAAGTGACTGAACTTTATATGTACGGTATATGAATACTGGAAATAGTGGACATATCCTTTAAAATTTTTCAAGTAATTTTTGAACTTGGTGCAACCCACATAATGGCCGTCTGCAGTCTGTAAAGGCAAGCGGTATACAATTTACCATCTGTAAGGAATTCCAGACACCATAAGATATTTTCATTATAGTTTCTTTTTATACAATCATATTACAATACACATTATTTTTCCCCTGTCACCCTGTGTCATAGGTTCCTCCTAATCCATCAGACTTTCCACTACTTTCTCGAAAGTCCAAGCATAATCCTACTTTCTGACATCCCCTTTATAAGTAACCCTCAATAATAACAGCGTCTGCACTGGAATGATATCGACAAATTACTCCTAAAAATAAGGATAAAAATTTTCTGTGTTTTTTTTTTTTTTCTCCTTTTTTAGCTCTGGTTACAAACGTAGAAAAATGTATAAAAAAAATGTCCATTCAGTTCAGTGAACTTCTCCTCCCCTGATGATCATCTATTTAAAGGAGCCTACCGCAGCAAGCGTTTCGGACGATACATAGATACAGCGTTGGGTTGCGTCAGTGCTCGGTGCCACGCTTCCTTCCCGTTGTGGTCGTGGGCTCTTGTAGATGTTCCTCCTGGCTTCGGCACTGCAGTTGGTAAATGGTTACCTGAGATTTCCGACCTCCTTCTGCTCAGTCTTGTCTCAGGCCAGCGGGCGAGTGGACTACAGACCTCTGCTAGCAAATATGTAACCAGGTGCTTGCATGCACGGCTGCCCATAGTATCTTCTGGTCCCAATGGATTTTTTTTTTCAGGAATGACCATCATTTCTCACTAACCTTAAGTAGGTGACAAAAAATGGGACTAGTAAGTATCAGTCCATAATCCAAAATGGAATCTTACCATTAAAGGGGTTCGATTTCTTTCATGTAAATAACACATAATGACAATCTACATTTTTTAATCTAACATTATTTTTGCCCCATATATCGAAAAGGAGACAACTTTGCAATAAGTCTTCAATAAAAATTTCCTATCGTTTTGTGTATACAGGTCCAATGCTGTCTTCATGGTAAGAGACAACAAACAAAGTCTCTGGTGTAACCCTGCGGCCTTGCAGTCTCTTTCTTTTGTCAATCCCTAACTTTCTCCTAACAAACACTAAATAGGACTGCAGAATCAGACTACTGTTTGCTTGTTGTCTGTTACTATGGAAACACATAAGTCTGCCTTGCAGCTGCAGGAAAAAATAAAAAACGGTAGGATATTTTCATTTTAACATCTATTATAAAGTGCAGTAGGTTTTATAGTTTTTGTTTTCCATTAAAAGCATAACAAATAGTTTGGGAAAGTGGACGTAGCCTTTGCAGGATTTTCCGGTGCCGCTCACCTACTCGAGAGGTGAGCGGCATGGATGACGTGTCATCTTCTCATACCTGCCGGGACATTGCACAATCGGCAAGTATCATGGACATGTCTTGTACTAATGGTCGACAGGTATCGTGCACTTGTCCCAGGAGGTATAAGTAGGGATAACATGATGAGCTCCGCTCAAGTCCTAATAATCACTGTATAGTGAAAAGTTCTGCAACTTTCTATTGTACTTTGTTTTATAATTCTTCACCACTTTCAAGACCTCAGTGTTGTATATAATGACTGCTTCCATTCTTCATCTGGAGATTGAAACCCTTTCACTCATGTCTATCTAAAAGTGGTGCATGCAAAATGTATCCCAAAGCTGCGGCGCTCCAATACACAATGTGATTATCAGACACATTAGTGAGCAGGGGTCAACGGTCTGATCTACCCACAGGCAGGGTCTCGCCCTCACTGAGCTCAAGACTAATGCAATTCTACCTGCATTTGCAATATGCAAGACCACCCTATCTCCAGTGCAATGAAAAGCAGCTAAAGAAAGTGGCAGCAACCGTCAGTAAAGTGACATTCTCTAATGTCACTGCATGGGTTACGTTGATAGCCATCTGTACAGCCTTACAAAGTGCATGTTCGGCAAAAGTTTGTATAATTTTATCAGAGAAAGTTCTGGTGAATTTTCACCAACAGATAAATAGATGTGACTTACTCAGAATCTGCAGACATTTCAGATATGCTGTGCGACGTGGCAGAATGGGGTGTAGAAGAACACAGCATAGATGGGGTTGAGGAGTTTTGCACTGAAGGGTTCACTGTTTGTTGGGCGGAGTTATTAGATGAAAGGACAGATGTATTAAATGAAGCTAGGATGGATGATAAGATATCTAGCTGCTCGGTGGATGGATGCCGACTGGGAACCGTGTCTAAATTTTCCCTGGAAGGTTGTCTTCTAGAGAGAAGTTCAAGGTTGTCCCTAGATGGAAGCCTTTTAGAAAGAGTTTCCAAATTTTCTCTAGACGGTTGCCTTCTAGAAAGAGGTTCTAAGTTATCTGTACATGAACTAGGCACTGTGTCCAGGTGGTCTCTGGAGTTAGACCTTCTTGATAAAAAGTCCAGTTGTTCCCTTGACAGTTTCCTACTTGATGCTAGTTGCTCTCTGGAAGGCTGTCTTCTCGACTGAAGGTCTAGTTGTTCCCTAGAAGGATGTCTGTTTAATATAGAGTCCATTCTCTCTCTAGAAACTTGCCTACCTGGCAAGGTGTTTACCCATTCACTAGACAGCTCCCTTACTGGCCCTGGGTCAAGTTGCTCTCTTGACCCGTATCTGCTATGTAACTCTTCCAGATGCTCCCTAGAAGCATGCCTTCTGGGCAGATTATCCCTTATATCGCTTCTCACGTCGGACTGGTCTAAATGTTCTCTAGAACCATGTCGGCTTGATATGCTTTCTAGCTGTTCTCTTGATCCGTGTCGACTGGAAATCATTTCCAGGTGTTCTCTTGAACCATGTCGACTGTGGATGGTATCTAGTTGTTCTCGAGACCCATGTCTACTGGGTACAGCTTCCAGAAGTTCTCGGGAATTATTCCTACTCAGTTGCTCTCTGGACATCTGCTTTCTCATCAGCAAGTCAAGCTGCTCCCGAGAAGAGTATCTGCTGTTTGGCTGAGACAGACTGCCAGCTCCAGAATACATTCTGCCATACGAGGCTGCCGGCACAGCCCTGTGCCCCAACGTGGAGGTCTTATACCATGATAGTTCATTTGTCATCCTACCCATGGATGGCAAACCTTGCGGATACTGAAGTCGATTCTTCAAGATTCCTGGGTGGGAAAAATACAACAGGAAATAGGTTAGGAAAACTTTTTGCAGAAGTTTTCAATTTAGCAAGTGGAAGTGTTGAGCTCCTTTGTGAGCGCACACAGAGTCTCTTGAGCAGTCAGAGGAAATTATATAATATATATATACATACACACACTTTGAAAAGTTTAGTTCCACTTTAGGTTTTTATCTAGTTATATATCAGTAAGCACCTGCTGAAAATACATATAGTCACCACCTCCAAATGTGGTTGGACCACCCCCACTTGTAGTGAAGCCGCCCCATGATGAGCAGATATGATTTCTCTAACGGCTGGTGATGAATTATTATTATTGGCAGAAGCCCCTATATAGTCATTTACACTTTGTCATACTCAACAACATTTTTATGCCCTCAATGGACATATACTACAGAATATGGAGAAAAGTATTGAACACCTCCACATTCTACCTATAGGAACTTTTATAACCTCCCATTCTAAATCCATAGGTATTAATATTGAATTCGTCCTGTCTATAACAGCTTCCGCTTTTCTGGGAATGCTTTTCTACAAGATTTTTGAGTCGTCTGTGGGAATTTTTGCCCCTTCATCCAGAAGAACATTTGTGAGGTCAGACCCTGATGTTGGGGAGAGGCCGGGAGCACAATTTCCGTTCTAGTTTGTCTCAAAGGTGTTGGATGAGGTTGAGGTCCGGGCTCAGTACGGCCAGTTGTGCTCTTCCACCAAACGCTCCCAACCATATCTTTATGGACCTTGTGCACTGGGCACAGTCATGGGGAACAGAAAAGGGCCTTCCCCAAACTGTTATCACAAAGCTGGATACTACAATTGTCCACAATGTCTTCAATGGAACGAAGGGCACAAAGCCGACCCCTGAAAAGAAGCCCATAGCATTATCCTCCACCACCTGTACAGCGGGCACAATACAGTCAGGGGGTAATGTTCTTCTGGAATCACCAGACCCAGACTCCTCCATCCAATGCAGATAGAGAAGTGTGATTCTTCACTGCACAGAACAGGTCTCCTCCAGAGTCCAGTGGTGGCGGCTTTACACCACTGCATCTGACGCTTGGCATTGTGCTTGGTGATGTACGGCTGCATGCAGCTGCTTGGCCATGAAGCTGTGTGGGGGCGCAGTGTTTGTGTTTATGTTATACCAGAGGAGGTCTGGACTCTGTAGTTACGCGTTGGTGACTTTTATGCCTTCTGCTTCTCAGCATCGGGGACAATGGGACTGAAGGAGAAAACTGAATTCAATGATTAAGATGTAAGGCCTAATTTTTTTTCTCTGTAAAGTGTATGAAAAGGGTTTCTTGAGACAGGACAGTCCTTTTAATGACTATATCACCCTAAATATGCATAGACATTTGAAACAATTGTGTAAGTTAATTATGGTATGTTGCCTCATTTCAGTCACCTTTTCTCTGCCTATGAGAGTGTGTGAGGGAGTTTTCATCCCCGCTGGTCAGGTCTGGCTGGTTATTGTTAGCCGCGTCTTTATTGAGATCAATACCAAGTTTCCTTTCAGACCCCCATTTCTGCAATGAGTTTGGCGGCCCCTCAGTGTCTCCCAGGGCCGGCCAATACGACATCAGGTCATTGCCATCCATATCTGTAAGGAAAGAGATGTGTCTGTCATGTGTTGTACTGTTACTGGAGATACTGCCTGCTCCGTACAGGCCGAGTCCTGGGGATATGAAGGGGTTATACATGTAGGTTTCATTGCAATATGGACACCATCTTTATTAAACACTGCACTCGCTTTCCGAGACCCATAATACATTGCACGATGTGGGGGCCGCTGCGTCACCTTTAGGGCTGTGATTTGATGGGTTGGTGAGGAGTCTTTCGCTGTGAGCTGCTCTCTTGAACTGCCGCTGGAACCTGCTGCGGGGACGGACATTTTCTTCACTTTCGGATGATGGGATAGATAGGCTGCGCTCCTCATCCAATGACAGGTCGCTGTCCGAGTCGGAGTCTTGTTCTAGAGAGAGAAAATATTATTCACCCTTAATGTTTGCAATAAGACCAGAATATACACAGGGTAAATGGCAGAACCTGTACTGTTAGGGTAGGTATAAGATATGAATGGGGGCACCTGGTAACACCTTTCCATCAATACAATCTAATAATTAGAAGGCAAGACTCATTTAAAGGTTATTTCCAGGAATTTTAAACTGTTGTCATCAATATCATATTGGTGAGGGTGCAACTTCCACTAACCCCACCAATTAGCTGTTTGCAGCTCTGGCTGGGTGCAAACAGTCTACGGAGCCATACATTGTGTAGTGGCTGTTCTTAGGTACTGCAGCTCAGCTCCTTTTGAAGTGAATGGGACCCAGCTGCAGTACCTGATAGTGGCCACAACATAATATATGGAGCTGTGCAGTTCTAGTTCCATACACTGTTTACATCTGTCCGGAGCTTCAAACAGCTGATTGTTGGGGGTGTCGGGCGTCAGACCCCTGAATCTGATATTTATGACAAGAGTTGATCATATAGATTTTCAGAATCCTGGTCCCAGCGACTACAGGCCCCGAACCCTCTGAAACTAATCCTACCTACCGGCCCCCTGGCTCCTCTTCTGCTTAGAAGACCTGGCACAAAGTCATATATTTGTCTACCCTTTTATATGCATTACTTCAACTTTGATATACAGTAAGGTTTTTAATATAGGCAGTATAGGTACCGTCCCAATTTAGGGTCACCTTGCCGCTGGTGGGACGGCTTGTATACTTTTTTTGATCAAAAATAGTTCACTAAGTACCCTATATTTATTATGCAACTTTGCTTTACATTTATATATAATGATGGTAGGGTATGAGATATATTTTTGTCTTTTGTAGGTTTTGCTTCTTTTTGCTAGTGTGAACATGCTCCTATTTCTTGCATGTCTACCATCTTAGACCTCAGTTCACATTGCTTGGTACAAAGTCATATGTGCATCATCAACAATGATGTTGTGCTGGACCTACCAGTCAGAATGAATGTCGGCAGGTAGGAGAAGTTTTGCAGGGCTTCACTGGGGTCCTGAGAATCTATTTGATTCATTCTCTTAATGATCTATTCTAAGGATAATCAATATTATAGTCCTGGAAAAACCCTTTAGCATATCTCCTTACCTCCTCCAGCATCTCGATGAAACATTGCCATGTCTAGGTCAGTAGGACCAGAGTGATGACTATGGTCTTTGGCGGGTCCCTGTCGAGCTGCAATGTTTTCTCTGCAAAAGAATCAACAAGGTCAACGTCAGGACTTACAGGGCTCCATCTCCTATGATCCTCATTGACCTCTCCTAGGATCCTCATTGACCAGCTGCATACCGAGGACCATAGCAGTGAGTGTTCAATTTCCCTGCAGCGCCACCACAGGTATAGTGAAGCATTACGCAGCTCTAACAGAAATGAATGGACTGCCCATGTAATACCTAGATGTGCCAGGTCCTCCGTCATGAAGGCTCTGAGTGTAAAACTCCATCCTATTAGGGTATTTGAAAATGGGTTCTTATAGTTTTCTAAAAACTACTCATCACAAATACCCAACAGAAAGTTTCAATACTTTCATAATTTTAGCAAATCCTAATTATTAATGCACAAAGTACGGAAAAGCCTCGGTGAAATAGTATAATTCTTTTTCTGCCTTCAGTCCCATGATGAACTGAGATATTCTAAGACAGACTGGTTACTAGGGTTGTAGCGCCTGTCTGTGGCCGATAAGCTGCATATCCACGACTCGAATGAAAGTAAAGAAGGGGAGGCACGGCAGCAGTCACACCAGGTCACAATGCATCCAACGCTGGACCATCAGATTTTTCTACAAATAAAAGGGCTCAGAGTCCGTAATAAATCGGCGGTCTACCTGAGATAGGCTCTGTGACTGGAGTGGGTACGTGCGGTGCGCACGCTGCTGACCGACGACACTGTGGACGCTCCTAAAGTGATCCTGATCAGACCGCTCTCCTCAAATAAGGCCGTATTATTGTAAGCATTAGGACCCTGCAAGAAAAGAAACAAGGTTTATACCGTATATAGTATATCTCACGATGGATGCTACTAACAACCGCACACCGGAAAACAATCACAGTCCATTACCCCCATCGGAGCTTGTCTGGATGACTCCTCTCCCTGACCCTTCTTGCCAAGACATACAATTTTCCAACCTTCTTGGACTTCTTCATTGAGTACGCAGAAAAGAACCAGCACCGCCAAACCCTGTGGGGGCATCAGACAAGACTTAGTATGAGCATAATGCAACTGTGGGAGTAAGAGGCATTTAGGATCGAGTGCTGGAATATGGGGCACCATGCTATCCAGGGCGCAGGTGCACTAATGGTAGAAATGCGAGACATTGGGTACTGTAATGTCATGTGGTGATATGTTAGGGTATATAAGAGATGGTCATAGTATACAGTATATACGGAGAGAAACAGTAGTTGTACATGGGACACATGAGAGCACAGTAATAAAATGATGGTATTTAGTATATATAAAGGATATGTAGGCAGAACGGCGGCACAGAGAGTCATAGTCAGACTACAAAGATAGGATATGACGTGGAGGGAGAACATATAAGAAATGGGGGCATAATGGGATCATAATGAACAGTAGGTGGCATACTACAGGGACATTCAATTTTACGGGGGCTTCTATAATCAAACCTGGCATTTTTTATAACCTCCCAATTGCTGAGTTCTTCCTTGGGGTGTCATATATGCAGGTTCTCATCGCTTATAATATTTGGTCCCTCTATATAGTTGATTGGCTCCTATCAGCCATGCACTAAGGCCTCAATCAGACGTCTGTGTTTTATGTACCAGTATAATCAGTTTTTTTCACAGATAGAACAGGTACCCATTATAGTCTATGTGGCTGTTAACATGGCCTTGTTTTTTTGCGGACTGTTTGGTCTGCATAATGACGAAGACGTCCATATTTGATCCAAATTATGGATAAAAACCATCCATACAAATCTATAGGTCCACGAAAATCACTGGCAGCACACGGATGACATCAGTGTGCAATCCATGTACTGTCCGTGTATTAACATTGTAAAGGGAGGAGAAGCTTTGTAATATTATATAAACCTTATATCGTACAAGAGACGAGCACGATCAGATACAGATCTGTCCCGGAAAGGAACCATTGCCCAGAGGCGTAGGAAGTGATTTTACCTGCAGACTGCAGAGGAGAACATAGAGGTAGTGAAAGGCCAGAATGCTGTGATTTACAGCCAGCAGACCGAATAGCCAGGCAGTGCTGATAAACAGGAGGAGAATGAAGGAGCTCCGTATAGTCATGCTACAGGGAGACAGGAAGAAGCAGCAGAGCACAGACATGGAGATTACACCAGGAAAGAGAACAGCAATACATCCATCATGTATTCCATATACAAGGGGCACAATCTGCAGCATGCATACATGTACAAGGGGCACCGAGGGAGGAGGACGCCATAGTCACATTACACCCCCATATTACGTCACTCTGTGCTTACACTGGTTGCACAGGATCGTTCAGTGTTCATCTGAAGCGTGGTCTGCTTGTGTGAACAGGCTTCTAAACGACCACTGATCAGCACTCGTGTAACACTGCAATGTCAGCTGGTGTAAACGGACCTTAACCCTAAAGGGTCTTTTTTATGAATGAATGTAATCTATTGTTTTCTGTTATCAGCCAGGGGGGAGCTGACTAGTGGTTTTACAATGAGATGAGTAACAAAAAGTTCACAAAGCTCCCCTGCAATCGCTACAGCATGCCACATTTATAGGGGATCTAAAATTCTCTACAGGTCCTAAAATAAGTTTTCCCATTCTGCATGTCGCTGGAATACGGGGGTCCGACCTCTTGGAAGCCCACCGATCAAGGACAACATCGCTGCTTCCGCACTGCGCACCCTTCACAGTTTTTTTTGCGGCACAGCAGCGGCTCCGGCCACCTGTCTGTGTAGGATATTTAGGCTACATGAATGGAGCGGTGCTGCGGTGGGTGTCTGGGAATGTCCCTGTGCACAAGGAAAAACTGTGATAGGGGTGCATCAGAAAAGTAGAGCGGCTCCGTCACTCTGACAATCAATAGGGGTTCTTAAAGTCGGCCCCCAGCAATCATTGTGTGATAGCATATATTAGCGATGGGAATACCCCTTTAATGAGGGAAAGCTGTTGTAATGAGGTAGTCATCCGTCAGACCGCATTACTGACATTCTTCTGCTTACACTTCCACATCATCTTCTGCCGATTTTAGAATTGCCCTGTCTTATCTATCCTGAGATCTTACCTTCATTGCCCCTGTCACCCCCCAAAAAAAAGTTTGCTTATAATATCTTGTGGCCAAAAAATATTCAGTATTGAAAAGTAACTTATAGCGGCTCCATATTTCTGTGTTCAATTCCAATTTCTGCCTGATACAATACTCTAAATACTCCTCGTTCTATACTACAAGATATTAAAGAAAGTTTCCTAAACTTTGGGCCCCGTCCACTTCTAAATAAACCACTCCTATAATGTATTTCACTGTCACTTTTATCATAATAAACAATACTGGAAAAGTCTGATCACCAGGTAGTTAGAAAAACACTCCAGGCAAAAACGGATACCCTACGTAAGGCCTCATTCACACGTCTGTTTTTAGCGTGTTTTTACAGATAGCATTCGTACCTATAATAGTGAATGGGGCCGTTCACATGTCAGTGATTTTTTTTGCGACAAATCGCAGAGAAATGTCCAATTTTGATCCAAGTTTTAGATCAAAGTTGCCAAAGCAAGTCAATGAGTCTGATAGGAAACTTTTTTATTTTTCTCATCTGAGAAAATCTGATGAAACTTTAACCAACTCTGATGGTAAAAAATGATGCACTGACCAATCTCTGATAAAAAAAAAAAACACTGATAAAACGCGTACGAGAAAATCACTGATGTGTGAATGAGGCCTTATAATCAGTGCAGGGTCTGAGGGGCTGAGCATGACACCAAGGAGAAAATCCCGGTCGTGCTCCGTCCCCTTAGGCCCTGCACTAGCCATAGCGCAGTATAACAGCTTGGCCTGGAGTTTTTCTTTAAGTTGAGCATAACATAGTTTGATATATAGAGAAAGCTCCGGATACACTTACAGCACAGATTTTTTCTTTGTTTCTTTCTGTCCGGGGGAGCAGGCAAGTTTGGCCACCATGAGGAACATAACGCCATTAATCTGAAACCAATCATAAAAAAGCAATCAATAGCGTGTAAAATCCTGCTCAAGAGCGAGAGGAAGTGAGGATTAGAGCAGACTTGATCACAGGAAAGTTCACAGCAGAAGGAGAAGATGATGCTGACTTTGTAGGAGGCAGTGACCAGTCCATTAGTGTAGACACAACAGTAATAAGGCATGAGGTTAGGATAAGAATGAAGGTTATAGGGAGATCCCAGGCAGCTAGCGAGAGGAACAAGGTTCACAGCAGTACTGAGTATTTAAGGAGAAAAATACGTTGATCTTGTGGGGAGCAGTGACCAGTTTCCCGGTTTTAGCAACTTTATAGGTTATTGTTTCTCTTCCTTCTTTTGGGATTTTGGAAAAATAAGTGAATTTGGAGAATATCCTCCGATGTTTTGCCCAAGATGCCGCAATTCCTTTGTAACTGCTGATTTGTTGAACTTCCAGAATAAATGTATATCATGGAGATGGAATGAATGATGGGATAAACCAGGAGATGGGAAAAAATACATCTGCTCATCCTTTAATGGCTACTTGTAAAAGAAGAATATTTACCACTATGACAATAGCAACCGGTCCAGCAAAACTCCACACAAGTTTATCATGGATCGAGATCCAGCAAAAGTCTGGGTTTCCGTAACCTTCGGGGTCCAGTCCCACCGCCAAACCTGCGGAAAGACATTTATTATGCTTTGTGCTACAAATCTAGGGCTCGATAGACCGACGTGAGCCTGATGTCATAAGATATGTACCTGTAATAATGGCTGGAACACCCCAACCAATGGCGTGGTAAAACCTCATGGCTCCATAGTTCACGTTCCTGACTTCTGTCTGCATGCGGTATATATGGAGTCCATCCACAAATAGCCAGGCAAACGTGGACAAGAAGAAATAGTGAAGCAGGATGGCGATCACGGTGCAGAGGAACTGGGAGAAAGACAAAGAAATACCATAATTCATTCATGTGGAAGTTGTGCCACATCACTCCATTCAATCTCTATTGGACAGTCAGGAAAGCTGCGATCAGCAGCTGAGGACAGTTCCCGATTGCCGGTTCTTACGACAGGTTGGGGTCTCAGCGGTCTCCCCTCCACCGATCCCTTTTCTTACCAGAATACCCCTTCACTATCTACTCTCTTACCTCGTTTTCTGTGCTGTTGATGCCCAGTAGAAACACAACTTCAGAGAAGAAAAGAGCAGTGGCGATATTAGAGTGGATCCCCCTCGTGTTGGATTTCACCCCCTTCAGAGACGTCAAGATCGCAAATGTAGACAGAAGAGCCGCCAGCGAGATGGACACGCAGGTGTAAGAGACGACGGCCAAGCTCTCCAGATCGCCCTCCAATTGCTGTTTTATTGAAAGAAAGACACATATCATACAATGAGGCAATGCACAAGCTACAGAGAAGTGTCTTGGCCGTATAACCCTGCCAGATGAATGATATTATAGATGTAATCAGGTCCATGAAGTCATCGATGTCCATTATAATAATAGTAATATGAGAGTACATACAATACATTTTCTTGCCATTGGGGACAATCAGTCCAGATAGTAAAATTGCACGATAAAATGGAGAACATACAAATGTTACACAGATAGCACTTCCAGACCCCAAATCACTCATAATGTTGCTATAACTATAGATAATAGCAGGGCATGTTGACATATACACCACCACTGCAGACCATATAGTCAGCTCCCCTTTGGCTATTAAATCTATTACTCTTCTTATTCTGGGGTATAGCAATGTTATATTCATATAGGGATTAGAAATGTCATGTATAATAATGAGCATCAGGGAGGTGAGAAGAAAGAACATTCAGCACATTTACCTCTCGATGGGAACCATCCATAAGGACTCCAAAACTACCAAAGCGGGAGCACTGGCAGCGCACATGTGTGGTGTTCCTGAAGATCAGCTCACAGTCCTTAGCCGTCCAGCTCCCGGGACGATCTACTCTGAAAATGTAAGATACAAAGGTGTAAAAGAAATAGATCCACCTAATATAATATCTATCTATCTATCACATATCATGCGTACATGCAGTATATATGTAGACTGTATATAGAGGAGGGGTCGTACTGGGTTGTGTGATTCCACTGGACACAGACGGGTTTGCTTCTGTTCACAGTTTCCAGCAGTTGAAAGTCTATTATCAGCGCTGTCTCCAGATCCCCATGGATAAAGGTCTGGTTTCGGAGAACGGACACACTAATGATGGGAGTATTTATCACCGGATTCTTGTGGATCCTTTGCAAAAAAAAAAAAAAAAAAGAAACAAACTTTGCATGCTATTTATCATGTGACTTGCCGGGTTTAGTGAACCTAGAACTCCCATCGTTTCAGCTTGAGGTTGTAGTTTTGGAACATTTGCTGATAACATAATGCATGCTTTCCAGTATTAAAGAGCTTGCGCTGAAATCTATAAAAAGCTGAGCAGTCCAGGAAGGAAGGAGTTAAAGAAGGCGCCAATGAGGGGGCGGCATTAACAAGCGATAATCAGAACAGTTTTACATATTGGGGGCTCACCTGAGACTTCTTCTCTCTGTGTTGTAACGTGCTGGCAATAGGTCGCCCAGGGTGCGGTACACGATGAGAACCAGTATGGTTGGCGCGGGCTCCGGCTCTGGGATGACTCTTTTTGATGGAGGTGCTGCTGTGGTTATGTTGCTCTCAGGGCTGGTTGGAGATGGCCCAACTGTGGGTGGCACTAAAAAAAAAATAATCTCTTTAACATACAAGTTCTCTTGTGGGGCTACATGGCGGCTTTGGCTGTCACACATGTAGCATGGCTATACACTGCACTATGGTGATGCTACATCGTGTCAATGAATTTGGTCACGTATCGACCCACAAATGGCAGCAAACGCCAACATCCAAATCGCAAAGAGTCCAGCAGGTTTGGATTTCTTGAGACTTGCTTGCCAGAGTCGTAGCAGGGCACAACATGTCCACGTGTATTTTCAGTACAGGGCAATATAGCATCGCCATGGTGCGATCTTTGGATATGTGACATGTTGTGGCCAAAGTCACGGTGTAGGATTTGCAGCCAAAATCTGAGAAAGCTAGCTGACAACTCGTGGGAGCTGTACTGGCGGTCATATTGGTTGTCACCCAGCATTGTCGTTGGTTATTCTTTATGGTTATGATCTCTTTTATCAAAAATGGCCAATATCAACCACAGCTTCCGACTACATCTTTCAATTTCAAGTGCCCCTCTAAAATTGTGAGCAGGAATCTGATTGGTTGAGCAGGAAATTCAGTAATGCTGGTTATGTATAGACGGCATATACAGAATATACATAAGAGTTGCAGACTCATTATATTGTCACATTACCTTCTAGTTTGGGCGGCTTAAGGACCGAGGCCGGCAGCACCACATGAGAGTGAGGATCCCAGGAAATCTGACCCCGAAAAAGACTGCTGTGATACCTGGGAAAATGTCTTCTTGGCGGGATCTGATTATCCACTCGCTCGATATTAACAACTGTCACAAGGAAAGGAAGAAGCAGAGTCTCAGGAGCTGCTGTACACAATCTGGTTGAGTCTGTGATGAATGTCTAGCAATAATTGCAAACCCGCAATATCTCCAGACAACGAAGCTGGGAGCGAGCGGCCAAGAAACCGAAATAATCACATTTAATTCACATTTCTTCCTCCTCTAAGAAAGCGGCTACAAAAGTGTCAGATGTGCTGACGTTCACGCCACTTGGCAGATTCCTCAGGCGTCAGGGATTCGGGGACAGACACCTTCCTGCCAGTCGGCGGTGGACTTAATGAACCTTCTTATTGAGTTGCTTCGCCAATTAGATCATCTCTCAAAAATGTTAGTAAAAGGTCAGAAATGCGGCCAAGGATTCTCACTGGAATCTATACCCATTTTTTTGCCATTTACTCATATAGTTTATGCTAGAAAGTTAATGGAAAGTTTCTAAGAACACTTGGACAGGAAGAGCAGCCTCACGACTCTCCTCTAGTGCATCCTGCTATTATTAAAGGGGGCAATTGATTAAAAAAAAAGTGTGTCAGTGCATTACATGGACAGCCCACTGATATCAATGAGGGGTGTAATGCTTCTTTATTACTGCAGGAAATCAAAAAGCTGTCAACTTCACCGACAAATTACAGAAGATCACTAAGGGTGACAGCAATGCGATACTTTGGTCTGCTTTTCATTGGAACCTCTTTAATGTTTTTTTTATAAAATGCTACATTAAAGGAGTATTCCCTGAATTGAAAGTTATTCCCTATCTATAACTTTCTTATTGTTTGGGATCCGACTGCTGGGGAAGTAATGATAATCTGCATCCCAGGAACAAGGCTCGATGCACGCTCGACCACCACTCTATTCGTTCTCTATGGGCTGCCAGAGAATGGACGGAGCGGAGGTCGAGCGTACACACCTGAGCTCCACTCAAGATGGGCTTCAGAATCGCTGGGGTTGAGGTAGGGCCCCCAGTGATTAGTATTAGGGGATAACCATCAATTAAGGTAATAGCCCGTTAACTTTGAACACTTTGGTATTTTTTTTTAATTTCCCCTACAGTGACTGCATTTGGGACCTGCCGAACCACATAGCGACTGATGTATAAAGCGGAGATTTTTTTTTTTTTTTCAACGCAAGTCTATGAGACTCAGAACGAAGCTCTCTAGCCTTGTCTCATAGACTTACATTGAGAAGGTGACAGAAATGCTATTTGATTTGTCACGTGATGCTGGAACGGACCGGAGCGTCACTGAAAAACGTAGAAGACGGCAACCGGTGAGTATATTACTGTGCACATACCCACTTGATTCCTAACAGAGTGAAAAATAAAAATCACTGGGGTGGTCCATTAATTCTATGAATGCAACATGGAATCAAAGGGAGAGAAAAAAGAACAATGGGAATATAAAAACCGAGCAGTTATACCTCTGTGTAAGTCAGACTGCAATATATATAATTGTTCGTCACTGCTGATACTCACTAATGTTTGGGGTCACAAGGCCCACCGGGTTCAGATAGGTGAGCTTCATGTTCCTGGCCAGGGTGCTGGCATATTCCTGAAACAGATCCATGAGGCCGGCGCTGCCACGATCATTCTGCAGGAGCGTTTCCCAATGCTCCTTGTTATTCAGACTTAAGATTGAACTTCCCGTCCGGAGAAGGTTCTAGGAGAAAACAGAACCACGAAGGCTATTACAATACACAGTATACGGGTACGTGCACACGGAGTCTTTTTCAATACGGAGTTTTTGCAGCAGAATTCCAAGGAGTTTTGAGATTTGGAGAATTTCTGCTCAGTTTCTGCTCCAAAACATCCTTGAAAAACTCAGCCTATGTGGTATACTCAATACTCTACTCACATCCAGAGCTGAATTCAAAATTCTGATATTTGTTTGTTAGTTTTAAACTGGATGTCTGTGCATTGCATGGCGAGATATAACACCATCTCACCTCCGTGAACTGGGCGTCTTGTGTGGCCGTTAGTCCAAACCCTTCCTGCCTGTTCTCAAATTGCATCAGCAGGGACAGCAAGCGGAAGGTGATGTAGACGTCGTTCCCGAAATACTGATCCATGTGGTCAGTCACAGAGCGGAGGCGTAGGGACAGTTTCTTGGACTCTATCGTATTCAGTTCAGTCTCGTTTCTCTCTAAACCATCCAGCTTTGGGGAGAATAAAATATCTGGTCTCTTTAGATGTCAGATTCCTTGCGAATGAAGTATATGATGTAAAGGGGCTATCTGCTGCAGTCTGGAGCTGCGCACGTCCGCACTAGAAATGTGCAGCTCCAATGACATTACAACACATCAACAACGCATGACGGGCAGGTACCGTGCACACGTCCCATCCGATAAGGAAGGAAACGGCTCCGAACTGCAACAGATAACCCCTCTAAAGTGCACGGTAAATACACAGGACACAACATTTAGCAAATTCAGCAGTCTGCTATTCTTCTTGCTGATAACAGAGAACAGTAGACAAACTGCAAGTTCACAGAACCATAAAATTGTATAATTTTTTCTCCATTTCTTACCAATGCGGATAATTCCGTATACGCCGGAGACGTACAGTTAAACAGGTCCGGTTCAACCCAACCCTTCACATCGTCACAGTGTCGTATGGCCGCTCCTGCCAGTAAAACATACATTATCTGGGCGACATTAAAAAGGAGATTGTGCAAGAAATAACATACAGCAGGCGGCATTCTGGGCATGAGCTGGCATTCAGTTTGGGGCAGTTTATTACAGAATTGGTGCAGGCAGCCGGGATCACGGTGCAGGCACGGCCGGTCAGGCAGAGGAGCTGGATGCAGAGGATATTATTGGGGGGTCAAGTCACATAAAGCAAGCACAGAAAGGGGCCAAGGGGTCAACTCAAAATCCTCACCTGAGCCCCTCACACCTGTGTGACAGAAAGGAAAAGGGGCACGTGGCCGAGGATAAAACAAGGGAATAACAGCATTAAAACCACATTATAACCCCGAGTGCACACACGATGTACAGACAAAGCACGGCAAGAAAAAAAAACGTGAAAAACCAAAATCAACTGATGGATTAATCAGATGGACACGATTTGCATTCATACAATGTTATGGGCTGGGGGAACTCGCTGGATAATATTCATTATTAAGTAGATACATAGTGTATGGAGAGTGTAAATATGGTTATTGGGTGGAAGGATCAGGCTTTACCTGGCGCCTGACATATTGGAGCAATGATAAGCCAGCAGGCCTCCCTGAGTGACAGGCAGGGGATAAACAAGGTGGGCAGCTAGCGGCAATGTTTAATGACTCTCAGCTAAGCGCCTGGCATAATTCTAGAAATATTTGGAGTGCGGCTGATTTGGAGCAATCTGTCTGATGAGAGCATGCTTATTGGGGTGGCAGGATTTCAGTCGGCTCGTGGGTGATGAGATGACATGACAGCTTGCAGCATTCGTGCGAGCGCAGTCCCATTATATTACTTACCTAGCGAGCCTTTTGGACAGGGAACAGCAGCAGGGAGGCCAAACTTGGTCCTGGGCCACCAAACGCCTGAAGTTAATGTTTTTGGACATCCGTCATAAATAACTGCAGAGTAGAAGGAAATTAGGAAAAACACGAGACTGCAAAAAACAACCCCCACCCCCTTATACTGCAAGACTATGTATCTATTATTAACATTTCACATACTTGGCACCATTTCGGACATCCCCATTAAGCAGGACCCCGACTGACCAGCTGGTATTTCCATGGGCACTGCTCCTTAAATACCTCCATAAATATCCAATTTAAGCCATGGCAATCATTTGGTGAGAGCTGTTATTTACAGAGACACTAGCTAATATACAGGAGGGTCTCAGGTCGGGCACCCCCTTTCTTACATTTAGGCCGGGGTCACATTAGCATATAGCATCCGATATGAGATCATTGGAAGCAACATACTAATGACATTCGGCTCCTGCTCTGCTGCGAGAGGCAGCCGAGTGTCAGTGCTCTGTGCTCTGTTCCTCTCGCAAGAAAGCATTGCAGCACAGCTGCGGAGGGGACAGAGAAATTAATTTCTCCATCTCCTTTGTTGCCGGCGTCGAAGGGAATCGCACTGCACTCGTGTGACATCCGAGTGCAGTCCGATGTTTTCCACGCACCCATAGACTTGTATGGGTGCGTGCCGTCTGACATAAGTCGCCAATCACAGCAAGTAGCAATTTTTATCTCACGCTGACTCGGCATGAGAAAATAAATGCTAATCGGCACTGCTCCATAGTATAACATTGGAGCGAGTACAGCACTCTCCCGAGTCATACGCTGACTTATACGCACAATTAAACTCTGCACGTTGTAATCAATGCACTTTTATTATAGGAGGGGGAATCCAAAATCTTCTCATAGGACCTTTGTATTTCAATCCGATGGGGTAAGGAGTAAGTGTCAACTATTGTAAGATACTTACATGTATTGAAAAACTCTTTTCTTGCCTACAAAGAGCATCTCCTTCCTTAGTTATACCGC
This sequence comes from Phyllobates terribilis, assembly GCF_046119375.1. Lineage (NCBI taxonomy): Eukaryota > Metazoa > Chordata > Amphibia > Anura > Dendrobatidae > Phyllobates > Phyllobates terribilis. Next base: position 367,792,749 of record NW_027362768.1, read on the forward strand.
ACCCCGAGGCCCCATAGATTGCAGATATGACAGCTGCACTTTTTACTGCATGTCTGATCTATTTCACTAGCACTGCAGCCTTGCAGCGCTGGGGTCCTGGGTTCAAATCCCACCAAGGACCAACATCTGCAAGGAGTTTGTATGTTCTCCCTGTGTTTGCGTGGGTTCCCTCCCACACTCCAAAGACATACTGATAGGGAATGTAGATTGTGAGCCCCAATGGGGACAGCGCCGATAATGTCTGTAAATTGTCTGAATTGTAAAGCGCTGCGGAATATGTTGGCGCAATATAAATAAAAAGATTATTATTACTTGTAGTACAGCAATAACAATGATAATCTGATGCGACAGCACTGAGAAATCAACCTTGGAATCCACATGCAAATTAGCCTAGATGTGCATTGGGGGCGTGCTGTAAACACTCAGAGTGCATTGACATGGTCTAGGCTAATTTGCATGTGGCTTTAAAGCTTGATTTCTCAGTGCTGTCGCATCGTATTGCTGCAAGACATGCAGAATTTTCATTGCTGTGCTATGAAATAAACTGCTGCAGTGCTACTTTCTGTAGTGAAATTGTCCTGACAGCTTCATACGTGTCCCTGTCCTGCAATAATGTCATGCACCGCAGTACACTCCTATCTGGAAAGACATCTCCATGGTTCATGAATAGTTACCAAAACTGCAATGAAGGTTTGCACTTCTGCAAATGATGCATGCACCATCTAGAGCAAAATGCAGTCTGATGCAGCCCCCTTCCTAAACATAAGCAGGCGCATTTACCTTTCAGAATCTATGGAGAGATGCAGTGACCATCACATTAACCTTTGTTCATGTTAAGCATGACATTTTGCAGGTATGTTCCAGTATGTCTGCTCACTACACGGCATACTAAGGTGATATAATATATACAGTTATATGAAAAAGTTTGGGCACCCCTATTAATCTTAAGCTTAATTTTTTATAAAAATTGGTGTTTTTGCAACAGCTATTTCAGTTTGATATATGTAATAACTGTTGGATACAGTAATGTTTCTGCCTTGAAATGAGGTTTATTGTACTAACAGAAAATGTGCAATCTGCATTCAAACAAAATTTGACAGGTGCATAAGTATGGGCACCTCACCAGAAAAGTGACAGTAATATTTAGTAGATCCTCCTTTTGCAAAAATAACAGCCTCTAGTCGCTTCCTGTAGCTTTTAATGAGTTCCTGGATCCTGGATGAAGGTATTTTTGACCATTCCTCTTTACAAAACAATTCCAGTTCAGTTAAGTTTGATGGTCGCCGAGCATGGACAGCCTCTTCAAATGATCCCACAGATGTTCAATGATATTCAGGTCTGGGGACTGGGATGGCCATTCCAGAACATTGTAATTGTTCCTCTGCATGAATGCCTGAGTAGATTTGGAGCGGTGTTTTGGATCATTGTCTTGCTGAAAGATCCATCCCCTGCGTAACTTCAACTTTATCACTGATTCTTGAACATTATTGTCAAGAATCTGCTGATACTGAGTGGAATCCATGCGTCCCTCAACTTTAACAAGATTCCCGGAGCCGGCATTGGCCACACAGCCCCAAAGCATGATGGAACCTCCACCAAATTTTACTGTGGGTAGCAAGTGTTTTTCTTGGAATGCTGTGTTTTTTTGCCGCCATGCATGACGCCTTTTTGTATGACCAAACAACTCAATCTTGGTTTCATCAGTCCACAGGACCTTCTTCCAAAAAGAAATTGGCTTCTCCAAATGTGCTTTTGCATACCTCAGCCGACTCTGTTTGTGGCGTGCTTGCAGAAACGGCTTCTTTCGCATCACTATCCTATATAGCTTCTCCTTGTGCAAAGTGCGTTGTATAGTTGACTGATGCACAGTGACACCATCTGCAGAAAGTTGATGCTGCAGCTCTCTGGAGATGGTCTGAGGATTGTCCTTGACTGATCTCACCATTCTTCTTCTCTGCCTTTCTGATGTTTTTCTTGGCCTGCCACTTCTGGCCTTAACAAGAACTGTCCCTGTGTTCTTCCATTTCCTTACTATGTTGCTCACAGTGGAAACTGACAGGTTAAATCTCTGAGACAGCTTTTTGTATCCTTCCCCTGAACAACTATGTTGAATAATCTTTGTTTTCAGATCATTTGACAGTTGTTTTGAGGAGCCCATGATGCCACTCTACAGAGGAGATTCAAACAGGAGAACAACTTGCAAGTGGCCACTTTAAGTAGCTTTTCTCATGATTGCATACACCTGGCTATAAAGTTCAAAGCTCAATGAGGTTACAAAACCAAAAAAAGTGCTTTAGTAAGTCAGTAAAAAGTAGGTAGGAGTATTTAAAACAAGAAAATGATAAGGGTGCCCATACTTATGCACCTGTCAAATTTTGTTTGAATGCAGATTGCACATTTTCTGTTAGTACAATAAACCTCATTTCAAGGCAGAAACATTACTGTGTCCAACAGTTATTACATATATCAAACTGAAATAGCTGTTGCAAAAACACCAATTTTTATAAAACATTAAGCTTAAGATTAATAGGGGTGCCCAAACTTTTTCATATAACTGTATATGTCTCTAACTATGCATTAAGAAGCTGCATCATCTCTTCAGGATAAATCAATTAGAAAATCCTTAGGGATATACAAGAGGAGGACACTGGATGGTTGAGGAGGACACCGGATGGTTGGGGGGGTCTGGTGGCTCATTCAGAACCTCCTCTGTATTTGCACCAGTGAGATCTCACCTTCACAGCCGCTTGGCGAGACTTCAGCGAACGGGTTGTCGCAGCCGTTGCACTGGCGTCCGATCACTCCGGGTCTACAAAAGCATTGGCCAGTATCTAGATCACATGACCTCGAAGATGATCCAATGGGGTAACAATCGCAAGGCAAACATGTATCGCTTCCTTTAGGGCGATAGTGATATTCCTGCAGGGTGAAAGCAAAGAATATGCAACATTCAACTGCAGATATGGCTCCAGTGAATCCTGTGCAGACCCGCGTCTTACATGTGGGCTTGCTGCATTGCAAAAGGTGAAATCTGCAGCAAATCTGCAAGTCAAAGATGTGAATTTTGCAGCGAAAGATGCTCCACGTGCTGTAAGCAGAAGGGATAGCAACTGAAAACTTAAAGTGATTGTCCAGAATCTGAAAAACAATTTCTGTTTTCTTCCAGAAAGAGTCCGACGCCTGTCCATAGGTTGTGTGTGCAATTACAGCTCAACCACATAAACTACATTGGAGTTCAGCTGCCATACCAGATACAACCCATGTCCAGGGGTGGCGCTGTTCAATCAACATATATTGAAACCCTGCTTGTAATGCCCTTTGACGTTTTACGCAGCCCCCATTTACCTTGCAGTGGCACTGCCCATTCGTCTTATTGCAGTTCGGATCAAAGCCCTTATTGACATCACAGTTACACGGTCCGCAGGTTCGGTTCCCCCACCAGCCTTTGGGGCACTGATGATCCATTCTAGAAAGACGATCAAAAATCAGCAGATGATATGATACGTAGGGGGGATTATATGGTTTTCATGCTACCCATATCCCCACTTCTTACCTGTGTTCACAGTATCTTCCAAAATGCTGCCCGGAGCACTCACATGTATACCCCATGGGATGGTCTGGATGATGAGAGCACACTCCTTTATTTTCACAAGGGTTTAGCTGACAGACATCCATACAATTATCCCCTAAGAACCCTGGTGGACAAAAAGGATCCCGTTAACTCCAGCTAATATTTGACAGCAAGCAGAGATATCGAAAATGGGAAGAAATCTAAACACAAAGGGTTCATTAAGAATGGCGATTTATACTTCAGTCTTAAAGACGCATTCCCAAGAATTATTTTATTTACTAACCCGTCTAAATAAGTGTGTTGTGTAATGTACAGTTATATGAAAAAGTTTGGGCACCCCTATTAATCTTAAGCTTAATGTTTTACAAAAATTGGTGTTTTTGCAACAGCTATTTCAGTTTGATATATGTAATAACTGTTGGATACAGTAATGTTTCTGCCTTGAAATGAGGTTTATTGTACTAACAGAAAATGTGCAATCTGCATTCAAACAAAATTTGACAGGTGCATAAGTATGGGCACCTCACCAGAAAAGTGACATTAATATTTAGTAGATCCTCCTTTTGCAAAAATAACAGCCTCTAGTCGCTTCCTGTAGCTTTTAATGAGTTCCTGGATCCTGGATGAAGGTATTTTTGACCATTCCTCTTTACAAAACAATTCCAGTTCAGTTAAGTTTGATGGTCGCCGAGCATGGACAGCCCTCTTCAAATGATCCCACAGATGTTCAATGATATTCAGGTCTGGGGACTGGGATGGCCATTCCAGAACATTGTAATTGTTCCTCTGCATGAATGCCTGAGTAGATTTGGAGCGGTGTTTTGGATCATTGTCTTGCTGAAAGATCCATCCCCTGCGTAACTTCAACTTTGTCACTGATTCTTGAACATTATTGTCAAGAATCTGCTGATACTGAGTGGAATCCATGCGTCCCTCAACTTTAATAAGATTCCCAATGCCGGCATTGGCCACACAGCCCCAAAGCATGATGGAACCTCCACCAAATTTTACTGTGGGTAGCAAGTGTTTTTCTTGGAATGCTGTGTTTTTTTGCCGCCATGCATAACGCCTTTTTGTATGACCAAACAACTCAATCTTGGTTTCATCAGTCCACAGGGCCTTCTTCCAAAAAGAAATTGGCTTCTCCAAATGTGCTTTTGCATACCTCAGCCGACTCTGTTTGTGGCGTGCTTGCAGAAACGGCTTCTTTCGCATCACTCTACCATACAGCTTCTCCTTGTGCAAAGTGCGTTGTATAGTTGACCGATGCACAGTGACACCATCTGCAGCAAGTTGATGCTGCAGCTCTCTGGAGGTGGTCTGAGGATTGTCCTTGACTGATCTCACCATTCTACTTCTCTGCCTTTCTGATGTTTTTCTTGGCCTGCTACTTCTGGCCTTAACAAGAACTGTCCCTGTGTTCTTCCATTTCCTTACTATGTTCCTCACAGTGGAAACTGACAGGTTAAATCTCTGAGACAGCTTTTTGTATCCTTCCCCTGAACAACTATGTTGAATAATCTTTGTTTTCAGATCATTTGACAGTTGTTTTGAGGAGCCAATGATGCCACTCTTCAGAGGAGATTCAAACAGGAGAACAACTAGCAAGTGGCCACTTTAAGTAGCTTTTCTCATGATTGCATACACCTGGCTATGAAGTTCAAAGCTCAATGAGGTTACAAAACCAAAAAAAGTGCTTTAGTAAGTCAGTAAAAAGTAGGTAGGATTATTTAAAACAAGAAAATGATAAGGGTGCCCATACTTATGCACTTTTTGTTTGAATGCAGATTGCACATTTTCTGTTAGTACAATAAACCTCATTTCAAGGCAGAAACATTACTGTGTCCAACAGTTATTACATATATCAAACTGAAATAGCTGTTGCAAAAACACCAATTTTTATAAAACATTAAACTTAAGATTAATAGGGGTGCCCAAACTTTTTCATATAACTATAAGTGCAAATACTTAGTGATCGGCGTTGGCGATCGGTGAGTATTTTAATGTATCTACACTGCACATATTCACAAAGGCTTAGGGCATAACATTTTTCTATAAGAGGCGAGCGCCTCTTCTCTGAATTTGGTGCCGTGCGCCACTGACAAAAATACATTTCTTTGTTAGTTTTTGCCATGAAAGTGGCGTAAATTATGATGAATCATAGGTCGCGACTGGCCACGCAATGTCCCACCTAAGCTTCATCCACTTTTCAAAATGCCAAAAGTCGCAAAAGTGGTCAATACACACGGATTGTGGCGTTCAAGGGGAGCTGTATACGTGATATGCAGTGAGCTCCCCCTAGTGGCAGCTGCAGGAGATAGGATTATATCACAAAGATAAAAAAAGAAGACAAGAAAATGCAACAAAACAACATTTACCACACTGATATAACACATACCAGGGTGACAGATGCAGACGTGACCCAGCCACGTGTCCACACAGGAGCTGTTCCCCTGGCAGGGGTTAGAATCGCACACGCTGGTGACGTTGCACCCATTCTTAACATTCACAAGGTTTGCTGGCTTGGGAAAAGTGATGCCGTTGGGTGTGTCACCGAGGCGCAGCCCCTGAAGTGCAACAAGAAACACCAGTGAATACGCACAATATAGGTCATGGTCAGCATGAAAGTTATTTAAAGGGGAATTCCACACATATCTGTCTTAGGCAAAAGGTAAAAGCCATGGTGCTCTTTACAGAAGGAGAAGCGCATTCTGTGATAGAGGCGGGTATAGTCCTCACCTGTATGCAGCCTTCCAGGCCATTCTGTACCTCCTGAGCTGTCAAAACGCCACCCACATAAAGGTGTTTAACCCTCAGTCCATGGAGCTCATTCCCCACATTCACGGTGTCCTACAAAATGAAAGAAAATACATTATAAACCCAATTCTTATAAGGGGTAGTCAAGGATTATAAAATCATGGGTGCTTTCTTCAAGAAACAGCTCCACCCATGTCCACAGGTTGTCTCTGGTATTGCAGCTGAGCTCCTTTGAAGAGAATGAGGCTGCAATACCAAACACAGCCTGTGGACAGGGGTGGGGCTGGTATTGGAAAAAAGCAGCCATGATTTTCTAATTTTCCCCCAAAAAAACCTGAAAACTTGCCTTACAAACATTTCTGCAACTTTGAAATACACTTTGCATTTTAATTTCTCACCATTTTCCAAATATATGGTAAATCAAGCAAACTGTGGCACTCCAGCTGCTGGCTGTCAGTGCATGCTGGGAGTTGTAGTTTCACAACAGCTAGTGTGCCACAGGTTACTAATTCAATATTGTTTTATTTTATACGATAAGGCCATACCTGGTAGAACCCATAATCCAAGTTGATGGTGATAACATAACGCGTTTCACGTCCACTACGCACATCGCGTAACTCCATCTGCAGATCGTGCCACCTCCCATCATTCACCTGCATCTGGTCCAGCAGGAGGACAGACGCTCTGCTAGAGCCACGGCCGACGGAGAACGAGACGTGTCCAGAAACCAGCTGCAAAGGAAGATGCAAACCTGACACGGGGCAAATACTAATAGAAAAAAGTCTTTAGTAAGGGACAAATAAAAAGCAATCCATCATCTGTAAAATGCAAGATGATCAGTAACTTATGATATACACAGTCTACTTACCTGGCATTGAATGGTAGTATATTGGCCAGCATGCACTTGCAGCAGCAACCCATCAGCACGGCGGGTTCGGAATGCCAGTCCCATAAACCAGGGGATGGAGATTTTCACCTCATTTTTAAAGTCCCAGGACAGAATTCCACTCCCATTGAAATGATAGGGATGATGCATTGCTGAAAGTGGAAAGGTTTGATTAAAATAATTTAATATAAAGCTTACATAGCGCCTAAATCTAAAAGCTGCAATTCCAGTATATCGCCACAGGAGGGCAGCAGATTGCCGCTTCTTTCTGAGTCATGCAGAGTTTACGGACAGTTATAACTCCCATCAGCCACAAGATCATAACCCCGATATCCAGATCTTTTTCTTTTAATTTCTCACATGAATATATAGCAATAAATCCACCATAAAGATAAAAACAATATATATGAACTCACCGATCTTGCAGTCTTTTCCTCCAAAACCTAATGGACAATCACAAGTGTACGTGGCCCAGCCTAATGTGCAGTTGCCTCCATTCTTGCAGGGGTTAGGGTCACAAAATAACTGCTTTGCGTTACACCCTGACAAAAGAAGAACACAGACATTATGAATTGGAATACAAATGTGACAAGAATTGTAAAAAAAAGAACATGGCTGGGAGTTGTAGTCCATGGAAAGTTTATTTTTGCAGTTAGGGAAAGCTTGTGTGGACTTCCACTTGATTCCAACAATATTTCGCACTAAAATAGAGATCCGATCACAAGGACATCAATGACATAGGGACAGCCCTAATCAAATTGGTGGCATTTCAACCCACCCATCATCACTTTAAGATAGGTGGGGGTCCAATCTATGGTACCCACATCGATTCTAAGAATCAAAGGACTGATCTAGTGGTGTGTCTTCCTCTCTGCAGCTGGCTCCATTACCTGAATGTACCTGGCGTCCGTTCCCTGCACAGTTCGGTGGCCAGAGGCAACATTTGTAAGGGAGATCAGACTCTCACCAATTATAAAGTGACGGTGTATCCTAGTGAAACGGGATCACTTTATAGGAAAGGAGAAGCATTTTAAGTCAACCTCTACTTTATTTTTATTGACCATCTTAAGGTGATGAAGGAGAAGAGGCCATCAGGATAAGAGGATACATCCTAAATCGTGCGTCCTACCTGCAGAGGTTCCATTATTTGCTATGTACGACGCCAGGTCAATCTTTCTGCTATCAATATACAGATCCTTCATGCATCCTATGAACTCTCTGTGCGTCACTGGGAAGTTTTCAGGGAGATTGGGAACCCCACCGAGAAGAAGAGGACCTGTGAGATCCAGGGACCTGCAAGGAAGGAGAAACGCCAGGTTACTGGAGTCACACAGAGGGACGCACATGCACAGCCACTTCTCCATTCACAGTGGTCACCTCAGCAGGGAGAGAGGAGACCCCTATCAGACATCGGGCATGCCATACATGTCTAAGATGGGAATACCCTATTAAGAAGCGTCTAATATAAGATCGTCTCCCAATCCAAACCCCCAGACGGGATTGTCCATCTGCCGGACTCATCCTGACCAGAGATTCACTGACACGTACAGGGGATTATCGGAGCAGTCATCTTACTTTTTGGAACTGGACTGGACTCCTTCGGCAGCACACGTATAGTTTGCGATCTCATTGCTGAACTTCAATGCCACAGAAATGTCGCAATCATCCACCGCCAGCACAGCTACTTTCTCCTTGGAGGGTCCTTGGGCCACCCCCATAGATCCCGTCTTAGGCTAAAAAAATAAAATCACAATATATTACATCTGTCACTTTGAGATGTGCCATTCTATTGTCAAGGTGGCTACCAATAAGGCTATGACTACAGCCAAAAAATGCGACATCACCCAATTCTTCCAAAATCTTGGATGACAAACTCCCGCCTGTCTATTTCTATGCAGATTTGCCATCCAAGACTCTGGGAAAGGAGCTGCGACTGCGGCCATATTGGTTCTCACCCAGCTTTTCTAAAGACAGATATATTCAATTTCTTATGAGAAGCAACTCAAGAATTTAATGGAGTCCGGTATAGTAAAATGGTGAATAAGAGCGAAAATAATGAAGCCGGCGACTTCTCCTACCTTGTTGTAGTAGCGGAGCTGGACCGTGTGCCATTTGCCGTCGCTGACCCCTCCAGGGACATATGGGGCCACCAGGGTGCTTGTTTCACCTATAAGTCACCCAATATAAATTCAATTACTCCATTGCTTGTTATATAGAGCGTCCCGCATCAGTGGGGAAGGTGCGTAATTCTGCCCAGACCACCCTGATAAGATGAATGCAAGGTGGGGCGCTGTCAGTCTGATCCTATCTGCCCCCATTATATTGCAACAGATGTTCCTGCTCGGGAGGTTGCTAGCCCCATTTCTCCAGCATCCATCAGCCAGGAGTAATTAATAAGAGTGGACTGTGTCTATCTTGTCCATTAACGACAAACTCAGCTCTGCATTATAACACCGCAGCTCCACAACCGCACGTTTCTGCCGGGATACAATAGCAATTAAAAGGTTAGGAAAAAGCTAAATCTATTTGCTGTCTGGGCTGTGGCTTCTCTGTCACAATGAGGGAAGATTTACAACACTGGTTACTGCCTCTAAAGTGGCCATCAATCTGCAGCCTGTGGCCCCCAGCACCCACAGCATGCAAACAGGGCGAGCCGGCCCGCGCTAATGCTCCATTATCGACATGCTTCACCACCACATCTGTGTCCAGGCCTGGTGCTGGGTGCATGGGACAGTCGAGATTATAAATGCTTCCCAAACTGAGATTATTACATCCGACATCGGGCTCAGAACATGAAATATTAACGACACCAAGGAGTATTCATCACTGTGTATACTGGAGAAGTATGAGAGGGGACAGAGGAGACCCCCAGTATATCACCCCCCCCTATAACTCTTCATGTCTAAACCCAAGTGCAGCTCTGGAGGATAATACAGACGGTAACTCAGGATCAGTAATGTATGTACACAGTGACTGCACCAGCAGAATAGTGAGTGCAGCTCTGGAGTATAATACAGGATGTAACTAAGGATCAGTACAGGATAAGTAATGTATGTACACAGTGACTGCACCAGCAGAATAGTGAGTGCAGCTCTGGAGTATAATACAGGATGTAACTAAGGATCAGTACAGGATAAGTAATGTATGTACACAGTGACTGCACCAGCAGAATAGTGAGTGCAGCTCTGGAGTATAATACAGGATATAACTAAGGATCAGTACAGGATAAGTAATGTAATGTATGTACACAGTGACTGCAGCAGCAGAATAGTGAGTGCAGCTCTGGAGTATAATACAGGATGTAACTCAGGATCAATACAGGATCAGTAATGTAATGTATGTACACAGTGACTGCACCAGCAGAATAGTGAGTGCAGCTCTGCAGTATAATACAGGATGTAACTCAGGATCAGTACAGGATCAGTAATGTAATGTATGTACACAGTGACTCCACCAGCAGAATAGTGAGTGCAGCTCTGGAGTATAATACAGGATGTAACTCAGGATCAGTACAGGATCAGTAATGTAATGTATGTACACAGTGACTGCACCAGTAGAATAGTGAGTGCAGCTCTGGGGTATAATACAGGATGTAACTCAGGATCAGTACAGGATAAGTAATGTAATGTATGTACACAGTGACTGCACCAGCAGAATAGTGAGTGCAGCTCTGGAGTATAATACAGGATGTAACTCAGGATCAGTACAGGATCAGTAATGTAATGTATGTACACAGTGACTCCACCAGCAGAATAGTGAGTGCAGCTCTGGAGTATAATACAGGATGTAACTCAGGATCAGTACAGGATCAATAATGTAATGTATGTACACAGTGACTGCACCAGTAGAATAGTGAGTGCAGCTCTGGGGTATAATACAGGATGTAACTCAGGATCAGTACAGGATCAGTAATGTAATGTATGTACACAGTGACTGCACCAGCAGAATAGTGAGTGCAGCTCTGGAGTATAATACAGGATATAACACAGGATCAGTACAGGATAAGTAATGTATGTACACAGTGACTGCACCAGCAGAATAGTGAGTGCAGCTCTGGAGTATAATACAGGATGTAACTAAGGATCAGTACAGGATAAGTAATGTATGTACACAGTGACTGCACCAGCAGAATAGTGAGTGCAGCTCTGGAGTATAATACAGGATATAACTAAGGATCAGTACAGGATAAGTAATGTAATGTATGTACACAGTGACTGCAGCAGCAGAATAGTGAGTGCAGCTCTGGAGTATAATACAGGATGTAACTCAGGATCAATACAGGATCAGTAATGTAATGTATGTACACAGTGACTGCACCAGCAGAATAGTGAGTGCAGCTCTGCAGTATAATACAGGATGTAACTCAGGATCAGTACAGGATCAGTAATGTAATGTATGTACACAGTGACTCCACCAGCAGAATAGTGAGTGCAGCTCTGGAGTATAATACAGGATGTAACTCAGGATCAGTACAGGATCAGTAATGTAATGTATGTACACAGTGACTGCACCAGTAGAATAGTGAGTGCAGCTCTGGGGTATAATACAGGATGTAACTCAGGATCAGTACAGGATAAGTAATGTAATGTATGTACACAGTGACTGCACCAGCAGAATAGTGAGTGCAGCTCTGGAGTATAATACAGGATGTAACTCAGGATCAGTACAGGATCAGTAATGTAATGTATGTACACAGTGACTCCACCAGCAGAATAGTGAGTGCAGCTCTGGAGTATAATACAGGATGTAACTCAGGATCAGTACAGGATCAGTAATGTAATGTATGTACACAGTGACTGCACCAGTAGAATAGTGAGTGCAGCTCTGGGGTATAATACAGGATGTAACTCAGGATCAGTACAGGATAAGTAATGTAATGTATGTACACAGTGACTGCACCAGCAGAATAGTGAGTGCAGCTCTGGAGTATAATACAGGATGTAACTCAGGATCAGTACAGGATCAGTAATGTAATGTATGTACACAGTGACTGCACCAGCAGAATAGTGAGTGCAGCTCTGGAGTATAATACAGGATGTAACTCAGGATCAGTACAGGATCAGTAATGTAATGTATGTACAGAGTGACTGCACCAGCAGAATAGTGAGCGCAGCTCTGGAGTATAATACAGGATGTAACTCAGGATCAGTACAGGATCAGTAATGTATGTACACAGTGACTCCACCACCAGAATAGTGAGTGCAGCTCTGGAGTATAATACAAGAAGTATCTCAGGATTAGTACAGGATAAGTAATGCAATGTATGTACACAGTGACGGTACCAGCGGAATAGTGAGTTCAGCTCTGATTAGCTGTTGCTCACTGTGGTGATTGTGGGTGTGGTGGCTGCAGATCCTGCTGTGTGCTCCAGAGCTCTGAGAACCAACACCTCTCCACCTGGGGATCTGCTCTCTCCTACCCAGGGAGGGAGTGGGTTTCCTGGGATGAGTGATGGAGCCAAGTCCCAGGCTTCTGCTTCCCAAACCAGGCCGGCGGGGAGTAGGAGAAACCAGCAACCGGCCTGCACATCGGAGGACTCGGGGGTGAGACGCTCCAACAGGAGTCGCAGCAATGTGGCTCCTACTCCCCCCGGGACTGCAAGGCTTCCAGCATGGAGGTAAAGCCTGACAGTGTGCATGATGGCACTCCTTCCGGAGGAAAGCTGAGTGCTCACGGAGGTGAGGCCGACCTCACTGAGGAAGGTTGGGGCGGCAAAGTCCCCGGGAGTCTGTGTCCACCTATGCCTCCCGGGTCATGAGCCGCCTCCGTGAGTATGAAGATGCGAGTAAGCTCGTCAGGAGGCTTCGGGAGGAGCTGCGCAGCACAAGCGTAAAAGCTGCGGGGGCCTCCAAACCGAGGAAGGCTAAACTCCAGGCGGAGGTAAAGAGGCTGACAACTGAAATGAATGTGCTTGAACTTAGGAAAGCTACCATAAGAGAGCAGAGTGGTCCTTTTAAGTAAAAACTGATAAATGAAGACCGATTCAGAGAAATGGCTGATAACAGAGAGCAAAGGCAGATGGGGCTGCAGCCTGAGAGCCAGGTGAATGATGAGAGTGATGATGACCAGCAGAAAGCCCCACCTGGCAGCCTGCAAAGTCACCCGCAGGCCACGTGCAGAGAGCTCCCTGCAGGACAGGTGACAATGACATCCGGTCGCAGTTCTGCCGGCTCTGGGGAGGACAGTGACAGCAGTGGTCAGGGAGGGGCACTCATGGCGGAAATAAAGCTCCTGGAGTCCCCAGTGTGCCTCCAGATCTTCCATCTTGGTGACGGTCTACCAGAAGAGGCACATGGGGGCCAGAAAAAGGCTAAGAACAAGCCAAAGCGGCAGGAAGCGGTAAGGTATGACAGTGGGGGCGGCCCGGTGTCGGGGGCAGCTCTGGTAGCCTGGGCGCCTCTGAATGCTGTTGCCGCTGATCACTTAGTTGAGTAGCGGCGGCAGTGTGAGGGGGCTGTCGGGGCTGAGTGTTCCGGTCCTCCCACCAAAGTGTTATTTTGTGTTGGCGTCGCTGGTCAGGAAGATCCTGATGCTAAAGATCAGTGGCGCCTCACAACAGCTAAAGATCAGCGGCGCATCGCTACAAATGCAAAACAGCGGAAATTACCGACTGATGATGTGGAGGGCACACATAAGACCAGGGGCGAGGTCGCCTTCAGTTCTATGGAGGTGACTGAGCCCCTTGTGCCTGATGATGCTGAGGTCAAAATGTCATCCGCCATTGTTACTGGTCCAGCAGGAATGAATGTGGTGGTGGGGGTGAATGAGGCCAACTCACTGTCTAGTGGTGTGGTTGCTGGTTTGGTGGCGGGTGAGATGAAGGTGGGTAATGGTGATGCTGTTGGGGCTGATGTAGTCACTGGACTGGTTGCCCCCCCGGTGGTGGCAACGCTTGTCCAGAGTTATGCCAGTGTCACCTCGGGGCAAATAGGGCATCCTCCTCGTCTCCTGGCTCTGGGGACAGCATGTTGCAGAAGGCGCCGTTGGAGGCTCTAAAGAAGGGGGAGAGATCACTAATGGTAGAGGGTCAAGAGGTTGATCTATCCTTCTGGATAGAGGCGTGGCCTTGGGGCCTTCCGAGAGCAAAAAGGGGGGGGATACAGTGTGGTCCCTCCCAACAGCCGGGCCAGGCAGTGTGCGTATGAATGTGGTCCGTCTTCGGTGGAGGGGCAGTGACGCATGTCCTCCAAGGTCTAAAGTTGTGGAGCTCCTGCTGAGGATGGGCTTCAAGGCGATTGACATCTACGCCTTGATACATCCCTATTCCACTCCTGAGTTTGATGTCAGCTTTGTTCGGCCGGAGGGGCTTGATCTGTTCTGGACGAATAATGAGTTGGCAAAAAATGAGCCCAGCTGGCGAGACTTTGCCGTCCAGGCAGTGTCTCGCCAAAACCAAATCAAGAAAGTGACCGTTATGACTCGTAACGAGTCGCTTTCTTGTTATGACATCATGACGTGGCTTGGTCGGTATGGAGAGGTGGTGGAGATGCCAAAGAAAAACCGCAACGAGTTTGGTATCTGGTCAGGGGCCTGGACGTTTATGGTAAAACTTAAGAGTTCAGATGGTACGGTTGCCCACATTCCATCATCTGCCTTCCTGGGTAGGGATCGTATCCTGGTCTTCTACCAGGGGCAACCGAAGCTCTGTCACAGGTGCGGCGACCCCACACACTTCAGTGCAAACTGCACTGTGCAGAAATGTGCGTTGTGTGGGGGTGTCGGCCATCTTGCTGCCTCTTGTGTGGAGATTAGGTGCCACCTGTGTGGTGAGTTAGGTCATCCATTCAGCCATTGTCCTCGCTCCTTCGCTAATGCAGTCGACACCCCGGTGGGAGAAAGCTGTGAGGCCAATTCTGCTGAGGAGGGGACTAGCAGGGGTGGGGGAGATGAGGGGCCAGGGAAGAAAAGCAATAAAAAGACGCCTGCCCAGCTGAGGCATCTAGACAAGCGCAGACAGGAGAGGGAGCGGGGCGAGCCACAGGATACTGGGGCAGCCCCTGTCCTGGATGCCAGTCTTGCTGCTGAGGCCCTGAGGGATGATGAGTTGGATGAGGAGGTCAGGAGGATCCACAGGGAGGAAACTGCCTCTGCCTCAGAATCCTCCCATTATGAAAGTATGGATGAGGATAATAAGCGGTGGCTAGAGGACAAGCGTAAGCTCGGCACCAAAAAGAAGAGAAAGAAGGGAGATAAAACATCTTCTCCCGCTCTAACCAAGGTATCTAAGGAAGGTAAAACTGACTCCCCTCTGGTTGGTCTTTCTAACCAGTTCCAAGCCCTTGATAACATCTCTTCCTCTGAGGAGGAGGCTGAGGGTGAGGTTCCGGCTTCAGCGGAGCTTACAGGGGGCGCAGAGTCTCCTTCTCCTGGGGATGCTAGGTCCTTGGGGGAAGGGACTGGCCCAAAGTCTGTATACGAGGATGAAAAAAGAAGGAAAAATGTGGGAATGGATACCTCGTTAAAGAGGGGGAAGGATTCCTCATCTGAGACAGAGGATAAGAGGAGTGAGAAGAAGAAAGCCATCTAACTCAATCACCAATGATGAAGGTACCCACTCCGTTGACACTGGCATCCATTAATGGCGCCAGCATTAAGTCAAATATGGCTAGATTTGCAGCCTTTGATTTTCTAAGCCAGGTTGAAGTTGATATTTTCTTTTTGCAATAGACCAAGCTGCCAAACATGGCAGAGGTGTTTATAGCTAAGAGGGAGTGGAGACTCGGGCCCTCCTATTGGTCTCTTGCGGCCGAGCTGTATAGCAGAGTGGCGGTCCTTTTTACCGCACCGGTAGAATGCCGATGGGTTATTGAGTTAGAAATGGGAAGGTGCCTGATATTAGATGTCCTCATGAAGGTACAGGAGCTTCGGCTCATCAACATCTATGGTCCCCAATCTAAGTGGGACCGGAAGTGTCTCTTTATGAGGATCAAGCCCTGTCTTTTTACGAGTCGGCAGGTCGTCTTTGGAGGGGACTTTAACACTGTCACGAGGCCCTGGGATAGAGGAGGTTCCAGAGACAAGCTGACTTATGATAGCGTCACCCTTAATAGTATAGCTAGTGAGGCTCGCCTGGTGGATGTCCACATCCGGCACACCCCAGGCCACGAGGGGTTCACCTATCATAGAGGTAACTGTAGGTCCAGGATAGACAGGTTTTATTTAAAGGAGGAAGAAGTCTCTTCAGCAGTATCTGTTGTTGAGGTGGAGTTCTCCGATCACTGTTTGATTTTGTTTTCTCTGAATGGTACAGAGCCCCCCCGGATGGGAAGAGGCTTTTGGAGGCTCAAATTGTCTATCTTCGAAGAAGCGGAGATAAGACAATCCTTTGAGGATTTTCTTCAGAGCCAGGTACCCTTACTGGATCTTTGTAGTAGTAAGTCAGAGTGGTGGGAGATGTTTAAGAAAAGGGTGGCAAGACTCTTCCGCCAGCTCTCGAGTCTCAGGAGCCTGGACAGGTATCGCCTGTATCAGGGCCTGAGGAGGAAACTTGAGCATCTTGTCTCAACTGGAGGTAGCTGCAAGGAGATCTCCAGAGTGAAATCTTTACTAATAAGGTGTCAGTATGATAGACACGCATCTTTAGTTTTTGAGAGGGATTATGGGAAGTACCGGTCGCCTGACCCTTACAGAAACTGCAAGATGTGAGTGAATAGTAAAGTTGACACTGCGGGTTCCCTGAAAAGATCCAGATCAGGGATCCTGGAGGTCGTCAGATCCTTCTACTCGCACCTCTTGGGGAAGAGGGATCTGGATTGGGATGAAATGTCGGCTTTTCTGGCTGAAGCCGTCCCCGAACCAGGGGTAGACCCCTCTCTTGGCGTTTTGACAGAGATGATCAGGGAAGAGGAAGTTAAGTTGGCGATTGAAGGGCTTGCCCTAAAGAAATCTCCCGGTCCAGATGGCTTAACATCTGAATTCTATAAGACCTTAAAGGACGCCTTGGCTCTCCTCTTGACTGAGGTATTCAATGAGTGTCTTTCCTCGGGCACTCTGCCGAAGTCAATGAGGAGGTCTGTCCTGATCATCTTGTCAAAGGGTAAGGACCCATCTTGCATTGAGAATTGGCGTCCCATAGCGCTTCTCAATGCAGACAGGAAGGTTTTGGCAAAGGTGCTGTTTAATCGGCTGGTGAAATTTGCACCCCGGCTCCTTTCGGGAGCCCAGCATTGCTCTGTTCTGGGCCACAGTACAATTAGTGCTGTACTCTGTGTCCGAGAGGCGGTGGAGCAGGGTAGGGCTGGCCACTGGAAGGGGTACATGCTGTCATTGGACCAGGCAAAAGCGTTTGATCGGGTTAATCATGAGTACCTCTGGTCTGTCCTTCTGAGGTATGGCCTGTCGGGGGGGTTTGTTGATTGGTTTAAGACCTTGTACACTGGGGCAGAGAGTTTCCCGCTTGTGAACGGTTGGATTGGCAGCTCTTTTGAGGTTGGGTGTTGTGTTCGCCAGGGTTGTCTCTTGAGCCCACTGCTGTATCTGTTTGCGGTCGACACACTTCTTAAGAGGGTGGAGCGTGGACCGTTGGCTGGGATCGGGATGGAACAGGCAGCATCGGAAACCACTCTGATGGGGAGGAAGAATGGCTGATGTCAGAGGTAAATCACTACTCGGAGGAATCCGGGTCTAAGATCAACCGGGATAAGTGTGAGAGTCTCTGGCTGGGAGGAGGAGAGCCTGGTTTTGATCTCCCGGACACCCTTCCAGGACCCAAAGTCTCTGCAAAAGTTCTTGGCATCAAATTTCCCAGGGGGATTACTCCAAACAAAATTGGGACAACAGGCTAGAGATCGCCACTCAGAAGGTGAACCAATGGAAGGGTTGGTCTTTGACCCTAAGGGAAAGAATAAACCTGATCAAAACTTACCTGCTCCCTTTGCTGATCTATCTGGGCAGTGTGTGCATCTTGCCAGAGCCTCTCTGGACTCGGGTCTACAGTTTGTTCTTCCAACTGTTATGGGGGAATAGACTGAACCTGGTCAAGAGGGAGGTTAATTACCGTACGAGGAGACTAGGAGGGTTGGGTATGGTCAACCCTGTGGTATTCCTTGTGAATACCTTCATTAAGATCAATATTGCAAACCTCTGGAAAGAGAGGGCTCCTCCGTGGGTATTCTCCTGTAGGGGATGGTTTCAGCCTTTCTTCCAGGAATGGGAGAAAGGAGGGCAAGTGAAGGATCTAAGCACACCGCATGGACATCTCCCGGCTTACGCTACCCTGGTTCTGTAAGGTAATTCGCCGGTGGGGTCTGGGAATGTGGGAGGTCAGGACTCTGCCGAGAAAGCTCCTTGACAAAAGGGTTCTGTGGACCGATTTTCAGAGGCCTCTGGGGCTCATGGATTGCCCAAGTCGGGATCTTGGGGTGGGTCTGTATCTTTTGAATTCTATCAGGATCTCCTTGAAGTTTTGGGACTTGGCTTGGCGCTGCTTCCATGGGAAACTATGTGTGAGGGACAATCTCAAGTGTAGGAGCTCTGAGGACAGGAACTGTCCTCAGGTGCATTGTGGTACCATGCTGGAAAGCATGGACCACTTCCTGCTTCGTTGTCCCTTTAACACAGAGGTGTACAACAGGGTGGGCGCCTCCATTGGCTGGCGCCGGCTGGCCGGTCTCTCTTATGCGGAATGGGCCTATGGAGCATTCGGGGACCTGGGTGGTCGGGACCGCTGCACCTTATTTCTAGTTAGCACAGTGGTTAGATATCACACGTGGAACGCACGGTGCTTAGTATCGACGCAACGGAAAATCCTCCCAGTGGATGATGTGTTTCGGACCATACTCGGTGACCTGGTGAAGGTGCGCTCTCTGGAGTATGAGAGACTGGGTACACAAAGGGCCGCTCTCCTCTGGAGGGGCTTTTCTTTTAGTGTTCCCTAGTCTGGTCGTCTCCTCTCCTGGTGGTGGGCTGCTGCTGATACCATAGATTTTTGTTTTGTTTTGATCAGTAGACAGTGATGTAGGGCTGCAAGTGCTGAACTTCGGCTTTGTTAGTTGTGATTATTGTATTGTTTGTTATTGTATTGCTTGTTTCTGTATATATTGTATATAAGGATATGGATTTGGGTGTAGGTGTTAGGTTGGATGGTGGGAAAAGGGGGGAGGTGGGTTCATCTTCTAGGGCTTTGGGACACTGATTATTTGGGAGAATTATTGGCACTGCCTGATCTGGCCTATGGACTTTGGACATGGACTGAGGCATGATACGCAGGACCAGCTCTCAGGTCAGTGCCGGGGTTGGGAATGGTGGGCTTGAGTGTGGGGTGCTTAGTTTAGTCTTGTATATATTTGTATAGCTAGTGTTCATTTTATATTAAAATTTTTTAAAAAAATGTATATATTAGTTTGTATATATTTTGCCGGCTATTGTTTATTTAATTTATTGTATTATTATTTTCTTTGGTAACCGGACCAGAAGTCTGTAGTGTAAGTTTTTATTATTGTGTATATATGTATAATATGTCTGTGAGGAGAGGGGGAGCGGATGGACCAGTTCATTACATTGTTTATTTTGTGGTTATTAATTTTGTTATGTTTCTGTTATTATTATTATTATTGTTATGTTTTTCATTTTTATAATAAAAAGATCTACAGGATGTAACTCAGGATCAGTAATGTAATGTATGTACACAGTGACTGCACCAGCAGAATAGTGAGTGCAGCTCTGGAGTATAATACAGGATGTAACTCAGGATCAGTAATGTAATGTATGTACACAGTGACTGCACCAGCAGAATAGTGAGTGCAGCTCTGGAGTATAATACAGGATGAAACTCAGGATCAGTACAGTATCAGTACAGGATCAGTAATGTAATGTATGTACACTGACTGCACCAGCAGAATAGTGAGTGCAGCTCTGGAGTAAAATACAGGATGTAACTCAAGATCAGTAATGTAATGTATGTACACAGTGACTGCACCAGCAGAATAGTGAGTGCAGCTCTGGAGTATAATACAGGAGGTAACTCAGGATCAGTACAGGATCAGTAATGTAATGTATGTACACAGTGACTGCACCAGCAGAATAGTGAGTGCAGCTCTGGACTAAAATACAGGATGTAACTCAGGATCAGTAATGTAATGTCTGTACACAGTGACTGCACCAGCAGAATAGTGAGTGCAGCTCTGGAGTATAATACAGGATGTAACTCAGGATCAGTAATGTAATGTATGTACACAGTGACTGCACCAGCAGAATAGTGAGTGCAGCTCTGGAGTATAATACAGGATGTAACTCAGGATCAGTAATGTAATGTATGTACGCAGTGACTGCACCAGCAGAATAGTGAGTGCAGCTCTGGAGTATAATACAGGATGTAACTCAGGATCAGTAATGTAATGTATGTACACAGTGACTGCACCAGCAGAATAGTGAGTGCAGCTCTGGAGTATAATACAGGATGTAACTCAGGATCAGTAATGTAATGTATGTACGCAGTGACTGCACAAGCAGAATAGTGAGTGCAGCTCTGGAGTATAATACAGGATGTAACTCAGGATCAGTAATGTAATGTATGTACACAGTGACTGCACCAGTAGAATAGTGAGTGCAGCTCTGGAGTATAATACAGGATGTAACTCAGGATCAGTAATGTAATGTATGTACACAGTGACTGCACCAGCAGAATATTGAGTGCAGCTCTGGAGTATAATACAGGATGTAACTCAGAATCAGTAATGTAATGTGTGTACACAGCGACTGTCCCAGCAGAATAGTGAGTGCAGCTCTGGAGTATAATACAGGATGTAACTCAGGATCAGTAATGTAATCTATGTACTCAGTGACTGCACCAGCAGAATAGTGAGTGCTGCTCTGGAGTAGGAGTATAATACAGGATGTAACTCAGGATCAGTAATGTAATGTATGTACACAGTGACTGCACTAGCTGAATAGTGAGTGCAGCTCTGGAGTATAATACAGGATGTAACTCAGGATCAGTAATGTAATGTATGTACACAGTGACTGCACCAGCAGAATAGTGAGTGCAGCTCTGGAGTATAATACAGGATGAAACTCAGGATCAGTACAGTATCAGTACAGGATCAGTAATGTAATGTATGTACACTGACTGCACCAGCAGAATAGTGAGTGCAGCTCTGGAGTAAAATACAGGATGTAACTCAAGATCAGTAATGTAATGTATGTACACAGTGACTGCACCAGCAGAATAGTGAGTGCAGCTCTGGAGTATAATACAGGAGGTAACTCAGGATCAGTACAGGATCAGTAATGTAATGTATGTACACAGTGACTGCACCAGCAGAATAGTGAGTGCAGCTCTGGACTAAAATACAGGATGTAACTCAGGATCAGTAATGTAATGTCTGTACACAGTGACTGCACCAGCAGAATAGTGAGTGCAGCTCTGGAGTATAATACAGGATGTAACTCAGGATCAGTAATGTAATGTATGTACGCAGTGACTGCACCAGCAGAATAGTGAGTGCAGCTCTGGAGTATAATACAGGATGTAACTCAGGATCAGTAATGTAATGTATGTACACAGTGACTGCACCAGCAGAATAGTGAGTGCAGCTCTGGAGTATAATACAGGATGTAACTCAGGATCAGTAATGTAATGTATGTACGCAGTGACTGCACAAGCAGAATAGTGAGTGCAGCTCTGGAATATAATACAGGATGTAACTCAGGATCAGTAATGTAATGTATGTACACAGTGACTGCACCAGTAGAATAGTGAGTGCAGCTCTGGAGTATAATACAGGATGTAACTCAGGATCAGTAATGTAATGTATGTACACAGTGACTGCACCAGCAGAATATTGAGTGCAGCTCTGGAGTATAATACAGGATGTAACTCAGGATCAGTAATGTAATGTATGTACACAGCGACTGTCCCAGCAGAATAGTGAGTGCAGCTCTGGAGTATAATACAGGATGTAACTCAGGATCAGTAATGTAATGTATGTACACAGCGACTGCACCAGCAGAATATTGAGTGCAGCTCTGGAGTATAATACAGGATGTAACTCAGGATCAGTAATGTAATGTATGTACACAGCGACTGTCCCAGCAGAATAGTGAGTGCAGCTCTGGAGTATAATACAGGATGTAACTCAGGATCAGTAATGTAATGTATGTACGCAGTGACCACACCAGCAGAATAGTGAGTGCAGCTTTGGAGTATAATACAGGATGTAACTCAGGATCAGAATAAGATAAGTAATATATGGATACACAAAGTGAGATAAACAATTTATCAATCTATTATTCCACTTTGCACAAAATGTAACATGAAGCACAGACCTGTGGAGTATTTCAGCTGTACTTGTCCGTCGTTAATTTCTACTGCAATGAAGTCATGCTTCTCGTTGAGTCGTCCATTGTAAAACAAGAGGCCATTCTTCTCTTTAGTGGCAAATCTGAATAGAAATAGAAACAAAATCAGTTTTATACATCTATTATTATTATCAGATATTTATATTACTGTGTTTTATCAGTTACTATTATAGCACATTGCTGTAAGGAAAGTCTGTACATTATCATGGGTTTCAGCCAACGGAGTGTACAGGTTAGGCGAGGTCTGTGATGCCCTTAGATGTCCGGGGCTGCACGCGCGCTACACTGAACGGACCAGCGTGTGTCTACCCTTCGCCGACAGGTGCGGGTAACCCGCTGAACCCCGTTCGTGATGGGGATCGGGGATTGCAATTCTTCCCCGTGAACGAGGAATTCCCAGTAAGTGCGGGTCATAAGCTCGCGTTGATTAAGTCCCTGCCCTTTGTACACACCGCCCGTCGCTACTACCGATTGGATGGTTTAGTGAGGTCCTTGGATCGGCCCCGCCGGGGTCCGCCAAGACCCTGGCGGAGAGCCGAGAAGACGATCGAACTTGACTATCTAGAGGAAGTAAAAGTCGTACCCTGCACGATCAGCTGTCATCAATGGACCGCATCCCCTTCTGGATGCGGTACATTGATGACATACTGTTCGTTTGGCAGGGAACTGAGGAACAATTACAATTTTTCATGCAGTCTCTCAACCTAAACGATCTCAATATTTTTATTACATTTCAATGCGATAAAAACAAAATTACGTTCTTGGATGTTACCATTCAAAAAGATGAGCGTGAATTCCTGCAGACTAGTATCTTCAGGAAAACTACGGCCACCAACTGCCTACTACATGCCTCTTCAGCACACCCAAGGTACATGATTCGTTCAGTGCCTATTGGTCAGTTTCTCAGATTACGTCGAATTTGTTCCGACGATCGGGAATTTATCAAGCAAGCTAATGATCTCAAGATACGATTTTTAGAGAGAGGCTATAGTAGACGCTCTGTTAAAAAGGCGTTCAACCGGGCACTACGGTCTAAACGACATGATTTACTTTACAAAAATACAGCTAAGGTTAATCAGAAGAATCATGTGAGATTCATCACACAATATCACTCCCAATTTGCCCGTATGCGTTCCTGCCTTGCCAAGGCTTGGCCCATTTTACAAACGGATCCTATTATTTCTAAGTTTATACCCTCTGCTCCCAACATTACCATTAGGAGGTCTAGAAATCTTCGAGACCTTTTGGTCCATAGCCACTATCAACCCACTCGGGGAAAGGTTTTTATTGACGGGTCTGGTCCTGCGCCTGGATGCAGGCCGTGTGGCCGCTGCATTGCTTGCCCCAATATTGAACATGCTACCCAATTCTTTAATTCATCTCATACAAGGACATATGACATACGCAAGTCGATCAATTGTATGTCAAGATACGTGATCTACTTTGCCACCTGTCCTTGTGGTCTTATATATGTGGGACTCACCTCCCGCCAACTTAAAATTCGAGTTCGTGAGCATGTTCTGGGCATTCAGTCTGCGGCAGGTCACGCGGATGCTTCCACGCTCAGGACCATTCCCCGTCACTTCAAACTTCATCACAATTGTGATAGTTCTGGGTTGAGAGTTCGGGGTATAGACTTTCTTCCTTCCACCATCCGTGGTGGTAAAATGAGCCAACGGCTGGCCCAATTGGAGGCCCGCTGGATATGGCAATTAGATACTGTACATCCCAAGGGCTTGAACGAGTCCCTTAGCTTTGTTCCCATTTTTTGATTGCCTCCTGGTTGTGTCCATCCTCTCATAACCTCACCTGTGTCGCCATTTATGTGCTATGTGTTACTAATTTGTTCCACATTTTTATTGAATTTTTAGATATTTTTATTCCATCTATTTACGTGGTCAACACACTGTGGTCTCCATTCTAGCCTCCTTATTTGGTGCAAAACTCCACACCTGCTGCTCCTCAATTCATGTTTCCTAGGCGGATCCATCCTCTGGTCAACTATGTTATTTGTCATATAATTTTTTTGTATTTTTGTACATTATGGACATGCTGATTTCATTATTCTATTTAATGTATGGCTGTTATGCAAATTTATCTTTGATAATACTGTTGGCCATTTTGCTCCAATCATGACAATTTTGTCTGGATAATGGTATTTACATTGTTCCTTGATATAATAATTATATACTACTGTCATATCTGATTGTTAAATATAAATGAAGTTTCTTTGCCATGCTCATTTGGTAGGTGCGAACCTGATACTATGTACATTTCTGCTTCCTTTGCTCTTGGCTCACTGCCTTGTTTCTCACTCCACTTGTGTGTCTGCTGGCTTGGTTCCATATGCTACCTATTATGGGCAGGCCTCGCCATCACACACACTTATCTGGGTTGCCTAGTGACCGTGAACGCTTCCGTGTCATGCCGGCGGCGCGCGCCGCGGCTCTCTGCATCTCTATGTGAGGACCTGCTGACCAGTCAGCTGACTGTCACGTGGGTGTCACATGATGCGGACGCCGCGGCTCGCCCCGCCCACTATGACGCGAAAAGCGTCATTAAGGTCCTTGGGCACAAGTATACATGTTCCTAGCAGCTGTGCACCATTTGCTAATCAGTGGACTGGCTATTTAAGAGGCCCCAGTGCTCTTTACCTCCATGCCCCCTGACGAAGGCCTGCCGAAACGCGCGTAGGGGTGACACCATTAGGCCCCCCTTCCCTTTCTTTCCCTCATTTGATGCACCACCGGTATTTGCAATTTGGGTAACTATTGGCTATTTATCTTGATATTTTGTCTTCCACTTTTTATATGCCCTACTTACCCCTTTCTTGCATACTTTCTGATATTTGGGAATTGTCCCTTATTGGTGTTATTACCGATGTATGCCTTTGTGGTGCTATTAATATACACCCCTTATTGTCGTCTATATTGGGTTATTGTGGGGGCTTTTTGGTGTCCTTGGTTTTTTAACTACATATGTGGCACTCTGTGCCTTTAAGCTCTTTAATGTATTACTTTTTGACTTGTGTATCTAATAAAATTATATTTGTTCTATGCTTATTTGGGGCTTTGTTGTCGCTTTTCTTTTTTTCTCATTTTTTCAGGTTAGGCGAGGAGCACACTGTGTCTGTGCACCTTGTGGATGGTATACGTCGGAAGCTTTAGGCGCCAGATGTGACCATTCACCACAGAGGCTGAAGATGTGTTCCTTCGGCCTCCGTCTGTCTGGTATGTGCCTGCCTGCCGTTTGTTTAATTGTATAGGAAAGCACAGCAGATTGCACCTTCCTATACAGAGGGCTACTGCAAAGAAACTTATACCAGGCAATGTACATTTTGTTACACACCTCTCCAGGGTCAGGGTTCTGCACCCTTCGCCTTTGCTACCTGGCTGCGATCTCCAGGACCTCTGCTACCTTTTTCCCACATACCTCAACTGCCTGCTGCACCGATGTCCGTGTGCCCACCTGGACCTTGGGACTTGAGGATCCACCTCTCCTAGTGACCCTAACACATTTCTTTACAGCGGGTCCTTATGGTGTACGGATGTCTCAGTAAAAATCCTGAGTGTCCACATCTTCGCACGCATACCTCACCTCCTGAGCACATGAACCCCACAGCTGGCACAGAACCAGTTTTGACAGAGCCTAAATGATACCATGCAAGAGTGCAGCTCTGAAGTATAATACAGGATGTAACTCAGGATCAGTACAGGATCTGTAATGTAATGTATGTACACAGTGACTGCACCAGCAGAATAGTGAGTGCAGCTCTGGAGTATAATACAGGATGTAACTCAGGATCAGTACAGGATCAGTAATGTAATGTATGTACACAGTGACTGCACCAGCAGAATCATGAGTGCAGCTCTGGAGTATAATACAGGATGTAAATCAGGATCAGTAATGTAATGTATGTACACAGTGACTGCACCAGCAGAATAGTGAGTGCAGCTCTGGAGTATAATACAGGATGTAACTCAGGATCAGTACAGGATAAGTAATGTAATGTATGTACACAGTGACTGCACCAGCAGAATAATGAGTGCAGCTCTGGAGTATAATACAGGGATGTAACTCAGGATCAGTACAGGATCAGTAATGTAATGTATGTACACAGTGACTGCACCAGCAGAATCATGAGTGCAGCTCTGGAGTATAATACAGGATGTAACTCAGGATCAGTACAGGATCTGTAATGTAATGTATGTACACAGTGACTGCACCAGCAGAATAGTGAGTGCAGCTCTGGAGTATAATACAGGATGTAACTCAGGATCAGTACAGGATCAGTAATGTAATGTATGTACACAGTGACTGCACCAGCAGAATCATGAGTGCAGCTCTGGAGTATAATACAGGATGTAACTCAGGATCAGTAATGTAATGTATGTACACAGTGACTGCACCAGCAGAATAGTGAGTGCAGCTCTGGAGTATAATACAGGATGTAACTCAGGATCAGTACAGGATAAGTAATGTAATGTATGTACACAGTGACTGCACCAGCAGAATAATGAGTGCAGCTCTGGAGTATAATACAGGGATGTAACTCAGGATCAGTACAGGATCAGTAATGTAATGTATGTACACAGTGACTGCACCAGCAGAATCATGAGTGCAGCTCTGGAGTATAATACAGGATGTAACTCAGGATCAGTAATGTAATGTATGGACACAGTGACTGCACCAGCAGAATAGTGAGTGCAGCTCTGGAGTATAATACAGGATGTAACTCAGGATCAGTACAGGATAAGTAATGTAATGTATGTACACAGTGACTGCACCAGCAGAATAATGAGTGCAGCTCTGGAGTATAATACAGGGATGTAACTCAGGATCAGTACAGGATCAGTAATGTAATGTATGTACACAGTGACTTCACCAGCAGAATCATGAGTGCAGCTCTGGAGTATAATACAGGATCAGTCAACAATAAGCAATGTATTTTATTTTTTTCTCCAAGGAATAAGTCATTTAATTCTATTTTTTTTATTCAATAACTAACCATTTTAATTCGTGCTCTGCAGGATGTTAGTAAGATTTCGATCTATGATAATTGAGCCCCCGCCAGCACTGCGATGTTATGTTGGTAAACCTATTTATGAAGTCTGATACATTATGGATTGTGCACTTCACAATATTCTCCGATACTATAAAGATTTCAGTACAATTTTCACCACAGGTAAAATCAGAGGAGATGGAAAGGTATTAAGGCGGAGGATGTCCAAATCCGTCTTTGTAGATTGCGCTCTGGTGGGGAGACGAGCTGTGACCTTTACTTGAAATGTTCCTCTATGGGGATTAAGCAGTTAGACATTGACAAGAAATTAATGTTTTTCCTTTAGCCTGAAATGTTCCCTTCTTCCGAGCCACTCAGTCCTTATTATCGCACCGAGCAGGATCCTTTCCCGTGGTCGTGTGGAGGGTTTAATGGCCTTTGCTTAAGAGGGTCAAGTGGTTCAAGAGCGTCATTAACAGATATAAATATCTATGAGGAGAAATGACAATGAAGAATACGACCTTGAATATCACAAGGAGCCTGATGATACCGTATACCTGCCAAACACATGATCAGTGCCGGCCGTGGCAGCTCTCGTGGTCAGATCCACAAGCTGGCATCAGGGAAGACCTAATGGTTATAGGTTGGCAGAAAAATTACATTCTATCATGGCACGAAAATGAGGCCTCAGTGTTGTTGATTGGATTGATCCATGTTAATGGGGGAGAATGGAGCAGCTGTCATGGAGCAGCTGTCATAAGTCCCATTTCTGTGATTACCAGAAGGACTGAAGGAAGCATCATGATATCCCCTTCCCCGGGCAAGGGAGACATGCAGTGTAATTCATCCCAATCGTGGGGCTGGTATGAGAGGGGTAAAGGACTATAAAAGAACGTCTCTCATCTGAAGGATTTTGCAC
Source organism: Phyllobates terribilis (assembly GCF_046119375.1). Classification (NCBI taxonomy): domain Eukaryota; kingdom Metazoa; phylum Chordata; class Amphibia; order Anura; family Dendrobatidae; genus Phyllobates; species Phyllobates terribilis. The sequence continues at coordinate 367,821,181 of NW_027362768.1, forward strand.
TTTAGTGCACTACATAGACAGCTCATTAATTCCAATGGACAACATGTAATGTTTCAACTCCACAGTGATGGCGCTGCGGGAGTCCTTTGGATAAAAGGCTGATCACTAGTAAGCAACGTTTTTGGAGGGGTATTCCCATCTATGATGATCAGTAAGTGTCTGACCTCTAGGAGATCCCTCTTCTGATCAGCGGGTGTCTGACCTCTAGGAGATCCGTCTTCTGATCAGTGGGTGTCTGACCTCTAGGAGATCCCTCTTCTTATCAGCGGGGGTCTGACCTCTAGGAGTTCCCTCTTCTGATCAGTGGGGGTCTGACCTCTAGGAGATCCCTCTTCTGATCAGCGGGTGTCTGACCTCTAGGAGATCCCTCTTCTGATCAGTGGGGGTCTGACCTCTAGGAGATCCCTCTTCTGATCAGTGGGGATCTGACCTCTAGGAGATCCCTCTTCTGATCAGCGGGTGTCTGACCTCTAGGAGATCCCTCTTCTGATCAGCGGGTGTCTGACCTCTAGGAGTTCCCTCTTCTGATCAGTGGCGATCTCACCTCTAGGACATCCCTCTTCTGATCAGTGGGGGTCTGACCTCTAGGACATCCCTCTCCTGACCAGTGGGGATCTCACCTCTACGACATCCCTCTTCTGATCAGTGGCGATCTCACCTCTAGGACATCACTCTTCTGATCAGTGGGGATCTCACCTCTAGGACATCCCTCTTCTGATCAGTGGGGGTCTGACCTCTAGGACATCCCTCTCCTGACCAGTGGGGATCTCACCTCTACGACATCCCTCTTCTGATCAGTGGCGATCTCACCTCTAGGACATCACTCTTCTGATCAGTGGGGATCTCACCTCTAGGACATCCCTCTTCTGATCAGTGGGGGTCTGACCTCTAGGACATCCCTCTCCTGACCAGTGGGGATCTCACCTCTAGGACATCCCTCTTCTGACCAGTGGGGGTCTAACCTCTAGGACATCCCTCTTCTGATCAGTGGGGGTCTGACCTCTAGGACATCCCTCTTCTGACCAGTGGGGGTCTAACCTCTAGGACATCCCTCTTCTGATCAGTGGGGGTCTGACCTCTAGGACATCCCTCTTCTGACCAGTGGGGGTCTGACCTCTAGGACATCCCTCTTCTGACCAGTGGGGATCTCACCTCTAGGACATCCCTCTTCTGATCAGTGGGGGTCTGACCTCTAGGACATCTCTCTTCTGACCAGTGGGGGTCTGACCTAGGACATCCCTCTTCTGACCAGTGGGGATCTCACCTCTAGGACATCCCTCTTCTGACAAGTGGGGGTCTGACCTCTAGAACATCCCTCTTCTGACCAGTGGGGGTCTGACCTCTAGGACATCCCTCTTCTGACCAGTGGGGGCATGACCTCTAGGACATCTCTTTTCTGACCAGTTGGGATCTCACCTCTAGGACATCCCTCTTCTGACCAGTGGGGGTCTGACCTCTAGGACATCCCTCTTCTGATCAGCGGGTGTCTGACCTCTAGGAGATCCCTCTTCTGATCAGTGGGGATCTCACCTCTAGGACATCCCTCTTCTGATCAGTGGGGATCTCACCTCTAGGACATCCATCTTCTGATCAGTGGGGGTCTGACCTCTAGGACATCCCTCTCCTGACCAGTGGGGATCTCACCTCTAGGACATCCCTCTTCTGACCAGTGGGGATCTCACCTCTAGGACATCCCTCTTCTGATCAGTGGGGTCTGACCTCTAGGACATCCCTCTTCTGACCAGTGGGGGTCTAACCTCTAGGACATCCCTCTTCTGATCAGTGGGGGTCTGACCTCTAGGACATCCCTCTTCTGATCAGTGAGGGTCTGACCTCTAGGACATCCCTCTTCTGACCAGTGGGGATCTCACCTCTAGGACATCCCTCTTCTGACCAGTGGGGATCTCACCTCTAGGACATCCCTCTTATGATCAGTGGGGGCATGAGCTCTAGGACATCCCTCTTCTGACCAGTGGGGGTCTGACCTCTAGGACATCCCTCTTCTGACCAGTGGGGGTCTGACCTCTAGGACATCCCTCTTCTGACCAGTGGGGATCTCACCTCTAGGACATCCCTCTTCTGACCAGTGGGGATCTCACCTCTAGGACATCCCTCTTATGATCAGTGGGGGCATGACCTCTAGGACATCTCTTTTCTGACCAGTGGGGATCTCTGTGCACAACAGCACCCCCAGCTGCCCAACTGTGAAACTGCAGCCGGCTTCATTCAATAAAGTGGTGCAGCACTAACTCTGCTCTGTGGCCTCGTCATTCTAAGGATCGGTTGGGGTCTCAAGGGTCGGAGCCCACCAGTCACAATTCATCACTTTATAAGACTTGACTTACTTTTTGAATACTTCGGGGCCCTAGAGAAGATGGGGCCCAGCCTTGGTCAGTCCCTTTCCGCTTTGCTGCTGTTTGAGTAGAGTGGTCATTGTTTTATTGCACGGATCTGCTGTAATTTTTCCCGTTGCGTTTTACCACCCTCAGGACGCCCCCGGGAGAGATGTTATTAAACGCGACCTCTTTAGGGCAGGAGATTAAATTTGCAGACTGAAAAGCTCATATAAAATATCCTCCTAGATAATCAAATCTAATAAAATGTGACAAAAGTAATAAAAGACAGAACAGACTAATTACCGCGTCTATGGAGTGGAGCAGCTGGAATATCCAGCATTTACATGCCATATAAAGCAATCAGAGGCTCCTCTGCCGAACTCAGGGGGCACTGCCAGTCTGCGGTGCAGAGGGAGTGCGAAATCTAGTGCCATGCTGAAAAACTCTTAGGCTACGTTCACACATGTTGGGTTTTTCAGCGTTTTTAGCTGCAGATTTTTATGCAAATTTTCAGCTGCGTTTTGCAGTACCAGCAAAGTCTATGAGAAATCAGGATTCTCTGTTCACACCATGTTTTTTTTTTTTGTTGAGTATTTTGTGCCTTGGTTGGGTTTTTGGAAAATAGAGCATGTCACTTCTTTCAGCGTTTTTTCACCCATAGGAAGTAATGGGTGGTGAAAAAAAAACACATCAAAAACGCTCCAAATTTGCATTAGGGTTTTTTCAGCATTTTTCATGGCAAAATAGAATGAAGTCCTCTCTTTTTTAACACAACACTAAGTACATGCATAAATAGAGACAGAAGGACAGTGAAAAAAACGCATCAAAGAGCGCAGCAAAACCTGTGTTTTTGACGCAGCTGACTTCCTGCCAGAGATTAGGTTTTGCTGCAGATTTATGATGTTGAAAAACCCAACATGTGTGAACATAGCCTTATTCTCCTGTAAACTTCTCTTGGGAGAAATATGTGGAAAAAGTGAGATTGTAGTAGTCAAGGCGAAATCTGGTATATTTTTTGTGCGACGGCACCAATTTGACAACAAAGCCCTAAAAGCCTTACAATAGTCCCCAAATATCTCCAAAAATTACCAGTGGCAGAGGTCCCTTACATCCTGACATCCAGTCTATGCCCTTTTCTCCTGAATAGAATAAACCGCAATACCAAATATGGCCATTGTTTCGGTGACCGAAGTAAAATTGCTCTTTTGCCAGACCACCCCTGAGGCCCCTGAGGTCAGACCCTCACCAATCATACATTGAAGCAGTGGCATTATCAGGGCACTAAATTTATTATGGGCAATGTACGTATCATTATAAGGGCGGTCTAGAAGGAACTGTTAAGGAGGCACAGGGCTGTAAGGTGGGCGCTCACATTTTGGCACAGTGGCTATCATTATCATAGCCTTTGATCAAAACTATTATGGGGGCTCTGTGGTTGCTATTATGCAGAAACAAGTTTGGCTCTGCCTAAAGGGCATCCTGGATGTGGGTGTCACCATAGGAAATAATAATGTGTGCCTATGTCAAGGAGGCACTGTGGCCATAATTATGAAGGCACTTCAGATAAAACAATTATGGGGGCAATGTGCCAATCATTTCTGCAGCACCCTGGCTGAATCTGCCAAGGGGGCAATGTAGTAGTAATAGCAGCACACACTAGTTGGAACTGTAATCAGAGGAACAAAGCTGTCAATATGGGGGCACTGTAGATAGTTTTCATACTAAATTTCAGTTGCCATCATTATGGGGGTACAGTGGCCAATCCTCATACTGAAGCACTATAGCAGTCATTATGGGGGTACTGTGGCCGATCCTCATACTGAAGCACTATAGCCGACATTATGGGGGTACAGTGGCCGATCCTCATACTGAAGCACTATAGCCATCATTATGGGGGGTACTGTGGCCGATCCTTGTACTGAAGTGCTATAGCTGTAATTATGAGGGTACTGTGGCTAGTCCTTATACTGAAGAACTATAGCCGTCATTACAGGGGTACTGTGGCTTGTCCTCATACTAAAGCACTATAGGCATCATTACGGGGGTACTGTGGCTTGTCCTCATACTGAAGCACTATAGCCGACATTATGGGGGTACTGTGGATCCTAATACTGAAGCACTATAGCCGACATTATGGGGGTACAGTGGCCAATCCTCATACTGAAGCACTATAGCCGTCATTATAGGGGTACTGTGGCCGATCCTTGTACTGAAGTGCTGTAGCTGTAATTATGAGGGTACTGTGGCTAGTCCTCATACTGAAGAACTATAGCCGTCATTACAGGGGTACTGTGGTTTGTCCTCATACTGAAGCTCTATAGCCGTCATTACGGGGGTACTGTGGCTTGTCCTCATACTGAAGCACTATAGCTGACATTATGGGGGTATGGTGGCTGATCCTCATACTCAAGCACTACAGCCATCGTTATGGGGGTTCTGTAGTCGATCCTCATAATGAAGCACTATAGCCGTCATTATGGGGGTACTGTGGTCAATCCTCATAATGAAGCACTATAGCCGTCATTATGGGGGTACTGTGGCTGGCCCTCATACTGAAGTGCTGTAGCTGTAATTATCGGGGTACTCTGACTGTCATTATGGGACATTGTGATTGGTACTGTGGTGGGGGCACTATGTTAGCGTTGTAAAGATAATAGACCTAGAACTGCTATTTCCTATTTCCTCACGCTGGAGATAAGCCTGGAGTTTACTATTGAATATATGGTAAGACTTTATAATTTCCTAAGATAGATATTATGTAAGACATCTCGTCAGATCGTCGGCTCTGGAGAGATCCGGGCTGAGCGCTGATCAATATCCTGACTAATAAATGAATCACTGTAACAACATCAAGAGGGATCAATCCTCAGTGTAAAAGCCGCTGACTGATCACCACAATCAAAATGATTCACTAACAATAACCGGCAGGACGAGAATATGAATATATTAGCAGGACAGAGTTAAATAAAAAGATGTTAATCCACTAAACTACTACACCCATCATCCTCAGAATGCAAATAATTAAATGTAACACTGCTGGAGAACTACCAGGTGACAGGATAGACAGATAGATAAAAGATAGATAAATAGATAGATAGATAATAGATAGATGGCACGCATGTAAACGATGACCATCTCTGAACAGCACTGTGGGATATAGATCGGACCCCTCTGACTCAAGGTCACGGATGAGGTCATCCTCCGAGCATATAACAGCGCAATGATCTGATTGGTGGGAGGAGGGCACCTAATGACATCATCATCATCAATCAATTCTAATCTCATGAGTAAGTGCTGGGCTGTGATGGAAAGCAGCAGGAACATCTGGAATGGAGCAGAAGCTAAGTGGGGAATGAGGGGAGAGGGGACAGAGCAAATATAAGGAGGAGAATGAGGGTAATAACCTGTGGCCTCCTGTCTAAAAAAAAATACAATCTCTATCTTACTATCTCGGAATATAGATAGATAAATAGATAGAATTGCAAAAAAAAAATATTCATCCCGCCTACTTCCATTGCAACTGTTTATTAGAAACATTTACAAACTTTATGCTGTTTGCAATAAAATAATGAAACAAGAACAATGTAAATAGCTGAAGCACAACTAATAGAATAAGCGATTTCTCCAAATCCAGCACAAAATACCACTGGCACTTGCAGACTCAGAATTATTCACCCTCTTTATGACAAGTGTCTTTAGTACTTAGTAGAGCCCTGCTGGCTGTTATAACATGCTGGAAACATGATGCATAGCCAGACATCAGCTTCGGGCAGTGTTCGTGAGGAATCATAGTATTTAGTAAAAACCACTTATTATATTAGTTGTGTTGAGATATTTAAATTGTTTTTGTTTTGTTGGTTTATTGCAAACAGAGAGTTAGTAGATGTGATAGCTGGAAACCTTTTTGCTAAGCTCTAGAAGAATGAAAGATAAAAAGATAGATATATGGATAGATAGATACAAACCAAAGAATACAGATGCACTAAGATGTCTTCAAACATTGAACACATGACACTTAAACTGCATTACTGCTATATAGAATATACTTATAAAAAGAAGGAACTTAGCACATAAATTGGCCAATTCATGAGAGCCCACCGGCCATGACAAGGCGACCTCTCTCTCTGAGACAGTGGCTGTTGCATTTTTTGATCTGTATATAGTACAATCGCAGCAGCTTGCACCTGTTCACCTTTGCTTCACTCTGTCAGTCTTAGTTTTTGTAGGTAGACGGATATTAGCTGTTCATTTTACTCTCACTGGACCATAGATATGGGGACCACAGGCAGACACAGACTACGGACGGACGGCACTTACGACAGTGAGAGGCTCATGTGGAATCTCTGCCGCAATCCTCGGAACATGACAAACGATTTAGGAGGGAAGGAACGTGTTGACAGTTCGCAGTATGGCTTCTCAAAGCCTCCAGATGGACACTGGCAAGTGAAGCCTCCTTCTGCCAAGTTAGTGCATGTGCCCCCATTACTGCAGACTCCGGGCACGCAGCGTCCTGAGCTGCTGTCCACCTCACAGTTGTCACCTGTAAGAAAAGAGAATGGGAGAAGGTTTATAACCGGTCCTTACTGCTGCACTTCACGGATCTTTCAAAGAGGTGAATCTGCTATTATTTGGGGACCGTTTGTACCCTCAGGGACGTCAGACGCATGCACACCACGCTGCGTACAAGAATCACCTCTAATTTCCGGGGAGCTGTCCCCCCCACAGTATCTGAGACCATCACCTCGTGGCGCAGGTTTTGCTATTACTTATCCCTTTTATTTTAATAACTGTTTTATGCATATATGTAAATTGTCTCTTTTATAATATCTTGTATATCTTTTGTAAACACTGCCCCCCTTTTGGGAGTAAATCATTATTATTTACCAGCTTCGTTCTTCTTGTCCTATGTCGAGCAAACACGTTCCTCACCCGCTAATTCACGTTACCTAACGGGTACCCGATCCACCTGTTAAGCGATCGGTGGTGGCAGTATACCAGTATTTATGTGATATTGTGGTTTGAGGGTGGCAGGTCGGAGGTATATATACGTTCCTGGAAGGAACTGGTGGTATATATACGTCCTGTCACATCACGTGCCGCAATAGTCGACATAAACTAGAGCAGCTGCACCCGTGCTTATCCTCGGTCAATACCGTGTGTGACCAGCAGGATAAGGGGGCGCCAGAGAGCTGCAAAGCCTGACCCAAAATTGGGTGTTGTTTTCTGACAATATATACCCTTTGGTATATATTTTTCTGACAATATATACCCTTTGGTATATATTTTTCACTCCTTGTGTGATCTATCCTGAAAACTGCCTTGTATCTCCATGCAATGCTCTGCAGCCTATCAATCACTGGTATATATTTTTCACTCCTTGTGTGATCTATCCTGAAAGCTGCCTTGTATCTCCATGCAATGCTCTGCAGCCTATCAATCACTGGTATATATTTTTCACTCCTTGTGTGATCTATCCTGAAAACTGCCTTGTATCTCCATGCAATGCTCTGCAGCCTATCAATCACTGGTATATATTTTTCACTCCTCTACGTTTTTTAATCCATGATACTTTAAGGTCATCACACTTACTTTAAGAGTTTATGATCCATGTTGAGTTTGCCAGTCTGTTGTTTGTTTGTTTTGTGTTTTTTTTTTTTTTCCCTGCACTTTATGGTCTCCTGTTGTCTTTTAAGTTAGTGATTGATTGCTAACGAGTTAAATCTGTGTAGATCTAAGCAGATATGTCCCTATATATTGAGACATAGTCAAGGGGCAGCATTTATGCGGGGGCATTTATGCATACTTTATCGAAGTGCCCTGGCAGTTAGAAAATGGCAGTTGGGCAGGAGACAGGTAAGACATGCAAGACAAACAAACAAACTTGCTTCCAGGTCATGTTTTTGGCAAACAGTATTCACCATTTGTATTTGTGCCATTTATATTCTGGCTGCTACAATCATCCACATTCACCGTTCTCCCACAAATTCGGCACACTTCACCCATATTAACCCCTCTCTCCTCTCTTCTCCTATGTACAGCTGTCATGCTCTCTTCACAATGTTATACCACGCAGATCCATTCATTCCCACCATACAACACAGGAAACGCTCTCACAAATCACTCAATCATCTGCTTACTCTCTGTATCTTCCTTCTATTAGTCGCAGGTGATATTTCTCCCAACCCAGGACCCTCCAGTAATAATAACACTAACTCTTTCCCTGTTACATTCAGAAACCCTGCTAATCTCATTAATATTCCCTGCATATCTTCTGTCTCATTCAACTGTGCCCTTTGGAATGCGCGCTCAGCTTGTAATAAACTCTCTTACATTCATGACTTTTTCCTCTCTAATTCCCTCAACCTTCTGGCTCTCACTGAAACCTGGATCCAGCAGTCGGACACCACCACCGCCGCTGCAGCTCTCTCCTATGGTGGCCTACATTTCTCTCATACCCCGCGACCTGACAACAGGTCAGGGGGAGGTGTTGGTCTGCTTCTTTCAACAAAATGTACTTTTCAGGTTATCCCCCCTGTACCCTCCCTTATCTTCCCGTCTTTTGAGGCCCACACAGTCAGACTCTACCGGCCTTTCTCCCTGCGAGTGGCGGTTGTCTATCGCCCTCCAGGTCCCCCCCCCATCAATTCCTGGATCACTTTGCTGCCTGGCTTCCAAATTTTCTATCCTGCGACATCCCCACGATAATCATGGGAGACTTTAACATCCCAATTGGTGATCCTCTTTCCCCATCTGCCGCTCACCTTTTATCACTAACCTCCTCCTTCGGCCTTTCACAGCTTGCTAATTCTCCTACACATGAGGACGGGAACACATTGGACCTGATCTTCTCCCGGCTTTGCTCAGTACATGACTTTACTAACTCTCCCCTTCCACTCTCTGACCATAATCTTCTTTCATTCTCTGTCAAGAACTGTGACTCTACTCAAGACACCCCCACTTTCCACACTTCTAGAAATATACGCGCCATTAACACCCAGAAATTTATAAAAAGGTTGCAATCATCATTGGCCCCAATCTCCTCCCTCTCATGTCCCGACTCTGCATTGAAGCATTATAACGAAATAATGCTATGCGCCCTGGATGAAGCCGCACCTCCTACACAAACAAAAATTCGGCATAGACGGCGACAACCCTGGCATACACCTCAAACACGTCTTCTCCAGCGGTGCTCCAGGTGCGCTGAAGGGCTGTGGAGAAAATCAAATCTGCCCGAAGATTTCCTCCACTATAAATTTATGCTGAAAACATATAACTCTGCCCTTCACCTCTCCAAACAAACCTACTTTAACAACCTCATCATCTCACTTTCCAATAATCCTAAAAGACTCTTTGACACGTTTCATTCTCTCCTCAATCAAACAACACAGGCCCCGACCACCGACCTCAGCGCTGACGATCTGGCCAATTATTTCAAAGAAAAAATGACCATATCCGACAGGAAATTTTCTCCCAATCCCCAAATGTTATGCATCCTCTCCCCCGCCACATTGTATCTTGCTCATTTTCTGACTTCGAACCAGTCACGGAAGATGAAGTGATCAGGCTCCTTGCATCTTCTCGCCCTACCACCTGCACCAGTGACCCTATTCCCTCACATCTCCTTCAGTCCCTTGCTCCAGCTGTCACCACTCGCCTAACTAAAATTTTCAACCTTTCCCTCTCATCTGGTATCTTTCCCTCTTCTTTTAAACACGCCAGCTTACAACCATTACTTAAAAAACCATCCCTCGACCAGAACTGCACGGCCAACTACAGACCTGTTTCCAATCTTCCCTTTATCTCTAAACTCCTGGAATGCTTGGTCCACTCCAGTCTCATCCGCTATCTCTCAGACAACTCTCTTCTTGACCCTTTACAATCTGGTTTCCGCTCTTTATATTCTACTGAAACTGCCCTCACTAAAGTCTCTAATGATTTACTAACAGCTAAATCTACTGGTCACTGCTCCCTGCTGATTCTCCTGGATCTCTCTGCAGCATTCGACACTGTGGATCACCAGCTCCTCCTCACTATGCTCCGCTCTATAGGCCTCAAGGACACTGTTCTCTCCTGGTTCTCCTCCTATCTCTCTGACCGCTCCTTCTCTGTGTCTTTCGCCGGCTCCTCCTCCTCCCTACTTCCTCTTACTGTCGGGGTTCCTCAAGGATCAGTCCTAGGCCCCCTTCTTTTCTCCTTATACACCGCTCCTATTGGACAAACAATCAGTAGATTCGGTTTTCAGTACCATCTCTATGCTGATGACACCCAATTATACACCTCTGCTCCGGACATCACCCCTGCATTACTACAAAAGACCAGTGATTGTCTTTCTGCTGTGTCTAACATTATGTCCTCCCTCTGCCTAAAACTGAACTATTCGTCTTTGCTCCCTCCATTAATCTACCTGTGCCCGATATTGCCATTTCCGTTTGTGGCTCAACCATTACTCCCCAGCAACAAGCCCGCTGTCTTGGGTTAATTTTTGATTCAGATCTTTCCTTCACTCCTCACATCAAATCACTCGCTCGTTCATGTCATCTACACCTCAAAAACATCTCAAGAATCAGGACTTTTCTCACCTTTGACTCAGCAAAAACTCTTACTGTCGCTCTTATTCATTCTCGTCTGGACTACTGCAACTCTCTACTTATCGGCTCCCTCTTACTAAACTCTCCCCTCTCCAATCCGTCCTTAACGCAGCAGCCAGGATCATATTCCTCGCCAACCGCTACACCGATGCCTCTTCCCTGTGCCAGTCATTGCATTGGTTGCCCATCCAATATAGAGTTCATTTTAAACTTATCACGCTTACCCACAAAGTGCTCCATGCTTCAGTACCCCCCTACATCTCCTCCCTTGTCTCAGTCTACCACCCTACACGTGTCCTCCGTTCTGCCAGTGACTTAAAACTTAAATCCTCCATAATCTGAACTTCCCACTCCCGTCTCCAAGATTTCTCGCGTGCTGCGCCAATTCTTTGGAATGCACTACCCAGGACAGTTCGATTAATTCCCAATACCCACAGTTTCAAGCAGACCCTAAAAACCCATTTCTTTAGACTGGCGTATCGCCTCAACACACTATCTGTCCATCCCAGTTTTCCCCCATATTAAAATCTTCTTGAACTTCAGGTTCATACCAACCATGCACTTAATAGCCTCTGTCAGGACTGTACACATACTGGCAGGGCACCAGGCAAATGTATTATTATTTATCCTATTCAGTATATCAAGGCTGCATTATACAATATATGTGTTATGCACACGCCCGGGCTAGAGCGGCGTGTGCATGTGACTGGTAGTGATTCCACTGGACCGTGCCGGAGAGTGTATGCCTGGAGGGGCGTAACTAAGTATCTACCCGATCCGACCAAGGTGGCACGATGGCATACGACGCCAGTGCACCAAGGAGGAACCGAGCAGAGGGACCAGGTGCTACTCCAGGACAGACCCCGGACACGGCTGTTGACCCACACAGGGAAATACAGGAACAGACTGGTATGCAGGCAGGCGGGTATGCAGGCAGGCGGGTATGCAGGCAGGCGGGTATGCAGGCAGGCGGGTAAAGGCAAGCACAGCTAGAGTGCAGACGGGGAGGCACTAGCAGGTAGGAACACAGGCGGGATAGAGCCCAGTACACACCGGGACTCAGGAACAATACAGGCAGGATAGGGCCCAGTACACACTGGGACTCAGGAACAATACAGGCAGGATAGGGCCCAGTACACACTGGGACTCAGGAACAATACAGGCAGGATAGGGTACAGGCAGGGCAGGACAGGACTGCCGGAGCAGCGGGCAGAAGCAGGGCAGGACAGGACTGCAGGAGCAGCGGGCAGAAGCAGGGCAGGACAGGACTCTGTTCACACGGAACAGACAGGAAGGGAAAGACAGAGCCAGACACCCACAGGGTACTAGCAGTGAAGTAGCGAGTGGACCACAAACTCACAAACGGGAGTACAGAGACAACAGGCAGGAGTTAGGTACGAGTTCAGACTCTGCAGAAAAAGGAAGGGAACGGACATAGAGGAAAAACAGGTAAAGGATAGGAGAGAGTTCAGACTGGAACTGAGTGTACGGAGGAGACTGACACTGCAGCGGGATACAGGAGCGGGTCTGGGAATACTGCCCCCAGAGAGGCGGGACGAACAGGCAAGGAGCGTGTTCAGACAGGACAGACAAGATACAGGAGCGGGTCTAGGTAATCGGCCCCTAGAAGGCGGGAGGAACAGGCTAGGAGCGTGTTCAGACAGGACAGACAAGATACAAAGAAAGGACTCAGTTCAGACACGGGAACTAATACCGCAAAGCAGGAGACATACAGGACTCAGTTCAGACACGGGAACTAATACCGCAAAGCAGGAGACATACAGGACACAGTTCAGACAGGCCTGGAAATACAGCCTCCAGGAAAGGCAGACAAGGAAACAAAGACGGGACCTGGCACCTTCAGAGTGCAAGCACACACTGAAGGAAAACACTTATGCTCAGGCCGGGATAGAAGGGAGCTGCTGAGCTATATACCAAGAGACAGACAGCGATAGGCTGAGGACGCACAAGGGGTGTGACCCACAGCAGGTACAAAAGGCAGGAAGTGATCGGGCGCCGCCCTTAAGCAGCAGAAACAGACACAGACACAAACAAGACAGCATGGAGGGAAGCCAGAGAGACATTCTGGACAGGAGATCAAGTGCGCGCTCCTGCACAGTGGGAGATGGACCACTATGCAAGGACGCCGCCAGGTATGTTACAGTACCTCCCCCCTTACGCCCCCTCTTCTTCAGGCCTGCCAGAATCTTCCGCAGGGAATTCGAGGACCAGTCGTTCACTGGGTTGGAGGGGGACAGAGACTTGAGGGTAATCTCTGCTTCGAGGTACATCTTGTCAAGCTCACAGGAAGAAATAGACGGGTTATCAGGTACATAATGAGGAAAAGTCACTGTCTCTTTGTTATCTGGTGGTACCCCGGAGGATTCAGGAAACAACTGGAGGTCCTCCGCCGGGTCAGAAGAGTACTGAGGCTCAGAGAAAACATCTGCTTCAGAGTACACAAGGTCGGACTCACTGGAGGAAGCAGGCGAGGTATCAGGTACAGGAAATAGGAAAGTCTCTGTCCATTCACCACCAGGTGGCACCCCGAAGGGTTCTAAACACAACTGGAGGTCCTCCGCCTGGTCGGAGGGGTGTAGAGACTCGGGAGTAACTTCTGCTTCGGAGAACACTAGGTCGGACTCACTGGAGGAAGCAGGCGAGGTATCAGGTACAGGAAATAGGAAAGTCTCTGTCCATTCACCACCAGGTGGCACCCCGAAGGGTTCTAAACACAACTGGAGGTCCTCCGCCTGGTCGGAGGGGTGTAGAGACTCGGGAGTAACTTCTGCTTCGGAGAACACTAGGTCGGACTCACTGGAGGAAGCAGGCGAGGTATCGGGTACCGAGTATAGGAAAGTCTCTGTCCATTCACCACCAGGTGGCACCCCGAAGGGTTCTAAACACAACTGGAGGTCCTCCGCCTGGTCGGAGGGGTGTAGAGACTCGGGAGTAACTTCTGCTTCGGAGAACACTAGGTCGGACTCACTGGAGGAAGCAGGCGAGGTATCGGGTACCGAGTATAGGAAAGTCTCTGTCCATTCACCACCAGGTGGCACCCCGAAGGGTTCTAAACACAACTGGAGGTCCTCCGCCTGGTCGGAGGGGTGTAGAGACTCGGGAGTAACCTCTGCTTCGGAGTACACCAGGTTGGACTCACTGGACGAAGCGAGCGAGGTATCAGGTACAGAGTATAGGAGAGTCTCTGTCCTTTCGTTACCAGGTAGCACCCCGAAGGGTTCAGGAGGTCTCAGGGAGGACAGACCCAGGCGTGACTGCTTGCCTCTAAGTCTAGCACGTCTGGACTGCCTCTTGAGGTTGGAAGAAGTATTCCGGAAAGCGTAGTCACCCTGTGAGGATTCTGGGTGGGCAGTAGTCTCATTGGGCTGGAGAACTATTACGCTACCCACACACATTACCCATTGGGGCTGCTCCGGGATATTGGGAAGTGAAGCTTCAGCAGGAGCCTCCGGGTTAGGATCATCGAAGACCATTAGAAAGGCCACCAGGAAGGCCATTAGGTCCCGGAGGATCGGATCCTGTGTCTCATATAGGGGGTTGATCCATTCCAAGGCATCCCCCGCCAGGTAAGACATAATAAAGGCCACTTTAGCCCAATCGGAAGGAAAATAAAGAGGGTAGGCCTTAAAGTGTAGCATGCATTGCTCCACAAATGCACGACACTGTCTTGGATCCCCATAGTAACGTGGCGGATCCGCAGGAACGAGAGCTGATAGATCCATCTGGACGGTGCGTAATTCGCCTGGAACTCAGCTAAGGGAAAAAAAATTTATTTATTTATTTTAATGCAAGTCTTCGCTGGAAACTTCTCAGAGAGCGAAGGCCGTGGGGCTCAACGGGAACCATGGCCTGAGCATGCTGTTATGCACACGCCCGGGCTAGAGCGGCGTGTGCATGTGACTGGTAGTGATTCCACTGGACCGTGCCGGAGAGTGTATGCCTGGAGGGGCGTAACTAAGTATCTACCCGATCCGACCAAGGTGGCACGACGGCATACGACGCCAGTGCACCAAGGAGGAACCGAGCAGAGGGACCAGGTGCTACTCCAGGACAGACCCCGGACACGGCTGTTGACCCACACAGGGAAATACAGGAACAGACTGGTATGCAGGCAGGCGGGTATGCAGGCAGGCGGGTATGCAGGCAGGCGGGTATGCAGGCAGGCGGGTAAAGGCAAGCACAGCTAGAGTGCAGACGGGGAGGCACTAGCAGGTAGGAACACAGGCGGGATAGAGCCCAGTACACACCGGGACTCAGGAACAATACAGGCAGGATAGGGCCCAGTACACACTGGGACTCAGGAACAATACAGGCAGGATAGGGCCCAGTACACACTGGGACTCAGGAACAATACAGGCAGGATAGGGTACAGGCAGGGCAGGACAGGACTGCCGGAGCAGCGGGCAGAAGCAGGGCAGGACAGGACTGCAGGAGCAGCGGGCAGAAGCAGGGCAGGACAGGACTCTGTTCACACGGAACAGACAGGAAGGGAAAGACAGAGCCAGACACCCACAGGGTACTAGCAGTGAAGTAGCGAGTGGACCACAAACTCACAAACGGGAGTACAGAGACAACAGGCAGGAGTTAGGTACGAGTTCAGACTCTGCAGAAAAAGGAAGGGAACGGACATAGAGGAAAAACAGGTAAAGGATAGGAGAGAGTTCAGACTGGAACTGAGTGTACGGAGGAGACTGACACTGCAGCGGGATACAGGAGCGGGTCTGGGAATACTGCCCCCAGAGAGGCGGGACGAACAGGCAAGGAGCGTGTTCAGACAGGACAGACAAGATACAGGAGCGGGTCTAGGTAATCGGCCCCTAGAAGGCGGGAGGAACAGGCTAGGAGCGTGTTCAGACAGGACAGACAAGATACAAAGAAAGGACTCAGTTCAGACACGGGAACTAATACCGCAAAGCAGGAGACATACAGGACTCAGTTCAGACACGGGAACTAATACCGCAAAGCAGGAGACATACAGGACACAGTTCAGACAGGCCTGGAAATACAGCCTCCAGGAAAGGCAGACAAGGAAACAAAGACGGGACCTGGCACCTTCAGAGTGCAAGCACACACTGAAGGAAAACACTTATGCTCAGGCCGGGATAGAAGGGAGCTGCTGAGCTATATACCAAGAGACAGACAGCGATAGGCTGAGGACGCACAAGGGGTGTGACCCACAGCAGGTACAAAAGGCAGGAAGTGATCGGGCGCCGCCCTTAAGCAGCAGAAACAGACACAGACACAAACAAGACAGCATGGAGGGAAGCCAGAGAGACATTCTGGACAGGAGATCAAGTGCGCGCTCCTGCACAGTGGGAGATGGACCACTATGCAAGGACGCCGCCAGGTATGTTACAATATGTACTTTTTACCTTTTGTGTCTCCCCCATTTCCTCATAGACTGTAAGCCGGTGAGCAGGGCCCTCACTCCTTACGATATGAGATATGCTTATTCTGTATTGTCTGTATATGTCCCCCCTAAAATTTGTAAAGTGCTGCGGAATATGTTGGCGCTATAAAAATAAAAACTATTATTATTATTATTATTATTATTACCCTTATGTGCTGCCATCTAGTGGCTAAAAGATCAAGTGCACCTATATAATCAGCCTATTCATGATAGGCAGAGTCTCTCCTGGGCTCTGCTGACTTGTCTGGCATAGGGGCATCACATATAGTGAGACAGTTATTGAATCAGTTGTGTATCAGCAGCCATCTGTTCTGTGTAGTGGAAAGTGTCCTGCTCCCTGATAATCCCACATCGATCCTCATTTGAGCCACATTGTCTATGTTGGGCACATGTTTGTCATCTCACCCTTGCCACCCTGCTTGGCACCTCCCTGAATAAAGGTAATAACTTCAATATGGCCATGTAGGACTCCTCATATTTGATTCATCTGCCTCTGCAGAAAAAAAAAATAGGTAATTATTTTCTAAAAAGTTTCACTGATGGCATAAAGTGTAGCAGTGCCCGGCAGGACAGAGCAGGCACTTGTTTACGCCTCAGGTGGAAGTGATTGATACAATCTCTACAGGCCACGAATATAAGATTTCCTCCCTTCTTCAGATCGGGCTGGCATCGCTGTCAGTGCAGAGCCTCCTAGGAGGCAATTTCTTGGGCATATGGTGGTATCTACAGCTCCTGGCAAGCCTGGAGCCTGTGAAGCTTTGCCATTAACCCCTAAGTGGCTGAAGACACGTAGTCAGTGCATGCACAGCAGAACCTTGCCCAGTCTACATGGTGAGGAGAGTGTTAATGTGTCCTTTGAGGGTAGCATAGAAGGAAGAATACGGAGTCTTTGATGCCAGTGACAGATGGTATAGATAGGAAGCCCCTCGCCTTCAAGGAGACCTTGGTTTCCTGCTCATACTTTAAGGATGCAGAGAACAAAGAAACTTAAAAGCTCCAAAATATTTCTCTTTGATATGATACTTTTTTCATAAAGTTGATACCAATGTAACTTTCTCACTAAAATAGCCGATGGACTATGTGGAAACCATCAGCAAGGAGGTAAACTGTTGCTTGTAACATACCTGGCGGAGTCCTTGCATAGTGGTCCATCTCCCACTGTGCAAGAGTGCGCACTTGATTTCCAGTCCAGACTATCACTCTGGCTTTCCTCCATGCTGTCTGCTTTGCTCTGCTCTGGCTGCTTAGGGCGACGCCCGCTGAACTTCCTGTTTCTTGTAGCAGCTGCAGACACACCCCTGATGCTTCCTCAGCCTATTGCTGTCTGTCACCTGGTATTTAACCCAGCTCCTCCCTGGAATCCTTGCCTGAGCATCTTGTTCTGTCAGTTGGCTTCTAGTCACTGATGTGCCAGGTCCTGTCTATGTTTCTTGCCTTGCGGTATCAGTTCCCGTGTCTGAACTGTGTCCTGTCTGTGAACTCTTGCCAGCTGTCTTTCTGCCTTTCCTGGAGGCTGTATTTCCAGGCCCGTGTGAACACGCTCTTAGCCTGTTCGTCCCGCCCTCTGGGGGCCGCATACCCAGACTCGCTCTTGTATCTCTCTTCAGTAACAGTTCCTGTCTGAACTGTCTCCTAACCTGCTTCCTGTTTTTCTCTATGTCCATACCTTCCCTTTCTCCTGCATTGTCTGAACCAGCACTTGGCTTTACCTTGGCTCGTTCCTGTATTTGTTGCAGTAACAGTTCCTGTCTGAACTGTCTCCTAACCTGCTTCCTGTTTTTCTCTATGTCCGTACCTTCCCTTTTTCTGCAGAGTCTGAACCTGCACCCTACTCCTACTCGTTGTCGCTGTACTTCCGTTTGTGAGTTTAGAGTCCACTCGCTACTTCATTGCAAGTATCTTGTGTGTATCTGGTTCTGCCTTTCCCTTCCAGTCTGTTCCATGTGAACAGAGCCCTGTCCCCTCTGCCCTGCCTTGCTCGCCGCTCCGGCGGTTTCTGCCCGCTCAGCCTTGTTCACCGCTCCTGCGGTTCTTGCTTGCTCTGCCTTGCTCACCGCTCCGGCGGTTCTTGCCTGCTCAGCCTTGCTCACCGCTCCGGCAGTCTCACTCTGCTCTGCCCCTTGGCTCACTGCTCTGGCAGTCTCGCTCTGCTCTGCCCCTTTGCTCACTGCTCTGGCAGTCTCGGTCTGCTCTGCCCCTTTGCTCACTGCTCCGGCAGTCTCGCTGTGCTCTGCCCCTTTGCTCACTGCTCCGGCAGTCTCGCTCTGCTCTACCCTTTGCTCACTACTCCGGCAGTCTCGCTCTGCTCTGACCCTTTGCTCACTGCTCCGGCAGTCTCGCTCTGCTCTGACCCTTTGCTCACTGCTCCGGCAGTCTCACTCTGCTCTGACCCTTTGCTCACTGCTCCGGCAGTCTCACTCTGCTCTGACCCTTTGCTCACTGCTCCGGCAGTCTCGCTCTGCTCTGACCCTTTGCTCACTGCTCCGGCAGTCTCGCTCTGCTCTGACCCTTTGCTCACTGCTCCGGCAGTCTCGCTCTGCTCTGACCCTTTGCTCACTGCTCCGGCAGTCTTGTCCTGCTCCACTCTCGCTCACCGCTCCAGGCGGCCTCGTCCTGCTCTACTCTCGCTCACTGCTCCAGGCGGTCTCGTCTAGCACTGCTCTTGCTCGCCGCTCCGGGCGGCCTCACTCTGCTGTGTTTGTCCACCGCATCTGCGGTTCTGTTCCTGAGTCCCAGTCTGTACTGGGTCCTATCCACTCTGGGCTCCAACCTGTCGTACCTGCCAGTACCTCCCTGCCTGCATACCAGTCGTGCTTGCCTGCATCCACCAGTCTGCATACCAGCCGTGTCTGCCTATACCCACCAGTCTGTGTGCCAGCCTAACCTGCCTGTTCCTGTATTCCCCGGTGTGGGTCAACAGCCGTGTCCGGGGTCTGACCTGGAGTAGCACCTGGTCCCTCTGCTCGGTTCCTCCTTGGTGCACTGGCGTCGTATGCCGTCGTGCGACCTTGGTCGGATTGGGTGGATACTTAGTTACGCCCCTCCAGGCATTCACTCTCCGGTACGGTCCAGTGGAATCACTACATATACACGCACACGACAGTCAGTCCGGGCGTGTGCATTACATTGCTGATGATAGCTCCTACACTGTGTTCCAAATTATTATGCAAATAATATTTTCTCAGATTTTCCCAAATTACCTATATGAATTTCAGTCATTGTAATTTTCCAGTCAAATAACTATTAGAGTACAATTGAAAGGTTTTTGTACAAACTGCCTATGATAACAGTATATTTAAAAAAAAAAAAAAAAAAACACTCAAACTGCACTCAAAATGCATGTTCCAAATTATTATGCACAGAAGAGTTTTCAACCTTTTCATTTTAATAAAGAACAAAAAAATGGTCATTTTTTAAATTATAATCATTAGCAGGTTATTACAAACTGAAATCAAACAGATTTCAACTCAAAACTTTATTCTAGGTGATGTTACATTTGCACATAGGACCGCTTGTTCGAAAGGAGCTTCTGAACTCTCTCGTCCATTGAATTTGTCAGGTTTTGGATGGTTTCTGCTTCAATTGTTTTGCATGAGGACAGAATACCCTCCCAGAGCTGTTGCTTAGATGTGAACTGCCTCCCGCCATCATAGACACTCCTTTTGATGATGCTCCAGAGGTTCTCAATGGGGTTGAGGTCAGGGGAGCATGGGGGCCACACCATAAGTTTGTCCCCTTTTATGCCCATATCAGCCAGAGATGCAGATGTGTTATGTGCCAGTCACAGCTCGATAGCTGGTCTAGATCCTGCCAATCACAGCATTGAAGAAGAAGAAAACGCCCAGTTGGCCAACAAATCAGAGATATTAGTGGTCCATCACCTTAAATGGCTTCTGCATGATTAGAGACACATGCAATGCTTTCTTTCAGAAACCCCTGAATATGAGTTGTCTGTTTTTCCAACTCAGTAAAATAGAAGTGAGCTGCAATATAAAACATGGTCAACACTGTCTCTAAAAGAAAGCGGACATGTTTTTCTAATCCTATACAACCCCATTAAATATTTGCTTGATCTTCCTGTATAGTCTGGCATGTATCTGTTGGAATCATTTATATGAACGATACAATGAACAAATGAATGATTGGGAAATCATAATCTTAGGTGTATTTCCAGCTAAAGACATTAATCACAAACACATCTCCTCTGAGACTGCTGCTTTATCCCTTCTCCATGCTTTACACTGCAGCTACGACTGTTCAGATTGAATGCTGTGTATAATCAGCACAAGCTCCTCATGAAATCAGGGCTTGAAGAGAGTCATACCCAGACGGCTTTCTTTCGGGATTTAATTTGCTTCCCTCTCCTTGTACCTAAACGCCCTGGATATGGTGGGGTGGCACGCCGGTACCCCAACTTGTGCCATCCAGAGCAATCGATAATGTGCAATCTGATTTCCTAATTTTTGCCCCTCTGTCACAATCCTTTTTGATCACACACATAGGACAATAGCATTCGGGAATTTTAGGGAGTTACTACAAATGCAATTCCCTTATTTACCTAATGTCACACCGCTGCTTTTACTGCCATTTTTGGTTCACATTTCTGCCATCAGGTTCATTACATTAGGAAATACCATCATTTGTAACTAAAAACACCCATGGAGGCCGGTTCTAGGGCAGGAAGCCAGAAGCTCAGAACATACCAGCGCCTGACAAAAGTAATTACAAATTTTAGCAGGAAATAAGCAATTGGCCTTTTACTAACCCACGGAGATAATGCATCCTCTAAATGTGCGCCATTCACTGCAATCCATTTCCACCCTGTTCCTTTTTGCTTTCCAAACTCATAAACTTGCACAATGTAATTTAGAATATACTATTAAGTGCGACGCGTTCTGTCACCATTTATATTGCAAAGCAATTTTTCTCTAAAATAACAAAAAAAGAACCTGATTAAGCTTTTTCAGAATTTCAGGTAACAAATCGGCCACTAATGACATCCACGGCCCATAGGGACAGCCATGTGATTTTCTATCCACCCTAAGTAGCATATAAAACCATGTTGGTAAACAGAATTTCTGTCTGGTTTCCCTCTTTAACACATATCTGCCTGTGTAAGTGTCGTTTTCCTGTAAGGATTTTTTATGAACCAGGTAGATCAGGATGAATAGAGCTAAAAGTGGAGCTCTATAGTTTACCCGCTCCATCACTATGCGACATCATGACATCGAGGGGGTGTAGTAATTATATGAGGCGCCAAGGATGCCAGCATATGAGTCCTAGTCGAGGAAGTTCACACTGTCCCAGTCCAGCTGTCATAGAGAACCAAAGCGGATGCTGGACCAGGTTTGGGCGAATCTTATTCCTCATCTCTACTCTTAACACATGGTTGAACTTCTATCAATGCCGAGTCATTGGTCCCAATGATATTGATAATGTGTCAACAATCTTGGTGTTTCTTGAAAATGACTATATCTGTTTCATTACTCAAAATAAGTCAGACGAGTATGATAACAATCAAGAGCATATACCGGTGACCAGCCATAGATATACTAAGCAAGTGTCTTACTGCTTGCTGCAAATGAACAACTAACTCATTTTTATCAGATCATAAAAAGCTCGTCTGCGCCTTCATTTATTTAAGAGATGAAATATACATTTCTGCACAGTTTGTTAAATATTATAAAGGCAGCTGGAACAATGAGAGCAATCAGTCTGTTTAGAGGATATGCAAAACAGCAATTTCCTTTTCTACATGTTTGTTTAATAAAGTCTGAAAGAAGAAAACAAGCATTGTTCTCCAGCCTTATACAGATATGACTATAATACTTCCCCTGGTGGATGAGAATATAAAAACTATAATACTGCTCCTATGTACAAGAATATAACTACTATAATACTGCTCCTATGTACAAAAATATAACTACTATAATACTGCCCCCAATGTACAAGAATATAACTACTATAATACTGCTCCTATGTACAAGAATATAACTACTATAATACTGCCCCCAATGTACAAGAATATAACTGCCATAATACTGCCCCCTATGTACAGGAATATAACTACTATAATACTGCTCCTATGTACAAGAATATAACTACTATAATACTGCCCCCAATGTACAAGAATATAACTACTATAGTACTGCCCCTTGTGTACAAGAATATAACTATTATAATACTACCCCCTATGTACAAGAATATAACTACTATAATACTGCTCCTATGTACAAGAATATAACTACTATAATACTGCCCCTATGTACAAGAATATAACTACTATAATACTGCCCCTATGTACAAGAATATAACTACTATAATACTGCCCCCAATGTACAAGAATATAACTACTATAATACTGCCCCCTATGTACAGGAATATAACTATTATAATACTGCCCCCTATGTACAAGAATATAACAACTATAATACTACCCCCTATGTACAAGAATATAACTACTATAATACTGTCCCTTATGTACAAGAATATAACTATTATAATACTACCCCCTATGTACAAGAATATAACTACTATAATACTGCCCGTTATGTACAAGAATATAACTATTATAATACTACCCCCTAAGTACAAGAATATAACTACTATAATACTGCCCCTTATGTACAAGAATATAATTATTATAATAGTACCCCCTATGTACAAGAATATAACTACTATAATACTGCTCCTATGTACAAGAATATAACTACTATAATACTGCCCCTATGTACAAGAATATAACTATTATAATACTGCCCCCTATGTACAAGAATATAACAACTATAATACTACCCCCTATGTACAAGAATATAACTACTATAATACTGCCCCCTATGTACAAGAATATAACTACTATAATACAGCCCCCTATGTACAAGAATATAACAACTATAATACTACCCCTATGTACAAGAATATAACTACTATAATACTGTCCCTTATGTACAAGAACATAACTATTATAATACTACCCCCTATGTACAAGAATATAACTACTATAATACTGCCCCTTATGTACAAGAATATAACTATTATAATACTACCCCCTATGTACAAGAATATAACTACTATAATACTGCTCCTATGTACAAGAATATAACTACTATAATACTGCCCCTATGTACAAGAATATAACTATTATAATACTGACCCCTATGTACAAGAATATAACAACTATAATACTACCCCCTATGTACAAGAATATAACTACTATAATACTGCTCCTATGTACAAGAATATAACTACTATAATACTGCCCCTATGTACAAGAATATAATTACTATAATACTGCCCCCTATGTACAAGAATATAACAACTATAATACTACCCCCTATGTACAAGAATATAACTACTATAATACTGCCCCCTATGTACAAGAATATTTCTACTATAATACTGCCCCCTATGTACAAGAATATAACTACTATAATACTGCCCCTATGTACTAGAATATAACTACTATAATACTGCCCCCTATGTACAAGAATATAACTACTATAATACTGCTCCTATGTACAAGAATATAACTACTATAATACTGCTCCTATGTACAAGAATATAACTACTATAATACTGCTCCTATGTACAAGAATATAACTACTATAATACTGCTCCTATGTTCAAGAATATAACTACTATAATATTGCCCCCTATGTACAAGAATATAACTACTATAATACTGCTCCTATGTACAAGAATATAACTACTATAATACTGCTCCTATGTACAAGAAAATAACTACTATAATACTGCTCCTATGTACAAGAATATAACTACTATAATACTGCCCCCTATGTACAAAAATATAACTACTATAATACTGCCCCTATGTACAAGAATATAACTTCTATAATACTGCCCCCTATGTACAAGAATATAACTTCTATAATACTGCCCCCTATGTACAAGAATATAACTTCTATAATACTGGCCCCCTATGTACAAGAATATAACTTCTATAATACTGCTCCCTATAGAGATGAAACTAAACAGACAGGTGGATTTATGTGTTTGGCTGGAAGCCTAGAATTGCTGCCTGCAGGTAGTATATATAGACAGTGATATAATATATACCAGACATGTCTTGGATAAACAATTCAGGATTCAGATCTTTATGTCTTCGATGTGGATAGCTTGTAGTTTCTGAGGCTAGACAAAAAGTCAATGGTTTGTACGTTGTCTTAGCACATCAAAGAGTTGAGCGGATAGAATTATCCCTATAAGCATGTTCCCCGGGACTAATAATTAACAGATAAGTATATTAAATACCAATTAAGTCTAACAAAAATGTAAATTCTCAAGTGGGGGGTCTGCCCGGAATAGAATGAAAGTGGATGACAAAACCGTTTCTTCAGTCTGACAGAGGATGTCTTTGACCCTTTTGGTGCTGGTGAGATGCTCAGCATGAAATTCAGGAGACGAGATATTCCTGACTTCTTACAGGAAATAAAAGAGTGAATAAAGCCTCCTCCTGAGAAGTGAGAATTAATTAAGACCTGTGTAGTGAGAGTCTGATCTTATCCAGACACAATCCCTTTATTGATCCTCTTTCCTGAATTAAGAAATACATTAACACAGTTCTCAGACTCACAAAATATCTTCATCCTGAGCAGAAAACCTTTCCAGAAATAAAGCAAGGGCGGCATTATACTAGTTGTACATAGGGGGCAGTATTATAGTATTTATATTCTTGTACATAGGGGGCAGTATTATAGTAGTTATATTCTTGTACATAGGAGCAGTATTATAGTAGTTTTATTCTTGTACATAGGAGCAGTATTATAGTAGTTATATTCTTGTCCGTGGGGGCAGTATTATAGTAGTTATATTCTTGTACATAGGGGGCAGTATTATAGTAGTTATATTCTTGTACATAGGAGCAGTATTATAGTAGTTATATTCTTGTACATAGGGGCAGTATTATAGTAGTTATATTCTTGTACATAGGGGGCAGTATTATAGTAGTTATATTCTTGTACATAGGGGGCAGTATTATAGTAGTTATATTCTTGTACATAGGGGCAGTATTATAGTAGTTATATTCTTGTACATAGGGAGCAGTATTATAGTAGTTATATTCTTGTACATAGGAGCAGTATTATAGTAGTTATATTCTTGTACATAGGAGCAGTATTATAGTAGTTATATTCCTGTACATAGGAGGCAGTATTATAGTAGTTATATTCTTGTACATAGGGGCAGTATTATAGTATTTATATTGTTGTACATAGGAGCAGTATTATAGTAGTTATATTCTTGTACATAGGGAGCAGTATTATAGTAGTTATATTCTTGTACATAGGGGCAGTATTATAGTAGTTATATTCTTGTATGTAGTGGCAGTATTATAGTAGTTATATTCTTGTACATAGGGGCAGTATTATAGTAGTTATATTCTTGTACATTGGAGCAGTATTATAGTAGTTATATTCTTGTACATTGGAGCAGTATTATAGTAGATATATTCTTGTACATAGGGGGCAGTATTATAGTAGTTATATTCTTGTACATAGTGTACATAGGAGCAGTATTATAGTATTTATATTCTTGTACATAGGAGCAGTATTATAGTAGTTATATTCTTGTACATAGGGAGCAGTATTATAGTAGTTATATTCTTGTACATAGGGGCAGTATTATAGTAGTTATATTCTTGTACATAGGGGCAGTATTATAGTAGTTATATTCTTGTACATAGGAGAAGTATTATAGTAGTTATATTCTTGTACATAGGGAGCAGTATTATAGTAGTTATATTCTTGTACATAGTGTACATAGGAGCAGTATTATAGTATTTATATTCTTGTACATAGGAGCAGTATTATAGTAGTTATATTCTTGTACATAGGAGCAGTATTATAGTATTTATATTCTTGTACATAGGAGCAGTATTATAGTAGTTATATCCTTGTACATAGGGAGCAGTATTATAGTAGTTATATTCTTGTACATAGGGGCAGTATTATAGTAGTTATATTCTTGTACATAGGAGAAGTATTATAGTAGTTATATTCTTGTACATAGGGAGCAGTATTATAGTAGTTATATTCTTGTACACAGGGGCAGTATTATAGTAGTTATATTCTTGTACATAGGGGCAGTATTATAGTAGTTATATTCTTGTACATAGTGTACATAGGAGCAGTATTATAGTATTTATATTCTTGTACATAGGAGCAGTATTATAGTAGTTATATTCTTGTACATAGGGGCAGTATTATAGTAGTTATATTCTTGTACATAGGGGCAGTATTATAGTAGTTATATTCTTGTACATAGGAGCAGTATTATAGTAGTTATATTCTTGTACATAGGGGCAGTATTATAGTAGTTATATTCTTGTACATATGAGCAGTATTATAGTAGTTATATTCTTGTACATAGGGGCAGTATTATAGTAGTTATATTCTTGTACATAGGGAGCAGTATTATAGTAGTTATATTCTTGTACATAGGGAGCAGTATTATAGTAGTTATATTCTTGTATATAGGGGCAGTATTATAGTAGTTATATTCTTGTATATAGGGGCAGTATTATAGTAGTTATATTCTTGTACATATGAGCAGTATTATAGTAGTTATATTCTTGTACATAGGGGGCAGTATTATAGTAGTTAGATTCTTGTACATAGGAGCAGTATTATAGTAGTTATATTCTTGTACATAGGGGGCAGTGTTATAGTAGTTATATTCTTGAAGATAAGGAGCAGTATTATAGTAGTTATATTCTTGTACATAGGTGGCAGTATTATCTACTATATAATTGTCTTATCCCGTCTGTCAATCTGTCTTTCTGTCTGTCTGTCTGTCCTGGAAATCCCGCGTCGCTCATTGGTCCGGCAGCGGCCAATCAGCGCCGCGGGATTTCTGAAAAAAGATGGCGGCAGTTAGCGGCTCATCTGGCGGACGGAGGTCAGCGGCGATGCAGCGGGGAGATGAGCGGCGCTAGCAGCACAACTACCCCGACCGGCGCCGCTGACCTCCATGCGGCTAACGTCGGAAGATCAGCGGCTTGGCCCGCTGATCTCCCGACAGCAAGTGTGAACGGAGGACCGGGGAGCGACGCCGCCAGTCGGGATGCTTCTGCTGCGAGCAGCCGCTCATCTCCCGGCTTCTCGCAGCAGAAGGAGCCGCAAAGGCAGCGCCGCTCCCCGGTCCTCGCTAATACGGAGCCGCACAAGCAGCGCCGCTCCCGGGCCCACACTAATACGAAGCTGATTGGTCGCGGTGGCCGGCCGACCGCGACCAATCAGTGAGATGGGCGGCAAATTTAAACGCCACTCTGCTGATTGGTCGCAGTGGCCGGCTGTGACCAATCAGCGAGATGGGCGGCAAATTTAAACGCCGCTCTGCTGATTGGTCGTGGTGGCCGGCCGTGACCAATCAGCGAGATGGCCGGCAAATTTAAACACCGCTCTGCTGATTAATCGCGGCCAGCCACCGGGACCAATGAGCGAGATGGGCGGCAAATTTAAACGCCGCTCTGCTGATTGGTCGCGGTGGTTGGCCGCGATCAATCAGCGAGATGGGCGGCAAATTTAAACGCCGCTGTGCTGATTGGTCGCGGTGGCCGACCGCGACCAATCAGCGAGATGGGCGGCAAATTTAAACGCCGCTCTGCTGATTGGTCGCGGTGGTTGGCCGCGATCAATCAGCGAGATGGGCGGCAAATTTAAACGCCGCTGTGCTGATTGGTCGCGGTGGCCGACCGCGACCAATCAGCGAGATGGGCGGCAAATTTAAACGCCGCTGTGCTGATTGGTCGCAGCCGGCCACCGCGACCAATCAGCGAGATGGGCGGCAAATTTAAACGCCGCTGTGCTGATTGGTCGCAGCCGGCCACCGCGACCAATCAGCGAGATGGGAGGCAAATTTAAACACCGCTGTGCTGATTGGTCGCAGCCGGCCACCGCGACCAATCAGCGAGATGGGCGGCAAATTTAAACGCCGCTCTGCTGATTGGTCGCGGTGGCAGACCGCGACCAATCAGCGAGATTGGCGCTAAATTTAAACACCGCACTGCTGATTGGTCGCGGCCGCCGGCCGACCGCGACCAATCAGCGAGATTGGCGCCAAATGTAAACACCGCTGTGCTGATTGGTCGCGGCCGCCAGCCGCGACCAATCAGCGAGATTGGCGCCAAACTTAAACAACGGTCTGCTGATTGGTCGCGGCCGCCGGCAACCGCTACCAATCAGCGATTTTGGCGCCAAATTTAAACACCGCTCTGCTCAGTGGTCGATTTTATCGCCAAATTTAAACAAGCTCTCCGGTCCTCACTAACACAGGTCGCTGATTGGTCGCGGCCGCCACCCGTGACCAATCACCGATATTGCCGCCAAATTTAAACACCGTTTTGCTGATTAGTTGCGGTTGCTGGCCGCGACAAATCAGCAATTTTGGCGCCAAATTTAAACAACGTTCTGCTGATTGCGCCCGGTCGGCCGCATACATATTCTAGGATACCCGATGCGTTAGAATCAGGCCACCATCTAGTAGTAGTTATATTCTTGTACATATGGGGCAGTATTATAGTAGTTATATTCTTGTACATAGGAGCAGTATTATAATAGTTATATTCCTGTATATAGGGGCAGTATTATAGTAGTTATATTCTTGTACATAGGAGCAGTATTATAGTAATTATATTCTTGTACATAGGGGGCAGTATTATAGTAGTTATATTCTTGTACATAGGGGGCAGTATTATAGTAGTTATATTCTTGTACATAGGGGGCAGTATTATAATAGTTATATTTTTGTACATAGGAGCAGTATTATAGTAGTTATATTCTTGTACATATGAGCAGTATTATAGTAGTTACATTCTTGCACATATGAGCCGTATTATAGTAGTTATATTCTTGTACATGGGGCAGTATTATAGTAGTTATATTCTTGTACATAGGCGGCAGTATTATAGTAGTTATATTCTTGTACATAGGAGCAGTATTATAGTAGTTATATTCTTGTACATATGAGCAGTATTATAGTAGTTACATTCTTGCACATATGAGCCGTATTATAGTAGTTATATTCTTGTACATGGGGCAGTATTATAGTAGTTATATTCTTGTACATAGGCGGCAGTATTATAGTAGTTACATTCTTGCACATATGAGCCGTATTATAGTAGTTATATTCTTGTACATGGGGCAGTATTATAGTAGTTATATTCTTGTACATAGGGGCAGTATTATAATAGTTATATTCTTGTACATAGGAGCAGTATTATAGTAGTTATATTCTTGTACATATGAGCAGTATTATAGTAGTTACATTCTTGCACATATGAGCCGTATTATAGTAGTTATATTCTTGTACATGGGGCAGTATTATAGTAGTTATATTCTTGTACATAGGCGGCAGTATTATAGTAGTTACATTCTTGTACACAGGGACAGTATTATAGTAGTTATATTCTTTATATAGGGGGCACTATTATAGAAGTTATATTCTTGTACATAGGAGCAGTATTAAAGTACTTATATTCTTTATATAGGGGACAGTATTATAGTAGTTATATTCTAGTACATAGGGTGCAGTATTATAGTAGTTATATTCTTGTACATGAGGGCAGTATTATAGTACTTATATTCTTGTACATAGGAGACAGTATTATAGTAGTTATATTCTTGTATATTGGGTGCAGTATTATAGTAGTTATATTCTTGTATATAGGGAGCAGTATTATAGTACTTATATTTTTGTACATAGGCGGCAGTATTATAGTACTTATATTCTTTATATAGGGGTCAGTATTATAGTAGTTATATTCCTGTACATAGGGGGCAGTGTTATAGTAGTTATATTCTTGTACATAGGGGCAGTGTTATAGTAGTTATATTCTTGTACATAGGAGCAGTATTATAGTAGTTATATTCTTGTACATAGGGGGCAGTGATATAGTAGTTATATTCTTGTACATAAGGAGCAGTATTATAGTAGTTATATTCTTGTACATAGGGGCAGTATTATAATAGTTATATTCTTGTACATAGGGGCAGTATTACAGTAGTTATATTCTTGTACATAGGGGCAGTATTATAGTAGTTATATTCTTGTATATAGGAGCAGTATTATAGTAGTTATATTCTTGTACATAGGGAGCAGTATTATAGTAGTTATATTCTTGCACATAGGGAGCAGTATTATAGTAGTTATATTCTTGTACATATGAGCAGTATTATAGTAGTTATATTCTTGTATATAGGGGCAGTGTTATAGTAGTTATATTCTTGTACATAGGGGCAGTGTTATAGTAGTTATATTCTTGTACATAGGAGCAGTATTATAGTAGTTATATTCTTGTACATAGGGGGCAGTGATATAGTAGTTATATTCTTGTACATAAGGAGCAGTATTATAGTAGTTATATTCTTGTACATAGGGGCAGTATTATAATAGTTATATTCTTGTACATAGGGGCAGTATTACAGTAGTTATATTCTTGTACATAGGGGCAGTATTATAGTAGTTATATTCTTGTATATAGGAGCAGTATTATAGTAGTTATATTCTTGTACATAGGGAGCAGTATTATAGTAGTTATATTCTTGTACATAAGAGCAGTATTATAGTAGTTATATTCTTGTACATAGGAGCAGTATTATAGTAGTTATATTCTTGCACATAGGGAGCAGTATTATAGTAGTTATATTCTTGTACATATGAGCAGTATTATAGTAGTTATATTCTTGTACATAGGGGCAGTGTTATAGTAGTTATATTCTTGTACATAGGAGCAGTATTATAGTAGTTATATTCTTGTACATAGGGGGCAGTGTTATAGTAGTTCTATTCTTGTACATAAGGAGCAGTATTATAGTAGTTATATTCTTGTACATAGGGGCAGTATTATAATAGTTATATTCTTGTACATAGGGGCAGTATTACAGTAGTTATATTCTTGTACATAGGGGCAGTATTATAGTAGTTATATTCTTGTATATAGGAGCAGTATTATAGTAGTTATATTCTTGTACATAGGGAGCAGTTTTATAGTAGTTATATTCTTGTACATAGGGAGCAGTATTATAGTAGTTATATTCTTGTACATAGGGAGCAGTATTATAGTAGTTATATTCTTGTACATAGGAGCAGTATTATAGTAGTTATATTCTTGTACATAGGGAGCAGTATTATAGTAGTTATATTCTTGTACATAGGGAGCAGTATTATAGTAGTTATATTCTTGTACATAGGAGCAGTATTATTGTAGTTATATTCTTGTACATAGGGAGCAGTATTATAGTAATTATATTCTTGTGCATAGGGGGCAGTATTATAGTAGTTATATTCTTGTATATAGGGAGCAGTATTATAGTAGTTATATTCTTGTACATGGGGGCAGTATTATAGTAGTTATATTCTTGTACATAGGAGCAGTATTATAGTAGTTATATTCTTGTACATAGGGAGCAGTATTATAGTAATTATATTCTTGTACATAGGGAGCAGTATTATAGTAGTTATATTCTTGTACATAGGGAGCAGTATTATAGTAGTTATATTCTTGTACATAGGGAGCAGTATTATAGTAGTTATATTCTTGTACATAGGAGCAGTATTATAGTAGTTATATTCTTGTACATAGGGAGCAGTATTATAGTAATTATATTCTTGTACATAGGGAGCAGTATTATAGTAGTTATATTCTTGTACATAGGGAGCAGTATTATAGTAGTTATATTCTTGTACATAGGAGCAGTATTATAGTAGTTATATTCTTGTACATAGGGAGCAGTATTATAGTAACTATATTCTTGTGCATAGGGGGCAGTATTATAGTAGTTATATTCTTGTACATAGGGAGCAGTATTATAGTAGTTATATTCTTGTACATGGGGGCAGTATTATAGTAGTTATATTCTTGTATATAGGGGCAGACTTATAGTAGTTATATTCTTGTACATATGAGCAGTATTATAGTAGTTATATTCTCGTACATAGGGAGCAGTATTATAGTAGATATATTCTTGTACATAGGGGGCAGTATTATAGTAGTTCTGTTCTTGTACATAGGGAGCAGTATTATAGTATATTCTTATATATAGGGGGCAGTATTATAGTAGTTATATTCTTGTACATAGGGGCAGTATTATAGTAGTTCTATTCTTGCACATAGGGTGCAGTATTATAGTAGCTATATTCTTGTACATAGGAGCAGTATTATAGTAGTTCTATTCTTGAACATAGGGGGCAGTGTTATAGTACTTATATTCTTGAACATAGGGAGCAGTATTATAGTAGATATATTCTTGTACATAGGAGCAGTATTATAGTAGTTATATTCTTGTACATAGGAGCAGTATTATAGTAATTATATTCTTGTACATAGGAGAAGTATTATAGTAGTTATATTCTTGTAGATAGGGAGCAGTATTATAGTATTTATATTCTTGTACATAGGGAGCAGTATTATAGTAGTTATATTCTTGTACATAGGGAGCAGTATTATAGTAATTATATTCTTGTACATTGGGAGCAGTATTATAGTAGTTATATTCTTGTACATAGGGAGCAGTATTATAGTAGTTATATTCTTGTACATAGGGGCAGTATTATAGTAGTTATATTCTTGTATATAGGGGCAGGCTTATAGTAGTTATATTCTTGTACATAGGGGGCAGTATTATAGTAGTTATATTCTTGTACATAGGAGCAGTATTATAGTAGTTATATTCTTGTACATAGGGAGCAGTATTATAGTAGATATATTCTTGTATATAGGGGGCAGTATTATAGTAGTTCTGTTCTTGTACATAGGGAGCAGTATTATAGTAGATATATTCTTGTATATAGGGGCAGTATTATAGTAGTTATATTCTTGTACATAGGGGCAGTATTATAGTAGTTCTATTCTTGTACATAGGGGGCAGTATTATAGTAGCTATATTCTTGTACATAGGAGCAGTATTATAGTAGTTCTATTCTTGAACATAGGGGGCAGTGTTATAGTACTTATATTCTTGAACATAAGGAGCAGTATTATAGTTGTTATATTCTTGTACATAGGGGCAGTATTATAATAGTTATATTCTTGTACATAGGGGCAGTATTATAGTAGTTATATTCTTGTACATAGGAGCATTATTATAGTAGTTATATTCTTGTATATAGGGTGCAGTATTATAGTAGTTATATTCTTTTACATGAGGGCAGTATTATAGTAGTTATCTTCTTGTACATAGGAGACAGTATTATAGTAGTTATATTCTTGTACATAGGAGCATTATTATAGTAGTTATATTCTTGTACATAGGGTGCACTATTATAGTAGTTATATTCTTGTACATAGGGGTCAGTATTATAGTAGTAATATTCTTGTACATAGGAGCAGTATTATAGTAGTTATATTCTTGTATATAGGATCAGTATTATAGTAGTTATATTCTTGTACATAGCAGTAGTATTATAGCAGTTATATTCTTGTACATAGGGGGCAGTATTATAGTAGTTATATTCTTCTATAGAGGGGGCATATTATAGTAGTTATATTCTTGTACATAGGAGCAGTATTATAGTAGTTATATTGCTGCACACAGGGGCAGTATTATAGTATGAAAGTCATAGGAAACCTTGCGGTAACCTAGTATTCAGCTCACCAATGGACTGAGGATCTCCTCTGCACGGACGTCTTGTAGTATAGCAAGGAACAATGAAGAGAAAAGGAAGGTACATCCAGGACTGGGTCCTCATAAAAAATTCCTCTTTATTGCAAATCCATAAAAAACTCCAGAGTAATCGCATACGCGTTTCAGACAGTTAAGTCCTTAGTCATTGCATACATACTCTAAACTAAAACTAGACAAACTATATGTCCTGGAGGAATGCAGCTCTAATATGCGATTACTCTGTCTGGAGTTTTTTATGGATTTGCAATAAAGAAGAATTTTTTATGAGGACCCAGTCCTGGATGTACCTTACTTTTCTCTTCAGTATTATAGGAGTTCTATTCTTGTACATAGGAGCAGTATTATAGTAGCTATATTCTTGTACATGAGGGCAGTATTATAATAGTTATATTCTTGTACATAGGAGCAGTATTATAGTAGTTATATTCTTGTACATAGGGGCAGTATTATAGTAGTTATATTCTTGTACATAGGGGCAGTATTATAGTAGTTATATTCTTGTACATAGAGGCAGTATTATAGTAGTTATATTCTTGTACATAGGAGCAGTATTATAGTAGTTATATTCTTGTACATAGGGGCAGTATTATAGTAGTTATATTCTTGTACATAGAGGCAGTATTATAGTAGTTATATTCTTGTACATAGGAGCAGTATTATAGTAGTTATATTCTTGTACATAGGGGGCAGTATTATAGTAGTTATATTCTTGTACATAGGGGCAGTATTATAGTAGTTATATTCTTGTACATAGAGGCAGTATTATAGTAGTTATATTCTTGTACATACGAGCAGTATTATAGTAGTTATATTCTTGTACATAGGGGGCAGTATTATAGTACTTATATTCTTGTACATAGGAGCAGTATTATAGTACTTATATTCTTGTATATAGGGAGCAGTATTATAGTAGTTATATTCTTGTACATAGGGGTCAGTATTATAGTAGTTATATTCTTGTACATAGAGGCAGTATTATAGTAGTTATATTCTTGTACCTAGGAGCAGTATTATAGTAGTTATATTCTTGTACATAGGGGCAGTATTATAGTAGTTATATTCTTGTACATAGAGGCAGTATTATAGTAGTTATATTCTTGTACATAGGAGCAGTATTATAGTAGTTATATTCTTGTACATAGGGGGCAGTATTATAGTAGTTATATTCTTGTACATAGGGGCAGTATTATAGTAGTTATATTCTTGTACATAGAGGCAGTATTATAGTAGTTATATTCTTGTACATACGAGCAGTATTATAGTAGTTATATTCTTGTACATAGGGGGCAGTATTATAGTACTTATATTCTTGTACATAGGAGCAGTATTATAGTACTTATATTCTTGTATATAGGGAGCAGTATTATAGTAGTTATATTCTTGTACATAGGGGTCAGTATTATAGTAGTTATATTCTTGTACATAGTAGCAGTATTATAGTAGTTATATTCTTGAATATAGGAGCAGTATTATAGTAGTTATATTCTTGTACATAGCAGTAGTATTATAGTAGTTATATTCTTGTACATAGGGGGCAGTATTATAGTAGTTATATTCTTGTATATAGGGGGCATATTATAGTAGTTATATTCTTGTACATAGGAGCAGTATTATAGTAGTTATATTGCTGCACACAGGGGCAGTATTATAGTATGAAAGTCATCGGAAACCTTGCGGTAACCTAGTATTCAGCTCACCAATGGACTGAGGATCTCCTCTGCACGGACGTCTTGTAGTATAGCAAGGAACAATGAAGAGAAAAGGAAGGTACATCCAGGACTGGGTCCTCATAAAAAATTCCTCTTTATTGCAAATCCATAAAAAACTCCAGAGTAATCGCATACGCGTTTCAGACAGTTACGTCCTTAGTCATTGCATACATACTCTAAACTAAAACTAGACAAACTATATGTCCTGGAGGAATGCAGCTCTAATATGCGATTACTCTGTCTGGAGTTTTTTATGGATTTGCAATAAAGAAGAATTTTTTATGAGGACCCAGTCCTGGATGTACCTTACTTTTCTCTTCAGTATTATAGGAGTTCTATTCTTGTACATAGGAGCAGTATTATAGTAGCTATATTCTTGTACATAGGGAGCAGTATTATAGTAGATATATTCTTGTATATAGGGGGCGGTATTATAGTAGTTATATTCTTGCACATAGGAGCATTATTATAGTAGATATATTCTTGTATATAGGGGGCAGTATTATAGCAGTTATATTCTTGTACATAGGGGCAGTATTATAGCAGTTATATTCTTGTACATAGGGGGCAGTATTATAGTAGTTATATTCCTGTATATAGAGGACTGTATTATAGTAGTTATATTCTTGCATATTGGGGGTAGTATTATATTAGGTACATTCCTGTATATAGAGGCGGTATTATAGTAGATATATTCTGATGTATATGGGCAATACTGAATTTTTAAAATTTTAGCAGTATAGTAGAAAAAAAGCTCTCAGCTGTGCTTCTTCTGATCCACTGCTTTACGGCCATCTGTGGGATATAATGGGCCTGCCCCTTTGACATGTTCTAGGTAAGATAATGACCTCACTATACTGCTTTGTATGTGAATTACTAGGGTTAGTATTCTCACAAGACTGGCAGGTTCACAGGTTTCCCACAATTTCAAGCTCTTATCTCTACAGATGAAGTCTCCTTAGTGCCACTAATGGATTCCGTTATACCTTCCAGCTATGTGTCTGGAATAATTGACAGATGATTGAATGATAAACAATATAATCTCAGATCTGGATTATATATAGAATCAAGGGAAGAGTAATATCAGATAATATCCAGATATTAAAAAACACAACCTGTACTGGTGATAAGCAAAGAAATGGTAATTGGCACAAACCAGAAGCAGCTGATGTTGCACAGGGACTATCATAAAAATGTATATCGATCCATGAGCAGTTTTACATCTGCTACACGACTGCCTCCGCCATAAGGGGTAGAAAGGGAGAAGGAGGTGATTGTGATGGAGGACTATTTGGATGAAGCTCTTCCCCTGAGTAAAAGACTCGCCCACGAGGATTGTGAATGTGTCACTTTGCTGCAAGGCACCATGTCCCCAACAATGGGACCAGTTCTATATACTGGGCAAATAAATACTATGTGGGCAACCTGATCTCCTGAAAAATAATTTCTATTGGTGCATTACAGGGCTGTTTCCTTCTAAGTCGTCTGCAGTTTCGCCATTTCATATTGTTCCTGATTGAATTTTCTGCTTTAATTAATAACATTTCCTTTGTTGACTTCTCCCGGAATTATGGATGTTTTTCTATGCGGCGCAGAAAATCGGGAAACGTGAAGCAGATACCAGCAAGGAATGTTAACTGGATTGCAGATGGTTTCTTATGGCGGGGGTTAATTATTGCAGGCTTAGCTTATCTTACAAATAATTACACATTACGGAAGAATTCAATAGATTTGTTTTTGAGGCTTTTGTGCATCTTTTTTTTTCTGATGTGATTTCCATTTTTTTTTATGGTTAATATATGCATGTGCGGGGAAATCGCTGCAGACACCTTCATTAATGTTGGCCTGTCAGCACCGTGTGTGCCAGTAACAACCGGGGGGGGGGGGGGGGGGGGGGATAAAGGAGGGGATGCCAGTCTGCCAGGAAAAACATGATTTATGATTGCACCCGTCAGCACGCTCCCTCCTCCATTCACTTGATGACAAGCTGCACCCACCTGATAGTTGGGCACACCTGGCACATGGTATCTGCAGCTAAAGTGTACCCAACGGCAGGAGAGTCGGCGACTCACAGGAGCCTCTTCCCAAAAATGTGCAAAACTAGAAACCTGATCTGGTATGATATCAAGGAGGGGTAACGAGGCACAAGTCATGGGTGGTGAGTGCCAGGAACGGTGCCAACAAGACACTCCGCACAGGATTAGAAAAGTGTCTTCTTGCCAAATCAGCTCCGTACCTGTCCATAGGTTGAGTGTGGTCCCACAGCTTAGCTCCAATCACTTAAAAAAAACAACCCGGAAGCAATACCAAACACAACCTGTGAACAAGGGTGGCACTGTTACAGGCATGTTTTTAAAAACCTCTAATTTTTTACCCCGGGTGAAGAAAGATCTAGTTAGTACTGATCTTCACCAATAGGTATAGGCCAAGGACAGGTGGGAACGGCCTCGTGCCATCTAGTACTGCACAGATGGGGGCCCTCACCAGTATAAAAATATGAAAGCAGCAAAAGGTCCTAAACTTGTCGGGGGAGAAGATTTTTAATTTTTTTTACGGGATTATGTCATTGCCGTAAATAGGAACCCTGATACCCTGAAGGCTACGAAGTGACCAGAGGAGTCATTTGCTCTTGAGGCACAATTCAAAATTCGTCACGGGGACCCCACCTACCTTGTGCCATTGATAACACTGGTGTGTTCTTATGTGGCAGAGGGACCACCGTGTGCAACCAGGACCTGGATGCAATTGCTACCAATGGAGCCCCTATAGCTACCTCTTCAAAAACAAAGAGGTGCCTCCAAAAAATCCCATATGTATAACCCATAAGTGCCATCTTGCTTCTATCAAACTCCATAGGAAGGTAATGATTACAACAGATGGGAGCAGTAGGATGGGTAACCATTGGTTTTACCTTGGCCGTCAAAGCCATTATGGCCACCATATAGGTTATCCTAAATCCTACTATGAACCAATCTCTTATGTAACGCTGCACGTGGCACTGTCCCTTTAAGACCAGCATCATGAAATCAATTTTAGGTGAACCGTCCTTACTTGAGAATAATTTATTACAAGGTCCCCTGTGTCCCCAGGTCTGATAAATGAGAAGTTCGCTTTTCCCTACAAAACATGCAGGAATCTGTTTTCAGATCACCGATAGCGGGAAAGAAGCAAATAGTCCTGTCTTCCATCCTTTGCTTGGAAATCACGTAGTCCCCACTGTACGTCCACAGAGACGTCGCTGACAATGTCGCCTCCTCTCGGAGGGACCACCCTGGATCCGAGGATCTTACTCCATTAGTCCGTATCTCTCATCTATGTATCTCTGCCTCATTAGAAGATTGCCGATGGGAAACTGCACATCTATAATTACCGAGCGCCTTCTATAATAGGATGGCGGCATATATGACGAACCAATCGGAATTGTCCCAAACAATGATCCAATTAACTGATAGAGATGTCTGGCCGTGGAAAAAAGGTTTCATCGAACCAACGTCAATGGTGACTACACTTAAAGGGGTATTCCCATCTCGAAGATCTTATCCCTATATATAGTAGCAAATATTATTAGTTTCTAA
Source organism: Phyllobates terribilis (assembly GCF_046119375.1). Lineage (NCBI taxonomy): Eukaryota > Metazoa > Chordata > Amphibia > Anura > Dendrobatidae > Phyllobates > Phyllobates terribilis. The sequence goes on from NW_027362768.1 coordinate 367,860,459, forward strand.
TATTAGCAAATACCTCCAATTAGAAATATAGTATAGTTCTTCTGATAAGCTATGTCGCTTACCCCATGTGCAAGGGCATTGCAGTAGCTTAGGTATCTATTGTTACAATTACTTATATAGTGACAGTTAATTGTTAGTGGTCATAACCATGGATACCTAAGCTACTGCAGTGCCCTGCACATGGGGTAAGTGACATAGGTTATCAGGAGAACTATACCACATTTCTAATTGGAGGTATTTGCTAACATTATTATTACACCTGCTATATACTGGGATGGAAATATCTCCCTTTAAGGTCATACAATTATTGTTTCCACTTCAATTATTTACTCTATGAAGATAAGTGGCGGCAAAGTGAGTGGTCGCTTATCAGCAATTCCTTTCGAGCCGGCGGCCATATTTATAGGAAAGTTGGGGCTCATGGCTGTTGGGTAAAGACAAGTTTATGGTCAGCTTTACGCCTAAGTGACAAGAGCAGTTCATGGTGGTGCCGGAGACAGAAAAAGCCCCCCATACACATTGGATAAAAGTCAGCGAACAGGCCTATTTCGGAGGGTTGTATGGGGGCCTCCTAATTATTCGCCCACAGATGATCCAGGATGTTAAATTTCAACGACTGATCCTTTTGATCTGCAGAGACTTAAGTCGATGCTAAAAGTCTCATAGAAATCATAGCAGTGCCCAGCCGAGCCAATCGTTCCTGTGTATGGGGGGCTCAGGAGAGAAAGCTGTCAGCCAAACCATCCGCTACATAGAAATCTATATTGTACCTTTAACTTTTCGTAGACGCTACAATGCATGTCACGTTATTGCGGTATTATACCATAAATGCATTGCTTTTAAGGGAGTCTATGGGGCCATAATACGAATCTATAGGAAGTTCATGTGTTGACGTTCATTTTATAACTGTCCCAAATTTTGGGGAAACAATCCTAAAAAATTTGCAGAGTCCTGGGCCAAAAAGGTGCGGGGTTGACATGTTTCCAGACGGTATTGGGGCAGGAGTACAGTGGAGCTGAGCTGCTAATGTTGGTGCTATGGTCGTACACGGCACTAGCTCAGTAATGTGGCTGATGCAGGTAGACGCCATAGTACGCTCAGTTATACAGCCTCATTATATCTGCCTGTAAGCCGATTATAACTTGGGTTCGGCGGCCAAGAAGATTGTGCCGTTGATTATGCAGATATAAAACACGATTAGGAGTAATTACTAATCTTTTAATTATAAGGACGCAGCTCAGATGGGCCAGAACTCAGTCTGATGGCCCCTCGGCTTAGGCCATATTTGCCTGTTACCCATAATGCCTTGCGTCAGTTTCCGCTTGGAACCTAAAGTGTTAAAGGAAGATTTGCCCAAGCAAGTCGTCTAAACAGAAACACATTAATGCCGCCTGTGCTCCCAGGCTCTGAAGCTCGAGGTTTTAAATTAATAATCCTTTATCTTTCTCAAGCACAAGACATTCCTTAAGGAATCGAAAATGGAAATGTTCGGCAAGGAAGAACACATTCCTTTAATCCCATGTACCGCCTGGAGCCGGCGATGCCGATGGAACCGTGGAACGATCCAGGGACCCACGACCGAAAGAGCAACAGCTTAACAAGGGTTAAGGAGAGAGTTTAAGTGGGTTAAGGGCGGAGAGGAAGGGATTTATAAAGAACAATGCACTTTTTCGAGGGGGAACGCGGAGTTCTTGGAAATTAGCTTTGTGAACCTCTGGCTGCAAGACAAGAGCGGGAAATGTAATAATGTCTCCTCTGGACGTGCTCTTTATCCATTTTGCTAAAATACAGATGTTTTTATTAACACCAGCTGCTACATACAGCGCGGCAGCCCATCTAAAAGCATTTACTGTCCACGGTCTGCCAGCAGGGGGCGCTGTGTATTTATAACGCAGTTCAGCAGGGTGGAGCAGCTGACAAGCTGGCATCGGTTATACATCAGATCCAACATTGCTGGCATCTGGTATCAGCCACCTCGCAAGCTGCGCGGCACAGGAGGTGCCCGGTGCATTGCTACCCACACCCCTTCCCTGGGGGGTCAGTATTGGCCTGGTGATGATGATGTTGCAACAGGGGAGCAGCATTTAGATGGATCAGGATGTTCCGACCATAAGGGGTGTCCTAAAATTATACACCTGCAATGCAAAGTTACCTCCCAACCTGTAGCTCTTGCGCGGGCAATTGGTTATCATTATGGATGACACCACTGAGCAGACATTAATAGCCGATCCTATTTTTAGGCCATCTACGTATAATCTGGGAACCCCCTTTAAGTGATAAAAATTTCCATTTTTACCTACACACGTGGTCAAAATTGTTGGTACCCCTCGTTTTATGAAAGAAAAACCCACAATGGTCACAGAAATAACTTGAATCTGACAAAAGTAATAATAAATTAAAAATCTATGAAAATGAACAAATGAAAGTCAGACATTGCTTTTCTGCTTCCACAGAATTAAAAAAAAAAAATTAAACTCATGAAATCGGCCTGGACAGAAATGATGGTTCTTCTTAACTTAATATTTTGTTGAACGACCTTTTGAGGCAATCACTGCAATCAAACGATTCCTGTAACTGTCAATGAGACTTCTGCACCTCTCCACAGGTATTTTGGCCCACTCCTCATGAGCAAACTGCTCCAGTTGTCTCGTGGTTGAAGGTTGCCTTTTCCAGATGTTTCAGCTCTTTCCAAAGATGCTCAATAGGATTGAGGTCAGGGCTCATAGAAGCCACTTCAGAATAGTCCAATGTTTTCCTCTTCGCCATTCTTGGGTGTTTTTAGCTGTGTGTTTTGGGTCATTATCCTGTTGCAAGACCCATGACCTGCGACTGAGACCACGCTTTCTGACACTGAGCAGCACATTTCTCTCTAGAATCCCTTGATAGTCTTGAGATTTCATTGTACCCTGCACAGATTCAAGACACGCTGTGCCAGATGTAGCAAAGCAGCCCCAGAACATAACAGAGCCTCCTCCATGTTTCACAGTAGGGACAGTGTTCTTTTCTTGATATGCTTCATTTTTCCATCTGTGAACATAGAGCTGATGTGCCTTGCCAAAAACTTTCATTTTTGTTTCATCTGTCCATAGGACATTCTGCCAGAAGCTTTGTGGCTTGTCAACATGTAGTTTGGCAAATTTCAGTCTGGCTTTTTATGATTTTTTTTCAACAATGGTGTTTTCCTTGGTCGTCTCCCATGAAGTCCACTTTGGATCAAACAACGACGGATAGTGCAATCTGACACTGATGTTCCTTGAGCTTGAAGTTCACCTTTAATCTCTTTAGAAGTTATCCTGGGCTTTTTTGCTACCATTCGTATTATCCGTCTCTTTGATTTGTCCTCAATTTTCCTCCTGCGGCCACGTCCAGGGAGGTTGGCTACAGTCCCATGGATCTTAGATTTCTGAATAATATGTGCAACTGTAGTCACAGGAACATCAATCTGCTTGGAGATGGCCTTATAACCTTTACCTTTAGCATGCCTGTAGAATACCCGGCGGCGTTCTTGCATAGGGCACCATCTCCCACTATGCAAGATCGCAAACTTGTTCATCAGTCCAGTGTGCTAGCCTGGCTTCTTTCCATGCTGTCTGTTTGTCTCTGTTCTGACTGTTTAGGGCGGCGGCCCGGTCACTTCCTGTTTCTTGTAGCGGCTGTGGGCACACCCCTAATGCGTCCTCAGCCTATTGCTGTTAGTCATTGGATATTTAAACTAGCTTCACCTGGTAGTTGATGCCTGAGCAATGCTATCATTCAGTGTGCTCCTTGACTCTGAATGTGCCAGGTCCTGTTCTGTTCTTGTCTGTTTCCACCACTCTGGGGACTGTATTCCCAGACTGGCTCCTGTATTTCTTTCAGTAGCAGTTCCTGTCTGAACTGTCCCGCCTTCTAGGGGCCGCATACCTAGATCTGTTATCTGTGTCTCTTCCCTGTCTGTCTGCCTTCCTGGAGGCTGTATTTCCAGGCCAGTCTGAACATGCTCCTAGCCGGTTCGTCCCGCCCTCTGGGGGCCGCATACCCAGACTCGCTCCTGTATCTCGCTGCAGTGTCAGTTCCTGTCTGAACACTCAGTTCCTGTCTGAACACTCTCCTAGCCTGTTTCCTGTTTTTCTCTATGTCCTTACCTTCCCATTTTCTGCGGAGTCTGAACCTGCACCTAACTCCTACTCGTTGTCGCTGTACTTCCGTTTGTGAGTTTAGAGTCCACTCGCTACTTCATTGCAAGTATCTTGTGTGTTTCTGGTTCTGATTTTCCCTTCCAGTCTGTTCCGTGTGAACAGAACCCTGTCCCCTCTGCTCTGCCTTTGCTCACCGCTCCGGCGGTTCTTGCCTGCTCTACCTTGCTCACCGCTCCGGCGGTTCTTGCCTGCTCTGCCTTGCTCACCGCTCCGGCGGTTCTTGCCTTCTCTGCCTTGCTCAACGCTCCAGCGGTTCTTGCCTGCTCTGCCTTGCTCACCGCTCCGGCGGTTCTTGCCTGCTCTGCCTTGCTCACCGCTCCGGCGGTTCTTGCCTGCTCTGCCTTTGCCCACCGCTCCAGGCGGTCTCGCTCTGCTCTACCTTTGCTCTCCGCTCCAGGCGGTCTCGCTCTGCCCTGCCTTTGCTCACCGCTCCAGGTGGTCTCGCTTTGCTCTGCCTTTGCTCACCGCTCCAGGCGGTCTCGCTCTGCTCTGCCTTTGCTCACCGCTCCAGGCGGTCTCGCTCTGCCCTGCCTTTGCTCACCGCTCCAGGCGGTCTCGCTCTGCTCTGCCTTTGATCACCGCTCCAGGCGGCCTCGCTCTGCTCTGCCTTTGCTCACCGCTCCAGGCGGTCTCGCTCTGCTCTTGCTCACCGCTCCAGGCGGTCTCGCTCTGCTCTGCCTTTGCTCACCGCTCCAGGCGGTCTTGCTCTGCTCTGCCTTTGCTCACCGCTCCAGGCGGTCTCGCTCTGCTCTGCCTTTGTCACCGCTCCAGGCGGTCTCGCCCTGCTCTGCTCTTGTTCACCGCTCCAGCGGTCTCACTCTGCTCTACTTGTCTACCGCATCTGCGGTTCTGTTCCTGAGTCCCAGTCTGTACTGGACCTTATCCAGCCTGTGCTCCAACCTGCTAGTGCCTCCCTCTCGGCACTCCAGCCGTGCTTGCCAGTACTCCCTGCCTGCATACCAGTCGTGGTTACCAGTGCCAGCCTGTCTGCATACCTGCCGTGCCTGCCTATACCCACCAGTCAGTGTGCCAGCCTAACCTGCCTGTTCCTGTATTCTCCGGTGTGGGTCAACAGCCGTGTCCGGGGTCTGACCTGGAGTAGCACCTGGTCCCTCTGCTCGGTTCCTCCCTGGTGCACTGGCGTCGTTAGCCGTCGTGCGACCTTGGTCGGATCGGGTGGATACTTAGTTACGTCCCTCCAGGCACTCTCCGGTTCATGGTCCAGTGGGGTCACTAAACACGCACACGCCAGTCAGTCCGGGCGTGTGCATAACAATGCCTGTCTATAATTTTCTTTCTAATCTCCTGAGACAACTCTTTCCTTTGCTTCCTCTGGTCCATGTTGAGTGTGGTACACAACATGTCACCAAACAGCACAGTGAGTATCTGTAGCCCTATATACAGGCCCACTGACTGAATACAAGATTGTAGACACTTGTGATGCTAATCAGTGGACACAACTTGATTTAACATGTCCCTTTTGTCACATTATTTTCAGGGGTACCATCATTTCTGTCCAGGCCGATTTCATGAGTTTATTTTATTTTTTTTATTCTGTGGAAGCAGGGCTGAAAAGCAATGACTGACTTTCATTTGTTCATTTTTTCATAGATTTTTAATTTATTATTACTTTTGTCAGATTCAAGTTATTTCTGTGAACATTGTGTTTTTTTTTGTTTCATTAAACGAGGGGTACCAACAATTTTGACCACATGTGTATATATATTCATGGAAAAGCTGGGTGACAACCAATATACCAGTCATTATGGTCGTCATAACAGCCAAGGACGTTCAGTTGCCATGGGGGGGTGTACAGGAAGCATTCGCCCAAAGGTCCCCCTACCAGTATTACAGTGGGTACGGAAAGTATTCAGACCCCTTTACATTTTTCACTCTTTGTTTCATTGCAGCCATTTGGTAAATTCTAAAAAGTTAATTTTTTCTCATTAATGTACACTCTGCACCCCATCTTGACTGAAAAAAAAAAACAGAAATGTAGAAATTTTTGCAAATTTATTAAAAAATAAAAACTGAAATATCACACGGTCATAAGTATTCAGACCCTTTGCTCAGTATTGAGTAGAAGCACCTTTTGAGCTAGGACAGCCATGAGTCTTCTTGGGAATAATGCAACAAGTTTTTCACATCTGGATTTGGGGATCCTCTGCCATTCTTCCTTGCAGATCCTCTCCAGTTCCGTCAGGTTGGATGGTGAACGTTGGTGGACAGACATTTTCAGGTCTCTCCAGAGACGCTCAATTGGGTTTAGGTCAGGGCTCTGGCAGGGCCAGTCAAGAATGGTCACTCCTTTGTTATTTTAGTTGTGTGCTTAGGGTCATTGTCTTGTTGGAAGGTGAACCTTCGGCCAAGTCTGAGGTCCAGAGCACTCTGGAAGAGGTTTTCATCCAGGATATCTCTGTACTTGGCCGCATTCATGTTTCCTTCAATTGCAACCAGTCGTCCTGTCCCTGCAGCTGAAAAACACCCCCATAGCATGATGCTGCCACCACCATGTTTCACTGTTGGGATTGCATTGGGCAGGTGATGAGCAGTGCCTGGTTTTCTTCACACATACCGCTTAGAATTATCACCAAAAAGTTCTATCTTCGTCTCATCAGACCAGAGAATCTTATTTCTCATAGTCTGGGAGTCCTTAATGTGTTTTTGAGCAAACTCTATGCGGGCTTTCATATGTCTTGCACTGAGGAGAGGCTTCCGTCGGGCCACTCTGCCATAAAGGCCCGACTGGTGGGGGGCTGCAGTGATAGTTGACTTTGTGGAACTTTCTCCCATCTCCCTACTGCATCTCTGGAGCTCAGCCACAGTGATCTTGGGGTTCTTCTTTACCTCTCTCACCAAGGCTCTTCTCCCACGATTGCTCAGTTTGGCTGGACGGCCAGGTCTAGGAAGACTTCTGGTGGTCCCAAACTTCTTCCATTTAAGGATTACGGAGGCCACTGTGCTCTTAGGAACCGTTAGTAATGCAGAAATTCTTTTGTAACCTTGGCCAGATCTGTGCCTTGCCACAATTCTGTCTCTGAGCTCCTTGGGTAGTTCCTTTGAGCTCATGATTCTCATTTGGTCTGACATGCACTGTGAGCTGTGAGGTCTTATATAGACAGGTGTGTGCCTTTCCAAATCAAGTCCTATCAGTTCAATTAAACACAGCTGGACTCCAATGAAGGAGTAGAACCATCTCAAGGAGGATCACAAGGAAATGGACAGCATGTGACTTAAATATGAGTGTCTGAGCAAAGGGTCTGAATACTTAAGACTTTGTGATATTTCATATTTTTTTTTTTTAAATTTCAGTTTTTTTTTTTCAGTCAAGATGGGGTGCAGAGTGACTTTAATAAGAAAAAAAATTAACTTTTTAGAATTTATCAAATGGCTGCAATGAAACAAAGAGTGAAAAATGTAAAGGGGTCTGAATACTTTCCGTACCCACTGTACATTGACACACAGCAAGTGTGGAGCCTGTTGAACACTTTGCATTGCCTCCTGCTCCAGTATCTTTGCATAAATAATAAATCTATCTGGGAAAGCTGAGTGGCAGCCCCGGAGGTAGGGAAAGCTGAGTGGTAGCCCCAGGAGGTAGGGAAAGCTGAGCAGCAGCCCCAGAGGTAAGGAAAGCTGAGGGGCAGCCCCAGAGGTAGGGAAAGCTGAGCGGCAGCCCAGGAGGTAGGGAAAGCTGAGCGGCAGCCCAGGACATAGGGAAAGCTGAGCGGCAGCCCAGGAGGTAGGGAAAGCTGAGCGGCAGCCCCAGAGTTAGGGAAAGCTGAGCGGCAGCCCAGGAGGTAGGGAAAGCTGAGCGGCAGCCCCGGAGGTAGGGAAAGCTGAGCGGCAGCCCCAGAGGTAGGGAAGGCTGAGTGGCAGCCCAGGAGGTAGGGAAAGCTGAGCAGCAGCCCCAGAGTTAGGGAAAGCTGAGCGGCAGCCCAGGAGGTAGGGAAAGCTGAGCGGCAGCCCCGGAGATAGGGAAAGTTGAGCGGCAGCCCAGGAGGTAGGGAAAGCTGAGCGGCAGCCCCAGGAGGTAGGGAAAGCTGAGCGACAGCCCCGGAGGTAGGGAAAGCTGAGTGGGAGGTAGGGAAAGCTGAGTGGGAGGTAGGGAAAGCTGAGTGGGAGGTAAGGAAAGCTGAGTGGGAGGTAGGGAAAGCTGAGCGGCAGCCCCGGAGGTAGGGAAAGTTGAGCGGCAGCCCAGGAGGTAGGGAAAGCTGAGCGGCAGCCCCGGAGGTAGGGAAAGCTGAGCAGCAGCCCTAGAGTTAGGGAAAGCTGAGAGGCAGCCCCGGAGATAGGGAAAGCTGAGCGGCAGCCCCAGGAGGTAGGGAAAGCTGAGTGGCAGCCCCGGAAGTAGGGAAAGCTGAGTGGCGGCTCCGGAGGTAGGGAAAGCTGAGCGGCGACCCCGGAGGTAGGGAAAGCTGAGCGGCAGCCCTGGAGGTAGGGAAAGCTGAGTGGCAGCCCAGGAGGTAGGGAAAGCTGAGCGGCAGCCCAGGAGGTAGGGAAAGCTGAGCGGCAGCCCAGGAGGTAGGGAAAGCTGTGCGGCAGCCCCGGAGGTAGGGAAAGCTGAGGGACAGCGACATAACTGAGAGCAGACTTTTCAGACATTTATCATGTGCGTGATGAGATACCTCCCCGGCTCCAGGTGGTTTCTGCGCATCTTGCAAACGTTTCTCATTTATTTTCCTGGGAGAAGCGGCACAAGCGCCTGCATTCATTCTACGACTTGGCCACGTGCATTCATCTTCCGCAAGACCAATTCCCTGGACGCTGCTTAGAATTCAGCACCATCTCCAGCTTCATGATGGTAAACAGAGCCGTACTGGGTAAACAGCGCAGAATTACCGTGCGGCACCCGTTGGTTTCATTGTCAGCCAGCCGACCACACAAGTCTTCTCCCGAGGGAACGCGACGCGCTGATCTATAATGTTTGCTGAGCCCGACTCAAGAGAATGTAAAGCATTTTACCGCTCGACCAGTCAACAATCGTATTATGTGAAGAAACAAAAAGAAAAACTTTACTGTCAGTTTTTATATTATATTTATAGTGATGGGTGATTCGGGGCTGATCCCTGGAGCCACTGGTGCCAAACACTTTAAGACGCTTTCTGTTTATGTCTGACCAAGTCAAGTGGCTCATTGATTGGTTCTCCAAAAGTCCACGGCTGCAGCTGTCGGGCCGCTGACTGAGATGCTATCAGATACCTCTGGTCGCAGGTTATTTCCATGGAGAACAATAGGATTAGGCATGCTAAAATTCAATATGACCGACCTTTTTTTCTCTTGCAGATAGAGCTTTGGTCAAACAGATAATATACATTAGATGTTCAGCTGGTTCCATCGTTATCGCCAGACCTTCTAGTGCAACGTATGGCCATATAGACTTTAGGAGACAATTTTACTGAGGGGCATTACGACTAGAGCGAACTAAAAAGATTTGGAGGACCCTAGTCCAGCGGCCACGTTGATAGTCCGAGACCACCGGACCAGAACCTTGAAAACCTCATACTTCCTGCAGCATCCTCGACGCCTCTTCCGAGTAGTATATTACATCATGCGTGGTAGGAGGTTTGTTAGTCTTTGGTCTGGTGGCAACAGAAAGCCAACATGTACTGGCCACTGGACTAAGCTCCTGCGAATGTTTTTGCTCAACTCGAATTATGACAAAGGGTAACTTTCTAGACATATTGGCTACCTGACATTTGCGATTTTTCCAAATGTGACATACAGTCTTTCACAAACATAGGTCAACTGGAGACACTGAGCATAAACCTAATTTTCCTCATTTCTTCTGCTCTCCAATGGCCAATATATAGGTTGGAAATGTCTAAAACCAATAAAGCCATCAAATTAGCCAAAGATGCCCCCACATGGGTCACAAATATCTGAATGCTGGTCATGAACACCATTTTGGTAGCACAACATATCAACCGCAGCTTTGCAATGGCACCATATTATGCCACCTTACCAACATACAGCTCTATAGAGACATCATGCAAGCCTCCCATATATAACACCAACATGACCACCATGTAGATCATGACACTGCCATTTAAGCTCATAGTGACACAATATTAGCCCATTATGCCACCGCACAACCTCATAGCTCTCGACAGTCCACTGGAGGGACCCACAAACACTGACCTGTGAAGCGATCCTGGCATATACACGTGTAGCCTCCTTCTCTTCTGGCACAGACGCCTCCATTTTGACAAGGGTTGGAGTAGCAAAGGTTAATCTCGATTTCACAATAATCCCCGGTGAAGCCTTGAGGGCACCGGCAACGTAATCCAGTGATGGGGTGAATTGGACGGAAAAGTATGGACTCTGAAGCGATGAATGGTGCCGAGCTGTCAAATTTGAGCACAGATATACACTTCATGTAGTTCTCACAGGGTTCACGCAGACAGACGTTATCATCGAACGGCAGGACCTTCACCATGGAGGCCGAGGTCAGCGTCATCCTCTTCATGTATAGCTGCTCCTGAAGGTCTTCTGAGCTGAAAAACTGCGAGCGGTCTCCTTGGGGAACGAGGGCAGAGAAGCTGACGTTGAGTATGGAGCTCTTCACGTCGGTGTCGTTCTGGATGTTGAAGATGAAGATGTCTTCTTTTGGGGTGGCCAACACGGTGGATATTCCCTCCAAAAAACTAGTCAACAAGGGGGACAGGAAGCGCTCCTGAGACATGTTCTCCAGACGAACCGTGATGCTGTTGGACAACATGTCTTCTGTGATGATGAGGACGCGCAGGACACATTGGGCGGTCACACTATGGATCCCATCTACAGAGGAGACAAGAAGAAGACACCATTGCGTCATCATTACATTTTCATATCTAGAACATTATTAACTTTTTGGATTATTTCTACTTTGTCAATTTTCTAGGATACTAAGAAAAAAAGATTCTAAACTGATCCCTAACTTTTTCCCCATTATGTTCACTCTTGTGGGAGCTGCCACAGCTGGCCGCATTGACCAGTCTCCCAAAGCCGGTCCCATGATTTCTGACGATGAAACCATGTTTCTAAATACGTTGGTGGTGTTCCCAGGAAAAACAGGAGCAGGGTTTAAAATGTAAGGCTTTTTTTTATTTCAAAAAGTGCGCCACATCTGTCCACAGGTTGTGTCTGGTACTGCAGCTCAGCCGCTTTCACATCAATAAAGTGTAACACCAGATATCACCCACGGACAAGAGTGGGTGCTGTTTCTAGAAGGAAGCAGCCTAGTCTTTCTAACTCTGTACAACCGTTTTCAGAAACGGCACCACACCTGTCCACAGGTTGAGTCTGGTATTGCAACTTAGTTCAATTAAATAGTATGAGGCTGATCTGCAATAACAAATGCAATCTGTATACAAGTGTGGTGTTTTGGGAAGAAAGCTATTTTTTTTTAATCTTCTATAACCACTTTATCCGGGGTCACCTAAGTTTTCCAAAAATGTGTTTAACTAAAAAGATGGGTCAGATAGAGTTTTCTTTAATTCTAGATCACTTTGATATTGTTAGTTCAAGTTAAAACCACAAAGCACTACATTTGTACAATTTTGTCAAAAGGTTTTTTTTGCCTCGTGATTAAAAATGTCAAATTCACTCCCTGATTTGGTCCTATTTTTATTTTTGCTGATTTTTCTCGACCATGTTCATAAAGAGTCTCTCGACATACAGTACAGACCAGAAGTTTGGACACACCTTCTCATTTAAAGATTTTTCTGTATTTTCATGACTATGAAAATTGTACATTCACACTGAAGGCATCAAAACTATGAATTAACACATGTGGAATTATATACTTAACAAAAAAGTGTGAAACAACTGAAAATATGTCATATATTCTAGGTTCTTCAAAGTAGCCACCTTTTGCTTTGATGACTGCTTTGCACACTCTTGGCATTCTCTTGATGAGCTTCAAGAGGTAGTCACCGGAAATGGTTTTCACTTCACAGGTGTGCCCTGTCAGGTTTAATAAGTGGGATTTCTTGCCTTATAAATGGGGTTAGGACCATCAGTTGTGTTGTGCAGAAGTCAGGTGGATACACAGCTGATGGTCCTACTGAATAGACTGTTAGAATTTGTATTATGGCAAGAAAAAATCAGCGAAGTAAAGAAAAACGAGTGGCCATCATTACTTTAAGAAATAAAGGTCAGTCAGTGCGAAAAATTGGGAAAACTTTGAAAGTGTCCCCAAGTGCAGTTGCAAAAACCATTAAGCGCTACAAAGAAACTGGCTCACATGAGGACCGCCCCAGGAAAGGAAGACCAAGAGTCACCTCTGCTTCTGAGGATAATTTTATCCGAGTCACCAGCCTCAGAAATCGCAGGTTAACAGCAGCTCAGATTAGAGACCAGGTCAATGCCACACAGAGTTCAAGCAGCAGACACATCTCTACAACAACTGTTAAGAGGAGACTTTGTGCAGCAGGCCTTCATGGCAAAATAGCTGCTAGGAAACCACTGCTAAGGACAGGCAACAAGCAGAAGAGACTTGTTTGGGATAAAGAACACAGGCAATGGACATTAGACCAGTGGAAATCTGTGCTTTGGTCTGATGAGTCCAAATTTGAGATCTTTGGTTCCAACCACCATGTCTTTGTGTGACGCAGAAAAGGTGAACGGATGGACTCTACATGCCTGGTTCCCACCGTGAAGCATAGAGGAGGAGGTGTGATGGTGTGGGGGTGCTTTGCTGGTGACACTGTTGGGGATTTATTCAAAATTGAAGGCATACTGAACCAGCATGGCTACCACAGCATCTTGCAGCGGCATGCTATTCCATCCGGTTTGCGTTTAGTTGGACCATCATTTATTTTTCAACAGGACAATGACCCCAAACACACCTCCAGGCTGTGTAAGGGCTATTTGACCAAGAAGGAGAGTGATGGGGTGCTACGCCAGATGACCTGGCCTCCACAGTCACCAGACCTGAACCCAATCGAGATGGTTTGGGGTGAGCTGGACCGCAGAGTGAAGGCAAAAGGGCCAACAAGTGCTAAGCATCTCTGGGAACTCCTTCAAGATTGTTGGAAGACCATTTTCGGTGACTACCTCTTGAAGCTCATCAAGAGAATGCAAAGAGTGTGCAAAGCAGTCATCAAAGCAAAAGGTGGCTAAAGAACCTAGAATATAAGACATATTTTCAGTTGTTTCACACTTTTTTTGTTAAGTATATACAGTAATTCCACATGTGGTAATTCATAGTTTTGATGCCTTCAGTGTGAATGTACAATTTTCATAGTCATGAAAATACAGAAAAATCTTTAAATGAGAAGGTGTGTCCAAACTTTTGGTCTGTACTCTAGATATAATTAATGCCGTAAAAGAAAGCTAAAAAAAATAACTGCCTGGGAAAAGATTTATCCGTCATCTCTCCTCGGATATTCATCATGAGACGGCAAAGTAGAAAACTACTCTTCTGCTAAACACCCGAGGCCATCACACTTCCTCCAGGTTCAAAGCCATTGATTTTCCGTCATACATAGAGAAGAAAAACGAGAAGCGACCGAGAGAACATAAAGAGGCGATATCCCGAGTACATGGATACACGTATGGCTCGTGGGGGGCGGCATACAGTGGGATCGTTGATGTGATCACCTCCGATGGGGGTCAACATGCTCTAAGGGCTAGCGCTATGTACAGTTGTGCTCAAAAGTTTACATACCCCGGCAGAATTTTTCCTTTCTTGGCCTTGTTTCAGAGAATATGAATGATAAGAAAAAAAACTTTTTCCCCACTTATGGTTATTGGTTGGGTGAAGCCATTTATTGTCAAACTACTGTGTTTTCTCTTTTTAAATCTTAATGACAACCAAAAACATCCAAATGACCCTGATCAAAATTTCACATAACACAGTTCTTAATACCATGTATTGCCCCCTCTAACATCAATGACAGCTTGAAGTCTTTTGTAGTAGTTGTGGATGAGGTTCTTTATTTCCTCAGACGGTAAAGCTGCCCATTCTTCTTGGCAAAAAGCCTCCAGTTCCAGTAAATTCCTGGGCGGTCTAGCATGAGCTGCGCGCTTGAGATCTCCCCAGAGTGGCTCAATGATATTGAGGTCAGGAGACGGAGATGGCCACTCCTAAACCTTCACTTTGTTCTGCTGTAGCCAATCACAGATCGACTTGGCCTTGTGTTTTGGATCGTTGTCATGTTGGAAGGTCCAAGTACGTCCCATTCGCAGCTTCCGGGCTGATGAGTGCAAATTTGCCTCCAGTATTTGCTGATAACATGCTGCATTCATCTTTTCTTCAACTTTTACCAAGTTTCCTGTGCCTTTGTAGCTCACACATCCCCAAAACATCAGCGATCCACCCCCATGCTTTACTGTAGGAATGGTGTTCCTTTCATCATAGGCCTTGTTGACCTCTGTCCAAATGTAACGTTTATGGTTGTAGCCAAAAAGTTCAATTTTGGTCTCATCACTCCAAATTATCTTGTTCCAGACGTTTTGAGGCTTGTCTCTGCGCTGTTTGGCGTATTGTAGGCGAGATACTTTGTGGCATTTGCGCAGTAATGGCTTTCTTCTGGCGACTCGACCATGCAGCCCATTTTTCTTCAAGTGCCTCCTTATTGTGCATCTTGAAACAGCCACACCGCTAGTTTTCAGAGAGTCCTGAATTTCAGCTGATGTTATTTGTGGGTTTTTCTTTGCATCCCGAACAATTTTCCTGGCATTTGTGGCCGAAATTATTGTTGGTCTACCTGACCGTGGTTTGGTTTTTACAGAGCCCCTGATTTTCCATTTGTTAATCACAGTTTGAATGCTGCTGACTGGCATTATCAATTCCTTGGATATTTTTTGTATTCCTTTCCTGTGTTATACAGTTCAACTACCTTTTCCCGTAGATCCGTTGACAATTCCTTTGCTTTCCCCATGACTCACAATCCAGAAATGTCAGTGGCTGGATGAAAGATGCAAGAGTCTGTCTGGATCCCAGAAACTCACTCAGCTTTTATGCACACACATTGATTACAAGCAAACAAGTCACAGGTGAGGATGTTACCTTTACTAGCCATTCAAACCCATTTGTGTCAAATTCTGTGCATGTTATCAGGCCAAAATCACCAGGGTATGTGAACTTTTGATCAGGGTCATTTGGATGTTTTTGGTTGTCATTAAGATTTAAACAGAGAAAACACAGTAGTTTGACAATAAATGGCTTCACCCAACCAATAACCATGAGTGGAGAAAAAGTTTCTTTTGTTATCATTCATATTCTCTGAAACAAGGCCAAGGAAGGAAAAATTCTGCCGGGGTATGTAAACTTTTGAGCACAACTGTAAGTGACCCCACCATACCGCTAGATGGAGGGTACTAATACGTGCCACCATAAATGCCCCCTATGGACATACGTTCTAACATCACATATATTTGGTAAACCAGCAAAAATGGCACAAATCCTCAAGTATAACAAGGTATCGCTTGCAAAAAGTGTTGGAGTTGCCCACAGCCACCATGAGAGGAGAAACCTTGCTGGCCACCACAGCCATGTACTCATCCCTTTCTCTGCGCTCATGGTGGACGCCCGTTCGCTATAAGCATAGGCACAAAGCTCCTGGGTGTTCCCAAATTCTCAACTGACCTGGACTTTTTGGAGTTTTGTCACCAAAGGACGTGAATGCCTTGTGTCCTCGAGGGTTAAAGGCCCGGTGATTTACAGTTCCGGTAATTTGGAGAGTCATGGAAGTTATTATTTAGGTCTGGCAGGCCGCCGCTGCCTCGCTGTATAAATGATTTATAACCGCAGTAAAAGCCTTCTCTTAAGCAACATGGCTTACTCAATTGACTTAATGAGAATGGATTAGACCCTGCTCTGTATATGTGGGGAGCAGAGCACGTTACCATCCATTACACCTGGGGATGGCGTTAGTATAAAGTAGAGACCGGATCCGAGAACCCATTGAGATCCAGTCCTGCAGCAATAATAGGGTCCAGCCACATCAGGGTCAATAGACTGAAAAATAAGACTGATTTCTTGCAAAAACAGCGCCACCCCTGTCCACAGGCTGTGTGTGGTATTGCAGCTCAGCCCTATTCGTTCAACTAAGCTGATGCCAGACACAACCATGGGCAGAGGTGAAGCTGTTTTGTGCAAGAAACCGGACATGA
The DNA here is from genome assembly GCF_046119375.1 of Phyllobates terribilis. Lineage (NCBI taxonomy): Eukaryota > Metazoa > Chordata > Amphibia > Anura > Dendrobatidae > Phyllobates > Phyllobates terribilis. The sequence continues at coordinate 367,876,736 of NW_027362768.1, forward strand.
ATTTTTAATCCTGTACAACCACTTTAATAACTTTTTGCAATCAGGTTAAACCACTGTATGAACAGTGAATGCACTTATTCAATACAGTTAGAAGATGGGAAATATTTCATGATGTCTGTAAAGCGCTGTGGAATTAATGGCGCTATATAAGTGAGTAAAATAAATAAAAAATACATAAATAAATGTTGTTTTTACAATTGCAATGCCTGTTCTGACCACTAGGTGGATCATACCTATCCAAGTGTAATTTATAGCACTGTGTAATTTGTACATTATTGCAGGCGGGAACCATATATACACCATAACTCCTGTTATTCATTATTTAAAAGGAGATTCAAAAGATAATACTCAGGATAAGTACCTAAAAATATTTGCCTGCCTTGGTTTATATTAGCCAATATGTTATGCATTATTGGTTATTCCTAGTGGTAGGGACTAAAGTTGAATCTTGCTATTCAAGCTGAATCTTTTCTGATTCTGAGCTCCAGATTCCCTTCACAGTAAATGAAAAGTTATAAAATTCTTGCTGCCTGCAGCCACCACTAGAGGGCGCAAAAACGTAGATTATACAATAAACTCATAAGCACCCCCTTGTGGTGGCTGCAGTCAGGTGGCCCCATTATAGGATGTATATAAGGGTGTTGTCCAGTTATCGCCCCCATTGTGATGTCCCCTTCTAGATATGTAGTAATATAGAAGATAGTTGTATAAGTAAGTGCCTAACTAGGACTTGCCACTCAGGGATCTAGAAAAGCTGAGTGAAAGGGAGAGTGGCAATTGTGGTTATACTGATTGATTCCCAGATTCATTTCAGAAGCATTGCCCTTTAAGAGCATCTGGAAGCTTCAGGTCGATATGAGAAGAATCAAAAACAAGTGACAAACTTAATGAAAGTTTTCCTTCCCTTTGATGTGATTGATACAGATTGTCCTTCGAAGAAGCCAAAATCATTTTTATGTGAGCTCTTCAGCTCGATGTGGATTCTCAATAAACTCTGTTTAATCTCCCGGCCGTGAAGCTGAATGTTCTGCCCTTTAGGATTCGCCAGGCAGCTCGTCAATATTTAATGCCACCCCTTAGTGGCAATGTAGTTATTGATCAGCCGGTGTCTCTCTTAGGCACATTGACGGTCGCTGCGGACCTCTCCGCTCGTAATAAATACATCAATCATTATTCTTCCTATCCAATAAAAAGTGGTTTAACCGTTTCAGAGGCAATAACTTATTTCCACTGAAGGATATTTCTGGTATATCGGTTAAATCTGTGAGTGAGATTTAAAGGGACATCACAGAAGACTCCAAAGATTGCAGCCCCAGATACAGAATGGCTTTCTGATAAACGTCAGTCCTTTCTGAGGTTCAAATAATGAGACCCGTAGGACTGTTCATCCAGATCTTCCTAATTCATTCCAGGAAGCCAGACCCTGTGCAATGCCCCATCTCTCTGTGGCCCTGTAATGGCAGTCATTGGTGGGTTTCACTCAAGCATTCGGTACTTTCTTCTAAGGGAAAATACAGCGCAATATTATGGAGCAGCAATGACTCTCTGTGCATCCATACAGCGTCCGGGCATGCAACTTTCCCAAAGTCTTTGTGTCTAATATGTCCTATTAGTCTCCTTAAAGGGGTTGTCCAAACATGGCTGATTTTTTTTTCTTCCAAAAACAGCGCCACCCTTGTCCACAGGTTGTGCCTGGAATTGCAGCTAATCGATGGAGCTGAGATGCAGTGCCAGATGCAATCATGAACAGATGTGATAATGTATTTAAAAAAAAAAAATGATCCATATTTTTCAAATCTTGAAGAAATTGAGTTGAGCAAAAAGATTTGCAGGACTTCGGAGCAGTAGCCACAATGGTCGTCCGTAGCCATCGGACTAATACCTTGAGAACCTACTACCCCCCCGTCATCCCTGGCGCCTCTTCTGATTAGTAGGTCTAAAAGGATGTAAAAAATGAGTGGCACTATGATGACCTTGTGTCTAATCAGAAGAGGCACCAGAGATGCCGGCACGTAGGAAAAGGTGGTTTGTTTGGCTCTCGTCTGAAGACCACTGATGTGTTCACTGGACCAGGGCCCTATGACTCTTTTTGATCATCACTTAAAGAAATTAATTAATCTGAAGTAGCAGCACCTAAATTTATAACAATAAAATCCCTAGAAGTCCCTTATAGCCCTCAGTATCTGCACAGACAGTGTGTCCTTTCCTGCTTCCTATACAATAAATCCAGCCTTCTTCCTCCCTATATAATCTGCGGTTTCTTTCGGCCGACTTGTATGTGCCGTATTGACTTTCTGGGGACACAATCCCGGGCCATGGATATTGAAAAGGCTCCAGAGAATGGCTTCTATTTCCAGACTCTGGGCAGACAATGGCGAATCAGAAATATTTGGGCCTTTGGCAACGACAAAACGAAAAATCATGAAAAATTCCTGTCTTGCCCTCCAGCCATTTAGGCACAATGCACCCCTCTCTGTGACACATTGAATGGCCCCTACCTAATTACGGGGCCTCAGAGCCGTCGGGGGTGCCATACTCCAGCTACAGGGAGCACAGGAAACAGCTGCCAGCGGGAAAAGCAAAAAGTGAAAGGTCCGGCGAACAATAGCGGATGGTAACAAAGGCACAAGGAGCATTGGGGAGGCCCAGAATTCAGTGTAACAGATCTGAATAGTAGACGCCGACGAATACAATAGACATCGGTGCATGTTTAATTAACCTTTCAGCTGCCAGTCATCCCCCGAAGCATGCATGTATCAATGCAATGACATTAAATGTCAGCGGCGGTCTATCCAAGCTGTCATGTGTACCCGCTCAACCATCAAGGGACAGGTACGACGGAGCAATAATGTAACATTCGCCACCTAGTGCTATGTGCCTGGAATACTCAGGCAGGGCCTCACGTAGACGCACGCATAGTAACGGCTAATGCATTCGGCAGACTGTTCGCAGACTACCCCCCTGTCCAAAGACAGATAAAGTCATTCCAATTTATTACACCGAGGCCGCCGAAGCGAGCACTCGCCTTGAAAGAGCGGCATGAAAATGAGCGGTCTGTCTGTGAGTCTATCTCCACCGGAGCACAAGGCCCGGCCCGTTTGATAGTGGCTCATGAAAGACAAGCTGAGAACTTGTGAAATGGCGCAACAAAGGGATCGGGAATAATTATAGCGTTTGAAGAGCCATCCCAAGCTCTTTATTTTTCCCCAGTAATGACATCTGTCAAAGTCATAAGCGAACGCTGTAATCAGACTGTGAAATTAGGAAGAAAATATGAAAAAGGTTCTGAGGCAGATGCTAATCAATGCCAGGAGTAGGTCGGTAAATCTTTACCGTTTCACACAGGGAATCAAGGAAATGGACAGGAAAAATTCACTTAACCCGTAAGTGCCAAATAGAAGTTTAGCGTCTGCTCTTGTACACGGGTGGGTGAAATCAAAATGATGTATCCTATTCCTACTGATGCCCACCTAGACCACCATCCAAAAGACTAAAGGACTTTATCTAGGTTTTGTCATGCCTATGAAGCCAGGGAATCCTGTAAAGGTTGACACGTCTGAAGTGCCCAAATGCGATTAAGCAAGGTCGGCCAAATGTGCCAATTTTGTCCGATCTGGCAGACAAGGTCTCCCAACTCCCCCTCCCCCACCCAACCCACCACTGAAGGTTTTTAAAGGGAAAAAAAGAATCAGACATGCTGAATTTTAATTCCTCTCCCCTTTAAGAACATATAAACACCCATCCAAGCTAAGCATGCCGGTGTATCCGCAGCTATGGAGAAAGGCAATGGGGTCCCCATGGTCACGTTTGCCCTTTCCATAAGATAAGATGGGGGTCTGCCGATACAATGTCAAAAAGAGAGAACAATTGGACAAAATGACTCTATTTATGATCACCCTCCGAACTGAGCATGCATGTGCCTCTCAGGCTTTGGGAAAAAGGGGATGGAGTCTTCACGGTCAAGTTTCCTCTTTCCATAGTCTACAAGGGGCTGTGCCTACAAGATAATATTGCTTTTATATTTCCGTCCCATAAATGAATTGTCGGACAGCCAGAAACCACTTCACCTCATCTTGTTTATGGTAATTGAGCGTTTAGATCCATTAGGACATGTTCAGACAGGGGGGAACTGCTGCGGATTTTGCACCATAAATCTGCAGCAACTTACAGTACAATATAAGTGAGTAGGGTTTTGAAAACCCCAATTATATGTAGCAGAAAATTAGAAAGTGAACATGTGGCCGATGCCCATCACAATGGATTTCCGGCCACAAATGTGGATTGTGCAGCAAGATCTGCAATGGATAGATGTGTGCCCGTGCACAGAGCAATTAGCTCAGATGGGTCCTGGGTCTCATTGAGGAAAAATGGGAAATGTTGGGGAAAATATGCAAATATGTAAAGCAGTTTTCCTCCAGGAGGAAGTAAAATCTCTTGATAGTTGCATTTACAGTCAATGTTTGACCCATATTAAGGCCTCTTTGTCACCCACTTTTCATTTTCCTGTTTAGGGCACAGATAGGCTATGTAAGGTAAGATCGCCACCCAACTGGAGACCATAACTCTTGACCATGGAAGTTTACAAGATACATAACTTAAGTGGGTAGTACCCAGCACGGTCACATAAAAAAAAAAATATTTACCTACTGATCCTGTGTAACTCTTTTCCTATAGCTACCCTGGTCCCCTGTCAGTCTTTGTGCTTCCTCTTCCAGTGAGGATGAGAATGTACCTGCTGCATTCAATCAAGGGTAATATTGCCATTGATTGGCTGCAGCGGTCACATGTCCATATGAATGGAACAGGATATGGAGAGCAAGTCTCAGTACCTCCTGTTCTGACCATATAGTGTTCACATACCCATCCTCACACAGAGACCGTCGGGGACACTGGCAGCTCTTGTGGCATATTGGTTAATGTACATAATTTGTTTTACACTATGGGTGGACAACTTCTTAAAATACACATTTTGTAGTAAAAAGACATGGTCTTAAAAAAATATTCAGGATGGACAACCCCTTTAAAGTGGACATAGACATCCTCAGGTGCAATGGCCAGGTATGACCGCTTCCCATGCAGTGAACATAGCTTCAATGAAAGCAATGGACAAATTACAAGACAATCCCTGCAAATCTTCCAGAAATATGGTTTCTCAGCCTATAATATGGATGCTACTAATGCATATTCCAAGTCTGCTTCAAGGTCTATCTGTTGCATAGTGAAGGTAATCACAAGACGTCAGTGCAGCCATAAATTTTTTTTCCGTAACCATCTCCATCCAACTGTCTTCCTCGATAAGCCATATTGGGTCTCACCCGTTCTTCTAATCCGCATGAACTCACACAGTATGACAGGCGCGGATCTCTAGAATACAGGGCTGCGGGCCAGAGTTCCTGAATTATTCGCCTCCTACGTCTTATACTCACAGAGACCGCATTCGTCTTTCCGAACTCAGGACTTCAAAGAGATTTCATCAGTTTCCTTCCAACAGGGCATTTCTCTCCTTGGCGAGACAGTCTGGCGGAGGAAGCTTCGGCAGGATAAATCCTGTATTCCAAAAGCAAAAATTGATCTCTGAGGGATTTTAACATAAACTATCCCTCGCAGTGATGTGCGCCTGTTTGTTTGGTGGGAAGTAGAGTTTGCATCTTGAGCAATTGATGCAAAGAAACTCAAGTCAATAGAAGAAAAATTGGGTTTTCAAGATTAAGACACGACGGCGAAGACGGAACATGAGAAAGATCTATTTATAACATATTAACTAAACGTATGCATTATATATGAACAGGCCAGGAGCTGTATCTCAGGATTAATTAAGGACCTGAAACGCTGGAGGCCTCAACTCAGACCTGAGCGTCTCGCACATTACAATAAGTGGGTCACAACACATCTTCTCTACAATCCAAAGGACTTCTATTGACTCTATAAAAGTTTCTGGAGGCAACTCCATATCTTTTTTTTTCTTCTTTCTTAAGTGAGTTTATTGGGTCAAGTGAAGCAACTCCTTCCAAAGGGGACAGTGGAAATTGCTAAATTTACATTGCTAGTTTCTTAATTTTGGGGTGTATAAAGAGGAAGGAAAAGCCCGTAAGACATTGCTCTTCAGGACCATTCTTATAAGAAAGCTGAACTACTCAGGGTATCTTAAATTGTATCTTTGCATAACTCAACAGTACGAGAAAATATAAGATACTTTGCAATATATCTTATAAGAGAAACAGGCTTCTTTCTCCACTTATGAGCCACTTCTTCTCAATATCCACTCTGAAAACAACCATCTTGGTCAAATGATGATTGGATACCAGTTCAGTGAGGGATCAGATTACAGTTATTTATTGAAGTCTATTCTGCTGCTTTTTGTAAATGTTTTATCTCCCCAAGTGTTGGATTGACAGCAACACTGCTCAGTGCTGTATAATGTCCTCCATGCTGCTAAACATGTGCTATACAGAGAAAGGGAGCCGCAATCACTCATGTCTCTGTGTACTGTGTATGAGATAAATCCCAGGAACTACTCTCTACCCACTAGCTCAGAGACAACTGAAAAAGTGCTTGATTGACAGCAACACTGCTCAGTGCTGTATAATGTCCTCCATGCTGCTAAACATGTGCTATACAGAGAAAGGGAGCAGAAATCCCTCATGTCTCTGTGTACTGTGTATGAGATAAATCCCAGGAACTACTCTCTACCCACTAGCTCAGAGACAACTGAAAAAGTGCTTGATTGACAGCAACACTGCTCAGTGCTGTATAATGTCCTCCATGCTGCTAAACATGTGCTATACAGAGAAAGGGAGCAGAAATCCCTCATGTCTCTGTGTACTGTGTATGAGATAAATCCTAGGAACTACTCTCTACCCACTAGCTCAGAGACAACTGAAAAAGTGCTTAAAAAGTGCTTGATTGACAGCAACACTGCTCAGTGCTGTATAATGTCCTCCATGCTGCTAAACATGTGCTATACAGAGAAAGGAGGCAGAAATCCCTCATGTCTCTGTGTACTGTGTATGAGATAAATCGTAGGAACTACTTTCTACCCACTAGCTCAGAGACAACTGAAAAATAGAGACAGAGTCTGCATTGGGGAAACTGGTGAAAAAAAATACAGAAGTCAAAATACAGCCAAAACTAATGCTGTGAAGAACTGAAGTGCCATGTATAAGCTAAAACAGAGACATCGATTTGACTTGAGGATAGCATAGACGATGTTTACATTGTATGTTGACTATAGTCAGCTCCAGATGATAGTGAAAAGGTTTCTAGCAGGTTAGCTGATATTTAAAGGGGTTGTCAAGGATTAGAAAACAAGGTTTGCTCCCCCCTTCCCCAGAAACAGTGCCACCCCTGTCCACAGGTTTTCTGTGGTATTGAAACTCCGTGCCATTCACTTGCATGCGGGTGACCTGCAATATCTGACACTGTAGAAGGGTAACCAGTGGCGCCCATTCCTTTGTCTAATATTTGACCAGGAGCTGTCCTACAGATTTATTTTGCTACCATGGGAAATATAATGGTATATGGGGACTGAATAAAGCCCCCCATGATTGGCCACAGAAGTCTGACTTTATACATAAAATATAGACAATTCTACTGCACCTGTTACCCAAGTTAGGAGACGTCAATTCTCCTTTACTGCCATACGGGTGATGGGGAGCGACAACCATTTCCATCTTATTCCGTGCTTCTAGTATTGGTTGTCACTTTCTCATATCTTATCCTCTCACTTTTTTTTTGCATATTTTGCAAAAGTTTAATTATATCTTTTGATCTCTTTGCTTGGAACTAATGTCTCTCAGAACAAAAAAAGGAGTAAATGTTTCTTTTTCCAAAGAGTAATTTTATTTTTTAAAAATGCTGGACATGAGGTGACAAATACATTAGACTTGCAACAATTTGCAGTCCGGGGGCAGGAAAATGAGAGAAGACATTGTGGTGGCGCCTTGTTGGTAACGGTTCAGCAGAGCCGAGGAGCGGCAGGTAAGTGACTATCCCGGCAGGTCTCCTAAATGAAGGCTCAATCACAGCTCTGAAGTCTGAGGATGCTCCTAACCCGCTGGCCATAAAAGCCGCAGAACCTGGTGCAGCCGTGCGTATGATTATGATAGACGGCTTTGCAAGAAATCAGATGCCATTATATTTGGCCCATTTGCCCGCTTCTCCATGCTGGGTAATCTGTGGGGTCATTGATTTTAAATTCACTAAGGCTAAAACTGACAAAGGCCCCGTCTGCTCATATTCCTGGGCACGCAATCCGGACAGCGGGTCATTTCAGCAAAACCTCGGAGGGGGTGAAATGTATGTGGCATCTAGTTGCTGAAAAAAGGAATTTTCTTTTGTTTTGTTTGCTTTCCGACCAGTCTAATTTATATATATATATATATATATATATATATATATATATATATATATATATATATATATATATATATACACATACACACATACTGTATATTTATCATTGCAGGCTTACTAGTCACAAGAATCAGCTGCAGAATTTTAGCTGTTGTGAATCCACAATTCCCAACTTGCCCTGACAGCTGAATATGCTGGGAGCTGTAGTGCCTCAAGAAGCTGATCCCTGATGCTTGTATCATCAGTGAAGTCAGTGACTGACCACAGCCATTATGAGCACGCACTGGACTCTCACTTAGGGATCAGATTACAGCTACATACTGATGGTGTATAGAGAGAAGAGGAGCAAAGTGAGTAAGAGGCAGACACACACCAGCACTGCTGGTTTCTAAAAAGTATTTTAGCTCACCCTAGTGCTGGATTCACAGCTACACTGCTCAGTACTGCTGTATAATGCCCTCCGCATGGTTGTTTTCTAGTAAATGCTCATCTCATCCCAGTGCTTGATTCACAGGTACACTGCTCAGTACTGCTGTACAATGAACTCCATGCTGATGTTGCTTCTGGACAGATGCTTCATAGAGACAGGAGAGCATGAATCTCTCCAATATGTGTGTGCTATGTATCAGAAACATTATAGTAGCTAGTCGCCATCTACTAGCTCAGAGACAACTGAAAATTAGAGACAGAGCCTGCCGGTGAGAATAAGCAACTGCTTATTCTGAAAAGTTACCTGAAATGACAGGTACGCTTTAAAACTCCTGTGGCCCAATTGAAAATCTGCAACAGGGTCCTTCAACTTTTACTCATTCTTAATGGTATTAATCTTCCCATTTGGGTAACGGAGGATCTTTTGGGTCCCTCTCGGCAGCCTTTACACCCCTCATAATGAAGCAGCTCCTGAATGGAAGTCCCCCAGTTCACTACAAAAGTGCAACAATAGACCCAACCAGACCCTGAAATAATATGTTGTATAGGACAACCCCATCCCTAGTAGCATTTAGGAATGTTAGGCGGACCTCCTAAATAGAAACCCTTCTATCACCCAAACTCTAAGTAATCGTCAAACTCGGCTTTCAAACTTTTCTTCCATAATCTGATGAAATTTGTTGCTGTTCATCACTAGAGTCTAAGACTCATTATGAAGACGGCCCTGAGACGACTATTCACAAGGTCAGGAGAGAGGAATATTAATAGCGGTTTGTCACAAATCTTTCTGTTCTCGGCACTCATTACAGTCGCAGAAATGTCATTAAAATCTCTCTATGATCCATCATTATGAGAGGGAGCTGGAAGAGAATCACAATATATCATTACATTATTAGGAAAAGTTTATCGTCTGTGGTAGAAACTGAAGAAGATCAGTGAGAAGAGGATGGGGCTATGGTGGTGGGGGGTCTTAGCGCACCCAGAATGTATACTGCACCATGGTGCACTGGGTATAGAACGGGACCAACACCACAACGTCAGAGAATAAGCTTTCGGCTCATAATAATACAAGTTTTGGATGACTTTGTAAATAAGGAACTTCTGTATACAAATGAGCAATTAAATTTTCCATATTTCATCTAATATGTCAATAGAGATTTAATCACATGTGAATGCTAAAAGGCAGAAAGACGATGACATTTATGGACAGCTGGAGCTTGGTTTTTCTGACAGTGCTCCAAATTCCCTGCATGGACATAAAGTTAAGTAATCTTATTCTGTTTGCAGCCACCACTAGGGGGAGCTTAGGAGTTTGCTGTCTACAATATTGATTTCAATGAGTAAACAGTATACAGTGAGCTCCTGAGTGCCCTCTTGTGAATGGGTGTTGTGGACAGTCATTTTTTTGTTATGCAGGCCATACTACCTACTGACCATCTACATTTCTAAAAGGGATATTCCAACCAGAATTATTGATTACCTATTCGGTATGTTAGACTGTTGGGAGTTAGACCACTGAGAATCCAACCAATGGCTAGATTGAAGGGGATCAGACCGCTGAGTATCCAACCAATGACTAGACTGCTGGGGGTCAGACCGCTGAGTATCCAACCAAAGGCTAAATTGCTGGGGATCAGACCGTTGAGTATCCAACCAATGACTAGTCTGCTGGGGGTCAGACCGCTGAGTATCCAACCAATGACTAGACTGCTGGGGGTCAGACCGCTGAGTATCCAACCAATGACTAGATTGCTGGGGGTCAGACCGCTGAGTATCCAACCAATGACTAGATTGCTGGGGGTCAGACCGCTGAGTATCCAACCAATGACTAGATTGCTGGGGGTCAGTCCGCTGAGTATCCAACCAATGGCTAGATTGCTGGGGATCAGACCGCTGAGTATCCAACCAATGACTAGTCTGCTGGGGGTCAGATCGCTGAGTATCCAACCAATGGCTAGATTGCTGGGGGTCAGACCGCTGAGTATCCAACCAATGACTAGACTGCTGGGGGTCAGACCGCTAAGAATCCAACCAATGGCTAGATTGATGGGGGTCAGACCGCTGAGTATCCAACCAATGACTAGATTGCTGGGGGTCAGACCGCTGAGTATCCAACCAATGACTAGATTGCTGGGGGTCAGACCGCTGAGTATCCAACCAATGACTAGATTGCTGGGGGTCAGTCCGCTGAGTATCCAACCAATGACTAGATTGCTGGGGGTCAGACCGCTGAGTATCCAACCAATGACTAGATTGCTGGGGGTCAGTCCGCTGAGTATCCAACCAATGGCTAGATTGCTGGGGATCAGACCGCTGAGTATCCAACCAATGACTAGTCTGCTGGGGGTCAGATCGCTGAGTATCCAACCAATGGCTAGATTGCTGGGGGTCAGACCGCTGAGTATCCAACCAATGACTAGACTGCTGGGGGTCAGACCGCTGAGTATCCAACCAATGACTAGACTGCTGGGGGTCAGACCGCTGAGTATCCAATCAATGACTAGACTGCTGGGGGTCAGACCGCTGAGAATCCAAAGGATAGCTGGACTGCGAGACCATGGTCTTCTGTTTTCCCGATAACTTGTCCATACCACACTTGTAATCATGTTGTAGAAGATGCAAAATGGTTATATTTTTTGGTGGAGTTAAATTTCTTTCCATTTGCTATTTCATTTTTAGAAAAATCTGATTAATAATACCGGCTGATATGAGGAATGGCACAAGGTGACTGATTCCAAAGAGAATAGCTATTTTTTTTTGGGGGGACAGACTATTTGCTAGGGATCAGCTGCCTAATAACCGTAGTGTTTGATATCAAATTTTTGAGGAGCCATACCCAGTTAGACTAAATTTAGACCCAGTTTTTTTTACCCCAAAAATGGCCTAAAAATACACCTGTAAGACTCCTTTCTATTTATTTCAATTTTAATCTTTTTTGCTGTTCGAGAATTGTTGAGCATTTTTTTTTATCAACTTCAGGTTTTGAAAAACATCTGGTGGGAAAAAAAAATAAAGTGCAGGTCACTTCTTTGCCGTGGCTCCTGGCGGAAAAAGCTCCAAACTAAGCACTGTCCAATCAAAAAAAAAAAAACAGTATAGGAAATGAAAAACTTCTTTAAGAGAAGAGTTTCCTGAAACTGTTTCCCCTTGAAAAAATAAGTTGTCATTTTTTAATGCCTGAAGAAAATTCAGTCTGAACCTTAAAGCCTTATAGTAGTCAGAGCTGAATAACTTCAGGTGAAGAGCCCTTACACAGAAATGAGTGGCTCGGCCAGAAGCGCTTAGATTAGGACGGCACTCGTACTATTTTTGACGCTAAGTAACCATTTTACGAGTATGTATCTCCTGACAGAAGGATTTGTAAGTTTTGTAGCATTTGCAGAACATTCTTGATCCTGATCTGCTGTGAGCCGCATTTCTCGGCCGGGCTCCTACGTGTATATCTTACTTGTTGTTCTCCATATCTCATTATCTGCTCCTGAAATAAACACATATCAATCCGAAGACGTGACCCATGAATCTTCATGAGAGAAGCTGAGCCAGAAAATCGTCCATTTCTCAGTGATGATGATATCTTGAGCGCCGCGTGCGCCTTTCCCTCCCTCTCATCCCTGCAGAGTCAAATTAAGTTCTGGAAATCCATCTCCTACAAATACTTCTCCAGACTAGTCTAATAAAAATGATGATAGACAACATGACTTATTACCCCGCGCCCCCATCACCGCCGGCTTCTGCCTGGCTTACACTCATCGTCTCACACAGCAATGTGCAGAGTGGTTGTCAGACTCGGCCTTCAATACTGTATTGCAAACATAAAAAAACTCAGTGAGATATTTCAACCAGCAAAATATATAACTAGTGGTAGTCACAACACCATGGCCATGACCAGGAGCTACTGGTGCATAATTAAAGGGGTTGGGACATGAGGAGAACCCAGACTCCTACACCCTATTACAGCATATGGATGTTTTTCTGGGACCTCTCCAATATTAGTCAAAGCAGAAAGCTGCTACAAAAGGCGACACCATGTATTAGACGAAGGTTATATGGCAGCATGTGTCATGAAACATTGCATCTAATGACTATCGATGGGGCTGCGTTGCGAGGAGCGTCCTAACACAATGGAGTCGCATTGCGAGGAGTGACCTAACACAATGGGGTCACATTGCAAGGAGTGACCTAACACAATGGGGTCACATTGCGAGGAGCGTCATAACACAATGGAGTCACGTTGCGAGGAGCGTCCTAACACAATGGAGTCACGTTGCGAGGAGCGTCCTAACACAATGGAGTCACGTTGCGAGGAGCGTCCTAACACAATGGAGTCACGTTGCGAGGAGCGTCCTAACACAATGGAGTCACGTTGCGAGGAGCGTCCTAACACAATGGAGTCGCATTGCGAGGAGCGACCTAACACAATGGAGTCGCATTGCGAGGAGCGACCTAACACAATGGAGTCACGTTGCGAGGAGCGACCTAACACAATGGGGTCACATTGTGAGGAGCGACCTAACACGACCACAACTGTTTCAAAAATCCAAACTTACTGAATGTTTGATAGTTGGCCACATGTCACTCATTACTTTGCCCCTATGGAATTCAATGTACCTTGTTCTTTATGGTGAAATGTTCACAGACATAGAAATGTGCACAAGTGTTGTATGCCATCTATTCCTGTGGAGCCCTAACCTAATACCAGTAAATAAGGAGATTTACAATGGGTTGGAGAAGTCCTTTCTACCCTAATAGTTCGTCCAATCAGAACATGAATTAAGCAAAGAAATATCTGAGATTAATATACTGTATAATCTGCAGGAGTTCCTCGCAGATCTGTTTCAGACGTCTCCCTCTGCATTGATACATGTGAAATCTCCTTAACATGAGCAGCATAAATTGACATACCTTTGGTTTAAAATCTGTACTATAGAACAATCCGCACAGATTTTTTACACAATGTGTGCGTAAGGTTTGGTAATATTCACCTTGCAGATACTGTAATATGCTGCAGACTTTCCACCCAGCTGCAAAATCCTTACTGTATCTGTCTAGACCACGGTATTTGCCTGCATGTACGGTACACTGACTCTCCATTCTGCAAAGGAATGTTTTAGGTCCCACATCCCAATGCAGAACAAAGAACCGGACAACCTACATGTGCCACCTCTCCCCCAGGTGAAGGGACAGAGTTCAACATGCCTGACCCATTATTCTGAGATGAAATAATTCATCGCCAGAGGTGTTTGGCAGCATCTTTTTCTCTAAGAACACATACCTGCTCATCCCAGCTGAGTGTGCATATGTATGGGGTGGTGTGACAACACAGCTTCTAATCTTAATTAGCCAGACGTCTAGATTTGTTAGGCCAAGAGAAATACACTATTGTGTTTGTGTTGATTTTTGAATGTATGTGTTTCTTTGGCTGGTCAAGAAGGACAATGACTCAGGGTAGAACACTAATGTTTGCTAATATGCTAATTACATATTGTACTAAGCCAGCTAGTTGTTGATTTACAGAGCAGGGGGATATAAACTATGTAAATTGATTAAATTCTCAAACAATGAGAGCTGAGCCCTACACCTATTCCCCTGACCTATGCATGAAGACCTTAGCCACATATGTAAATATAAAAAGAGTTTTTTATCCTGCTGGAAGGAGAATCAGAGAGACTCTTCAGAACAGTAGTTTGGTAGCATGGCTCGATCCAAAGGGACACAGATTTGTATTCTACAGGATTCCAGACTAAGGGTACTCAGCCCTGGCTGGAAGGATACAGAACTGCTCCATTGACCATCACAGAACCCATGGATATATGTGGGGAAACCAGGTTGGGACAATGAAGTCACCTAGCCCCATGGATTTTTTGGGGCTTGCCAGGTTGGGACTATCTGGTCACCTGGAACCCATGGAGACACTCGGAGAAAGCCAGGATGGGACAATGAGGTCACCTGGAACCTATCGAGTTGTTCGAAGAGGCCACGGTGGGACCCTCAGGTCTCCTGGCCTTGTACCTCAGTGGACTCTGAGCTTCCTAAGCTTGCCGCTACCTCCTGTCTGTGGGTGACCGCCAAAAGCGGGGGGGCCACAGGTTGAGATAGTTGGCCCTGGAAGTCCCAAAGGCACAGTGGATCTATTCCCAGCGGGCCAGCGGAAGGGTGAGACTGTGTAATTTTGCACTATCTTGGGTATTTGCTGGGACTGTTCTTTATGTTTGTCTGTTTGATGGTTCAATAAAGTATTGCCACACTGTTTTACCCTCACCCTGTGTTGTCTGAGTATTATGCCCATGGAAGACCCCCTGTCTTTACAGGTGCCTCTGAAAAAAAAACTGTTATCAGATATCTAAGCTGTATGGCCAGCTGATGTGTGGAGGGTGATGCACGGGGCATAATCATGTAATAATAGATGGGACTTAGCGTATACCCCTAAAATCTATGCTGCACGTCAGCTCCAAGTCGGCGTTTCTTAATAAAATGAGAAAAGTAATAACCACAGGTGGTTGTATGCTTCCCATCCCCCATACAGAGTAAAATATATGACTCACTGCCTTAGTAGCTGTATTTTATATAAGCCATAGCCAGGCTTCCGTTTAGTCTCCTGCGCTATGATCTGGTTGCCCACCTGGCTACCTCCCTGCTCTTATCTATATGGTTGGCGCCATGGCTGATAGAAGCGTGGAATAGGGAAATTGTACAACCCACTTTTCCATTGCGGGACATCATGACTCTGAATTTCAGAACCATGAAGAATGGCACAGGGGGAAGAAACCATCCTAGCGTTCCTAGTACTGACGGCATCTGTCCTTCCCACTGTTCCCTTATCTAATATGTCATCCCCTTATGCTTCACTGACTGGGGGAAGGGAAGTAACCCTACAGTCTTACAGAGGGTCCCGGACAGGAATGCTTCGGATTGTTCTCCCTGTAACGCCTAGCAGCACATTCATTGTGACCTGGCACCGTTCAGTGCAGCCCCATTGTCTCCTATAGATAGGCTTAGTCTGCTTAGATTCAGTTCATTGAATGAGGGTTTCCAGGGTCCCAGCTTTTAGTTAAAGCAAAACATAAAAGACTATTTGAAAAGTTGTGAGAAGTTTTACACAACTTGACAAGTGCTTTATGCACTAACTGTCTTCTGGGTGGCAATGTGCCACCGGCAACACAGACAAGGGAGAAAAGCCTAATGTAATACCATCTGTAAGAAAACACTGTATCTTCTACAAGGAAAGTCTTGTGCCAATGCGGTGATGCAGGATAGGAACCCCACATCTATTATACTTACCCATAAAGACACTTAGATGAAGACAGACAGATGATAGCTAGAAGAAATGTAGATATGAAAGATAGATAAATAGATAAGATAGAGCAACTTTCATAGTTTCCTTCCTGGAGGACTTTGTCTCCAGCGTTACGATGGCTGACCTTGTCTGATTACACTTGGACGTCTGACCCGTCTTCAAGTTGTACCATGGAAACTGTATAATGTGACATGCTACGATGAGGCTCAAACAGATTCTGTCAGTTTGGGGGATCAGGAAAAAATTGTCCAAGTTATGTTTAAATGGCTAAAAAAATGTAAAAAAAAAGGTCCACCTGGGCTACCATGGCCACCAACAATTGACCCAGTGGCACTTTTTTCCTGATTCAGGGTTTGTTGCCTGCTCCATACCTCTTCCAGTGACGCTTCGGGTCAAGCAGGCAGCACACGTTACACTTACCTGATTGCCAGACTGAGTGCCATCGGAAGAGGCACAGGAAAAGGAGAAGGGGCACGGAAATGTGTCCTCTAGAACATCAGATAGCACCTCATCACTTGGCAGTCTGATGTCCTGGGTGACAAAACCTGGCATCATAAAGGGGGTCGATTTTAATGGTTTCCTCTGGAGCCCCCTTTCCTCTTCATGCACCACTGGGGCTACAATATGCTTGTGAGCATCAGATTTGGACTATGGAGAGATGGAAGAAGGTGACCTGATCTGATGAATCACGTTTCACAACATGTGGACAGAGTCAGTTACCTGAGAAGAGATGGCACCAGAATAAACTATAGGAAGAAGACAAGTTGGTGAAGGCAGTATCATGGAACAACTATCTGCTAAAAATCTTGGGTCCTGGTATCATGCCGAAGCGACACGTGCAACCTACCTAAACATTGTACAGTACCCTCTTAATAGCCCCTAATACCAGTGCCTCATCATTAGGATTAATGGTTGGTCAGGAGTAATCTGAGGAACGTGATAAAGAGATCAACGTGACGACTTGTCTACACATTCCCGCACCTCAATCCAATCGATCATCTGTGGATGTGCTGGAAAAGTCCGATCAATGGAGGCCACACCGAGCAATGTGGAGGATTTACAGAACCGGCAGCCAGAGACCACAGGACACATCAGAGATGTGTATCCAGGACTCAGCGGTCAGAGGACAAGTGGACCGTCACAGTATTAGGCAGTTGGTTTTAAAGCGATGGCTGATGATCCGAGTGGCTTTTTTTTTATATATATGGCCGATCTGATTGCTATGATTAGTTGCTCTTTAGAGACAATCCTTCCACGTCAGTGATCTCGCTGTACTATTCCTTGTACATACGTCTGAATGCTTTTGCAATTAAGATGGCAGCGGAGGAATGAAAAAAGCAGCGCCAATGAACAGATAAGATGTGGATGGAACTAATGAGTTTAGAACCAGCAGGAAAAACTGTAACAATTAGACACAACAATTGCAGACAAGCCCATTACTGACTGGTACAGCTCATTATACAGGATGTGTGCAAACACCGGAGTCTACTGATCCGGAGGATTTACAGGAGGGTGGGGGGTTTACCGTCCACACAAGTGATTCCCCATATTATCCTGCGGTAATTAGTGCACACAGAGCGCACATACTCATCGGCCAGAAGCCATCTCTGGACAAATTACCTGTGTGGTGAAAAACTTAAAGCTCCATCAAGTCCTCGGGTATTGCACAAAAGTTCAGACAATCTCCGATTATATGCACACTGATCCCTACAGATGTATCCCATGTGAGCAAATATGTCCTTGCTACAAAATAATAAAAGCACATATATTCAGACAGACCAGATCTAGAGCAAAGTCTTTTATTACTTGGGGTTATCCTTGTTCACTGTGTGTATTAGGACTTATTGGTGGATAGGAGGCAGTTCTGAGACGCTCCTCCTGTGCAGGTTAAAGCAGAACTTGCCAGGGCAAGCTGGCATCAAGTCCCCGATAAGCAGATTATTATAGGGGCTGTAACGCTATTGTCGATGGCCCTGCATGGTTCCCCTTCCCCCTCCATGCGAGGACGTCGGCATGCTCACCCCCCTGTCCGTGCAGTGTGGTAACCCCGGCATACTCCGTTTTCTTCCTGATTTGAGTCCCAGCGGCACGCTTAGGGTGTGTGCGCTCCCCTGCTCTTAAAGGGGCAGCGCGCATATAGTAAAATGCCCTCAACCTATAGCTGAGAGATATTTAGTGTGAGTTTTCACCTGCAAGATGGCTCCCAGCCAATAGCTGGGAGGCATCTTACTTAAAAGGCACCCTTCCCAATAGTAAGTGCCAAGCAACACATTCAGTCATTAGGTAGTGTGGTGTTCTACCAGTGAAGTTGTGAGGTCCCCTGTTCATGGTGTGGCCAGTATCCTGAACCCAAATCCCTGGTCCCAGGGTGGCCAATGTTCTGAACCCGAATCCCTGGTCCTGATGTGGCCAGTGTCCTGAACCCGAATTCCTGGTCCCAGTGTAGTCAGTCCTGTACCCGACCCCTGGTCCTTGTGCGGCCAGAGCCTAAACCTCGTCCCCGGATCCGTGTGCGGCCAGTGCCTGAACCTTGTCCCCTGGTCTGTGTGTAGTCATGCCTGAACCTCGTCCCCTGGTCCATGTGTGGCCAGTGCCTGTACGTGTGTTCCGTATCTCCGGACTGCTATAACCAGTTTCTGAACTTTGAAGTCGGCAGCATCTGTATCCTGAAGCCGCTCCGGCGGTATCTGAATCAGTCCTGTTTCTCCATGTCAGTAACCGTCCTACAGAGGATCCAGAACTTAGTAGCCTGAACGAAGCCAGAGTCCATATCCGTGTCTACGTACATGACCCCTGGGGTCAGCAGCTGCAGTATTGGGGACTGCCTAGGAGTGGTACCTGACTGCTACCCGTAGCCAAGCTTGTGTCCACCATCAGGAGCTCCAGTGAACACATGGTAGCCACTTAGTTACGCCCTCCTAGGTAAGCCCGGCCCGTGGCACAGTGGGTCCACGAATCATGTGCCCCACCTGCATGCGTAACAGGGGCTTGTATTATAAGACATCTGTACACTCCTCTAGGAGTCTATACGATGGAGCCATAGGCACTCCATGTGCCACCATATGGTGCATCAGCATGGTACTGCTTTCCCCCTACAAGCAATACCTACTGTATAAAGGAGTTAACCTTCATTAGGAATCTGATGGCACATGGCATGCACAGCTATACAGAAGTATTGTGTGAGGCCATAGCAGGCTATAGGTGCGGAAGCAGAGATCCGCATACCATTAGGTTATAATATTGCAGCACGGATGGGCCTTAAATGGGGCCACACACATTACACAAAAGTCGGCAAACCCTGCAAATGATTGTCTAATGTTTTTGACCAGTGACAGTAGAGAGAAAAAAAGGATTGGGCATGTGGATATTTAACATGCTTAATTATTTGTTTCCAAGGTGTATAAGTCTCCACCAGAGGGGTCTATTATTTCTGGCATCATGTCGAAGTGTCACGTACCACCTGCCTAAACATTGTACCCCTGTGACAAAGTCACTGGCAGAATACTGGAGGGGGGATATGTTTCACTGAGGCTATTAGGTTCAGTGATGTGAAACATGGAAGTTTTTCTCCTGCATGGTAGGTGCAGAGAGGGTTATTCAGCCATGTTTAAAGGGCGTGTTTTATGTGAACAACTATAGAGCGGGCGGGAGGTTGTTTTCCATATCTCCACCTCATTTGATTCAGATGTGGGTCAGTATCTGGAGAGACTTTCTCCAGAGAGGAGCTTGCATTTGGTGAGCTGAACTGTGTCTATTTAACCCTGAGTGACTAGAACCCGGCCGATATATGGACTGGGCTGCATCTTTGTATTTTGCTTTGCCATTATGCCGAATGGGCTGTGTTTATTTTTCGAACTCTAGGTTGGTTTATGACATTTTAATAAACCAACCCGAAACTTAAAGAGACAGTGTTCCGTGTCTACCTCCGTTTACAGCCGTGCAAGCCGCTTTACCACAGGTGTTGGAGAATGCGGCAACATTCTCAGCGAACACGTGTGACTGTGATAAGATATGCTGCATGACCTGGGTGAAGTCTGCCATAAGCCAACAAGTGACGCCGGACAAAATGGAGGATCTAATTAAGCATCTGGTGCAAGTACAGCAGACACAGCACCAGCAGCAACTATAGCAACAGCAGATGGCGCAACAGGAGACCACTAAGATGCTTATGCAGCCGCTCCAGTTACAGCAGCAGCAACAGGACCAGTGCCGATAACTGCAGCAGATCGATTTGCTCACTTAGGCGATTCGTGGCATGGTGACAACGCCCAAGCTAAGGTCAGTGGACAACTTTTCCATCCGGAAGGCGGTGAGGGGAGCGCTGCAGAAAATTACCCTGAGTGACGACGCAGAAGCCTTTCTGAGAAGGTCGCTGAGAGGAAGAAGCTTCCGCCAGAGCAATGGGCAGAGATGCTGGCGCCATACTTGACGGGGGAGCCCCAGGCTTACTATGACTTGGCCTTGCAAGAATATGTAAAATTAAAAACTGAAATTCTGGCGTGCTTGGAGGTGACGATGACTGTCAGGGCGCAGGGAGTCTACCGCTGTGCGTATTACCGTGATAAACCCCCTCGCTCCCAAATGTTTGACTTACTGCACCTGGTCCAAAAATGGCTGCAGAAGGAGTCCTCTACCCCTGCGCAGATGGTAGAGCGAATGGTTATGGACCGGTTCGTGCATTCCCTGCCAAGGCCAATACAGACTTGGGTTGCCCAGGGTGATCGCCGTAACGCTAATGAACTGGATGGCATGGACGAGAGGTATTAGGGTGCTGAGGGTTCCTTGGGAAAGCAGCCCACTCCATACTGGGGAAGTCACCAGGGGGCCTAGGCCCAAAAAGGGGTAGGGCATCCAAGGTCCAAAGGGGTGGGGGAGGCAATGTCCAAGGTCCCTGCGGGAGATATATGTTGGAGATGTCACGGCCCAGGCTATATAGCCGCCCACTGCCCGCTGACCACAGAGCAGATGGACTGTAGCCTGGGACGCCGGTGTTCTTAGTCCACACTGCAGGCAGGGTAGGCATAATATCAGCCTGGTGAGGGGCCACAGTCATGTCTCGTGACCATTACTGGGGTACTGGTAGCAGGACTCTTGGACTCAAGGAGTTTGGTGACTCTGATAAGGGCCACACTCCCACACCAGTTGATCTCTGGAAAAAACGTGGGTGTACAGTGCATTCATGGGGACGCCAAGGATTACCCTATTGCCAGAGTGACTATACAAACTGACTGTGGGGCTGAGTCCCATGAGGTTGGGGTGGTTAACAACCTGCTCCACCTGGTAATAATAGGGCGAGACTTCAACCTGTTCTGGGATTTATGGCGGAAAGCAGAAGTACCATATGACTCAGGAAGGAGCAGTTTACACCATGATGAATTCCCCACGCAGTCAGAGTTGGATGAATTCCCCGTGTGCCCTTGCCTGGGATGAGGACGAGATGGTGACCCAAGAGGCCAAGATTCCTGAATTGGGAGTTTCTCTGAGGAATTTTGGTACTGCTCAAATGCAGGCTCTTACCTTGAAGAATGCATTTGATAATGTGTCTGTGATCAATGGGGATGCTCAAGAGCTGGGGGCTGATAGCAGGTTCCCATATTTTACACTCAATGGGGAGCTTCTTTATTGGGTCACTAAGACAGGAGGAGAAGTGATAGAGTAGAGTTGGTGGTGGCGGGTCTCTATAGGCGTAAGGTATTAGACCCGGCCCATTCTCGTATCTTGGGTGGGCATCTAGGGGTAGACAAAACTCGGAAGCGGGTCCTGCAGAGGTTCTACTGGCCTGTATATCAACGAGAGATTGTAAATTACTGCCGGTCCTGCCAGCTAACTGCTCCCATATCCCATTTCCGCAGCCCCCTAATATTGTTGCCTATTATAGAGGCCCCATTTGACCGGATTGCCATGGAACTTGTCAGGCCCCTGGTCAAGTCCGGCAGTGGGCACCAATACATCCTGGTAGTGTTGGACTATGCAACTTGGTATCCAGAGGCGATACCATTGAGAAACACCCCCGCCAGGAGTATAGCCAGAGAGCTGTTGCATATTTTCTCCCGGACAGTCCTGCCAAAAATCAGGGAACTCCTTTTATGTTTAAGGTGATGAGGGAGTTGTGTAAGGCTCTCCAGATTACACAACTCCGGACGCCTCTATACCATCCGCAGATGGACGGCCTGGTGGAGAGATTCAACAAGACCTTGAATTCTATGCTGAAGAAGGTCGTGAAGAAGGATGGGCGAGACTGGGATTGCCTGTTGCCATACCTGCTGTTCTCCATTAGGGAAGTTCCCCAGAGCTCTATGGGATTCTCACAGTTTGAGCTGCTATACAGACGGCACCCTCCAGGACTTCTGGACACAGCAAAGGAGACCTGGGAAGAGGAGGTTAAACCCACCAGAGGCGTCATCGAGCTTGTGGCCCAGATGCAGGACCGGATCGCGAGGGTGATGCCAATTGTGAAGGAGAGCCTCCTACAGGCACAAGATGCCCAGGCGAGAGTCTACAAGCGGGCCGCAAGGCTGAGACAATTCAGCCCTGGAGACCGGTATTAGTATTAGTACCCACGGTCTAAAGTAAATTTCGGGCCAAGTGGCAAGGGCCGTTCCAAGTGGTCGAGAAGTTGAGTGAAGTCAATTAAAAATTCCACCACCCAGGAAGAAGATAGCCATAACAGATCTACCACATCAACTAGCTTAAGCCGTGGCGGGATAGGGAACCGGTGGAAGCTACGTGTCTGGGAGTCAATCCTGAAGCCAGGATCGAGGATATCACAGTGGCAGATACACTATCACCGGCCCAAACACAACAGTGCCGAGAACTGCTGCAGAGAAACCGAGACCTGTTCTCAGAGTTGCCCGGATGTACGCAGGTTGTGGAGCATGAGAACTTGATGGAACCGCATGTAAGGGTGAACCAGAGGCCATATCGAATCCCTGAAGCCTGCTGCGAGGTGATCTCCAAGGAGGTGTGGAGAATGTTGAGCCTGGGCGTCTTCAAGGAGTCTAAGAGCGGCTGGTCCAGCCCCATTGTTCTTGTACCGAAGCAGAAGGAGAATGGCGCTTCTGTAATGATTACAGAAAACTAAACGACGTGTCTAAATTTGACGCCTATCTGATGCCCTGGGTCAATGAACTTATTGAAAGGCTAAGGCCTGCCAGGTACATCACTACTCTGGACCTAACAAAAGGGGAATTGGCAAATTCTCCTGTCTCCAAGTGCCAAGGAGAAGATGACCTTCTCTACACCCGACGGGTGTTTTCAGTACACCAGGATGCCGTTCGGTCTGCAGGGAGCCCCAGCTACCTTCCAAAGGGCCATGGACCGGATCCTAGCCTCGCACAAGAAGCACTCCGCCGCGTACCTGGACGACATCATGTTCTTCAGCCCAAATTGGGGAAGTCACCTGCAGAAGTTCCAGGAAGTACTGGGGGCACTGAGAAAGGCCAGGTTTACCATAAACCCCCAAAAAAATGCGCCATAGGAAAAGAAGAGACAAAATACTTGGGCTATGTCGATGGAAGGGGCAAAATAAAGCCACAAGTGAACAAGGTGGAAGCAATCCAGAACTGCCCGCAACCGGCCTCCAAGATACAGGTTCGGGCGTTTCTGGGAATCATGGGATACTATCGGCGATTTATCCCGAATTTCTCCATGATAGCAGCACCCCTGACCGACGTGCTTAAAGGTAAGAAGACGGAGATGGCCAAGTGGTCTTCTGAGGCAGAGGTCACGTTCCACGAATTGAAGCTCGCCTTGTATAAGCAGCCGATCTTGATAGCGCCGGACTTCAGTAAAGAGTTTGTGGTCCAGACTGACGCCTCAGAGGTCGGCATAGGAGCCGTCTTATCCCAAGAAGTAAATGGGGAGGAACATTCCACTCTATCTGAGCAGAAAACTCTCGGCCTTCGAAAAGAACTATGCTATAGTGGAAATACTACTTATTAGGCCGGAAGTTCAGGCTAGTGTCAGATCATGCTTCCCTGAGATGGATGAGGGAAAGGATAGGGAAGAATGCCCGGGTGACTAAGTGGTTTCTAGCACTCCAGGACTTTTCGGTGGAGCACAAGCCCAGAAATCTACATGGTAATGCAGATGCCGTGTCCAGACTTCCATGTTTAGCAAGCGAAGGTGCCAAAACCCCCGGCTTTGGGCAGAGGGGGGCATATCTGACAAAGTCACTGGCAGAATACTGGATGGGAGATATGTTTCACTGAGGCTATTAGCTTCAGTAATGTGAAACATGGAAGTTTTTCTCCTGCATGGTAGGTGCAGAGAGGGTTAATCAGCCATGTTTAAAGGGCGTGTTTTATGAAAACAACTATAGAGCGGGCGGGAGGTTGTTTTCCATATCTCCTCCTCAGGGTATCGTCTGGGCTCTAAATACCCAGCCTTTTGACTCAGATGTGGGTCAGTATCTGGAGAGACTTGCTCCAGAGAGGAGCTTGCATTTGGTGAGCTGAACCGTGTGTATTTAACCCTGAGTAGCCAGACCTCGACCGATGTACGGACTGTACTGCATCTTTGTATTTTGTTTTGCCATTATGCTGAATGGGCTGTGTTTATTTTACAAACTCTAGGTTGGTTTATGACATTTTAATAAACCAACCCGAAACTTAAAGAGACAGTGTTCCGTGTCTACCTCCGTGTACAGCCGAGCAAGCCGCTTTACCACACCTCTTAATACCACCTAATACCAGCGCCTCATCATAATAATCTTTTTATTTATATAGTGCCAACATATTCTGCAGCGCTTTACAATTCAGACAATTTACAGACATTATTGGCACTGTCCCCATTGGGGCTCACAATCTATATTCCCTCTCAGTATGTCTTTAGACATCAGAATAATGGTCGGTCTGGAGTGATCTGAGGAAAGTGACTTGTCTCCAAATTTCTGCACCTCAATCCGATCGATCATCTGTGGATGTTCTGAAAAGGTATGCCCGATCAATGGAGGCCACACCGAGCAATGTGCAAGATTTACAGGATCTACTGCCAGAGACCACAGGACACTTCAGAGATGTGCATTCAGGCCTCTGTGGTCAGAGGACAAGCGGACCGCCACAATATTAGGTAAAAATCTACCTATTTCAGGCTCAGACAAACTGATGAAGGGTTGAGAGGAATAGCCACCTTAAAAGGATAGTCCCATCTCAGTAAGCAATTGAATACTGCTAGAGCAGCAGTTTGGGTGAATCACCACTTTGAAGAGCAAAACTGTTAAGGGGCCTCTAAATTTACAAAAGTATGAACATGGGAATGTGCAATATGTTCTTTAAGCTTGATGACAATTGTCATGCACACCATAAAAGCCCTGACAGTGTAGTCACTCATTCCTCAGTAGGAATCTGATAGTGATACATCTATAGCAGGGATGTCAAACTGAAATACACAGACAGCCAAAATGAAAAACTTGGACAAAGTCGCGAGCCAACCAGTATACAGTATAATGGGCCTCACATACAGTATAATGGGCCCACATAGTCCTCCATACAGAATAATGGGCCCACATACAGTATAAAGGGCCCCACATAGTCCTCCATACAGAATAATGGGCCCACATACAGTATAACGGGCCCCACATAGTCCTCCATACAGAATAATGGGTTCACATAGTGCTATATACGGAATAATTGCAACCATAGTTCTCCACACAGAATAATTGGCACCACATAGTCCTCCATACAGAATAATGGGCCCCACATAGTCCTCCATACAGAATAATGGGCCCCACATAGTCCTCCACACAGAATAATGGGCCCCACATAGTCCTCCATACAGTATAATGGGCCCACATAGTCCTCCATACAGAATAATGGGCCCACATACAGTATAAAGGGCCCCACATAGTCCTCCATACAGAATAATGGGCCCACATAGTCCTCCACACAGAATAATGGGCCCCACATAGTCCTCCATACAGTATAATGGGCCCCACATAGTCCTCCATACAGAATAATGGCCCCACATAGTCCTCCACACAGAATAATGGGCCCCACATAGTCCTCCACACAGAATAATGGGCCCCACATATTCCTCCATACAGGATAATGGCCCCACATAGTACTCCATACAGAATAATGGCCCCACATAGTTCTCCATACAGTATAATGGGCCCCACATAGTCCTCCATACAGAATAATGGCCCCACATAGTCCTCCACACAGAATAATGGGCCCCACATAGTCCTCCACACAGAATAATGGGCCCTACATATTCCTCCATACAGGATAATGGCCCCACGTAGCCCTCCATACAGTATAATGGACCTCACAAAGTCCTCCATATAGAATAATGACCCCACATAGTCCTCCATACAGAATAATGGCCCCACATAGTCCTCCACACAGAATAATGGGCCCCACATAGTCCTCCACACAGAATAATGGGCCCCACATATTCCTCCATACAGGATAATGGCCCCACATAGTCCTCCATACAGTATAATGGACCTCACAAAGTCCTCCATATAGAATAATGACCCCACATAGTCCTCCATACAGAATAATGGGCCCCACATAGTCCTCCACACAGAATAATGGGCCCCACATAGTCCTCCCTCCATACAGGATAATGGCCCCACATAGTCCTCCACACAGAATAATGGGCCCCACATAGTACTCCATACAGAATAATGGCCCCACATAGTCCTCCACACAGAATAATGGGCCCCACATAGTACTCCATACAGAATAATGGCCCCACATATTCCTCCATACAGGATAATGGCCCCACATATTCCGCCATACAGGATAATGGCCCCACATAGTCCTCCATACAGGATAATGGCCCCACATAGTCCTCCTTACAGAATAATGACCCCACATAGGGGTGGTGGTTCTAGTGTCACGGGCCAAATAAAACCACCCTGCGGGCCAGATTTGACCCACAGGTCAGAGTTTCACATGTATGATCTATAGGATAGCAGATAACGTACTGATTGCTGTACTCAGCTTTTCTCCGGTAGTCCAGCGCATTCAGGGTGTGGCTTTGTAAAACTCTGTTCTCAGGATCCAGGGCCCCGTTCTCAGGATTTCTGGGGGCCCCAGCACTATGAACTCATACGACAGAGGATAACTTTGAATTTTGACAATACATCTTTAAGTTTCTGCAATTTTTTAAATCTACTTTTTTTTCCAATAGTCCTTATCGCAGTGCCTTTATTAGTCCATATTAGTCTCACAGATTCCTATTATGAAGATCTCACTGCTGCCAAAGTTTAATTATGGCTAAATTGATTTTCTGTATAGATACCGCTGGCCGCTTCGCATCGTTCTAACCTACATTTAGGCCGATGATTAAGATTTTGTTTTGGATGAAAACATTCGTTTCGTTTCAGCGAGAGACAAAAGGTTGGATGCACAGTTACCAACCGCATCTGAAACATTAAAAGGTTTTCTGCATACATGGTCACCGGATGGCTGGGCTCCCTGCATTCACAGCATGGGTTTGCCCTGCAGATACAATTAACCCCTGGAGAGCCCTAATCTTGAATGAAGTGATGGAAAAGAAAGCCAAGACAGAGCGAGGGCCATTATCCCAACAAGAGAAACGTGTGCTTCGTCCTTACAAGGGAGCGGGGGACTTGTTTTCATCATTGCTCTTTAATGAGTCTTAGGTGAGAGTATATTTAAGGCTGGAGCGATAGTTCTCGGAGAACGCATTAATTATTCAGAAGCCACGTCTGTGCGGTCGTATGAGTCTGCCTACAGGATTGGGCTTCGTAACAATGAACTGAAAAAAGATGGGTTCTGCCTTGTGCCCATTGTTGGCAAACTTCAACCAGTGTCCACATGATTGCAATAAAGGTATGAGATGCCCATGGGCAGGGACTTAACATGAAGCTTGTGGAGTCCAATGCAAAAACTCCAACAAGGCCCCCAACTATCATAGGTCTTTTATAGTATTGGTCTTCTTGTAGGATGCTGTGCCCGAGTCAGGTGTGACTACAACCTCTGCACCTAAGATATGCAGGCTTCTGCCATTGGGCCCTGCATCACCGATCATGGTATACAACTGCTTCTAGCCAAAAAACACTTTAAAAGCACTTTTGGGATGTGCCAAGTGGAAGATGCCCCCCTAGTGTAGCTTGTGGCATTTACCTCCTCAAACGACCCCTTATTCCAGGGACCGACCAGCCTTTCAGGGCATCTTAAGCCACTCCAGTAGCGAATATCACATTTCTAAAAGCCAGAAAATAAAAACTTCCATAGACCCAAAACGTTAGGTACCAGTAGTAGATATTTAGGAATAGGTTGACAGGCACACCTGGTATTCACCTGGCTATGCCTAATGCTGGTCATACACCTAGGGTTAGTGTCGTCCCAACTTGCAGATTGTGGTGGAACCGGCAGACCATCTGATGTTTATGGGGCTCTCCTTCAACAGCAAATGTTTGGGAAATAAGAATCAGGCAGGCGGGTTTCAACATGCCCAATCCATTAGTTCCCTGGGGAGAAAATGTGTCCTTATTGAGAAGGGGACCAAATGGGCAGCAGTTGGTCAAATAAGCAATAGGCCAACAACTATCCAATACGGCCAGTAAATTGCCCACTAGCTATTCTGAGACTCGTTGTGACAATGGCTGCCAACACAACATTAATAACCAAACAGAAGAGGTCATCTGAGGATAGCACGTGAACTGATCATGTGGCAATGACATGCAACACCAGACACATCAACCGATATTGAGCCCCATGGATATTAAGACACCGGCTGCTTCTAGAATATTGATGACCAAATGGAAGAAGTCATCCAAAGCCATCTTGTGCTTCTTTCCCTTTACACCAACCACATCTACAGCAGCCCCATCTCCCAGACATATGTTGGTAAAGATCATGTAATACCAGGCAATTGCTCATTTTACTGAACCAAACTCAAAAATGGGATGGAATAAATCGAAACCCTCTAAATTTAAGAAATTCACCCCACTGTCAATAACGTTTTCAGTGAATAGGGGGCATCGAGGACAATTTTTTTTTCCTACTCTTTTCTTGTTCGGACTACATGGTGACAATTGGTCACAGAAAAGTTGGCACAATTTCACAATCTCAAGTTTTTCCTACAAGAACCAAGGTCGCAAATGACTTTGAAAGCGTCTCAAAATCTGAAATTTTGTAATAGCCTGTTTCCATTGATGCTGAAACTTTACCGTAACTGAAGGGTAACCAAAAGTTAGCATTTAGCCCTATCCTGAATTATGCAAGAGTCGGCTGACATTTTTTTTAAGGCCTATTACATAAAATAATAAAAGTTCTAAAATCCCTGAGCCTAATGGCGATATTTTTGCATTGTTTGATAGGGAGTGGGTCGATTTTAACGCTCATGTCAGAAATCTTATTTCTCCTAGCATAATTTCTAGACAATTCCTATCAAGCTGTCTATAGGAGCAGACATGGAGGCAGCTGACAAGTCTTAGGTAAATGGGAGAAAAGCGAATGGATGAAGTTTCTTTTCTCCTTTCAGAGTAAAAAAATATAAATCAATCAACACATTTCTGGACATTTTACACAAGGCTACAATTAAAAAGTCCTCAAAAGGACTGACAGCTCCAAGTGGAGGTGAACCAGGGTAACCGGCTGGAGTTGTGCAGCGTGCAAGAAAATATTATTACGTCAATTGGTGTCCTTTAAAGTTGAACTTGATGGACCTTTTTAGGTCTTTTTTTCAACCTATGTAAGTATGCATGCGGGTAAGTTTGGGAAATCAAGAGCCACAGAAGATACCTACTGGTGAGGACCACCCATGACCCTGAGAACTTACAAGTGATCATTTCACAGAAATCCTAAAAGGAACAATTAGGCAAAAATATAATTGATAAGCATATTCATTTACCTGATACCGTGACCAACATGGACGCCATCAAGGGACGGTTGTTGTCCAGTTTCCGGCTGAGTTTTAATTCCCCACTGGAGTGATTGACTATCAACAGATTGAGTTCATTCCCACGTTCAAAGGTGTAGAAGAGTCTGTCAGACACATCGGGGTCATAAGCCGGTATTTTCCCAATGACACCAGAAGGAAATGTGTTGGAGTCGTTAGAGATATAATTATTGAAGAGAATCTGGAAGTTCTTCAAGACCGGAGTATTGTCATTTTGATCGATCAGCTTAATATGCACCGTGGCTCTGCTAACCAGGGGGGCCGACGTGGCCTGAACCACAATGATATATTCAGGTTTTGTCTCATAGTCTAAATCTATGAGGGCAGTGAGTTCTCCAGAAAAGAAATCCATTTGGAAAATTTCGGGAATGTTACCTTCTACAATTTGATACATAATCTGGGCATTTGGACCTTCATCAGGATCCTGAGCTTTTATTCTGCCAACGACCGAGCCAACAATGCTGTTTTCCTTCACGAAGACCTCAAATTCATCCGCTGGGAAGACCGGGGCATTGTCATTGACGTCCTGAACTGCGACTTGAATGCGGACAGGACTTCTTTGTGGTGGGATACCCCTGTCCACAGCATAGGCTGTCAATTCGTAGAAAGGAACAGTTTCGCGGTCCAACTTCCGTACGGTACGGATGATACCTGAGGTTGGTTCAATAGTGAAATCTCCATCTCCATCTTCCCCATTTTGGAAAGTATATTGCACCCGTCCATTAGAATGAGAATCCCGGTCGGTGGCGGAGATCTGAAGGACACTGGTGAAGGGCGGTGCGTCCTCTGAGACTATCCCATGATATTGTGTATTTAGAAACTGAGGGGCATTATCATTGACATCATTAACCATTATTTCAACATAAGTGGTGTCGGATTTTTGGGGAATTCCATTGTCTTTTGCCAAAACGGCAAGGCTGTAAGTCATCTGATCCTCATAGTCCAGGGGGGCATTGAGTGTGATGGCTCCACTGTCTGCATTAATACGAAATTGAGGGATACTGTCTTCCAGAAAATAGCTGATCCTGGCATTTTCACCCACGTCATCATCAGTAGCGCTTATTATCACCACGGTGCTTCCAATGGGCCGATCCTCGTTGATATCTACAGTGTAGTGCGCGGTCTGAAAGACCGGTCGGTGAGTGTTTGCATCGGTGATGTTTATATGGACGTAACAGTTATCGTGCAGGATACGGTCGGACGCCGTCACCGTCAGAACATAACGTCTTTCCTGTTTGTAGTCAAGGGGCAATGACAAAGTGATTAACCCTGCTCCACCTTGAGTAGTGATGGCAAAGCGGTTGCGGGTGTTCCCACCGGTAATCTGATATGAGATGATGCTGTTTACATCGCGGTCTATGGCAGTGACACTAAGGACACTCGTGCCCACACCTGCATCTTCATTCAGACGAATAAAATAATCCCTTTGGGTAAATTCAGGCCGATTGTCATTCACATCCAGGATTGTGATGGTGACACTGGCGGACGCAGAAAGTGGAGGGTTACCGTGATCGCGGGCCTCGACCCCAAACATGTAGCGTTCTTCAGTCTCTCTATCCAGCGGCCCACTCACGGTGATCCAACCAGTGGCGCTGTTAATTACAAATGGGGTTTTGGAGGAGACCCCAAGTAACTTGTATTCCATACGGGCATTTTCACCATAGTCAGCATCAACAGCTTGGATGTGAATCACGGAGTGACCCAAGGGGACATTTTCTAGCACATTTACTTGAAAGGGGGTACTAACAAATATAGGGGCATGGTCATTAATGTCTATTACTTGCACGCTTATCATGCCAGTGTTGTTGGAAAGGGGAGGCCGGCCGGAGTCCTGGGCACGGACTCTCAAACTATATTCCCTCTCGGTTTCAAAGTCTAGGGGGGTGATGACCTGTATGGCACCATTTAAGCTGTCGATGGAAAATTGCCCCCTGCTGTTGCCGCTAATAAGATTATAGTGGACCACAGCATTATTATCCTTATCAAGATCAGTGGCAGTAACCCTTAAAATCTCAGTGTGAGGCTTGACATCTTCTCTGATCTGTACGATGTAACGTTTCTCGCTAAATTGGGGGACATTATCATTTTCGTCTAATACAGTAATCTCAACCTTCACAGTAGACGACCTGGGACCTGGGTCTTTACCTTGATCACTGGCTTCCACAATTAAGGAGTATTTTTCCCTTCTTTCCCGGTCTACCTGCCCGCTGGTGGTGATTAAACCGGACCTGGCATCTATTTCGAACACAGAATGGGCAGCCTGTTCGTTGACAAACCGATACTTAATATTGGCGTTGGCTTGGGAGTCAATATCGGTGGCTCTGAGTTGCAATATGGGGTACCCCTCCTCTACGTTCTCCCTAATGCTCTCCCTGTACTCCATCTGTTCAAACGATGGACTATAGTCATTTTTATCCATGACGGTAACGGCCACCATAGTGGTCGCTGACAAGCGCGGACTCCCTTGGTCTATGGCTGTGACTCTAAAATAATGGAGATCCATGTTTTCCCTGTCTAGGATCTCAGTGGTGGAGATTAAACCTGTCACTGAATCTATACTGAAGAGCTCTAAAGATTTGCTATTCATCAAGGCGTCCATCGTGTACACCACCCGGCC
The DNA here is from genome assembly GCF_046119375.1 of Phyllobates terribilis. NCBI lineage: Eukaryota > Metazoa > Chordata > Amphibia > Anura > Dendrobatidae > Phyllobates > Phyllobates terribilis. The sequence goes on from NW_027362768.1 coordinate 367,909,306, forward strand.
AGATTCCCCGATATCCGGGTCTTGTGCTGTCATGGTTATCACAGGGGTCCCCGGGGGCTGATTTTCGGCCACCTGAACCTGATAATTATATTGGGGGAAGTGAGGATGCCGGTTGGCTGCCCTGCGTGCTCTTATTAATGGAAGGGATGCCCTTTCTCTTCTCCTCCCACTGATCCCCTGCTTGACATCATGCGGATGTGATATATGAGGGAGGTGGAATGGATTCGGCTGCATTTCTTTGCTTACGGATAATTGCCGTTGACTGTACAGGTCAATATTTGCAAGCTTCCCCAGGCCAGATAGTGGGAAAGTAGTTTTTAAGCAACCTTTGGTGGTGTTAAATGGGAAATAAACGGAGCAGGGTTCTTTTGGGGACAGGAGAGCTGGGGGTTGTGTAGGAGCAGCGGCAGGCGCCCTGGGAGCTGTCTGATCCGCTGGTGCTGAAATATCCTCTCTCCACGTGGTGTCCCCGGGCTGCTCGCTCCAGCAATCCCGCAGATCCCGGAGGAGATCGCAGGACTGGTTACCTGCAAATCCAAGACCACCATTGGGTAATCCACCGATACAAAGCACTGATGAACCTGCAGCCTCGGGATGATGAGTGTAGTATTCCAGAGCATAACAGTCCCATTTTATATTAGAGGATTTGTGCAAAAGCAGATGGGGATGTCTCCGTTGACAGCGCTGGATGACCTGGTGGGCATGCTGGTTTAAAAATTGCACAAGCACAGGGGTGTCTTCCAAAACAGCAAGAATCTGACAATCCCCGGGAGATCCGTGCCCCTCCTGGACAATTGTATAGTAATACAGACCACACCGATCCCCGAGGTGCTGACCGCTTCCATCGCTTTTAACCATTACATCCACATTCAAGTCTTGATGGTGCCCACCTCCTGCACCCCCCCAAAAGTTTCTACAAAAGCAACGTACGGGGAAGACAAGTGAACAGTTCCGGTTGGAAAGGCAACTACTGTTAATTTTCAGAGCCCTGACGTACCTGTCACTCCACCTGAGCACAACGTGTCGTAGTGAGCTCTTCTTACACATTGTCCTATTGCTGATCAGTAGTATCGGCTGGCAGTGGCGAACGACAACGTCTTTGCTGTGATTTTTTTTAAGGCAATGATGGGGTCCAAGCAGACAATCCATAGGTAGCACGTGAGATTTTGTAATCCGATGCCAGGGAGGGGGGTCCCCTTTGGTCCTTATAATGATACAGGCTGGAGGCACGAGGCTGGAATTTGGCAGATAACAGAGAGTGCCAGCTGCATGGATGGGTTTCCTGCATCCTATAGGAATGCACCTGCATGCGCTGCGCTGACGTGACCCCCAAGTTCTATGAATGCACCCAGATAACTGTCCAGGGATCCTCCAGCCCAGACCGGCCGGGTGCCAGGGTGAGCTGCCATTACCTCTGGCATGGGGGGCTGCCACCGTGCACTGAGCCCCCCGGAGCTCCCCCAGCAGCAGCCGCAGCCTGGCAGTGCAAGCCCCCTGCTCCACAATGCACAGGACCGGAGCAGGGCAGAGGCTCCCGGGGCTCCCCCAGCCTCCTGCATGCTTCTCCAGGCTGCAAGTGAACAAAGGGCTGGAGAGGAGGAGAAGCAGCTGGAAGAGATGCACAGGCAGGCTTGTTCCCGGCAGCAGAGCGGCCATAGTCTCCCTCCTTGTCCTCCTCACTGGGCAGCAGCGCTCCCCGCCCCCGGTCCTCCTGTCTGTCTCCTTGCCTTGGCAGCTACCATCTACTCGGTGCTTCCCAGACTCTCCGGGCGCAGCATCTCCTCACCCTCCCTTCATTCAACACCAACATGGCTCCCGGCAACCCTAATGGTCCGCTCCACCCCAGCTCTCTACCCTCCCCCCCTTTACTACAGTACGGAGTTGGTAGATCCCGATGCGCAGGCGCACAAGAGGCGGCTGAGTCAGTCACGATTAATGCAGACGCCATGTTTACTATTGGCAGCTAGGGGAGCTCTCCAGGGTACTGAATAGCTCATGTCAGCAACTCGCGTTATATTCCCATTGGCGTATATAGTGTATCGTTATATGAGGTCTATAGAAACGAATCCTGACAGGAACAAACTATAGCCTTGTTGCCCACAGTGACCAATCAGAGTCTACATTTCATTTTCCGATGGCAGGTTGGCACATGAAAGCTGAACTCTGATTGGTTGCTTTAGGCATATGTAACATCATGTGACCTCCACCCCGTGCTTGTTGCTAGGTTACAGAGCAAACTAGATGCAGAAATTCTGCAAAGTGTTTGTAAACTACGGATAACGCTGCAGATTCTATTAGGATACGGTCACACATGGCGCATTCGTTTGCATAAATCCTGGCACCTGCTGCAGAAATGTCTCAATCGCATTTACGGATATTTATTTACTTTCTGCGCCATGTGAATAGATCCCCACGTGTTCCCCTGTGCAGGATTTGATGTGTCAATAATCTGCAAATCATGAAAAAATGGAAATGAAATTTTCAAAACATCTGGATTTATTCAGTCTGGAGTATGAGCCTCGTGCAGAAATCCCGGCACCTTCAGCCTCGGCTGCCATCACTGAGGTTATTAATGGTCGTCTGAGGAAGGTTCTGCTCCTGAATGTACAAATCATCAGTAGGAGCAACATGCGGCCTGGTGTTGTTGTGTTGAAAAATGGCCGCACCACTGATCCCACCACCATATCAATGTAATGCCGAGCTGCTAGTGATCAGGAATGAAGACTAGAGGGGTCCGGCTACCGCACATTAGGCCGCCCCACACATAATCCCAGGAGAATGACGAGTGACCTCATCATGGCGTGGCCCACATGGCCTCCAGATGGAGACCGGAGTCTTGCTTTTGTCTAATTGACACAATGATAGCTGGAGATTGGTCTGGAGACCACGTGGTGAATGCCTTGAAGAGGGAACGTCGCACCGATTCTACACCCTGGATTTTGGTGTGGGGTGGCATAATGTACAGTAGCCAGGCCCCTCTCATTTTCATTCCTGATACATTCACTTGGTCATGAATCCAGTGCTGCGGCCATTTCTCCAGTGTTCCAGGAGCTACACTGCTCAAAAAAATAAAGGGAACACTTAAACAACAGAATATAACTCCAAGTAAATCAAACGTCTGTGAAATCAAAGTGTCCACTTAGGAAGCAACACTGATTGACAATCAATTTCACATGCTGTTGTGCAAATGGAATAGACAATAGATGGAAATTATTGGCAATTATCAAGACACCCTCAATAAAGGAGTGATTCTGCAGGTGGGGACCACAGACCACACCTCAGTACCAATGCTTTCTGGCTGATGTTTTGGTCACTTTTGAATGTTGGTTGTGCTTTCACACTCGTGGTAGCATGAGATGGACTCTGCAACCCACAGAAGTTGCTCAGGTAGTGCAGCTCATCCAGGATGGCACATCAATGCGAGCTGTGGCAAGAAGGTTTGCTGTGTCTATCAGCGTAGTGTCCAGAGGCTGGAGGCGCTACCAGGATACAGGCCAGTACACCAGGAGACGTGGAGGAGGCCGTAGGAGGGCAACAACCCAGCAGCTGGACCGCTACCTCCGCCTTTGTGCAAGGAGGAACAGGAGGAGCACTGCCAGAGTCCTGCAAAATGACCTCCAGCAGGCCACAAATGTGCATGTGTCTGCACAAACGGTTAGAAACCGACTCCATGAGGGTGGTATGAGGGCCCGACGTCCACAGATGGGGGTTGTGCTCACAGCCCAAAACCATGCAGGACGCTTGGCATTTGCCACAGAACACCAGGATTGGCAAAGTCGCCACTGGCGCCCTGTTCTCTTCACAGATGAAAGCAGGTTCACACTGAGCACATGTGACAGACGTGACAGAGTCTGGAGACGCCGTGGAGAGCGATCTGCTGCCTGCAACATCCTTCAGCATGACCGGTTTGGCAGTGGGTTAGTAATGGTGTGGATTGGCATTTCTTTAGAGGGCCTCACAGCCCTCCATGTGCTCGCCAGAGATAGCCTGACTGCCATTAGGTACCGAGATGAGATCCTTAGACCCCTTGTGAGACCATATGCTGGTGCGGTTGGCCCTGGGTTCCTCCTAATGCAGGACAATGCCAGACCTCATGTGGCTGGAGTGTGTCAGCAGTTCCTGCAAGATGAAGGCATTGAAGCTATGGACTGGCCCGCCCGTTCCCCAGACCTGAATCCGATTGAGCACATCTGGGACATCATGTCTCGCTCCATCCACCAACGTCACGTTGCACCACAGACTGTCCAGGAGTTGGCGGATGCTTTAGTCCAGGTCTGGGAGGAGATCCCACAGGAGACCATCCGCAACCTCATCAGGAGCATGCCCAGGCGTTGTAGGGAGGTCATACAGGCACGTGGAGGCCACACACAATACTCAGCCTCATCAGGAGCATGCCCAGGCGTTGTAGGGAGGTCATACAGGCACGTGGAGGCCACACACAATACTCAGCCTCATCAGGAGCATGCCCAGGCGTTGTAGGGAGGTCATACAGGCACGTGGAGGCCACACACAATACTGAGCCTCATTTTGACTTGTTTTAAGGACATTACATCAAAGTTGGATCAACCTGTAGTGTGTTTTCCTTTAATTTTGGGGGTGACTCCAAATCCAGGTCTCCATTGGTTGATACATTTCTTTTCCATTGATGATTTTTGTGTCATTTTGTTGTGAGCACATTCAACTTTGTACAGAACAAAGTATTCAATGAGAATATTTCATTCATTCAGATGTAGAATGTGTTATTTGAGTGTTCCCTTTATTTTTCTGAGCAGTGTAGTTTTCTACACAACATCCTCAGGTCGCATGCTGCTGGTGCTACTGTGAGCAGCCTAGGTGGCCCAGACATGCGCCCATGGCTGCAGCATCTCCAGACTTGTCTCCATTGAGCACATCGGGGATGTCATTGGTCAGTGATTACACAGGAGCTGCTGGCTGCGGATCTTGCTGATTTGCCCAAATGCATTCAGCGGCAGAACCTTCCTCAGACGACCATTAATAACCTCAGCGATAGCAGCCGAGGCTAGAAGTGCCGGGATTTCTGCATGAGGCTCAGACTTCGTAGTGAATAAATCTAGATGTTTTGAAAATTTTGATTCCTTTTTGTCATCATTTGCAGATCAGTAACATGGCTCTATCCGGTGATTTCCAGAATTCAATGACTTTTCCCTCTTACGGTGCTTTCACACTGCGTTCTGGCACCATCGGGGCTTATGTCCGAACCCCTTGCAAAATGTTTATAATTTTTGGGGGTGTACGCCTACTGGAGACAGACACCCAGACTCCCGAAAATGAAGCACATGTTCACCCTGTCGGCGCATACGCTCGAATCCCGTTTTGCGGGAGGGAGTCAGGGGAGAATTTCGGACGCAAGACCTGACAGAGCCACTGAACAGGTGCCTGAACGATGAACACAGTGTGTGAGCACCCTTAGTGTTGCAGTTTCAATGTTCAGGAGTCCATATATATAATATATATTATATCTGTCTCATTTCTTTTTCACATCTACGTAACTATCCATCTCATATGTATGTATCTTTATATATAACATCTCACCTGCCTCCTATCTAACCATCTAGGATCTATTTCTCCATCATTAGTCAGTGATGTTTCCAGTAAGTGGCTGGTGGATCATATCCCAGATGATGGCATCCTGCGTGCTGTACAGAGGAGCCCATATAGCAATGTGATTTATGTGCTATAATGGCTGATTACTCAGTGCAGTGACACATTGTTTCATTATACATAACACCCATTTACAATGCTCCGGTGACTTAACCCTTGCATGATCCAGGACTACAAGTCCCAGCATACCCTGCAGCAGCCCAGCTGTGCTGACTTCTATATCCTATCATTGTGGCTTTAATCCTTCAAGGCTGTCACCTTAATATTAACAAATCCTTATACGCTCAGGATTAGGCCATAACACCCCCTGCCATCACACATTCTCAGGAGGATATTTCTTCTCGGTTTCCTTGTGATTAATGGCATTGAAAAAGAAAAAAAAAAAATCCTAGACAGCATCTTGCCAGTCACAATGATGGCTGCCAATGGTATTACCCAGTATTCCCCCCTCTCTTCTCCAGGAATGGTACAGACTCAGCCTCATCTGCTTATAGGAAGCGTCTGAATCCATTAGTGAGAGTTCCCAGCTCATTGTCCCCAATCTGACAATGTGGAGGAGCCGCCCTCTACTCCGCACATCAATGTGTTCATTGAGCCAAGATCCCTCATTGTCTGCCGCGCTCCCTCTGCCCATCCAGCCGCTGCTATTGGCTCGGAGTACAAGCCCATGCATTATAGCAGACAGATCTGCCAGCATCTTCAATCTTATGCGAGCGGACGACATATGCAAGACAGGCGATAAAAGGGACGGCCATGGATCCTTTATGTAATATGGTCATGCACGTTTATGGCCATTGTTATTATGGAGGCTCCATTTCTGCCGTAATTGCGGCTACTTATCATTTGTCACTATTCTGATATTAGCCAGACTCGTCGAAAGTGGAAGTTTCAGGCCAAGTACAAAGTTTGTATCAGTTTCCAGGAAAGCTGGGTGACAACCGATACGACTGCCATGTTTTTCTACATTCTGTTTATATGCATTGATAGATGTTTAACTTGTGAATATCACAGAAAAAGGAATATGGGAAAGTTGGGAGAAATTTCCTGTTATTTTGGGAGCCACCCCACTTTTCCATAAGCAAATATTTATTCATTCTATTATATAAAACTGTGGAAACAATTGTATGGATTTATAGAAAATCCCCTCTTGGTTATGAAGCGGTGTGTGCCTAGCTGAAACAAACATTAAAGTCCTGAGTTACATCCTGCATTATACTCCAGAGCTGCACTCACTGTGTACATACATTACATTACTGATCCTGTACTGATCCTGAGTTACATCCTGTATTATACCCCAGAGCTGCACTCAATATTCTGCTGGTACAGTCACTGTGTACATACAGTCATGGCCAAAAGTTTTGAGAATGACACCAAAATGATATTTTCACATGATCTGCTGGCCTCTGGTTTTTATTAGTGTTTGTCTGATGTTTATATCACATACAGAAATATAATTGCAATCATATTATGAGTACCAATAGGTTATATTGACAGTTAGAATGAGTTAATGCAGCAAGTCAATATTTGCAGTGTTGCCCCTTCTTCAAGACCTCTGTAATTCTCCCTGGCATGCTCTCAATCAACTTTTGGACCAAATCCTGACTGATAGCAGTCCATTCTTGCATAATCAATGCTTGCATTTTGCCAGAATTTGTTGTTTTTTGTTTGTCCACCCGTCTCTTGATGATTGACCACAAGTTCTCAATGGGATTAAGATCTGGGGAGTTTCCAGGCCATGGACCCAAAATCTCTGTTTTGTTCCATGAGCCATTTAGTTATCACCTTTGCTTTATGGCAAGGTGCTCCATCATGCTGGAAAAGGCATTGTTGGGCGCCAAACTGCTCTTGGACGGTTGGGAGAAGTTGCTCTTGGAGGACATTCTGGTACCATTCTTTATTCATGGCTGTGTTTTTAGGCAAGACTGTGAGTGAGCCGATTCCCTTGGCTGAGAAGCAACCCCACACTTGAATGGTTTCAGGATGCTTTACAGTTGGCATGAGACAAGACTGGTCGGTCCCTGATGTTTTTTCTGGAGAGAAGTGGCTTTTTTGCTGCCCTCCTTGAAACCAGCCCTTGCTCAAAGAGTCTCCGCCTCACAGTGCGTGCAGAAGCACTCACACCAGCCTGCTGCCATTCCTGAGCAAGCTCGGCACTGCTGGTAGTCCGATCCCGCAGCTGAAACAGTTTTAAGATACGGTCCTGGCGCTTGCTGGTCTTTCTTGGGCGCCCTGGAGCCTTTTTGACAACAATGGAGGCTCTCTCCTTGAAGTTCTTGATGATGCGATAGATTGTTGACTGAGGTGCAATCGTTGTAGCTGCGATACTCTTCCCTGTTAGGCCATTTTTGTGCAGTGCAATGATGGCTGCACGTGTTTCTTTAGAGATAACCATGGTTAACTGAAGAGAAACAATGATACCAAGAACCAGCCTCCTTTTAAAGTGTCCAGTGATGTCATTCTTACTTAATCATGACTGATTGATCGCCAGCCCTGTCCTCATCAACACCCACACCTGTGTTAATGGATCAATCACTAAAACGATGTTAGCTGCTCCTTTTAAGGCAGGACTGCAATGATGTTGAAATGTGTTTTGGGGGTTAAAGTTCATTTTCTGGGCAAATATGGACTTTGCAAGTACAGTAATTGCTGTTAAGCTGATCACTCTGACATTCAGGAGTATATGCAAATTGCCATTACAAAAAATGAAGCAGTAAACTTTGGAAAAATTATTATTTGTCTCATTCTCAATACTTTTGGCCATCACTGTACATTACATTACTGATCCTGAGTTACATCCTGTATTATACTCCGGAGCTGCACTCACTATTCTGCTGGAGCAGTCACTGTGTACATACATTACATTACTGATCCGGAGTTACATCCTGTATTATACTCCAGAGCTGCACTCACTATTCTGCTGGTGCAGTCACTTTGTACATACATTACATTACTGATCCTGAGTTACATCCTGTATTATACTCCAGAGCTGCACTCACTATTCTGCTGGTGCAGACACTGTATACATACATACATAAAGTCCCCGTCTCACATAGCGAGATCGCTGCTGTGTCACGGTTTTGGTGACGCAACAGCGACCTCACCAGCGATGTCGCTATGTGTGACACTTTGCAGCGATCAGGCCCCTGCTGTGAGGTCGCTGATCGCTGCAGAATGTCCTGGACCATTTTTTGGTCTTTGCCCTCCCGCTGGTCAGCACACATCGCTGTGTGTGACCAACGGGAGCAGCGATCAGGCTGGTAACCATGATACACATCGGGTTACTAGGGGCACACGCGCACCTAGAAACTCGCTGTTTATCATGGTTACGAGCCTGCTAAAGTGAGCGGTAACCTCCCGCTCACCGTAGCAGAGTGGTAACCATGATAAACAGCGGGTTACTAGGTGCGCGTGTGCCCCTAGTAACCCGATGTTTACCATGGTTACCAGCCTGCTCCTGCTTCAGCAGGCTGGTAACCAGGAGCAGGACATCGCGGAAAGATTCTTTCCACGATGTCGCTGCTCCCCTGATCGTTGGTGAGCCTGCCTGTTTGACAGCTCACCAGCGACCACATAGCGACGCCGCAACGATCCCTGACAGGTCGTATCGTTGTCGGGATCGCTGCAGCGTCGCTAAGTGTGACGGGGCCTTTACTGATCCGGAGTTACATCCTGTATTATACTCCAGAGCTGCACTCACTATTCTGCTGGTGCAGTCACTGTGTACATACAGTGCCTACAAGTAGTATTCAACCCCCTGCAGATTTAGCTGGTTGACACATGCGGAATTAACTTGGCATTGTGACATTTGTACTGTAGATCAGCCTGGAAGTGGGAAATGCACTGCAGCAAATTATTATTTTTTTTTTTAAAACGTAAAAAGTTAATTCAGAGTGTCATTTATTATTCAACCCCTCAAACCACAAGAATTCTGTTTGGTCCCCCTAAAGTATTAAGAAGTAGGTCAGGCACCAAGAATAATGAGCTTCACATGTGTGGATTAAAGATCTCTTTTGCCAGCCTTTTCTGACTATTTAAGACCCTCCCCAAACTTGTGAACAGCACTCAGACATGGTCAACATGGGAAAGACAAAGGAGCATTCCAAGGCCATCAGAGACAAGATCGTGGAGGGTCACAAGGCTGGCAAGGGGTACAAAACCCTTTCCAAGGAGTTGGGCCTGCCTGTCTCCACTGTTGGGAGCATCATCCGTAAGTGGAAGGCTTATGGAACTACTGTTAGCCTTGCACGGCCAGGACAGCCTTTGAAAGTGTCCTCCCGTGCCGAGGCCAGGCTTGTCCGAAGAGTCAAGGCTAACCCAAGGACAACAAGGAAGGAGCTCCGGGAAGATCTCATGGCAGTGGGGACATTGATTTCAGTCAATACCATAAGTAAGGTACTCCACCGCAATGGTCTCCGTTCCAGACGAGCCCGTAAGGTACCTTTACTTTCAAAGCGTCATGTCAAGGCTCGTCTACAGTTTGCTCATGATCACTTGGAGGACTCTGAGACAGACTGGTTCAAGGTTCTATGGTGTGATGAGACCAAGATCGAGATCTTTGGTGCCAACCACACACGTGACGTTTGGAGACTGGATGGCACTGCATACGACCCCAAGAATATCATCCCTACAGTCAAGCATGGTGGTGGCAGCATCATGCTGTGGGGCTGTTTCTCTGCCAAGGGGCCTGGCCATCTGGTCCGCATCCATGGGAAGATGGATAGCACGGCCTACCTGGAGATTTTGGCCAAGAACATCCGCTCCTCCATCAAGGATCTTAAGATGGGTCGTAATTTCATCTTCCAACAAGACAACGACCCAAAGCACACAGCCAAGAAAACCAAGGCCTGGTTCAATAGGGAAAAAGTCAAGGTGTTGGAGTGGCCTAGTCAGTCTCCTGACCTTAACCCAATTGAAAACTTGTGGAAGGAGCTCAAGAATAAAGTCCACATGAGACACCCAAAGAACCTAGATAACTTGGAGAAGATCTGCATGGAGGAGTGGGCCAAGATAACTCCACAGACCTGTGCCGGCCTGATCAGGTCTTATAAAAGACGATTATTAGCTGTAATTGCAAACAAGGGTTATTCCACAAAATATTAAACATAGGGGTTGTATAATAATTGACCCACACTTTTATGTTTAAAATTTTATAAAATTCAACTGAGCAACATAACTTTTTGGTTTGTAAGATTTATGCTTCTGTTCATAAAACCTACTCTCGTTTGCAGTTTGAAGGCTCTAACTTATTTGCATCTTATCAAACCAGCTAAATCTGCAGGGGGTTGAATACTACTTGTAGGCACTGTACATTACATTACTGATCCTGAGTTACCTCCTGTATTATACTCCAGAGCTGCACTCACTATTCTGCTGGAGCAGTCACTGTGTACATACATTACATTACTGATCCTGAGTTACCTCCTGTATTATACTCCAGAGCTGCACTCACTATTCCGCTGGTGCAGTCACTGTGTACATACATTACTGATCCTGAGTTACCTCCTGTATTATACTCCAGAGCTGCACTCACTATTCTGCTAGTGCAGTCATTGTGTACATACATTACATTACTGATCCTGAGTTACCTCCTGTATTATACTCCAGAGCTGCACTCACTATTCCGCTGGTGCAGTCACTGTGTACATACATTACATTACTGATCCCGAGTTACCTCCTGTATTAATACTCCAGAGCTGTATTCTTCAGATAAGGGGTAAATAAAATAATTCCTATAATGCAGTGAACCAACAGTTTGTGGGGGTTTTCTTAATTAGATCACCCTGTAAATGCAAAGTCTACATAAAGGGACACCGTAAAACCATATTTGATATTTTTAGCAGCCAAATGTTTCTGTAAATAATAGTTTTTCTCATCGGCACCACAGAAAAGCTGAATGTTCTCACTCCATAAAATGCTTTACTCCAACAAGGCTGTCTAAACTGAGGCTTAGCTAAAATGATAAAAAGGGTCGGTCCACCTTTTATCCCTTTTTTTCCTTATATGCTTGTATTTTTGGCTAAAAAAATATTTTTTTTTGCAATTGGATTTCCTTAAAAATCTGTGTTGCACTGTCTATTGCTGGCTGAAGAAGGGGTTAACTGAGAATCTAACAGTGAGCTCATTCTGAGTGTCTAACTGGAAAGTTTATCACCTTTTCAGTCCTTTTTTTCAGCTTCTCAGCTGATTTATGACCACAAACCACTTCAAAGATGAATGTGCAGGGAAGGAGAGAGCCTGTAAAATCCAAATGGTGCAAAAAGTTTAATGAAATTGATCTTCAAAAATTATTTTAAGCCCCAAATTCATGCATTTAAGCAGAAAAATATAGATATTCTCCCCAGAGGTGGACAACCCCTTTAAGCTTTTGTCCTTCTTCGAGAACTGCACTTACGGCCTGGGGATCTGAAGCTTCTCAAGCAAGATGCGATTTACTAATTCAGGCAAGAACGGATCACTAACTGTGCTGCCCCTTTAAGAGAATTTCAGATCATTCAACAAGGCAGTAAAAAGACACAAATGACGAGATACATTATATTTAATTCCATTTATTCCACAAGTGTTATTTCAAGTACAGTAAGACTGAGAAATACAATGTAGTAGGGGCGCAGCGGGGCAGGTGCCCTGTGTTCATATGAATGACGGTTTACATTGGATGCAGGATTAGAAAGTTACAATGTTCACACAAGGACAGCATCTCACAAATGGATACAAAGACAAGAAAACCAAATGTAGCAAAGGAAAAAGCACCAAAAAAAAATGTCAGCGTGTATTCCAGATTAATGCAGCAACGGCGTAACACAACATATGGATGATGACCAGACAAGGCGCAACAGAGCGGCCATACTGGTCTCCAATCGGAGGCCGCTGTGTGATCGGAGGGGTGCACTGCGCCATCCAAAGTTTTGGGAAAGTTGGATGATGTTCCAATCTGTCTTCCTGCTTAATGTAAGAGAAGGAGATCAGCGGGGAACACCATGTGGAGATTGGAGGAGTCGCCATGGTCCAGTAGGGGGAATACCTTTCAGAGTGTGTTGGAAAATAGTGGACAACCCCTTTAAATGCATTTAAAGGTATCTGCAAATGTAGTCACCTGCGCAACAGCCTGGATTCTGTGAAGGATTCTGCATCGCGAGGGCTGTAGCCGAGAACCATGTATTCCTTGCAGACCCGCTCGTTTATGTAGATTCATCCAAAATTAACACTACATTAGGAAACTGCTTATAATGCAATTACCTAATATATTAAAAGGAGCTTTAAACGTCGGCTCATCTTCAAGTCAATATGACCTTATATAATGGAACTCATAAAGGAGGACAAAATATACGATATAAAGACCGTGGAACAGCACCTGCGCACATTGGAGACAGTGGGTACGACCTGCTGCTGCTGCTGCCAAGTGTCTGTTTTTTCCATTGATGCCATTATTATTATTATTATTTTTTTTTAATATAAAACATGCCAGTTTAAAATAGCAATTGAACGCATGTGATAAAATAATCTGTGGCAGCTTCGATTAAAAAAATATCATCCGTCAGACCCATGCATCCTGGTCAGTAAAGCATCTGGTTAATAAAATAGAGAAATCTGCAGATTAGCAATATCCAGTAGAAAGGTGCAACAGACGCGAGAGGAGCTCATCAACGGGCATGTCACATGCTAGCAAAATATAGATATTTTTCTTTTACTAATTCTGCTATATAGGGTGAATGATCTCTGCACAGTTATATGCCACCCCGGTTGAGTGTCAGGCTGGACGACTGCCCAAACCACATACGCCAACAACTTGCATATTAATATTTCTGACAATAGGGACTTACCAGCTCATTTATATTTTAGAGAAATGCTATTCTGATGCTCTCAGCCATCTGTGGTGGAAGTACAACTCCCAGCATGTCCTGGGCTGTTGCCTAGCAACAAGTGCTGCCATGAGCAGGTGACTACCATAATTGTCCTTGCTCCTATGGAGACTTGCAAAGTCACCTGCGGAAGTGCAGAAGTGTAGGCAGGACTCGGGGAAGATGGCCGTCCTACATGGGAACTTAAAATTGGAGGAATCTGGTCCCTCCAGAATTTGTTTCCCACCTATATTTACTAGTCCTACAAATGGGCAGGACTTGGCTAAACCACACCCAAAAGTGTACGTTTTGGGGCGATCCCAGGGGTAGGGCCAAAATTTTGCACTGGAAAAGTTGGCACGCATGTAATATTTATGTGATGTCTTATAGACACATGTACAGTAATGACTGATTTCAGACAACCATCCATTTATAAAGGCTGTATAGAGATTTCACACCCCTTTGGCACTGCTGAGACATTTCTGTTACTAGAAGACCCATTTATCCTAATAACAGAAACCTGAGCTGTAACAAAGGGGTTTAAAGCCTTTTTCATTTTGGAGATCAGTGGGGGTCTGAGATAAAAGATCCTATTCCATGGATCTATAACAGAGTAGATGATCATTTACTGTGGACTTCCCCTTTAAGAACACTAAATGTTCTCTTTTATAGCCAAGTGTCAGTAAGGAGGGGATAAAGGCCTGTGATAACTCAGTGCATCTCTCTTCTGTGATGTTCCTGCCTCTTCTGCATCATTTCAACTAGTGTTATCGGGGGCAGAAGGTACCAAGGACCCCAGGAGATTCGCCCCATAATGCCAAGCAGCTGCCTCATTAACCATCATTGGTCACTTTTGATAGAAAAATCTTAATGAACTAAGCAGGATCAGGAAGGACAGGAGACATTAAGCTTCCAGTTAACAGTTCCCCCAGGTCATTATATAATGATGAGTTTAGATTTAGGCCTGAAAAGCTTTACGAGAAAACAAAACCTTCCTCTAATGCAAAATGAATTACCTTACTTTCAGTAGCACAAACATCTTGCAACTGCAGCAGAAGACGCTGCGACCCCCAAGATGTAAGGAGAGCAGCGGCAATGCTGTGAACAAGTCACCATCAAGCTGAGGTTTCTGCAGCTTTGTAAACATGGGTCCCTCCCGGCCGGCAAATCGTTCACCCGCTCTCGGGGGAGATCTGAGGAAATTCCTTGTAGATTTCCTGGATGATCATTTTGTCCATCTGACTGTGAGGTCCTTCCTCTTCTTCATCGAGAATACGCTGCATTATGCTGTGCAGGTCCTGACGGCGGTGCAGGTGCTGCAGGTAGTCAGTGGAGCGGATGATGGCGTACATCAGGGAGAGGTATTCCATCCGCAGCTGCAGGGATGGGAGGAATCAGTAATTACAGACTAGAATGCATCAGGGTTTATGCACATTTCATCCTTTGCATCTTTGTAAACTGAGAAATCCATAGTGTTACCTGCTGCATATATTGACACGCTGCAGATTTTACAGGGTTAACCAACACTGACAATTTTTTCCTAGGCGTAGGTGTGTTTTTCTGGTGCCTTTCAAAGAGAGCAGACATCTCTTCTGGGGCCACCACAGACCTCCGGAGTTGGAATGCGCTGGATCCAGAGCTGTGGAGTCGGAGCCCATTTTGGTGGAGTCGGTATAAAATGGACCGACTCCGACTCATAAAATATATAATAAATTGGGTGCAGTAGTTCAATGCAGTTTGTGGGGAATATTTTTTCATAGGAATTTGGGAAAGTTATGAAATGTCCTATTCCTGATCTAAGGGTCTAGACTTTTAGCTGAGATGAATCTGTGCTACAGTGAATTTATCACTTAAACATGAGCCATGTATGAGGGAGTCGGAGCTGGTGTCATGGAAATTGAGGAGTCTGAGTCGCGGGTTTCGCTCACCGACTCCACAGCCCTGGCTGGATCAATGAGGGTGATGCAAGGCAAGGAAGTCCAGTTTATTGTTTTACAACCATCCATGCCTAGAAAAATGGAATTTCAGTGCAGGACAACCCCTAGAAGTCCATATTTAGGTGTCTGAGAAGCTATGAGACACATGTGGTTAGAAGAACTTCATTGCAAGACTATGAACGGTGATGTTCCTTGTACCTTATCTCCAGGAGAAAGATCCGCCATCTGTCGCACAATGATATCGATCATTACCATCAGGTCCGTGTGGTACAAGATGTTAGCCGTGGCTGAGCTGGCGAATACATCCTGCAGGATCTTCAGCACAGAGTGCGGGGGCTGAGGCTGGTGCTTAAAGATACAAACAGGATCATCTGGTAACGAGAGAAGACGTGACAAGTAAGTGACCTCTTCATTACAAGAACCGAAAACAGGGAAGGACATTCACACACCCACCTCCTCTGTTCAGGAGCAGAAGAAGCTTTTCTGTAAAGATCTTCACATTGGGACGTTTACACAGAGTTTTCATAATCACATTATTTGCTGGAACTACAAAAAAGTTCAATAAAGAAGTTGTGTATCCTAAGGGGGCAGTATTATAGTAGTTATATTCTTGTACATAGGGAGCAGTATTATAGTAGTTATATTCTTGTACATAGGGAGCAGTATTACAGTAGTTATATTCTTGTACATAGGGAGCAGTATTATAGTAGTTATATTCTTGTACATAGGAGCAGTATTATAGTAGTTATATTCTTGTACATAGGGAGCAGTATTATAGTAGTTATATTCTTGTACATAGGAGCAGTATTATAGTAGTTATATTCTTGTACATAGGGAGCAGTATTATAGTAGTTATATTCTTGTACATAGGGAGCAGTATTACAGTAGTTATATTCTTGTACATAGGGAGCAGTATTATAGTAGTTATATTCTTGTACATAGGAGCAGTATTATAGTAGTTATATTCTTGTACATAGGAGCAGTATTATAGTAGTTATATTCTTGTACATAGGAGCAGTATTATAGTAGTTATATTCTTGTACATAGGGCAGTATTATAGTAGTTATATTCTTGTACATAGGAGCAGTATTATAGTAGTTATATTCTTGTACATAGGAGCAGTATTATAGTAGTTATATTCTTGTACATAGGAGCAGTATTATAGTAGTTATATTCTTGTACATAGGGACAATATTATAGCAGTTATATTCTTGTACATAGGGAGCAGTATTATAGTAGTTATATTCTTGTACATAGGGGGTAGTATTACAGTAGTTATATTCTTGTACATAGGGGCAGTATTATAGTAGTTATATTCTTGTACATAGGGGGCAGTATTATAGTAGTTATATTCCTGTACATAGGAGCAGTATTATAGTAGTTATATTCTTGTGCATAGGGGCAGTATTATAGTAGTTATATTCTTGTACATAGGGACAATATTATAGCAGTTATATTCTTGTACATAGGGGGCAGTAATATAGTAGTTATATTCTTGTACATAGGGGATAGTATTATAGTAGTTATATTCTTGTACATAGGGGGCAGTATTATAGTAGTTATATTCTTGTACATAGGGGGCAGTATTATAGTAGTTATATTCTTGTACATAGGGGGCAGTATTATAGTAGTTATATTCTTGTACATAGGGGGCAGTATTATAGTAGTTATATTCTTGTACATAGGGGCAGTATTATAGTAGTTATATTCTTGTACATAGGGGCACTATTATAGTAGATATATTCTTGTACATAGGAGCGGTATTATAGTAGTTATATTTTTGTACATAGGGAGCAGTATTATAGTAGTTATATTCTTGTATAAGGGGCAGTATTATAGTAGTTATATTCTTGTATAAGGGGCAGTATTATAGTAGTTATATTCTTGTACATAGGAGCAGTAATATAGTAGTTATATTCTTGTACATAGGAGCAGTATTATAGTAGTTATATTCTTGTACATAGGAGCAGTATTATAGTAGTTATATTCTTGTACATAGGAGCAGTATTATAGTAGTTATATTCTTGTACATAGGGCAGTATTATAGTAGTTATATTCTTGTACATAGGAGCAGTATTATAGTAGTTATATTCTTGTACATAGGGAGCAGTATTATAGTAGTTATATTCTTGTACATAGGGGGTAGTATTACAGTAGTTATATTCTTGTACATAGGGGCAGTATTATAGTAGTTATATTCTTGTACATAGGGGGCAGTATTATAGTAGTTATATTCCTGTACATAGGAGCAGTATTATAGTAGTTATATTCTTGTGCATAGGGGCAGTATTATAGTAGTTATATTCTTGTACATAGGGAGCAGTATTATAGTAGTTATATTCTTGTATAAGGGGCAGTATTATAGTAGTTATATTCTTGTATAAGGGGCAGTATCATAGTAGTTATATTCTTGTACATAGGAGCAGTAATATAGTAGTTATATTCTTGTACATAGGAGCAGTATTAAAGTAGTTATATTCTTGTACATAGGGGGCAGTATTATAGTAGTTATATTCCTGTACATAGGAGCAGTATTATAGTAGTTATATTCTTGTGCATAGGGGCAGTATTATAGTAGTTATATTTTTGCGCATAGGAGCAGTATTATAGTAGTTATATTCTTGTACATAGGGACAATATTATAGTAGTTATATTCTTGTACATAGGGAGCAGTATTATAGTAGTTATATTCTTGTACATAGGGGGCAGTATTATAGTAGTTATATTCTTGTATAAGGGGCAGTATTATAGTAGTTATATTCTTGTATAAGGGGCAGTATTATAGTAGTTATATTCTTGTACATAGGAGCAGTAATATAGTAGTTATATTCTTGTACATAGGAGCAGTATTATAGTAGTTATATTCTTGTACATAGGAGCAGTATTATAGTAGTTATATTCTTGTACATAGGAGCAGTATTATAGTAGTTATATTCTTGTACATAGGGGGCAGTATTATAGTAGTTATATTCTTGTACATAGGGGGCAGTATTATAGTAGTTATATTCTTGTACATAGGGGGCAGTATTATAGTAGTTATATTCTTGTACATAGGAGCAGTATTATAGTAGTTATATTCTTGTATAAGGGGCAGTATTATAGTAGTTATATTCTTGTATATGGGGGGCAGTATTACACTAGTTATAGTGATGTACATGGGGGCAGTATTATAGTAGTTATATTCTTGTACATGGGGGCAGTATTATGGTAGTTATATTCTTGTAGATAGGGGCAGTATTATAGTAGTTATATTCTTGTACATAGGAGCAGTATTATAGTAGTTATATTCTTGTACATAGGGAGCAGTATTATAGTAGTTATATTCTTGTACATAGGAGCAGTATTATAGTAGTTATATTCTTGTAGATAGGGGCAGTATTATAGTAGTTATATTCTTGTACATACGAGCAGTATTATAGTAGTTATATTCTTGTACATAGGGAGCAGTATTATAGTAGTTATATTCTTGTACATAGGAGCAGTATTATAGTAGTTATATTCTTGTATAAGGGGCAGTATTATAGTAGTTATATTCTTGTATATGGGGGCAGTATTACACTAGTTATAGTGATGTACATGGGGGCAGTATTATAGTAGTTATATTCTTGTACATGGGGGCAGTATTATGGTAGTTATATTCTTGTAGATAGGGGCAGTATTATAGTAGTTATATTCTTGTACATAGGAGCAGTATTATAGTAGTTATATTCTTGTACATAGGAGCAGTATTATAGTAGTTATATTCTTGTACATAGGAGCAGTATTATAGTAGTTATATTCTTGTACATAAGAGCAGTATTATAGTAGTTATATTCTTGTACATAGGGACAATATTATAGTAGTTATATTCTTGTACATAGGAGCAGTATTATAGTAGTTATATTCTTGTACATAGGGAGCAGTATTATAGTAGTTATATTCTTGTACATAGGGGCAGTATTATAGTAGTTATATTCTTGTACATAGGGAGCAGTATTATAGTAGTTATATTCTTGTACATAGGGGCACTATTATAGTAGTTATATTCTTGTACATAGGGGCGGTATTATAGTAGATATATTCTTGTACATAGGAGCAGTATTATAGTAGTTATATTCTTGTACATAGGGAGCAGTATTATAGTAGTTATATTCTTGTATAAGGGGCAGTACTATAGTAGTTATATTCTTGTATAAGGGGCAGTATTATAGTAGTTATATTCTTGTACATAGGAGCAGTATTATAGTAGTTATATTCTTGTACATAGGAGCAGTATTATAGTAGTTATATTCTTGTATAAGGGGCAGTATTATAGTAGTTATATTCTTGTACATAGGGAGCAGTATTATAGTAGTTATATTCTTGTACATAGGAGCAGTATTATAGTAGTTATATTCTTGTATAAGGGGCAGTATTATAGTAGTTATATTCTTGTACACAGGGGGCAGTATTATAGTAGTTATATTCTTGTACATAGGGTGCAGTATTATAGTAGTTATATTCTTGTACATAGGGTGCAGTATTATAGTAGTTATATTCTTGTACATAGGAGCAGTATTATAGTAGTTATATTCTTGTACATAGGGGCACTATTATAGTAGATATATTCTTGTACATAGGAGCGGTATTATAGTAGTTATATTCTTGTACATAGGGAGCAGTATTATAGTAGTTATATTCTTGTATAAGGGGCAGTATTATAGTAGTTATATTCTTGTATAAGGGGCAGTATTATAGTAGTTATATTCTTGTACATAGGAGCAGTATTATAGTAGTTATATTCTTGTACACAGGGGGCAGTGTTATAGTAGTTATATTCTTGTACATAGGAGCAGTATTATAGTAGTTATATTCTTGTACATAGGGGGCAGTATTATAGTAGTTATATTCTTGTACATAGGGGGCAGTATTATAGTAGTTATATTCTTGTACATAGGGAGCAGTATTATAGTAGTTATATTCTTGTACATAGGGGCAGTATTATAGTAGTTATATTCTTGTACATAGGGAGCAGTATTATAGTAGTTATATTCTTGTACATAGGGGCACTATTATAGTAGATATATTCTTGTACATAGGAGCGGTATTATAGTAGTTATATTCTTGTACATAGGGAGCAGTATTATAGTAGTTACATTCTTGTATAAGGGGCAGTATTATAGTAGTTATATTCTTGTATAAGGGGCAGTATTATAGTAGTTATATTCTTGTACATAGGAGCAGTATTATAGTAGTTATATTCTTGTACATAGGGTGCAGTATTATAGTAGTTATATTCTTGTACATAGGAGCAGTATTATAGTAGTTATATTCTTGTATAAGGGGCAGCATTATAGTAGTTATATTCTTGTACATAGGAGCAGTATTATAGTAGTTATATTCTTGTACACAGGGGGCAGTGTTATAGTAGTTATATTCTTGTACATAGGAGCAGTATTATAGTAGTTATATTCTTGTACATAGGGGGCAGTATTATAGTAGTTATATTCTTGTACATAGGGGGCAGTATTATAGTAGTTATATTCTTGTACATAGGGAGCAGTATTATAGTAGTTATATTCTTGTACATAGGGGCAGTATTATAGTAGTTATATTCTTGTACATAGGGAGCAGTATTATAGTAGTTATATTCTTGTACATAGGGGCACTATTATAGTAGATATATTCTTGTACATAGGAGCGGTATTATAGTAGTTATATTCTTGTACATAGGGAGCAGTATTATAGTAGTTATATTCTTGTATAAGGGGCAGTATTATAGTAGTTATATTCTTGTATAAGGGGCAGTATTATAGTAGTTATATTCTTGCACATAGGAGCAGTATTATAGTAGTTATATTCTTGTACATAGGAGCAGTATTATAGTAGTTATATTCTTGTACATAGGAGCAGTATTATAGTAGTTATATTCTTGTACATAGGAGCAGTATTATAGTAGTTATATTCTTGTACATAGGGGGCAGTATTATAGTAGTTATATTCTTGTACATAGGGGGCAGTATTATAGTAGTTATATTCTTGTACATAGGAGCAGTATTATAGTAGTTATATTCTTGTATAAGGGGCAGTATTATAGTAGTTATATTCTTGTACATAGGGAGCAGTATTATAGTAGTTATATTCTTGTACATAGGAGCAGTATTATAGTAGTTATATTCTTGTATAAGGGGCAGTATTATAGTAGTTATATTCTTGTATATGGGGGGCAGTATTACACTAGTTATAGTGATGTACATGGGGGCAGTATTATAGTAGTTATATTCTTGTACATGGGGGCAGTATTATGGTAGTTATATTCTTGTACATAGGGGGCAGTATTATAGTAGTTATATTCATGTACATAGGGGGCAGTATTATAGTAGTTATATTGTTGTACATAGGGGGCAGTATTATAGTACTTATATTCCTGTACATAGGGGGCAGTATTATAGTAGTTATATTCATGTACATAGGGGGCAGTATTATAGTAGTTATATTCTTGTACATAGGCGGCAGGATTACAGTACTCAGCATGCTGTGAGTGTGACATGTCTGGAGTGACATGTTGGGGTTAATCGCAGTCGCTCTTAATGTTTAGGTCTTGAGCGGCGTTAGTTCTGGACACATACCTGCTAAGTGTAAGTTAAATGCCAGCAGCACATTGACGAACAGGTCGGGCAGCTGCTCGGTTGTGTCTGAAGGCAGACCGTCCTCAATCACTTCAAGGAGGAACTGGACAAACTGGGAGTTGAGATGCTCTGTAGTAACGAGAGTGGTATGAATGTATTTATGTTCCCAGCTGCTGCACATCGTATGGCGAGACTCACGTCCCGGATCATTGATTGTGAGCACCGCTACTATGAACATATGTCCATGTGTGAATGTGTTTAGAGGGAAAACAAATGAGAACCCATGCCAGATGATAAACGTGCCTGAAGGAATCCTGCCTGCGAAGCCAAGCCACTCAATCCTTGCCTGAGGCCAAACTCCACTGAGTAAGTCAGTGCCCCCATCCCACCCTCCGCCCCCACTCCAAAAAAGAAAATCATCCAGTAAATATATAGCGTTGCGGTGTCCTTCCCTATGATGTGGTCACAATTTAACAGCCGTATTATAGCAGCAAGATCCACATGGACAGATGTGACATGGACGCTACAGGCCTCTGGCGACACTTACCGTAATGGTGGTAGGGAAGAGGCTCCCCCATAGAGAAGATCATGGACAGGACTAATGCGGAGTAGCAGAGCTTCTGGTGCTCTGTAAGAGAAGAGGACATTGATTTAGCGTCACGTCTCCGCTTTTATAGAGGAGTTCAATGTTAGATGATGTTAACAGATTAATACTTTGTGAGTTTTCGGCATTGGACTCTCTGGGATTTCTAGAAGTAAAGTGGTTGTGTAGGAAAACCCCTGGAAATGAAGCTTAAAAACGAGCATCCCCATCTCATCTAAGTGGGGGTCCAATGTCTGACCACAAGAATGAAGGAGCCGAGGGTCGATGGCATATGGAGACTATTACACTACAGAACTCTCTGAATGACTTTGTATCGTCCTCGGTCTCCTCTACCCATAACAAGACGACATTCAATTTTGGAATCTGGTGTTTGCGAATCATAAATCTGGCCCCGATCCAGAAAGCAAAGAACATAGGGAATTGATTGTAGGGATTAGCGTAGGAATATTCACACTCTAATGGAGTTAGGATCAGAGACAATGAAGATGGTGCCGTTATGGCGTCTCTCGCTTTCATGTGCTCTGTTGACACCACTGTCTTTATCGTCTCAGGACGGGTGGGTGACGAGCTGCCAACCTGCATGACAATCCGTCCCCGCGGTGGAAATCTCACACTTCAAAGACCTTAAACGTTTAACCAGTTGGCTTCAGTCACATCAGGTCCCAGGGAGCCCGAATATTCCCGTCCCGAGGAAGGGCACGGGCGGCTTCACCAGGCGTAAAAGGGATTAGAACCGACAATGCAGCAGACGTCCGCCCCAAACTCCTAAGCCCCAAAACAGCT
The DNA here is from genome assembly GCF_046119375.1 of Phyllobates terribilis. NCBI lineage: Eukaryota > Metazoa > Chordata > Amphibia > Anura > Dendrobatidae > Phyllobates > Phyllobates terribilis. Next base: position 367,932,674 of record NW_027362768.1, read on the forward strand.
TACCATGACTGAAATTCAAGGTCGTTTTTGAATCTTCACAGGACGCCATCTTTTTTTTCTATAACAAGTTGTTAATACGGTTTATAACAAACGTGATGGTCTTTAAAGGTGATTTTTCTCCACTGAAAGACCCAATATCCATTCATTTTCTGTACTAGAAGCTTCACTACAGCCCCCTCTAGGACGTTTCACGCAGCAAATGAGATGTTCTGAGCAGGACACCATCTAGTAATATACTGTATATATATATAATACAGTAATAGGGTTTATGGAAAAATGTTTGTTTTTAACGTGATTTTTCTTCACTGCAAGACCCGAGATCTATTAATTTCTTCAACAGAAGCTTCACTGCAGCCCTTCTAGGACATTTCACTCAGTGAACGAGATGTTTAGAAATATGTTAATTTACAACATGATTTTTCTTAATCGCAAGACCCAAGATTAATCTTATTTTCTGAAACAGAAGAAGCCTCACTACAGACCCCCCAGGACCTTTTACATGCTGTTGTCACAGTTTAGAAGTGACTTCACATAGAATTCTAGTGACGGAGCGGGAGGGTTGGGGAGGTAGCAATGTCCAGCATCTCCTCCAACAAGAGGATTAAAAAATATATATATTCCAGAGTCGTCTGTAAAGCAAACAGTTCACCTAATAACAAAAGCATCAGATTTTGTGAGAGGTTTTCATTTTTGGCCACAGGTACAGATTACACTTGCTTTGCGACTTGCCATAGCTGTATATAGTTGCTGTCTTCTGCAATGGTGTATACTATGGAGGACAAGACCTTGACTTCCATAGTTATATGACATGGCGCTGACCCCAATTTTAAAGGGTCTGAACTCCTTTTGAACCAGTAGCCTATTTAGCAATTTTAAGGGTTTTTCCGGTGTCCAGCACTTGCTCCGGATCAGTAGTGTAAAGCCATTTTCCTACAATTGTTTCGCATTTATGGAGGCCATTATCATATAGGACCTGAAAGCCGCGTTACTACAGGATGAATGTTTTTGCTCTCCTGCTCTACACCTTCACATTTCGTGATTGCAGCCTGTTACTAGGAGCAGCGTCTACGCGCCAGGAGCTGCGGATTTACAATCCTTTATTTATACACCGTACATGTTCTTTAATGTCTAGCCGTGATTTATAAATGGTTCTGCTCCTTAGTTTCCACCCGGGAACGCACTGCACTGAAATACCCGTACGCCGGCATGGAGCGCACAGAGCGATTCTGTCTCTTCGCCTTTCTTGTGTGACTTGCAAGCTTTTAACACAAAGTGACATTCATTTAGTGAATAATAAATACATAAAACCAGACGGAGAAAGATCACAGCACGAAAAAACGACAAAGACTGAATGTGAAATAAAAACTAGAGAGGAAAAAGGCCACCCAGGAGGCAGAGCCATTGTCCGGCTCCTCCATCACAGCGGGATTAGATAATCACACCTTTCTTTTTAGGTATTCAAAGATCCTGTATATAAAATATGCCGCCATGACAAGATGGCCTATAATGGTGTGTGCAACAAGTCTAAAACATATGGGAAACTATACAGCAAATCTAAAATGTGTGCACAGTGCTCCGAGGTGCGGAGTCTACGGAAACCCATCTGTTCTTTAACGTCAACCCCCCCTCGCCTTTCCCGATCTAATCTCTAGGTATGGACCCCAGAGCAGCCACGTCACTGCCGTAGTAGTGGAAGATATAGATATATCTCATATAACAGCTGATATACATTGGTGGTGATTGCTATATACAAGAAGTGACAACCGTTGTGATCACCTTGTGGTTGTCACTGTCCCCACTCAAGCGCCTTGTGCAGAAATTAAGTCAAGGTCAATACTGATTCCTATTCTCTTCCCATGTGTCCCGCTGCCGAGCGAGGAGTCCAGGGGCCGGCATAATAGTACAGATGATTTCTGGGCGATACAGGAATTAAAACACTCTGAAACCGTGTGATCAATAGGCAGCAATAAAATACAAAATGGAAGAATTATCATTGCCAAGAAATGACTTTCCAGGAAAGTATTGGCAGTGCATTGTATATTCGCGGTCATATAATGTTGTGTGCTAATGCAAGGACGATTAATGGCGTCTTCTGCTCCAAACTTTACTGTATTACAGGGGAAATGATGCAGAGAAAGAGGTCCGTTCTCCAGAACATCAGATACAGGACAAAGCCAACCTGCATCCTGCAGAGGAAATAGGACTGAGCTGCAGCTGTTATTACCCATCACTTTACCTAATATTTTCGGTATATGCAGCTCCCTAATCTTGTGTATGAAACAATTTAAAAATACAGAAGTTAATGGTTCAATTTAGCTGAGCCAATAATCAGGGAAGCAGAGTTTCTACGCGCGGTCTTTCTCAACCATTGGCCCCTCTAAACACTGGGCTTATTTTTAAGCCAGTCTAAAAATTATCGCTATTAGTAGCACATTGCCCCTTGTAAACGTGACACACTGACGACAACATGAATCTATGGGCACTGGTCGAGTGTACTAAAGACAGCTCTCTGTGCATTGAGTGTAAACAGCTCTGTAAATGATAGCCGATCAGTGGTCATCTAATGATCTTGGCATAAGACGCTGCTGGTGTTTGGGGGGCTAAATATTCCATTTCAGTTCTTCAGTACAAATTTCTCCAAGGAACTCACCTTGAGTGTGTGTCTGCATGTCACGGGCCAGCTCCATGGGCAGGATAGAGTTAACAAGACAAGAAATAATGGAGGCATCCAGATTGCACATGGCTCCGAAACACTTCAGAAGTAACAAGCGCAGCGACACTCGATGCTCCTGAGGGGGAAAAAACACAAGCACAGGTAAAAAACAATGATGAGAGTCGTGCTGAGGTAGGACCCCCGATCTGTCAGGACACTACATGGTGGTCACACTTGGCTATTTCCCATAGACTTCAGTGGGCAGAAATGTCCATAAAAGTGGCCACCACTCTGCAGGTATGACCATAAGTAAGGGAGAATAAGACTGCGGTGCGCAGATTTACGTGCCGATCAGATGAACAGTCCATGAAGTTCTCCTTTTGTTAGACAATGTGTAGATTTACCGATTCTGACTCTAAACACAAACACTTCCACATACACAAGGCTGAAATAACACCTCCGACAGATGGAGATTTTACAGAAAATTTTGCTCTTTTTTGGTAGCTGCCAGATGCTTTTCTTTTACACACCAATAAGTTTACGGAAAGCGCTGCCAGGAATTATGGGAATATACTACTTACCATTTGATAATAAGCCACCAGGGACAATACGGCCTCAAACTGGCTCCTCTTGCACATCTTCTTGCACACCTCGGGATCTGCATCTGTCTGGATGGAAACCGGGGCGCGTTACCTCGACTTTGGGGATATTATTGTGGAATATTTTTAGACGCTGCACATGTTATAATTAATTTAAGGGAATATGAGCCAAAACAGTAGACGAGTAGTGATATAGATGGTTTCTACACCGTCCATGCAGAGGAGGATAACGCTGATGGAAAAAGAATTAAAAGAGTTATAATAATGAAGATAACTTTGTGGGTCTGTAATAAGGTCCTGCAAACAGGAGGTTACTCAGACCTCTCACTTTTGGATTGCTGAGATTGTGCCGACGAGGTATCAGCAGCTCGTGCACGTGTCCTAATAAAGGGAATCTATAGGAGACTCATGCTGCCCGAACCATGTGCTGTATGAACCAGAGTCTGGCAATACGTCTAAGGCTATGTTCACACATGTTGTGTTTTTTTTCTGTTGCTAACTTTTCTCTGACAGGAAACAGCTGCGTTAAAAACGTAGGTTTTGTTGCGTTTTTTTTTTTTTTTTAACCACCCATTACTTCATGTGGGTGAAAAAATGCTGCAAATACGCAGCAAAAATGCAGGTGCGTTTTCTGCTGCAAAAATGCTGAAAGAAGTGACCATTATTATTACATGCTCTATTTTCCAAAAACACAACCAAGTCACAAAATACGCAGCAAAAAAAACAACAACATGTGTGGACAGAGAATTCTGGTTTCTCATAGACTTTGCTGGTACTTCAAAATGCAGCTGAAAATCTGCTTAAAAATCTGCAGAAAAATACGCTGCAAAACCCAACATGTGTGAACATAGCCTATGCTCTGGAAGACTGCAGAGTTTCAGAGAAAATATACTGGCACCAAGTATCTCTGATGTGTCTGTTCAAGAGGTCAGTCCCGGCGGCTTCTCCATGCCCAGATCCCACGACTGACGGGTCGCTGTTTATGAATGTGTATAGGAAGACACCTGTCAGTCACGGTGATGTGGATGGGGAGAAGCCGCCGGGTACCTGGCTCGGACTAGTCATCCGAGACTCATCTGTCACTCCCGGATGGATTTTCAGAGTATGTCTTCTTGGAAACACCGCAGCGTTCAGAGTAAGACCTGCACAGCCAGATTCTGATTCCTGCTGCCCGGGCACGAGTCGTCTCCTGACAGGTCCCCTTTAATTAGGATAAGACAGGAAGATGAGACCTGGCAAGCGTCAGTCACAGCAACATCAGCTTCCAAAATAGAAGTCAGGATCTCTGCATAAGCCTTTAAAAGGGTTAAACGGGTGACCTAATGAGCACAAGTACGGGGCGGTGTTAGGTGGCATTTGTATACAGTCCCTATCAATCAAATTAGTCTGCGCTGGATCTACACTGCAGAGAGACCCTGCAGTACAGGAACGTCAGAAACACAATAATTTAACCCCTTTAAAATTAGGACTTAAAATACACTAGATTCAGTGGCTACTATAAAGATTATCATTGGTTGGGGATTGATGCTGGGACAAGAGACAGAGTGGAAAAGTGCAAGATTGTTGTCTATTGGACTCCCCACCCCAACAAAGACTCATAGCAAAAAATAATAGACACCTGCAGGTTATTTCCGGGTGCACGGACATTAATAACATGATGCAGCTTTATCACAACATATAATGCATCAAATGAAGCAAAATGCAAAACTATAAAGCTATCAAACTCCAATCTAAAGACTTGAGAATCCTGGGGTCATTAACACACACAATTAGCATTAGCCCCTTTTGTACAAACTAGAACCCTCCGTTCACAAACCAGTTACTGCACATAGAGGGAAGGGGGTAAGCCCATTTTCAGTGACGCACCAGGATTAGGAGGAGTTCCTCCAGGTAGCAGAGGATGACATTTTCATCTTCGTAGAGGGCCCAGCTGCGCTGCTGAGCGTCATCCTTGTGCCTGGCCAAGTCTGCAAAGATGACCTCCAGGCGCTGCTCGTCGTGACAGATCTGGCCGGAAGGTAATCCAGTGCTGGAGTCCTGGAAATCAGACAGGAGACATTTCAGCATCAGGAACCATCTATTCTACAGCTGTTATTTGGCAACTCAATGTGAGAGGGAAAATCATGACCTCCAGATTAGAGAACCATTGCATTATGGGTAAAGAAATACTTGCATTTTTTTAGCTAAGAAGTTTTGCAGTTGGGTTTTATTTAAAGGAGTCGTCTCCTTTTTGTAAATAGTTCAAATTTCAAAGTGTAATTGCAAACCAGCGACTTTGCAATGTATTTCTTGTGAAAAATCAGGACATGGTCATAAATTATAGCAAGCTCACTGACTGATTCTCAGTTAACTTATTCTGGAACCAGCAATGCGCAGGGGGGAAAAAAAAAAAAGAGCCTGTTAAAAGTCAAACTGTGCAAAACTTTTAATGAAAGCCAAGTGCACAAATGTTTTTTTTTGTACAAAAAAAAACATACATTTAAGATTTTTTTGCTCATATAAGTCCTTTTAGCAGATCTCTGGGGGTGCTGTCTGTCAGACCCCAATCAATCTGATATCGAGAGCCTATCCCAACAAAGCGCCACCAAATTAAAATCCCTTTAACTAAAAATCTTCTCTTACTTTGCAAACGTCCCATGCAGGGGCGTACATAGGAATCATGGGGCCCCATAGCAGAAGTTCTAATTGGACCCCCCCCCAAAAAAAAAAATGTAAATAATTGTCGGGGTCACAGAAGAGCAGATCTCACAACCTTCCAGCCTTTACATAGTAATTTTCCTCCTGCTGAAGTCCTAGATCCCTCTTTCATTGCCCATAAAGTAGTGTGATGCCAACAATGGCAACAAAAGTGTCCCCAAACACAGTATGATACCTCCATGGTGAATTCCTCCACATTCACAGTATAATGTCCCTATTGTACCCCACCTCAACTCCCAAGGCAAAGTATGGTGACCCCAACACAGTATGATCCCCCAACTGTGACCCCCACACAGCCCTACATGCAATATAATGGGCCTACATACAGTATAATGGCCCCACACCTCTCCACACTCCACAGAGTATAATGCACTCGCCATGGTCCTCCACACAGTATAATGCACTCGCCATGATCCTCCACTCAGTATAATGCACTCGCCATGGTCCTCCACACAGTATAATGCACTCGCCATGGTCCTCCACACAGTATAAGACACTCGCCATGGTCCTCCACACAGTGTAAGACACTTGCCATGGTCCACCATACAGTATAAGACACTCGCCATGGTCCTCCACACGGTATAAGAAACTTGTCATGGTCCTCCACACAGCATAAGACACTCGCCATGGTCCTCCACACAGCATAAGACACTCGCCATGGTCCTCCACACAGCATAAGACACTCGCCATGGTCCTCCACGCAGTATAATGCACTCGCCATGGTCCTCCACGCAGTATAATGCACTCGCCATGGTCCTCCACGCAGTATAATGCACTCGCCATGGTCCTCCACGCAGTATAATGCACTCGCCATGGTCCTCCACGCAGTATAATGCACTCGCCATGGTCCTCCACGCAGTATAATGCACTCGCCATGGTCCTGTATGCAGTATAATGCACTCGCCATGGTCCTGTATGCAGTATAATGCACTCGCCATGGTCCTCCACGCAGTATAATGCACTCGCCATGGTCCTCCACGCAGTATAATGCACTCGCCATGGTCCTCCACGCAGTATAATACACTCGCCATGGTCCTCCACACGGTATAAGACACTCGTCATGGTCCTCCACACGGTATAAGACACTCGCCATGGTCCTCCACACGCTATAAGACACTCGCCATGGTCCTCCACACAGCATAAGACACTCGCCATGGTCCTCCACACAGTATAATGCACTCGCCATGGTCCTCCACGCAGTATAATGCACTCGCCATGGTCCTCCATGCAGTATAATGCACTCGCCATGGTCCTCCATGCAGTATAATGCACTCGCCATGGTCCTCCACGCAGTATAATGCACTCGCCATGGTCCTCCACGCAGTATAATGCACTCGCCATGGTCCTCCACGCAGTATAATGCACTCGCCATGGTCCTGTATGCAGTATAATGCACTCGCCATGGTCCTGTATGCAGTATAATGCACTCGCCATGGTCCTCCACACGGTATAAGACACTCGTCATGGTCCTCCACACGGTATATGACACTCGTCATGGTCCTCAACACAGTACAAGACACTAACCATGGTCCTCCACACAGTATAATGCACTTGCCATGGTCCTCCATACAGTAGAATGCACTCGCCATGGTCCTCCACGCCGTATAATGCACTCGCCATGGTCCTGTATGCAGTATAATGCATTCGCCATGGTCCTCCACACAGTATAATAAACTCCCCATGGTCCTCCACACAGTATAATGCACTCGCTATGGTCCTCCACACAGTATAATGAACTCCCCATGGTCCTCCACACAGTATAATGCACTCGCTAAGGTCCTCCACACAGTATAATGCACTCCCAATGGTCCTCAACACAGTATAATGCACCCCATGGTCCTGTACGCAGTATAATGCAGCCACCCATAGGGTAAAATGCAGCTTCCCCCCACCATAGGGTAAAATGCAGCCCCAGTCCTCCAGTTTTATCAGTACACACTGATTTATAAATAAATACATACTTACCGCTCCTCGTTCCCTGCTGCTTCAGTCTCTGCAGCGCATCTCTGTCATCACCTCAGCAGCTGCCAGCTCCACTGTCTGACACAGCGTGGAGCGTCATCACGCCGCTGCGTCAGACGCAGAGGAGGAATGATGGGAGAGAGAGTGTCACATGACTCTGCCTCCTCCATCACTGCTATCAACCAGGACCGACTCCAGGTTTTCGTGGGCCCCGGGCGAAAGAGTCTCAGTGGGCCCTTTAATACATACAGCATTCATGATGCAGAGATACGGTGGAGAAATATAGGTATAGTACACAGGGCCCAGTCTGTCCCCTCATCCTTCATATATGCAGACATGCACACACACACACACACACACACACACACACACACACACACGGGACGCAGACACGTACGCACTTGGTACGCAGACATGCACATACACGGTAAGCAGGCGCGTGCACACACACACAGTACGCAGACACGCGCGCGCACACACACACACACACACAGTACGCAGACACGCGCGCACACACAGTACGCAGACGCGCGCGCACACACAGTACGCAGACGCGCGCGCACACAGTACGCAGACGCGCGCGCACACAGTACGCAGACGCGCGCGCACACACAGTACGCAGACACGCGCGCGCGCACACACAGTACGCAGACACGCGCGCGCGCACACACAGTACGCAGACACGCGCGCGCACACACACACAGTACGCAGACACGCGCGCGCGCACACACACAGTACGCAGACACGCGCGCACACACACACAGTACGCAGACACACGCGCGCACACACACAGTACGCAGACACGCGCGCGCACACAGTACGCAGACACGCGCGCACACAGTACGCAGACACGCGCGCACACAGTACGCAGACACGCGCGCGCGCGCACACACAGTACGCAGGCGCGCGCGCACACAGTACGCAGGCGCGCGCTCGCACACACAGTACGCAGGCGCGCGCGCACACAGTACGCAGACACGCACGCGCGCGCACACACACACAGTACGCAGGCGCGCGCACGCACACAGTACGCAGACGCGCGCGCGCACACACAGTACGCAGACACGCGCGCGCGCACACACACAGTACGCAGACGCGCGCGCACACACAGTACGCAGACACGCGCGCGCGCACACACAGTACGCAGACGCGCGCGCGCGCACACAGTACGCAGACACGCGCGCGCACACACACACACAGTACGCAGACGCGCGCGCGCGCACACAGTACGCAGACACGCGCGCGCGCACACAGTACGCAGACACGCGCGCGCGCACACAGTACGCAGACACGCGCGCGCGCACACAGTACGCAGACACGCGCGCGCGCGCGCGCACACACAGTACGCAGACACGCGCGCGCGCGCACACAGTACGCAGACACGCGCGCGCGCGCACACACAGTACGCAGACACGCGCGCGCACACAGTACGCAGACACGCGCGCGCGCACACAGTACGCAGACACACACAGTACGCAGACACGCACGCGCGCGCGCGCACACACACACACACACAGTACGCAGACACGCGCGCGCGCGCGCACACACACACACAGTACGCAGACACGCGCGCGCACACACACACAGTACGCAGACACGCGCGCACACACACAGTACGCAGACACGCGCGCGCACACACACAGTACGCAGACACGCGCGTGCACAGTACGCAGGCACGCGCGCGCACACACAGTACGCAGACACGCGCGCGCACACAGTACGCAGACACGCGCGCGCACACAGTACGCAGACACGCGCGCGCACACAGTACGCAGACACGCGCGCGCACACAGTACGCAGACGCGCGCGCACACACAGTACGCAGACACGCGCGCGCACACAGTACGCAGACACACAGTACGCAGACACACACAGTACGCAGACACGCGCGCGCGCGCACACACACACACACACAGTACGCAGACACGCGCGCGCGCGCACACACACACAGTACGCAGACACGCGCGCACACACACACACAGTACGCAGACACGCGCGCGCGCACACACACAGTACGCAGACACGCGCGCGCACACACACAGTACGCAGACACGCGCGTGCACAGTACGCAGGCACGCGCGCGCACACAGTACGCAGACACGCGCGCGCACACAGTACGCAGACACGCGCGCGCACACACAGTACGCAGACACGCGCGCGCACACAGTACGCAGACACGCGCGCGCGCACACACACAGTACGCAGACACGCGCGCGCACACACAGTACGCAGACACGCGCGCGCACACACAGTACGCAGACACGCGCGCGCACACAGTACGCAGACACGCGCGCGCACACAGTACGCAGACACGCGCGCGCACACAGTACGCAGACACGCGCGCGCACACACAGTACGCAGACACGCGCGCGCACACAGTACGCAGACACGCGCGCGCACACAGTACGCAGACACGCGCGCGCACACAGTACGCAGACACGCGCGCGCACACACAGTACGCAGACACGCGCGCGCACACAGTACGCAGACACACAGTACGCAGACACGCGCGCGCGCACACACAGTACGCAGACACGCGCGCGCGCGCACACACAGTACGCAGACACGCGCGCGCGCGCACACACAGTACGCAGACACGCGCGCGCACACACAGTACGCAGACACGCGCGCGCGCACACAGTACGCGGACACACACAGTACGCAGACACGCGCGCGCGCACACACACACACACACAGTACGCAGACACGCGCGCGCGCGCACACACAGTACGCAGACACGCGCGCGCGCGCACACACACACAGTACGCAGACACGCGCGCGCGCGCACACACACAGTACGCAGACACGCGCGCGCACACACACAGTACGCAGACACGCGCGCGCACACACACAGTACGCAGACACGCGCGTGCACAGTACGCAGGCACGCGCGCGCACACAGTACGCAGACACGCGCGCGCACACAGTACGCAGACACGCGCGCGCACACACAGTACGCAGACACGCGCGCGCACACAGTACGCAGACACGCGCGCGCGCACACACACAGTACGCAGACACGCGCGCGCACACACAGTACGCAGACACGCGCGCGCACACAGTACGCAGACACGCGCGTGCACAGTACGCAGGCACGCGCGCGCACACACACAGTACGCAGACACGCGCGCGCACACAGTACGCAGACACGCGCGCGCACACAGTACGCAGACACGCGCGCGCACACAGTACGCAGACACGCGCGCGCACACAGTACGCAGACACGCGCGCGCACACAGTACGCAGACACGCGCGCGCACACAGTACGCAGACACGCGCGCGCACACACACAGTACGCAGACACGCGCGCGCACACACACACACAGTACGCAGACACGCACGCACACACACACACACACACACACAGTACGCAGACGCGCGCGCGCACACAGTACGCAGACACGCGCGCACACACAGTACGCAGACACGCGCGCACACACACAGTACGCAGACACACACAGTACGCAGACACGCGCGCGCGCACACACACAGTACGCAGACACGCGCGCACACACAGTACGCAGACACGCGCGCACACACACACACAGTACGCAGACACGCGCGCGCGCACACACAGTACGCAGACACGCGCGCACACACAGTACGCAGACACGCGCGCGCACACACACACAGTACGCAGACACGCGCGCGCACACACACAGTACGCAGACACGCGCGCGCACACACAGTACGCAGACACGCGCGCGCACACACAGTACGCAGACACGCGCGCGCACACACAGTACGCAGACATGCACATACACAAACAGATACACAGATAAGTACACATACAGACATACGTAAATATTTGAACACATTCTTAAAAACACATAAAACAGACAAATATACACTGTGTTCCAAATTATTATGCAAATAATATTTTCTCAGATTTTCCCAAATTACCTATATGAATTGCAGTCATTGTAATTTTCCAGTCAAATAACTATTAGAGTACAATTGAAAGGTTTTTGTACAAACTGCCTATGATAACAGGATATTTTTAAAAAAATAAAAACAAACTGCACTCAAAATGCATGTTCCAAATTATTATGCAGAGCAGAGTTTTCAACCTTTTCATTTTAATAAAGAACAAAAAAATGGTCATTTTTGAAATTATAAGCATTAGCAGGTTATTACAAACTGAAATCAAACAGTTTTCAACTCAAAACTTTATTCTAGGTGATGTTACATTTGCACATAGGACCGCTTGTTCGAAAGGAGCTTCTGAACTCTCTCGTCCATTGAATTTGTCAGGTTTTGGATGCCTTCTGCTTCAATTGTTTTCCATGAGGACAGAATACCCTCCCAGAGCTGTTGCTTAGATGTGAACTGCCTCCCACCATCATAGACACTCTTTTTGATGATGCTCCAGAGGTTCTCAATGGGGTTGAGGTCAGGGGAGCATGGGGGTCACACCATAAGTTTGTCCCCTTTTATGCCCATAGCAGCCAGAGATGCAGATGTGTTATGTGCAGCATGAGACGGGGCATTATCATGCATGAAATGATCTCGATGGTCCAGATGGATGGAGTGGAGGATGGCTGGTTGATGGACACCCCATGCAAACACGGCTACGGCGCTAACAAGGAGGAGGTGGAGTAATGTTTTGGGCTGGAATCATGGGGAGAGAGATTGTCGGCCCTTTTAGGATCCCTGAAGGGGTAAAGATGAACTCCATAATGTATGTTGAGTTTCTCAAACAGCACTTCCTTCCATGGTTCAAGAAGAAGAACCGTGCATTCCGCAGCAAGATCATTTTCATGCATGATAATGCCCCGTGTCATGCTGCACATAACACATCTGCATCTCTGGCTGCTATGGGCATAAAAGGGGACAAACTTATGGTGTGGCCCCCATGCTCACCTGACCTCAACCCCATTGAGAACCTCTGGAGCATCATCAAAAGGAGTGTCTATGATGGCGGGAGGCAGTTCACATCTAAGCAACAGCTCTGGGAGGGTATTCAGTCCTCATGCAAAACAATTGAAGCAGAAACCATCCAAAACCTGACAAATTCAATGGACGAGAGAGTTCAGAAGCTCCTTTCGAACAAGGGGTCCTATGTGCAAATGTAACATCACCTAGAATAAAGTTGAGTTGAAATCTGTTTGATTTCAGTGTGTAATAACCTGCTAATGCTTATAATTTCAAAAATGACCATTTTTTTGTTCTTTATTAAAATGAAAAGGTTGAAAACTCTTCTGTGCATAATAATTTGGAACATGCATTTTGAGTGCAGTTTGAGTGTTTTATTTTTTTAAAAATATACTGTCATCATAGGCAGTTTGTACAAAAACCTTTCAATTGTACTCTAATAGTTATTTGACTGGAAAATTACAATGACTGCAATTCATATAGGTAATTTGGGAAAATCTGAGAAAATATTATTTGCATAATAATTTGGAACACAGTGTATATACACAGTCATACACACAAGACACATTAGAAATATATTTAATATGGGGATTGGGGAATCTGGCGACAAGCCTCACTCACCTGCCCCTTGGCCTGTGTCCGGTCCAGCTGTGCAGGGCCGCCAGCTTGTCTGATGGCCATCACAGGCCCTGGACCATCAGAGGGGCCCACTCACCGTTGGGGCCCACACTGCTTCCCCAGAATCTCCACAGGGAGGACCTCCGGCGGTGTTTGATTGCCGGCACTTCATCCGAGCCCCCCTCGGGGCCTCCCTTTGTCAGGGCCCCCCTCGGGGCCAGCCTTCGTCAGGGCCTCCTTCATCATCGAGGGCCCCCCTCCTGCACCCCCCGCTCCGCTGTTTGATTGCCGCCGCTGCCCCCCGGAACTGTTTTCAGGCATGGCCGCGCGCAGTGCGCTGTGTGGCTGTGTCTGCTAGTAATGATGGCAGGGGCGACACAAGCACAATTATAGGCGCAGTGTCACCCCTGCCGTGTCATTACTACAATACACAGCCGCACAGCGCACTGCGCGCAGCCATGCCTGAAGACAGTGCCGGTGGCGGCAATCAAGCAGCTGAGCGGGGAGTGCAGGAGGGGGGCGACTGCTATGGGGCCCCCCCAGCCCCACGGGCCCCATAGCAGTCGCGTGGCCTGCCGCCATTGGTGGTACGCCACTGGTCCCATGAAATTTTTCTCTGGAAATTTGTGTAACTCTAAAGGAGTCAAAGCCTGGTCACAAATCTTACCGGCTAGCTAAACAAATCGATTGGCCAACATCTCAATTCCCCCATACACATGCACGCTTGGCTACATCCATTATAGGTTAATAGGGGGTTAATAAAAAAAAACAAAAAACAGACCATAAGTCATTACATCTAAGAACGCATTAACCATCATAGATCTAATGGAATCATTAACTTCTTGTGGGAAAGAGTAATAAATCTAGAAATGGCCATAAAGTTGGCGCTGGGACCGCCCCCGAGGACCCGATCCTTCACATTTCCAAGATCAATAACTATAACAAGAGCAGAGGAAGATGAGGAGCAACTTTGCGTTTTAGCCCATAACAATTAAAATGTCGCCCATAGATCAAGCGAAAGAAAAATATCCCCCGTCATCTGGATCTTACAAGGGGGCGAAGACATTTACAAGGTGTAATGACAGAGAGGAAGAATTTCACCTCCGATTGCTGCGCTTTTAGTTTTCAATTAAACCAAGGACAGGAACGAGAGTAAAGAAATCGTAAGAATCTAATTCACTTCAAAAGGAGCTGAGCTGCAAAATCAGAGACAACCCATGGACAGAGGTGGTGCTGTTTTTTGAGGAAAGCAGCCATTTTCTGTCTATATATTCCCTTTAACCCTTGATGGGCATCTTGTATATCTTAACCCCTTAAAGACCCTGGGATTTTGAGTTTTTGCATTTTCGTTTTTTCCTCCCCTTGCTCCCAGAGCAATAGTGTTTTTATTTTTTGGTCAATATGGCCATGTGAGGGCTTATTTTTTGTAGGACTAGTTGTACTTTTGAACGACATTACTGGTTTTACCATATCTTGTACGGGAAAATGGGAAAAAAATTCCAAGTGCGGTGAAATTGCTAAAAAAGTGCAATACCACAGATGTTTTTTTTTTTTTTACCACGTTCACTGAATGCTAAACCTGACCTGCCATTATTATTCTCCAGGTCATTATGAGTATGTAGACACCAAACATGTACAGGTTCTTTTTTATTTAAGTGGTGAAAAAAAAATCCAAAGTTTGCTTTAAAAAAAAGGCGCCATTTTCCCGAGACCCATAGCGTCTCCATTTTTCGGGATCTGGGGCCGAGTGAGGGCTTATTTTTTGCGCGCCGGGCTGACGTTTTTATTTGATCACCCGTTATTGCATTTTATTGTAATGTTGCGGCGACCAAAAAAAGTAATTCTGGCGTTTAGAATTTTTTCCTTGTTACGCCGTTTACCAATCGGATTCATTCTTTTTTCATATTGATAGATCGTGCGATTCTGAACGCGGAGATACCAAGTATGTGTATGTGGGTTTTTTTTTTTTTATTATTTTACTTTGAAAGGGGGGCGATTTAAACGTTTATTTTTTTATATATTTTTAAAAACTTTTTTTTTTTTTTTACACTTTTTCTTGCTTCTATAGTCTCCATAGGAGACTAGAAGCAGCAACTGTCCGATCGCCTCTGCTACATAGAGGTGATGAGCAGATCACCTCTATGTAGCAGAAATGCTCCTGTGCTATGAGCGCTGACCACTAGGTGGCACTCATAGCGACCATTACATTACAACCACTGGGGTCTGCTGCAGACCCAGGGTTGTCATGCCCACCCATCAGTGACTCGCGATCACGTGATGGGGTCACCGATAGGCGGGGTAAGTGACGCGTTTCCGGCGCTGTTACATGCCGCTGTCAGAGATTGACAGCGGCATTTAACATGTTAACAGCCGCGGGTGGATCGCGATTCCACCCGCGGCTGTTGCGGGCACATGTCAGCTGTAATAATCAGCTGACATGTGCTCGGTTCAGTGCGGGCTCACCGCTGGAGCCCTCACTGAACCAGGGGTGATGGCCTGGGGCGTACTAATACGCCCCAGGCTTTAAAGGGGTTAAAGCACACCTGTCAGCTGGATTGTGCTCAGTAAACTACATACACTGTCAGGTGGCTGACATTACACTGAATAAAATGATACCTTGGTTGATGAAATACGTCCTGTGGTTCTTGTTATTTTCAGTTTGGAGATAATGATATGTTCATGCTCCGGGGCGGCCTGTGGGGGGCGCTCTATCTAGTGCTCCGCGTACATATTCATCTGTATGCTCTTAGGACAGCTCACTGTGCCGTCACTGACCTGCCTCCTATTCTACATAATACATCTAGTAGTGCGGAGCTAGGTAAAATAGGAGGCAGGTCAGTGAAGGTACAAAGATCTGTCATAAGAGCATACAGAAGAATATATAAGCAGAGCACCAGATAGAGCGCCCCCCACAGGCCGCCCCGGAGCATGAACATATCATTATCTCCAAACTGAAAGTAAAGATTACACAAGAACCACAGGACGGATTTCAACAACCAAGGTATCATATTAATCAGTGTAATGTCACCCACCTGACAGTGTATATGGTTTACTTAGCACAATCCTGCTGACAGGTGTGCTTTAATGTCCCGCCTCACCCTTTCAGCTTTACTTGGCGGTCAGTCTCTTGAGGAAACCCAACCCTGCGCTTGACTTTATGCCCGCAGCATGTGAAAATTGACTCGGGAAACGTTGACCAAATATTTGTGTATCCATCATGGAAATGTCAGACTGACCAGAGTCTCCGTAGGTTATATCCTTTATTACTACAAGGTTTTGTCTTTTTTCTATGGTAAAGTTCAATGGAGACATCAGTAAGACAGGCAGCAGCTGCTTCTAGGAGGCTGTCAGCATCGTTCAAAATAAAATGCATTGGGGCACATTATTCTAATTTGCGCTAAGAACCCCCCCCAAAAAAACTGTCTTTAAAGGACTTGCGCCATATTTATGATGAGTTTTCGACACTTTACGACTATTAAAAAACTGAGTCAACTAATCAGTGGTTTAGACTGGACAGTCTCAGAATTAGGCAGATTTATCAGACTTGCATGAGCCACTTTGATAAACTAGTGACTTTCTAGTCTAAGCTTGTGCTGTCTAAGAATTAGATTGTACTGATAAATCTCTCCCTTTATTTCTTAATATAAATAAATAATAATATGATATTATAAGTTCTTACTTGGAGAAGTGGTGCACATGTTCGCCCTCTGCTCCAATACTTATCTACCAGGCAGCTGGAGAAAGTAGAATACAGCGCTCTGACATTTCCCGCAATCCCGTAGACCAGCGTTCAACAACTCCGATCCTCAAGCGCCATGACCTGTTAACGGCTCTTGAGGACCGGAGTTGGGGTACACTGTCGTAGACAATGAATGGAGTAGGGGGACCCCCAGCAAGTTATCCCTGCCTTCTCTGGCAGCTGAGACTCCGACAAAGAGTGCGGAAAATGAGGGGCAGGTCTTTGCACCCCTCTGCGGGACTGGATAGTCTCAGAATTAGGCCACGGCCCCACTATCAGTATTTGGTCAGTATTCGGTCAGTATTTTTTCTCAGGAGTGGGAGCCAAAACCAGGAGAGGAACAATCAGAGAAAAGGTATAATAGAAACAAGTCACCAATTCTGGATTTATCATCCACTCCTGGTTTTGGCTCCCACTCCTGAGAAAAAATACTGACCGAATACTGACCAAATACTGATAGTGGGGCCGTGGCCTAATTCTGAGACTATCCAGTCCTGCAGAGGGGAGGGACGCAAAGACCCGCCGCTCACTTCCCGCAGAGGGGAGGGACGCAAAGACCCGCCGCTCACTTCCCGCAGAGGGGAGGGACGCAAAGACCCACCGCTCACTTCCCGCAGAGGGGAGGGGCGCAGAGATGGGAAATGGAGGGGGGGCTGTGGGAATTGAGGGGCGGGTCTCGCCCCCCCCCCCTCCACCCCACACATCCTTCTCTCTGCAGGAAGTGGAGGGTGAGTCTTTGCCTCCCTCTGCGGGAAGTGGAGGGTGAGTCTTTGCCTCCCTCTGCGGGAAGTGGAGGGCGAGTCTTTGCCTCCCTCTGCGGGAAGTGGAGGGCGAGTCTTTGCCTCCCTCTGCGGGAAGTGGAGGGCGAGTCTTTGCCTCCCTCTGCGGGAAGTGGAGGGCGAGTCTTTGCCTCCCTCTGCGGGAAGTGGAGGGCGAGTCTTTGCCTCCCTCTGCGGGAAGTGGAGGGCGAGTCTTTGCCTCCCTCTGCGGGAAGTGGAGGGCGAGTCTTTGCCTCCCTCTGCGGGAAGTGGAGGGCGAGTCTTTGCCTCCCTCTGCGGGAAGTGGAGGGCGAGTCTTTGCCTCCCTCTGCGGGAAGTGGAGGGCGAGTCTTTGCCTCCCTCTGCGGGAAGTGGAGGGCGAGTCTTTGCCTCCCTCTGCGGGAAGTGGAGGGCGAGTCTTTGCCTCCCTCTGCGGGAAGTGGAGGGCGAGTCTTTGCCTCCCTCTGCGGGAAGTGGAGGGCGAGTCTTTGCCTCCCTCTGCGGGAAGTGGAGGGCGAGTCTTTGCCTCCCTCTGCGGGAAGTGGAGGGCGAGTCTTTGCCTCCCTCTGCGGGAAGTGGAGGGCGAGTCTTTGCCTCCCTCTGCGGGAAGTGGAGGGTGAGTCTTTGCCTCCCTCTGCGGGAAGTGGAGGGCGAGTCTTTGCCTCCCTCTGCGGGAAGTGGAGGGCGAGTCTTTGCCTCCCTCTGCGGGAAGTGGAGGGCGAGTCTTTGCCTCCCTCTGCGGGAAGTGGAGGGCGAGTCTTTGCCTCTCTGATCTTACTCTCCTATCAGTTAAAACTACATAGACCCTTAACAGAGGTGAGCTTACAGTGCTGGCAGAATATTGATGAAAAGGAATCACCTTCTCAAAATGAGTGGATTGTAAGTTACAAAGTATGAGAATTAGGATAGTTCCTGGAAAAAAGCAGTTTTACCTATTTGTGGGGGGAGGAGGGCAGCAGCAATGCTTTTGTACAGATTTTTTGGCAGGACAGGTACGCTTTAAAAATGGTTAGACATAAACCTGCAATAACCACTAGGTGGAGCTACAAAGCTTATTGTACACATTGTTATGATAAATTTCAATGTGAGAAAAGTATATAGTGAGCTCCCTCTAGTGGCGGCTGCAGGTCGCTAGCATCTGGGTTCATGAAGAGGATTTGGAAGTCTGTATCAGTCAGTTTATTATGTAATCAGCCCAGAAATATGGACCTAAAAACGTCATGTTACAAAGGTAGAGAATGACGGTGCATTAATTAATGATGGCAAATCCCACGGATACAGAAGCGGCCCCGTGGGCCAGTGTGGTGGATTAGACCTGGCAGGTGCAGACCTTCATGATCTCACTGAGACGGTGTCACTATAATTAGGCAGGTTACTACCAGCACAACATGTAAATCTGACTGAAGACGTCCCCAGGAGATCGGCATCACAAAGCACAAGGCCGCGTTACACAAGAAACTAATCTAATTTATTGAACTGCAATCTCTGGAGATCTCTGCCTGGTATATTAGTGCACCCCCCGCCTCGATGGGCACGATATAATTATATACATGTAGGCTACTCATGTCCTAAGATGGTGGGAGTATACAGGGGGGTTGGATTACCAATTACTGGGCTTTTATCAAATATACAGGAAATGGAAATGTATTTACCGCATCCCTGCGGCTTCTCGAACAAACGCTCCGAGCGATGAAATAATAAGCGTCGTTAGATTCCTGCAACGTCCATGACCGTGTGAGGAAAGTCAGTGACGGGACTGGGGTGAAATCCTAGATTACAGGAAGGCTGCAGATATGGTGGCCACGCACAAGGGATATATCAGCAGGACCGCAGTCCCAACCTTCAGCAGATGGATTTCATCAATGGCAATTCCTTTATTTCCAGGGCAAATAATTCACTGCCGGAGGATCAGGCAGCAGCTTTCCCTATGTAGCCGGTCAGACCAGCTGAATGTGCATGAGGGGGTCAGAAGGATGAAGATCTGGCAAGCTTTAGGGTAGAGAAGCTCTCGCTCGGGGGTCACTAACCGGCAGCACCGCAGCAGATGACAGTCGCAGGGCTTTCCCCTCAGATTTTTTTTTTTGCTAATATAAGTGATCCGCAGCAGCTGCACAAGGTCCGATGCAAGAGGCTTTTTTCATAGACTTCTTCGGGAGTTAAAACGATGTTGATGTGCCGGGGATATGCAGACATGTGTTGTGCAACGGCAATCCTCAGTAAAATCGTGTGACCCAAAACATTTGTGCAACTTGTCTGCTACTTACTGTTGTCCGACTATTTTAAAAATGCAACTTTGCTGTAAAAAAAACCCCAACAAAACAGACCCCTAGAAGAAAAACAACAAAAAAACAAGAGCCCAAATAGCAGAAAAGTCGCAGTGGCATGGGACTTCCATCTCCCAGCTTTCCTAGAAGCAGATATCACCAGGAATCAGAAAGGGACGAGGCCGATTTCCTGGGAAATCCTCTATACCTGGAGACACCTCAACAATAAACAATCTACGACTAGATGAGAAAACGGAGAACTTCTCAAATCAATCGGGACAAGCTGAGAGGTCTCATGTCCCCCCCCCGTTGCCTAATTAGTCTTGTAGTGACGAATTAGAAGACGTATGATCTTGGACTGTTTTCTTACATAAGAAGCGGCCGGAGGAGGGTGGAAACATCCGGAGCCGTCAAAAATCCTACAAAAATCAATTGTGTCAGACACAGAGCCAACAGGCCGTGTAATCTACGGGAACATTAAAATGTAATTAATGCGGCAACAGCATCCTGCAGAGCAATTACATAATACCGGTAATTAGCCGGCACACGACGGGAGATCTCACTGTGGCATCCATATACCATAGAGGAATAGGGGGGGCTCGCTAAGGGTCCGGTGACATCTCTATACCAGAGCGGGTGGGCTGAAAACACGGGAATAGCAACTGATACCCGAAAATAGATGTCTCCCTGCTAATCCTACCGCAGACAAACATACAGAGACCGGGAGGAGGAATCCAGGCAATTACGAGTCTGTCGCTAAATAGGACGAGAAAACTGAAATGGAAATTACTTAGATGAGAGATTTAATATCTGTAATCATGGAGCCGCTCATCCCATCAATATAACTGCGGTGTATAGAGCACTTGTAGCTAAATATTTAGGGCCTGCGAATATGGTAATACTAAAAATAAGGGGCTCGGGGATTCTCGCTGAGGGCCTTGGCCCCCCCCCTATACTTTTGCTCTTGTCAACTGAATTGCATAGAGGCATAACAGAGCTGGGCTTTCAGTTCAGAGCAGGCTAGCCAATGACCAGCACAGTGCATGTTGGAAAAAGAGGGGGGAAAAGTAGTTCCAGCACCGATAATGCTGGCAAAATATTCACAAAGAGGAAATTAAATAATAACAAGATGGCAAGTTATGTTACATGAGGATTGGGTTAGTTCCTAAACAATTTAGGCTAGTGTGCATGCCAAAAGCAATTTTACCCACTTGTGGAAGATAAAGGCAGCAGGATTATGTTTTTTACAAGATTTGTGTGAGCAGACAGGTGAGCTTTAAGTTGGTGTGGGAGAGGGGGGGGTGCCATCATGGGAGGTCAGTATAGTCCAGATACAATGGATATAGTAGTGTTTCTAATGTGCAGGGCTTAGATGGTTAAGGATTTACATTTTCCCTTAGTCTTCCATCAAACTGGAAACCAGGTCAGCATCAATATTTATGGAACACTTACAATAAATCATCATCAATATTAATGCACGGCTTCCAATATAATGTCAATAAATTATGCAGAACAAATTATCCGCCGAGGGGGGTGCTCATGATTGGTGTATGTGATCAACAGTGAAATATATTGGCCTGTAAAGCAAAAGTTACAGAGTGAACTTTTAATATATATATAAAAAAAAAAAAAAAAAAAATAGAATGGAAAACGCTAGAACTCCCCATCGATGTTCCTAGTTTTCCTGTGCAGCGGTGTCAATGCCTGTGATTCTTTAGATGACCATACACTCTAGACGAGTGTCCAGAGGAGTCAGGCTGGCACCACATCCGCTCTGCCGTCCCTCTGAACCTCTTTTGCTATGACACACCACCCACATTGTAGCAGAATTGTTGGGGTTTTGGACACTTCCAAAACGCTTTGATTTTGGCCTGAAATATGAGGTGTCAGAAGATCTGTTCGGGTGCTTTCACATTGCGCTTTTCTGCATGTTCGTGGGTCTTACGTCTGAACCTGCCTGCAAAAAGGGGATTTGGATGCACCAATGAGGCCATAGACTATAATGGTACTGTCAGAGCGAAAGTGCGCCATTTTCGGCCATGTACGCCTACTGGAGGCCGACGTTCAGAAGAAGTAGACTGCATCTGATTACTTCTAGGAATCTGTTCTGTGGTCTGAATTTTAGGAATCTGAATAATTTTACAGGTCTGGTCTGCGGTTTGATTCTTTTTGCTGGTCTGGGTTTGGTTTATTTTAGATTTCAGATTTGAGTTTAAATAATAATTGGGGTCCAAATTAATTTTAGGGTCTGATATGGAATCGGAATTGAATTATAGGGGTTTGGTCTGAAATAATTAGAAATGTAATTGTTTGCCAATAACAAATATTAAACCTCAACTTTGAAAAGTTCTAAAGAGTTTGCAAAAAGTTAACAAGACGACATCTTTGCAGGGTTACACATTACCTTGCCTTCCACTAGAGAAATGAGGATCTGCTCCATCACGGGACCTATAGACGTGACCGAAGTCTGAATGTGGCCGACGACGACACCTATGGCCACCCGGGACAGTTCATAGCTGAGATTTGTGTTCTTTCTAACTAATTCAATTAACTCGGCACCAATAGATTTGGGAACAGTTACAGTAGAGTTCTCGATTTCCGGTGCCAAGGACTTTGACGGTGATTTTGCTTTGCTCTCCTGGTTGACCGTGTTGAAGGCTTCCATGCAGGGAGGCGCTGGGGCACTTCTCTTGGTTGGTGGGTTCCTGTCGATATCAGCAGTGTCCCCCTTGTCAGGAGGGGCCGGAGCGGTTCGTTTGCTGTGGGAGTCCAGTGCTCCGGGGACTGAGGAGCAGGTGTCCAGACTTTGGGACATGGTGGTGTGTGCACTTCTGCTGGGGACCGGTGGAGGAGTGTGACTGGGACTGGAGGCTGCGGTGACATGACAGGAGTCTGTGGAAGTCGTGCACAAGGTGTCAAGAGAGGACATGCTAGTGGTGGACATGTTTAATATGGATCTTGAAGTTTTACCCACACCATCTAAAAAAAAAAATAAAATAAAATGGAATTAATGGTTGGAAAACGTACCGTACAGGAACAGACGGGATAACCCACAAACAACACTTAGCTCCTATGAAAGAATAGGAAATATCTGTACATCACATTCATGTCCTGCCACCAGGTGGTGACTAGAGAAAATCATTAGATCACTCACTTTTCGCGGTCTGTGACAGCTGGGCATTTTTCCGTTTCTCGGGTGGGGGCGGTGTAATAGGGGCCGCACGTCGAGGCTGGGGTGGGATCTAAAACACAGCAGAAATTACAGTGAGGTATCTGTTCTGCCGGGACTTGTATAAAGCACACGTCACCGCTCGTACCTGATACTGTCCGTCATCCTCAGACTGAAGCTCGGAACTGGGCAAGCTCATGTGCCGATCCAATCCGGTCCTGCACATGCCGTTGGGCTGTCGCCCAGGATCTAAGTGGTGATCACTGGAAGAGGTGGACATGGTGTTCGAGTGCCTGGTCGGAGAGTGGGTTTTCCTGGATTGTGTTTCTTTTCTATGATGGATAAGTTTTCTGTATAAAGAAAAGGGAGTTAGAAAATACTACAAAAACTTCCAGAATGGAGAATACAAACCACTACAGCTTTGTCCACACTTCATTTAGTATCTTTCTGGTACAGGGTGGAAAACATTTGTAATATCGCTGACCAAAAGTAGTGTAAGGGGTTACTCGTGCATCTGAAGGAGAGTTGTCCTCGCATGTCCAGAAAGTCCGTACGTCAGATAACGGATGCAGAGTGGTGCTGATGAATCCGCGCTCCACCGGTGAATACAAAGACATGCACAGCAAGTACAGCAGTGTGGATAACTGTACTTTATTGTAACAATAAGCTAATTGACAAAGCATTTCTGGAAAAGAGGGCTATGACCTGAAGAAGCGGACGGGTATGTCCGTGGAACACGTTGTCAATTAGCTTATTGTTACAATAAAGTACAGTTATCCACACTGCTGTACTTGCTGTGCCTGTCTTTGTATTCACCGGTGGAACGCGGATTCATCAGCACCACTCTGCATCCGTTATCTGACATCTTCGTATCCTTTCGATATCTTGTGTTGCCTGCAGCCCCCGGTCTACTTCATTGTTGTGCAGATCTTCATTGATCCAGGTGAGCAACTTTCACTACATACCTATATTGTTTTTGGGCTTCCTCTCTTTTACTTACTTTCAGAAAGTGAGTAAGAAGAGGGGACAAGGGATGGGAAGGAGAGAAGAGCGAGAGAGAGAGAGAGAGAGAGGGATGGGAAGGAGCAGGAGAGAGAGAGAGAGAGGATGGGAAGGAGCGAGAGAGAGAGAGAGGGATGGGAAGGAGCGAGAGAGAGAGACAGAGAGGGATGGGAAGGAGCGAGAGAGAGAGACAGAGAGGGATGGGAAGGAGCGAGAGAGAGAGACAGAGAGGGATGGGAAGGAGCGAGAGAGAGAGACAGAGGGATGGGAAGGAGCGAGAGAGAGAGACAGAGAGGGATGGGAAGGAGCGAGAGAGAGAGACAGAGAGGGATGGGAAGGAGCGAGAGAGAGAGACAGAGAGGGATGGGAAGGAGCGAGAGAGAGAGACAGAGAGGGATGGGAAGGAGCGAGAGAGAGAGACAGAGGGATGGGAAGGAGCGAGAGAGAGAGACAGAGGGATGGGAAGGAGCGAGAGAGAGAGACAGAGGGATGGGAAGGAGCGAGAGAGAGAGACAGAGAGGGATGGGAAGGAGCGAGAGAGAGAGGGATGGGAAGGAGCGAGAGAGAGAGAGAGAGAGAGAGAGAGAGAGAGAGAGAGAGGGGGATGGGAAGGAGCGAGAGAGAGAGAGAGAGAGAGAGGGATGGGAAGGAGCGAGAGAGAGAGAGAGGGATGGGAAGGAGCGAGAGAGAGAGAGAGGGATGGGAAGGAGCGAGAGAGAGAGACAGAGAGGGAAGGGAAGGAGCGAGAGAGAGAGACAGAGAGGGATGGGAAGGAGCGAGAGAGAGAGGGATGGGAAGGAGCGAGAGAGAGAGAGAGAGAGAGAGAGAGGGGGATGGGAAGGAGCGAGAGAGAGAGAGAGAGAGAGAGAGAGAGAGAGAGAGAGAGAGGGATGGGAAGGAGCGAGAGAGAGAGAGGGATGGGAAGGAGAGAGAGAGAGAGAGAGAGAGAGAGAGAGGGATGGGAAGGAGCGAGAGAGAGAGAGAGAGAGAGAGAGAGGGATGGGAAGGAGAGAGAG
This sequence comes from Phyllobates terribilis, assembly GCF_046119375.1. Taxonomy (NCBI): domain Eukaryota; kingdom Metazoa; phylum Chordata; class Amphibia; order Anura; family Dendrobatidae; genus Phyllobates; species Phyllobates terribilis. The sequence continues at coordinate 367,958,026 of NW_027362768.1, forward strand.
AGAGAGAGAGGGATGGGAAGGAGCGAGAGAGAGAGAGAGAGAGAGAGAGAGAGAGAGAGAGAGAGAGAGAGAGAGAGAGAGAGAGAGGGATGGGAAGGAGCGAGAGAGAGAGGGATGGGAAGGAGCGAGAGAGAGAGAGAGAGAGAGAGAGAGAGAGAGAGGG